>NW_027136309.1:0-1200000 GCF_039906515.1 Pseudorca crassidens
AAGTTGTGGTATTTACTTACAAAGCAATATCACTCAGCAATGAAATCTATGTCATCAGGCCCTTAGCAGCACAATGAGTGGATTCAGGTATGATGATTCTAACTGAAATAAGTCACACAGAAAAAGAAACATCGTAAGATATCAGTAATACACGGAATGTAAACTTGGCTACACAGGAACTGAATTACAGAACAGAACAGGGTCTCAAATTTAGAAAACCAACTTATGCTTGCTTAAGGGTAAAGGTGAGTTGGGGTGCTGCATAAAACCAGAGATTGAAATGAGCACAGATAAAGTTCCTTAAGCCAAATATGGAATAGACAAGAGCTACTCCTTGCTCAACGAAATGGACTCAACACCGCATATTAAATGCCTAAGAATGTACCTGACTAGTAAGTATCTTAAAACCTATGGATTGCTATGTCTCCGAAAGAGAATCAAGCATGTGTACAGGGGCATAAACGCAGCAGTGATAGGATTGGAGAGGTTCGGTGAGCAAATGAAGACCCTTTGAAGTCATATTGCATGGTACCCATTCCACGGGTTTCAACTACCCAGGTTTAAGGTATTCTTCCTTCAGCTAAAACATGCATGTGGAACCTAGAGTATGATCAACCATGTGATCGGGAGACGTGTTCAAATATGTCTCAGTTTTCGTACCCTGGTACTCGGGTGCAACATTCCAGACGCTTTACTAACACCCTCCCGACTTGGAGAGTCAGTCCCTTTAACCTCCTGTTTGGCCCAGTTTGCAATTTCTGCGGAAGATGAACAGGAATAGCGAGAACCAATGAGAGACTAGCTGGAGGTGTCTGGACGGGCAAATTTAACTCTCATTTCCCACCAGGAAGAGGAATTAACCAAAGGCTCAGCGTGCCGTGCCGGAACCAGATTAGGGCCTGAAGCCATCCTGCGGTGTTGCGGCCAGCTCAAAAGAAAGCGAGTTGAAGAAAGGAGCTCAGGGGCACTGTAATTCACAAACCTGCAGAGTTATAAATGACAGCTATCGTCCAAAAATATACTGAAGTAAGGCTGCCAAGAGGACTTGAAAGCGGGGCAGAATTGCAGGAAACCGATTTCAGGAGGCACACTGGAATTGCATTGAAAGCATAGGAAAAGAGGCAGAACGTCCACAATGATGCACTTGGCCAAAAAGGGCGTATGCGTTTTTTCCTGAATATATTCAGGAAAAAACGCATACGCCCTTTTTGGCCAACCAAGCAAGCTTGCAAAGGAAATCTGCACTACAATGAAGTCTCACTTCCCCCGGTCAAAAGGGCCATCTGAAAAAAGTGTAAAATCCAGAAAGGCAGGACAGGCCATGGAGAACTGGGAGCCTTGTTATGCTGATGGGCGGGATGTAAATTGCCAACAGACACTCGGGAGAAGTGTATGGTGTTTCCTGAAACATCTAAAAAACAAAGCAACAGAGCCTAAGGCACTTCCACTTATGGTCCTATAGCTTAGGGAAATTAAAATCAAAAAGACACAGCCACCCCAAAGTTTGGGACGCCTCTGTTTACAAGAACCTCGTGTACAGTACAAGTTCAACATCGCAGAAAGTGAAAAATGGATAAAGAAGTTGTGGTATTTACTTACAAAGCAATATCACTCAGCAATGAAATCTATGTCATCAGGCCCTTAGCAGCACAATGAGTGGATTCAGGTATGATGATTCTAACTGAAATAAGTCACACAGAAAAAGAAACATCGTAAGATATCAGTAATACACGGAATGTAAACTTGGCTACACAGGAACTGAATTACAGAACAGAACAGGGTCTCAAATTTAGAAAACCAACTTATGCTTGCTTAAGGGTAAAGGTGAGTTGGGGTGCTGCATAAAACCAGAGATTGAAATGAGCACAGATAAAGTTCCTTAAGCCAAATATGGAATAGACAAGAGCTACTCCTTGCTCAACGAAATGGACTCAACACCGCATATTAAATGCCTAAGAATGTACCTGACTAGTAAGTATCTTAAAACCTATGGATTGCTATGTCTCCGAAAGAGAATCAAGCATGTGTACAGGGGCATAAACGCAGCAGTGATAGGATTGGAGAGGTTCGGTGAGCAAATGAAGACCCTTTGAAGTCATATTGCATGGTACCCATTCCACGGGTTTCAACTACCCAGGTTTAAGGTATTCTTCCTTCAGCTAAAACATGCATGTGGAACCTAGAGTATGATCAACCATGTGATCGGGAGACGTGTTCAAATATGTCTCAGTTTTCGTACCCTGGTACTCGGGTGCAACATTCCAGACGCTTTACTAACACCCTCCCGACTTGGAGAGTCAGTCCCTTTAACCTCCTGTTTGGCCCAGTTTGCAATTTCTGCGGAAGATGAACAGGAATAGCGAGAACCAATGAGAGACTAGCTGGAGGTGTCTGGACGGGCAAATTTAACTCTCATTTCCCACCAGGAAGAGGAATTAACCAAAGGCTCAGCGTGCCGTGCCGGAACCAGATTAGGGCCTGAAGCCATCCTGCGGTGTTGCGGCCAGCTCAAAAGAAAGCGAGTTGAAGAAAGGAGCTCAGGGGCACTGTAATTCACAAACCTGCAGAGTTATAAATGACAGCTATCGTCCAAAAATATACTGAAGTAAGGCTGCCAAGAGGACTTGAAAGCGGGGCAGAATTGCAGGAAACCGATTTCAGGAGGCACACTGGAATTGCATTGAAAGCATAGGAAAAGAGGCAGAACGTCCACAATGATGCACTTGGCCAAAAAGGGCGTATGCGTTTTTTCCTGAATATATTCAGGAAAAAACGCATACGCCCTTTTTGGCCAACCAAGCAAGCTTGCAAAGGAAATCTGCACTACAATGAAGTCTCACTTCCCCCCGGTCAAAAGGGCCATCTGAAAAAAGTGTAAAATCCAGAAAGGCAGGACAGGCCATGGAGAACTGGGAGCCTTGTTATGCTGATGGGCGGGATGTAAATTGCCAACAGACACTCGGGAGAAGTGTATGGTGTTTCCTGAAACATCTAAAAAACAAAGCAACAGAGCCTAAGGCACTTCCACTTATGGTCCTATAGCTTAGGGAAATTAAAATCAAAAAGACACAGCCACCCAAAGTTTGGGACGCCTCTGTTTACAAGAACCTCGTGTACAGTACAAGTTCAACATCGCAGAAAGTGAAAAATGGATAAAGAAGTTGTGGTATTTACTTACAAAGCAATATCACTCAGCAATGAAATCTATGTCATCAGGCCCTTAGCAGCACAATGAGTGGATTCAGGTATGATGATTCTAACTGAAATAAGTCACACAGAAAAAGAAACATCGTAAGATATCAGTAATACACGGAATGTAAACTTGGCTACACAGGAACTGAATTACAGAACAGAACAGGGTCTCAAATTTAGAAAACCAACTTATGCTTGCTTAAGGGTAAAGGTGAGTTGGGGTGCTGCATAAAACCAGAGATTGAAATGAGCACAGATAAAGTTCCTTAAGCCAAATATGGAATAGACAAGAGCTACTCCTTGCTCAACGAAATGGACTCAACACCGCATATTAAATGCCTAAGAATGTACCTGACTAGTAAGTATCTTAAAACCTATGGATTGCTATGTCTCCGAAAGAGAATCAAGCATGTGTACAGGGGCATAAACGCAGCAGTGATAGGATTGGAGAGGTTCGGTGAGCAAATGAAGACCCTTTGAAGTCATATTGCATGGTACCCATTCCACGGGTTTCAACTACCCAGGTTTAAGGTATTCTTCCTTCAGCTAAAACATGCATGTGGAACCTAGAGTATGATCAACCATGTGATCGGGAGACGTGTTCAAATATGTCTCAGTTTTCGTACCCTGGTACTCGGGTGCAACATTCCAGACGCTTTACTAACACCCTCCCGACTTGGAGAGTCAGTCCCTTTAACCTCCTGTTTGGCCCAGTTTGCAATTTCTGCGGAAGATGAACAGGAATAGCGAGAACCAATGAGAGACTAGCTGGAGGTGTCTGGACGGGCAAATTTAACTCTCATTTCCCACCAGGAAGAGGAATTAACCAAAGGCTCAGCGTGCCGTGCCGGAACCAGATTAGGGCCTGAAGCCATCCTGCGGTGTTGCGGCCAGCTCAAAAGAAAGCGAGTTGAAGAAAGGAGCTCAGGGGCACTGTAATTCACAAACCTGCAGAGTTATAAATGACAGCTATCGTCCAAAAATATACTGAAGTAAGGCTGCCAAGAGGACTTGAAAGCGGGGCAGAATTGCAGGAAACCGATTTCAGGAGGCAGACTGGAATTGCATTGAAAGCATAGGAAAAGAGGCAGAACGTCCACAATGATGCACTTGGCCAAAAAGGGCGTATGCGTTTTTTCCTGAATATATTCAGGAAAAAACGCATACGCCCTTTTTGGCCAACCAAGCAAGCTTGCAAAGGAAATCTGCACTACAATGAAGTCTCACTTCCCCCCGGTCAAAAGGGCCATCTGAAAAAAGTGTAAAATCCAGAAAGGCAGGACAGGCCATGGAGAACTGGGAGCCTTGTTATGCTGATGGGCGGGATGTAAATTGCCAACAGACACTCGGGAGAAGTGTATGGTGTTTCCTGAAACATCTAAAAAACAAAGCAACAGAGCCTAAGGCACTTCCACTTATGGTCCTATAGCTTAGGGAAATTAAAATCAAAAAGACACAGCCACCCCAAAGTTTGGGACGCCTCTGTTTACAAGAACCTCGTGTACAGTACAAGTTCAACATCGCAGAAAGTGAAAAATGGATAAAGAAGTTGTGGTATTTACTTACAAAGCAATATCACTCAGCAATGAAATCTATGTCATCAGGCCCTTAGCAGCACAATGAGTGGATTCAGGTATGATGATTCTAACTGAAATAAGTCACACAGAAAAAGAAACATCGTAAGATATCAGTAATACACGGAATGTAAACTTGGCTACACAGGAACTGAATTACAGAACAGAACAGGGTCTCAAATTTAGAAAACCAACTTATGCTTGCTTAAGGGTAAAGGTGAGTTGGGGTGCTGCATAAAACCAGAGATTGAAATGAGCACAGATAAAGTTCCTTAAGCCAAATATGGAATAGACAAGAGCTACTCCTTGCTCAACGAAATGGACTCAACACCGCATATTAAATGCCTAAGAATGTACCTGACTAGTAAGTATCTTAAAACCTATGGATTGCTATGTCTCCGAAAGAGAATCAAGCATGTGTACAGGGGCATAAACGCAGCAGTGATAGGATTGGAGAGGTTCGGTGAGCAAATGAAGACCCTTTGAAGTCATATTGCATGGTACCCATTCCACGGGTTTCAACTACCCAGGTTTAAGGTATTCTTCCTTCAGCTAAAACATGCATGTGGAACCTAGAGTATGATCAACCATGTGATCGGGAGACGTGTTCAAATATGTCTCAGTTTTCGTACCCTGGTACTCGGGTGCAACATTCCAGACGCTTTACTAACACCCTCCCGACTTGGAGAGTCAGTCCCTTTAACCTCCTGTTTGGCCCAGTTTGCAATTTCTGCGGAAGATGAACAGGAATAGCGAGAACCAATGAGAGACTAGCTGGAGGTGTCTGGACGGGCAAATTTAACTCTCATTTCCCACCAGGAAGAGGAATTAACCAAAGGCTCAGCGTGCCGTGCCGGAACCAGATTAGGGCCTGAAGCCATCCTGCGGTGTTGCGGCCAGCTCAAAAGAAAGCGAGTTGAAGAAAGGAGCTCAGGGGCACTGTAATTCACAAACCTGCAGAGTTATAAATGACAGCTATCGTCCAAAAATATACTGAAGTAAGGCTGCCAAGAGGACTTGAAAGCGGGGCAGAATTGCAGGAAACCGATTTCAGGAGGCACACTGGAATTGCATTGAAAGCATAGGAAAAGAGGCAGAACGTCCACAATGATGCACTTGGCCAAAAAGGGCGTATGCGTTTTTTCCTGAATATATTCAGGAAAAAACGCATACGCCCTTTTTGGCCAACCAAGCAAGCTTGCAAAGGAAATCTGCACTACAATGAAGTCTCACTTCCCCCCGGTCAAAAGGGCCATCTGAAAAAAGTGTAAAATCCAGAAAGGCAGGACAGGCCATGGAGAACTGGGAGCCTTGTTATGCTGATGGGCGGGATGTAAATTGCCAACAGACACTCGGGAGAAGTGTATGGTGTTTCCTGAAACATCTAAAAAACAAAGCAACAGAGCCTAAGGCACTTCCACTTATGGTCCTATAGCTTAGGGAAATTAAAATCAAAAAGACACAGCCACCCCAAAGTTTGGGACGCCTCTGTTTACAAGAACCTCGTGTACAGTACAAGTTCAACATCGCAGAAAGTGAAAAATGGATAAAGAAGTTGTGGTATTTACTTACAAAGCAATATCACTCAGCAATGAAATCTATGTCATCAGGCCCTTAGCAGCACAATGAGTGGATTCAGGTATGATGATTCTAACTGAAATAAGTCACACAGAAAAAGAAACATCGTAAGATATCAGTAATACACGGAATGTAAACTTGGCTACACAGGAACTGAATTACAGAACAGAACAGGGTCTCAAATTTAGAAAACCAACTTATGCTTGCTTAAGGGTAAAGGTGAGTTGGGGTGCTGCATAAAACCAGAGATTGAAATGAGCACAGATAAAGTTCCTTAAGCCAAATATGGAATAGACAAGAGCTACTCCTTGCTCAACGAAATGGACTCAACACCGCATATTAAATGCCTAAGAATGTACCTGACTAGTAAGTATCTTAAAACCTATGGATTGCTATGTCTCCGAAAGAGAATCAAGCATGTGTACAGGGGCATAAACGCAGCAGTGATAGGATTGGAGAGGTTCGGTGAGCAAATGAAGACCCTTTGAAGTCATATTGCATGGTACCCATTCCACGGGTTTCAACTACCCAGGTTTAAGGTATTCTTCCTTCAGCTAAAACATGCATGTGGAACCTAGAGTATGATCAACCATGTGATCGGGAGACGTGTTCAAATATGTCTCAGTTTTCGTACCCTGGTACTCGGGTGCAACATTCCAGACGCTTTACTAACACCCTCCCGACTTGGAGAGTCAGTCCCTTTAACCTCCTGTTTGGCCCAGTTTGCAATTTCTGCGGAAGATGAACAGGAATAGCGAGAACCAATGAGAGACTAGCTGGAGGTGTCTGGACGGGCAAATTTAACTCTCATTTCCCACCAGGAAGAGGAATTAACCAAAGGCTCAGCGTGCCGTGCCGGAACCAGATTAGGGCCTGAAGCCATCCTGCGGTGTTGCGGCCAGCTCAAAAGAAAGCGAGTTGAAGAAAGGAGCTCAGGGGCACTGTAATTCACAAACCTGCAGAGTTATAAATGACAGCTATCGTCCAAAAATATACTGAAGTAAGGCTGCCAAGAGGACTTGAAAGCGGGGCAGAATTGCAGGAAACCGATTTCAGGAGGCACACTGGAATTGCATTGAAAGCATAGGAAAAGAGGCAGAACGTCCACAATGATGCACTTGGCCAAAAAGGGCGTATGCGTTTTTTCCTGAATATATTCAGGAAAAAACGCATACGCCCTTTTTGGCCAACCAAGCAAGCTTGCAAAGGAAATCTGCACTACAATGAAGTCTCACTTCCCCCCGGTCAAAAGGGCCATCTGAAAAAAGTGTAAAATCCAGAAAGGCAGGACAGGCCATGGAGAACTGGGAGCCTTGTTATGCTGATGGGCGGGATGTAAATTGCCAACAGACACTCGGGAGAAGTGTATGGTGTTTCCTGAAACATCTAAAAAACAAAGCAACAGAGCCTAAGGCACTTCCACTTATGGTCCTATAGCTTAGGGAAATTAAAATCAAAAAGACACAGCCACCCCAAAGTTTGGGACGCCTCTGTTTACAAGAACCTCGTGTACAGTACAAGTTCAACATCGCAGAAAGTGAAAAATGGATAAAGAAGTTGTGGTATTTACTTACAAAGCAATATCACTCAGCAATGAAATCTATGTCATCAGGCCCTTAGCAGCACAATGAGTGGATTCAGGTATGATGATTCTAACTGAAATAAGTCACACAGAAAAAGAAACATCGTAAGATATCAGTAATACACGGAATGTAAACTTGGCTACACAGGAACTGAATTACAGAACAGAACAGGGTCTCAAATTTAGAAAACCAACTTATGCTTGCTTAAGGGTAAAGGTGAGTTGGGGTGCTGCATAAAACCAGAGATTGAAATGAGCACAGATAAAGTTCCTTAAGCCAAATATGGAATAGACAAGAGCTACTCCTTGCTCAACGAAATGGACTCAACACCGCATATTAAATGCCTAAGAATGTACCTGACTAGTAAGTATCTTAAAACCTATGGATTGCTATGTCTCCGAAAGAGAATCAAGCATGTGTACAGGGGCATAAACGCAGCAGTGATAGGATTGGAGAGGTTCGGTGAGCAAATGAAGACCCTTTGAAGTCATATTGCATGGTACCCATTCCACGGGTTTCAACTACCCAGGTTTAAGGTATTCTTCCTTCAGCTAAAACATGCATGTGGAACCTAGAGTATGATCAACCATGTGATCGGGAGACGTGTTCAAATATGTCTCAGTTTTCGTACCCTGGTACTCGGGTGCAACATTCCAGACGCTTTACTAACACCCTCCCGACTTGGAGAGTCAGTCCCTTTAACCTCCTGTTTGGCCCAGTTTGCAATTTCTGCGGAAGATGAACAGGAATAGCGAGAACCAATGAGAGACTAGCTGGAGGTGTCTGGACGGGCAAATTTAACTCTCATTTCCCACCAGGAAGAGGAATTAACCAAAGGCTCAGCGTGCCGTGCCGGAACCAGATTAGGGCCTGAAGCCATCCTGCGGTGTTGCGGCCAGCTCAAAAGAAAGCGAGTTGAAGAAAGGAGCTCAGGGGCACTGTAATTCACAAACCTGCAGAGTTATAAATGACAGCTATCGTCCAAAAATATACTGAAGTAAGGCTGCCAAGAGGACTTGAAAGCGGGGCAGAATTGCAGGAAACCGATTTCAGGAGGCAGACTGGAATTGCATTGAAAGCATAGGAAAAGAGGCAGAACGTCCACAATGATGCACTTGGCCAAAAAGGGCGTATGCGTTTTTTCCTGAATATATTCAGGAAAAAACGCATACGCCCTTTTTGGCCAACCAAGCAAGCTTGCAAAGGAAATCTGCACTACAATGAAGTCTCACTTCCCCCCGGTCAAAAGGGCCATCTGAAAAAAGTGTAAAATCCAGAAAGGCAGGACAGGCCATGGAGAACTGGGAGCCTTGTTATGCTGATGGGCGGGATGTAAATTGCCAACAGACACTCGGGAGAAGTGTATGGTGTTTCCTGAAACATCTAAAAAACAAAGCAACAGAGCCTAAGGCACTTCCACTTATGGTCCTATAGCTTAGGGAAATTAAAATCAAAAAGACACAGCCACCCCAAAGTTTGGGACGCCTCTGTTTACAAGAACCTCGTGTACAGTACAAGTTCAACATCGCAGAAAGTGAAAAATGGATAAAGAAGTTGTGGTATTTACTTACAAAGCAATATCACTCAGCAATGAAATCTATGTCATCAGGCCCTTAGCAGCACAATGAGTGGATTCAGGTATGATGATTCTAACTGAAATAAGTCACACAGAAAAAGAAACATCGTAAGATATCAGTAATACACGGAATGTAAACTTGGCTACACAGGAACTGAATTACAGAACAGAACAGGGTCTCAAATTTAGAAAACCAACTTATGCTTGCTTAAGGGTAAAGGTGAGTTGGGGTGCTGCATAAAACCAGAGATTGAAATGAGCACAGATAAAGTTCCTTAAGCCAAATATGGAATAGACAAGAGCTACTCCTTGCTCAACGAAATGGACTCAACACCGCATATTAAATGCCTAAGAATGTACCTGACTAGTAAGTATCTTAAAACCTATGGATTGCTATGTCTCCGAAAGAGAATCAAGCATGTGTACAGGGGCATAAACGCAGCAGTGATAGGATTGGAGAGGTTCGGTGAGCAAATGAAGACCCTTTGAAGTCATATTGCATGGTACCCATTCCACGGGTTTCAACTACCCAGGTTTAAGGTATTCTTCCTTCAGCTAAAACATGCATGTGGAACCTAGAGTATGATCAACCATGTGATCGGGAGACGTGTTCAAATATGTCTCAGTTTTCGTACCCTGGTACTCGGGTGCAACATTCCAGACGCTTTACTAACACCCTCCCGACTTGGAGAGTCAGTCCCTTTAACCTCCTGTTTGGCCCAGTTTGCAATTTCTGCGGAAGATGAACAGGAATAGCGAGAACCAATGAGAGACTAGCTGGAGGTGTCTGGACGGGCAAATTTAACTCTCATTTCCCACCAGGAAGAGGAATTAACCAAAGGCTCAGCGTGCCGTGCCGGAACCAGATTAGGGCCTGAAGCCATCCTGCGGTGTTGCGGCCAGCTCAAAAGAAAGCGAGTTGAAGAAAGGAGCTCAGGGGCACTGTAATTCACAAACCTGCAGAGTTATAAATGACAGCTATCGTCCAAAAATATACTGAAGTAAGGCTGCCAAGAGGACTTGAAAGCGGGGCAGAATTGCAGGAAACCGATTTCAGGAGGCAGACTGGAATTGCATTGAAAGCATAGGAAAAGAGGCAGAACGTCCACAATGATGCACTTGGCCAAAAAGGGCGTATGCGTTTTTTCCTGAATATATTCAGGAAAAAACGCATACGCCCTTTTTGGCCAACCAAGCAAGCTTGCAAAGGAAATCTGCACTACAATGAAGTCTCACTTCCCCCCGGTCAAAAGGGCCATCTGAAAAAAGTGTAAAATCCAGAAAGGCAGGACAGGCCATGGAGAACTGGGAGCCTTGTTATGCTGATGGGCGGGATGTAAATTGCCAACAGACACTCGGGAGAAGTGTATGGTGTTTCCTGAAACATCTAAAAAACAAAGCAACAGAGCCTAAGGCACTTCCACTTATGGTCCTATAGCTTAGGGAAATTAAAATCAAAAAGACACAGCCACCCCAAAGTTTGGGACGCCTCTGTTTACAAGAACCTCGTGTACAGTACAAGTTCAACATCGCAGAAAGTGAAAAATGGATAAAGAAGTTGTGGTATTTACTTACAAAGCAATATCACTCAGCAATGAAATCTATGTCATCAGGCCCTTAGCAGCACAATGAGTGGATTCAGGTATGATGATTCTAACTGAAATAAGTCACACAGAAAAAGAAACATCGTAAGATATCAGTAATACACGGAATGTAAACTTGGCTACACAGGAACTGAATTACAGAACAGAACAGGGTCTCAAATTTAGAAAACCAACTTATGCTTGCTTAAGGGTAAAGGTGAGTTGGGGTGCTGCATAAAACCAGAGATTGAAATGAGCACAGATAAAGTTCCTTAAGCCAAATATGGAATAGACAAGAGCTACTCCTTGCTCAACGAAATGGACTCAACACCGCATATTAAATGCCTAAGAATGTACCTGACTAGTAAGTATCTTAAAACCTATGGATTGCTATGTCTCCGAAAGAGAATCAAGCATGTGTACAGGGGCATAAACGCAGCAGTGATAGGATTGGAGAGGTTCGGTGAGCAAATGAAGACCCTTTGAAGTCATATTGCATGGTACCCATTCCACAGGTTTCAACTACCCAGGTTTAAGGTATTCTTCCTTCAGCTAAAACATGCATGTGGAACCTAGAGTATGATCAACCATGTGATCGGGAGACGTGTTCAAATATGTCTCAGTTTTCGTACCCTGGTACTCGGGTGCAACATTCCAGACGCTTTACTAACACCCTCCCGACTTGGAGAGTCAGTCCCTTTAACCTCCTGTTTGGCCCAGTTTGCAATTTCTGCGGAAGATGAACAGGAATAGCGAGAACCAATGAGAGACTAGCTGGAGGTGTCTGGACGGGCAAATTTAACTCTCATTTCCCACCAGGAAGAGGAATTAACCAAAGGCTCAGCGTGCCGTGCCGGAACCAGATTAGGGCCTGAAGCCATCCTGCGGTGTTGCGGCCAGCTCAAAAGAAAGCGAGTTGAAGAAAGGAGCTCAGGGGCACTGTAATTCACAAACCTGCAGAGTTATAAATGACAGCTATCGTCCAAAAATATACTGAAGTAAGGCTGCCAAGAGGACTTGAAAGCGGGGCAGAATTGCAGGAAACCGATTTCAGGAGGCACACTGGAATTGCATTGAAAGCATAGGAAAAGAGGCAGAACGTCCACAATGATGCACTTGGCCAAAAAGGGCGTATGCGTTTTTTCCTGAATATATTCAGGAAAAAACGCATACGCCCTTTTTGGCCAACCAAGCAAGCTTGCAAAGGAAATCTGCACTACAATGAAGTCTCACTTCCCCCCGGTCAAAAGGGCCATCTGAAAAAAGTGTAAAATCCAGAAAGGCAGGACAGGCCATGGAGAACTGGGAGCCTTGTTATGCTGATGGGCGGGATGTAAATTGCCAACAGACACTCGGGAGAAGTGTATGGTGTTTCCTGAAACATCTAAAAAACAAAGCAACAGAGCCTAAGGCACTTCCACTTATGGTCCTATAGCTTAGGGAAATTAAAATCAAAAAGACACAGCCACCCCAAAGTTTGGGACGCCTCTGTTTACAAGAACCTCGTGTACAGTACAAGTTCAACATCGCAGAAAGTGAAAAATGGATAAAGAAGTTGTGGTATTTACTTACAAAGCAATATCACTCAGCAATGAAATCTATGTCATCAGGCCCTTAGCAGCACAATGAGTGGATTCAGGTATGATGATTCTAACTGAAATAAGTCACACAGAAAAAGAAACATCGTAAGATATCAGTAATACACGGAATGTAAACTTGGCTACACAGGAACTGAATTACAGAACAGAACAGGGTCTCAAATTTAGAAAACCAACTTATGCTTGCTTAAGGGTAAAGGTGAGTTGGGGTGCTGCATAAAACCAGAGATTGAAATGAGCACAGATAAAGTTCCTTAAGCCAAATATGGAATAGACAAGAGCTACTCCTTGCTCAACGAAATGGACTCAACACCGCATATTAAATGCCTAAGAATGTACCTGACTAGTAAGTATCTTAAAACCTATGGATTGCTATGTCTCCGAAAGAGAATCAAGCATGTGTACAGGGGCATAAACGCAGCAGTGATAGGATTGGAGAGGTTCGGTGAGCAAATGAAGACCCTTTGAAGTCATATTGCATGGTACCCATTCCACGGGTTTCAACTACCCAGGTTTAAGGTATTCTTCCTTCAGCTAAAACATGCATGTGGAACCTAGAGTATGATCAACCATGTGATCGGGAGACGTGTTCAAATATGTCTCAGTTTTCGTACCCTGGTACTCGGGTGCAACATTCCAGACGCTTTACTAACACCCTCCCGACTTGGAGAGTCAGTCCCTTTAACCTCCTGTTTGGCCCAGTTTGCAATTTCTGCGGAAGATGAACAGGAATAGCGAGAACCAATGAGAGACTAGCTGGAGGTGTCTGGACGGGCAAATTTAACTCTCATTTCCCACCAGGAAGAGGAATTAACCAAAGGCTCAGCGTGCCGTGCCGGAACCAGATTAGGGCCTGAAGCCATCCTGCGGTGTTGCGGCCAGCTCAAAAGAAAGCGAGTTGAAGAAAGGAGCTCAGGGGCACTGTAATTCACAAACCTGCAGAGTTATAAATGACAGCTATCGTCCAAAAATATACTGAAGTAAGGCTGCCAAGAGGACTTGAAAGCGGGGCAGAATTGCAGGAAACCGATTTCAGGAGGCAGACTGGAATTGCATTGAAAGCATAGGAAAAGAGGCAGAACGTCCACAATGATGCACTTGGCCAAAAAGGGCGTATGCGTTTTTTCCTGAATATATTCAGGAAAAAACGCATACGCCCTTTTTGGCCAACCAAGCAAGCTTGCAAAGGAAATCTGCACTACAATGAAGTCTCACTTCCCCCCGGTCAAAAGGGCCATCTGAAAAAAGTGTAAAATCCAGAAAGGCAGGACAGGCCATGGAGAACTGGGAGCCTTGTTATGCTGATGGGCGGGATGTAAATTGCCAACAGACACTCGGGAGAAGTGTATGGTGTTTCCTGAAACATCTAAAAAACAAAGCAACAGAGCCTAAGGCACTTCCACTTATGGTCCTATAGCTTAGGGAAATTAAAATCAAAAAGACACAGCCACCCCAAAGTTTGGGACGCCTCTGTTTACAAGAACCTCGTGTACAGTACAAGTTCAACATCGCAGAAAGTGAAAAATGGATAAAGAAGTTGTGGTATTTACTTACAAAGCAATATCACTCAGCAATGAAATCTATGTCATCAGGCCCTTAGCAGCACAATGAGTGGATTCAGGTATGATGATTCTAACTGAAATAAGTCACACAGAAAAAGAAACATCATAAGATATCAGTAATACACGGAATGTAAACTTGGCTACACAGGAACTGAATTACAGAACAGAACAGGGTCTCAAATTTAGAAAACCAACTTATGCTTGCTTAAGGGGAAAGGTGAGTTGGGGTGCTGCATAAAACCAGAGATTGAAATGAGCACAGATAAAGTTCCTTAAGCCAAATATGGAATAGACAAGAGCTACTCCTTGCTCAACGAAATGGACTCAACACCGCATATTAAACGCCTAAGAATGTACCTGACTAGTAAGTATCTTAAAACCTATGGATTGCTATGTCTCCGAAAGAGAATCAAGCATGTGTACAGGGGCATAAACGCAGCAGTGATAGGATTGGAGAGGTTCGGTGAGCAAATGAAGACCCTTTGAAGTCATATTGCATGGTACCCATTCCACGGGTTTCAACTACCCAGGTTTAAGGTATTCTTCCTTCAGCTAAAACATGCATGTGGAACCTAGAGTATGATCAACCATGTGATCGGGAGACGTGTTCAAATATGTCTCAGTTTTCGTACCCTGGTACTCGGGTGCAACATTCCAGACGCTTTACTAACACCCTCCCGACTTGGAGAGTCAGTCCCTTTAACCTCCTGTTTGGCCCAGTTTGCAATTTCTGCGGAAGATGAACAGGAATAGCGAGAACCAATGAGAGACTAGCTGGAGGTGTCTGGACGGGCAAATTTAACTCTCATTTCCCACCAGGAAGAGGAATTAACCAAAGGCTCAGCGTGCCGTGCCGGAACCAGATTAGGGCCTGAAGCCATCCTGCGGTGTTGCGGCCAGCTCAAAAGAAAGCGAGTTGAAGAAAGGAGCTCAGGGGCACTGTAATTCACAAACCTGCAGAGTTATAAATGACAGCTATCGTCCAAAAATATACTGAAGTAAGGCTGCCAAGAGGACTTGAAAGCGGGGCAGAATTGCAGGAAACCGATTTCAGGAGGCAGACTGGAATTGCATTGAAAGCATAGGAAAAGAGGCAGAACGTCCACAATGATGCACTTGGCCAAAAAGGGCGTATGCGTTTTTTCCTGAATATATTCAGGAAAAAACGCATACGCCCTTTTTGGCCAACCAAGCAAGCTTGCAAAGGAAATCTGCACTACAATGAAGTCTCACTTCCCCCCGGTCAAAAGGGCCATCTGAAAAAAGTGTAAAATCCAGAAAGGCAGGACAGGCCATGGAGAACTGGGAGCCTTGTTATGCTGATGGGCGGGATGTAAATTGCCAACAGACACTCGGGAGAAGTGTATGGTGTTTCCTGAAACATCTAAAAAACAAAGCAACAGAGCCTAGGGCACTTCCACTTATGGTCCTATAGCTTAGGGAAATTAAAATCAAAAAGACACAGCCACCCCAAAGTTTGGGACACCTCTGTTTACAAGAACCTCGTGTACAGTACAAGTTCAACATCGCAGAAAGTGAAAAATGGATAAAGAAGTTGTGGTATTTACTTACAAAGCAATATCACTCAGCAATGAAATCTATGTCATCAGGCCCTTAGCAGCACAATGAGTGGATTCAGGTATGATGATTCTAACTGAAATAAGTCACACAGAAAAAGAAACATCATAAGATATCAGTAATACACGGAATGTAAACTTGGCTACACAGGAACTGAATTACAGAACAGAACAGGGTCTCAAATTTAGAAAACCAACTTATGCTTGCTTAAGGGTAAAGGTGAGTTGGGGTGCTGCATAAAACCAGAGATTGAAATGAGCACAGATAAAGTTCCTTAAGCCAAATATGGAATAGACAAGAGCTACTCCTTGCTCAACGAAATGGACTCAACACCGCATATTAAAGGCCTAAGAATGTACCTGACTAGTAAGTATCTTAAAACCTATGGATTGCTATGTCTCCGAAAGAGAATCAAGCATGTGTACAGGGGCATAAACGCAGCAGTGATAGGATTGGAGAGGTTCGGTGAGCAAATGAAGACCCTTTGAAGTCATATTGCATGGTACCCATTCCACGGGTTTCAACTACCCAGGTTTAAGGTATTCTTCCTTCAGCTAAAACATGCATGTGGAACCTAGAGTATGATCAACCATGTGATCGGGAGACGTGTTCAAATATGTCTCAGTTTTCGTACCCTGGTACTCGGGTGCAACATTCCAGACGCTTTACTAACACCCTCCCGACTTGGAGAGTCAGTCCCTTTAACCTCCTGTTTGGCCCAGTTTGCAATTTCTGCGGAAGATGAACAGGAATAGCGAGAACCAATGAGAGACTAGCTGGAGGTGTCTGGACGGGCAAATTTAACTCTCATTTCCCACCAGGAAGAGGAATTAACCAAAGGCTCAGCGTGCCGTGCCGGAACCAGATTAGGGCCTGAAGCCATCCTGCGGTGTTGCGGCCAGCTCAAAAGAAAGCGAGTTGAAGAAAGGAGCTCAGGGGCACTGTAATTCACAAACCTGCAGAGTTATAAATGACAGCTATCGTCCAAAAATATACTGAAGTAAGGCTGCCAAGAGGACTTGAAAGCGGGGCAGAATTGCAGGAAACCGATTTCAGGAGGCAGACTGGAATTGCATTGAAAGCATAGGAAAAGAGGCAGAACGTCCACAATGATGCACTTGGCCAAAAAGGGCGTATGCGTTTTTTCCTGAATATATTCAGGAAAAAACGCATACGCCCTTTTTGGCCAACCAAGCAAGCTTGCAAAGGAAATCTGCACTACAATGAAGTCTCACTTCCCCCCGGTCAAAAGGGCCATCTGAAAAAAGTGTAAAATCCAGAAAGGCAGGACAGGCCATGGAGAACTGGGAGCCTTGTTATGCTGATGGGCGGGATGTAAATTGCCAACAGACACTCGGGAGAAGTGTATGGTGTTTCCTGAAACATCTAAAAAACAAAGCAACAGAGCCTAGGGCACTTCCACTTATGGTCCTATAGCTTAGGGAAATTAAAATCAAAAAGACACAGCCACCCCAAAGTTTGGGACGCCTCTGTTTACAAGAACCTCGTGTACAGTACAAGTTCAACATCGCAGAAAGTGAAAAATGGATAAAGAAGTTGTGGTATTTACTTACAAAGCAATATCACTCAGCAATGAAATCTATGTCATCAGGCCCTTAGCAGCACAATGAGTGGATTCAGGTATGATGATTCTAACTGAAATAAGTCACACAGAAAAAGAAACATCATAAGATATCAGTAATACACGGAATGTAAACTTGGCTACACAGGAACTGAATTACAGAACAGAACAGGGTCTCAAATTTAGAAAACCAACTTATGCTTGCTTAAGGGTAAAGGTGAGTTGGGGTGCTGCATAAAACCAGAGATTGAAATGAGCACAGATAAAGTTCCTTAAGCCAAATATGGAATAGACAAGAGCTACTCCTTGCTCAACGAAATGGACTCAACACCGCATATTAAACGCCTAAGAATGTACCTGACTAGTAAGTATCTTAAAACCTATGGATTGCTATGTCTCCGAAAGAGAATCAAGCATGTGTACAGGGGCATAAACGCAGCAGTGATAGGATTGGAGAGGTTCGGTGAGCAAATGAAGACCCTTTGAAGTCATATTGCATGGTACCCATTCCACGGGTTTCAACTACCCAGGTTTAAGGTATTCTTCCTTCAGCTAAAACATGCATGTGGAACCTAGAGTATGATCAACCATGTGATCGGGAGACGTGTTCAAATATGTCTCAGTTTTCGTACCCTGGTACTCGGGTGCAACATTCCAGACGCTTTACTAACACCCTCCCGACTTGGAGAGTCAGTCCCTTTAACCTCCTGTTTGGCCCAGTTTGCAATTTCTGCGGAAGATGAACAGGAATAGCGAGAACCAATGAGAGACTAGCTGGAGGTGTCTGGACGGGCAAATTTAACTCTCATTTCCCACCAGGAAGAGGAATTAACCAAAGGCTCAGCGTGCCGTGCCGGAACCAGATTAGGGCCTGAAGCCATCCTGCGGTGTTGCGGCCAGCTCAAAAGAAAGCGAGTTGAAGAAAGGAGCTCAGGGGCACTGTAATTCACAAACCTGCAGAGTTATAAATGACAGCTATCGTCCAAAAATATACTGAAGTAAGGCTGCCAAGAGGACTTGAAAGCGGGGCAGAATTGCAGGAAACCGATTTCAGGAGGCAGACTGGAATTGCATTGAAAGCATAGGAAAAGAGGCAGAACGTCCACAATGATGCACTTGGCCAAAAAGGGCGTATGCGTTTTTTCCTGAATATATTCAGGAAAAAACGCATACGCCCTTTTTGGCCAACCAAGCAAGCTTGCAAAGGAAATCTGCACTACAATGAAGTCTCACTTCCCCCCGGTCAAAAGGGCCATCTGAAAAAAGTGTAAAATCCAGAAAGGCAGGACAGGCCATGGAGAACTGGGAGCCTTGTTATGCTGATGGGCGGGATGTAAATTGCCAACAGACACTCGGGAGAAGTGTATGGTGTTTCCTGAAACATCTAAAAAACAAAGCAACAGAGCCTAGGGCACTTCCACTTATGGTCCTATAGCTTAGGGAAATTAAAATCAAAAAGACACAGCCACCCCAAAGTTTGGGACGCCTCTGTTTACAAGAACCTCGTTTACAGTACAAGTTCAACATCGCAGAAAGTGAAAAATGGATAAAGAAGTTGTGGTATTTACTTACAAAGCAATATCACTCAGCAATGAAATCTATGTCATCAGGCCCTTAGCAGCACAATGAGTGGATTCAGGTATGATGATTCTAACTGAAATAAGTCACACAGAAAAAGAAACATCATAAGATATCAGTAATACACGGAATGTAAACTTGGCTACACAGGAACTGAATTACAGAACAGAACAGGGTCTCAAATTTAGAAAACCAACTTATGCTTGCTTAAGGGGAAAGGTGAGTTGGGGTGCTGCATAAAACCAGAGATTGAAATGAGCACAGATAAAGTTCCTTAAGCCAAATATGGAATAGACAAGAGCTACTCCTTGCTCAACGAAATGGACTCAACACCGCATATTAAACGCCTAAGAATGTACCTGACTAGTAAGTATCTTAAAACCTATGGATTGCTATGTCTCCGAAAGAGAATCAAGCATGTGTACAGGGGCATAAACGCAGCAGTGATAGGATTGGAGAGGTTCGGTGAGCAAATGAAGACCCTTTGAAGTCATATTGCATGGTACCCATTCCACGGGTTTCAACTACCCAGGTTTAAGGTATTCTTCCTTCAGCTAAAACATGCATGTGGAACCTAGAGTATGATCAACCATGTGATCGGGAGACGTGTTCAAATATGTCTCAGTTTTCGTACCCTGGTACTCGGGTGCAACATTCCAGACGCTTTACTAACACCCTCCCGACTTGGAGAGTCAGTCCCTTTAACCTCCTGTTTGGCCCAGTTTGCAATTTCTGCGGAAGATGAACAGGAATAGCGAGAACCAATGAGAGACTAGCTGGAGGTGTCTGGACGGGCAAATTTAACCCTCATTTCCCACCAGGAAGAGGAATTAACCAAAGGCTCAGCGTGCCGTGCCGGAACCAGATTAGGGCCTGAAGCCATCCTGCGGTGTTGCGGCCAGCTCAAAAGAAAGCGAGTTGAAGAAAGGAGCTCAGGGGCACTGTAATTCACAAACCTGCAGAGTTATAAATGACAGCTATCGTCCAAAAATATACTGAAGTAAGGCTGCCAAGAGGACTTGAAAGCGGGGCAGAATTGCAGGAAACCGATTTCAGGAGGCAGACTGGAATTGCATTGAAAGCATAGGAAAAGAGGCAGAACGTCCACAATGATGCACTTGGCCAAAAAGGGCGTATGCGTTTTTTCCTGAATATATTCAGGAAAAAACGCATACGCCCTTTTTGGCCAACCAAGCAAGCTTGCAAAGGAAATCTGCACTACAATGAAGTCTCACTTCCCCCCGGTCAAAAGGGCCATCTGAAAAAAGTGTAAAATCCAGAAAGGCAGGACAGGCCATGGAGAACTGGGAGCCTTGTTATGCTGATGGGCGGGATGTAAATTGCCAACAGACACTCGGGAGAAGTGTATGGTGTTTCCTGAAACATCTAAAAAACAAAGCAACAGAGCCTAGGGCACTTCCACTTATGGTCCTATAGCTTAGGGAAATTAAAATCAAAAAGACACAGCCACCCCAAAGTTTGGGACGCCTCTGTTTACAAGAACCTCGTGTACAGTACAAGTTCAACATCGCAGAAAGTGAAAAATGGATAAAGAAGTTGTGGTATTTACTTACAAAGCAATATCACTCAGCAATGAAATCTATGTCATCAGGCCCTTAGCAGCACAATGAGTGGATTCAGGTATGATGATTCTAACTGAAATAAGTCACACAGAAAAAGAAACATCATAAGATATCAGTAATACACGGAATGTAAACTTGGCTACACAGGAACTGAATTACAGAACAGAACAGGGTCTCAAATTTAGAAAACCAACTTATGCTTGCTTAAGGGGAAAGGTGAGTTGGGGTGCTGCATAAAACCAGAGATTGAAATGAGCACAGATAAAGTTCCTTAAGCCAAATATGGAATAGACAAGAGCTACTCCTTGCTCAACGAAATGGACTCAACACCGCATATTAAATGCCTAAGTATGTACCTGACTAGTAAGTATCTTAAAACCTATGGATTGCTATGTCTCCGAAAGAGAATCAAGCATGTGTACAGGGGCATAAACGCAGCAGTGATAGGATTGGAGAGGTTCGGTGAGCAAATGAAGACCCTTTGAAGTCATATTGCATGGTACCCATTCCACGGGTTTCAACTACCCAGGTTTAAGGTATTCTTCCTTCAGCTAAAACATGCATGTGGAACCTAGAGTATGATCAACCATGTGATCGGGAGACGTGTTCAAATATGTCTCAGTTTTCGTACCCTGGTACTCGGGTGCAACATTCCAGACGCTTTACTAACACCCTCCCGACTTGGAGAGTCAGTCCCTTTAACCTCCTGTTTGGCCCAGTTTGCAATTTCTGCGGAAGATGAACAGGAATAGTGAGAACCAATGAGAGACTAGCTGGAGGTGTCTGGACGGGCAAATTTAACTCTCATTTCCCACCAGGAAGAGGAATTAACCAAAGGCTCAGCGTGCCGTGCCGGAACCAGATTAGGGCCTGAAGCCATCCTGCGGTGTTGCGGCCAGCTCAAAAGAAAGCGAGTTGAAGAAAGGAGCTCAGGGGCACTGTAATTCACAAACCTGCAGAGTTATAAATGACAGCTATCGTCCAAAAATATACTGAAGTAAGGCTGCCAAGAGGACTTGAAAGCGGGGCAGAATTGCAGGAAACCGATTTCAGGAGGCAGACTGGAATTGCATTGAAAGCATAGGAAAAGAGGCAGAACGTCCACAATGATGCACTTGGCCAAAAAGGGCGTATGCGTTTTTTCCTGAATATATTCAGGAAAAAACGCATACGCCCTTTTTGGCCAACCAAGCAAGCTTGCAAAGGAAATCTGCACTACAATGAAGTCTCACTTCCCCCCGGTCAAAAGGGCCATCTGAAAAAAGTGTAAAATCCAGAAAGGCAGGACAGGCCATGGAGAACTGGGAGCCTTGTTATGCTGATGGGCGGGATGTAAATTGCCAACAGACACTCGGGAGAAGTGTATGGTGTTTCCTGAAACATCTAAAAAACAAAGCAACAGAGCCTAGGGCACTTCCACTTATGGTCCTATAGCTTAGGGAAATTAAAATCAAAAAGACACAGCCACCCCAAAGTTTGGGACGCCTCTGTTTACAAGAACCTCGTGTACAGTACAAGTTCAACATCGCAGAAAGTGAAAAATGGATAAAGAAGTTGTGGTATTTACTTACAAAGCAATATCACTCAGCAATGAAATCTATGTCATCAGGCCCTTAGCAGCACAATGAGTGGATTCAGGTATGATGATTCTAACTGAAATAAGTCACACAGAAAAAGAAACATCATAAGATATCAGTAATACACGGAATGTAAACTTGGCTACACAGGAACTGAATTACAGAACAGAACAGGGTCTCAAATTTAGAAAACCAACTTATGCTTGCTTAAGGGGAAAGGTGAGTTGGGGTGCTGCATAAAACCAGAGATTGAAATGAGCACAGATAAAGTTCCTTAAGCCAAATATGGAATAGACAAGAGCTACTCCTTGCTCAACGAAATGGACTCAACACCGCATATTAAATGCCTAAGAATGTACCTGACTAGTAAGTATCTTAAAACCTATGGATTGCTATGTCTCCGAAAGAGAATCAAGCATGTGTACAGGGGCATAAACGCAGCAGTGATAGGATTGGAGAGGTTCGGTGAGCAAATGAAGACCCTTTGAAGTCATATTGCATGGTACCCATTCCACGGGTTTCAACTACCCAGGTTTAAGGTATTCTTCCTTCAGCTAAAACATGCATGTGGAACCTAGAGTATGATCAACCATGTGATCGGGAGACGTGTTCAAATATGTCTCAGTTTTCGTACCCTGGTACTCGGGTGCAACATTCCAGACGCTTTACTAACACCCTCCCGACTTGGAGAGTCAGTCCCTTTAACCTCCTGTTTGGCCCAGTTTGCAATTTCTGCGGAAGATGAACAGGAATAGCGAGAACCAATGAGAGACTAGCTGGAGGTGTCTGGACGGGCAAATTTAACTCTCATTTCCCACCAGGAAGAGGAATTAACCAAAGGCTCAGCGTGCCGTGCCGGAACCAGATTAGGGCCTGAAGCCATCCTGCGGTGTTGCGGCCAGCTCAAAAGAAAGCGAGTTGAAGAAAGGAGCTCAGGGGCACTGTAATTCACAAACCTGCAGAGTTATAAATGACAGCTATCGTCCAAAAATATACTGAAGTAAGGCTGCCAAGAGGACTTGAAAGCGGGGCAGAATTGCAGGAAACCGATTTCAGGAGGCAGACTGGAATTGCATTGAAAGCATAGGAAAAGAGGCAGAACGTCCACAATGATGCACTTGGCCAAAAAGGGCGTATGCGTTTTTTCCTGAATATATTCAGGAAAAAACGCATACGCCCTTTTTGGCCAACCAAGCAAGCTTGCAAAGGAAATCTGCACTACAATGAAGTCTCACTTCCCCCCGGTCAAAAGGGCCATCTGAAAAAAGTGTAAAATCCAGAAAGGCAGGACAGGCCATGGAGAACTGGGAGCCTTGTTATGCTGATGGGCGGGATGTAAATTGCCAACAGACACTCGGGAGAAGTGTATGGTGTTTCCTGAAACATCTAAAAAACAAAGCAACAGAGCCTAGGGCACTTCCACTTATGGTCCTATAGCTTAGGGAAATTAAAATCAAAAAGACACAGCCACCCCAAAGTTTGGGACGCCTCTGTTTACAAGAACCTCGTGTACAGTACAAGTTCAACATCGCAGAAAGTGAAAAATGGATAAAGAAGTTGTGGTATTTACTTACAAAGCAATATCACTCAGCAATGAAATCTATGTCATCAGGCCCTTAGCAGCACAATGAGTGGATTCAGGTATGATGATTCTAACTGAAATAAGTCACACAGAAAAAGAAACATCATAAGATATCAGTAATACACGGAATGTAAACTTGGCTACACAGGAACTGAATTACAGAACAGAACAGGGTCTCAAATTTAGAAAACCAACTTATGCTTGCTTAAGGGGAAAGGTGAGTTGGGGTGCTGCATAAAACCAGAGATTGAAATGAGCACAGATAAAGTTCCTTAAGCCAAATATGGAATAGACAAGAGCTACTCCTTGCTCAACGAAATGGACTCAACACCGCATATTAAATGCCTAAGAATGTACCTGACTAGTAAGTATCTTAAAACCTATGGATTGCTATGTCTCCGAAAGAGAATCAAGCATGTGTACAGGGGCATAAACGCAGCAGTGATAGGATTGGAGAGGTTCGGTGAGCAAATGAAGACCCTTTGAAGTCATATTGCATGGTACCCATTCCACGGGTTTCAACTACCCAGGTTTAAGGTATTCTTCCTTCAGCTAAAACATGCATGTGGAACCTAGAGTATGATCAACCATGTGATCGGGAGACGTGTTCAAATATGTCTCAGTTTTCGTACCCTGGTACTCGGGTGCAACATTCCAGACGCTTTACTAACACCCTCCCGACTTGGAGAGTCAGTCCCTTTAACCTCCTGTTTGGCCCAGTTTGCAATTTCTGCGGAAGATGAACAGGAATAGCGAGAACCAATGAGAGACTAGCTGGAGGTGTCTGGACGGGCAAATTTAACTCTCATTTCCCACCAGGAAGAGGAATTAACCAAAGGCTCAGCGTGCCGTGCCGGAACCAGATTAGGGCCTGAAGCCATCCTGCGGTGTTGCGGCCAGCTCAAAAGAAAGCGAGTTGAAGAAAGGAGCTCAGGGGCACTGTAATTCACAAACCTGCAGAGTTATAAATGACAGCTATCGTCCAAAAATATACTGAAGTAAGGCTGCCAAGAGGACTTGAAAGCGGGGCAGAATTGCAGGAAACCGATTTCAGGAGGCAGACTGGAATTGCATTGAAAGCATAGGAAAAGAGGCAGAACGTCCACAATGATGCACTTGGCCAAAAAGGGCGTATGCGTTTTTTCCTGAATATATTCAGGAAAAAACGCATACGCCCTTTTTGGCCAACCAAGCAAGCTTGCAAAGGAAATCTGCACTACAATGAAGTCTCACTTCCCCCCGGTCAAAAGGGCCATCTGAAAAAAGTGTAAAATCCAGAAAGGCAGGACAGGCCATGGAGAACTGGGAGCCTTGTTATGCTGATGGGCGGGATGTAAATTGCCAACAGACACTCGGGAGAAGTGTATGGTGTTTCCTGAAACATCTAAAAAACAAAGCAACAGAGCCTAGGGCACTTCCACTTATGGTCCTATAGCTTAGGGAAATTAAAATCAAAAAGACACAGCCACCCCAAAGTTTGGGACGCCTCTGTTTACAAGAACCTCGTGTACAGTACAAGTTCAACATCGCAGAAAGTGAAAAATGGATAAAGAAGTTGTGGTATTTACTTACAAAGCAATATCACTCAGCAATGAAATCTATGTCATCAGGCCCTTAGCAGCACAATGAGTGGATTCAGGTATGATGATTCTAACTGAAATAAGTCACACAGAAAAAGAAACATCATAAGATATCAGTAATACACGGAATGTAAACTTGGCTACACAGGAACTGAATTACAGAACAGAACAGGGTCTCAAATTTAGAAAACCAACTTATGCTTGCTTAAGGGGAAAGGTGAGTTGGGGTGCTGCATAAAACCAGAGATTGAAATGAGCACAGATAAAGTTCCTTAAGCCAAATATGGAATAGACAAGAGCTGCTCCTTGCTCAACGAAATGGACTCAACACCGCATATTAAATGCCTAAGAATGTACCTGACTAGTAAGTATCTTAAAACCTATGGATTGCTATGTCTCCGAAAGAGAATCAAGCATGTGTACAGGGGCATAAACGCAGCAGTGATAGGATTGGAGAGGTTCGGTGAGCAAATGAAGACCCTTTGAAGTCATATTGCATGGTACCCATTCCACGGGTTTCAACTACCCAGGTTTAAGGTATTCTTCCTTCAGCTAAAACATGCATGTGGAACCTAGAGTATGATCAACCATGTGATCGGGAGACGTGTTCAAATATGTCTCAGTTTTCGTACCCTGGTACTCGGGTGCAACATTCCAGACGCTTTACTAACACCCTCCCGACTTGGAGAGTCAGTCCCTTTAACCTCCTGTTTGGCCCAGTTTGCAATTTCTGCGGAAGATGAACAGGAATAGCGAGAACCAATGAGAGACTAGCTGGAGGTGTCTGGACGGGCAAATTTAACTCTCATTTCCCACCAGGAAGAGGAATTAACCAAAGGCTCAGCGTGCCGTGCCGGAACCAGATTAGGGCCTGAAGCCATCCTGCGGTGTTGCGGCCAGCTCAAAAGAAAGCGAGTTGAAGAAAGGAGCTCAGGGGCACTGTAATTCACAAACCTGCAGAGTTATAAATGACAGCTATCGTCCAAAAATATACTGAAGTAAGGCTGCCAAGAGGACTTGAAAGCGGGGCAGAATTGCAGGAAACCGATTTCAGGAGGCAGACTGGAATTGCATTGAAAGCATAGGAAAAGAGGCAGAACGTCCACAATGATGCACTTGGCCAAAAAGGGCGTATGCGTTTTTTCCTGAATATATTCAGGAAAAAACGCATACGCCCTTTTTGGCCAACCAAGCAAGCTTGCAAAGGAAATCTGCACTACAATGAAGTCTCACTTCCCCCCGGTCAAAAGGGCCATCTGAAAAAAGTGTAAAATCCAGAAAGGCAGGACAGGCCATGGAGAACTGGGAGCCTTGTTATGCTGATGGGCGGGATGTAAATTGCCAACAGACACTCGGGAGAAGTGTATGGTGTTTCCTGAAACATCTAAAAAACAAAGCAACAGAGCCTAGGGCACTTCCACTTATGGTCCTATAGCTTAGGGAAATTAAAATCAAAAAGACACAGCCACCCCAAAGTTTGGGACGCCTCTGTTTACAAGAACCTCGTGTACAGTACAAGTTCAACATCGCAGAAAGTGAAAAATGGATAAAGAAGTTGTGGTATTTACTTACAAAGCAATATCACTCAGCAATGAAATCTATGTCATCAGGCCCTTAGCAGCACAATGAGTGGATTCAGGTATGATGATTCTAACTGAAATAAGTCACACAGAAAAAGAAACATCATAAGATATCAGTAATACACGGAATGTAAACTTGGCTACACAGGAACTGAATTACAGAACAGAACAGGG
The DNA here is from genome assembly GCF_039906515.1 of Pseudorca crassidens. NCBI lineage: Eukaryota > Metazoa > Chordata > Mammalia > Artiodactyla > Delphinidae > Pseudorca > Pseudorca crassidens. Next base: position 27,061 of record NW_027136309.1, read on the forward strand.
TCTCAAATTTAGAAAACCAACTTATGCTTGCTTAAGGGTAAAGGTGAGTTGGGGTGCTGCATAAAACCAGAGATTGAAATGAGCACAGATAAAGTTCCTTAAGCCAAATATGGAATAGACAAGAGCTACTCCTTGCTCAATGAAATGGACTCAACACCGCATATTAAATGCCTAAGAATGTACCTGACTAGTAAGTATCTTAAAACCTATGGATTGCTATGTCTCCGAAAGAGAATCAAGCATGTGTACAGGGGCATAAACGCAGCAGTGATAGGATTGGAGAGGTTCGGTGAGCAAATGAAGACCCTTTGAAGTCATATTGCATGGTACCCATTCCACGGGTTTCAACTACCCAGGTTTAAGGTATTCTTCCTTCAGCTAAAACATGCATGTGGAACCTAGAGTATGATCAACCATGTGATCGGGAGACGTGTTCAAATATGTCTCAGTTTTCGTACCCTGGTACTCGGGTGCAACATTCCAGACGCTTTACTAACACCCTCCCGACTTGGAGAGTCAGTCCCTTTAACCTCCTGTTTGGCCCAGTTTGCAATTTCTGCGGAAGATGAACAGGAATAGCGAGAACCAATGAGAGACTAGCTGGAGGTGTCTGGACGGGCAAATTTAACTCTCATTTCCCACCAGGAAGAGGAATTAACCAAAGGCTCAGCGTGCCGTGCCGGAACCAGATTAGGGCCTGAAGCCATCCTGCGGTGTTGCGGCCAGCTCAAAAGAAAGCGAGTTGAAGAAAGGAGCTCAGGGGCACTGTAATTCACAAACCTGCAGAGTTATAAATGACAGCTATCGTCCAAAAATATACTGAAGTAAGGCTGCCAAGAGGACTTGAAAGCGGGGCAGAATTGCAGGAAACCGATTTCAGGAGGCAGACTGGAATTGCACTGAAAGCATAGGAAAAGAGGCAGAACGTCCACAATGATGCACTTGGCCAAAAAGGGCGTATGCGTTTTTTCCTGAATATATTCAGGAAAAAACGCATACGACCTTTTTGGCCAACCAAGCAAGCTTGCAAAGGAAATCTGCACTACAATGAAGTCTCACTTCCCCCCGGTCAAAAGGGCCATCTGAAAAAAGTGTAAAATCCAGAAAGGCAGGACAGGCCATGGAGAACTGGGAGCCTTGTTATGCTGATGGGCGGGATGTAAATTGCCAACAGACACTCGGGAGAAGTGTATGGTGTTTCCTGAAACATCTAAAAAACAAAGCAACAGAGCCTAGGGCACTTCCACTTATGGTCCTATAGCTTAGGGAAATTAAAATCAAAAAGACACAGCCACCCCAAAGTTTGGGACGCCTCTGTTTACAAGAACCTCGTGTACAGTACAAGTTCAACATCGCAGAAAGTGAAAAATGGATAAAGAAGTTGTGGTATTTACTTACAAAGCAATATCACTCAGCAATGAAATCTATGTCATCAGGCCCTTAGCAGCACAATGAGTGGATTCAGGTATGATGATTCTAACTGAAATAAGTCACACAGAAAAAGAAACATCATAAGATATCAGTAATACACGGAATGTAAACTTGGCTACACAGGAACTGAATTACAGCACAGAACAGGGTCTCAAATTTAGAAAACCAACTTATGCTTCCTTAAGGGGAAAGGTGAGTTGGGGTGCTGCATAAAACCAGAGATTGAAATGAGCACAGATAAAGTTCCTTAAGCCAAATATGGAATAGACAAGAGCTACTCCTTGCTCAACGAAATGGACTCAACACCGCATATTAAATGCCTAAGAATGTACCTGACTAGTAAGTATCTTAAAACCTATGGATTGCTATGTCTCCGAAAGAGAATCAAGCATGTGTACAGGGGCATAAACGCAGCAGTGATAGGATTGGAGAGGTTCGGTGAGCAAATGAAGACCCTTTGAAGTCATATTGCATGGTACCCATTCCACGGGTTTCAACTACCCAGGTTTAAGGTATTCTTCCTTCAGCTAAAACATGCATGTGGAACCTAGAGTATGATCAACCATGTGATCGGGAGACGTGTTCAAATATGTCTCAGTTTTCGTACCCTGGTACTCGGGTGCAACATTCCAGACGCTTTACTAACACCCTCCCGACTTGGAGAGTCAGTCCCTTTAACCTCCTGTTTGGCCCAGTTTGCAATTTCTGCGGAAGATGAACAGGAATAGCGAGAACCAATGAGAGACTAGCTGGAGGTGTCTGGACGGGCAAATTTAACTCTCATTTCCCACCAGGAAGAGGAATTAACCAAAGGCTCAGCGTGCCGTGCCGGAACCAGATTAGGGCCTGAAGCCATCCTGCGGTGTTGCGGCCAGCTCAAAAGAAAGCGAGTTGAAGAAAGGAGCTCAGGGGCACTGTAATTCACAAACCTGCAGAGTTATAAATGACAGCTATCGTCCAAAAATATACTGAAGTAAGGCTGCCAAGAGGACTTGAAAGTGGGGCAGAATTGCAGGAAACCGATTTCAGGAGGCAGACTGGAATTGCACTGAAAGCATAGGAAAAGAGGCAGAACGTCCACAATGATGCACTTGGCCAAAAAGGGCGTATGCGTTTTTTCCTGAATATATTCAGGAAAAAACGCATACGCCCTTTTTGGCCAACCAAGCAAGCTTGCAAAGGAAATCTGCACTACAATGAAGTCTCACTTCCCCCCGGTCAAAAGGGCCATCTGAAAAAAGTGTAAAATCCAGAAAGGCAGGACAGGCCATGGAGAACTGGGAGCCTTGTTATGCTGATGGGCGGGATGTAAATTGCCAACAGACACTCGGGAGAAGTGTATGGTGTTTCCTGAAACATCTAAAAAACAAAGCAACAGAGCCTAGGGCACTTCCACTTATGGTCCTATAGCTTAGGGAAATTAAAATCAAAAAGACACAGCCACCCCAAAGTTTGGGACGCCTCTGTTTACAAGAACCTCGTGTACAGTACAAGTTCAACATCGCAGAAAGTGAAAAATGGATAAAGAAGTTGTGGTATTTACTTACAAAGCAATATCACTCAGCAATGAAATCTATGTCATCAGGCCCTTAGCAGCACAATGAGTGGATTCAGGTATGATGATTCTAACTGAAATAAGTCACACAGAAAAAGAAACATCATAAGATATCAGTAATACACGGAATGTAAACTTGGCTACACAGGAACTGAATTACAGCACAGAACAGGGTCTCAAATTTAGAAAACCAACTTATGCTTGCTTAAGGGGAAAGGTGAGTTGGGGTGCTGCATAAAACCAGAGATTGAAATGAGCACAGATAAAGTTCCTTAAGCCAAATATGGAATAGACAAGAGCTACTCCTTGCTCAACGAAATGGACTCAACACCGCATATTAAATGCCTAAGAATGTACCTGACTAGTAAGTATCTTAAAACCTATGGATTGCTATGTCTCCGAAAGAGAATCAAGCATGTGTACAGGGGCATAAACGCAGCAGTGATAGGATTGGAGAGGTTCGGTGAGCAAATGAAGACCCTTTGAAGTCATATTGCATGGTACCCATTCCACGGGTTTCAACTACCCAGGTTTAAGGTATTCTTCCTTCAGCTAAAACATGCATGTGGAACCTAGAGTATGATCAACCATGTGATCGGGAGACGTGTTCAAATATGTCTCAGTTTTCGTACCCTGGTACTCGGGTGCAACATTCCAGACGCTTTACTAACACCCTCCCGACTTGGAGAGTCAGTCCCTTTAACCTCCTGTTTGGCCCAGTTTGCAATTTCTGCGGAAGATGAACAGGAATAGCGAGAACCAATGAGAGACTAGCTGGAGGTGTCTGGACGGGCAAATTTAACTCTCATTTCCCACCAGGAAGAGGAATTAACCAAAGGCTCAGCGTGCCGTGCCGGAACCAGATTAGGGCCTGAAGCCATCCTGCGGTGTTGCGGCCAGCTCAAAAGAAAGCGAGTTGAAGAAAGGAGCTCAGGGGCACTGTAATTCACAAACCTGCAGAGTTATAAATGACAGCTATCGTCCAAAATTATACTGAAGTAAGGCTGCCAAGAGGACTTGAAAGCGGGGCAGAATTGCAGGAAACCGATTTCAGGAGGCAGACTGGAATTGCATTGAAAGCATAGGAAAAGAGGCAGAACGTCCACAATGATGCACTTGGCCAAAAAGGGCGTATGCGTTTTTTCCTGAATATATTCAGGAAAAAACGCATACGCCCTTTTTGGCCAACCAAGCAAGCTTGCAAAGGAAATCTGCACTACAATGAAGTCTCACTTCCCCCCGGTCAAAAGGGCCATCTGAAAAAAGTGTAAAATCCAGAAAGGCAGGACAGGCCATGGAGAACTGGGAGCCTTGTTATGCTGATGGGCGGGATGTAAATTGCCAACAGACACTCGGGAGAAGTGTATGGTGTTTCCTGAAACATCTAAAAAACAAAGCAACAGAGCCTAGGGCACTTCCACTTATGGTCCTATAGCTTAGGGAAATTAAAATCAAAAAGACACAGCCACCCCAAAGTTTGGGACGCCTCTGTTTACAAGAACCTCGTGTACAGTACAAGTTCAACATCGCAGAAAGTGAAAAATGGATAAAGAAGTTGTGGTATTTACTTACAAAGCAATATCACTCAGCAATGAAATCTATGTCATCAGGCCCTTAGCAGCACAATGAGTGGATTCAGGTATGATGATTCTAACTGAAATAAGTCACACAGAAAAAGAAACATCATAAGATATCAGTAATACACGGAATGTAAACTTGGCTACACAGGAACTGAATTACAGAACAGAACAGGGTCTCAAATTTAGAAAACCAACTTATGCTTGCTTAAGGGTAAAGGTGAGTTGGGGTGCTGCATAAAACCAGAGATTGAAATGAGCACAGATAAAGTTCCTTAAGCCAAATATGGAATAGACTAGAGCTACCTCTTGCTCAACGAAATGGACTCAACACCGCATATTAAATGCCTAAGAATGTACCTGACTAGTAAGTATCTTAAAACCTATGGATTGCTATGTCTCCGAAAGAGAATCAAGCATGTGTACAGGGGCATAAACGCAGCAGTGATAGGATTGGAGAGGTTCGGTGAGCAAATGAAGACCCTTTGAAGTCATATTGCATGGTACCCATTCCACGGGTTTCAACTACCCAGGTTTAAGGTATTCTTCCTTCAGCTAAAACATGCATGTGGAACCTAGAGTATGATCAACCATGTGATCGGGAGACGTGTTCAAATATGTCTCAGTTTTCGTACCCTGGTACTCGGGTGCAACATTCCAGACGCTTTACTAACACCCTCGCGACTTGGAGAGTCAGTCCCTTTAACCTCCTGTTTGGCCCAGTTTGCAATTTCTGCGGAAGATGAACAGGAATAGCGAGAACCAATGAGAGACTAGCTGGAGGTGTCTGGACGGGCAAATTTAACTCTCATTTCCCACCAGGAAGAGGAATTAACCAAAGGCTCAGCGTGCCGTGCCGGAACCAGATTAGGGCCTGAAGCCATCCTGCGGTGTTGCGGCCAGCTCAAAAGAAAGCGAGTTGAAGAAAGGAGCTCAGGGGCACTGTAATTCACAAACCTGCAGAGTTATAAATGACAGCTATCGTCCAAAAATATACTGAAGTAAGGCTGCCAAGAGGACTTGAAAGCGGGGCAGAATTGCAGGAAACCGATTTCAGGAGGCAGACTGGAATTGCATTGAAAGCATAGGAAAAGAGGCAGAACGTCCACAATGATGCACTTGGCCAAAAAGGGCGTATGCGTTTTTTCCTGAATATATTCAGGAAAAAACGCATACGCCCTTTTTGGCCAACCAAGCAAGCTTGCAAAGGAAATCTGCACTACAATGAAGTCTCACTTCCCCCCGGTCAAAAGGGCCATCTGAAAAAAGTGTAAAATCCAGAAAGGCAGGACAGGCCATGGAGAACTGGGAGCCTTGCTATGCTGATGGGCGGGATGTAAATTGCCAACAGACACTCGGGAGAAGTGTATGGTGTTTCCTGAAACATCTAAAAAACAAAGCAACAGAGCCTAGGGCACTTCCACTTATGGTCCTATAGCTTAGGGAAATTAAAATCAAAAAGACACAGCCACCCCAAAGTTTGGGACGCCTCTGTTTACAAGAACCTCGTGTACAGTACAAGTTCAACATCGCAGAAAGTGAAAAATGGATAAAGAAGTTGTGGTATTTACTTACAAAGCAATATCACTCAGCAATGAAATCTATGTCATCAGGCCCTTAGCAGCACAATGAGTGGATTCAGGTATGATGATTCTAACTGAAATAAGTCACACAGAAAAAGAAACATCATAAGATATCAGTAATACACGGAATGTAAACTTGGCTACACAGGAACTGAATTACAGAACAGAACAGGGTCTCAAATTTAGAAAACCAACTTATGCTTGCTTAAGGGGAAAGGTGAGTTGGGGTGCTGCATAAAACCAGAGATTGAAATGAGCACAGATAAAGTTCCTTAAGCCAAATATGGAATAGACAAGAGCTACTCCTTGCTCAACGAAATGGACTCAACACCGCATATTAAATGCCTAAGAATGTACCTGACTAGTAAGTATCTTAAAACCTATGGATTGCTATGTCTCCGAAAGAGAATCAAGCATGTGTACAGGGGCATAAACGCAGCAGTGATAGGATTGGAGAGGTTCGGTGAGCAAATGAAGACCCTTTGAAGTCATATTGCATGGTACCCATTCCACGGGTTTCAACTACCCAGGTTTAAGGTATTCTTCCTTCAGCTAAAACATGCATGTGGAACCTAGAGTATGATCAACCATGTGATCGGGAGACGTGTTCAAATATGTCTCAGTTTTCGTACCCTGGTACTCGGGTGCAACATTCCAGACGCTTTACTAACACCCTCCCGACTTGGAGAGTCAGTCCCTTTAACCTCCTGTTTGGCCCAGTTTGCAATTTCTGCGGAAGATGAACAGGAATAGCGAGAACCAATGAGAGACTAGCTGGAGGTGTCTGGACGGGCAAATTTAACTCTCATTTCCCACCAGGAAGAGGAATTAACCAAAGGCTCAGCGTGCCGTGCCGGAACCAGATTAGGGCCTGAAGCCATCCTGCGGTGTTGCGGCCAGCTCAAAAGAAAGCGAGTTGAAGAAAGGAGCTCAGGGGCACTGTAATTCACAAACCTGCAGAGTTATAAATGACAGCTATCGTCCAAAAATATACTGAAGTAAGGCTGCCAAGAGGACTTGAAAGCGGGGCAGAATTGCAGGAAACCGATTTCAGGAGGCAGACTGGAATTGCACTGAAAGCATAGGAAAAGAGGCAGAACGTCCACAATGATGCACTTGGCCAAAAAGGGCGTATGCGTTTTTTCCTGAATATATTCAGGAAAAAACGCATACGCCCTTTTTGGCCAACCAAGCAAGCTTGCAAAGGAAATCTGCACTACAATGAAGTCTCACTTCCCCCCGGTCAAAAGGGCCATCTGAAAAAAGTGTAAAATCCAGAAAGGCAGGACAGGCCATGGAGAACTGGGAGCCTTGCTATGCTGATGGGCGGGATGTAAATTGCCAACAGACACTCGGGAGAAGTGTATGGTGTTTCCTGAAACATCTAAAAAACAAAGCAACAGAGCCTAGGGCACTTCCACTTATGGTCCTATAGCTTAGGGAAATTAAAATCAAAAAGACACAGCCACCCCAAAGTTTGGGACGCCTCTGTTTACAAGAACCTCGTGTACAGTACAAGTTCAACATCGCAGAAAGTGAAAAATGGATAAAGAAGTTGTGGTATTTACTTACAAAGCAATATCACTCAGCAATGAAATCTATGTCATCAGGCCCTTAGCAGCACAATGAGTGGATTCAGGTATGATGATTCTAACTGAAATAAGTCACACAGAAAAAGAAACATCATAAGATATCAGTAATACACGGAATGTAAACTTGGCTACACAGGAACTGAATTACAGAACAGAACAGGGTCTCAAATTTAGAAAACCAACTTATGCTTGCTTAAGGGGAAAGGTGAGTTGGGGTGCTGCATAAAACCAGAGATTGAAATGAGCACAGATAAAGTTCCTTAAGCCAAATATGGAATAGACAAGAGCTACTCCTTGCTCAACGAAATGGACTCAACACCGCATATTAAATGCCTAAGAATGTACCTGACTAGTAAGTATCTTAAAACCTATGGATTGCTATGTCTCCGAAAGAGAATCAAGCATGTGTACAGGGGCATAAACGCAGCAGTGATAGGATTGGAGAGGTTCGGTGAGCAAATGAAGACCCTTTGAAGTCATATTGCATGGTACCCATTCCACGGGTTTCAACTACCCAGGTTTAAGGTATTCTTCCTTCAGCTAAAACATGCATGTGGAACCTAGAGTATGATCAACCATGTGATCGGGAGACGTGTTCAAATATGTCTCAGTTTTCGTACCCTGGTACTCGGGTGCAACATTCCAGACGCTTTACTAACACCCTCCCGACTTGGAGAGTCAGTCCCTTTAACCTCCTGTTTGGCCCAGTTTGCAATTTCTGCGGAAGATGAACAGGAATAGCGAGAACCAATGAGAGACTAGCTGGAGGTGTCTGGACGGGCAAATTTAACTCTCATTTCCCACCAGGAAGAGGAATTAACCAAAGGCTCAGCGTGCCGTGCCGGAACCAGATTAGGGCCTGAAGCCATCCTGCGGTGTTGCGGCCAGCTCAAAAGAAAGCGAGTTGAAGAAAGGAGCTCAGGGGCACTGTAATTCACAAACCTGCAGAGTTATAAATGACAGCTATCGTCCAAAAATATACTGAAGTAAGGCTGCCAAGAGGACTTGAAAGCGGGGCAGAATTGCAGGAAACCGATTTCAGGAGGCAGACTGGAATTGCACTGAAAGCATAGGAAAAGAGGCAGAACGTCCACAATGATGCACTTGGCCAAAAAGGGCGTATGCGTTTTTTCCTGAATATATTCAGGAAAAAACGCATACGCCCTTTTTGGCCAACCAAGCAAGCTTGCAAAGGAAATCTGCACTACAATGAAGTCTCACTTCCCCCCGGTCAAAAGGGCCATCTGAAAAAAGTGTAAAATCCAGAAAGGCAGGACAGGCCATGGAGAACTGGGAGCCTTGTTATGCTGATGGGCGGGATGTAAATTGCCAACAGACACTCGGGAGAAGTGTATGGTGTTTCCTGAAACATCTAAAAAACAAAGCAACAGAGCCTAGGGCACTTCCACTTATGGTCCTATAGCTTAGGGAAATTAAAATCAAAAAGACACAGCCACCCCAAAGTTTGGGACGCCTCTGTTTACAAGAACCTCGTGTACAGTACAAGTTCAACATCGCAGAAAGTGAAAAATGGATAAAGAAGTTGTGGTATTTACTTACAAAGCAATATCACTCAGCAATGAAATCTATGTCATCAGGCTCTTAGCAGCACAATGAGTGGATTCAGGTATGATGATTCTAACTGAAATAAGTCACACAGAAAAAGAAACATCATAAGATATCAGTAATACACGGAATGTAAACTTGGCTACACAGGAACTGAATTACAGCACAGAACAGGGTCTCAAATTTAGAAAACCAACTTATGCTTGCTTAAGGGGAAAGGTGAGTTGGGGTGCTGCATAAAACCAGAGATTGAAATGAGCACAGATAAAGTTCCTTAAGCCAAATATGGAATAGACAAGAGCTACTCCTTGCTCAACGAAATGGACTCAACACCGCATATTAAATGCCTAAGAATGTACCTGACTAGTAAGTATCTTAAAACCTATGGATTGCTATGTCTCCGAAAGAGAATCAAGCATGTGTACAGGGGCATAAACGCAGCAGTGATAGGATTGGAGAGGTTCGGTGAGCAAATGAAGACCCTTTGAAGTCATATTGCATGGTACCCATTCCACGGGTTTCAACTACCCAGGTTTAAGGTATTCTTCCTTCAGCTAAAACATGCATGTGGAACCTAGAGTATGATCAACCATGTGATCGGGAGACGTGTTCAAATATGTCTCAGTTTTCGTACCCTGGTACTCGGGTGCAACATTCCAGACGCTTTACTAACACCCTCCCGACTTGGAGAGTCAGTCCCTTTAACCTCCTGTTTGGCCCAGTTTGCAATTTCTGCGGAAGATGAACAGGAATAGCGAGAACCAATGAGAGACTAGCTGGAGGTGTCTGGACGGGCAAATTTAACTCTCATTTCCCACCAGGAAGAGGAATTAACCAAAGGCTCAGCGTGCCGTGCCGGAACCAGATTAGGGCCTGAAGCCATCCTGCGGTGTTGCGGCCAGCTCAAAAGAAAGCGAGTTGAAGAAAGGAGCTCAGGGGCACTGTAATTCACAAACCTGCAGAGTTATAAATGACAGCTATCGTCCAAAAATATACTGAAGTAAGGCTGCCAAGAGGACTTGAAAGCGGGGCAGAATTGCAGGAAACCAATTTCAGGAGGCAGACTGGAATTGCATTGAAAGCATAGGAAAAGAGGCAGAACGTCCACCATGATGCACTTGGCCAAAAAGGGCGTATGCGTTTTTTCCTGAATATATTCAGGAAAAAACGCATACGCCCTTTTTGGCCAACCAAGCAAGCTTGCAAAGGAAATCTGCACTACAATGAAGTCTCACTTCCCCCCGGTCAAAAGGGCCATCTGAAAAAAGTGTAAAATCCAGAAAGGCAGGACAGGCCATGGAGAACTGGGAGCCTTGTTATGCTGATGGGCGGGATGTAAATTGCCAACAGACACTCGGGAGAAGTGTATGGTGTTTCCTGAAACATCTAAAAAACAAAGCAACAGAGCCTAGGGCACTTCCACTTATGGTCCTATAGCTTAGGGAAATTAAAATCAAAAAGACACAGCCACCCCAAAGTTTGGGACGCCTCTGTTTACAAGAACCTCGTGTACAGTACAAGTTCAACATCGCAGAAAGTGAAAAATGGATAAAGAAGTTGTGGTATTTACTTACAAAGCAATATCACTCAGCAATGAAATCTATGTCATCAGGCCCTTAGCAGCACAATGAGTGGATTCAGGTATGATGATTCTAACTGAAATAAGTCACACAGAAAAAGAAACATCATAAGATATCAGTAATACATGGAATGTAAACTTGGCTACACAGGAACTGAATTACAGAACAGAACAGGGTCTCAAATTTAGAAAACCAACTTATGCTTGCTTAAGGGTAAAGGTGAGTTGGGGTGCTGCATAAAACCAGAGATTGAAATGAGCACAGATAAAGTTCCTTAAGCCAAATATGGAATAGACAAGAGCTGCTCCTTGCTCAACGAAATGGACTCAACACCGCATATTAAATGCCTAAGAATGTACCTGACTAGTAAGTATCTTAAAACCTATGGATTGCTATGTCTCCGAAAGAGAATCAAGCATGTGTACAGGGGCATAAACGCAGCAGTGATAGGATTGGAGAGGTTCGGTGAGCAAATGAAGACCCTTTGAAGTCATATTGCATGGTACCCATTCCACGGGTTTCAACTACCCAGGTTTAAGGTATTCTTCCTTCAGCTAAAACATGCATGTGGAACCTAGAGTATGATCAACCATGTGATCGGGAGACGTGTTCAAATATGTCTCAGTTTTCGTACCCTGGTACTCGGGTGCAACATTCCAGACGCTTTACTAACACCCTCCCGACTTGGAGAGTCAGTCCCTTTAACCTCCTGTTTGGCCCAGTTTGCAATTTCTGCGGAAGATGAACAGGAATAGCGAGAACCAATGAGAGACTAGCTGGAGGTGTCTGGACGGGCAAATTTAACTCTCATTTCCCACCAGGAAGAGGAATTAACCAAAGGCTCAGCGTGCCGTGCCGGAACCAGATTAGGGCCTGAAGCCATCCTGCGGTGTTGCGGCCAGCTCAAAAGAAAGCGAGTTGAAGAAAGGAGCTCAGGGGCACTGTAATTCACAAACCTGCAGAGTTATAAATGACAGCTATCGTCCAAAATTATACTGAAGTAAGGCTGCCAAGAGGACTTGAAAGCGGGGCAGAATTGCAGGAAACCGATTTCAGGAGGCAGACTGGAATTGCATTGAAAGCATAGGAAAAGAGGCAGAACGTCCACAATGATGCACTTGGCCAAAAAGGGCGTATGCGTTTTTTCCTGAATATATTCAGGAAAAAACGCATACGCCCTTTTTGGCCAACCAAGCAAGCTTGCAAAGGAAATCTGCACTACAATGAAGTCTCACTTCCCCCCGGTCAAAAGGGCCATCTGAAAAAAGTGTAAAATCCAGAAAGGCAGGACAGGCCATGGAGAACTGGGAGCCTTGTTATGCTGATGGGCGGGATGTAAATTGCCAACAGACACTCGGGAGAAGTGTATGGTGTTTCCTGAAACATCTAAAAAACAAAGCAACAGAGCCTAGGGCACTTCCACTTATGGTCCTATAGCTTAGGGAAATTAAAATCAAAAAGACACAGCCACCCCAAAGTTTGGGACGCCTCTGTTTACAAGAACCTCGTGTACAGTACAAGTTCAACATCGCAGAAAGTGAAAAATGGATAAAGAAGTTGTGGTATTTACTTACAAAGCAATATCACTCAGCAATGAAATCTATGTCATCAGGCCCTTAGCAGCACAATGAGTGGATTCAGGTATGATGATTCTAACTGAAATAAGTCACACAGAAAAAGAAACATCATAAGATATCAGTAATACACGGAATGTAAACTTGGCTACACAGGAACTGAATTACAGAACAGAACAGGGTCTCAAATTTAGAAAACCAACTTATGCTTGCTTAAGGGTAAAGGTGAGTTGGGGTGCTGCATAAAACCAGAGATTGAAATGAGCACAGATAAAGTTCCTTAAGCCAAATATGGAATAGACTAGAGCTACCTCTTGCTCAACGAAATGGACTCAACACCGCATATTAAATGCCTAAGAATGTACCTGACTAGTAAGTATCTTAAAACCTATGGATTGCTATGTCTCCGAAAGAGAATCAAGCATGTGTACAGGGGCATAAACGCAGCAGTGATAGGATTGGAGAGGTTCGGTGAGCAAATGAAGACCCTTTGAAGTCATATTGCATGGTACCCATTCCACGGGTTTCAACTACCCAGGTTTAAGGTATTCTTCCTTCAGCTAAAACATGCATGTGGAACCTAGAGTATGATCAACCATGTGATCGGGAGACGTGTTCAAATATGTCTCAGTTTTCGTACCCTGGTACTCGGGTGCAACATTCCAGACGCTTTACTAACACCCTCGCGACTTGGAGAGTCAGTCCCTTTAACCTCCTGTTTGGCCCAGTTTGCAATTTCTGCGGAAGATGAACAGGAATAGCGAGAACCAATGAGAGACTAGCTGGAGGTGTCTGGACGGGCAAATTTAACTCTCATTTCCCACCAGGAAGAGGAATTAACCAAAGGCTCAGCGTGCCGTGCCGGAACCAGATTAGGGCCTGAAGCCATCCTGCGGTGTTGCGGCCAGCTCAAAAGAAAGCGAGTTGAAGAAAGGAGCTCAGGGGCACTGTAATTCACAAACCTGCAGAGTTATAAATGACAGCTATCGTCCAAAAATATACTGAAGTAAGGCTGCCAAGAGGACTTGAAAGCGGGGCAGAATTGCAGGAAACCGATTTCAGGAGGCAGACTGGAATTGCATTGAAAGCATAGGAAAAGAGGCAGAACGTCCACAATGATGCACTTGGCCAAAAAGGGCGTATGTGTTTTTTCCTGAATATATTCAGGAAAAAACGCATACGCCCTTTTTGGCCAACCAAGCAAGCTTGCAAAGGAAATCTGCACTACAATGAAGTCTCACTTCCCCCCGGTCAAAAGGGCCATCTGAAAAAAGTGTAAAATCCAGAAAGGCAGGACAGGCCATGGAGAACTGGGAGCCTTGCTATGCTGATGGGCGGGATGTAAATTGCCAACAGACACTCGGGAGAAGTGTATGGTGTTTCCTGAAACATCTAAAAAACAAAGCAACAGAGCCTAGGGCACTTCCACTTATGGTCCTATAGCTTAGGGAAATTAAAATCAAAAAGACACAGCCACCCCAAACATTGGGACGCCTCTGTTTACAAGAACCTCGTTTACAGTACAAGTTCAACATCGCAGAAAGTGAAAAATGGATAAAGAAGTTGTGGTATTTACTTACAAAGCAATATCACTCAGCAATGAAATCTATGTCATCAGGCCCTTAGCAGCACAATGAGTGGATTCAGGTATGATGATTCTAACTGAAATAAGTCACTCAGAAAAAGAAACATCATAAGATATCAGTAATACACGGAATGTAAACTTGGCTACACAGGAACTGAATTACAGAACAGAACAGGGTCTCAAATTTAGAAAACCAACTTATGCTTGCTTAAGGGTAAAGGTGAGTTGGGGTGCTGCGTAAAACCAGAGATTGAAATGAGCACAGATAAAGTTCCTTAAGCCAAATATGGAATAGACAAGAGCTACTCCTTGCTCAACGAAATGGACTCAACACCGCATATTAAATGCCTAAGAATGTACCTGACTAGTAAGTATCTTAAAACCTATGGATTGCTATGTCTCCGAAAGAGAATCAAGCATGTGTACAGGGGCATAAACGCAGCAGTGATAGGATTGGAGAGGTTCGGTGAGCAAATGAAGACCCTTTGAAGTCATATTGCATGGTACCCATTCCACGGGTTTCAACTACCCAGGTTTAAGGTATTCTTCCTTCAGCTAAAACATGCATGTGGAACCTAGAGTATGATCAACCATGTGATCGGGAGACGTGTTCAAATATGTCTCAGTTTTCGTACCCTGGTACTCGGGTGCAACATTCCAGACGCTTTACTAACACCCTCCCGACTTGGAGAGTCAGTCCCTTTAACCTCCTGTTTGGCCCAGTTTGCAATTTCTGCGGAAGATGAACAGGAATAGCGAGAACCAATGAGAGACTAGCTGGAGGTGTCTGGACGGGCAAATTTAACTCTCATTTCCCACCAGGAAGAGGAATTAACCAAAGGCTCAGCGTGCCGTGCCGGAACCAGATTAGGGCCTGAAGCCATCCTGCGGTGTTGCGGCCAGCTCAAAAGAAAGCGAGTTGAAGAAAGGAGCTCAGGGGCACTGTAATTCACAAACCTGCAGAGTTATAAATGACAGCTATCGTCCAAAAATATACTGAAGTAAGGCTGCCAAGAGGACTTGAAAGCGGGGCAGAATTGCAGGAAACCGATTTCAGGAGGCAGACTGGAATTGCATTGAAAGCATAGGAAAAGAGGCAGAACGTCCACAATGATGCACTTGGCCAAAAAGGGCGTATGCGTTTTTTCCTGAATATATTCAGGAAAAAACGCATACGCACTTTTTGGCCAACCAAGCAAGCTTGCAAAGGAAATCTGCACTACAATGAAGTCTCACTTCCCCCCGGTCAAAAGGGCCATCTGAAAAAAGTGTAAAATCCAGAAAGGCAGGACAGGCCATGGAGAACTGGGAGCCTTGTTATGCTGATGGGCGGGATGTAAATTGCCAACAGACACTCGGGAGAAGTGTATGGTGTTTCCTGAAACATCTAAAAAACAAAGCAACAGAGCCTAGGGCACTTCCACTTATGGTCCTATAGCTTAGGGAAATTAAAATCAAAAAGACACAGCCACCCCAAAGTTTGGGACGCCTCTGTTTACAAGAACCTCGTTTACAGTACAAGTTCAACATCGCAGAAAGTGAAAAATGGATAAAGAAGTTGTGGTATTTACTTACAAAGCAATATCACTCAGCAATGAAATCTATGTCATCAGGCCCTTAGCAGCACAATGAGTGGATTCAGGTATGATGATTCTAACTGAAATAAGTCACTCAGAAAAAGAAACATCATAAGATATCAGTAATACACGGAATGTAAACTTGGCTACACAGGAACTGAATTACAGAACAGAACAGGGTCTCAAATTTAGAAAACCAACTTATGCTTGCTTAAGGGGAAAGGTGAGTTGGGGTGCTGCGTAAAACCAGAGATTGAAATGAGCACAGATAAAGTTCCTTAAGCCAAATATGGAATAGACAAGAGCTACTCCTTGCTCAACGAAATGGACTCAACACCGCATATTAAATGCCTAAGAATGTACCTGACTAGTAAGTATCTTAAAACCTATGGATTGCTATGTCTCCGAAAGAGAATCAAGCATGTGTACAGGGGCATAAACGCAGCAGTGATAGGATTGGAGAGGTTCGGTGAGCAAATGAAGACCCTTTGAAGTCATATTGCATGGTACCCATTCCACGGGTTTCAACTACCCAGGTTTAAGGTATTCTTCCTTCAGCTAAAACATGCATGTGGAACCTAGAGTATGATCAACCATGTGATCGGGAGACGTGTTCAAATATGTCTCAGTTTTCGTACCCTGGTACTCGGGTGCAACATTCCAGACGCTTTACTAACACCCTCCCGACTTGGAGAGTCAGTCCCTTTAACCTCCTGTTTGGCCCAGTTTGCAATTTCTGCGGAAGATGAACAGGAATAGCGAGAACCAATGAGAGACTAGCTGGAGGTGTCTGGACGGGCAAATTTAACTCTCATTTCCCACCAGGAAGAGGAATTAACCAAAGGCTCAGCGTGCCGTGCCGGAACCAGATTAGGGCCTGAAGCCATCCTGCGGTGTTGCGGCCAGCTCAAAAGAAAGCGAGTTGAAGAAAGGAGCTCAGGGGCACTGTAATTCACAAACCTGCAGAGTTATAAATGACAGCTATCGTCCAAAAATATACTGAAGTAAGGCTGCCAAGAGGACTTGAAAGCGGGGCAGAATTGCAGGAAACCGATTTCAGGAGGCAGACTGGAATTGCATTGAAAGCATAGGAAAAGAGGCAGAACGTCCACAATGATGCACTTGGCCAAAAAGGGCGTATGCGTTTTTTCCTGAATATATTCAGGAAAAAACGCATACGCCCTTTTTGGCCAACCAAGCAAGCTTGCAAAGGAAATCTGCACTACAATGAAGTCTCACTTCCCCCCGGTCAAAAGGGCCATCTGAAAAAAGTGTAAAATCCAGAAAGGCAGGACAGGCCATGGAGAACTGGGAGCCTTGCTATGCTGATGGGCGGGATGTAAATTGCCAACAGACACTCGGGAGAAGTGTATGGTGTTTCCTGAAACATCTAAAAAACAAAGCAACAGAGCCTAGGGCACTTCCACTTATGGTCCTATAGCTTAGGGAAATTAAAATCAAAAAGACACAGCCACCCCAAAGTTTGGGACGCCTCTGTTTACAAGAACCTCGTTTACAGTACAAGTTCAACATCGCAGAAAGTGAAAAATGGATAAAGAAGTTGTGGTATTTACTTACAAAGCAATATCACTCAGCAATGAAATCTATGTCATCAGGCCCTTAGCAGCACAATGAGTGGATTCAGGTATGATGATTCTAACTGAAATAAGTCACTCAGAAAAAGAAACATCATAAGATATCAGTAATACACGGAATGTAAACTTGGCTACACAGGAACTGAATTACAGAACAGAACAGGGTCTCAAATTTAGAAAACCAACTTATGCTTGCTTAAGGGTAAAGGTGAGTTGGGGTGCTGCGTAAAACCAGAGATTGAAATGAGCACAGATAAAGTTCCTTAAGCCAAATATGGAATAGACAAGAGCTACTCCTTGCTCAACGAAATGGACTCAACACCGCATATTAAATGCCTAAGAATGTACCTGACTAGTAAGTATCTTAAAACCTATGGATTGCTATGTCTCCGAAAGAGAATCAAGCATGTGTACAGGGGCATAAACGCAGCAGTGATAGGATTGGAGAGGTTCGGTGAGCAAATGAAGACCCTTTGAAGTCATATTGCATGGTACCCATTCCACGGGTTTCAACTACCCAGGTTTAAGGTATTCTTCCTTCAGCTAAAACATGCATGTGGAACCTAGAGTATGATCAACCATGTGATCGGGAGACGTGTTCAAATATGTCTCAGTTTTCGTACCCTGGTACTCGGGTGCAACATTCCAGACGCTTTACTAACACCCTCCCGACTTGGAGAGTCAGTCCCTTTAACCTCCTGTTTGGCCCAGTTTGCAATTTCTGCGGAAGATGAACAGGAATAGCGAGAACCAATGAGAGACTAGCTGGAGGTGTCTGGACGGGCAAATTTAACTCTCATTTCCCACCAGGAAGAGGAATTAACCAAAGGCTCAGCGTGCCGTGCCGGAACCAGATTAGGGCCTGAAGCCATCCTGCGGTGTTGCGGCCAGCTCAAAAGAAAGCGAGTTGAAGAAAGGAGCTCAGGGGCACTGTAATTCACAAACCTGCAGAGTTATAAATGACAGCTATCGTCCAAAAATATACTGAAGTAAGGCTGCCAAGAGGACTTGAAAGCGGGGCAGAATTGCAGGAAACCGATTTCAGGAGGCAGACTGGAATTGCATTGAAAGCATAGGAAAAGAGGCAGAACGTCCACAATGATGCACTTGGCCAAAAAGGGCGTATGCGTTTTTTCCTGAATATATTCAGGAAAAAACGCATACGCACTTTTTGGCCAACCAAGCAAGCTTGCAAAGGAAATCTGCACTACAATGAAGTCTCACTTCCCCCCGGTCAAAAGGGCCATCTGAAAAAAGTGTAAAATCCAGAAAGGCAGGACAGGCCATGGAGAACTGGGAGCCTTGTTATGCTGATGGGCGGGATGTAAATTGCCAACAGACACTCGGGAGAAGTGTATGGTGTTTCCTGAAACATCTAAAAAACAAAGCAACAGAGCCTAGGGCACTTCCACTTATGGTCCTATAGCTTAGGGAAATTAAAATCAAAAAGACACAGCCACCCCAAAGTTTGGGACGCCTCTGTTTACAAGAACCTCGTTTACAGTACAAGTTCAACATCGCAGAAAGTGAAAAATGGATAAAGAAGTTGTGGTATTTACTTACAAAGCAATATCACTCAGCAATGAAATCTATGTCATCAGGCCCTTAGCAGCACAATGAGTGGATTCAGGTATGATGATTCTAACTGAAATAAGTCACTCAGAAAAAGAAACATCATAAGATATCAGTAATACACGGAATGTAAACTTGGCTACACAGGAACTGAATTACAGAACAGAACAGGGTCTCAAATTTAGAAAACCAACTTATGCTTGCTTAAGGGTAAAGGTGAGTTGGGGTGCTGCGTAAAACCAGAGATTGAAATGAGCACAGATAAAGTTCCTTAAGCCAAATATGGAATAGACAAGAGCTACTCCTTGCTCAACGAAATGGACTCAACACCGCATATTAAATGCCTAAGAATGTACCTGACTAGTAAGTATCTTAAAACCTATGGATTGCTATGTCTCCGAAAGAGAATCAAGCATGTGTACAGGGGCATAAACGCAGCAGTGATAGGATTGGAGAGGTTCGGTGAGCAAATGAAGACCCTTTGAAGTCATATTGCATGGTACCCATTCCACGGGTTTCAACTACCCAGGTTTAAGGTATTCTTCCTTCAGCTAAAACATGCATGTGGAACCTAGAGTATGATCAACCATGTGATCGGGAGACGTGTTCAAATATGTCTCAGTTTTCGTACCCTGGTACTCGGGTGCAACATTCCAGACGCTTTACTAACACCCTCCCGACTTGGAGAGTCAGTCCCTTTAACCTCCTGTTTGGCCCAGTTTGCAATTTCTGCGGAAGATGAA
Source organism: Pseudorca crassidens (assembly GCF_039906515.1). Taxonomy (NCBI): domain Eukaryota; kingdom Metazoa; phylum Chordata; class Mammalia; order Artiodactyla; family Delphinidae; genus Pseudorca; species Pseudorca crassidens. The sequence goes on from NW_027136309.1 coordinate 46,591, forward strand.
CAGGAATAGCGAGAACCAATGAGAGACTAGCTGGAGGTGTCTGGACGGGCAAATTTAACTCTCATTTCCCACCAGGAAGAGGAATTAACCAAAGGCTCAGCGTGCCGTGCCGGAACCAGATTAGGGCCTGAAGCCATCCTGCGGTGTTGCGGCCAGCTCAAAAGAAAGCGAGTTGAAGAAAGGAGCTCAGGGGCACTGTAATTCACAAACCTGCAGAGTTATAAATGACAGCTATCGTCCAAAAATATACTGAAGTAAGGCTGCCAAGAGGACTTGAAAGCGGGGCAGAATTGCAGGAAACCGATTTCAGGAGGCAGACTGGAATTGCATTGAAAGCATAGGAAAAGAGGCAGAACGTCCACAATGATGCACTTGGCCAAAAAGGGCGTATGCGTTTTTTCCTGAATATATTCAGGAAAAAACGCATACGCACTTTTTGGCCAACCAAGCAAGCTTGCAAAGGAAATCTGCACTACAATGAAGTCTCACTTCCCCCCGGTCAAAAGGGCCATCTGAAAAAAGTGTAAAATCCAGAAAGGCAGGACAGGCCATGGAGAACTGGGAGCCTTGTTATGCTGATGGGCGGGATGTAAATTGCCAACAGACACTCGGGAGAAGTGTATGGTGTTTCCTGAAACATCTAAAAAACAAAGCAACAGAGCCTAGGGCACTTCCACTTATGGTCCTATAGCTTAGGGAAATTAAAATCAAAAAGACACAGCCACCCCAAAGTTTGGGACGCCTCTGTTTACAAGAACCTCGTTTACAGTACAAGTTCAACATCGCAGAAAGTGAAAAATGGATAAAGAAGTTGTGGTATTTACTTACAAAGCAATATCACTCAGCAATGAAATCTATGTCATCAGGCCCTTAGCAGCACAATGAGTGGATTCAGGTATGATGATTCTAACTGAAATAAGTCACTCAGAAAAAGAAACATCATAAGATATCAGTAATACACGGAATGTAAACTTGGCTACACAGGAACTGAATTACAGAACAGAACAGGGTCTCAAATTTAGAAAACCAACTTATGCTTGCTTAAGGGTAAAGGTGAGTTGGGGTGCTGCGTAAAACCAGAGATTGAAATGAGCACAGATAAAGTTCCTTAAGCCAAATATGGAATAGACAAGAGCTACTCCTTGCTCAACGAAATGGACTCAACACCGCATATTAAATGCCTAAGAATGTACCTGACTAGTAAGTATCTTAAAACCTATGGATTGCTATGTCTCCGAAAGAGAATCAAGCATGTGTACAGGGGCATAAACGCAGCAGTGATAGGATTGGAGAGGTTCGGTGAGCAAATGAAGACCCTTTGAAGTCATATTGCATGGTACCCATTCCACGGGTTTCAACTACCCAGGTTTAAGGTATTCTTCCTTCAGCTAAAACATGCATGTGGAACCTAGAGTATGATCAACCATGTGATCGGGAGACGTGTTCAAATATGTCTCAGTTTTCGTACCCTGGTACTCGGGTGCAACATTCCAGACGCTTTACTAACACCCTCCCGACTTGGAGAGTCAGTCCCTTTAACCTCCTGTTTGGCCCAGTTTGCAATTTCTGCGGAAGATGAACAGGAATAGCGAGAACCAATGAGAGACTAGCTGGAGGTGTCTGGACGGGCAAATTTAACTCTCATTTCCCACCAGGAAGAGGAATTAACCAAAGGCTCAGCGTGCCGTGCCGGAACCAGATTAGGGCCTGAAGCCATCCTGCGGTGTTGCGGCCAGCTCAAAAGAAAGCGAGTTGAAGAAAGGAGCTCAGGGGCACTGTAATTCACAAACCTGCAGAGTTATAAATGACAGCTATCGTCCAAAAATATACTGAAGTAAGGCTGCCAAGAGGACTTGAAAGCGGGGCAGAATTGCAGGAAACCGATTTCAGGAGGCAGACTGGAATTGCATTGAAAGCATAGGAAAAGAGGCAGAACGTCCACAATGATGCACTTGGCCAAAAAGGGTGTATGCGTTTTTTCCTGAATATATTCAGGAAAAAACGCATACGCCCTTTTTGGCCAACCAAGCAAGCTTGCAAAGGAAATCTGCACTACAATGAAGTCTCACTTCCCCCCGGTCAAAAGGGCCATCTGAAAAAAGTGTAAAATCCAGAAAGGCAGGACAGGCCATGGAGAACTGGGAGCCTTGTTATGCTGATGGGCGGGATGTAAATTGCCAACAGACACTCGGGAGAAGTGTATGGTGTTTCCTGAAACATCTAAAAAACAAAGCAACAGAGCCTAGGGCACTTCCACTTATGGTCCTATAGCTTAGGGAAATTAAAATCAAAAAGACACAGCCACCCCAAAGTTTGGGACGCCTCTGTTTACAAGAACCTCGTTTACAGTACAAGTTCAACATCGCAGAAAGTGAAAAATGGATAAAGAAGTTGTGGTATTTACTTACAAAGCAATATCACTCAGCAATGAAATCTATGTCATCAGGCCCTTAGCAGCACAATGAGTGGATTCAGGTATGATGATTCTAACTGAAATAAGTCACACAGAAAAAGAAACATCATAAGATATCAGTAATACACGGAATGTAAACTTGGCTACACAGGAACTGAATTACAGAACAGAACAGGGTCTCAAATTTAGAAAACCAACTTATGCTTGCTTAAGGGGAAAGGTGAGTTGGGGTGCTGCATAAAACCAGAGATTGAAATGAGCACAGATAAAGTTCCTTAAGCCAAATATGGAATAGACAAGAGCTACTCCTTGCTCAACGAAATGGACTCAACACCGCATATTAAATGCCTAAGAATGTACCTGACTAGTAAGTATCTTAAAACCTATGGATTGCTATGTCTCCGAAAGAGAATCAAGCATGTGTACAGGGGCATAAACGCAGCAGTGATAGGATTGGAGAGGTTCGGTGAGCAAATGAAGACCCTTTGAAGTCATATTGCATGGTACCCATTCCACGGGTTTCAACTACCCAGGTTTAAGGTATTCTTCCTTCAGCTAAAACATGCATGTGGAACCTAGAGTATGATCAACCATGTGATCGGGAGACGTGTTCAAATATGTCTCAGTTTTCGTACCCTGGTACTCGGGTGCAACATTCCAGACGCTTTACTAACACCCTCCCGACTTGGAGAGTCAGTCCCTTTAACCTCCTGTTTGGCCCAGTTTGCAATTTCTGCGGAAGATGAACAGGAATAGTGAGAACCAATGAGAGACTAGCTGGAGGTGTCTGGACGGGCAAATTTAACTCTCATTTCCCACCAGGAAGAGGAATTAACCAAAGGCTCAGCGTGCCGTGCCGGAACCAGATTAGGGCCTGAAGCCATCCTGCGGTGTTGCGGCCAGCTCAAAAGAAAGCGAGTTGAAGAAAGGAGCTCAGGGGCACTGTAATTCACAAACCTGCAGAGTTATAAATGACAGCTATCGTCCAAAAATATACTGAAGTAAGGCTGCCAAGAGGACTTGAAAGCAGGGCAGAATTGCAGGAAACCGATTTCAGGAGGCAGACTGGAATTGCATTGAAAGCATAGGAAAAGAGGCAGAACGTCCACAATGATGCACTTGGCCAAAAAGGGCGTATGCGTTTTTTCCTGAATATATTCAGGAAAAAACGCATACGCCCTTTTTGGCCAACCAAGCAAGCTTGCAAAGGAAATCTGCACTACAATGAAGTCTCACTTCCCCCCGGTCAAAAGGGCCATCTGAAAAAAGTGTAAAATCCAGAAAGGCAGGACAGGCCATGGAGAACTGGGAGCCTTGTTATGCTGATGGGCGGGATGTAAATTGCCTACAGACACTCGGGAGAAGTGTATGGTGTTTCCTGAAACATCTAAAAAACAAAGCAACAGAGCCTAGGGCACTTCCACTTATGGTCCTATAGCTTAGGGAAATTAAAATCAAAAAGACACAGCCACCCCACAGTTTGGGACAGCTCTGTTTACAAGAACCTCGTTTACGGTACAAGTTCTATATCGCAGAAAGTGAAAAATGGATAAAGAAGTTGTGGTACTTATGTACAATGCAAAATCACTCAGCCATGAAATCTATGTCATCAGGCCCGTAGCAGCATAATGAGTGGATTCAGGTATGATGATTCTAACTGAAATATGTCACACAGAAAAAGAAACATCATAAGATATCACTAATACATGGAATGTGAACTTGGCTACACATGAACTGAATTACAAAACAGAACAGGGTCTCAAGTTTAGAAAACCAACTTATGCTTCCTTAAGGGGGAAAGTGAGTTGGGGTGCTGCATAAAACCAGAGTTTGAAATTAGCACAGATACCATTCAATAAGCCAAATATGTAATAGACAAGACCTACCCCTTGCTCAACAAAATGGACTCAACAATGAGGTATCACCTCACACCTGATAGAATGGGCATCATGAGAAAATCTACAAACAAAAATGCTGGAAAGGGTGTGGAGAAAAGGAACCCCCTTCCACTATTGTTGGGAATATAAATTGATACAGTCACTACGGAGAACAGTATGGAGTTTCTTAAGAAACTAACAATAGAATTACCATATGATACAGCAATCCCAGTACTGGACATATACCCAGACAAAACCATAAATCAAAACGAGACATTCACCGCAATGTTCATTGCATCACTATTTACAATATCGAGGTAATGGAAGCAACCTAAATGCCCACAGACAGACGAATGCATAAAGCTGTGGTACATATATAAAATGGAATATTACTAAGCCATGAAAAGGAATGAAATTGGGTCATTTGTAGAGACGTCGATGGATCTAGAGACTGTCATACAGAGTGAAGTAAGTCAGAAAGAGAAAAACAAATCTTGTATATTCATACATATATGTGGAACCTAGAAAAACTGTACAGATTAACCATTTTGCAAGGCATAAATAGAGCAACAGATGTAGACAACAAATGTATGGACAACAAGGGGGGAAAGCTGTTGGGGGGGTGGTGGTGGGAGGAGTTGAGAGACTGGGATTGGCATGTATACATTTATATGTATAAAATAGATAACCAATAAGAACCTGCTGTATAAAAATATAAAATAAAATTCAAAATTAAAAAGAAATAAAATTTAAAAAATAAAACAGAAAAAACAATTATTCCCTTCACATACATGTATTTATATGAATAAATTATTTCCATGCTTATATCTGTAAATACAAAAAAGAGGAATAAAATCTACCTTGAACCAAAAACGAAAAAGAGAAAAAAAACACAGAACCCACCAGTTCCACAGAGGAAAACCGTATCAGGGCACTTGCTCCAGTTGTAAACAATTCTGAAGTTGGCCAGTGGTGGGGAATCGTCTCCCATTCAGCCAGCAGCCCCCACGCAACAAGCGTCCTCATTGCAAAGCTGGGGCACCGTGCCGAGGCATCTGTGAGTAAACGTGAGCTGAGCCCCAGGCCAGTTGCTGCTGAACTATTCCCACCCGTCCCAGGTAAAACACCTGAATATATACAAGGACTTGAAAGCCTAGAGGAAGGGCCATAGAGCCACACGAGTGACAGCATGCCGGCCGACTTGGTGCCTGCAGGCCAGCCAGGATGGTCCTGGCCCTGGGTGCTCTTCTGGAAGATTTCCATTTCCCTGACTGAGATACCCGTCCTGTCCCTGCCCCCACTGCTTTTTTCCTTCCTCACCTCTGCCCAGGGAGAAATTCCAGCAGCAGGTATGGGTGACACATCCTCTTCTTTAGCAGGTGGCAGCCTGGCAACTGCTGCAGAAAGTCCAGCAGAGCCCCACTCACACTGGGCCACCCACAAAGCCGTGGCCTCTCACTCCCTCCCACCAGCCCAGCCCCGAGACTGCTGACAGGGCAGAGAAAATGGCGTCAGGCACGGCTGCAGGGGCTCTTGCTGCCTGGAGTGGTATTTATATTGATCTCAACCCAGGCACACCTGGGGAGGGCTGGCCCGCACGGTAAGGCTGCCCAGGTCAGCCAATCATCACCCCTCAGGGGCTCACAGTTGCAGAAAATGGAACTTGCTGAACCGGCCAGGTCCAAGGAACAGGTGTGGGCTCCTGAGAGTCAGGATAGACAAGGGGCTGCAGCTTTGGCTTGTTTTCTAATCATTTTATCTGGCCCATGAGTGGGAGACAACTTCAAGAAAACCCTCTCCTTATGAGAGGAACCCAGGAGTCAGGGAGAGGAGGGGTGGGTGGTGGTTGGAGACAGAGGCCTGGTGCCCCGGGTGCAGTGGAAGTCTCTGGAAGACCAGGTGGAGGGAGGCCGCACAGAGTGATGCCCAGGGTCACAGACCCGTCGCAGCTGCTGTTTGTTAGTTCAAGTCCTGCTCTGAGGTGCTCTGTGCCAGCTCTGAGCGACAGGTGAGCTGGGGGTGCTCTGCAATGAGGGCTATGTGCACGGTTCCTGTGTGCCCAGCCCTGCCACAGTACCTGCAAGGGTAGCTCTGTATCCTGGGAAGGGCCTGACCACGAGAGCCCCGTGGGCTGGGGTGGGGGTGGGGTACCTGCCCAGGTGAGCTCCATATTCTGGGATTGGTCTGACCACGAGAGCCCCATGGGCTGCTGGGGACCTGGTAAAGGATGTCAGGACAGTCAGTGAAGCCACCGAGGATATACCTCCAGTTGCTCCTAATTCCTACACCCTGCTGGTCATTCTACCAACCACCAGGACATGGTATTCTGTATTAGTCTTCAATGATGCCTTCTTTTGTATTCCATTAGTCCCAGAGTCACAAGAAATTTTGGCTTGTGAGTGGCAGGACTCAACATACAACTAAAACAATACTTCCGGGCCGTCTTGCCCCAAGGGTGCAAAAATTCCCACACCATCTTTGGGGAAAGCTTAGCTAAAGACCTAAAAGTTCTACCTCTGGAAAAGGAAACCCTCCTTCAGTACGCAGACGACATTCTGATCGCCAGCCCTACTAAGGAGGCCTCTGAACTACCAAGCCAATAAAGGATAGAAGTTGTCCAAGAAAAAGCTCAAATATCACAGACTGCGGTGACCTGCCTGGGCTTCGTTCTCACAGAAGGTCGGAGAAGCCCATCCCAGGAAAGGGAAGAAACCATTTGCAGCCTTACCCCTTTCTAAAACTAGAAGACAGCTTAGGGGTTCCTGGGGAGGCCAGGGTTTGCTGCTTCTGGATCCCTAACTACAGTCTACTAGCTGGGCCTCTATATGAAACACTGAAAGGAAAAGATGATGATCCTTTTGAATAGAATCCAGAAGTGGCCTTTCAAGAATGGAAAGAGCAGTCAATTCAGACCCTTGCCCTGGAACTCCCTAATTTAGCTAAACCCTTTGACCTTTACATTCCCGGTGTAAGGTGAATCGCCATTGGAGAATTAGTGCAAAAACTGGGACCACTTGAAATGGAACAATGCAAGAATGCCATCCAGGTAGGATAAACTACGGTCACCAAGGGGCTTGGCCCACTGCCGCATCTGGCCAAGATACTGGCGGTATCTAAAAACCTGGAAATCAGCAGCCCAAAAGGCCACCTCCTTCCTAAGGGAAAAGGACCCCACGTGGTGATCCTAACCACCAACGATGCCCTGAAGTTGCAGGGTTCGCTCCGTGGGCACACCGACCTCGAGTGAGGAGGCCCTCCAACTCCAACATCCAGAGAGATAACCGGGGGCAACAGGGCACCATGACGACTCGTGTGAACATCACTTGACCTGGAGTTTCTCTCATAAAACAATAAGAGTGTGTCCCAAAAGAGTAGACTACTGCTTGCAGGACTTACTGCACCCAGAGGGGAGCTAATAATCTTGGCGGGGGAACCGTATATCACACTGTCACCATAGAAAAGCCTACAGACACCGTGATGATGGTGGCCAATAAGACCGGCTGGACTCCTGTTTACTTCAAAAGGCTGTTGACTCAGTGGTCATCATGGTCCTTGATCACCACTGACCCTGGACTGTCTGGGAGTTGAGCGGGCAGGGCTCTGACACCTGGTGCTGTTTGTACGTTAATTCAGGGGCCTAATTGAAGAAAGCGCAGACTACTGGTCAGAGCATCTAGGCTGGCAGAAACGGTCAGCCTAAGGTGGCCGAACAAATGTGGGGCGGGGTGAAACCGGCCCCCACAGCGTCTCTGCACATCTCTTTCCTGGACCCTTAAAGGTCATTAGAATCTATAACACTTCCAATGCTGGTGCTCAGGTGGACGAGCAGGGAGGCAGGGGGCCTGGGGACAATCAACGTCACCTGGAGGCTGCTGGGGAGAAGCTCTGACCCTCGCCCCCGGGTATTAGGGCTCCCAACTCAGCACTCAGCAGTTACAGAAGAAGTGTCTGCACCCTCAGCACTCCAAGAATGAGGAACGGGACAAAAGACAGAGGAGGGGTTTGTCCCCAGCAAAGCCCATTAAAAATCCCTGGGAGATAAAAATAGAATCTGGGCAATAAAGTCAAGTCTAACCTTTTTTATCCTTTGTGCTTTGTCTAATTTCACGTGCTCCTAGGGTCCCGCATGCAGAGGTTCCACACCCGGCACTTCAGACCAGATTTCCTAGTGCAGAATGGCTGGGTCGACACCTCAGCTCCTGGGGCCCAGTGCAGACTCCGCGATATAGAGCCTGAGCTGCAGCCAACCTGGCCCTCGAGAGCTCCGCCCCCTCCCTCCCACTGACTCTGACAGGATCTCTACACAGCAGCCCAGCCCACAGCCCACGGGGTAGTGCATGCTCTCACCTCTCCATTCTCTGATCAAAATATAAAGTTTCCTTTGCTTGTGAACCAAACTCAGTCTCGATCTCTTGGCCCCAATGACACTGGGCAGGGGGACACTTGTTGGGGTCCACTCTGGAGGATCAGTAACAGAAATTGAGACTATTGTAACCTCAATGAACAGATGTGTGAGCCAAACTGTAGTTAACATAGAACAGTGTATAAGGCTCGGGTAAAATAAGATGTTTCTAACACTTCCATTTGATATTTCCGTCACTTTATTATAAGCAAGTTCAGTGAAAAGGTTTGTCTTATTTGTCAGGTCAATATTAGAGAAACGAAGTGATTTCTTTCCAAGGATGTACATCTAATAATCTTGGTTAAAGCTTCAATCTTGTTTTAAATGCTTTTCCATTGAAAATGATACCTCTCTTTCAGCTCCCCCATTTCTGAGAAGTATAAAATCTTATAATTTATTATTACCAAAGGGGAAAGGTGGGAGGAGGGATAAATTAACAGTTTGGGATTAACACATACACACTGCTATGTATAAAATAGATCATCAACAAGGAACTACTGTATAGCACAGGGAACTACACTCAACATTTTGCAATAACCTATAAGGGGAAATAATCTGAAAAAGAATAGATATTTTTATTGACATCATCTATCAATGACAGTTAAAGTGTAACCTAAGGGAAGCTGGTGGTGAGTGCTTCTGACCCTGAAGACTTCAATCATCTAAAGTTTGGACTCTGCCTACTTCCCAAGGCCCTTAATGAACATATGTGTAGCCGTAGCTTAAAAAATTCCCCAGTTTGGGTTTCGGGGAGACACTGATTTTGAAAAAGCCCTGGTGTTCTCCTTACATGAATGGGACTCTTCCTACTGCTAAAACATGTCTGTCACACCCAGAGGATGGTATACCGTCTGATCGGGAAGAGTTTGGAAAAGGCATCTCATCTCCTCATCTCCTGGTGCTCGGGTTCACCCCTCCAGCGTCTTTACTAACAGTCTCCCCACTTGGAGATGTCAGCACTGTCAACATCCTGTTGCGTACAGTTTGGAATTTGTCCAGAGGATGAAGCGGAAGGATGAGGAACAATGAGAGACAAGTCCTAGGTGTTCAGACAGGCACATGTCACTCTAATTTCCAATCAGGAAGACGAATTGACCAAAGGCTAGGGTTGCCCATGGAAACAGTATAGGGCTTGAGGAAATCCCGCTGCTTTGTGGCCAGTTCCCATAAACACAAGTTGAACAATGGAACTCAGGGGCAGTAAAATTCACAAAACTGCAGAGTTGAAAATATCCATCACTGAAAAATGTCTTGAGGAAAGTCAGAGAAAAGGACTTGTAAGCAAGGGAGAATGGCAGGAAAGGGATTTGAGGAGGTAGAAAGGACTCGCCATTAAGCACAAGAAAAGGAGCTGAACATTGCCAACATTGCAGTTGGCCAAAAAGGGTGTATGCGTTTTTTTCTGTATATATTCAAGAAAAGGGCATACACTTTTTTAGCCAACCAAACAGGTGGGCACTGGAAGTCAATACTACAAAAGATATCACTTCGCATCAGTCAGAAGAGCCATCCTCATAAAGCGTAAACAACAGAAATGCAGGACAGGGCAAGGAGAAGAGGGAGCCCTGTGAGACTTATAGTGGAAATGTATATTGCCAACGGCCATTCTGGAGAAGTGTATTGTGTTTACTAAAGCATCTAAAAAATGAGCTACAGAGCATAGGGCACTTGCACTCATGGGCGTATATCTTGAGAAAAACAAAAATCGAGAGGACACAGGCACCCCAATGTTTACCCCCTCTCTGTTTAAAAGATCCTCAACTAGGATATAACTTAAGTGTCTCTGGAGGGAAAAAATGGGTAGAGATGTGGTACTTAGGTAGAGTGGAATATTATTCAGCCTGGAAATCAATGAAATATGGCCAGTTGTAACAACTCCGGAGGAGTTATGTATGATCTTTCTAAGTGACAGAATTCAAAAAGAAAAAGACACATATCATAAGATATCACTTAAAGGTGGAATCCAAAATGGCTACACATGAAATAAATTACAAAACAAAAACATAGTCAAATATGTAGAAAACACGCATAAGGCTGCTAAACGGGAAAGGTGGGGAGGGGTGAGGCATCACCCAGGAGGTTGAAATTAGCAAAGATACCATTCCAAATACCAAACTGATAATCAACAAGGCCTACACGGTAGCTAAAAGAACTGCACTCAGCACACTCAAGTCACCGGAAAAGAATATATATGACTGGTAAGAATCTGAAAAAGAATTTACTGATGTCTCTCTGTACGTGAATCAAGTGGATGTACAGCAGCAAGAAACAGAGCTTTGAAAATCAGCTGTAACCAATATAGTAATAAATTGAAAAAAATAAACGACAGAGAGACAGAGAAAACCTCTTACAACTTTTCCTCAGGGCCGGTGATGCAACATGGATTGAACACATCTAGACCCACAGCAGGATGAGACATAAGGCTGGAAACTGTTTGCGCTAAGAGAAATGTGAGGTTGGGTGAGGAAATGCACACCCTTTAAAGTAATACTACCTGGTACCCATTCAATGGGTCCCAAATATGCAGGTTCAAGGGATCTTCCTACAGCTAAAACATGCATGGAAAACCCAGAGGACTGTACACCATGTGATCGGGAGATGTGTCTAAAATGCAGCTCATTTATCCTCTCCTGGTGCTCCTGTTCACCATTCCAGCCACGTTACTTAGAATCTCCCCACTTGGAGAATCAGCACATTTCAACTTCTGTTTCACACATTTTGCAAATTGTGAGGAGGATGAACGGGGAACCAATGAGAGAATAGTTGTAGGGGTTTGGACGGGCACATATCACTCTAATTTCCCATTAAGAATAAGAATTGAAAAAAGGCTCAGCCCGCCTCGCCCGAGCCAAAATAGGGCCTGAAGCAATCCTGCGGGTTTGAGGCCAGCTCACAAAAGAGCAACTTAAAAAATGGAGCTCAGGGTCACTGCAATTCACAAACCTGCAGAGTTATAAATGAAAACTAACGTCCAAAAATATGTTGAGGTAAGGCAAAGAAGAGGATCTGAATGCAAGACAGAATTGCAAGAAACAGATTTCAAGAGATAGATTGGACTCGTCTTTAAAGCACATGAAAAGCGGCAGAATTTCGACAATGATGCAGTTGACCCAAAAGGGCGTATGCGTTTTTTCCTGATTATATCCAGGAAAAAACGCATACGCACTTTATGGGCAACGAAGCAAGCAAGCAATGCAAATGTGCACAACAAAGAAGTCTCATTTCCCACTGGTCAAAAGAGCCATCCTAAAAAATTGTAAAAACCAGAAATGCAGGACAGGCCATGGAGAACAGGGAGCCTTTATACGCTGATGGGCAGTGTGTGAACTGCCGAGAGCCACTCTGGAGAAGTGTATGGTGGTTCCTAAATCATCTAAAAAACAGAGCTACAGAGCATAGGACACTTCCAATCATGGGAGTATATCTAGGGAAATCTAAAAATTAACAAGACACAAGCACACCACAGTTTAGGGCTACTCTGTTTACAAGAACCTCAACTTCAGTATACCTTAAATATCCCAGGAAAGAGAACAATGGATAAAGAAGATGTGGTACTTATGTACAATGGAATATCTCTTCACCATGAAATCAATGTAATAAGGCTAGTAGAAGGATAAAGAGTGGATTTAGGTCCGATAATACTACTTGAAATAAGTCAAACAGAAAAAGAAACATATCATAAGATATCACTTATAGAGGGAGGGTAAATATGGCTGCACAAGAAATGAATTACAGAACAGAACAGTGTCTCACGTTTAGAAAACACACTTATTTCAGCTTAAGGGGAAAGGAGAGGTGGGGTGATGCATAAAACCAGAGTTTGAAATTAGCACAGATACCGTTCAATAAACCAAATAGATATTAGACAAGATCTACACCTTGCTCAATGAACTGGCCTCAACACACCCTATACACCGCAGAGAAATATATCTGAGTAATAAGAATCTTAAAACCCATGTATTGATATATCTCCATAAGGGAATCAAGTGTGTGCAGAGTGGCACAAACACAGCAGTGAAAATGAGCTAAACCCCATTATAGAAATAAATTTTAAAAACAAAACGCAGAAACAATGAAAGAGAGAAAAATTCTTACAAAATTCGCTCAGGGGCTGTGATGCAACCTGGATTGACCACATATAAACCCACAGCTGGATAAGACATAAGGCTGGACACTTGGGGCTGAGAGGATTGATGAGCTTTGGTGAGCAACTGCCAAAAGTTTAATGCAATACTTCATGCTACTCATTCCAAGGGTCCCAACACTCCAGGTTGAAGGGAATCTTCCTACAGCTAAACCATGCTTGGGAAACCCAGCGACTGGTATACCATATGATCGGGAAAGGTTTCTAAAACGCACCTCATTTTTCCTCTCCTGGGGCTCCGGATCGACATTCCAGCCGATATACCAAAAATATCCCCACATGGAGAGTCAATGCCTTTAAGTTCTGGTATCACACAGTCTGCAGTTAGTGCGGAGGATGAATAGAAATAGGGGGAACCAGTGAGAAACTAGCTGTAGCGGTTTCAATGGGCACATGTCACTCTAAATTCACATCAGTAAGAAGAATAAACCAAAGGCACAGCAAGGTGCCCCAGAAGAAGAATAGGGCCTGAAGGAATCCTGTGGTTATGAGGCAAGATCACAAAAATAAGAGCTGAAAAATGGAGCTAAGGGCCACTGCAATTCAAAAACTTGCAGAGTTATAAAGGCCAACTATTTTCAAAAAATATATTGAGGTAAGGCTATGAAGAGACATTGAAAGCAAGGCAGAATTGCAGGAAAACGATTTCAGGAGGTAGACTGGAATTACATTTAAAGCATAGGAAAAGAGGCAGAACGTCCACAATGATGCACTTGGCCAAAAAGGGCGTATGCCTTTTTTCCTGAATTTATTCAGAAAAAAAGGCATACGCCCTTTTTGGCCAACCAAGCAAGCTTGCAAAGGAAATCTGCACTACAATGAAGTCTCACTTCCCCCCTGGTCAAAAGGGCCATCTGAAAAAAGTGTAAAATCCAGAAAGGCAGGACAGGCCATGGAGAACTGGGAGCCTTGTTATGCTGATGGGCGGGATGTGTATGGTGTTTCCTGAAACATCTAAAAAACAAAGCAACAGAGCCTAGGGCACTTCCACTTATGGTCCTATAGCTTAGGGAAATTAAAATCAAAAAGACACAGCCACCCCAAAATTTGGGACGCCTCTGTTTACAAGAACCTCGTTAACCGTACAAGTTCAATATCACAGAAAGTGAAAAATGGATAAAGAACTTGTGGTACTTACGTACAATGCAGTATCACTCAGCAATGAAATCTATGTCATCAGGCCCGTAGCAGCATAATGAGTGGATACAGGTACGATGATTCTAACTGAAATAAGACACACAGAAAAAGAAACATCATAAGATATCAGTAATACACGGAATGTAAACTTGGCTACACAGGAACTGAATTACAGAACAGAACAAGGTCTCAAATTTAGAAAACCAACTTATGCTTGCTTAAGGGTAAAGGTGAGTTGGGGTGCTGCATAAAACCATAGATTGAAATGAGCACAGATAAAGTTCCTTAAGCCAAATATGGAATAGACAAGAGCTACTCCTTGCTCAACGAAATGGACTCAACACCGCATATTAAACGCCTAAGAATGTACCTGACTAGTAAGTATCTTAAAACCTATGGATTGCTATGTCTCCGAAAGAGAATCAAGCATGTGTACAGGGGCATAAACGCAGCAGTGATAGGATTGGAGAGGTTCGGTGAGCAAATGAAGACCCTTTGAAGTCATATTGCATGGTACCCATTCCACGGGTTTCAACTACCCAGGTTTAAGGTATTCTTCCTTCAGCTAAAACATGCATGTGGAACCTAGAGTATGATCAACCATGTGATCGGGAAACGTGTTCAAATATGTCTCAGTTCTCGTACCCTGGTACTCGGGTGCAACATTCCAGACGCTTTACTAACACCCTCCCGACTTGGAGAGTCAGTCCCTTTAACCTCCTGTTTGGCCCAGTTTGCAATTTCTGCGGAAGATGAACAGGAATAGCGAGAACCAATGAGAGACTAGCTGGAGGTGTCTGGACGGGCAAATTTAACTCTCATTTCCCACCAGGAAGAGGAATTAACCAAAGGCTCAGCGTGCCGTGCCGGAACCAGATTAGGGCCTGAAGCCATCCTGCGGTGTTGCGGCCAGGTCACAAGAAAGCGAGTTGAAGAAAGGAGCTCAGGGGCACTGTAATTCACAAACCTGCAGAGTTATAAATGACAGCTATCGTCCAAAAATATACTGAAGTAAGGCTGCCAAGAGGACTTGAAAGCGGGGCAGAATTGCAGGAAACCGATTTCAGGAGGTAGACTGGAATTGCATTGAAAGCATAGGAAAAGAGGCAGAACGTCCACCATGATGCACTTGGCCAAAAAGGGCGTATGCGTTTTTTCCTGAATATATTCAGGAAAAAACGCATACGCCCTTTTTGGCCAACCAAGCAAGCTTGCAAAGGAAATCTGCACTACAATGAAGTCTCACTTCCCCCCGGTCAAAAGGGCCATCTGAAAAAAGTGTAAAATCCAGAAAGGCAGGACAGGCCATGGAGAACTGGGAGCCTTGTTATGCTGATGGGCGGGATGTAAATTGCCAACAGACACTCGGGAGAAGTGTATGGTGTTTCCTGAAACATCTAAAAAACAAAGCAACAGAGCCTAGGGCACTTCCACTTATGGTCCTATAGCTTAGGGAAATTAAAATCAAAAAGACACAGCCACCCCAAAGTTTGGGACGCCTCTGTTGACAAGAACCTCGTTTACAGTACAAGTTCAACATCGCAGAAAGTGAAAAATGGATAAAGAAGTTGTGGTATTTACTTACAAAGCAATATCACTCAGCAATGAAATCTATGTCATCAGGCCCTTAGCAGCACAATGAGTGGATTCAGGTATGATGATTCTAACTGAAATAAGTCACACAGAAAAAGAAACATCATAAGATATCAGTAATACACGGAATGTAAACTTGGCTACACAGGGACTGAATTACAGAACAGAACAGGGTCTCAAATTTAGAAAACCAACTTATGCTTGCTTAAGGGTAAAGGTGAGTTGGGGTGCTGCATAAAACCAGAGATTGAAATGAGCACAGATAAAGTTCCTTAAGCCAAATATGGAATAGACAAGAGCTACTCCTTGCTCAACGAAATGGACTCAACACCGCATATTAAATGCCTAAGAATGTACCTGACTAGTAAGTATCTTAAAACCTATGGATTGCTATGTCTCCGAAAGAGAATCAAGCATGTGTACAGGGGCATAAACGCAGCAGTGATAGGATTGGAGAGGTTCGGTGAGCAAATGAAGACCCTTTGAAGTCATATTGCATGGTACCCATTCCACGGTTTTCAACTACCCAGGTTTAAGGTATTCTTCCTTCAGCTAAAACATGCATGTGGAACCTAGAGTATGATCAACCATGTGATCGGGAGACGTGTTCAAATATGTCTCAGTTTTCGTACCCTGGTACTCGGGTGCAACATTCCAGACGCTTTACTAACACCCTCCCGACTTGGAGAGTCAGTCCCTTTAACCTCCTGTTTGGCCCAGTTTGCAATTTCTGCGGAAGATGAACAGGAATAGCGAGAACCAATGAGAGACTAGCTGGAGGTGTCTGGACGGGCAAATTTAACTCTCATTTCCCACCAGGAAGAGGAATTAACCAAAGGCTCAGCGTGCCGTGCCGGAACCAGATTAGGGCCTGAAGCCATCCTGCGGTGTTGCGGCCAGCTCAAAAGAAAGCGAGTTGAAGAAAGGAGCTCAGGGGCACTGTAATTCACAAACCTGCAGAGTTATAAATGACAGCTATCGTCCAAAAATATACTGAAGTAAGGCTGCCAAGAGGACTTGAAAGCGGGGCAGAATTGCAGGAAACCGATTTCAGGAGGTAGACTGGAATTGCATTGAAAGCATAGGAAAAGAGGCAGAACGTCCACAATGATGCACTTGGCCAAAAAGGGCGTATGCGTTTTTTCCTGAATATATTCAGGAAAAAACGCATACGCCCTTTTTGGCCAACCAAGCAAGCTTGCAAAGGAAATCTGCACTACAATGAAGTCTCACTTCCCCCCGGTCAAAAGGCCATCTGAAAAAAGTGTAAAATCCAGAAAGGCAGGACAGGCCATGGAGAACTGGGAGCCTTGTTATGCTGATGGGCGGGATGTAAATTGCCAACAGACACTCGGGAGAAGTGTATGGTGTTTCCTGAAACATCTAAAAAACAAAGCAACAGAGCCTAGGGCACTTCCACTTATGGTCCTATAGCTTAGGGAAATTAAAATCAAAAAGACACAGCCACCCCAAACATTGGGACGCCTCTGTTTACAAAAACCTCGTTTACAGTACAAGTTCAACATCGCAAAAAGTGAAAAATGGATAAAGAAGTTGTGGTATTTACTTACAAAGCAATATCGCTCAGCAATGAAATCTATGTCATCAGGCCCTTAGCAGCACAATGAGTGGATTCAGGTATGATGATTCTAACTGAAATAAGTCACACAGAAAAAGAAACATCATAAGATATCAGTAATACACGGAATGTAAACTTGGCTACACAGGGACTGAATTACAGAACAGAACAGGGTCTCAAATTTAGAAAACCAACTTATGCTTGCTTAAGGGTAAAGGTGAGTTGGGGTGCTGCATAAAACCAGAGATTGAAATGAGCACAGATAAAGTTCCTTAAGCCAAATATGGAATAGACAAGAGCTACTCCTTGCTCAACGAAATGGACTCAACACCGCATATTAAACGCCTAAGAATGTACCTGACTAGTAAGTATCTTAAAACCTATGGATTGCTATGTCTCTGAAAGAGAATCAAGCATGTGTACAGGGGCATAAACGCAGCAGTGATAGGATTGGAGAGGTTCGGTGAGCAAATGAAGACCCTTTGAAGTCATATTGCATGGTACCCATTCCACGGGTTTCAACTACCCAGGTTTAAGGTATTCTTCCTTCAGCTAAAACATGCATGTGGAACCTAGAGTATGATCAACCATGTGATCGGGAGACGTGTTCAAATATGTCTCAGTTTTCGTACCCTGGTACTCGGGTGCAACATTCCAGACGCTTTACTAACACCCTCCCGACTTGGAGAGTCAGTCCCTTTAACCTCCTGTTTGGCCCAGTTTGCAATTTCTGCGGAAGATGAACAGGAATAGCGAGAACCAATGAGAGACTAGCTGGAGGTGTCTGGACGGGCAAATTTAACTCTCATTTCCCACCAGGAAGAGGAATTAAGCAAAGGCTCAGCGTGCCGTGCCGGAACCAGATTAGGGCCTGAAGCCATCCTGCGGTGTTGCGGCCAGCTCAAAAGAAAGCGAGTTGAAGAAAGGAGCTCAGGGGCACTGTAATTCACAAACCTGCAGAGTTATAAATGACAGCTATCGTCCAAAAATATACTGAAGTAAGGCTGCCAAGAGGACTTGAAAGCGGGGCAGAATTGCAGGAAACCGATTTCAGGAGGTAGACTGGAATTGCATTGAAAGCATAGGAAAAGAGGCAGAACGTCCACAATGATGCACTTGGCCAAAAAGGGCGTATGCGTTTTTTCCTGAATATATTCAGGAAAAAACGCATACGCCCTTTTTGGCCAACCAAGCAAGCTTGCAAAGGAAATCTGCACTACAATGAAGTCTCACTTCCCCCCGGTCAAAAGGGCCATCTGAAAAAAGTGTAAAATCCAGAAAGGCAGGACAGGCCATGGAGAACTGGGAGCCTTGTTATGCTGATGGGCGGGATGTAAATTGCCAACAGACACTCGGGAGAAGTGTATGGTGTTTCCTGAAACATCTAAAAAACAAAGCAACAGAGCCTAGGGCACTTCCACTTATGGTCCTATAGCTTAGGGAAATTAAAATCAAAAAGACACAGCCACCCCAAAGTTTGGGATGCCTCTGTTTACAAGAACCTCGTTTACAGTACAAGTTCAACATCGCAGAAAGTGAAAAATGGATAAAGAAGTTGTGGTATTTACTTACAAAGCAATATCACTCAGCAATGAAATCTATGTCATCAGGCCCTTAGCAGCACAATGAGTGGATTCAGGTATGATGATTCTAACTGAAATAAGTCACACAGAAAAAGAAACATCATAAGATATCAGTAATACACGGAATGTAAACTTGGCTACACAGGAACTGAATTACAGAACAGAACAGGGTCTCAAATTTAGAAAACCAACTTATGCTTGGTTAAGGCTAAAGGTGAGTTGGGGTGCTGCATAAAACCATAGATTGAAATGAGCACAGATAAAGTTCCTTAAGCCAAATATGGAATAGACAAGAGCTACTCCTTGCTCAACGAAATGGACTCAACACCGCATATTAAAGGCCTAAGAATGTACCTGACTAGTAAGTATCTTAAAACCTATGGATTGCTATGTCTCCGAAAGAGAATCAAGCATGTGTACAGGGGCATAAACGCAGCAGTGATAGGATTGGAGAGGTTCGGTGAGCAAATGAAGACCCTTTGAAGTCATATTGCATGGTACCCATTCCACGGGTTTCAACTACCCAGGTTTAAGGTATTCTTCCTTCAGCTAAAACATGCATGTGGAACCTAGAGTATGATCAACCATGTGATCGGGAGACGTGTTCAAATATGTCTCAGTTTTCGTACCCTGGTACTCGGGTGCAATATTCCAGACGCTTTACTAACACCCTCCCGACTTGGAGAGTCAGTCCCTTTAACCTCCTGTTTGGCCCAGTTTGCAATTTCTGCAGAAGATGAACAGGAATAGCGAGAACCAATGAGAGACTAGCTGGAGGTGTCTGGACGGGCAAATTTAACTCTCATTTCCCACCAGGAAGAGGAATTAACCAAAGGCTCAGCGTGCCGTGCCGGAACCAGATTAGGGCCTGAAGCCGTCCTGCGGTGTTGCGGCCAGCTCAAAAGAAAGCGAGTTGAAGAAAGGAGCTCAGGGGCACTGTAATTCACAAACCTGCAGAGTTATAAATGACAGCTATCGTCCAAAAATATACTGAAGTAAGGCTGCCAAGAGGACTTGAAAGCGGGGCAGAATTGCAGGAAACCGATTTCAGGAGGTAGACTGGAATTGCAGTGAAAGCATAGGAAAAGAGGCAAAACGTCCACAATGATGCACTTGGCCAAAAAGGGCGTATGCGTTTTTTCCTGAATATATTCAGGAAAAAACGCATACGCCCTTTTTGGCCAACCAAGCAAGCTTGCAAAGGAAATCTGCACTACAATGAAGTCTCACTTCCCCCCGGTCAAAAGGGCCATCTGAAAAAAGTGTAAAATCCAGAAAGGCAGGACAGGCCATGGAGAACTGGGAGCCTTGTTATGCTGATGGGCGGGATGTAAATTGCCAACAGACACTCGGGAGAAGTGTATGGTGTTTCCTGAAACATCTAAAAAACAAAGCAACAGAGCCTAGGGCACTTCCACTTATGGTCCTATAGCTTAGGGAAATTAAAATCAAAAAGACACAGCCACCCCAAACATTGGGACGCCTCTGTTTACAAGAACCTCGTTTACAGTACAAGTTCAACATCGCAGAAAGTGAAAAATGGATAAAGAAGTTGTGGTATTTACTTACAAAGCAATATCACTCAGCAATGAAATCTATGTCATCAGGCCCTTAGCAGCACAATGAGTGGATTCAGGTATGATGATTCTAACTGAAATAAGTCACACAGAAAAAGAAACATCATAAGATATCAGTAATACACGGAATGTAAACTTGGCTACACAGGAACTGAATTACAGAACAGAACAGGGTCTCAAATTTAGAAAACCAACTTATGCTTGCTTAAGGGTAAAGGTGAGTTGGGGTGCTGCATAAAACCAGAGATTGAAATGAGCACAGATAAAGTTCCTTAAGCCAAATATGGAATAGACAAGAGCTACTCCTTGCTCAACGAAATGGACTCAACACCGCATATTAAACGCCTAAGAATGTACCTGACTAGTAAGTATCTTAAAACCTATGGATTGCTATGTCTCCGAAAGAGAATCAAGCATGTGTACAGGGGCATAAACGCAGCAGTGATAGGATTGGAGAGGTTCGGTGAGCAAATGAAGACCCTTTGAAGTCATATTGCATGGTACCCATTCCACGGGTTTCAACTACCCAGGTTTAAGGTATTCTTCCTTCAGCTAAAACATGCATGTGGAACCTAGAGTATGATCAACCATGTGATCGGGAGACGTGTTCAAATATGTCTCAGTTTTCATACCCTGGTACTCGGGTGCAACATTCCAGACGCTTTACTAACACCCTCCCGACTTGGAGAGTCAGTCCCTTTAACCTCCTGTTTGGCCCAGTTTGCAATTTCTGCGGAAGATGAACAGGAATAGCGAGAACCAATGAGAGACTAGCTGGAGGTGTCTGGACGGGCAAATTTAACTCTCATTTCCCACCAGGAAGAGGAATTAACCAAAGGCTCAGCGTGCCGTGCCGGAACCAGATTAGGGCCTGAAGCTATCCTGCGGTGTTGCGGCCAGCTCAAAAGAAAGCGAGTTGAAGAAAGGAGCTCAGGGGCACTGTAATTCACAAACCTGCAGAGTTATAAATGACAGCTATCGTCCAAAAATATACTGAAGTAAGGCTGCCAAGAGGACTTGAAAGCGGGGCAGAATTGCAGGAAACCGATTTCAGGAGGCAGACTGGAATTGCATTGAAAGCATAGGAAAAGAGGCAGAACGTCCACCATGATGCACTTGGCCAAAAAGGGCGTATGCGTTTTTTCCTGAATATATTCAGGAAAAAACGCATACGCCCTTTTTGGCCAACCAAGCAAGCTTGCAAAGGAAATCTGCACTACAATGAAGTCTCACTTCCCCCCGGTCAAAAGGGCCATCTGAAAAAAGTGTAAAATCCAGAAAGACAGCACAGGCCATGGAGAACTGGGAGCCTTGTTATGCTGATGGGCGGGATGTAAATTGCCAACAGACACTCGGGAGAAGTGTATGGTGTTTCCTGAAACATCTAAAAAACAAAGCAACAGAGCCTAGGGCACTTCCACTTATGGTCCTATAGCTTAGGGAAATTAAAATCAAAAAGACACAGCCACCCCAAAGTTTGGGACGCCTCTGTTTACAAGAACCTCGTTTACAGTACAAGTTCAACATCGCAGAAAGTGAAAAATGGATAAAGAAGTTGTGGTATTTACTTACAAAGCAATATCACTCAGCAATGAAATCTATGTCATCAGGCCCTTAGCAGCACAATGAGTGGATTCAGGTATGATGATTCTAACTGAAATAAGTCACACAGAAGAAGAAACATCATAAGATATCAGTAATACACGGAATGTAAACTTGGCTACACAGGAACTGTATTACAGAACAGAACAGGGTCTCAAATTTAGAAAACCAACTTATGCTTGCTTAAGGGTAAAGGTGAGTTGGGGTGCTGCATAAAACCAGAGATTGAAATGAGCACAGATAAAGTTCCTTAAGCCAAATATGGAATAGACAAGAGCTACTCCTTGCTCAACGAAATGGACTCAACACCGCATATTAAACGCCTAAGAATGTACCTGACTAGTAAGTATCTTAAAACCTATGGATTGCTATGTCTCCGAAAGAGAATCAAGCATGTGTACAGGGGCATAAACGCAGCAGTGATAGGATTGGAGAGGTTCGGTGAGCAAATGAAGACCCTCTGAAGTCATATTGCATGGTACCCATTCCACGGGTTTCAACTACCCAGGTTTAAGGTATTCTTCCTTCAGCTAAAACATGCATGTGGAACCTAGAGTATGATCAACCATGTGATCGGGAGACGTGTTCAAATATGTCTCAGTTTTCGTACCCTGGTACTCGGGTGCAACTTTCCAGACGCTTTACTAACACCCTCCCGACTTGGAGAGTCAGTCCCTTTAACCTCCTGTTTGGCCCAGTTTGCAATTTCTGCGGAAGATGAACAGGAATAGCGAGAACCAATGAGAGACTAGCTGGAGGTGTCTGGACGGGCAAATTTAACTCTCATTTCCCACCAGGAAGAGGAATTAACCAAAGGCTCAGCGTGCCGTGCCGGAACCAGATTAGGGCCTGAAGCCATCCTGCGGTGTTGCGGCCAGCTCAAAAGAAAGCGAGTTGAAGAAAGGAGCTCAGGGGCACTGTAATTCACAAACCTGCAGAGTTATAAATGACAGCTATCGTCCAAAAATATACTGAAGTAAGGCTGCCAAGAGGACTTGAAAGCGGGGCAGAATTGCAGGAAACCGATTTCAGGAGGTAGACTGGAATTGCATTGAAAGCATAGGAAAAGAGGCAGAACGTCCACAATGATGCACTTGGCCAAAAAGGGCGTATGCGTTTTTTACTGAATATATTCAGGAAAAAACGCATACGCCCTTTTTGGCCAACCAAGCAAGCTTGCAAAGGAAATCTGCACTACAATGAAGTCTCACTTCCCCCCGGTCAAAAGGGCCATCTGAAAAAAGTGTAAAATCCAGAAAGACAGGACAGGCCATGGAGAACTGGGAGCCTTGTTATGCTGATGGGCGGGATGTAAATTGCCAACAGACACTCGGGAGAAGTGTATGGTGTTTCCTGAAACATCTAAAAAACAAAGCAACAGAGCCTAGGGCACTTCCACTTATGGTCCTATAGCTTAGGGAAATTAAAATCAAAAAGACACAGCCACCCCAAAGTTTGGGACGCCTCTGTTTACAAGAACCTCGTTTACAGTACAAGTTCAACATCGCAGAAAGTGAAAAATGGATAAAGAAGTTGTGGTATTTACTTACAAAGCAATATCACTCAGCAATGAAATCTATGTCCTCAGGCCCTTAGCAGCACAATGAGTGGATTCAGGTATGATGATTCTAACTGAAATAAGTCACACAGAAAAAGAAACATCATAAGATATCAGTAATACACGGAATGTAAACTTGGCTACACAGGAACTGAATTACAGAACAGAACAGGGTCTCAAATTTAGAAAACCAACTTATGCTTGCTTAAGGGTAAAGGTGAGTTGGGGTGCTGCATAAAACCAGAGATTGAAATGAGCACAGATAAAGTTCCTTAAGCCAAATATGGAATAGACAAGAGCTACTCCTTGCTCAACGAAATGGACTCAACACCGCATATTAAATGCCTAAGAATGTACCTGACTAGTAAGTATCTTAAAACCTATGGATTGCTATGTCTCCGAAAGAGAATCAAGCATGTGTACAGGGGCATAAACGCAGCAGTGATAGGATTGGAGAGGTTCGGTGAGCAAATGAAGACCCTTTGAAGTCATATTGCATGGTACCCATTCCACGGGTTTCAACTACCCAGGTTTAAGGTATTCTTCCTTCAGCTAAAACATGCATGTGGAACCTAGAGTATGATCAACCATGTGATCGGGAGACGTGTTCAAATATGTCTCAGTTTTCGTACCCTGGTACTCGGGTGCAACATTCCAGACGCTTTACTAACACCCTCCCGACTTGGAGAGTCAGTCCCTTTAACCTCCTGTTTGGCCCAGTTTGCAATTTCTGTGGAAGATGAACAGGAATAGCGAGAACCAATGAGAGACTAGCTGGAGGTGTCTGGACGGGCAAATTTAACTCTCATTTCCCACCAGGAAGAGGAATTAACCAAAGGCTCAGCGTGCCGTGCCGGAACCAGATTAGGGCCTGAAGCCATCCTGCGGTGTTGCAGCCAGCTCAAAAGAAAGCGAGTTGAAGAAAGGAGCTCAGGGGCACTGTAATTCACAAACCTGCAGAGTTATAAATGACAGCTATCGTCCAAAAATATACTGAAGTAAGGCTGCCAAGAGGACTTGAAAGCGGGGCAGAACTGCAGGAAACCGATTTCAGGAGGCAGACTGGAATTGCATTCAAAGCATAGGAAAAGAGGCAGAACGTCCACAATGATGCACTTGGCCAAAAAGGGCGTATGCGTTTTTTCCTGAATATATTCAGGAAAAAACGCATACGCCCTTTATGGCCAACCAAGCAAGCTTGCAAAGGAAATCTGCACTACAATGAAGTCTCACTTCCCCCCGGTCAAAAGGGCCATCTGAAAAAAGTGTAAAATCCAGAAAGGCAGGACAGGCCATGGAGAACTGGGAGCCTTGTTATGCTGATGGGCGGGATGTAAATTGCCAACAGACACTCGGGAGAAGTGTATGGTGTTTCCTGAAACATCTAAAAAACAAAGCAACAGAGCCTAGGGCACTTCCACTTATGGTCCTATAGCTTAGGGAAATTAAAATCAAAAAGACACAGCCACCCCAAAGTTTGGGACGCCTCTGTTTACAAGAACCTCGTTTACAGTACAAGTTCAACATCGCAGAAAGTGAAAAATGGATAAAGAAGTTGTGGTATTTACTTACAAAGCAATATCACTCAGCAATGAAATCTATGTCCTCAGGCCCTTAGCAGCACAATGAGTGGATTCAGGTATGATGATTCTAACTGAAATAAGTCACACAGAAAAAGAAACATCATAAGATATCAGTAATACACGGAATGTAAACTTGGCTACACAGGAACTGAATTACAGAACAGAACAGGGTCTCAAATTTAGAAAACCAACTTATGCTTGCTTAAGGGGAAAGGTGAGTTGGGGTGCTGCATAAAACCAGAGATTGAAATGAGCACAGATAAAGTTCCTTAAGCCAAATATGGAATAGACAAGAGCTACTCCTTGCTCAACGAAATGGACTCAACACCGCATATTAAATGCCTAAGAATGTACCTGACTAGTAAGTATCTTAAAACCTATGGATTGCTATGTCTCCGAAAGAGAATCAAGCATGTGTACAGGGGCATAAACGCAGCAGTGATAGGATTGGAGAGGTTCGGTGAGCAAATGAAGACCCTTTGAAGTCATATTGCATGGTACCCATTCCACGGGTTTCAACTACCCAGGTTTAAGGTATTCTTCCTTCAGCTAAAACATGCATGTGGAACCTAGAGTATGATCAACCATGTGATCGGGAGACGTGTTCAAATATGTCTCAGTTTTCGTACCCTGGTACTCGGGTGCAACATTCCAGACGCTTTACTAACACCCTCCTGACTTGGAGAGTCAGTCCCTTTAACCTCCTGTTTGGCCCAGTTTGCAATTTCTGCGGAAGATGAACAGGAATAGCGAGAACCAATGAGAGACTAGCTGGAGGTGTCTGGACGGGCAAATTTAACTCTCATTTCCCACCAGGAAGAGGAATTAACCAAAGGCTCAGCGTGCCGTGCCGGAACCAGATTAGGGCCTGAAGCCATCCTGCGGTGTTGCGGCCAGCTCAAAAGAAAGCGAGTTGAAGAAAGGAGCTCAGGGGCACTGTAATTCACAAACCTGCAGAGTTATAAATGACAGCTATCGTCCAAAAATATACTGAAGTAAGGCTGCCAAGAGGACTTGAAAGCGGGGCAGAATTGCAGGAAACCGATTTCAGGAGGCAGACTGGAATTGCATTGAAAGCATAGGAAAAGAGGCAGAACGTCCACCATGATGCACTTGGCCAAAAAGGGCGTATGCGTTTTTTCCTGAATATATTCAGGAAAAAACGCATACGCCCTTTTTGGCCAACCAAGCAAGCTTGCAAAGGAAATCTGCACTACAATGAAGTCTCACTTCCCCCCGGTCAAAAGGGCCATCTGAAAAAAGTGTAAAATCCAGAAAGGCAGGACAGGCCATGGAGAACTGGGAGCCTTGTTATGCTGATGGGCGGGATGTAAATTGCCAGCAGACACTCGGGAGAAGTGTATGGTGTTTCCTGAAACATCTAAAAAACAAAGCAACAGAGCCTAGGGCACTTCCACTTATGGTCCTATAGCTTAGGGAAATTAAAATCAAAAAGACACAGCCACCCCAAAGTTTGGGACGCCTCTGTTTACAAGAACCTGGTTTACAGTACAAGTTCAACATCGCAGAAAGTGAAAAATGGATAAAGAAGTTGTGGTATTTACTTACAAAGCAATATCACTCAGCAATGAAATCTATGTCATCAGGCCCTTAGCAGCACAATGAGTGGATTCAGGTATGATGATTCTAACTGAAATAAGTCACACAGAAAAAGAAACATCATAAGATATCAGTAATACACGGAATGTAAACTTGGCTACACAGGAACTGAATTACAGAACAGAACAGGGTCTCAAATTTAGAAAACCAACTTATGCTTGCTTAAGGGGAAAGGTGAGTTGGGGTGCTGCATAAAACCAGAGATTGAAATGAGCACAGATAAAGTTCCTTAAGCCAAATATGGAATAGACAAGAGCTACTCCTTGCTCAACGAAATGGACTCAACACCGCATATTAAATGCCTAAGAATGTACCTGACTAGTAAGTATCTTAAAACCTATGGATTGCTATGTCTCCGAAAGAGAATCAAGCATGTGTACAGGGGCATAAACGCAGCAGTGATAGGATTGGAGAGGTTCGGTGAGCAAATGAAGACCCTTTGAAGTCATATTGCATGGTACCCATTCCACGGGTTTCAACTACCCAGGTTTAAGGTATTCTTCCTTCAGCTAAAACATGCATGTGGAACCTAGAGTATGATCAACCATGTGATCGGGAGACGTGTTCAAATATGTCTCAGTTTTCGTACCCTGGTACTCGGGTGCAACATTCCAGACGCTTTACTAACACCCTCCCGACTTGGAGAGTCAGTCCCTTTAACCTCCTGTTTGGCCCAGTTTGCAATTTCTGCGGAAGATGAACAGGAATAGCGAGAACCAATGAGAGACTAGCTGGAGGTGTCTGGACGGGCAAATTTAACTCTCATTTCCCACCAGGAAGAGGAATTAACCAAAGGCTCAGCGTGCCGTGCTGGAACCAGATTAGGGCCTGAAGCCATCCTGCGGTGTTGCGGCCAGCTCAAAAGAAAGCGAGTTGAAGAAAGGAGCTCAGGGGCACTGTAATTCACAAACCTGCAGAGTTATAAATGACAGCTATCGTCCAAAAATATACTGAAGTAAGGCTGCCAAGAGGACTTGAAAGCGGGGCAGAACTGCAGGAAACCGATTTCAGGAGGCAGACTGGAATTGCATTGAAAGCATAGGAAAAGAGGCAGAACGTCCACAATGATGCACTTGGCCAAAAAGGGCGTATGCGTTTTTTCCTGAATATATTCAGGAAAAAACGCATACGCCCTTTTTGGCCAACCAAGCAAGCTTGCAAAGGAAATCTGCACTACAATGAAGTCTCACTTCCCCCCGGTCAAAAGGGCCATCTGAAAAAAGTGTAAAATCCAGAAAGGCAGGACAGGCCATGGAGAACTGGGAGCCTTGTTATGCTGATGGGCGGGATGTAAATTGCCAACAGACACTCGGGAGAAGTGTATGGTGTTTCCTGAAACATCTAAAAAACAAAGCAACAGAGCCTAGGGCACTTCCACTTATGGTCCTATAGCTTAGGGAAATTAAAATCAAAAAGACACAGCCACCCCAAAGTTTGGGACGCCTCTGTTTACAAGAACCTCGTTTACAGTACAAGTTCAACATCGCAGAAAGTGAAAAATGGATAAAGAAGTTGTGGTATTTACTTACAAAGCAATATCACTCAGCAATGAAATCTATGTCCTCAGGCCCTTAGCAGCACAATGAGTGGATTCAGGTATGATGATTCTAACTGAAATAAGTCACACAGAAAAAGAAACATCATAAGATATCAGTAATACACGGAATGTAAACTTGGCTACACAGGAACTGAATTACAGAACAGAACAGGGTCTCAAATTTAGAAAACCAACTTATGCTTGCTTAAGGGTAAAGGTGAGTTGGGGTGCTGCATAAAACCAGAGATTGAAATGAGCACAGATAAAGTTCCTTAAGCCAAATATGGAATAGACAAGAGCTACTCCTTGCTCAACGAAATGGACTCAACACCGCATATTAAATGCCTAAGAATGTACCTGACTAGTAAGTATCTTAAAACCTATGGATTGCTATGTCTCTGAAAGAGAATCAAGCATGTGTACAGGGGCATAAACGCAGCAGTGATAGGATTGGAGAGGTTCGGTGAGCAAATGAAGACCCTTTGAAGTCATATTGCATGGTACCCATTCCACGGGTTTCAACTACCCAGGTTTAAGGTATTCTTCCTTCAGCTAAAACATGCATGTGGAACCTAGAGTATGATCAACCATGTGATCGGGAGACGTGTTCAAATATGTCTCAGTTTTCGTACCCTGGTACTCGGGTGCAACATTCCAGACGCTTTACTAACACCCTCCCGACTTGGAGAGTCAGTCCCTTTAACCTCCTGTTTGGCCCAGTTTGCAATTTCTGCGGAAGATGAACAGGAATAGCGAGAACCAATGAGAGACTAGCTGGAGGTGTCTGGACGGGCAAATTTAACTCTCATTTCCCACCAGGAAGAGGAATTAACCAAAGGCTCAGCGTGCCGTGCCGGAACCAGATTAGGGCCTGAAGCCATCCTGCGGTGTTGCGGCCAGCTCAAAAGAAAGCGAGTTGAAGAAAGGAGCTCAGGGGCACTGTAATTCACAAACCTGCAGAGTTATAAATGACAGCTATCGTCCAAAAATATACTGAAGTAAGGCTGCCAAGAGGACTTGAAAGCGGGGCAGAACTGCAGGAAACCGATTTCAGGAGGCAGACTGGAATTGCATTGAAAGCATAGGAAAAGAGGCAGAACGTCCACAATGATGCACTTGGCCAAAAAGGGCATATGCGTTTTTTCCTGAATATATTCAGGAAAAAACGCATACGCCCTTTTTGGCCAACCAAGCAAGCTTGCAAAGGAAATCTGCACTACAATGAAGTCTCACTTCCCCCCGGTCAAAAGGGCCATCTGAAAAAAGTGTAAAATCCAGAAAGTCAGGACAGGCCATGGAGAACTGGGAGCCTTGTTATGCTGATGGGCGGGATGTAAATTGCCAACAGACACTCGGGAGAAGTGTATGGTGTTTCCTGAAACATCTAAAAAACAAAGCAACAGAGCCTAGGGCACTTCCACTTATGGTCCTATAGCTTAGGGAAATTAAAATAAAAAAGACACAGCCACCCCAAAGTTTGGGACGCCTCTGTTTACAAGAACCTCATTTACAGTACAAGTTCAACATCGCAGAAAGTGAAAAATGGATAAAGAAGTTGTGGTATTTACTTACAAAGCAATATCACTCAGCAATGAAATCTATGTCCTCAGGCCCTTAGCAGCACAATGAGTGGATTCAGGTATGATGATTCTAACTGAAATAAGTCACACAGAAAAAGAAACATCATAAGATATCAGTAATACACGGAATGTAAACTTGGCTACACAGGAACTGAATTACAGAACAGAACAGGGTCTCAAATTTAGAAAACCAACTTATGCTTGCTTAAGGGGAAAGGTGAGTTGGGGTGCTGCATAAAACCAGAGATTGAAATGAGCACAGATAAAGTTCCTTAAGCCAAATATGGAATAGACAAGAGCTACTCCTTACTCAACGAAATGGACTCAACACCGCATATTAAACGCCTAAGAATGTACCTGACTAGTAAGTATCTTAAAACCTATGGATTGCTATGTCTCCGAAAGAGAATCAAGCACGTGTACAGGGGCATAAACGCAGCAGTGATAGGATTGGAGAGGTTCGGTGAGCAAATGAAGACCCTTTGAAGTCATATTGCATGGTACCCATTCCACGGGTTTCAACTACCCAGGTTTAAGGTATTCTTCCTTCAGCTAAAACATGCATGTGGAACCTAGAGTATGATCAACCATGTGATCAGGAGACGTGTTCAAATATGTCTCAGTTTTCGTACCCTGGTACTCGGGTGCAACATTCCAGACGCTTTACTAACACCCTCCCGACTTGGAGAGTCAGTCCCTTTAACCTCCTGTTTGGCCCAGTTTGCAATTTCTGTGGAAGATGAACAGGAATAGCGAGAACCAATGAGAGACTAGCTGGAGGTGTCTGGACGGGCAAATTTAACTCTCATTTCCCACCAGGAAGAGGAATTAACCAAAGGCTCAGCGTGCCGTGCCGGAACCAGATTAGGGCCTGAAGCCATCCTGCGGTGTTGCGGCCAGCTCAAAAGAAAGCGAGTTGAAGAAAGGAGCTCAGGGGCACTGTAATTCACAAACCTGCAGAGTTATAAATGACAGCTATCGTCCAAAAATATACTGAAGTAAGGCTGCCAAGAGGACTTGAAAGCGGGGCAGAATTGCAGGAAACCGATTTCAGGAGGCAGACTGGAATTGCATTGAAAGCATAGGAAAAGAGGCAGAACGTCCACAATGATGCACTTGGCCAAAAAGGGCGTATGCGTTTTTTCCTGAATATATTCAGGAAAAAACGCATACGCCCTTTTTGGCCAACCAAGCAAGCTTGCAAAGGAAATCTGCACTACAATGAAGTCTCACTTCCCCCCGGTCAAAAGGGCCATCTGAAAAAAGTGTAAAATCCAGAAAGGCAGGACAGGCCATGGAGAACTGGGAGCCTTGTTATGCTGATGGGCGGGATGTAAATTGCCAACAGACACTCGGGAGAAGTGTATGGTGTTTCCTGAAACATCTAAAAAACAAAGCAACAGAGCCTAGGGCACTTCCACTTATGGTCCTATAGCTTAGGGAAATTAAAATCAAAAAGACACAGCCACCCCAAAGTTTGGGACGCCTCTGTTTACAAGAACCTCGTTTACAGTACAAGTTCAACATCGCAGAAAGTGAAAAATGGATAAAGAAGTTGTGGTATTTACTTACAAAGCAATATCACTCAGCAATGAAATCTATGTCATCAGGCCCTTAGCAGCACAATGAGTGGATTCAGGTATGATGATTCTAACTGAAATAAGTCACACAGAAAAAGAAACATCATAAGATATCAGTAATACACGGAATGTAAACTTGGCTACACAGGAACTGAATTACAGAACAGAACAGGGTCTCAAATTTAGAAAACCAACTTATGCTTGCTTAAGGGGAAAGGTGAGTTGGGGTGCTGCATAAAACCAGAGATTGAAATGAGCACAGATAAAGTTCCTTAAGCCAAATATGGAATAGACAAGAGCTACTCCTTGCTCAACGAAATGGACTCAACACCGCATATTAAACGCCTAAGAATGTACCTGACTAGTAAGTATCTTAAAACCTATGGATTGCTATGTCTCCGAAAGAGAATCAAGCATGTGTACAGGGGCATAAACGCAGCAGTGATAGGATTGGAGAGGTTCGGTGAGCAAATGAAGACCCTTTGAAGTCATATTGCATGGTACCCATTCCACGGGTTTCAACTACCCAGGTTTAAGGTATTCTTCCTTCAGCTAAAACATGCATGTGGAACCTAGAGTATGATCAACCATGTGATCGGGAGACGTGTTCAAATATGTCTCAGTTTTCGTACCCTGGTACTCGGGTGCAACATTCCAGACGCTTTACTAACACCCTCCCGACTTGGAGAGTCAGTCCCTTTAACCTCCTGTTTGGCCCAGTTTGCAATTTCTGTGGAAGATGAACAGGAATAGCGAGAACCAATGAGAGACTAGCTGGAGGTGTCTGGACGGGCAAATTTAACTCTCATTTCCCACCAGGAAGAGGAATTAACCAAAGGCTCAGCGTGCCGTGCCGGAACCAGATTAGGGCCTGAAGCCATCCTGCGGTGTTGCGGCCAGCTCAAAAGAAAGCGAGTTGAAGAAAGGAGCTCAGGGGCACTGTAATTCACAAACCTGCAGAGTTATAAATGACAGCTATCGTCCAAAAATATACTGAAGTAAGGCTGCCAAGAGGACTTGAAAGCGGGGCAGAATTGCAGGAAACCGATTTCAGGAGGCAGACTGGAATTGCATTGAAAGCATAGGAAAAGAGGCAGAACGTCCACAATGATGCACTTGGCCAAAAAGGGCGTATGCGTTTTTTCCTGAATATATTCAGGAAAAAACGCATACGCCCTTTTTGGCCAACCAAGCAAGCTTGCAAAGGAAATCTGCACTACAATGAAGTCTCACTTCCCCGCGGTCAAAAGGGCCATCTGAAAAAAGTGTAAAATCCAGAAAGGCAGGACAGGCCATGGAGAACTGGGAGCCTTGTTATGCTGATGGGCGGGATGTAAATTGCCAACAGACACTCGGGAGAAGTGTATGGTGTTTCCTGAAACATCTAAAAAACAAAGCAACAGAGCCTAGGGCACTTCCACTTATGGTCCTATAGCTTAGGGAAATTAAAATCAAAAAGACACAGCCACCCCAAAGTTTGGGACGCCTCTGTTTACAAGAACCTCGTTTACAGTACAAGTTCAACATCGCAGAAAGTGAAAAATGGATAAAGAAGTTGTGGTATTTACTTACAAAGCAATATCACTCAGCAATGAAATCTATGTCATCAGGCCCTTAGCAGCACAATGAGTGGATTCAGGTATGATGATTCTAACTGAAATAAGTCACACAGAAAAAGAAACATCATAAGATATCAGTAATACACGGAATGTAAACTTGGCTACACAGGAACTGAATTACAGAACAGAACAGGGTCTCAAATTTAGAAAACCAACTTATGCTTGCTTAAGGGGAAAGGTGAGTTGGGGTGCTGCATAAAACCAGAGATTGAAATGAGCACAGATAAAGTTCCTTAAGCCAAATATGGAATAGACAAGAGCTACTCCTTGCTCAACGAAATGGACTCAACACCGCATATTAAATGCCTAAGAATGTACCTGACTAGTAAGTATCTTAAAACCTATGGATTGCTATGTCTCCGAAAGAGAATCAAGCATGTGTACAGGGGCATAAACGCAGCAGTGATAGGATTGGAGAGGTTCGGTGAGCAAATGAAGACCCTTTGAAGTCATATTGCATGGTACCCATTCCACGGGTTTCAACTACCCAGGTTTAAGGTATTCTTCCTTCAGCTAAAACATGCATGTGGAACCTAGAGTATGATCAACCATGTGATCGGGAGACGTGTTCAAATATGTCTCAGTTTTCGTACCCTGGTACTCGGGTGCAACATTCCAGACGCTTTACTAACACCCTCCCGACTTGGAGAGTCAGTCCCTTTAACCTCCTGTTTGGCCCAGTTTGCAATTTCTGCGGAAGATGAACAGGAATAGCGAGAACCAATGAGAGACTAGCTGGAGGTGTCTGGACGGGCAAATTTAACTCTCATTTCCCACCAGGAAGAGGAATTAACCAAAGGCTCAGCGTGCCGTGCCGGAACCAGATTAGGGCCTGAAGCCATCCTGCGGTGTTGCGGCCAGCTCAAAAGAAAGCGAGTTGAAGAAAGGAGCTCAGGGGCACTGTAATTCACAAACCTGCAGAGTTATAAATGACAGCTATCGTCCAAAAATATACTGAAGTAAGGCTGCCAAGAGGACTTGAAAGCGGGGCAGAATTGCAGGAAACCGATTTCAGGAGGCAGACTGGAATTGCATTGAAAGCATAGGAAAAGAGGCAGAACGTCCACCATGATGCACTTGGCCAAAAAGGGCGTATGCGTTTTTTCCTGAATATATTCAGGAAAAAACGCATACGCCCTTTTTGGCCAACCAAGCAAGCTTGCAAAGGAAATCTGCACTACAATGAAGTCTCACTTCCCCGCGGTCAAAAGGGCCATCTGAAAAAAGTGTAAAATCCAGAAAGGCAGGACAGGCCATGGAGAACTGGGAGCCTTGTTATGCTGATGGGCGGGATGTAAATTGCCAACAGACACTCGGGAGAAGTGTATGGTGTTTCCTGAAACATCTAAAAAACAAAGCAACAGAGCCTAGGGCACTTCCACTTATGGTCCTATAGCTTAGGGAAATTAAAATCAAAAAGACACAGCCACCCCAAAGTTTGGGACGCCTCTGTTTACAAGAACCTCGTTTACAGTACAAGTTCAACATCGCAGAAAGTGAAAAATGGATAAAGAAGTTGTGGTATTTACTTACAAAGCAATATCACTCAGCAATGAAATCTATGTCATCAGGCCCTTAGCAGCACAATGAGTGGATTCAGGTATGATGATTCTAACTGAAATAAGTCACACAGAAAAAGAAACATCATAAGATATCAGTAATACACGGAATGTAAACTTGGCTACACAGGAACTGAATTACAGAACAGAACAGGGTCTCAAATTTAGAAAACCAACTTATGCTTGCTTAAGGGGAAAGGTGAGTTGGGGTGCTGCATAAAACCAGAGATTGAAATGAGCACAGATAAAGTTCCTTAAGCCAAATATGGAATAGACAAGAGCTACTCCTTGCTCAACGAAATGGACTCAACACCGCATATTAAATGCCTAAGAATGTACCTGACTAGTAAGTATCTTAAAACCTATGGATTGCTATGTCTCCGAAAGAGAATCAAGCATGTGTACAGGGGCATAAACGCAGCAGTGATAGGATTGGAGAGGTTCGGTGAGCAAATGAAGACCCTTTGAAGTCATATTGCATGGTACCCATTCCACGGGTTTCAACTACCCAGGTTTAAGGTATTCTTCCTTCAGCTAAAACATGCATGTGGAACCTAGAGTATGATCAACCATGTGATCGGGAGACGTGTTCAAATATGTCTCAGTTTTCGTACCCTGGTACTCGGGTGCAACATTCCAGACGCTTTACTAACACCCTCCCGACTTGGAGAGTCAGTCCCTTTAACCTCCTGTTTGGCCCAGTTTGCAATTTCTGCGGAAGATGAACAGGAATAGCGAGAACCAATGAGAGACTAGCTGGAGGTGTCTGGACGGGCAAATTTAACTCTCATTTCCCACCAGGAAGAGGAATTAACCAAAGGCTCAGCGTGCCGTGCCGGAACCAGATTAGGGCCTGAAGCCATCCTGCGGTGTTGCGGCCAGCTCAAAAGAAAGCGAGTTGAAGAAAGGAGCTCAGGGGCACTGTAATTCACAAACCTGCAGAGTTATAAATGACAGCTATCGTCCAAAAATATACTGAAGTAAGGCTGCCAAGAGGACTTGAAAGCGGGGCAGAATTGCAGGAAACCGATTTCAGGAGGCACACTGGAATTGCATTGAAAGCATAGGAAAAGAGGCAGAACGTCCACAATGATGCACTTGGCCAAAAAGGGCGTATGCGTTTTTTCCTGAATATATTCAGGAAAAAACGCATACGCCCTTTTTGGCCAACCAAGCAAGCTTGCAAAGGAAATCTGCACTACAATGAAGTCTCACTTCCCCCCGGTCAAAAGGGCCATCTGAAAAAAGTGTAAAATCCAGAAAGGCAGGACAGGCCATGGAGAACTGGGAGCCTTGTTATGCTGATGGGCGGGATGTAAATTGCCAACAGACACTCGGGAGAAGTGTATGGTGTTTCCTGAAACATCTAAAAAACAAAGCAACAGAGCCTAGGGCACTTCCACTTATGGTCCTATAGCTTAGGGAAATTAAAATAAAAAAGACACAGCCACCCCAAAGTTTGGGACGCCTCTGTTTACAAGAACCTCGTTTACAGTACAAGTTCAACATCGCAGAAAGTGAAAAATGGATAAAGAAGTTGTGGTATTTACTTACAAAGCAATATCACTCAGCAATGAAATCTATGTCCTCAGGCCCTTAGCAGCACAATGAGTGGATTCAGGTATGATGATTCTAACTGAAATAAGTCACACAGAAAAAGAAACATCATAAGATATCAGTAATACACGGAATGTAAACTTGGCTACACAGGAACTGAATTACAGAACAGAACAGGGTCTCAAATTTAGAAAACCAACTTATGCTTGCTTAAGGGGAAAGGTGAGTTGGGGTGCTGCATAAAACCAGAGATTGAAATGAGCACAGATAAAGTTCCTTAAGCCAAATATGGAATAGACAAGAGCTACTCCTTGCTCAACGAAATGGACTCAACACCGCATATTAAACGCCTAAGAATGTACCTGACTAGTAAGTATCTTAAAACCTATGGATTGCTATGTCTCCGAAAGAGAATCAAGCACGTGTACAGGGGCATAAACGCAGCAGTGATAGGATTGGAGAGGTTCGGTGAGCAAATGAAGACCCTTTGAAGTCATATTGCATGGTACCCATTCCACGGGTTTCAACTACCCAGGTTTAAGGTATTCTTCCTTCAGGTAAAACATGCATGTGGAACCTAGAGTATGATCAACCATGTGATCGGGAGACGTGTTCAAATATGTCTCAGTTTTCGTACCCTGGTACTCGGGTGCAACATTCCAGACGCTTTACTAACACCCTCCCGACTTGGAGAGTCAGTCCCTTTAACCTCCTGTTTGGCCCAGTTTGCAATTTCTGTGGAAGATGAACAGGAATAGCGAGAACCAATGAGAGACTAGCTGGAGGTGTCTGGACGGGCAAATTTAACTCTCATTTCCCACCAGGAAGAGGAATTAACCAAAGGCTCAGCGTGCCGTGCCGGAACCAGATTAGGGCCTGAAGCCATCCTGCGGTGTTGCGGCCAGCTCAAAAGAAAGCGAGTTGAAGAAAGGAGCTCAGGGGCACTGTAATTCACAAACCTGCAGAGTTATAAATGACAGCTATCGTCCAAAAATATACTGAAGTAAGGCTGCCAAGAGGACTTGAAAGCGGGGCAGAATTGCAGGAAACCGATTTCAGGAGGCAGACTGGAATTGCATTGAAAGCATAGGAAAAGAGGCAGAACGTCCACAATGATGCACTTGGCCAAAAAGGGCGTATGCGTTTTTTCCTGAATATATTCAGGAAAAAACGCATACGCCCTTTTTGGCCAACCAAGCAAGCTTGCAAAGGAAATCTGCACTACAATGAAGTCTCACTTCCCCCCGGTCAAAAGGGCCATCTGAAAAAAGTGTAAAATCCAGAAAGGCAGGACAGGCCATGGAGAACTGGGAGCCTTGTTATGCTGATGGGCGGGATGTAAATTGCCAACAGACACTCGGGAGAAGTGTATGGTGTTTCCTGAAACATCTAAAAAACAAAGCAACAGAGCCTAGGGCACTTCCACTTATGGTCCTATAGCTTAGGGAAATTAAAATCAAAAAGACACAGCCACCCCAAACATTGGGACGCCTCTGTTTACAAGAACCTCGTTTACAGTACAAGTTCAACATCGCAGAAAGTGAAAAATGGATAAAGAAGTTGTGGTATTTACTTACAAAGCAATATCACTCAGCAATGAAATCTATGTCATCAGGCCCTTAGCAGCACAATGAGTGGATTCAGGTATGATGATTCTAACTGAAATAAGTCACACAGAAAAAGAAACATCATAAGATATCAGTAATACACGGAATGTAAACTTGGCTACACAGGAACTGAATTACAGAACAGAACAGGGTCTCAAATTTAGAAAACCAACTTATGCTTGCTTAAGGGGAAAGGTGAGTTGGGGTGCTGCATAAAACCAGAGATTGAAATGAGCACAGATAAAGTTCCTTAAGCCAAATATGGAATAGACAAGAGCTACTCCTTGCTCAACGAAATGGACTCAACACCGCATATTAAACGCCTAAGAATGTACCTGACTAGTAAGTATCTTAAAACCTATGGATTGCTATGTCTCCGAAAGAGAATCAAGCATGTGTACAGGGGCATAAACGCAGCAGTGATAGGATTGGAGAGGTTCGGTGAGCAAATGAAGACCCTTTGAAGTCATATTGCATGGTACCCATTCCACGGGTTTCAACTACCCAGGTTTAAGGTATTCTTCCTTCAGCTAAAACATGCATGTGGAACCTAGAGTATGATCAACCATGTGATCGGGAGACGTGTTCAAATATGTCTCAGTTTTCGTACCCTGGTACTCGGGTGCAACATTCCAGACGCTTTACTAACACCCTCCCGACTTGGAGAGTCAGTCCCTTTAACCTCCTGTTTGGCCCAGTTTGCAATTTCTGTGGAAGATGAACAGGAATAGCGAGAACCAATGAGAGACTAGCTGGAGGTGTCTGGACGGGCAAATTTAACTCTCATTTCCCACCAGGAAGAGGAATTAACCAAAGGCTCAGCGTGCCGTGCCGGAACCAGATTAGGGCCTGAAGCCATCCTGCGGTGTTGCGGCCAGCTCAAAAGAAAGCGAGTTGAAGAAAGGAGCTCAGGGGCACTGTAATTCACAAACCTGCAGAGTTATAAATGACAGCTATCGTCCAAAAATATACTGAAGTAAGGCTGCCAAGAGGACTTGAAAGCGGGGCAGAATTGCAGGAAACCGATTTCAGGAGGCAGACTGGAGTTGCATTGAAAGCATAGGAAAAGAGGCAGAACGTCCACCATGATGCACTTGGCCAAAAAGGGCGTATGCGTTTTTTCCTGAATATATTCAGGAAAAAACGCATACGCCCTTTTTGGCCAACCAAGCAAGCTTGCAAAGGAAATCTGCACTACAATGAAGTCTCACTTCCCCGCGGTCAAAAGGGCCATCTGAAAAAAGTGTAAAATCCAGAAAGGCAGGACAGGCCATGGAGAACTGGGAGCCTTGTTATGCTGATGGGCGGGATGTAAATTGCCAACAGACACTCGGGAGAAGTGTATGGTGTTTCCTGAAACATCTAAAAAACAAAGCAACAGAGCCTAGGGCACTTCCACTTATGGTCCTATAGCTTAGGGAAATTAAAATCAAAAAGACACAGCCACCCCAAAGTTTGGGACGCCTCTGTTTACAAGAACCTCGTTTACAGTACAAGTTCAACATCGCAGAAAGTGAAAAATGGATAAAGAAGTTGTGGTATTTACTTACAAAGCAATATCACTCAGCAATGAAATCTATGTCATCAGGCCCTTAGCAGCACAATGAGTGGATTCAGGTATGATGATTCTAACTGAAATAAGTCACACAGAAAAAGAAACATCATAAGATATCAGTAATACACGGAATGTAAACTTGGCTACACAGGAACTGAATTACAGAACAGAACAGGGTCTCAAATTTAGAAAACCAACTTATGCTTGCTTAAGGGGAAAGGTGAGTTGGGGTGCTGCATAAAACCAGAGATTGAAATGAGCACAGATAAAGTTCCTTAAGCCAAATATGGAATAGACAAGAGCTACTCCTTGCTCAACGAAATGGACTCAACACCGCATATTAAACGCCTAAGAATGTACCTGACTAGTAAGTATCTTAAAACCTATGGATTGCTATGTCTCCGAAAGAGAATCAAGCATGTGTACAGGGGCATAAACGCAGCAGTGATAGGATTGGAGAGGTTCGGTGAGCAAATGAAGACCCTTTGAAGTCATATTGCATGGTACCCATTCCACGGGTTTCAACTACCCAGGTTTAAGGTATTCTTCCTTCAGCTAAAACATGCATGTGGAACCTAGAGTCTGATCAACCATGTGATCGGGAGACGTGTTCAAATATGTCTCAGTTTTCGTACCCTGGTACTCGGGTGCAACATTCCAGACGCTTTACTAACACCCTCCCGACTTGGAGAGTCAGTCCCTTTAACCTCCTGTTTGGCCCAGTTTGCAATTTCTGCGGAAGATGAACAGGAATAGCGAGAACCAATGAGAGACTAGCTGGAGGTGTCTGGACGGGCAAATTTAACTCTCATTTCCCACCAGGAAGAGGAATTAACCAAAGGCTCAGCGTGCCGTGCCGGAACCAGATTAGGGCCTGAAGCCATCCTGCGGTGTTGCGGCCAGCTCAAAAGAAAGCGAGTTGAAGAAAGGAGCTCAGGGGCACTGTAATTCACAAACCTGCAGAGTTATAAATGACAGCTATCGTCCAAAAATATACTGAAGTAAGGCTGCCAAGAGGACTTGAAAGCGGGGCAGAATTGCAGGAAACCGATTTCAGGAGGCAGACTGGAATTGCATTGAAAGCATAGGAAAAGAGGCAGAACGTCCACCATGATGCACTTGGCCAAAAAGGGCGTATGCGTTTTTTCCTGAATATATTCAGGAAAAAACGCATACGCCCTTTTTGGCCAACCAAGCAAGCTTGCAAAGGAAATCTGCACTACAATGAAGTCTCACTTCCCCGCGGTCAAAAGGGCCATCTGAAAAAAGTGTAAAATCCAGAAAGGCAGGACAGGCCATGGAGAACTGGGAGCCTTGTTATGCTGATGGGCGGGATGTAAATTGCCAACAGACACTCGGGAGAAGTGTATGGTGTTTCCTGAAACATCTAAAAAACAAAGCAACAGAGCCTAGGGCACTTCCACTTATGGTCCTATAGCTTAGGGAAATTAAAATCAAAAAGACACAGCCACCCCAAAGTTTGGGACGCCTCTGTTTACAAGAACCTCGTTTACAGTACAAGTTCAACATCGCAGAAAGTGAAAAATGGATAAAGAAGTTGTGGTATTTACTTACAAAGCAATATCACTCAGCAATGAAATCTATGTCATCAGGCCCTTAGCAGCACAATGAGTGGATTCAGGTATGATGATTCTAACTGAAATAAGTCACACAGAAAAAGAAACATCATAAGATATCAGTAATACACGGAATGTAAACTTGGCTACACAGGAACTGAATTACAGAACAGAACAGGGTCTCAAATTTAGAAAACCAACTTATGCTTGCTTAAGGGGAAAGGTGAGTTGGGGTGCTGCATAAAACCAGAGATTGAAATGAGCACAGATAAAGTTCCTTAAGCCAAATATGGAATAGACAAGAGCTACTCCTTGCTCAACGAAATGGACTCAACACCGCATATTAAACGCCTAAGAATGTACCTGACTAGTAAGTATCTTAAAACCTATGGATTGCTATGTCTCCGAAAGAGAATCAAGCATGTGTACAGGGGCATAAACGCAGCAGTGATAGGATTGGAGAGGTTCGGTGAGCAAATGAAGACCCTTTGAAGTCATATTGCATGGTACCCATTCCACGGGTTTCAACTACCCAGGTTTAAGGTATTCTTCCTTCAGCTAAAACATGCATGTGGAACCTAGAGTATGATCAACCATGTGATCGGGAGACGTGTTCAAATATGTCTCAGTTTTCGTACCCTGGTACTCGGGTGCAACATTCCAGACGCTTTACTAACACCCTCCCGACTTGGAGAGTCAGTCCCTTTAACCTCCTGTTTGGCCCAGTTTGCAATTTCTGCGGAAGATGAACAGGAATAGCGAGAACCAATGAGAGACTAGCTGGAGGTGTCTGGACGGGCAAATTTAACTCTCATTTCCCACCAGGAAGAGGAATTAACCAAAGGCTCAGCGTGCCGTGCCGGAACAAGATTAGGGCCTGAAGCCATCCTGCGGTGTTGCGGCCAGCTCAAAAGAAAGCGAGTTGAAGAAAGGAGCTCAGGGGCACTGTAATTCACAAACCTGCAGAGTTATAAATGACAGCTATCGTCCAAAAATATACTGAAGTAAGGCTGCCAAGAGGACTTGAAAGCGGGGCAGAATTGCAGGAAACCGATTTCAGGAGGCAGACTGGAATTGCATTGAAAGCATAGGAAAAGAGGCAGAACGTCCACCATGATGCACTTGGCCAAAAAGGGTGTATGCGTTTTTTCCTGAATATATTCAGGAAAAAACGCATACGCCCTTTTTGGCCAACCAAGCAAGCTTGCAAAGGAAATCTGCACTACAATGAAGTCTCACTTCCCCGCGGTCAAAAGGGCCATCTGAAAAAAGTGTAAAATCCAGAAAGGCAGGACAGGCCATGGAGAACTGGGAGCCTTGTTATGCTGATGGGCGGGATGTAAATTGCCAACAGACACTCGGGAGAAGTGTATGGTGTTTCCTGAAACATCTAAAAAACAAAGCAACAGAGCCTAGGGCACTTCCACTTATGGTCCTATAGCTTAGGGAAATTAAAATCAAAAAGACACAGCCACCCCAAAGTTTGGGACGCCTCTGTTTACAAGAACCTCGTTTACAGTACAAGTTCAACATCGCAGAAAGTGAAAAATGGATAAAGAAGTTGTGGTATTTACTTACAAAGCAATATCACTCAGCAATGAAATCTATGTCATCAGGCCCTTAGCAGCACAATGAGTGGATTCAGGTATGATGATTCTAACTGAAATAAGTCACACAGAAAAAGAAACATCATAAGATATCAGTAATACACGGAATGTAAACTTGGCTACACAGGAACTGAATTACAGAACAGAACAGGGTCTCAAATTTAGAAAACCAACTTATGCTTGCTTAAGGGGAAAGGTGAGTTGGGGTGCTGCATAAAACCAGAGATTGAAATGAGCACAGATAAAGTTCCTTAAGCCAAATATGGAATAGACAAGAGCTACTCCTTGCTCAACGAAATGGACTCAACACCGCATATTAAACGCCTAAGAATGTACCTGACTAGTAAGTATCTTAAAACCTATGGATTGCTATGTCTCCGAAAGAGAATCAAGCATGTGTACAGGGGCATAAACGCAGCAGTGATAGGATTGGAGAGGTTCGGTGAGCAAATGAAGACCCTTTGAAGTCATATTGCATGGTACCCATTCCACGGGTTTCAACTACCCAGGTTTAAGGTATTCTTCCTTCAGCTAAAACATGCATGTGGAACCTAGAGTATGATCAACCATGTGATCGGGAGACGTGTTCAAATATGTCTCAGTTTTCGTACCCTGGTACTCGGGTGCAACATTCCAGACGCTTTACTAACACCCTCCCGACTTGGAGAGTCAGTCCCTTTAACCTCCTGTTTGGCCCAGTTTGCAATTTCTGCGGAAGATGAACAGGAATAGCGAGAACCAATGAGAGACTAGCTGGAGGTGTCTGGACGGGCAAATTTAACTCTCATTTCCCACCAGGAAGAGGAATTAACCAAAGGCTCAGCGTGCCGTGCCGGAACCAGATTAGGGCCTGAAGCCATCCTGCGGTGTTGCGGCCAGCTCAAAAGAAAGCGAGTTGAAGAAAGGAGCTCAGGGGCACTGTAATTCACAAACCTGCAGAGTTATAAATGACAGCTATCGTCCAAAAATATACTGAAGTAAGGCTGCCAAGAGGACTTGAAAGCGGGGCAGAATTGCAGGAAACCGATTTCAGGAGGTAGACTGGAATTGCATTGAAAGCATAGGAAAAGAGGCAGAACGTCCACAATGATGCACTTGGCCAAAAAGGGCGTATGCGTTTTTTCCTGAATATATTCAGGAGAAAACGCATACGCCCTTTTTGGCCAACCAAGCAAGCTTGCAAAGGAAATCTGCACTACAATGAAGTCTCACTTCCCCCCGGTCAAAAGGGCCATCTGAAAAAAGTGTAAAATCCAGAAAGGCAGGACAGGCCATGGAGAACTGGGAGCCTTGTTATGCTGATGGGCGGGATGTAAATTGCCAACAGACACTCGGGAGAAGTGTATGGTGTTTCCTGAAACATCTAAAAAACAAAGCAACAGAGCCTAGGGCACTTCCACTTATGGTCCTATAGCTTAGGGAAATTAAAATCAAAAAGACACAGCCACCCCAAAGTTTGGGACGCCTCTGTTTACAAGAACCTGGTTTACAGTACAAGTTCAACATCGCAGAAAGTGAAAAATGGATAAAGAAGTTGTGGTATTTACTTACAAAGCAATATCACTCAGCAATGAAATCTATGTCATCAGGCCCTTAGCAGCACAATGAGTGGA
Source organism: Pseudorca crassidens (assembly GCF_039906515.1). Classification (NCBI taxonomy): domain Eukaryota; kingdom Metazoa; phylum Chordata; class Mammalia; order Artiodactyla; family Delphinidae; genus Pseudorca; species Pseudorca crassidens. The sequence continues at coordinate 90,650 of NW_027136309.1, forward strand.
TTCAGGTATGATGATTCTAACTGAAATAAGTCACACAGAAAAAGAAACATCATAAGATATCAGTAATACACGGAATGTAAACTTGGCTACACAGGAACTGAATTACAGAACAGAACAGGGTCTCAAATTTAGAAAACCAACTTATGCTTGCTTAAGGGTAAAGGTGAGTTGGGGTGCTGCATAAAACCAGAGATTGAAATGAGCACAGATAAAGTTCCTTAAACCAAATATGGAATAGACAAGAGCTACTCCTTGCTCAACGAAATGGACTGAACACCGCATATTAAATGCCTAAGAATGTACCTGACTAGTAAGTATCTTAAAACCTATGGATTGCTATGTCTCCGAAAGAGAATCAAGCATGTGTACAGGGGCATAAACGCAGCAGTGATAGGATTGGAGAGGTTCGGTGAGCAAATGAAGACCCTTTGAAGTCATATTGCATGGTACCCATTCCACGGGTTTCAACTACCCAGGTTTAAGGTATTCTTCCTTCAGCTAAAACATGCATGTGGAACCTAGAGTCTGATCAACCATGTGATCAGGAGACGTGTTCAAATATGTCTCAGTTTTCGTACCCTGGTACTCGGGTGCAACATTCCAGATGCTTTACTAAGACCCTCCCGACTTGGAGAGTCAGTCCCTTTAACCTCCTGTTTGGCCCAGTTTGCAATTTCTGCGGAATATGAACAGGAATAGCGAGAACCAATGAGAGACTAGCTGGAGGTGTCTGGACGGGCAAATTTAACTCTCATTTCCCACCAGGAAGAGGAATTAACCAAAGGCTCAGCGTGCCGTGCCGGAACCAGATTAGGGCCTGAAGCCATCCTGCGGTGTTGCGGCCAGCTCAAAAGAAAGCGAGTTGAAGAAAGGAGCTCAGGGGCACTGTAATTCACAAACCTGCAGAGTTATAAATGACAGCTATCGTCCAAAAATATACTGAAGTAAGGCTGCCAAGAGGACTTGAAAGCGGGGCAGAATTGCAGGAAACCGATTTCAGGAGGCAGACTGGAATTGCATTGAAAGCATAGGAAAAGAGGCAGAACGTCCACAATGATGCACTTGGCCTAAAAGGGCGTATGCGTTTTTTCCTGAATATATTCAGGAAAAAACGCATACGCCCTTTTTGGCCAACCAAGCAAGCTTGCAAAGGAAATCTGCACTACAATGAAGTCTCACTTCCCCCCGGTCAAAAGGGCCATCTGAAAAAAGTGTAAAATCCAGAAAGGCAGGACAGGCCATGGAGAACTGGGAGCCTTGTTATGCTGATGGGCGGGATGTAAATTGCCAACAGACACTCGGGAGAAGTGTATGGTGTTTCCTGAAACATCTAAAAAACAAAGAAACAGAGCCTAGGGCACTTCCACTTATGGTCCTATAGCTTAGGGAAATTAAAATCAAAAAGACACAGCCACCCCAAAGTTTGGGACGCCTCTGTTTACAAGAACCTTTTTTACCGTACAAGTTCAATATCAGAGAAAGTGAAAAATGGATAAAGAACTTGTGGTATTTACTTACAAAGCAATATCACTCAGCAATGAAATCTATGTCATCAGGCCCTTAGCAGCACAATGAGTGGATTCAGGTATGATGATTCTAACTGAAATAAGTCACACAGAAAAAGAAACATCATAAGATATCAGTAATACACGGAATGTAAACTTGGCTACACAGGAACTGAATTACAGAACAGAACAGGGTCTCAAATTTAGAAAACCAACTTATGCTTGCTTAAGGGTAAAGGTGAATTGGGGTGCTGCATAAAACCAGAGATTGAAATGAACACAGATAAAGTTCCTTAAGCCAAATATGGAATAGACAAGAGCTACTCCTTGCTCAACGAAATGGACTCAACACCGCATATTAAACGCCTAAGAATGTACCTGACTAGTAAGTATCTTAAAACCTATGGATTGCTATGTCTCTGAAAGAGAATCAAGCATGTGTACAGGGGCATAAACGCAGCAGTGATAGGATTGGAGAGGTTCGGTGAGCAAATGAAGACCCTTTGAAGTCATATTGCATGGTACCCATTCCACGGGTTTCAACTACCCAGGTTTAAGGTATTCTTCCTTCAGGTAAAACATGCATGTGGAACCTAGAGTATGATCAACCATGTGATCGGGAGACGTGTTCAAATATGTCTCAGTTTTCGTACCCTGGTACTCGGGTGCAACATTCCAGACGCTTTACTAAGACCCTCCCGACTTGGAGTGTCAGTCCCTTTAACCTCCTGTTTGGCCCAGTTTGCAATTTCTGCGGAAGATGAACAGGAATAGTGAGAACCAATGAGAGACTAGCTGGAGGTGTCTGGACGGGCAAATTTAACTCTCATTTCCCACCAGGAAGAGGAATTAACCAAAGGCTCAGCGTGCCGTGCCGGAACCAGATTAGGGCCTGAAGCCATCCTGCGGTGTTGCGGCCAGCTCAAAAGAAAGCGAGTTGAAGAAAGGAGCTCAGGGGCACTGTAATTCACAAACCTGCAGAGTTATAAATGACAGCTATCGTCCAAAAATATACTGAAGTAAGGCTGCCAAGAGGACTTGAAAGCGGGGCAGAATTGCAGGAAACCGATTTCAGGAGGTAGACTGGAATTGCATTGAAAGCATAGGAAAAGAGGCAGAACGTCCACAATGATGCACTTGGCCAAAAAGGGCGTATGCGTTTTTTCCTGAATATATTCAGGAAAAAACGCATACGCCCTTTTTGGCCAACCAAGCAAGCTTGCAAAGGAAATCTGCACTACAATTAAGTCTCACTTCCCCCCGGTCAAAAGGGCCATCTGAAAAAAGTGTAAAATCCAGAAAGGCAGGACAGGCCATGGAGAACTGGGAGCCTTGTTATGCTGATGGGCGGGATGTAAATTGCCAACAGACACTCGGGAGAAGTGTATGGTGTTTCCTGAAACATCTAAAAAACAAAGCAACAGAGCCTAGGGCACTTCCACTTATGGTCCTATAGCTTAGGGAAATTAAAATCAAAAAGACACAGCCACCCCAAAGTTTGGGACGCCTCTGTTTACAAGAACCTCGTTTACAGTACAAGTTCAACATCGCAGAAAGTGAAAAATGGATAAAGAAGTTGTGGTATTTACTTACAAAGCAATATCACTCAGCAATGAAATCTATGTCATCAGGCCCTTAGCAGCACAATGAGTGGATTCAGGTATGATGATTCTAACTGAAATAAGTCACACAGAAAAAGAAACATCATAAGATATCAGTAATACACGGAATGTAAACTTGGCTACACAGGAACTGAATTACAGAACAGAACAGGGTCTCAAATTTAGAAAACCAACTTATGCTTGCTTAAGGGTAAAGGTGAGTTGGGGTGCTGCATAAAACCAGAGATTGAAATGAGCACAGATAAAGTTCCTTAAGCCAAATATGGAATAGACAAGAGCTACTCCTTGCTCAACGAAATGGACTCAACACCGCATATTAAAGGCCTAAGAATGTACCTGACTAGTAAGTATCTTAAAACCTATGGATTGCTATGTCTCTGAAAGAGAATCAAGCATGTGTACAGGGGCATAAACGCAGCAGTGATAGGATTGGAGAGGTTCGGTGAGCAAATGAAGACCCTTTGAAGTCATATTGCATGGTACCCATTCCACGGGTTTCAACTACCCAGGTTTAAGGTATTCTTCCTTCAGCTAAAACATGCATGTGGAACCTAGAGTATGATCAACCATGTGATCGGGAGACGTGTTCAAATATGTCTCAGTTTTCGTACCCTGGTACTCGGGTGCAACATTCCAGACGCTTTACTAACACTCTCCCGACTTGGAGAGTCAGTCCCTTTAACCTCCTGTTTGGCCCAGTTTGCAATTTCTGCGGAAGATGAACAGGAATAGCGAGAACCAATGAGAGACTAGCTGGAGGTGTCTGGACGGGCAAATTTAACTCTCATTTCCCACCAGGAAGAGGAATTAACCAAAGGCTCAGCGTGCCGTGCCGGAACCAGATTAGGGCCTGAAGCCATCCTGCGGTGTTGCGGCCAGCTCAAAAGAAAGCGAGTTGAAGAAAGGAGCTCAGGGGCACTGTAATTCACAAACCTGCAGAGTTATAAATGACAGCTATCGTCCAAAAATATACTGAAGTAAGGCTGCCAAGAGGACTTGAAAGCGGGGCAGAATTGCAGGAAACCGATTTCAGGAGGCAGACTGGAATTGCATTGAAAGCATAGGAAAAGAGGCAGAACGTCCACAATGATGCACTTGGCCAAAAAGGGCGTATGCGTTTTTTCCTGAATATATTCAGGAAAAAACGCATACGCCCTTTTTGGCCAACCAAGCAAGCTTGCAAAGGAAATCTGCACTACAATGAAGTCTCACTTCCCCCCGGTCAAAAGGGCCATCTGAAAAAAGTGTAAAATCCAGAAAGGCAGGACAGGCCATGGAGAACTGGGAGCCTTGTTATGCTGATGGGCGGGATGTAAATTGCCAACAGACACTCGGGAGAAGTGTATGGTGTTTCCTGAAACATCTAAAAAACAAAGCAACAGAGCCTAGGGCACTTCCACTTATGGTCCTATAGCTTAGGGAAATTAAAATCAAAAAGACACAGCCACCCCAAAGTTTGGGACGCCTCTGTTTACAAGAACCTCGTGTACAGTACAAGTTCAACATCGCAGAAAGTGAAAAATGGATAAAGAAGTTGTGGTATTTACTTACAAAGCAATATCACTCAGCAATGAAATCTATGTCATCAGGCCCTTAGCAGCACAATGAGTGGATTCAGGTATGATGATTCTAACTGAAATAAGTCACACAGAAAAAGAAACATCATAAGATATCAGTAATACACGGAATGTAAACTTGGCTACACAGGAACTGAATTACAGAACAGAACAGGGTCTCAAATTTAGAAAACCAACTTATGCTTGCTTAAGGGGAAAGGTGAGTTGGGGTGCTGCATAAAACCAGAGATTGAAATGAACACAGATAAAGTTCCTTAAGCCAAATATGGAATAGACAAGAGCTACTCCTTGCTCAACGAAATGGACTCAACACCGCATATTAAACGCCTAAGAATGTACCTGACTAGTAAGTATCTTAAAACCTATGGATTGCTATGTCTCTGAAAGAGAATCAAGCATGTGTACAGGGGCATAAACGCAGCAGTGATAGGATTGGAGAGGTTCGGTGAGCAAATGAAGACCCTTTGAAGTCATATTGCATGGTACCCATTCCACGGGTTTCAACTACCCAGGTTTAAGGTATTCTTCCTTCAGCTAAAACATGCATGTGGAACCTAGAGTATGATCAACCATGTGATCGGGAGACGTGTTCAAATATGTCTCAGTTTTCGTACCCTGGTACTCGGGTGCAACATTCCAGACGCTTTACTAACACCCTCCCGACTTGGAGAGTCAGTCCCTTTAACCTCCTGTTTGGCCCAGTTTGCAATTTCTGCGGAAGATGAACAGGAATAGCGAGAACCAATGAGAGACTAGCTGGAGGTGTCTGGACGGGCAAATTTAACTCTCATTTCCCACCAGGAAGAGGAATTAACCAAAGGCTCAGCGTGCCGTGCCGGAACCAGATTAGGGCCTGAAGCCATCCTGCGGTGTTGCGGCCAGCTCAAAAGAAAGCGAGTTGAAGAAAGGAGCTCAGGGGCACTGTAATTCACAAACCTGCAGAGTTATAAATGACAGCTATCGTCCAAAAATATACTGAAGTAAGGCTGCCAAGAGGACTTGAAAGCGGGGCAGAATTGCAGGAAACCGATTTCAGGAGGCAGACTGGAATTGCATTGAAAGCATAGGAAAAGAGGCAGAACGTCCACAATGATGCACTTGGCCAAAAAGGGCGTATGCGTTTTTTCCTGAATATATTCAGGAAAAAACGCATACGCCCTTTTTGGCCAACCAAGCAAGCTTGCAAAGGAAATCTGCACTACAATGAAGTCTCACTTCCCCCCGGTCAAAAGGGCCATCTGAAAAAAGTGTAAAATCCAGAAAGGCAGGACAGGCCATGGAGAACTGGGAGCCTTGTTATGCTGATGGGCGGGATGTAAATTGCCAACAGACACTCGGGAGAAGTGTATGGTGTTTCCTGAAACATCTAAAAAACAAAGCAACAGAGCCTAGGGCACTTCCACTTATGGTCCTATAGCTTAGGGAAATTAAAATCAAAAAGACACAGCCACCCCAAAGTTTGGGACACCTCTGTTTACAAGAACCTCGTGTACAGTACAAGTTCAACATCGCAGAAAGTGAAAAATGGATAAAGAAGTTGTGGTATTTACTTACAAAGCAATATCACTCAGCAATGAAATCTATGTCATCAGGCCCTTAGCAGCACAATGAGTGGATTCAGGTATGATGATTCTAACTGAAATAAGTCACACAGAAAAAGAAACATCATAAGATATCAGTAATACACGGAATGTAAACTTGGCTACACAGGAACTGAATTACAGAACAGAACAGGGTCTCAAATTTAGAAAACCAACTTATGCTTGCTTAAGGGTAAAGGTGAATTGGGGTGCTGCATAAAACCAGAGATTGAAATGAACACAGATAAAGTTCCTTAAGCCAAATATGGAATAGACAAGAGCTACTCCTTGCTCAACGAAATGGACTCAACACCGCATATTAAACGCCTAAGAATGTACCTGACTAGTAAGTATCTTAAAACCTATGGATTGCTATGTCTCTGAAAGAGAATCAAGCATGTGTACAGGGGCATAAACGCAGCAGTGATAGGATTGGAGAGGTTCGGTGAGCAAATGAAGACCCTTTGAAGTCATATTGCATGGTACCCATTCCACGGGTTTCAACTACCCAGGTTTAAGGTATTCTTCCTTCAGCTAAAACATGCATGTGGAACCTAGAGTATGATCAACCATGTGATCGGGAGACGTGTTCAAATATGTCTCAGTTTTCGTACCCTGGTACTCGGGTGCAACATTCCAGACGCTTTACTAACACCCTCCCGACTTGGAGAGTCAGTCCCTTTAACCTCCTGTTTGGCCCAGTTTGCAATTTCTGCGGAAGATGAACAGGAATAGCGAGAACCAATGAGAGACTAGCTGGAGGTGTCTGGACGGGCAAATTTAACTCTCATTTCCCACCAGGAAGAGGAATTAACCAAAGGCTCAGCGTGCCGTGCCGGAACCAGATTAGGGCCTGAAGCCATCCTGCGGTGTTGCGGCCAGCTCAAAAGAAAGCGAGTTGAAGAAAGGAGCTCAGGGGCACTGTAATTCACAAACCTGCAGAGTTATAAATGACAGCTATCGTCCAAAAATATACTGAAGTAAGGCTTCCAAGAGGACTTGAAAGCGGGGCAGAATTGCAGGAAACCGATTTCAGGAGGCAGACTGGAATTGCATTGAAAGCATAGGAAAAGAGGCAGAACGTCCACAATGATGCACTTGGCCTAAAAGGGCGTATGCGTTTTTTCCTGAATATATTCAAGAAAAAACGCATACGCCCTTTTTGGCCAACCAAGCAAGCTTGCAAAGGAAATCTGCACTACAATGAAGTCTCACTTCCCCCCGGTCAAAAGGGCCATCTGAAAAAAGTGTAAAATCCAGAAAGGCAGGACAGGCCATGGAGAACTGGGAGCCTTGTTATGCTGATGGGCGGGATGTAAATTGCCAACAGACACTCGGGAGAAGTGTATGGTGTTTCCTGAAACATCTAAAAAACAAAGCAACAGAGCCTAGGGCACTTCCACTTATGGTCCTATAGCTTAGGGAAATTAAAATCAAAAAGACACAGCCACCCCAAAGTTTGGGACGCCTCTGTTTACAAGAACCTCGTTTACAGTACAAGTTCAACATCGCAGAAAGTGAAAAATGGATAAAGAAGTTGTGGTATTTACTTACAAAGCAATATCACTCAGCAATGAAATCTATGTCATCAGGCCCTTAGCAGCACAATGAGTGGATTCAGGTATGATGATTCTAACTGAAATAAGTCACACAGAAAAAGAAACATCATAAGATATCAGTAATACACGGAATGTAAACTTGGCTACACAGGAACTGAATTACAGAACAGAACAGGGTCTCAAATTTAGAAAACCAACTTATGCTTGCTTAAGGGGAAAGGTGAGTTGGGGTGCTGCATAAAACCAGAGATTGAAATGAACACAGATAAAGTTCCTTAAGCCAAATATGGAATAGACAAGAGCTACTCCTTGCTCAACGAAATGGACTCAACACCGCATATTAAACGCCTAAGAATGTACCTGACTAGTAAGTATCTTAAAACCTATGGATTGCTATGTCTCTGAAAGAGAATCAAGCATGTGTACAGGGGCATAAACGCAGCAGTGATAGGATTGGAGAGGTTCGGTGAGCAAATGAAGACCCTTTGAAGTCATATTGCATGGTACCCATTCCACGGGTTTCAACTACCCAGGTTTAAGGTATTCTTCCTTCAGCTAAAACATGCATGTGGAACCTAGAGTATGATCAACCATGTGATCGGGAGACGTGTTCAAATATGTCTCAGTTTTCGTACCCTGGTACTCGGGTGCAACATTCCAGACGCTTTACTAACACTCTCCCGACTTGGAGAGTCAGTCCCTTTAACCTCCTGTTTGGCCCAGTTTGCAATTTCTGCGGAAGATGAACAGGAATAGCGAGAACCAATGAGAGACTAGCTGGAGGTGTCTGGACGGGCAAATTTAACTCTCATTTCCCACCAGGAAGAGGAATTAACCAAAGGCTCAGCGTGCCGTGCCGGAACCAGATTAGGGCCTGAAGCCATCCTGCGGTGTTGCGGCCAGCTCAAAAGAAAGCGAGTTGAAGAAAGGAGCTCAGGGGCACTGTAATTCACAAACCTGCAGAGTTATAAATGACAGCTATCGTCCAAAAATATACTGAAGTAAGGCTGCCAAGAGGACTTGAAAGCGGGGCAGAATTGCAGGAAACCGATTTCAGGAGGTAGACTGGAATTGCATTGAAAGCATAGGAAAAGAGGCAGAACGTCCACAATGATGCACTTGGCCAAAAAGGGCGTATGCGTTTTTTACTGAATATATTCAGGAAAAAACGCATACGCCCTTTTTGGCCAACCAAGCAAGCTTGCAAAGGAAATCTGCACTACAATGAAGTCTCACTTCCCCCCGGTCAAAAGGGCCATCTGAAAAAAGTGTAAAATCCAGAAAGACAGGACAGGCCATGGAGAACTGGGAGCCTTGTTATGCTGATGGGCGGGATGTAAATTGCCAACAGACACTCGGGAGAAGTGTATGGTGTTTCCTGAAACATCTAAAAAACAAAGCAACAGAGCCTAGGGCACTTCCACTTATGGTCCTATAGCTTAGGGAAATTAAAATCAAAAAGACACAGCCACCCCAAAGTTTGGGACGCCTCTGTTTACAAGAACCTCGTGTACAGTACAAGTTCAACATCGCAGAAAGTGAAAAATGGATAAAGAAGTTGTGGTATTTACTTACAAAGCAATATCACTCAGCAATGAAATCTATGTCATCAGGCCCTTAGCAGCACAATGAGTGGATTCAGGTATGATGATTCTAACTGAAATAAGTCACACAGAAAAAGAAACATCATAAGATATCAGTAATACACGGAATGTAAACTTGGCTACACAGGAACTGAATTACAGAACAGAACAGGGTCTCAAATTTAGAAAACCAACTTATGCTTGCTTAAGGGGAAAGGTGAGTTGGGGTGCTGCATAAAACCAGAGATTGAAATGAGCACAGATAAAGTTCCTTAAGCCAAATATGGAATAGACAAGAGCTACTCCTTGCTCAACGAAATGGACTCAACACCGCATATTAAACGCCTAAGAATGTACCTGACTAGTAAGTATCTTAAAACCTATGGATTGCTATGTCTCTGAAAGAGAATCAAGCATGTGTACAGGGGCATAAACGCAGCAGTGATAGGATTGGAGGGGTTCGGTGAGCAAATGAAGACCCTTTGAAGTCATATTGCATGGTACCCATTCCACGGGTTTCAACTACCCAGGTTTAAGGTATTCTTCCTTCAGCTAAAACATGCATGTGGAACCTAGAGTATGATCAACCATGTGATCGGGAGACGTGTTCAAATATGTCTCAGTTTTCGTACCCTGGTACTCGGGTGCAACATTCCAGACGCTTTACTAACACTCTCCCGACTTGGAGAGTCAGTCCCTTTAACCTCCTGTTTGGCCCAGTTTGCAATTTCTGCGGAAGATGAACAGGAATAGCGAGAACCAATGAGAGACTAGCTGGAGGTGTCTGGACGGGCAAATTTAACTCTCATTTCCCACCAGGAAGAGGAATTAACCAAAGGCTCAGCGTGCCGTGCCGGAACCAGATTAGGGCCTGAAGCCATCCTGCGGTGTTGCGGCCAGCTCAAAAGAAAGCGAGTTGAAGAAAGGAGCTCAGGGGCACTGTAATTCACAAACCTGCAGAGTTATAAATGACAGCTATCGTCCAAAAATATACTGAAGTAAGGCTGCCAAGAGTCTTGAAAGCGGGGCAGAATTGCAGGAAACCGATTTCAGGAGGTAGACTGGAATTGCATTGAAAGCATAGGAAAAGAGGCAGAACGTCCACAATGATGCACTTGGCCAAAAAGGGCGTATGCGTTTTTTCCTGAATATATTCAGGAGAAAACGCATACGCACTTTTTGGCCAACCAAGCAAGCTTGCAAAGGAAATCTGCACTACAATGAAGTCTCACTTCCCCCCGGTCAAAAGGGCCATCTGAAAAAAGTGTAAAATCCAGAAAGGCAGGACAGGCCATGGAGAACTGGGAGCCTTGTTATGCTGATGGGCGGGATGTAAATTGCCAACAGACACTCGGGAGAAGTGTATGGTGTTTCCTGAAACATCTAAAAAACAAAGCAACAGAGACTAGGGCACTTCCACTTATGGTCCTATAGCTTAGGGAAATTAAAATCAAAAAGACACAGCCACCCCAAAGTTTGGGACGCCTCTGTTTACAAGAACCTCGTTTACAGTACAAGTTCAACATCGCAGAAAGTGAAAAATGGATAAAGAAGTTGTGGTATTTACTTACAAAGCAATATCACTCAGCAATGAAATCTATGTCATCAGGCCCTTAGCAGCACAATGAGTGGATTCAGGTATGATGATTCTAACTGAAATAAGTCACACAGAAAAAGAAACATCATAAGATATCAGTAATACACGGAATGTAAACTTGGCTACACAGGAACTGAATTACAGAACAGAACAGGGTCTCAAATTTAGAAAACCAACTTATGCTTGCTTAAGGGTAAAGGTGAATTGGGGTGCTGCATAAAACCAGAGATTGAAATGAACACAGATAAAGTTCCTTAAGACAAATATGGAATAGACAAGAGCTACTCCTTGCTCAACGAAATGGACTCAACACCGCATATTAAACGCCTAAGAATGTACCTGACTAGTAAGTATCTTAAAACCTATGGATTGCTATGTCTCCGAAAGAGAATCAAGCATGTGTACAGGGGCATAAACGCAGCAGTGATAGGATTGGAGAGGTTCGGTGAGCAAATGAAGACCCTTTGAAGTCATATTGCATGGTACCCATTCCACGGGTTTCAACTACCCAGGTTTAAGGTATTCTTCCTTCAGGTAAAACATGCATGTGGAACCTAGAGTATGATCAACCATGTGATCGGGAGACGTGTTCAAATATGTCTCAGTTTTCGTACCCTGGTACTCGGGTGCAATATTCCAGACGCTTTACTAACACCCTCCAGACTTGGAGAGTCAGTCCCTTTAACCTCCTGTTTGGCCCAGTTTGCAATTTCTGTGGAAGATGAACAGGAATAGCGAGAACCAATGAGAGACTAGCTGGAGGTGTCTGGACGGGCAAATTTAACTCTCATTTCCCACCAGGAAGAGGAATTAACCAAAGGCTCAGCGTGCCGTGCCGGAACCAGATTAGGGCCTGAAGCCATCCTGCGGTGTTGCGGCCAGCTCAAAAGAAAGCGAGTTGAAGAAAGGAGCTCAGGGGCACTGTAATTCACAAACCTGCAGAGTTATAAATGACAGCTATCGTCCAAAAATATACTGAAGTAAGGCTGCCAAGAGGACTTGAAAGCGGGGCAGAATTGCAGGAAACCGATTTCAGGAGGTAGACTGGAATTGCATTGAAAGCATAGGAAAAGAGGCAGAACGTCCACAATGATGCACTTGGCCAAAAAGGGTGTATGCGTTTTTTCCTGAATATATTCAAGAAAAAACGCATACGCCCTTTTTGGCCAACCAAGCAAGCTTGCAAAGGAAATCTGCACTACAATGAAGTCTCACTTCCCCCCGGTCAAAAGGGCCATCTGAAAAAAGTGTAAAATCCAGAAAGGCAGGACAGGCCATGGAGAACTGGGAGCCTTGTTATGCTGATGGGCGGGATGTAAATTGCCAACAGACACTCGGGAGAAGTGTATGGTGTTTCCTGAAACATCTAAAAAACAAAGCAACAGAGCCTAGGGCACTTCCACTTATGGTCCTATAGCTTAGGGAAATTAAAATCAAAAAGACACAGCCACCCCAAAGTTTGGGACGCCTCTGTTTACAAGAACCTCATTTACAGTACAAGTTCAACATCGCAGAAAGTGAAAAATGGATAAAGAAGTTGTGGTATTTACTTACAAAGCAATATCACTCAGCAATGAAATCTATGTCATCAGGCCCTTAGCAGCACAATGAGTGGATTCAGGTATGATGATTCTAACTGAAATAAGTCACACAGAAAAAGAAACATCATAAGATATCAGTAATACACGGAATGTAAACTTGGCTACACAGGAACTGAATTACAGAACAGAACAGGGTCTCAAATTTAGAAAACCAACTTATGCTTGCTTAAGGGTAAAGGTGAGTTGGGGTGCTGCATGAAACCAGAGATTGAAATGAGCACAGATAAAGTTCCTTAAGCCAAATATGGAATAGACAAGAGCTACTCCTTGCTCAACGAAATGGACTCAACACCGCATATTAAATGCCTAAGAATGTACCTGACTAGTAAGTATCTTAAAACCTATGGATAGCTATGTCTCCGAAAGAGATTCAAGCATGTGTACAGGGGCATAAACGCAGCAGTGATAGGATTGGAGAGGTTCGGTGAGCAAATGAAGACCCTTTGAAGTCATATTGCATGGTACCCATTCCACGGGTTTCAACTACCCAGGTTTAAGGTATTCTTCCTTCACCTAAAACATGCATGTGGAACCTAGAGTATGAAAAACCATGTGATCGGGAGATGTGTTCAAATATGTCTCAGTTTTCGTACCCTGGTACTCGGGTGCAACATTCCAGACGCTTTACTAACACCCTCCCAACTTGGAGAGTCAGTCCCTTTAACCTCCTGTTTGGCCCAGTTTGCAATTTCTGCGGAAGATGAACAGGAATAGCGAGAACCAATGAGAGACTAGCTGGAGGTGTCTGGACGGGCAAATTTAACTCTCATTTCCCACCAGGAAGAGGAATTAACCAAAGGCTCAGCGTGCCATGCCGGAACCAGATTAGGGCCTGAAGCCATCCTGCGGTGTTGCGGCCAGCTCAAAAGAAAGCGAGTTGAAGAAAGGAGCTCAGGGGCACTGTAATTCACAAACCTGCAGAGTTATAAATGACAGCTATCGTCCAAAAATATACTGAAGTAAGGCTGCCAAGAGGACTTGAAAGCGGGGCAGAATTGCAGGAAACCGATTTCAGGAGGTAGACTGGAATTGCATTGAAAGCATAGGAAAAGAGGCAGAACGTCCACAATGATGCACTTGGCCAAAAAGGGCGTATGCGTTTTTTCCTGAATATATTCAGGAAAAAACGCATACGCCCTTTTTGGCCAACCAAGCAAGCTTGCAAAGGAAATCTGCACTACAATGAAGTCTCACTTCCCCCCGGTCAAAAGGGCCATCTGAAAAAAGTGTAAAATCCAGAAAGACAGGACAGGCCATGGAGAACTGGGAGCCTTGTTATGCTGATGGGCGGGATGTAAATTGCCAACAGACACTCGGGAGAAGTGTATGGTGTTTCCTGAAACATCTAAAAAACAAAGCAACAGAGCCTAGGGCACTTCCACTTATGGTCCTATAGCTTAGGGAAATTAAAATCAAAAAGACACAGCCACCCCAAAGTTTGGGACGCCTCTGTTTACAAGAACCTCGTGTACAGTACAAGTTCAACATCGCAGAAAGTGAAAAATGGATAAAGAAGTTGTGGTATTTACTTACAAAGCAATATCACTCAGCAATGAAATCTATGTCATCAGGCCCTTAGCAGCACAATGAGTGGATTCAGGTATGATGATTCTAACTGAAATAAGTCACACAGAAAAAGAAACATCATAAGATATCAGTAATACACGGAATGTAAACTTGGCTACACAGGAACTGAATTACAGAACAGAACAGGGTCTCAAATTTAGAAAACCAACTTATGCTTGCTTAAGGGTAAAGGTGAATTGGGGTGCTGCATAAAACCAGAGATTGAAATGAACACAGATAAAGTTCCTTAAGCCAAATATGGAATAGACAAGAGCTACTCCTTGCTCAACGAAATGGACTCAACACCGCATATTAAACGCCTAAGAATGTACCTGACTAGTAAGTATCTTAAAACCTATGGATTGCTATGTCTCTGAAAGAGAATCAAGCATGTGTACAGGGGCATAAACGCAGCAGTGATAGGATTGGAGAGGTTCGGTGAGCAAATGAAGACCCTTTGAAGTCATATTGCATGGTACCCATTCCACGGGTTTCAACTACCCAGGTTTAAGGTATTCTTCCTTCAGGTAAAACATGCATGTGGAACCTAGAGTATGATCAACCATGTGATCGGGAGACGTGTTCAAATATGTCTCAGTTTTCGTACCCTGGTACTCGGGTGCAACATTCCAGACGCTTTACTAACACCCTCCCGACTTGGAGAGTCAGTCCCTTTAACCTCCTGTTTGGCCCAGTTTGCAATTTCTGCGGAAGATGAACAGGAATAGCGAGAACCAATGAGAGACTAGCTGGAGGTGTCTGGACGGGCAAATTTAACTCTCATTTCCCACCAGGAAGAGGAATTAACCAAAGGCTCAGCGTGCCGTGCCGGAACCAGATTAGGGCCTGAAGCCATCCTGCGGTGTTGCGGCCAGCTCAAAAGAAAGCGAGTTGAAGAAAGGAGCTCAGGGGCACTGTAATTCACAAACCTGCAGAGTTATAAATGACAGCTATCGTCCAAAAATATACTGAAGTAAGGCTGCCAAGAGGACTTGAAAGCGGGGCAGAATTGCAGGAAACCGATTTCAGGAGGTAGACTGGAATTGCATTGAAAGCATAGGAAAAGAGGCAGAACGTCCACAATGATGCACTTGGCCAAAAAGGGCGTATGCGTTTTTTCCTGAATATATTCAGGAAAAAACGCATACGCCCTTTTTGGCCAACCAAGCAAGCTTGCAAAGGAAATCTGCACTACAATGAAGTCTCACTTCCCCCCGGTCAAAAGGGCCATCTGAAAAAAGTGTAAAATCCAGAAAGGCAGGACAGGCCATGGAGAACTGGGAGCCTTGTTATGCTGATGGGCGGGATGTAAATTGCCAACAGACACTCGGGAGAAGTGTATGGTGTTTCCTGAAACATCTAAAAAACAAAGCAACAGAGCCTAGGGCACTTCCACTTATGGTCCTATAGCTTAGGGAAATTAAAATCAAAAAGACACAGCCACCCCAAAGTTTGGGACGCCTCTGTTTACAAGAACCTCGTGTACAGTACAAGTTCAACATCGCAGAAAGTGAAAAATGGATAAAGAAGTTGTGGTATTTACTTACAAAGCAATATCACTCAGCAATGAAATCTATGTCATCAGGCCCTTAGCAGCACAATGAGTGGATTCAGGTATGATGATTCTAACTGAAATAAGTCACACAGAAAAAGAAACATCATAAGATATCAGTAATACACGGAATGTAAACTTGGCTACACAGGAACTGAATTACAGAACAGAACAGGGTCTCAAATTTAGAAAACCAACTTATGCTTGCTTAAGGGTAAAGGTGAATTGGGGTGCTGCATAAAACCAGAGATTGAAATGAACACAGATAAAGTTCCTTAAGCCAAATATGGAATAGACAAGAGCTACTCCTTGCTCAACGAAATGGACTCAACACCGCATATTAAACGCCTAAGAATGTACCTGACTAGTAAGTATCTTAAAACCTATGGATTGCTATGTCTCTGAAAGAGAATCAAGCATGTGTACAGGGGCATAAACGCAGCAGTGATAGGATTGGAGAGGTTCGGTGAGCAAATGAAGACCCTTTGAAGTCATATTGCATGGTACCCATTCCACGGGTTTCAACTACCCAGGTTTAAGGTATTCTTCCTTCAGGTAAAACATGCATGTGGAACCTAGAGTATGATCAACCATGTGATCGGGAGACGTGTTCAAATATGTCTCAGTTTTCGTACCCTGGTACTCGGGTGCAACATTCCAGACGCTTTACTAACACCCTCCCGACTTGGAGAGTCAGTCCCTTTAACCTCCTGTTTGGCCCAGTTTGCAATTTCTGCGGAAGATGAACAGGAATAGCGAGAACCAATGAGAGACTAGCTGGAGGTGTCTGGACGGGCAAATTTAACTCTCATTTCCCACCAGGAAGAGGAATTAACCAAAGGCTCAGCGTGCCGTGCCGGAACCAGATTAGGGCCTGAAGCCATCCTGCGGTGTTGCGGCCAGCTCAAAAGAAAGCGAGTTGAAGAAAGGAGCTCAGGGGCACTGTAATTCACAAACCTGCAGAGTTATAAATGACAGCTATCGTCCAAAAATATACTGAAGTAAGGCTGCCAAGAGGACTTGAAAGCGGGGCAGAATTGCAGGAAACCGATTTCAGGAGGCAGACTGGAATTGCATTGAAAGCATAGGAAAAGAGGCAGAACGTCCACAATGATGCACTTGGCCTAAAAGGGCGTATGCGTTTTTTCCTGAATATTTTCAAGAAAAAACGCATACGCCCTTTTTGGCCAACCAAGCAAGCTTGCAAAGGAAATCTGCACTACAATGAAGTCTCACTTCCCCCCGGTCAAAAGGGCCATCTGAAAAAAGTGTAAAATCCAGAAAGGCAGGACAGGCCATGGAGAACTGGGAGCCTTGTTATGCTGATGGGCGGGATGTAAATTGCCAACAGACACTCGGGAGAAGTGTATGGTGTTTCCTGAAACATCTAAAAAACAAAGCAACAGAGCCTAGGGCACTTCCACTTATGGTCCTATAGCTTAGGGAAATTAAAATCAAAAAGACACAGCCACCCCAAAGTTTGGGACGCCTCTGTTTACAAGAACCTCGTTTACAGTACAAGTTCAACATCGCAGAAAGTGAAAAATGGATAAAGAAGTTGTGGTATTTACTTACAAAGCAATATCACTCAGCAATGAAATCTATGTCATCAGGCCCTTAGCAGCACAATGAGTGGATTCAGGTATGATGATTCTAACTGAAATAAGTCACACAGAAAAAGAAACATCATAAGATATCAGTAATACACGGAATGTAAACTTGGCTACACAGGAACTGAATTACAGAACAGAACAGGGTCTCAAATTTAGAAAACCAACTTATGCTTGCTTAAGGGGAAAGGTGAGTTGGGGTGCTGCATAAAACCAGAGATTGAAATGAACACAGATAAAGTTCCTTAAGCCAAATATGGAATAGACAAGAGCTACTCCTTGCTCAACGAAATGGACTCAACACCGCATATTAAACGCCTAAGAATGTACCTGACTAGTAAGTATCTTAAAACCTATGGATTGCTATGTCTCTGAAAGAGAATCAAGCATGTGTACAGGGGCATAAACGCAGCAGTGATAGGATTGGAGGGGTTCGGTGAGCAAATGAAGACCCTTTGAAGTCATATTGCATGGTACCCATTCCACGGGTTTCAACTACCCAGGTTTAAGGTATTCTTCCTTCAGCTAAAACATGCATGTGGAACCTAGAGTATGATCAACCATGTGATCGGGAGACGTGTTCAAATATGTCTCAGTTTTCGTACCCTGGTACTCGGGTGCAACATTCCAGACGCTTTACTAACACTCTCCCGACTTGGAGAGTCAGTCCCTTTAACCTCCTGTTTGGCCCAGTTTGCAATTTCTGCGGAAGATGAACAGGAATAGCGAGAACCAATGAGAGACTAGCTGGAGGTGTCTGGACGGGCAAATTTAACTCTCATTTCCCACCAGGAAGAGGAATTAAGCAAAGGCTCAGCGTGCCGTGCCGGAACCAGATTAGGGCCTGAAGCCATCCTGCGGTGTTGCGGCCAGCTCAAAAGAAAGCGAGTTGAAGAAAGGAGCTCAGGGGCACTGTAATTCACAAACCTGCAGAGTTATAAATGACAGCTATCGTCCAAAAATATACTGAAGTAAGGCTGCCAAGAGGACTTGAAAGCGGGGCAGAATTGCAGGAAACCGATTTCAGGAGGTAGACTGGAATTGCATTGAAAGCATAGGAAAAGAGGCAGAACGTCCACAATGATGCACTTGGCCAAAAAGGGCGTATGCGTTTTTTCCTGAATATATTCAGGAGAAAACGCATACGCCCTTTTTGGCCAACCAAGCAAGCTTGCAAAGGAAATCTGCACTACAATGAAGTCTCACTTCCCCCCGGTCAAAAGGGCCATCTGAAAAAAGTGTAAAATCCAGAAAGGCAGGACAGGCCATGGAGAACTGGGAGCCTTGTTATGCTGATGGGCGGGATGTAAATTGCCAACAGACACTCGGGAGAAGTGTATGGTGTTTCCTGAAACATCTAAAAAACAAAGCAACAGAGCCTAGGGCACTTCCACTTATGGTCCTATAGCTTAGGGAAATTAAAATCAAAAAGACACAGCCACCCCAAAGTTTGGGACGCCTCTGTTTACAAGAACCTCGTGTACAGTACAAGTTCAACATCGCAGAAAGTGAAAAATGGATAAAGAAGTTGTGGTATTTACTTACAAAGCAATATCACTCAGCAATGAAATCTATGTCATCAGGCCCTTAGCAGCACAATGAGTGGATTCAGGTATGATGATTCTAACTGAAATAAGTCACACAGAAAAAGAAACATCATAAGATATCAGTAATACACGGAATGTAAACTTGGCTACACAGGAACTGAATTACAGAACAGAACAGGGTCTCAAATTTAGAAAACCAACTTATGCTTGCTTAAGGGTAAAGGTGAATTGGGGTGCTGCATAAAACCAGAGATTGAAATGAGCACAGATAAAGTTCCTTAAGCCAAATATGGAATAGACAAGAGCTACTCCTTGCTCAACGAAATGGACTCAACACCGCATATTAAACGCCTAAGAATGTACCTGACTAGTAAGTATCTTAAAACCTATGGATTGCTATGTCTCTGAAAGAGAATCAAGCATGTGTACAGGGGCATAAACGCAGCAGTGATAGGATTGGAGAGGTTCGGTGAGCAAATGAAGACCCTTTGAAGTCATATTGCATGGTACCCATTCCACGGGTTTCAACTACCCAGGTTTAAGGTATTCTTCCTTCAGGTAAAACATGCATGTGGAACCTAGAGTATGATCAACCATGTGATCGGGAGACGTGTTCAAATATGTCTCAGTTTTCGTACCCTGGTACTCGGGTGCAACATTCCAGACGCTTTACTAACACCCTCCCGACTTGGAGAGTCAGTCCCTTTAACCTCCTGTTTGGCCCAGTTTGCAATTTCTGCGGAAGATGAACAGGAATAGCGAGAACCAATGAGAGACTAGCTGGAGGTGTCTGGACGGGCAAATTTAACTCTCATTTCCCACCAGGAAGAGGAATTAACCAAAGGCTCAGCGTGCCGTGCCGGAACCAGATTAGGGCCTGAAGCCATCCTGCGGTGTTGCGGCCAGCTCAAAAGAAAGCGAGTTGAAGAAAGGAGCTCAGGGGCACTGTAATTCACAAACCTGCAGAGTTATAAATGACAGCTATCGTCCAAAAATATACTGAAGTAAGGCTGCCAAGAGGACTTGAAAGCGGGGCAGAATTGCAGGAAACCGATTTCAGGAGGTAGACTGGAATTGCATTGAAAGCATAGGAAAAGAGGCAGAACGTCCACAATGATGCACTTGGCCAAAAAGGGCGTATGCGTTTTTTACTGAATATATTCAGGAAAAAACGCATACGCCCTTTTTGGCCAACCAAGCAAGCTTGCAAAGGAAATCTGCACTACAATGAAGTCTCACTTCCCCCCGGTCAAAAGGGCCATCTGAAAAAAGTGTAAAATCCAGAAAGGCAGGACAGGCCATGGAGAACTGGGAGCCTTGTTATGCTGATGGGCGGGATGTAAATTGCCAACAGACACTCGGGAGAAGTGTATGGTGTTTCCTGAAACATCTAAAAAACAAAGCAACAGAGCCTAGGGCACTTCCACTTATGGTCCTATAGCTTAGGGAAATTAAAATCAAAAAGACACAGCCACCCCAAAGTTTGGGACGCCTCTGTTTACAAGAACCTCGTTTACAGTACAAGTTCAACATCGCAGAAAGTGAAAAATGGATAAAGAAGTTGTGGTATTTACTTACAAAGCAATATCACTCAGCAATGAAATCTATGTCATCAGGCCCTTAGCAGCACAATGAGTGGATTCAGGTATGATGATTCTAACTGAAATAAGTCACACAGAAAAAGAAACATCATAAGATATCAGTAATACACGGAATGTAAACTTGGCTACACAGGAACTGAATTACAGAACAGAACAGGGTCTCAAATTTAGAAAACCAACTTATGCTTGCTTAAGGGTAAAGGTGAATTGGGGTGCTGCATAAAACCAGAGATTGAAATGAACACAGATAAAGTTCCTTAAGCCAAATATGGAATAGACAAGAGCTACTCCTTGCTCAACGAAATGGACTCAACACCGCATATTAAACGCCTAAGAATGTACCTGACTAGTAAGTATCTTAAAACCTATGGATTGCTATGTCTCTGAAAGAGAATCAAGCATGTGTACAGGGGCATAAACGCAGCAGTGATAGGATTGGAGAGGTTCGGTGAGCAAATGAAGACCCTTTGAAGTCATATTGCATGGTACCCATTCCACGGGTTTCAACTACCCAGGTTTAAGGTATTCTTCCTTCAGGTAAAACATGCATGTGGAACCTAGAGTATGATCAACCATGTGATCGGGAGACGTGTTCAAATATGTCTCAGTTTTCGTACCCTGGTACTCGGGTGCAACATTCCAGACGCTTTACTAACACCCTCCCGACTTGGAGAGTCAGTCCCTTTAACCTCCTGTTTGGCCCAGTTTGCAATTTCTGCGGAAGATGAACAGGAATAGCGAGAACCAATGAGAGACTAGCTGGAGGTGTCTGGACGGGCAAATTTAACTCTCATTTCCCACCAGGAAGAGGAATTAACCAAAGGCTCAGCGTGCCGTGCCGGAACCAGATTAGGGCCTGAAGCCATCCTGCGGTGTTGCGGCCAGCTCAAAAGAAAGCGAGTTGAAGAAAGGAGCTCAGGGGCACTGTAATTCACAAACCTGCAGAGTTATAAATGACAGCTATCGTCCAAAAATATACTGAAGTAAGGCTGCCAAGAGGACTTGAAAGCGGGGCAGAATTGCAGGAAACCGATTTCAGGAGGTAGACTGGAATTGCATTGAAAGCATAGGAAAAGAGGCAGAACGTCCACAATGATGCACTTGGCCAAAAAGGGCGTATGCGTTTTTTCCTGAATATATTCAGGAAAAAACGCATACGCCCTTTTTGGCCAACCAAGCAAGCTTGCAAAGGAAATCTGCACTACAATGAAGTCTCACTTCCCCCCGGTCAAAAGGGCCATCTGAAAAAAGTGTAAAATCCAGAAAGGCAGGACAGGCCATGGAGAACTGGGAGCCTTGTTATGCTGATGGGCGGGATGTAAATTGCCAACAGACACTCGGGAGAAGTGTATGGTGTTTCCTGAAACATCTAAAAAACAAAGCAACAGAGCCTAGGGCACTTCCACTTATGGTCCTATAGCTTAGGGAAATTAAAATCAAAAAGACACAGCCACCCCAAAGTTTGGGACGCCTCTGTTTACAAGAACCTCGTTTACAGTACAAGTTCAACATCGCAGAAAGTGAAAAATGGATAAAGAAGTTGTGGTATTTACTTACAAAGCAATATCACTCAGCAATGAAATCTATGTCATCAGGCCCTTAGCAGCACAATGAGTGGATTCAGGTATGATGATTCTAACTGAAATAAGTCACACAGAAAAAGAAACATCATAAGATATCAGTAATACACGGAATGTAAACTTGGCTACACAGGAACTGAATTACAGAACAGAACAGGGTCTCAAATTTAGAAAACCAACTTATGCTTGCTTAAGGGTAAAGGTGAGTTGGGGTGCTGCATAAAACCAGAGATTGAAATGAGCACAGATAAAGTTCCTTAAGCCAAATATGGAATAGACAAGAGCTACTCCTTGCTCAACGAAATGGACTCAACACCGCATATTAAAGGCCTAAGAATGTACCTGACTAGTAAGTATCTTAAAACCTATGGATTACTATGTCTCTGAAAGAGAATCAAGCATGTGTACAGGGGCATAAACGCAGCAGTGATAGGATTGGAGAGGTTCGGTGAGCAAATGAAGACCCTTTGAAGTCATATTGCATGGTACCCATTCCACGGGTTTCAACTACCCAGGTTTAAGGTATTCTTCCTTCAGGTAAAACATGCATGTGGAACCTAGAGTATGATCAACCATGTGATCGGGAGACGTGTTCAAATATGTCTCAGTTTTCGTACCCTGGTACTCGGGTGCAACATTCCAGACGCTTTACTAACACTCTCCCGACTTGGAGAGTCAGTCCCTTTAACCTCCTGTTTGGCCCAGTTTGCAATTTCTGCGGAAGATGAACAGGAATAGCGAGAACCAATGAGAGACTAGCTGGAGGTGTCTGGACGGGCAAATTTAACTCTCATTTCCCACCAGGAAGAGGAATTAACCAAAGGCTCAGCGTGCCGTGCCGGAACCAGATTAGGGCCTGAAGCCATCCTGCGGTGTTGCGGCCAGCTCAAAAGAAAGCGAGTTGAAGAAAGGAGCTCAGGGGCACTGTAATTCACAAACCTGCAGAGTTATAAATGACAGCTATCGTCCAAAAATATACTGAAGTAAGGCTGCCAAGAGGACTTGAAAGCGGGGCAGAATTGCAGGAAACCGATTTCAGGAGGTAGACTGGAATTGCATTGAAAACATAGGAAAAGAGGCAGAACGTCCACAATGATGCACTTGGCCAAAAAGGGCGTATGCGTTTTTTCCTGAATATATTCAGGAAAAAACGCATACGCCCTTTTTGGCCAACCAAGCAAGCTTGCAAAGGAAATCTGCACTACAATGAAGTCTCACTTCCCCCCGGTCAAAAGGGCCATCTGAAAAAAGTGTAAAATCCAGAAAGGCAGGACAGGCCATGGAGAACTGGGAGCCTTGTTATGCTGATGGGCGGGATGTAAATTGCCAACAGACACTCGGGAGAAGTGTATGGTGTTTCCTGAAACATCTAAAAAACAAAGCAACAGAGCCTAGGGCACTTCCACTTATGGTCCTATAGCTTAGGGAAATTAAAATCAAAAAGACACAGCCACCCCAAAGTTTGGGACGCCTCTGTTTACAAGAACCTCGTTTACAGTACAAGTTCAACATCGCAGAAAGTGAAAAATGGATAAAGAAGTTGTGGTATTTACTTACAAAGCAATATCACTCAGCAATGAAATCTATGTCATCAGGCCCTTAGCAGCACAATGAGTGGATTCAGGTATGATGATTCTAACTGAAATAAGTCACACAGAAAAAGAAACATCATAAGATATCAGTAATACACGGAATGTAAACTTGGCTACACAGGAACTGAATTACAGAACAGAACAGGGTCTCAAATTTAGAAAACCAACTTATGCTTGCTTAAGGGTAAAGGTGAGTTGGGGTGCTGCATAAAACCAGAGATTGAAATGAGCACAGATAAAGTTCCTTAAGCCAAATATGGAATAGACAAGAGCTACTCCTTGCTCAACGAAATGGACTCAACACCGCATATTAAAGGCCTAAGAATGTACCTGACTAGTAAGTATCTTAAAACCTATGGATTACTATGTCTCTGAAAGAGAATCAAGCATGTGTACAGGGGCATAAACGCAGCAGTGATAGGATTGGAGAGGTTCGGTGAGCAAATGAAGACCCTTTGAAGTCATATTGCATGGTACCCATTCCACGGGTTTCAACTACCCAGGTTTAAGGTATTCTTCCTTCAGGTAAAACATGCATGTGGAACCTAGAGTATGATCAACCATGTGATCGGGAGACGTGTTCAAATATGTCTCAGTTTTCGTACCCTGGTACTCGGGTGCAACATTCCAGACGCTTTACTAACACTCTCCCGACTTGGAGAGTCAGTCCCTTTAACCTCCTGTTTGGCCCAGTTTGCAATTTCTGCGGAAGATGAACAGGAATAGCGAGAACCAATGAGAGACTAGCTGGAGGTGTCTGGACGGGCAAATTTAACTCTCATTTCCCACCAGGAAGAGGAATTAACCAAAGGCTCAGCGTGCCGTGCCGGAACCAGATTAGGGCCTGAAGCCATCCTGCGGTGTTGCGGCCAGCTCAAAAGAAAGCGAGTTGAAGAAAGGAGCTCAGGGGCACTGTAATTCACAAACCTGCAGAGTTATAAATGACAGCTATCGTCCAAAAATATACTGAAGTAAGGCTGCCAAGAGGACTTGAAAGCGGGGCAGAATTGCAGGAAACCGATTTCAGGAGGCAGACTGGAATTGCATTGAAAGCATAGGAAAAGAGGCAGAACGTCCACAATGATGCACTTGGCCAAAAAGGGCGTATGCGTTTTTTCCTGAATATATTCAGGAAAAAACGCATACGCCCTTTTTGGCCAACCAAGCAAGCTTGCAAAGGAAATCTGCACTACAATGAAGTCTCACTTCCCCCCGGTCAAAAGGGCCATCTGAAAAAAGTGTAAAATCCAGAAAGGCAGGACAGGCCATGGAGAACTGGGAGCCTTGTTATGCTGATGGGCGGGATGTAAATTGCCAACAGACACTCGGGAGAAGTGTATGGTGTTTCCTGAAACATCTAAAAAACAAAGCAACAGAGCCTAGGGCACTTCCACTTATGGTCCTATAGCTTAGGGAAATTAAAATCAAAAAGACACAGCCACCCCAAAGTTTGGGACGCCTCTGTTTACAAGAACCTGGTTTACAGTACAAGTTCAACATCGCAGAAAGTGAAAAATGGATAAAGAAGTTGTGGTATTTACTTACAAAGCAATATCACTCAGCAATGAAATCTATGTCATCAGGCCCTTAGCAGCACAATGAGTGGATTCAGGTATGATGATTCTAACTGAAATAAGTCACACAGAAAAAGAAACATCATAAGATATCAGTAATACACGGAATGTAAACTTGGCTACACAGGAACTGAATTACAGAACAGAACAGGGTCTCAAATTTAGAAAACCAACTTATGCTTGCTTAAGGGTAAAGGTGAATTGGGGTGCTGCATAAAACCAGAGATTGAAATGAACACAGATAAAGTTCCTTAAGCCAAATATGGAATAGACAAGAGCTACTCCTTGCTCAACGAAATGGACTCAACACCGCATATTAAATGCCTAAGAATGTACCTGACTAGTAAGTATCTTAAAACCTATGGATTGCTATGTCTCTGAAAGAGAATCAAGCATGTGTACAGGGGCATAAACGCAGCAGTGATAGGATTGGAGAGGTTCGGTGAGCAAATGAAGACCCTTTGAAGTCATATTGCATGGTACCCATTCCACGGGTTTCAACTACCCAGGTTTAAGGTATTCTTCCTTCAGCTAAAACATGCATGTGGAACCTAGAGTATGATCAACCATGTGATCGGGAGACGTGTTCAAATATGTCTCAGTTTTCGTACCCTGGTACACGGGTGCAATATTCCAGACGCTTTACTAACACCCTCCCGACTTGGAGAGTCAGTCCCTTTAACCTCCTGTTTGGCCCAGTTTGCAAATTCTGCGGAAGATGAACAGGAATAGCGAGAACCAATGAGAGACTAGCTGGAGGTGTCTGGACGGGCAAATTTAACTCTCATTTCCCACCAGGAAGAGGAATTAACCAAAGGCTCAGCGTGCCGTGCCGGAACCAGATTAGGGCCTGAAGCCATCCTGCGGTGTTGCGGCCAGCTCAAAAGAAAGCGAGTTGAAGAAAGGAGCTCAGGGGCACTGTAATTCACAAACCTGCAGAGTTATAAATGACAGCTATCGTCCAAAAATATACTGAAGTAAGGCTGCCAAGAGGACTTGAAAGCGGGGCAGAATTGCAGGAAACCGATTTCAGGAGGTAGACTGGAATTGCATTGAAAGCATAGGAAAAGAGGCAGAACGTCCACAATGATGCACTTGGCCAAAAAGGGCGTATGCGTTTTTTCCTGAATATATTCAGGAGAAAACGCATACGCCCTTTTTGGCCAACCAAGCAAGCTTGCAAAGGAAATCTGCACTACAATGAAGTCTCACTTCCCCGCGGTCAAAAGGGCCATCTGAAAAAAGTGTAAAATCCAGAAAGGCAGGACAGGCCATGGAGAACTGGGAGCCTTGTTATGCTGATGGGCGGGATGTAAATTGCCAACAGACACTCGGGAGAAGTGTATGGTGTTTCCTGAAACATCTAAAAAACAAAGCAACAGAGCCTAGGGCACTTCCACTTATGGTCCTATAGCTTAGGGAAATTAAAATCAAAAAGACACAGCCACCCCAAAGTTTGGGACGCCTCTGTTTACAAGAACCTGGTTTACAGTACAAGTTCAACATCGCAGAAAGTGAAAAATGGATAAAGAAGTTGTGGTATTTACTTACAAAGCAATATCACTCAGCAATGAAATCTATGTCATCAGGCCCTTAGCAGCACAATGAGTGGATTCAGGTATGATGATTCTAACTGAAATAAGTCACACAGAAAAAGAAACATCATAAGATATCAGTAATACACGGAATGTAAACTTGGCTACACAGGAACTGAATTACAGAACAGAACAGGGTCTCAAATTTAGAAAACCATCTTATGCTTGCTTAAGGGTAAAGGTGAATTGGGGTGCTGCATAAAACCAGAGATTGAAATGAACACAGATAAAGTTCCTTAAGCCAAATATGGAATAGACAAGAGCTACTCCTTGCTCAACGAAATGGACTCAACACCGCATATTAAACGCCTAAGAATGTACCTGACTAGTAAGTATCTTAAAACCTATGGATTGCTATGTCTCTGAAAGAGAATCAAGCATGTGTACAGGGGCATAAACGCAGTAGTGATAGGATTGGAGAGGTTCGGTGAGCAAATGAAGACCCTTTGAAGTCATATTGCATGGTACCCATTCCACGGGTTTCAACTACCCAGGTTTAATGTATTCTTCCTTCAGGTAAAACATGCATGTGGAACCTAGAGTATGATCAACCATGTGATCGGGAGACGTGTTAAAATATGTCTCAGTTTTCGTACCCTGGTACTCGGGTGCAACATTCCAGACGCTTTACTAACACCCTCCCGACTTGGAGAGTCAGTCCCTTTAACCTCCTGTTTGGCCCAGTTTGCAATTTCTGCGGAAGATGAACAGGAATAGCGAGAACCAATGAGAGACTAGCTGGAGGTGTCTGGACGGGCAAATTTAACTCTCATTTCCCACCAGGAAGAGGAATTAACCAAAGGCTCAGCGTGCCGTGCCGGAACCAGATTAGGGCCTGAAGCCATCCTGCGGTGTTGCGGCCAGCTCAAAAGAAAGCGAGTTGAAGAAAGGAGCTCAGGGGCACTGTAATTCACAAACCTGCAGAGTTATAAATGACAGCTATCGTCCAAAAATATACTGAAGTAAGGCTGCCAAGAGGACTTGAAAGCGGGGCAGAATTGCAGGAAACCGATTTCAGGAGGTAGACTGGAATTGCATTGAAAGCATAGGAAAAGAGGCAGAACGTCCACAATGAT
This sequence comes from Pseudorca crassidens, assembly GCF_039906515.1. NCBI lineage: Eukaryota > Metazoa > Chordata > Mammalia > Artiodactyla > Delphinidae > Pseudorca > Pseudorca crassidens. The sequence continues at coordinate 118,567 of NW_027136309.1, forward strand.
GCACTTGGCCAAAAAGGGCGTATGCGTTTTTTCCTGAATATATTCAAGAAAAAACGCATACGCCCTTTTTGGCCAACCAAGCAAGCTTGCAAAGGAAATCTGCACTACAATGAAGTCTCACTTCCCCCCGGTCAAAAGGGCCATCTGAAAAAAGTGTAAAATCCAGAAAGGCAGGACAGGCCATGGAGAACTGGGAGCCTTGTTATGCTGATGGGCGGGATGTAAATTGCCAACAGACACTCGGGAGAAGTGTATGGTGTTTCCTGAAACATCTAAAAAACAAAGCAACAGAGCCTAGGGCACTTCCACTTATGGTCCTATAGCTTAGGGAAATTAAAATCAAAAAGACACAGCCACCCCAAAGTTTGGGACGCCTCTGTTTACAAGAACCTCGTTTACAGTACAAGTTCAACATCGCAGAAAGTGAAAAATGGATAAAGAAGTTGTGGTATTTACTTACAAAGCAATATCACTCAGCAATGAAATCTATGTCATCAGGCCCTTAGCAGCACAATGAGTGGATTCAGGTATGATGATTCTAACTGAAATAAGTCACACAGAAAAAGAAACATCATAAGATATCAGTAATACACGGAATGTAAACTTGGCTACACAGGAACTGAATTACAGAACAGAACAGGGTCTCAAATTTAGAAAACCAACTTATGCTTGCTTAAGGGTAAAGGTGAGTTGGGGTGCTGCATAAAACCAGAGATTGAAATGAGCACAGATAAAGTTCCTTAAGCCAAATATGGAATAGACAAGAGCTACTCCTTGCTCAATGAAATGGACTCAACACCGCATATTAAAGGCCTAAGAATGTACCTGACTAGTAAGTATCTTAAAACCTATGGATTGCTATGTCTCCGAAAGAGATTCAAGCATGTGTACAGGGGCATAAACGCAGCAGTGATAGGATTGGAGAGGTTCGATGAGCAAATGAAGACCCTTTGAAGTCATATTGCATGGTACCCATTCCACGGGTTTCAACTACCCAGGTTTAAGGTATTCTTCCTTCAGCTAAAACATGCATGTGGAACCTAGAGTATGATCAACCATGTGATCAGGAGACGTGTTCAAATATGTCTCAGTTTTCGTACCCTGGTACTCGGGTGCAACATTCCAGACGCTTTACTAACACTCTCCCGACTTGGAGAGTCAGTCCCTTTAACCTCCTGTTTGGCCCAGTTTGCAATTTCTGCGGAAGATGAACAGGAATAGCGAGAACCAATGAGAGACTAGCTGGAGGTGTCTGGACGGGCAAATTTAACTCTCATTTCCCACCAGGAAGAGGAATTAACCAAAGGCTCAGCGTGCCGTGCCGGAACCAGATTAGGGCCTGAAGCCATCCTGCGGTGTTGCGGCCAGCTCAAAAGAAAGCGAGTTGAAGAAAGGAGCTCAGGGGCACTGTAATTCACAAACCTGCAGAGTTATAAATGACAGCTATCGTCCAAAAATATACTGAAGTAAGGCTGCCAAGAGGACTTGAAAGCGGGGCAGAATTGCAGGAAACCGATTTCAGGAGGCAGACTGGAATTGCATTCAAAGCATAGGAAAAGAGGCAGAACGTCCACAATGATGCACTTGGCCAAAAAGGGCGTATGCGTTTTTTCCTGAATATATTCAGGAAAAAACGCATACGCCCTTTTTGGCCAACCAAGCAAGCTTGCAAAGGAAATCTGCACTACAATGAAGTCTCACTTCCCCCCGGTCAAAAGGGCCATCTGAAAAAAGTGTAAAATCCAGAAAGGCAGGACAGGCCATGGAGAACTGGGAGCCTTGTTATGCTGATGGGCGGGATGTAAATTGCCAACAGACACTCGGGAGAAGTGTATGGTGTTTCCTGAAACATCTAAAAAACAAAGCAACAGAGCCTAGGGCACTTCCACTTATGGTCCTATAGCTTAGGGAAATTAAAATCAAAAAGACACAGCCACCCCAAAGTTTGGGACGCCTCTGTTTACAAGAACCTGGTTTACAGTACAAGTTCAACATCGCAGAAAGTGAAAAATGGATAAAGAAGTTGTGGTATTTACTTACAAAGCAATATCACTCAGCAATGAAATATATGTCATCAGGCCCTTAGCAGCACAATGAGTGGATTCAGGTATGATGATTCTAACTGAAATAAGTCACACAGAAAAAGAAACATCATAAGATATCAGTAATACACGGAATGTAAACTTGGCTACACAGGAACTGAATTACAGAACAGAACAGGGTCTCAAATTTAGAAAACCAACTTATGCTTGCTTAAGGGTAAAGGTGAATTGGGGTGCTGCATAAAACCAGAGATTGAAATGAACACAGATAAAGTTCCTTAAGCCAAATATGGAATAGACAAGAGCTACTCCTTGCTCAACGAAATGGACTCAACACCGCATATTAAACGCCTAAGAATGTACCTGACTAGTAAGTATCTTAAAACCTATGGATTGCTATGTCTCTGAAAGAGAATCAAGCATGTGTACAGGGGCATAAACGCAGCAGTGATAGGATTGGAGAGGTTCGGTGAGCAAATGAAGACCCTTTGAAGTCATATTGCATGGTACCCATTCCACGGGTTTCAACTACCCAGGTTTAAGGTATTCTTCCTTCAGGTAAAACATGCATGTGGAACCTAGAGTATGATCAACCATGTGATCGGGAGACGTGTTCAAATATGTCTCAGTTTTCGTACCCTGGTACACGGGTGCAATATTCCAGACGCTTTACTAACACCCTCCCGACTTGGAGAGTCAGTCCCTTTAACCTCCTGTTTGGCCCAGTTTGCAATTTCTGCGGAAGATGAACAGGAATAGCGAGAACCAATGAGAGACTAGCTGGAGGTGTCTGGACGGGCAAATTTAACTCTCATTTCCCACCAGGAAGAGGAATTAACCAAAGGCTCAGCGTGCCGTGCCGGAACCAGATTAGGGCCTGAAGCCATCCTGCGGTGTTGCGGCCAGCTCAAAAGAAAGCGAGTTGAAGAAAGGAGCTCAGGGGCACTGTAATTCACAAACCTGCAGAGTTATAAATGACAGCTATCGTCCAAAAATATACTGAAGTAAGGCTGCCAAGAGGACTTGAAAGCGGGGCAGAATTGCAGGAAACCGATTTCAGGAGGTAGACTGGAATTGCATTGAAAGCATAGGAAAAGAGGCAGAACGTCCACAATGATGCACTTGGCCTAAAAGGGCGTATGCGTTTTTTCCTGAATATATTCAAGAAAAAACGCATACGCCCTTTTTGGCCAACCAAGCAAGCTTGCAAAGGAAATCTGCACTACAATGAAGTCTCACTTCCCCCCGGTCAAAAGGGCCATCTGAAAAAAGTGTAAAATCCAGAAAGGCAGGACAGGCCATGGAGAACTGGGAGCCTTGTTATGCTGATGGGCGGGATGTAAATTGCCAACAGACACTCGGGAGAAGTGTATGGTGTTTCCTGAAACATCTAAAAAACAAAGCAACAGAGCCTAGGGCACTTCCACTTATGGTCCTATAGCTTAGGGAAATTAAAATCAAAAAGACACAGCCACCCCAAAGTTTGGGACGCCTCTGTTTACAAGAACCTCGTTTACAGTACAAGTTCAACATCGCAGAAAGTGAAAAATGGATAAAGAAGTTGTGGTATTTACTTACAAAGCAATATCACTCAGCAATGAAATCTATGTCATCAGGCCCTTAGCAGCACAATGAGTGGATTCAGGTATGATGATTCTAACTGAAATAAGTCACACAGAAAAAGAAACATCATAAGATATCAGTAATACACGGAATGTAAACTTGGCTACACAGGAACTGAATTACAGAACAGAACAGGGTCTCAAATTTAGAAAACCAACTTATGCTTGCTTAAGGGTAAAGGTGAGTTGGGGTGCTGCATAAAACCAGAGATTGAAATGAACACAGATAAAGTTCCTTAAGCCAAATATGGAATAGACAAGAGCTACTCCTTGCTCAACGAAATGGACTCAACACCGCATATTAAACGCCTAAGAATGTACCTGACTAGTAAGTATCTTAAAACCTATGGATTGCTATGTCTCTGAAAGAGAATCAAGCATGTGTACAGGGGCATAAACGCAGCAGTGATAGGATTGGAGAGGTTCGGTGAGCAAATGAAGACCCTTTGAAGTCATATTGCATGGTACCCATTCCACGGGTTTCAACTACCCAGGTTTAAGGTATTCTTCCTTCAGCTAAAACATGCATGTGGAACCTAGAGTATGATCAACCATGTGATCGGGAGACGTGTTCAAATATGTCTCAGTTTTCGTACCCTGGTACTCGGGTGCAACATTCCAGACGCTTTACTAACACTCTCCCGACTTGGAGAGTCAGTCCCTTTAACCTCCTGTTTGGCCCAGTTTGCAATTTCTGCAGAAGATGAACAGGAATAGCGAGAACCAATGAGAGACTAGCTGGAGGTGTCTGGACGGGCAAATTTAACTCTCATTTCCCACCAGGAAGAGGAATTAACCAAAGGCTCAGCGTGCCGTGCCGGAACCAGATTAGGGCCTGAAGCCATCCTGCGGTGTTGCGGCCAGCTCAAAAGAAAGCGAGTTGAAGAAAGGAGCTCAGGGGCACTGTAATTCACAAACCTGCAGAGTTATAAATGACAGCTATCGTCCAAAAATATACTGAAGTAAGGCTGCCAAGAGGACTTGAAAGCGGGGCAGAATTGCAGGAAACCGATTTCAGGAGGTAGACTGGAATTGCATTGAAAGCATAGGAAAAGAGGCAGAACGTCCACAATGATGCACTTGGCCAAAAAGTGCGTATGCGTTTTTTCCTGAATATATTCAGGAAAAAACGCATACGCCCTTTTTGGCCAACCAAGCAAGCTTGCAAAGGAAATCTGCACTACAATGAAGTCTCACTTCCCCCCGGTCAAAAGGGCCATCTGAAAAAAGTGTAAAATCCAGAAAGGCAGGACAGGCCATGGAGAACTGGGAGCCTTGTTATGCTGATGGGCGGGATGTAAATTGCCAACAGACACTCGGGAGAAGTGTATGGTGTTTCCTGAAACATCTAAAAAACAAAGCAACAGAGCCTAGGGCACTTCCACTTATGGTCCTATAGCTTAGGGAAATTAAAATCAAAAAGACACAGCCACCCCAAACATTGGGACGCCTCTGTTTACAAGAACCTGGTTTACAGTACAAGTTCAACATCGCAGAAAGTGAAAAATGGATAAAGAAGTTGTGGTATTTACTTACAAAGCAATATCACTCAGCAATGAAATCTATGTCATCAGGCCCTTAGCAGCACAATGAGTGGATTCAGGTATGATGATTCTAACTGAAATAAGTCACACAGAAAAAGAAACATCATAAGATATCAGTAATACACGGAATGTAAACTTGGCTACACAGGAACTGAATTACAGAACAGAACAGGGTCTCAAATTTAGAAAACCAACTTATGCTTGCTTAAGGGTAAAGGTGAATTGGGGTGCTGCATAAAACCAGAGATTGAAATGAACACAGATAAAGTTCCTTAAGCCAAATATGGAATAGACAAGAGCTACTCCTTGCTCAACGAAATGGACTCAACACCGCATATTAAACGCCTAAGAATGTACCTGACTAGTAAGTATCTTAAAACCTATGGATTGCTATGTCTCTGAAAGAGATTCAAGCATGTGTACAGGGGCATAAACGCAGCAGTGATAGGATTGGAGAGGTTCGGTGAGCAAATGAAGACCCTTTGAAGTCATATTGCATGGTACCCATTCCACGGGTTTCAACTACCCAGGTTTAAGGTATTCTTCCTTCAGCTAAAACATGCATGTGGAACCTAGAGTATGATCAACCATGTGATCGGGAGACGTGTTCAAATATGTCTCAGTTTTCGTACCCTGGTACTCGGGTGCAACATTCCAGACGCTTTACTAACACTCTCCCGACTTGGAGAGTCAGTCCCTTTAACCTCCTGTTTGGCCCAGTTTGCAATTTCTGCGGAAGATGAACAGGAATAGCGAGAACCAATGAGAGACTAGCTGGAGGTGTCTGGACGGGCAAATTTAACTCTCATTTCCCACCAGGAAGAGGAATTAACCAAAGGCTCAGCGTGCCGTGCCGGAACCAGATTAGGGCCTGAAGCCATCCTGCGGTGTTGCGGCCAGCTCAAAAGAAAGCGAGTTGAAGAAAGGAGCTCAGGGGCACTGTAATTCACAAACCTGCAGAGTTATAAATGACAGCTATCGTCCAAAAATATACTGAAGTAAGGCTGCCAAGAGGACTTGAAAGCGGGGCAGAATTGCAGGAAACCGATTTCAGGAGGTAGACTGGAATTGCATTGAAAGCATAGGAAAAGAGGCAGAACGTCCACAATGATGCACTTGGCCAAAAAGTGCGTATGCGTTTTTTCCTGAATATATTCAGGAAAAAACGCATACGCCCTTTTTGGCCAACCAAGCAAGCTTGCAAAGGAAATCTGCACTACAATGAAGTCTCACTTCCCCCCGGTCAAAAGGGCCATCTGAAAAAAGTGTAAAATCCAGAAAGGCAGGACAGGCCATGGAGAACTGGGAGCCTTGTTATGCTGATGGGCGGGATGTAAATTGCCAACAGACACTCGGGAGAAGTGTATGGTGTTTCCTGAAACATCTAAAAAACAAAGCAACAGAGCCTAGGGCACTTCCACTTATGGTCCTATAGCTTAGGGAAATTAAAATCAAAAAGACACAGCCACCCCAAAGTTTGGGACGCCTCTGTTTACAAGAACCTCGTTTACAGTACAAGTTCAACATCGCAGAAAGTGAAAAATGGATAAAGAAGTTGTGGTATTTACTTACAAAGCAATATCACTCAGCAATGAAATCTATGTCATCAGGCCCTTAGCAGCACAATGAGTGGATTCAGGTATGATGATTCTAACTGAAATAAGTCACACAGAAAAAGAAACATCATAAGATATCAGTAATACACGGAATGTAAACTTGGCTACACAGGAACTGAATTACAGAACAGAACAGGGTCTCAAATTTAGAAAACCAACTTATGCTTGCTTAAGGGGAAAGGTGAGTTGGGGTGCTGCATAAAACCAGAGATTGAAATGAGCACAGATAAAGTTCCTTAAGCCAAATATGGAATAGACAAGAGCTACCTCTTGCTCAACGAAATGGACTCAACACCACATATTAAATGCCTAAGAATGTACCTGACTAGTAAGTATCTTAAAACCTATGGATTGCTATGTCTCCGAAAGAGAATCAAGCATGTGTACAGGGGCATAAACGCAGCAGTGATAGGATTGGAGAGGTTCGGTGAGCAAATGAAGACCCTTTGAAGTCATATTGCATGGTACCCATTCCACGGGTTTCAACTACCCAGGTTTAAGGTATTCTTCCTTCAGGTAAAACATGCATGTGGAACCTAGAGTATGATCAACCATGTGATCGGGAGACGTGTTCAAATATGTCTCAGTTTTCGTACCCTGGTACTCGGGTGCAACATTCCAGACGCTTTACTAACACCCTCCCGACTTGGAGAGTCAGTCCCTTTAACCTCCTGTTTGGCCCAGTTTGCAATTTCTGCGGAAGATGAACAGGAATAGCGAGAACCAATGAGAGACTAGCTGGAGGTGTCTGGACGGGCAAATTTAACTCTCATTTCCCACCAGGAAGAGGAATTAACCAAAGGCTCAGCGTGCCGTGCCGGAACCAGATTAGGGCCTGAAGCCATCCTGCGGTGTTGCGGCCAGCTCAAAAGAAAGCGAGTTGAAGAAAGGAGCTCAGGGGCACTGTAATTCACAAACCTGCAGAGTTATAAATGACAGCTATCGTCCAAAAATATACTGAAGTAAGGCTGCCAAGAGGACTTGAAAGCGGGGCAGAATTGCAGGAAACCGATTTCAGGAGGTAGACTGGAATTGCATTGAAAGCATAGGAAAAGAGGCAGAACGTCCACAATGATGCACTTGGCCAAAAAGGGCGTATGCGTTTTTTCCTGAATATATTCAGGAAAAAACGCATACGCCCTTTTTGGCCAACCAAGCAAGCTTGCAAAGGAAATCTGCACTACAATGAAGTCTCACTTCCCCGCGGTCATAAGGGCCATCTGAAAAAAGTGTAAAATCCAGAAAGGCAGGACAGGCCATGGAGAACTGGGAGCCTTGTTATGCTGATGGGCGGGATGTAAATTGCCAACAGACACTCGGGAGAAGTGTATGGTGTTTCCTGAAACATCTAAAAAACAAAGCAACAGAGCCTAGGGCACTTCCACTTATGGTCCTATAGCTTAGGGAAATTAAAATCAAAAAGACACAGCCACCCCAAAGTTTGGGACGCCTCTGTTTACAAGAACCTCGTTTACAGTACAAGTTCAACATCGCAGAAAGTGAAAAATGGATAAAGAAGTTGTGGTATTTACTTACAAAGCAATATCACTCAGCAATGAAATCTATGTCATCAGGCCCTTAGCAGCACAATGAGTGGATTCAGGTATGATGATTCTAACTGAAATAAGTCACACAGAAAAAGAAACATCATAAGATATCAGTAATACACGGAATGTAAACTTGGCTACACAGGAACTGTATTACAGAACAGAACAGGGTCTCAAATTTAGAAAACCAACTTATGCTTGCTTAAGGGTAAAGGTGAGTTGGGGTGCTGCATAAAACCAGAGATTGAAATGAGCACAGATAAAGTTCCTTAAGCCAAATATGGAATAGACAAGAGCTACTCCTTGCTCAACGAAATGGACTCAACACCCCATATTAAACGTCTAAGAATGTACCTGACTAGTAAGTATCTTAAAACCTATGGATTGCTATGTCTCCGAAAGAGAATCAAGCATGTGTACAGGGGCATAAACGCAGCAGTGATAGGATTGGAGAGGTTCGGTGAGCAAATGAAGACCCTTTGAAGTCATATTGCATGGTACCCATTCCACGGGTTTCAACTACCCAGGTTTAAGGTATTCTTCCTTCAGGTAAAACATGCATGTGGAACCTAGAGTATGATCAACCATGTGATCGGGAGACGTGTTCAAATATGTCTCAGTTTTCGTACACTGGTACTCGGGTGCAACATTCCAGATGCTTTACTAACACCCTCCCGACTTGGAGAGTCAGTCCCTTTAACCTCCTGTTTGGCCCAGTTTGCAATTTCTGCGGAAGATGAACAGGAATAGCGAGAACCAATGAGAGACTAGCTGGAGGTGTCTGGACGGGCAAATTTAACTCTCATTTCCCACCAGGAAGAGGAATTAACCAAAGGCTCAGCGTGCCGTGCCGGAACCAGATTAGGGCCTGAAGCCATCCTGCGGTGTTGCGGCCAGCTCAAAAGAAAGCGAGTTGAAGAAAGGAGCTCAGGGGCACTGTAATTCACAAACCTGCAGAGTTATAAATGACAGCTATCGTCCAAAAATATACTGAAGTAAGGCTGCCAAGAGGACTTGAAAGCGGGGCAGAATTGCAGGAAACCGATTTCAGGAGGTAGACTGGAATTGCATTGAAAGCATAGGAAAAGAGGCAGAACGTCCACAATGATGCACTTGGCCAAAAAGGGCGTATGCGTTTTTTCCTGAATATATTCAGGAAAAAACGCATACGCCCTTTTTGGCCAACCAAGCAAGCTTGCAAAGGAAATCTGCACTACAATGAAGTCTCACTTGCCCCCACTCAAAAGGGCCATCTGAAAAAAGTGTAAAATCCAGAAAGGCAGGACAGGCCATGGAGAACTGGGAGCCTTGTTATGCTGATGGGCGGGATGTAAATTGCCAACAGACACTCGGGAGAAGTGTATGGTGTTTCCTGAAACATCTAAAAAACAAAGCAACAGAGCCTAGGGCACTTCCACTTATGGTCCTATAGCTTAGGGAAATTAAAATCAAAAAGACACAGCCACCCCAAAGTTTGGGACACCTCTGTTTACAAGAACCTCGTTTACAGTACAAGTTCAACATCGCAGAAAGTGAAAAATGGATAAAGAAGTTGTGGTATTTACTTACAAAGCAATATCACTCAGCAATGAAATCTATGTCATCAGGCCCTTAGCAGCACAATGAGTGGATTCAGGTATGATGATTCTAACTGAAATAAGTCACACAGAAAAAGAAACATCATAAGATATCAGTAATACACGGAATGTAAACTTGGCTACACAGGAACTGAATTACAGAACAGAACAGGGTCTCAAATTTAGAAAACCAACTTATGCTTGCTTAAGGGTAAAGGTGAGTTGGGGTGCTGCATAAAACCAGAGATTGAAATGAGCACAGATAAAGTTCCTTAAGCCAAATATGGAATAGACAAGAGCTACCTCTTGCTCAACGAAATGGACTCAACACCACATATTAAACGCCTAAGAATGTACCTGACTAGTAAGTATCTTAAAACCTATGGATTGCTATGTCTCCGAAAGAGAATCAAGCATGTGTACAGGGGCATAAACGCAGCAGTGATAGGATTGGAGAGGTTCGGTGAGCAAATGAAGACCCTTTGAAGTCATATTGCATGGTACCCATTCCACGGGTTTCAACTACCCAGGTTTAAGGTATTCTTCCTTCAGGTAAAACATGCATGTGGAACCTAGAGTATGATCAACCATGTGATCGGGAGACGTGTTCAAATATGTCTCAGTTTTCGTACCCTGGTACTCGGGTGCAACATTCCAGACGCTTTACTAACACCCTCCCGACTTGGAGAGTCAGTCCCTTTAACCTCCTGTTTGGCCCAGTTTGCAATTTCTGCGGAAGATGAACAGGAATAGCGAGAACCAATGAGAGACTAGCTGGAGGTGTCTGGACGGGCAAATTTAACTCTCATTTCCCACCAGGAAGAGGAATTAACCAAAGGCTCAGCGTGCCGTGCCGGAACCAGATTAGGGCCTGAAGCCATCCTGCGGTGTTGCGGCCAGCTCAAAAGAAAGCGAGTTGAAGAAAGGAGCTCAGGGGCACTGTAATTCACAAACCTGCAGAGTTATAAATGACAGCTATCGTCCAAAAATATACTGAAGTAAGGCTGCCAAGAGGACTTGAAAGCGGGGCAGAATTGCAGGAAACCGATTTCAGGAGGTAGACTGGAATTGCATTGAAAGCATAGGAAAAGAGGCAGAACGTCCACAATGATGCACTTGGCCAAAAAGGGCGTATGCGTTTTTTCCTGAATATATTCAGGAAAAAACGCATACGCCCTTTTTGGCCAACCAAGCAAGCTTGCAAAGGAAATCTGCACTACAATGAAGTCTCACTTCCCCGCGGTCATAAGGGCCATCTGAAAAAAGTGTAAAATCCAGAAAGGCAGGACAGGCCATGGAGAACTGGGAGCCTTGTTATGCTGATGGGCGGGATGTAAATTGCCAACAGACACTCGGGAGAAGTGTATGGTGTTTCCTGAAACATCTAAAAAACAAAGCAACAGAGCCTAGGGCACTTCCACTTATGGTCCTATAACTTAGGGAAATTAAAATCAAAAAGACACAGCCACCCCAAAGTTTGGGACGCCTCTGTTTACAAGAACCTCGTTTACAGTACAAGTTCAACATCGCAGAAAGTGAAAAATGGATAAAGAAGTTGTGGTATTTACTTACAAAGCAATATCACTCAGCAATGAAATCTATGTCATCAGGCCCTTAGCAGCACAATGAGTGGATTCAGGTATGATGATTCTAACTGAAATAAGTCACACAGAAAAAGAAACATCATAAGATATCAGTAATACACGGAATGTAAACTTGGCTACACAGGAACTGTATTACAGAACAGAACAGGGTCTCAAATTTAGAAAACCAACTTATGCTTGCTTAAGGGGAAAGGTGAGTTGGGGTGCTGCATAAAACCAGAGATTGAAATGAGCACAGATAAAGTTCCTTAAGCCAAATATGGAATAGACAAGAGCTACTCCTTGCTCAACGAAATGGACTCAACACCCCATATTAAACGCCTAAGAATGTACCTGACTAGTAAGTATCTTAAAACCTATGGATTGCTATGTCTCCGAAAGAGAATCAAGCATGTGTACAGGGGCATAAACGCAGCAGTGATAGGATTGGAGAGGTTCGGTGAGCAAATGAAGACCCTTTGAAGTCATATTGCATGGTACCCATTCCACGGGTTTCAACTACCCAGGTTTAAGGTATTCTTCCTTCAGGTAAAACATGCATGTGGAACCTAGAGTATGATCAACCATGTGATCGGGAGACGTGTTCAAATATGTCTCAGTTTTCGTACACTGGTACTCGGGTGCAACATTCCAGATGCTTTACTAACACCCTCCCGACTTGGAGAGTCAGTCCCTTTAACCTCCTGTTTGGCCCAGTTTGCAATTTCTGCGGAAGATGAACAGGAATAGCGAGAACCAATGAGAGACTAGCTGGAGGTGTCTGGACGGGCAAATTTAACTCTCATTTCCCACCAGGAAGAGGAATTAACCAAAGGCTCAGCGTGCCGTGCCGGAACCAGATTAGGGCCTGAAGCCATCCTGCGGTGTTGCGGCCAGCTCAAAAGAAAGCGAGTTGAAGAAAGGAGCTCAGGGGCACTGTAATTCACAAACCTGCAGAGTTATAAATGACAGCTATCGTCCAAAAATATACTGAAGTAAGGCTGCCAAGAGGACTTGAAAGCGGGGCAGAATTGCAGGAAACCGATTTCAGGAGGTAGACTGGAATTGCATTGAAAGCATAGGAAAAGAGGCAGAACGTCCACAATGATGCACTTGGCCAAAAAGGGCGTATGCGTTTTTTCCTGAATATATTCAGGAAAAAACGCATACGCCCTTTTTGGCCAACCAAGCAAGCTTGCAAAGGAAATCTGCACTACAATGAAGTCTCACTTGCCCCCACTCAAAAGGGCCATCTGAAAAAAGTGTAAAATCCAGAAAGGCAGGACAGGCCATGGAGAACTGGGAGCCTTGTTATGCTGATGGGCGGGATGTAAATTGCCAACAGACACTCGGGAGAAGTGTATGGTGTTTCCTGAAACATCTAAAAAACAAAGCAACAGAGCCTAGGGCACTTCCACTTATGGTCCTATAGCTTAGGGAAATTAAAATCAAAAAGACACAGCCACCCCAAAGTTTGGGACGCCTCTGTTTACAAGAACCTCGTTTACAGTACAAGTTCAACATCGCAGAAAGTGAAAAATGGATAAAGAAGTTGTGGTATTTACTTACAAAGCAATATCACTCAGCAATGAAATCTATGTCATCAGGCCCTTAGCAGCACAATGAGTGGATTCAGGTATGATGATTCTAACTGAAATAAGTCACACAGAAAAAGAAACATCATAAGATATCAGTAATACACGGAATGTAAACTTGGCTACACAGGAACTGAATTACAGAACAGAACAGGGTCTCAAATTTAGAAAACCAACTTATGCTTGCTTAAGGGGAAAGGTGAGTTGGGGTGCTGCATAAAACCAGAGATTGAAATGAGCACAGATAAAGTTCCTTAAGCCAAATATGGAATAGACAAGAGCTACTCCTTGCTCAACGAAATGGACTCAACACCGCATATTAAACGCCTAAGAATGTACCTGACTAGTAAGTATCTTAAAACCTATGGATTGCTATGTCTCCAAAAGAGAATCAAGCGTGTATACAGGGGCATAAACGCAGCAGTGATAGGATTGGAGAGGTTCGGTGAGCAAATGAAGACCCTTTGAAGTCATATTGCATGGTACCCATTCCACGGGTTTCAACTACCCAGGTTTAAGGTATTCTTCCTTCAGCTAAAACATGCATGTGGAACCTAGAGTATGATCAACCATGTGATTGGGAGTCGTGTTCAAATATGTCTCAGTTTTCGTACCCTGGTACTCGGGTGCAACATTCCAGACGCTTTACTAACACCCTCCCGACTTGGAGAGTCAGTCCCTTTAACCGCCTGTTTGGCCCAGTTTGCAATTTCTGCGGAAGATGAACAGGAATAGCGAGAACCAATGAGAGACTAGCTGGAGGTGTCTGGACGGGCAAATTTAACTCTCATTTCCCACCAGGAAGAGGAATTAACCAAAGGCTCAGCGTGCCGTGCCGGAACCAGATTAGGGCCTGAAGCCATCCTGCGGTGTTGCGGCCAGCTCAAAAGAAAGCGAGTTGAAGAAAGGAGCTCAGGGGCACTGTAATTCACAAACCTGCAGAGTTATAAATGACAGCTATCGTCCAAAAATATACTGAAGTAAGGTTTCCAAGAGGACTTCAAAGCGGGGCAGAATTGCAGGAAACCAATTTCAGGAGGCAGACTGGAATTGCATTGAAAGCATAGGAAAAGAGGCAGAACGTCCACAATGATGCACTTGGCCAAAAAGGCGTATGCGTTTTTTCCTGAATATATTCAGGAAAAAACGCATACGCCCTTTTTGGCCAACCAAGCAAGCTTGCAAAGGAAATCTGCACTACAATGAAGTCTCACTTCCCCCCGGTCAAAAGCGCCATCTGAAAAAAGTGTAAAATCCAGAAAGGCAGGACAGGCCATGGAGAACTGGGAGCCTTGTTATGCTGATGGGCGGGATGTAAATTGCCAACAGACACTCGGGAGAAGTGTATGGTGTTTCCTGAAACATCTAAAAAACAAAGCAACAGAGCCTAGGGCACTTCCACTTATGGTCCTATAGCTTAGGGAAATTAAAATCAAAAAGACACAGCCACCCCAAAGTTTGGGACGCCTCTGTTTACAAGAACCTCGTTTACAGTACAAGTTCAACATCGCAGAAAGTGAAAAATGGATAAAGAAGTTGTGGTATTTACTTACAAAGCAATATCACTCAGCAATGAAATCTATGTCATCAGGCCCTTAGCAGCACAATGAGTGGATTCAGGTATGATGATTCTAACTGAAATAAGTCACACAGAAAAAGAAACATCATAAGATATCAGTAATACACGGAATGTAAACTTGGCTACACAGGAACTGAATTACAGAACAGAACAGGGTCTCAAATTTAGAAAACCAACTTATGCTTTCTTAAGGGTAAAGGTGAGTTGGGGTGCTGCATAAAACCAGAGATTGAAATGAGCACAGATAAAGTTCCTTAAGCCAAATATGGAATAGACAAGAACTACCTCTTGCTCAACGAAATGGACTCAACACCGCATATTAAATGCCTAAGAATGTACCTGACTAGTAAGTATCTTAAAACCTATGGATTGCTATGTCTCCGAAAGAGAATCAAGCATGTGTACAGGGGCATAAACGCAGCAGTGATAGGATTGGAGAGGTTCGGTGAGCAAATGAAGACCCTTTGAAGTCATATTGCATGGTACCCATTCCACGGGTTTCAACTACCCAGGTTTAAGGTATTCTTCCTTCAGCTAAAACATGCATGTGGAACCTAGAGTATGATCAACCATGTGATCGGGAGATGTGTTCAAATATGTCTCAGTTTTCGTACCCTGGTACTCGGGTGCAACATTCCAGACGCTTTACTAACACCCTCCTGACTTGGAGAGTCAGTCCCTTTAACCTCCTGTTTGGCCCAGTTTGCAATTTCTGCGGAAGATGAACAGGAATAGCGAGAACCAATGAGAGACTAGCTGGAGGTGTCTGGACGGGCAAATTTAACTCTCATTTCCCACCAGGAAGAGGAATTAACCAAAGGCTCAGCGTGCTGTGCTGGAACCAGATTAGGGCCTGAAGCCATCCTGCGGTGTTGCGGCCAGCTCAAAAGAAAGCGAGTTGAAGAAAGGAGCTCAGGGGCACTGTAATTCACAAACCTGCAGAGTTATAAATGACAGCTATCGTCCAAAAATATACTGAAGTAAGGTTTCCAAGAGGACTTGAAAGCGGGGCAGAATTGCAGGAAACCGATTTCAGGAGGCAGACTGGAATTGCATTGAAAGCATAGGAAAAGAGGCAGAACGTCCACAATGATGCACTTGGCCAAAAAGGGCGTATGCGTTTTTTCCTGAATATATTCAGGAAAAAACGCATACGCCCTTTTTGGCCAACCAAGCAAGCTTGCAAAGGAAATCTGCACTACAATGAAGTCTCACTTGCCCCCGCTCAAAAGGGCCATCTGAAAAAAGTGTAAAATCCAGAAAGGCAGGACAGGCCATGGAGAACTGGGAGCCTTGTTATGCTGATGGGCGGGATGTAAATTGCCAACAGACACTCGGGAGAAGTGTATGGTGTTTCCTGAAACATCTAAAAAACAAAGCAACAGAGCCTAGGGCACTTCCACTTATGGTCCTATAGCTTAGGGAAATTAAAATCAAAAAGACACAGCCACCCCAAAGTTTGGGACGCCTCTGTTTACAAGAACCTCGTTTACAGTACAAGTTCAACATCGCAGAAAGTGAAAAATGGATAAAGAAGTTGTGGTATTTACTTACAAAGCAATATCACTCAGCAATGAAATCTATGTCATCAGGCCCTTAGCAGCACAATGAGTGGATTCAGGTATGATGATTCTAACTGAAATAAGTCACACAGAAAAAGAAACATCATAAGATATCAGTAATACACGGAATGTAAACTTGGCTACACAGGAACTGAATTACAGAACAGAACAGGGTCTCAAATTTAGAAAACCAACTTATGCTTGCTTAAGGGTAAAGGTGAGTTGGGGTGCTGCATAAAACCAGAGATTGAAATGAGCACAGATAAAGTTCCTTAAGCCAAATATGGAATAGACAAGAGCTACCTCTTGCTCAACGAAATGGACTCAACACCGCATATTAAATGCCTAAGAATGTACCTGACTAGTAAGTATCTTAAAACCTATGGATTGCTATGTCTCCGAAAGAGAATCAAGCATGTGTACAGGGGCATAAACGCAGCAGTGATAGGATTGGAGAGGTTCGGTGAGCAAATGAAGACCCTTTGAAGTCATATTGCATGGTACCCATTCCACGGGTTTCAACTACCCAGGTTTAAGGTATTCTTCCTTCAGCTAAAACATGCATGTGGAACCTAGAGTATGATCAACCATGTGATCGGGAGACGTGTTCAAATATGTCTCAGTTTTCGTACCCTGGTACTCGGGTGCAACATTCCAGACGCTTTACTAACACCCTCCTGACTTGGAGAGTCAGTCCCTTTAACCTCCTGTTTGGCCCAGTTTGCAATTTCTGCGGAAGATGAACAGGAATAGCGAGAACCAATGAGAGACTAGCTGGAGGTGTCTGGACGGGCAAATTTAACTCTCATTTCCCACCAGGAAGAGGAATTAACGAAAGGCTCAGCGTGCCGTGCCGGAACCAGATTAGGGCCTGAAGCCATCCTGCGGTGTTGCGGCCAGCTCAAAAGAAAGCGAGTTGAAGAAAGGAGCTCAGGGGCACTGTAATTCACAAACCTGCAGAGTTATAAATGACAGCTATCGTCCAAAAATATACTGAAGTAAGGTTTCCAAGAGGACTTGAAAGCGGGGCAGAATTGCAGGAAACCGATTTCAGGAGGCAGACTGGAATTGCATTGAAAGCATAGGAAAAGAGGCAGAACGTCCACAATGATGCACTTGGCCAAAAAGGGCGTATGCGTTTTTTCCTGAATATATTCAGGAAAAAACGCATACGCCCTTTTTGGCCAACCAAGCAAGCTTGCAAAGGAAATCTGCACTACAATGAAGTCTCACTTGCCCCCGCTCAAAAGGGCCATCTGAAAAAAGTGTAAAATCCAGAAAGGCAGGACAGGCCATGGAGAACTGGGAGCCTTGTTATGCTGATGGGCGGGATGTAAATTGCCAACAGACACTCGGGAGAAGTGTATGGTGTTTCCTGAAACATCTAAAAAACAAAGCAACAGAGCCTAGGGCACTTCCACTTATGGTCCTATAGCTTAGGGAAATTAAAATCAAAAAGACACAGCCACCCCAAAGTTTGGGACGCCTCTGTTTACAAGAACCTCGTTTACAGTACAAGTTCAACATCGCAGAAAGTGAAAAATGGATAAAGAAGTTGTGGTATTTACTTACAAAGCAATATCACTCAGCAATGAAATCTATGTCATCAGGCCCTTAGCAGCACAATGAGTGGATTCAGGTATGATGATTCTAACTGAAATAAGTCACACAGAAAAAGAAACATCATAAGATATCAGTAATACACGGAATGTAAACTTGGCTACACAGGAACTGAATTACAGAACAGAACAGGGTCTCAAATTTAGAAAACCAACTTATGCTTTCTTAAGGGTAAAGGTGAGTTGGGGTGCTGCATAAAACCAGAGATTGAAATGAGCACAGATAAAGTTCCTTAAGCCAAATATGGAATAGACAAGAGCTACCTCTTGCTCAACGAAATGGACTCAACACCGCATATTAAATGCCTAAGAATGTACCTGACTAGTAAGTATCTTAAAACCTATGGATTGCTATGTCTCCGAAAGAGAATCAAGCATGTGTACAGGGGCATAAACGCAGCAGTGATAGGATTGGAGAGGTTCGGTGAGCAAATGAAGACCCTTTGAAGTCATATTGCATGGTACCCATTCCACGGGTTTCAACTACCCAGGTTTAAGGTATTCTTCCTTCAGCTAAAACATGCATGTGGAACCTAGAGTATGATCAACCATGTGATCGGGAGACGTGTTCAAATATGTCTCAGTTTTCGTACCCTGGTACTCGGGTGCAACATTCCAGACGCTTTACTAACACCCTCCTGACTTGGAGAGTCAGTCCCTTTAACCTCCTGTTTGGCCCAGTTTGCAATTTCTGCGGAAGATGAACAGGAATAGTGAGAACCAATGAGAGACTAGCTGGAGGTGTCTGGACGGGCAAATTTAACTCTCATTTCCCACCAGGAAGAGGAATTAACGAAAGGCTCAGCGTGCCGTGCCGGAACCAGATTAGGGCCTGAAGCCATCCTGCGGTGTTGCGGCCAGCTCAAAAGAAAGCGAGTTGAAGAAAGGAGCTCAGGGGCACTGTAATTCACAAACCTGCAGAGTTATAAATGACAGCTATCGTCCAAAAATATACTGAAGTAAGGTTTCCAAGAGGACTTGAAAGCAGGGCAGAATTGCAGGAAACCGATTTCAGGAGGCAGACTGGAATTGCATTGAAAGCATAGGAAAAGAGGCAGAACGTCCACAATGATGCACTTGGCCAAAAAGGGCGTATGCGTTTTTTCCTGAATATATTCAGGAAAAAACGCATACGCCCTTTTTGGCCAACCAAGCAAGCTTGCAAAGGAAATCTGCACTACAATGAAGTCTCACTTGCCCCCGCTCAAAAGGGCCATCTGAAAAAAGTGTAAAATCCAGAAAGGCAGGACAGGCCATGGAGAACTGGGAGCCTTGTTATGCTGATGGGCGGGATGTAAATTGCCAACAGACACTCGGGAGAAGTGTATGGTGTTTCCTGAAACATCTAAAAAACAAAGCAACAGAGCCTAGGGCACTTCCACTTATGGTCCTATAGCTTAGGGAAATTAAAATCAAAAAGACACAGCCACCCCAAAGTTTGGGACGCCTCTGTTTACAAGAACCTCGTTTACAGTACAAGTTCAACATCGCAGAAAGTGAAAAATGGATAAAGAAGTTGTGGTATTTACTTACAAAGCAATATCACTCAGCAATGAAATCTATGTCATCAGGCCCTTAGCAGCACAATGAGTGGATTCAGGTATGATGATTCTAACTGAAATAAGTCACACAGAAAAAGAAACATCATAAGATATCAGTAATACACGGAATGTAAACTTGGCTACACAGGAACTGAATTACAGAACAGAACAGGGTCTCAAATTTAGAAAACCAACTTATGCTTTCTTAAGGGTAAAGGTGAGTTGGGGTGCTGCATAAAACCAGAGATTGAAATGAGCACAGATAAAGTTCCTTAAGCCAAATATGGAATAGACAAGAGCTACCTCTTGCTCAACGAAATGGACTCAACACCGCATATTAAATGCCTAAGAATGTACCTGACTAGTAAGTATCTTAAAACCTATGGATTGCTATGTCTCCGAAAGAGAATCAAGCATGTGTACAGGGGCATAAACGCAGCAGTGATAGGATTGGAGAGGTTCGGTGAGCAAATGAAGACCCTTTGAAGTCATATTGCATGGTACCCATTCCACGGGTTTCAACTACCCAGGTTTAAGGTATTCTTCCTTCAGCTAAAACATGCATGTGGAACCTAGAGTATGATCAACCATGTGATCGGGAGACGTGTTCAAATATGTCTCAGTTTTCGTACCCTGGTACTCGGGTGCAACATTCCAGACGCTTTACTAACACCCTCCTGACTTGGAGAGTCAGTCCCTTTAACCTCCTGTTTGGCCCAGTTTGCAATTTCTGCGGAAGATGAACAGGAATAGTGAGAACCAATGAGAGACTAGCTGGAGGTGTCTGGACGGGCAAATTTAACTCTCATTTCCCACCAGGAAGAGGAATTAACCAAAGGCTCAGCGTGCTGTGCTGGAACCAGATTAGGGCCTGAAGCCATCCTGCGGTGTTGCGGCCAGCTCAAAAGAAAGCGAGTTGAAGAAAGGAGCTCAGGGGCACTGTAATTCACAAACCTGCAGAGTTATAAATGACAGCTATCGTCCAAAAATATACTGAAGTAAGGTTTCCAAGAGGACTTGAAAGCGGGGCAGAATTGCAGGAAACCGATTTCAGGAGGCAGACTGGAATTGCATTGAAAGCATAGGAAAAGAGGCAGAACGTC
Organism: Pseudorca crassidens; assembly: GCF_039906515.1. Classification (NCBI taxonomy): domain Eukaryota; kingdom Metazoa; phylum Chordata; class Mammalia; order Artiodactyla; family Delphinidae; genus Pseudorca; species Pseudorca crassidens. The sequence goes on from NW_027136309.1 coordinate 139,097, forward strand.
CACAATGATGCACTTGGCCAAAAAGGGCGTATGCGTTTTTTCCTGAATATATTCAGGAAAAAACGCATACGCCCTTTTTGGCCAACCAAGCAAGCTTGCAAAGGAAATCTGCACTACAATGAAGTCTCACTTCCCCCCGGTCAAAAGGGCCATCTGAAAAAAGTGTAAAATCCAGAAAGGCAGGACAGGCCATGGAGAACTGGGAGCCTTGTTATGCTGATGGGCGGGATGTAAATTGCCAACAGACACTCGGGAGAAGTGTATGGTGTTTCCTGAAACATCTAAAAAACAAAGCAACAGAGCCTAGGGCACTTCCACTTATGGTCCTATAGCTTAGGGAAATTAAAATCAAAAAGACACAGCCACCCCAAAGTTTGGGACGCCTCTGTTTACAAGAACCTCGTTTACAGTACAAGTTCAACATCGCAGAAAGTGAAAAATGGATAAAGAAGTTGTGGTATTTACTTACAAAGCAATATCACTCAGCAATGAAATCTATGTCATCAGGCCCTTAGCAGCACAATGAGTGGATTCAGGTATGATGATTCTAACTGAAATAAGTCACACAGAAAAAGAAACATCATAAGATATCAGTAATACACGGAATGTAAACTTGGCTACACAGGAACTGAATTACAGAACAGAACAGGGTCTCAAATTTAGAAAACCAACTTATGCTTTCTTAAGGGTAAAGGTGAGTTGGGGTGCTGCATAAAACCAGAGATTGAAATGAGCACAGATAAAGTTCCTTAAGCCAAATATGGAATAGACAAGAGCTACCTCTTGCTCAACGAAATGGACTCAACACCGCATATTAAATGCCTAAGAATGTACCTGACTAGTAAGTATCTTAAAACCTATGGATTGCTATGTCTCCGAAAGAGAATCAAGCATGTGTACAGGGGCATAAACGCAGCAGTGATAGGATTGGAGAGGTTCGGTGAGCAAATGAAGACCCTTTGAAGTCATATTGCATGGTACCCATTCCACGGGTTTCAACTACCCAGGTTTAAGGTATTCTTCCTTCAGCTAAAACATGCATGTGGAACCTAGAGTATGATCAACCATGTGATCGGGAGACGTGTTCAAATATGTCTCAGTTTTCGTACCCTGGTACTCGGGTGCAACATTCCAGACGCTTTACTAACACCCTCCTGACTTGGAGAGTCAGTCCCTTTAACCTCCTGTTTGGCCCAGTTTGCAATTTCTGCGGAAGATGAACAGGAATAGCGAGAACCAATGAGAGACTAGCTGGAGGTGTCTGGACGGGCAAATTTAACTCTCATTTCCCACCAGGAAGAGGAATTAACCAAAGGCTCAGCGTGCTGTGCCGGAACCAGATTAGGGCCTGAAGCCATCCTGCGGTGTTGCGGCCAGCTCAAAAGAAAGCGAGTTGAAGAAAGGAGCTCAGGGGCACTGTAATTCACAAACCTGCAGAGTTATAAATGACAGCTATCGTCCAAAAATATACTGAAGTAAGGTTTCCAAGAGGACTTGAAAGCGGGGCAGAATTGCAGGAAACAGATTTCAGGAGGCAGACTGGAATTGCATTGAAAGCATAGGAAAAGAGGCAGAACGTCCACAATGATGCACTTGGCCAAAAAGGGCGTATGCGTTTTTTCCTGAATATATTCAGGAAAAAACGCATACGCCCTTTTTGGCCAACCAAGCAAGCTTGCAAAGGAAATCTGCACTACAATGAAGTCTCACTTCCCCCCGGTCAAAAGGGCCATCTGAAAAAAGTGTAAAATCCAGAAAGGCAGGACAGGCCATGGAGAACTGGGAGCCTTGTTATGCTGATGGGCGGGATGTAAATTGCCAACAGACACTCGGGAGAAGTGTATGGTGTTTCCTGAAACATCTAAAAAACAAAGCAACAGAGCCTAGGGCACTTCCACTTATGGTCCTATAGCTTAGGGAAATTAAAATCAAAAAGACACAGCCACCCCAAAGTTTGGGACGCCTCTGTTTACAAGAACCTCGTTTACAGTACAAGTTCAACATCGCAGAAAGTGAAAAATGGATAAAGAAGTTGTGGTATTTACTTACAAAGCAATATCACTCAGCAATGAAATCTATGTCATCAGGCCCTTAGCAGCACAATGAGTGGATTCAGGTAGGATGATTCTAACTGAAATAAGTCACACAGAAAAAGAAACATCATAAGATATCAGTAATACACGGAATGTAAACTTGGCTACACAGGAACTGAATTACAGAACAGAACAGGGTCTCAAATTTAGAAAACCAACTTATGCTTTCTTAAGGGTAAAGGTGAGTTGGGGTGCTGCATAAAACCAGAGATTGAAATGAGCACAGATAAAGTTCCTTAAGCCAAATATGGAATAGACAAGAGCTACCTCTTGCTCAACGAAATGGACTCAACACCGCATATTAAATGCCTAAGAATGTACCTGACTAGTAAGTATCTTAAAACCTATGGATTGCTATGTCTCCAAAAGAGAATCAAGCATGTGTACAGGGGCATAAACGCAGCAGTGATAGGATTGGAGAGGTTCGGTGAGCAAATGAAGACCCTTTGAAGTCATATTGCATGGTACCCATTCCACGGGTTTCAACTACCCAGGTTTAAGGTATTCTTCCTTCAGCTAAAACATGCATGTGGAACCTAGAGTATGATCAACCATGTGATCGGGAGACGTGTTCAAATATGTCTCAGTTTTCGTACCCTGGTACTCGGGTGCAACATTCCAGACGCTTTACTAACACCCTCCCGACTTGGAGAGTCAGTCCCTTTAACCTCCTGTTTGGCCCAGTTTGCAATTTCTGCGGAAGATGAACAGGAATAGCGAGAACCAATGAGAGACTAGCTGGAGGTGTCTGGACGGGCAAATTTAACTCTCATTTCCCACCAGGAAGAGGAATTAACCAAAGGCTCAGCGTGCCGTGCCGGAACCAGATTAGGGCCTGAAGCCATCCTGCGGTGTTGCGGCCAGCTCAAAAGAAAGCGAGTTGAAGAAAGGAGCTCAGGGGCACTGTAATACACAAACCTGCAGAGTTATAAATGACAGCTATCGTCCAAAAATATACTGAAGTAAGGCTGCCAAGAGGACTTGAAAGCGGGGCAGAATTGCAGGAAACCGATCTCAGGAGGCAGACTGGAATTGCATTGAAAGCATAGGAAAAGAGGCAGAACGTCCACAATGATGCACTTGGCCAAAAAGGGCGTATGCGTTTTTTCCTGAATATATTCAGGAAAAAACGCATACGCCCTTTTTGGCCAACCAAGCAAGCTTGCAAAGGAAATCTGCACTACAATGAAGTCTCACTTCCCCCCGGTCAAAAGGGCCATCTGAAAAAAGTGTAAAATCCAGAAAGGCAGGACAGGCCATGGAGAACTGGGAGCCTTGTTATGCTGATGGGCGGGATGTAAATTGCCAACAGACACTCGGGAGAAGTGTATGGTGTTTCCTGAAACATCTAAAAAACAAAGCAACAGAGCCTAGGGTACTTCCACTTATGGTCCTATAGCTTAGGGAAATTAAAATCAAAAAGACACAGCCACCCCAAAGTTTGGGACGCCTCTGTTTACAAGAACCTCGTGTACAGTACAAGTTCAACATCGCAGAAAGTGAAAAATGGATAAAGAAGTTGTGGTATTTACTTACAAAGCAATATCACTCAGCAATGAAATCTATGTCATCAGGCCCTTAGCAGCACAATGAGTGGATTCAGGTATGATGATTCTAACTGAAATAAGTCACACAGAAAAAGAAACATCATAAGATATCAGTAATACACGGAATGTAAACTTGGCTACACAGGAACTGAATTACAGAACAGAACAGGGTCTCAAATTTAGAAAACCAACTTATGCTTGCTTAAGGGGAAAGGTGAGTTGGGGTGCTGCATAAAACCAGAGATTGAAATGAGCACAGATAAAGTTCCTTAAGCCAAATATGGAATAGACAAGAGCTACCTCTTGCTCAACGAAATGGACTCAACACCGCATATTAAATGCCTAACAATGTACCTGACTAATAAGTATCTTAAAACCTATGGATTGCTATGTCTCCGAAAGAGAATCAAGCATGTGTACAGGGGCATAAACGCAGCAGTGATAGGATTGGAGAGGTTCGGTGAGCAAATGAAGACCCTTTGAAGTCATATTGCATGGTACCCATTCCACGGGTTTCAACTACCCAGGTTTAAGGTATTCTTCCTTCAGCTAAAACATGCATGTGGAACCTAGAGTATGATCAACCATGTGATCGGGAGACGTGTTCAAATATGTCTCAGTTTTCGTACCCTGGTACTCGGGTGCAACATTCCAGACGCTTTACTAACACCCTCCTGACTTGGAGAGTCAGTCCCTTTAACCTCCTGTTTGGCCCAGTTTGCAATTTCTGCGGAAGATGAACAGGAATAGCGAGAACCAATGAGAGACTAGCTGGAGGTGTCTGGACGGGCAAATTTAACTCTCATTTCCCACCAGGAAGAGGAATTAACCAAAGGCTCAGCGTGCCGTGCTGGAACCAGATTAGGGCCTGAAGCCATCCTGCGGTGTTGCGGCCAGCTCAAAAGAAAGCGAGTTGAAGAAAGGAGCTCAGGGGCACTGTAATTCACAAACCTGCAGAGTTATAAATGACAGCTATCGTCCAAAAATATACTGAAGTAAGGTTTCCAAGAGGACTTGAAAGCGGGGCAGAATTGCAGGAAACCGATTTCAGGAGGCAGACTGGAATTGCATTGAAAGCATAGGAAAAGAGGCAGAACGTCCACAATGATGCACTTGGCCAAAAAGGGCGTATGCGTTTTTTCCTGAATATATTCAGGAAAAAACGCATACGCCCTTTTTGGCCAACCAAGCAAGCTTGCAAAGGAAATCTGCACTACAATGAAGTCTCACTTCCCCCCGGTCAAAAGGGCCATCTGAAAAATGTGTAAAATCCAGAAAGGCAGGACAGGCCATGGAGAACTGGGAGCCTTGTTATGCTGATGGGCGGGATGTAAATTGCCAACAGACACTCGGGAGAAGTGTATGGTGTTTCCTGAAACATCTAAAAAACAAAGCAACAGAGCCTAGGGCACTTCCACTTATGGTCCTATAGCTTAGGGAAATTAAAATCAAAAAGACACAGCCACCCCAAAGTTTGGGACGCCTCTGTTTACAAGAACCTCGTTTACAGTACAAGTTCAACATCGCAGAAAGTGAAAAATGGATAAAGAAGTTGTGGTATTTACTTACAAAGCAATATCACTCAGCAATGAAATCTATGTCATCAGGCCCTTAGCAGCACAATGAGTGGATTCAGGTATGATGATTCTAACTGAAATAAGTCACACAGAAAAAGAAACATCATAAGATATCAGTAATACACGGAATGTAAACTTGGCTACACAGGAACTGAATTACAGAACAGAACAGGGTCTCAAATTTAGAAAACCAACTTATGCTTGCTTAAGGGGAAAGGTGAGTTGGGGTGCTGCATAAAACCAGAGATTGAAATGAGCACAGATAAAGTTCCTTAAGCCAAATATGGAATAGACAAGAGCTACTCCTTGCTCAACGAAATGGACTCAACACCGCATATTAAATGCCTAAGAATGTACCTGACTAGTAAGTATCTTAAAACCTATGGATTGCTATGTCTCCGAAAGAGAATCAAGCATGTGTACAGGGGCATAAACGCAGCAGTGATAGGATTGGAGAGGTTCGGTGAGCAAATGAAGACCCTTTGAAGTCATATTGCATGGTACCCATTCCACGGGTTTCAACTACCCAGGTTTAAGGTATTCTTCCTTCAGCTAAAACATGCATGTGGAACCTAGAGTATGATCAACCATGTGATCGGGAGACGTGTTCAAATATGTCTCAGTTTTCGTACCCTGGTACTCGGGTGCAACATTCCAGACGCTTTACTAACACCCTCCCGACTTGGAGAGTCAGTCCCTTTAACCTCCTGTTTGGCCCAGTTTGCAATTTCTGTGGAAGATGAACAGGAATAGCGAGAACCAATGAGAGACTAGCTGGAGGTGTCTGGACGGGCAAATTTAACTCTCATTTCCCACCAGGAAGAGGAATTAACCAAAGGCTCAGCGTGCCGTGCCGGAACCAGATTAGGGCCTGAAGCCATCCTGCGGTGTTGCGGCCAGCTCAAAAGAAAGCGAGTTGAAGAAAGGAGCTCAGGGGCACTGTAATTCACAAACCTGCAGAGTTATAAATGACAGCTATCGTCCAAAAATATACTGAAGTAAGGTTTCCAAGAGGACTTGAAAGCGGGGCAGAATTGCAGGAAACCGATCTCAGGAGGCAGACTGGAATTGCATTGAAAGCATAGGAAAAGAGGCAGAACGTCCACAATGATGCACTTGGCCAAAAAGGGCGTATGCGTTTTTTCCTGAATATATTCAGGAAAAAACGCATACGCCCTTTTTGGCCAACCAAGCAAGCTTGCAAAGGAAATCTGCACTACAATGAAGTCTCACTTGCCCCCGCTCAAAAGGGCCATCTGAAAAAAGTGTAAAATCCAGAAAGGCAGGACAGGCCATGGAGAACTGGGAGCCTTGTTATGCTGATGGGCGGGATGTAAATTGCCAACAGACACTCGGGAGAAGTGTATGGTGTTTCCTGAAACATCTAAAAAACAAAGCAACAGAGCCTAGGGCACTTCCACTTATGGTCCTATAGCTTAGGGAAATTAAAATCAAAAAGACACAGCCACCCCAAAGTTTGGGACGCCTCTGTTTACAAGAACCTCGTTTACAGTACAAGTTCAACATCGCAGAAAGTGAAAAATGGATAAAGAAGTTGTGGTATTTACTTACAAAGCAATATCACTCAGCAATGAAATCTATGTCATCAGGCCCTTAGCAGCACAATGAGTGGATTCAGGTATGATGATTCTAACTGAAATAAGTCACACAGAAAAAGAAACATCATAAGATATCAGTAATACACGGAATGTAAACTTGGCTACACAGGAACTGAATTACAGAACAGAACAGGGTCTCAAATTTAGAAAACCAACTTATGCTTTCTTAAGGGTAAAGGTGAGTTGGGGTGCTGCATAAAACCAGAGATTGAAATGAGCACAGATAAAGTTCCTTAAGCCAAATATGGAATAGACAAGAGCTACCTCTTGCTCAACGAAATGGACTCAACACCGCATATTAAATGCCTAAGAATGTACCTGACTAGTAAGTATCTTAAAACCTATGGATTGCTATGTCTCCGAAAGAGAATCAAGCATGTGTACAGGGGCATAAACGCAGCAGTGATAGGATTGGAGAGGTTCGGTGAGCAAATGAAGACCCTTTGAAGTCATATTGCATGGTACCCATTCCACGGGTTTCAACTACCCAGGTTTAAGGTATTCTTCCTTCAGCTAAAACATGCATGTGGAACCTAGAGTATGATCAACCATGTGATCGGGAGACGTGTTCAAATATGTCTCAGTTTTCGTACCCTGGTACTCGGGTGCAACATTCCAGACGCTTTACTAACACCCTCCTGACTTGGAGAGTCAGTCCCTTTAACCTCCTGTTTGGCCCAGTTTGCAATTTCTGCGGAAGATGAACAGGAATAGTGAGAACCAATGAGAGACTAGCTGGAGGTGTCTGGACGGGCAAATTTAACTCTCATTTCCCACCAGGAAGAGGAATTAACCAAAGGCTCAGCGTGCTGTGCTGGAACCAGATTAGGGCCTGAAGCCATCCTGCGGTGTTGCGGCCAGCTCAAAAGAAAGCGAGTTGAAGAAAGGAGCTCAGGGGCACTGTAATTCACAAACCTGCAGAGTTATAAATGACAGCTATCGTCCAAAAATATACTGAAGTAAGGTTTCCAAGAGGACTTGAAAGCGGGGCAGAATTGCAGGAAACCGATTTCAGGAGGCAGACTGGAATTGCATTGAAAGCATAGGAAAAGAGGCAGAACGTCCACAATGATGCACTTGGCCAAAAAGGGCGTATGCGTTTTTTCCTGAATATATTCAGGAAAAAACGCATACGCCCTTTTTGGCCAACCAAGCAAGCTTGCAAAGGAAATCTGCACTACAATGAAGTCTCACTTCCCCCCGGTCAAAAGGGCCATCTGAAAAAAGTGTAAAATCCAGAAAGGCAGGACAGGCCATGGAGAACTGGGAGCCTTGTTATGCTGATGGGCGGGATGTAAATTGCCAACAGACACTCGGGAGAAGTGTATGGTGTTTCCTGAAACATCTAAAAAACAAAGCAACAGAGCCTAGGGCACTTCCACTTATGGTCCTATAGCTTAGGGAAATTAAAATCAAAAAGACACAGCCACCCCAAAGTTTGGGACGCCTCTGTTTACAAGAACCTCGTTTACAGTACAAGTTCAACATCGCAGAAAGTGAAAAATGGATAAAGAAGTTGTGGTATTTACTTACAAAGCAATATCACTCAGCAATGAAATCTATGTCATCAGGCCCTTAGCAGCACAATGAGTGGATTCAGGTATGATGATTCTAACTGAAATAAGTCACACAGAAAAAGAAACATCATAAGATATCAGTAATACACGGAATGTAAACTTGGCTACACAGGAACTGAATTACAGAACAGAACAGGGTCTCAAATTTAGAAAACCAACTTATGCTTTCTTAAGGGTAAAGGTGAGTTGGGGTGCTGCATAAAACCAGAGATTGAAATGAGCACAGATAAAGTTCCTTAAGCCAAATATGGAATAGACAAGAGCTACCTCTTGCTCAACGAAATGGACTCAACACCGCATATTAAATGCCTAAGAATGTACCTGACTAGTAAGTATCTTAAAACCTATGGATTGCTATGTCTCCGAAAGAGAATCAAGCATGTGTACAGGGGCATAAACGCAGCAGTGATAGGATTGGAGAGGTTCGGTGAGCAAATGAAGACCCTTTGAAGTCATATTGCATGGTACCCATTCCACGGGTTTCAACTACCCAGGTTTAAGGTATTCTTCCTTCAGCTAAAACATGCATGTGGAACCTAGAGTATGATCAACCATGTGATCGGGAGACGTGTTCAAATATGTCTCAGTTTTCGTACCCTGGTACTCGGGTGCAACATTCCAGACGCTTTACTAACACCCTCCTGACTTGGAGAGTCAGTCCCTTTAACCTCCTGTTTGGCCCAGTTTGCAATTTCTGCGGAAGATGAACAGGAATAGCGAGAACCAATGAGAGACTAGCTGGAGGTGTCTGGACGGGCAAATTTAACTCTCATTTCCCACCAGGAAGAGGAATTAACCAAAGGCTCAGCGTGCTGTGCCGGAACCAGATTAGGGCCTGAAGCCATCCTGCGGTGTTGCGGCCAGCTCAAAAGAAAGCGAGTTGAAGAAAGGAGCTCAGGGGCACTGTAATTCACAAACCTGCAGAGTTATAAATGACAGCTATCGTCCAAAAATATACTGAAGTAAGGTTTCCAAGAGGACTTGAAAGCGGGGCAGAATTGCAGGAAACAGATTTCAGGAGGCAGACTGGAATTGCATTGAAAGCATAGGAAAAGAGGCAGAACGTCCACAATGATGCACTTGGCCAAAAAGGGCGTATGCGTTTTTTCCTGAATATATTCAGGAAAAAACGCATACGCCCTTTTTGGCCAACCAAGCAAGCTTGCAAAGGAAATCTGCACTACAATGAAGTCTCACTTCCCCCCGGTCAAAAGGGCCATCTGAAAAAAGTGTAAAATCCAGAAAGGCAGGACAGGCCATGGAGAACTGGGAGCCTTGTTATGCTGATGGGCGGGATGTAAATTGCCAACAGACACTCGGGAGAAGTGTATGGTGTTTCCTGAAACATCTAAAAAACAAAGCAACAGAGCCTAGGGCACTTCCACTTATGGTCCTATAGCTTAGGGAAATTAAAATCAAAAAGACACAGCCACCCCAAAGTTTGGGACGCCTCTGTTTACAAGAACCTCGTTTACAGTACAAGTTCAACATCGCAGAAAGTGAAAAATGGATAAAGAAGTTGTGGTATTTACTTACAAAGCAATATCACTCAGCAATGAAATCTATGTCATCAGGCCCTTAGCAGCACAATGAGTGGATTCAGGTAGGATGATTCTAACTGAAATAAGTCACACAGAAAAAGAAACATCATAAGATATCAGTAATACACGGAATGTAAACTTGGCTACACAGGAACTGAATTACAGAACAGAACAGGGTCTCAAATTTAGAAAACCAACTTATGCTTTCTTAAGGGTAAAGGTGAGTTGGGGTGCTGCATAAAACCAGAGATTGAAATGAGCACAGATAAAGTTCCTTAAGCCAAATATGGAATAGACAAGAGCTACCTCTTGCTCAACGAAATGGACTCAACACCGCATATTAAATGCCTAAGAATGTACCTGACTAGTAAGTATCTTAAAACCTATGGATTGCTATGTCTCCAAAAGAGAATCAAGCATGTGTACAGGGGCATAAACGCAGCAGTGATAGGATTGGAGAGGTTCGGTGAGCAAATGAAGACCCTTTGAAGTCATATTGCATGGTACCCATTCCACGGGTTTCAACTACCCAGGTTTAAGGTATTCTTCCTTCAGCTAAAACATGCATGTGGAACCTAGAGTATGATCAACCATGTGATCGGGAGACGTGTTCAAATATGTCTCAGTTTTCGTACCCTGGTACTCGGGTGCAACATTCCAGACGCTTTACTAACACCCTCCCGACTTGGAGAGTCAGTCCCTTTAACCTCCTGTTTGGCCCAGTTTGCAATTTCTGCGGAAGATGAACAGGAATAGCGAGAACCAATGAGAGACTAGCTGGAGGTGTCTGGACGGGCAAATTTAACTCTCATTTCCCACCAGGAAGAGGAATTAACCAAAGGCTCAGCGTGCCGTGCCGGAACCAGATTAGGGCCTGAAGCCATCCTGCGGTGTTGCGGCCAGCTCAAAAGAAAGCGAGTTGAAGAAAGGAGCTCAGGGGCACTGTAATACACAAACCTGCAGAGTTATAAATGACAGCTATCGTCCAAAAATATACTGAAGTAAGGCTGCCAAGAGGACTTGAAAGCGGGGCAGAATTGCAGGAAACCGATCTCAGGAGGCAGACTGGAATTGCATTGAAAGCATAGGAAAAGAGGCAGAACGTCCACAATGATGCACTTGGCCAAAAAGGGCGTATGCGTTTTTTCCTGAATATATTCAGGAAAAAACGCATACGCCCTTTTTGGCCAACCAAGCAAGCTTGCAAAGGAAATCTGCACTACAATGAAGTCTCACTTCCCCCCGGTCAAAAGGGCCATCTGAAAAAAGTGTAAAATCCAGAAAGGCAGGACAGGCCATGGAGAACTGGGAGCCTTGTTATGCTGATGGGCGGGATGTAAATTGCCAACAGACACTCGGGAGAAGTGTATGGTGTTTCCTGAAACATCTAAAAAACAAAGCAACAGAGCCTAGGGTACTTCCACTTATGGTCCTATAGCTTAGGGAAATTAAAATCAAAAAGACACAGCCACCCCAAAGTTTGGGACGCCTCTGTTTACAAGAACCTCGTGTACAGTACAAGTTCAACATCGCAGAAAGTGAAAAATGGATAAAGAAGTTGTGGTATTTACTTACAAAGCAATATCACTCAGCAATGAAATCTATGTCATCAGGCCCTTAGCAGCACAATGAGTGGATTCAGGTATGATGATTCTAACTGAAATAAGTCACACAGAAAAAGAAACATCATAAGATATCAGTAATACACGGAATGTAAACTTGGCTACACAGGAACTGAATTACAGAACAGAACAGGGTCTCAAATTTAGAAAACCAACTTATGCTTGCTTAAGGGGAAAGGTGAGTTGGGGTGCTGCATAAAACCAGAGATTGAAATGAGCACAGATAAAGTTCCTTAAGCCAAATATGGAATAGACAAGAGCTACCTCTTGCTCAACGAAATGGACTCAACACCGCATATTAAATGCCTAACAATGTACCTGACTAATAAGTATCTTAAAACCTATGGATTGCTATGTCTCCGAAAGAGAATCAAGCATGTGTACAGGGGCATAAACGCAGCAGTGATAGGATTGGAGAGGTTCGGTGAGCAAATGAAGACCCTTTGAAGTCATATTGCATGGTACCCATTCCACGGGTTTCAACTACCCAGGTTTAAGGTATTCTTCCTTCAGCTAAAACATGCATGTGGAACCTAGAGTATGATCAACCATGTGATCGGGAGACGTGTTCAAATATGTCTCAGTTTTCGTACCCTGGTACTCGGGTGCAACATTCCAGACGCTTTACTAACACCCTCCTGACTTGGAGAGTCAGTCCCTTTAACCTCCTGTTTGGCCCAGTTTGCAATTTCTGCGGAAGATGAACAGGAATAGCGAGAACCAATGAGAGACTAGCTGGAGGTGTCTGGACGGGCAAATTTAACTCTCATTTCCCACCAGGAAGAGGAATTAACCAAAGGCTCAGCGTGCCGTGCCGGAACCAGATTAGGGCCTGAAGCCATCCTGCGGTGTTGCGGCCAGCTCAAAAGAAAGCGAGTTGAAGAAAGGAGCTCAGGGGCACTGTAATTCACAAACCTGCAGAGTTATAAATGACAGCTATCGTCCAAAAATATACTGAAGTAAGGTTTCCAAGAGGACTTGAAAGCGGGGCAGAATTGCAGGAAACCGATTTCAGGAGGCAGACTGGAATTGCATTGAAAGCATAGGAAAAGAGGCAGAACGTCCACAATGATGCACTTGGCCAAAAAGGGCGTATGCGTTTTTTCCTGAATATATTCAGGAAAAAACGCATACGCCCTTTTTGGCCAACCAAGCAAGCTTGCAAAGGAAATCTGCACTACAATGAAGTCTCACTTCCCCCCGGTCAAAAGGGCCATCTGAAAAATGTGTAAAATCCAGAAAGGCAGGACAGGCCATGGAGAACTGGGAGCCTTGTTATGCTGATGGGCGGGATGTAAATTGCCAACAGACACTCGGGAGAAGTGTATGGTGTTTCCTGAAACATCTAAAAAACAAAGCAACAGAGCCTAGGGCACTTCCACTTATGGTCCTATAGCTTAGGGAAATTAAAATCAAAAAGACACAGCCACCCCAAAGTTTGGGACGCCTCTGTTTACAAGAACCTCGTTTACAGTACAAGTTCAACATCGCAGAAAGTGAAAAATGGATAAAGAAGTTGTGGTATTTACTTACAAAGCAATATCACTCAGCAATGAAATCTATGTCATCAGGCCCTTAGCAGCACAATGAGTGGATTCAGGTATGATGATTCTAACTGAAATAAGTCACACAGAAAAAGAAACATCATAAGATATCAGTAATACACGGAATGTAAACTTGGCTACACAGGAACTGAATTACAGAACAGAACAGGGTCTCAAATTTAGAAAACCAACTTATGCTTGCTTAAGGGGAAAGGTGAGTTGGGGTGCTGCATAAAACCAGAGATTGAAATGAGCACAGATAAAGTTCCTTAAGCCAAATATGGAATAGACAAGAGCTACTCCTTGCTCAACGAAATGGACTCAACACCGCATATTAAATGCCTAAGAATGTACCTGACTAGTAAGTATCTTAAAACCTATGGATTGCTATGTCTCCGAAAGAGAATCAAGCATGTGTACAGGGGCATAAACGCAGCAGTGATAGGATTGGAGAGGTTCGGTGAGCAAATGAAGACCCTTTGAAGTCATATTGCATGGTACCCATTCCACGGGTTTCAACTACCCAGGTTTAAGGTATTCTTCCTTCAGCTAAAACATGCATGTGGAACCTAGAGTATGATCAACCATGTGATCGGGAGACGTGTTCAAATATGTCTCAGTTTTCGTACCCTGGTACTCGGGTGCAACATTCCAGACGCTTTACTAACACCCTCCCGACTTGGAGAGTCAGTCCCTTTAACCTCCTGTTTGGCCCAGTTTGCAATTTCTGTGGAAGATGAACAGGAATAGCGAGAACCAATGAGAGACTAGCTGGAGGTGTCTGGACGGGCAAATTTAACTCTCATTTCCCACCAGGAAGAGGAATTAACCAAAGGCTCAGCGTGCCGTGCCGGAACCAGATTAGGGCCTGAAGCCATCCTGCGGTGTTGCGGCCAGCTCAAAAGAAAGCGAGTTGAAGAAAGGAGCTCAGGGGCACTGTAATTCACAAACCTGCAGAGTTATAAATGACAGCTATCGTCCAAAAATATACTGAAGTAAGGTTTCCAAGAGGACTTGAAAGCGGGGCAGAATTGCAGGAAACCGATCTCAGGAGGCAGACTGGAATTGCATTGAAAGCATAGGAAAAGAGGCAGAACGTCCACAATGATGCACTTGGCCAAAAAGGGCGTATGCGTTTTTTCCTGAATATATTCAGGAAAAAACGCATACGCCCTTTTTGGCCAACCAAGCAAGCTTGCAAAGGAAATCTGCACTACAATGAAGTCTCACTTCCCCCCGGTCAAAAGGGCCATCTGAAAAAAGTGTAAAATCCAGAAAGGCAGGACAGGCCATGGAGAACTGGGAGCCTTGTTATGCTGATGGGCGGGATGTAAATTGCCAACAGACACTGGGGAGAAGTGTATGGTGTTTCCTGAAACATCTAAAAAACAAAGCAACAGAGCCTAGGGCACTTCCACTTATGGTCCTATAGCTTAGGGAAATTAAAATCAAAAAGACACAGCCACCCCAAAGTTTGGGACGCCTCTGTTTACAAGAACCTCGTGTACAGTACAAGTTCAACATCGCAGAAAGTGAAAAATGGATAAAGAAGTTGTGGTATTTACTTACAAAGCAATATCACTCAGCAATGAAATCTATGTCATCAGGCCCTTAGCAGCACAATGAGTGGATTCAGGTAGGATGATTCTAACTGAAATAAGTCACACAGAAAAAGAAACATCATAAGATATCAGTAATACACGGAATGTAAACTTGGCTACACAGGAACTGAATTACAGAACAGAACAGGGTCTCAAATTTAGAAAACCAACTTATGCTTGCTTAAGGGGAAAGGTGAGTTGGGGTGCTGCATAAAACCAGAGATTGAAATGAGCACAGATAAAGTTCCTTAAGCCAAATATGGAATAGACAAGAGCTACTCCTTGCTCAACGAAATGGACTCAACACCGCATATTAAATGCCTAAGAATGTACCTGACTAGTAAGTATCTTAAAACCTATGGATTGCTATGTCTCCGAAAGAGAATCAAGCATGTGTACAGGGGCATAAACGCAGCAGTGATAGGATTGGAGAGGTTCGGTGAGCAAATGAAGACCCTTTGAAGTCATATTGCATGGTACCCATTCCACGGGTTTCAACTACCCAGGTTTAAGGTATTCTTCCTTCAGGTAAAACATGCATGTGGAACCTAGAGTATGATCAACCATGTGATCGGGAGACGTGTTCAAATATGTCTCAGTTTTCGTACCCTGGTACTCGGGTGCAACATTCCAGACGCTTTACTAACACCCTCCCGACTTGGAGAGTCAGTCCCTTTAACCTCCTGTTTGGCCCAGTTTGCAATTTCTGCGGAAGATGAACAGGAATAGCGAGAACCAATGAGAGACTAGCTGGAGGTGTCTGGACGGGCAAATTTAACTCTCATTTCCCACCAGGAAGAGGAATTAACCAAAGGCTCAGCGTGCCGTGCCGGAACCAGATTAGGGCCTGAAGCCATCCTGCGGTGTTGCGGCCAGCTCAAAACAAAGCGAGTTGAAGAAAGGAGCTCAGGGGCACTGTAATTCACAAACCTGCAGAGTTATAAATGACAGCTATCGTCCAAAAATATACTGAAGTAAGGCTGCCAAGAGGACTTGAAAGCGGGGCAGAATTGCAGGAAACCGATTTCAGGAGGTAGACTGGAATTGCATTGAAAGCATAGGAAAAGAGGCAGAACGTCCACAATGATGCACTTGGCCAAAAAAGTAGTATGCGTTTTTTCCTGAATATATTCAGGAAAAAACGCATACGCCCTTTTTGGCCAACCAAGCAAGCTTGCAAAGGAAATCTGCACTACAATGAAGTCTCACTTCCCCCCGGTCAAAAGGGCCATCTGAAAAAAGTGTAAAATCCAGAAAGGCAGGACAGGCCATGGAGAACTGGGAGCCTTGTTATGCTGATGGGCGGGATGTAAATTGCCAACAGACACTCGGGAGAAGTGTATGGTGTTTCCTGAAACATCTAAAAAACAAAGCAACAGAGCCTAGGGCACTTCCACTTATGGTCCTATAGCTTAGGGAAATTAAAATCAAAAAGACACAGCCACCCCAAAGTTTGGGACGCCTCTGTTTACAAGAACCTCGTGTACAGTACAAGTTCAACATCGCAGAAAGTGAAAAATGGATAAAGAAGTTGTGGTATTTACTTACAAAGCAATATCACTCAGCAATGAAATCTATGTCATCAGGCCCTTAGCAGCACAATGAGTGGATTCAGGTATGATGATTCTAACTGAAATAAGTCACACAGAAAAAGAAACATCATAAGATATCAGTAATACACGGAATGTAAACTTGGCTACACAGGAACTGTATTACAGAACAGAACAGGGTCTCAAATTTAGAAAACCAACTTATGCTTGCTTAAGGGGAAAGGTGAGTTGGGGTGCTGCATAAAACCAGAGATTGAAATGAGCACAGATAAAGTTCCTTAAGCCAAATATGGAATAGACAAGAGCTACTCCTTGCTCAACGAAATGGACTCAACACCCCATATTAAACGCCTAAGAATGTACCTGACTAGTAAGTATCTTAAAACCTATGGATTGCTATGTCTCCGAAAGAGAATCAAGCATGTGTACAGGGGCATAAACGCAGCAGTGATAGGATTGGAGAGGTTCGGTGAGCAAATGAAGACCCTTTGAAGTCATATTGCATGGTGCCCATTCCACGGGTTTCAACTACCCAGGTTTAAGGTATTCTTCCTTCAGGTAAAACATGCATGTGGAACCTAGAGTATGATCAACCATGTGATCGGGAGACGTGTTCAAATATGTCTCAGTTTTCGTACCCTGGTACTCGGGTGCAACATTCCAGACGCTTTACTAACACCCTCCCGACTTGGAGAGTCAGTCCCTTTAACCTCCTGTTTGGCCCAGTTTGCAATTTCTGCGGAAGATGAACAGGAATAGCGAGAACCAATGAGAGACTAGCTGGAGGTGTCTGGACGGGCAAATTTAACTCTCATTTCCCACCAGGAAGAGGAATTAACCAAAGGCTCAGCGTGCCGTGCCGGAACCAGATTAGGGCCTGAAGCCATCCTGCGGTGTTGCGGCCAGCTCAAAAGAAAGCGAGTTGAAGAAAGGAGCTCAGGGGCACTGTAATTCACAAACCTGCAGAGTTATAAATGACAGCTATCGTCCAAAAATATACTGAAGTAAGGTTTCCAAGAGGACTTGAAAGCGGGGCAGAATTGCAGGAAACCGATTTCAGGAGGCAGACTGGAATTGCATTGAAAGCATAGGAAAAGAGGCAGAACGTCCACAATGATGCACTTGGCCAAAAAGGGCGTATGCGTTTTTTCCTGAATATATTCAGGAAAAAACGCATACGCCCTTTTTGGCCAACCAAGCAAGCTTGCAAAGGAAATCTGCACTACAATGAAGTCTCACTTCCCCCCGGTCAAAAGGGCCATCTGAAAAATGTGTAAAATCCAGAAAGGCAGGACAGGCCATGGAGAACTGGGAGCCTTGTTATGCTGATGGGCGGGATGTAAATTGCCAACAGACACTCGGGAGAAGTGTATGGTGTTTCCTGAAACATCTAAAAAACAAAGCAACAGAGCCTAGGGCACTTCCACTTATGGTCCTATAGCTTAGGGAAATTAAAATCAAAAAGACACAGCCACCCCAAAGTTTGGGACGCCTCTGTTTACAAGAACCTCGTTTACAGTACAAGTTCAACATCGCAGAAAGTGAAAAATGGATAAAGAAGTTGTGGTATTTACTTACAAAGCAATATCACTCAGCAATGAAATCTATGTCATCAGGCCCTTAGCAGCACAATGAGTGGATTCAGGTATGATGATTCTAACTGAAATAAGTCACACAGAAAAAGAAACATCATAAGATATCAGTAATACACGGAATGTAAACTTGGCTACACAGGAACTGAATTACAGAACAGAACAGGGTCTCAAATTTAGAAAACCAACTTATGCTTGCTTAAGGGGAAAGGTGAGTTGGGGTGCTGCATAAAACCAGAGATTGAAATGAGCACAGATAAAGTTCCTTAAGCCAAATATGGAATAGACAAGAGCTACTCCTTGCTCAACGAAATGGACTCAACACCGCATATTAAATG
This sequence comes from Pseudorca crassidens, assembly GCF_039906515.1. Lineage (NCBI taxonomy): Eukaryota > Metazoa > Chordata > Mammalia > Artiodactyla > Delphinidae > Pseudorca > Pseudorca crassidens. The sequence continues at coordinate 157,298 of NW_027136309.1, forward strand.
CCTAAGAATGTACCTGACTAGTAAGTATCTTAAAACCTATGGATTGCTATGTCTCCGAAAGAGAATCAAGCATGTGTACAGGGGCATAAACGCAGCAGTGATAGGATTGGAGAGGTTCGGTGAGCAAATGAAGACCCTTTGAAGTCATATTGCATGGTACCCATTCCACGGGTTTCAACTACCCAGGTTTAAGGTATTCTTCCTTCAGCTAAAACATGCATGTGGAACCTAGAGTATGATCAACCATGTGATCGGGAGACGTGTTCAAATATGTCTCAGTTTTCGTACCCTGGTACTCGGGTGCAACATTCCAGACGCTTTACTAACACCCTCCCGACTTGGAGAGTCAGTCCCTTTAACCTCCTGTTTGGCCCAGTTTGCAATTTCTGCGGAAGATGAACAGGAATAGCGAGAACCAATGAGAGACTAGCTGGAGGTGTCTGGACGGGCAAATTTAACTCTCATTTCCCACCAGGAAGAGGAATTAACCAAAGGCTCAGCGTGCCGTGCCGGAACCAGATTAGGGCCTGAAGCCATCCTGCGGTGTTGCGGCCAGCTCAAAAGAAAGCGAGTTGAAGAAAGGAGCTCAGGGGCACTGTAATTCACAAACCTGCAGAGTTATAAATGACAGCTATCGTCCAAAAATATACTGAAGTAAGGTTTCCAAGAGGACTTGAAAGCGGGGCAGAATTGCAGGAAACCGATTTCAGGAGGCAGACTGGAATTGCATTGAAAGCATAGGAAAAGAGGCAGAACGTCCACAATGATGCACTTGGCCAAAAAGGGCGTATGCGTTTTTTCCTGAATATATTCAGGAAAAAACGCATACGCCCTTTTTGGCCAACCAAGCAAGCTTGCAAAGGAAATCTGCACTACAATGAAGTCTCACTTCCCCCCGGTCAAAAGGGCCATCTGAAAAATGTGTAAAATCCAGAAAGGCAGGACAGGCCATGGAGAACTGGGAGCCTTGTTATGCTGATGGGCGGGATGTAAATTGCCAACAGACACTCGGGAGAAGTGTATGGTGTTTCCTGAAACATCTAAAAAACAAAGCAACAGAGCCTAGGGCACTTCCACTTATGGTCCTATAGCTTAGGGAAATTAAAATCAAAAAGACACAGCCACCCCAAAGTTTGGGACGCCTCTGTTTACAAGAACCTCGTTTACAGTACAAGTTCAACATCGCAGAAAGTGAAAAATGGATAAAGAAGTTGTGGTATTTACTTACAAAGCAATATCACTCAGCAATGAAATCTATGTCATCAGGCCCTTAGCAGCACAATGAGTGGATTCAGGTATGATGATTCTAACTGAAATAAGTCACACAGAAAAAGAAACATCATAAGATATCAGTAATACACGGAATGTAAACTTGGCTACACAGGAACTGAATTACAGAACAGAACAGGGTCTCAAATTTAGAAAACCAACTTATGCTTGCTTAAGGGGAAAGGTGAGTTGGGGTGCTGCATAAAACCAGAGATTGAAATGAGCACAGATAAAGTTCCTTAAGCCAAATATGGAATAGACAAGAGCTACTCCTTGCTCAACGAAATGGACTCAACACCGCATATTAAATGCCTAAGAATGTACCTGACTAGTAAGTATCTTAAAACCTATGGATTGCTATGTCTCCGAAAGAGAATCAAGCATGTGTACAGGGGCATAAACGCAGCAGTGATAGGATTGGAGAGGTTCGGTGAGCAAATGAAGACCCTTTGAAGTCATATTGCATGGTACCCATTCCACGGGTTTCAACTACCCAGGTTTAAGGTATTCTTCCTTCAGCTAAAACATGCATGTGGAACCTAGAGTATGATCAACCATGTGATCGGGAGACGTGTTCAAATATGTCTCAGTTTTCGTACCCTGGTACTCGGGTGCAACATTCCAGACGCTTTACTAACACCCTCCCGACTTGGAGAGTCAGTCCCTTTAACCTCCTGTTTGGCCCAGTTTGCAATTTCTGCGGAAGATGAACAGGAATAGCGAGAACCAATGAGAGACTAGCTGGAGGTGTCTGGACGGGCAAATTTAACTCTCATTTCCCACCAGGAAGAGGAATTAACCAAAGGCTCAGCGTGCCGTGCCGGAACCAGATTAGGGCCTGAAGCCATCCTGCGGTGTTGCGGCCAGCTCAAAAGAAAGCGAGTTGAAGAAAGGAGCTCAGGGGCACTGTAATTCACAAACCTGCAGAGTTATAAATGACAGCTATCGTCCAAAAATATACTGAAGTAAGGTTTCCAAGAGGACTTGAAAGCGGGGCAGAATTGCAGGAAACCGATCTCAGGAGGCAGACTGGAATTGCATTGAAAGCATAGGAAAAGAGGCAGAACGTCCACAATGATGCACTTGGCCAAAAAGGGCGTATGCGTTTTTTCCTGAATATATTCAGGAAAAAACGCATACGCCCTTTTTGGCCAACCAAGCAAGCTTGCAAAGGAAATCTGCACTACAATGAAGTCTCACTTCCCCCCGGTCAAAAGGGCCATCTGAAAAAAGTGTAAAATCCAGAAAGGCAGGACAGGCCATGGAGAACTGGGAGCCTTGTTATGCTGATGGGCGGGATGTAAATTGCCAACAGACACTGGGGAGAAGTGTATGGTGTTTCCTGAAACATCTAAAAAACAAAGCAACAGAGCCTAGGGCACTTCCACTTATGGTCCTATAGCTTAGGGAAATTAAAATCAAAAAGACACAGCCACCCCAAAGTTTGGGACGCCTCTGTTTACAAGAACCTCGTGTACAGTACAAGTTCAACATCGCAGAAAGTGAAAAATGGATAAAGAAGTTGTGGTATTTACTTACAAAGCAATATCACTCAGCAATGAAATCTATGTCATCAGGCCCTTAGCAGCACAATGAGTGGATTCAGGTATGATGATTCTAACTGAAATAAGTCACACAGAAAAAGAAACATCATAAGATATCAGTAATACACGGAATGTAAACTTGGCTACACAGGAACTGAATTACAGAACAGAACAGGGTCTCAAATTTAGAAAACCAACTTATGCTTGCTTAAGGGGAAAGGTGAGTTGGGGTGCTGCATAAAACCAGAGATTGAAATGAGCACAGATAAAGTTCCTTAAGCCAAATATGGAATAGACAAGAGCTACTCCTTGCTCAACGAAATGGACTCAACACCGCATATTAAATGCCTAAGAATGTACCTGACTAGTAAGTATCTTAAAACCTATGGATTGCTATGTCTCCGAAAGAGAATCAAGCATGTGTACAGGGGCATAAACGCAGCAGTGATAGGATTGGAGAGGTTCGGTGAGCAAATGAAGACCCTTTGAAGTCATATTGCATGGTACCCATTCCACGGGTTTCAACTACCCAGGTTTAAGGTATTCTTCCTTCAGGTAAAACATGCATGTGGAACCTAGAGTATGATCAACCATGTGATCGGGAGACGTGTTCAAATATGTCTCAGTTTTCGTACCCTGGTACTCGGGTGCAACATTCCAGACGCTTTACTAACACCCTCCCGACTTGGAGAGTCAGTCCCTTTAACCTCCTGTTTGGCCCAGTTTGCAATTTCTGCGGAAGATGAACAGGAATAGCGAGAACCAATGAGAGACTAGCTGGAGGTGTCTGGACGGGCAAATTTAACTCTCATTTCCCACCAGGAAGAGGAATTAACCAAAGGCTCAGCGTGCCGTGCCGGAACCAGATTAGGGCCTGAAGCCATCCTGCGGTGTTGCGGCCAGCTCAAAACAAAGCGAGTTGAAGAAAGGAGCTCAGGGGCACTGTAATTCACAAACCTGCAGAGTTATAAATGACAGCTATCGTCCAAAAATATACTGAAGTAAGGCTGCCAAGAGGACTTGAAAGCGGGGCAGAATTGCAGGAAACCGATTTCAGGAGGTAGACTGGAATTGCATTGAAAGCATAGGAAAAGAGGCAGAACGTCCACAATGATGCACTTGGCCAAAAAAGTAGTATGCGTTTTTTCCTGAATATATTCAGGAAAAAACGCATACGCCCTTTTTGGCCAACCAAGCAAGCTTGCAAAGGAAATCTGCACTACAATGAAGTCTCACTTCCCCCCGGTCAAAAGGGCCATCTGAAAAAAGTGTAAAATCCAGAAAGGCAGGACAGGCCATGGAGAACTGGGAGCCTTGTTATGCTGATGGGCGGGATGTAAATTGCCAACAGACACTCGGGAGAAGTGTATGGTGTTTCCTGAAACATCTAAAAAACAAAGCAACAGAGCCTAGGGCACTTCCACTTATGGTCCTATAGCTTAGGGAAATTAAAATCAAAAAGACACAGCCACCCCAAAGTTTGGGACGCCTCTGTTTACAAGAACCTCGTTTACAGTACAAGTTCAACATCGCAGAAAGTGAAAAATGGATAAAGAAGTTGTGGTATTTACTTACAAAGCAATATCACTCAGCAATGAAATCTATGTCATCAGGCCCTTAGCAGCACAATGAGTGGATTCAGGTATGATGATTCTAACTGAAATAAGTCACACAGAAAAAGAAACATCATAAGATATCAGTAATACACGGAATGTAAACTTGGCTACACAGGAACTGTATTACAGAACAGAACAGGGTCTCAAATTTAGAAAACCAACTTATGCTTGCTTAAGGGGAAAGGTGAGTTGGGGTGCTGCATAAAACCAGAGATTGAAATGAGCACAGATAAAGTTCCTTAAGCCAAATATGGAATAGACAAGAGCTACTCCTTGCTCAACGAAATGGACTCAACACCCCATATTAAACGCCTAAGAATGTACCTGACTAGTAAGTATCTTAAAACCTATGGATTGCTATGTCTCCGAAAGAGAATCAAGCATGTGTACAGGGGCATAAACGCAGCAGTGATAGGATTGGAGAGGTTCGGTGAGCAAATGAAGACCCTTTGAAGTCATATTGCATGGTGCCCATTCCACGGGTTTCAACTACCCAGGTTTAAGGTATTCTTCCTTCAGGTAAAACATGCATGTGGAACCTAGAGTATGATCAACCATGTGATCGGGAGACGTGTTCAAATATGTCTCAGTTTTCGTACCCTGGTACTCGGGTGCAACATTCCAGACGCTTTACTAACACCCTCCCGACTTGGAGAGTCAGTCCCTTTAACCTCCTGTTTGGCCCAGTTTGCAATTTCTGCGGAAGATGAACAGGAATAGCGAGAACCAATGAGAGACTAGCTGGAGGTGTCTGGACGGGCAAATTTAACTCTCATTTCCCACCAGGAAGAGGAATTAACCAAAGGCTCAGCGTGCCGTGCCGGAACCAGATTAGGGCCTGAAGCCATCCTGCGGTGTTGCGGCCAGCTCAAAAGAAAGCGAGTTGAAGAAAGGAGCTCAGGGGCACTGTAATTCACAAACCTGCAGAGTTATAAATGACAGCTATCGTCCAAAAATATACTGAAGTAAGGCTGCCAAGAGGACTTGAAAGCGGGGCAGAATTGCAGGAAACCGATTTCAGGAGGTAGACTGGAATTGCATTGAAAGCATAGGAAAAGAGGCAGAACGTCCACAATGATGCACTTGGCCAAAAAGGGCGTATGCGTTTTTTCCTGAATATATTCAGGAAAAAACGCATACGCCCTTTTTGGCCAACCAAGCAAGCTTGCAAAGGAAATCTGCACTACAATGAAGTCTCACTTCCCCCCGGTCAAAAGGGCCATCTGAAAAAAGTGTAAAATCCAGAAAGACAGGACAGGCCATGGAGAACTGGGAGCCTTGTTATGCTGATGGGCGGGATGTAAATTGCCAACAGACACTCGGGAGAAGTGTATGGTGTTTCCTGAAACATCTAAAAAACAAAGCAACAGAGCCTAGGGCACTTCCACTTATGGTCCTATAGCTTAGGGAAATTAAAATCAAAAAGACACAGCCACCCCAAAGTTTGGGAAGCCTCTGTTTACAAGAACCTCGTTTACAGTACAAGTTCAACATCGCAGAAAGTGAAAAATGGATAAAGAAGTTGTGGTATTTACTTACAAAGCAATATCACTCAGCAATGAAATCTATGTCATCAGGCCCTTAGCAGCACAATGAGTGGATTCAGGTATGATGATTCTAACTGAAATAAGTCACACAGAAAAAGAAACATCATAAGATATCAGTAATACACGGAATGTAAACTTGGCTACACAGGAACTGAATTACAGAACAGAACAGGGTCTCAAATTTAGAAAACCAACTTATGCTTGCTTAAGGGTAAAGGTGAGTTGGGGTGCTGCATAAAACCAGACATTGAAATGAGCACAGATAAAGTTCCTTAAGCCAAATATGGAATAGACAAGAGCTACTCCTTGCTCAACGAAATGGACTCAACACCGCATATTAAATGCCTAAGAATGTACCTGACTAGTAATTATCTTAAAACCTATGGATTGCTATGTCTCCGAAAGAGAATCAAGCATGTGTACAGGGGCATAAACGCAGCAGTGATAGGATTGGAGAGGTTCGGTGAGCAAATGAAGACCCTTTGAAGTCATATTGCATGGTACCCATTCCACGGGTTTCAACTACCCAGGTTTAAGGTATTCTTCCTTCAGCTAAAACATGCATGTGGAACCTAGAGTATGATCAACCATGTGATTGGGAGTCGTGTTCAAATATGTCTCAGTTTTCGTACCCTGGTACTCGGGTGCAACATTCCAGACGCTTTACTAACACCCGCCCGACTTGGAGAGTCAGTCCCTTTAACCGCCTGTTTGGCCCAGTTTGCAATTTCTGCGGAAGATGAACAGGAATAGCGAGAACCAATGAGAGACTAGCTGGAGGTGTCTGGACGGGCAAATTTAACTCTCATTTCCCACCAGGAAGAGGAATTAACCAAAGGCTCAGCGTGCCGTGCCGGAACCAGATTAGGGCCTGAAGCCATCCTGCGGTGTTGCGGCCAGCTCAAAAGAAAGCGAGTTGAAGAAAGGAGCTCAGGGGCACTGTAATTCACAAACCTGCAGAGTTATAAATGACAGCTATCGTCCAAAAATATACTGAAGTAAGGCTGCCAAGAGGACTTGAAAGCGGGGCAGAATTGCAGGAAACCGATTTCAGGAGGTAGACTGGAATTGCATTGAAAGCATAGGAAAAGAGGCAGAACGTCCACAATGATGCACTTGGCCAAAAAGGGCGTATGCGTTTTTTCCTGAATATATTCAGGAAAAAACGCATACGCCCTTTTTGGCCAACCAAGCAAGCTTGCAAAGGAAATCTGCACTACAATGAAGTCTCACTTCCCCCCGGTCAAAAGGGCCATCTGAAAAAAGTGTAAAATCCAGAAAGGCAGGACAGGCCATGGAGAACTGGGAGCCTTGTTATGCTGATGGGCAGGATGTAAATTGCCAACAGACACTCGGGAGAAGTGTATGGTGTTTCCTGAAACATGTAAAAAACAAAGCAACAGAGCCTAGGGCACTTCCACTTATGGTCCTATAGCTTAGGGAAATTAAAATCAAAAAGACACAGCCACCCCAAAGTTTGGGACGCCTCTGTTTACAAGAACCTCGTTTACAGTACAAGTTCAACATCGCAGAAAGTGAAAAATGGATAAAGAAGTTGTGGTATTTACTTACAAAGCAATATCACTCAGCAATGAAATCTATGTCATCAGGCCCTTAGCAGCACAATGAGTGGATTCAGGTACGATGATTCTAACTGAAATAAGTCACACAGAAAAAGAAATATCATAAGATATCACTAATACACGGAATGTAAACTTGGCTACACAGGAACTGAATTCCAAAACAGAACAGGGTCTCAAATTTAGAAAACCAACTTATGCTTGCTTAAGGGGAAAGGTGAGTTGGGGTGCTGCATAAAACCAGAGATTGAAATGAGCACAGATAAAGTTCCTTAAGCCAAATATGGAATAGACAAGAGCTACTCCTTGCTCAACAAAATGGACTAAACACCGCATATTAAACGCCTAAGAATGTACCTGACTAGTAAGTATCTTAAAACCTATGGATTGCTATGTCTCCGAAAGAGAATCAAGCATGTGTACAGGGGCATAAACGCAGCAGTGATAGGATTGGAGAGGTTCGGTGAGCAAATGAAGACCCTTTGAAGTCATATTGCATGGTACCCATTCCACGGGTTTCAACTACCCAGGTTTAAGGTATTCTTCCTTCAGGTAAAACATGCATGTGGAACCTAGAGTATGATCAACCATGTGATCGGGAGACGTGTTCAAATATGTCTCAGTTTTCGTACCCTGGTACTCGGGTGCAACATTCCAGACGCTTTACTAACACCCTCCCGACTTGGAGAGTCAGTCCCTTTAACCTCCTGTTTGGCCCAGTTTGCAATTTCTGCGGAAGATGAACAGGAATAGCGAGAACCAATGAGAGACTAGCTGGAGGTGTCTGGACGGGCAAATTTAACTCTCATTTCCCACCAGGAAGAGGAATTAACCAAAGGCTCAGCGTGCCGTGCCGGAACCAGATTAGGGCCTGAAGCCATCCTGCGGTGTTGCGGCCAGCTCAAAAGAAAGCGAGTTGAAGAAAGGAGCTCAGGGGCACTGTAATTCACAAACCTGCAGAGTTATAAATGACAGCTATCGTCCAAAAATATACTGAAGTAAGGCTGCCAAGAGGACTTGAAAGCGGGGCAGAATTGCAGGAAACCGATTTCAGGAGGTAGACTGGAATTGCATTGAAAGCATAGGAAAAGAGGCAGAACGTCCACAATGATGCACTTGGCCAAAAAGGGCGTATGCGTTTTTTCCTGAATATATTCAGGAAAAAACGCATACGCCCTTTTTGGCCAACCAAGCAAGCTTGCAAAGGAAATCTGCACTACAATGAAGTCTCACTTCCCCCCGGTCAAAAGGGCCATCTGAAAAAAGTGTAAAATCCAGAAAGGCAGGACAGGCCATGGAGAACTGGGAGCCTTGTTATGCTGATGGGCGGGATGTAAATTGCCAACAGACACTCGGGAGAAGTGTATGGTGTTTCCTGAAACATCTAAAAAACAAAGCAACAGAGCCTAGGGCACTTCCACTTATGGTCCTATAGCTTAGGGAAATTAAAATCAAAAAGACACAGCCACCCCAAAGTTTGGGACGCCTCTGTTTACAAGAACCTCGTTTACAGTACAAGTTCAACATCGCAGAAAGTGAAAAATGGATAAAGAAGTTGTGGTATTTACTTACAAAGCAATATCACTCAGCAATGAAATCTATGTCATCAGGCCCTTAGCAGCACAATGAGTGGATTCAGGTATGATGATTCTAACTGAAATAAGTCACACAGAAAAAGAAACATCATAAGATATCAGTAATACACGGAATGTAAACTTGGCTACACAGGAACTGAATTACAGAACAGAACAGGGTCTCAAATTTAGAAAACCAACTTATGCTTGCTTAAGGGGAAAGGTGAGTTGGGGTGCTGCATAAAACCAGAGATTGAAATGAGCACAGATAAAGTTCCTTAAGCCAAATATGGAATAGACAAGAGCTACTCCTTGCTCAACGAAATGGACTCAACACCGCATATTAAATGCCTAAGAATGTACCTGACTAGTAAGTATCTTAAAACCTATGGATTGCTATGTCTCCGAAAGAGAATCAAGCATGTGTACAGGGGCATAAACGCAGCAGTGATAGGATTGGAGAGGTTCGGTGAGCAAATGAAGACCCTTTGAAGTCATATTGCATGGTACCCATTCCACGGGTTTCAACTACCCAGGTTTAAGGTATTCTTCCTTCAGCTAAAACATGCATGTGGAACCTAGAGTATGATCAACCATGTGATTGGGAGTCGTGTTCAAATATGTCTCAGTTTTCGTACACTGGTACTCGGGTGCAACATTCCAGACGCTTTACTAACACCCTCCCGACTTGGAGAGTCAGTCCCTTTAACCTCCTGTTTGGCCCAGTTTGCAATTTCTGCGGAAGATGAACAGGAATAGCGAGAACCAATGAGAGACTAGCTGGAGGTGTCTGGACGGGCAAATTTAACTCTCATTTCCCACCAGGAAGAGGAATTAACCAAAGGCTCAGCGTGCCGTGCCGGAACCAGATTAGGGCCTGAAGCCATCCTGCGGTGTTGCGGCCAGCTCAAAAGAAAGCGAGTTGAAGAAAGGAGCTCAGGGGCACTGTAATTCACAAACCTGCAGAGTTATAAATGACAGCTATCGTCCAAAAATATACTGAAGTAAGGCTGCCAAGAGGACTTGAAAGCGGGGCAGAATTGCAGGAAACCGATTTCAGGAGGTAGACTGGAATTGCATTGAAAGCATAGGAAAAGAGGCAGAACGTCCACAATGATGCACTTGACCAAAAAGGGCGTATGCGTATTTTTCCTGAATATATTCAGGAAAAAGCGCATATGCCCTTTTTGGCCAACCAAGCAAGCTTGCAAAGGAAATCTGCACTACAATGAAGTCTCACTTCCCCCCGGTCAAAAGGGCCATCTGAAAAAAGTGTAAAATCCAGAAAGGCAGGACAGGCCATGGAGAACTGGGAGCCTTGTTATGCTGATGGGCGGGATGTAAATTGCCAACAGACACTCGGGAGAAGTGTATGGTGTTTCCTGAAACATCTAAAAAACAAAGCAACAGAGCCTAGGGCACTTCCACTTATGGTCCTATAGCTTAGGGAAATTAAAATCAAAAAGACACAGCCACCCCAAAGTTTGGGACGCCTCTGTTTACAAGAACCTCGTTTACAGTACAAGTTCAACATCGCAGAAAGTGAAAAATGGATAAAGAAGTTGTGGTATTTACTTACAAAGCAATATCACTCAGCAATGAAATCTATGTCATCAGGCCCTTAGCAGCACAATGAGTGGATTCAGGTATGATGATTCTAACTGAAATAAGTCACACAGAAAAAGAAACATCATAAGATATCAGTAATACACGGAATGTAAACTTGGCTACACAGGAACTGAATTACAGAACAGAACAGGGTCTCAAATTTAGAAAACCAACTTATGCTTTCTTAAGGGTAAAGGTGAGTTGGGGTGCTGCATAAAACCAGAGATTGAAATGAGCACAGATAAAGTTCCTTAAGCCAAATATGGAATAGACAAGAGCTACTCCTTGCTCAACGAAATGGACTCAACACCGCATATTAAATGCCTAAGAATGTACCTGACTAGTAAGTATCTTAAAACCTATGGATTGCTATGTCTCCGAAAGAGAATCAAGCATGTGTACAGGGGCATAAACGCAGCAGTGATAGGATTGGAGAGGTTCGGTGAGCAAATGAAGACCCTTTGAAGTCATATTGCATGGTACCCATTCCACGGGTTTCAACTACCCAGGTTTAAGGTATTCTTCCTTCAGCTAAAACATGCATGTGGAACCTAGAGTATGATCAACCATGTGATTGGGAGTCGTGTTCAAATATGTCTCAGTTTTCGTACCCTGGTACTCGGGTGCAACATTCCAGACGCTTTACTAACACCCTCCCGACTTGGAGAGTCAGTCCCTTTAACCGCCTGTTTGGCCCAGTTTGCAATTTCTGCGGAAGATGAACAGGAATAGCGAGAACCAATGAGAGACTAGCTGGAGGTGTCTGGACGGGCAAATTTAACTCTCATTTCCCACCAGGAAGAGGAATTAACCAAAGGCTCAGCGTGCCGTGCCGGAACCAGATTAGGGCCTGAAGCCATCCTGCGGTGTTGCGGCCAGCTCAAAAGAAAGCGAGTTGAAGAAAGGAGCTCAGGGGCACTGTAATTCACAAACCTGCAGAGTTATAAATGACAGCTATCGTCCAAAAATATACTGAAGTAAGGCTGCCAAGAGGACTTGAAAGCGGGGCAGAATTGCAGGAAACCGATTTCAGGAGGTAGACTGGAATTGCATTGAAAGCATAGGAAAAGAGGCAGAACGTCCACAATGATGCACTTGGCCAAAAAGGGCGTATGCGTTTTTTCCTGAATATATTCAGGAAAAAACGCATACGCCCTTTTTGGCCAACCAAGCAAGCTTGCAAAGGAAATCTGCACTACAATGAAGTCTCACTTCCCCCCGGTCAAAAGGGTCATCTGAAAAAAGTGTAAAATCCAGAAAGGCAGGACAGGCCATGGAGAACTGGGAGCCTTGTTATGCTGATGGGCAGGATGTAAATTGCCAACAGACACTCGGGAGAAGTGTATGGTGTTTCCTGAAACATGTAAAAAACAAAGCAACAGAGCCTAGGGCACTTCCACTTATGGTCCTATAGCTTAGGGAAATTAAAATCAAAAAGACACAGCCACCCCAAAGTTTGGGACGCCTCTGTTTACAAGAACCTCATTTACAGTACAAGTTCAACATCGCAGAAAGTGAAAAATGGATAAAGAAGTTGTGGTATTTACTTACAAAGCAATATCACTCAGCAATGAAATCTATGTCATCAGGCCCTTAGCAGCACAATGAGTGGATTCAGGTATGATGATTCTAACTGAAATAAGTCACACAGAAAAAGAAACATCATAAGATACCAGTAATACACGGAATGTAAACTTGGCTACACAGGAACTGAATTACAGAACAGAACAGGGTCTCAAATTTAGAAAACCAACTTATGCTTGCTTAAGGGTAAAGGTGAGTTGGGGTGCTGCATAAAACCAGAGATTGAAATGAACACAGATAAAGTTCCTTAAGCCAAATATGGAATAGACAAGAGCTACTCCTTGCTCAACGAAATGGACTCAACACCGCATATTAAATGCCTAAGAATGTACCTGACTAGTAAGTATCTTAAAACCTATGGATTGCTATGTCTCCGAAAGAGAATCAAGCATGTGTACAGGGGCATAAACGCAGCAGTGATAGGATTGGAGAGGTTCGGTGAGCAAATGAAGACCCTTTGAAGTCATATTGCATGGTACCCATTCCACGGGTTTCAACTACCCAGGTTTAAGGTATTCTTCCTTCAGCTAAAACATGCATGTGGAACCTAGAGTATGATCAACCATGTGATCGGGAGACGTGTTCAAATATGTCTCAGTTTTCGTACCCTGGTACTCGGGTGCAACATTCCAGACGCTTTACTAACACCCTCCCGACTTGGAGAGTCAGTCCCTTTAACCTCCTGTTTGGCCCAGTTTGCAATTTCTGCGGAAGATGAACAGGAATAGCGAGAACCAATGAGAGACTAGCTGGAGGTGTCTGGACGGGCAAATTTAACTCTCATTTCCCACCAGGAAGAGGAATTAACCAAAGGCTCAGCGTGCCGTGCCGGAACCAGATTAGGGCCTGAAGCCATCCTGCGGTGTTGCGGCCAGCTCAAAAGAAAGCGAGTTGAAGAAAGGAGCTCAGGGGCACTGTAATTCACAAACCTGCAGAGTTATAAATGACAGCTATCGTCCAAAAATATACTGAAGTAAGGCTGCCAAGAGGACTTGAAAGCGGGGCAGAATTGCAGGAAACCGATTTCAGGAGGTAGACTGGAATTGCATTGAAAGCATAGGAAAAGAGGCAGAATGTCCACAATGATGCACTTGGCCATAAAGGGCGTATGCGTTTTTTCCTGAATATATTCAGGAAGAAACGCATACGCCCGTTTTGGCCAACCAAGCAAGCTTGCAAAGGAAATCTGCACTACAATGAAGTCTCACTTCCCCCCGGTCAAAAGGGCCATCTGAAAAAAGTGTAAAATCCAGAAAGGCAGGACAGGCCATGGAGAACTGGGAGCCTTGTTATGCTGATGGGCGGGATGTAAATTGCCAACAGACGCTCGGGAGAAGTGTATGGTGTTTCCTGAAACATCTAAAAAACAAAGCAACAGAGCCTAGGGCACTTCCACTTATGGTCCTATAGCTTAGGGAAATTAAAATCAAAAAGACACAGCCACCCCAAAGTTTGGGACACCTCTGTTTACAAGAACCTCGTTTACAGTACAAGTTCAACATTGCGGAAAGTGAAAAATGGATAAAGAAGTTGTGGTATTTACTTACAAAGCAATATCACTCAGCAATGAAATCTATGTCATCAGGCCCTTAGCAGCACAATGAGTGGATTCAGGTATGATGATTCTAACTGAAATAAGTCACACAGAAAAAGAAACATCATAAGATATCAGTAATACACGGAATGTAAACTTGGCTACACAGGAACTGAATTACAGAACAGAACAGGGTCTCAAATTTAGAAAACCAACTTATGCTTGCTTAAGGGGAAAGGTGAGTTGGGGTGCTGCATAAAACCAGAGATTGAAATGAGCACAGATAAAGTTCCTTAAGCCAAATATGGAATAGACAAGAGCTACTCCTTGCTCAACGAAATGGACTCAACACCGCATATTAAACGCCTAAGAATGTACCTGACTAGTAAGTATCTTAAAACCTATGGATTGCTATGTCTCCGAAAGAGAATCAAGCATGTGTACAGGGGCATAAACGCAGCAGTGATAGGATTGGAGAGGTTCGGTGAGCAAATGAAGACCCTTTGAAGTCATATTGCATGGTACCCATTCCACGGGTTTCAACTACCCAGGTTTAAGGTATTCTTCCTTCAGCTAAAACATGCATGTGGAACCTAGAGTATGATCAACCATGTGATCGGGAGACGTGTTCAAATATGTCTCAGTTTTCGTACCCTGGTACTCGGGTGCAACATTCTAGACGCTTTAATAACACCCTCCCGACTTGGAGAGTCAGTCCCTTTAACCTCCTGTTTGGCCCAGTTTGCAATTTCTGCGGAAGATGAACAGGAATAGCGAGAACCAATGAGAGACTAGCTGGAGGTGTCTGGACGGGCAAATTTAACTCTCATTTCCCACCAGGAAGAGGAATTAACCAAAGGCTCAGCGTGCCGTGCCGGAACCAGATTAGGGCCTGAAGCCATCCTGCGGTGTTGCGGCCAGCTCAAAAGAAAGCGAGTTGAAGAAAGGAGCTCAGGGGCACTGTAATTCACAAACCTGCAGAGTTATAAATGACAGCTATCGTCCAAAAATATACTGAAGTAAGGCTGCCAAGAGGACTTGAAAGCGGGGCAGAATTGCAGGAAACCGATTTCAGGAGGTAGACTGGAATTGCATTGAAAGCATAGGAAAAGAGGCAGAACGTCCACAATGATGTACTTGGCCAAAAAGGGCATATGCGTTTTTTCCTGAATATATTCAGGAAAAAACGCATACGCCCTTTTTGGTCAACCAAGCAAGCTTGCAAAGGAAATCTGCACTACAATGAAGTCTCACTTCCCCCCGGTCAAAAGGGTCATCTGAAAAAAGTGTAAAATCCAGAAAGGCAGGACAGGCCATGGAGAACTGGGAGCCTTGTTATGCTGATGGGCAGGATGTAAATTGCCAACAGACACTCGGGAGAAGTGTATGGTGTTTCCTGAAACATGTAAAAAACAAAGCAACAGAGCCTAGTGCACTTCCACTTATGGTCCTATAGCTTAGGGAAATTAAAATCAAAAAGACACAGCCACCCCAAAGTTTGGGACGCCTCTGTTTACAAGAACCTCATTTACAGTACAAGTTCAACATCGCAGAAAGTGAAAAATGGATAAAGAAGTTGTGGTATTTACTTACAAAGCAATATCACTCAGCAATGAAATCTATGTCATCAGGCCCTTAGCAGCACAATGAGTGGATTCAGGTATGATGATTCTAACTGAAATAAGTCACACAGAAAAAGAAACATCATAAGATACCAGTAATACACGGAATGTAAACTTGGCTACACAGGAACTGAATTACAGAACAGAACAGGGTCTCAAATTTAGAAAACCAACTTATGCTTGCTTAAGGGTAAAGGTGAGTTGGGGTGCTGCATAAAACCAGAGATTGAAATGAACACAGATAAAGTTCCTTAAGCCAAATATGGAATAGACAAGAGCTACTCCTTGCTCAACGAAATGGACTCAACACCGCATATTAAATGCCTAAGAATGTACCTGACTAGTAAGTATCTTAAAACCTATGGATTGCTATGTCTCCGAAAGAGAATCAAGCATGTGTACAGGGGCATAAACGCAGCAGTGATAGGATTGGAGAGGTTCGGTGAGCAAATGAAGACCCTTTGAAGTCATATTGCATGGTACCCATTCCACGGGTTTCAACTACCCAGGTTTAAGGTATTCTTCCTTCAGGTAAAACATGCATGTGGAACCTAGAGTATGATCAACCATGTGATCGGGAGACGTGTTCAAATATGTCTCAGTTTTCGTACCCTGGTACTCGGGTGCAACATTCCAGACGCTTTACTAACACCCTCCCGACTTGGAGAGTCAGTCCCTTTAACCTCCTGTTTGGCCCAGTTTGCAATTTCTGCGGAAGATGAACAGGAATAGCGAGAACCAATGAGAGACTAGCTGGAGGTGTCTGGACGGGCAAATTTAACTCTCATTTCCCACCAGGAAGAGGAATTAAGCAAAGGCTCAGCGTGCCGTGCCGGAACCAGATTAGGGCCTGAAGCCATCCTGCGGTGTTGCGGCCAGCTCAAAAGAAAGCGAGTTGAAGAAAGGAGCTCAGGGGCACTGTAATTCACAAACCTGCAGAGTTATAAATGACAGCTATCGTCCAAAAATATACTGAAGTAAGGCTGCCAAGAGGACTTGAAAGCGGGGCAGAATTGCAGGAAACCGATTTCAGGAGGTAGACTGGAATTGCATTGAAAGCATAGGAAAAGAGGCAGAACGTCCACAATGATGCACTTGGCCATAAAGGGCGTATGCGTTTTTTCCTGAATATATTCAGGAAGAAACGCATACGCCCGTTTTGGCCAACCAAGCAAGCTTGCAAAGGAAATCTGCACTACAATGAAGTCTCACTTCCCCCCGGTCAAAAGGGCCATCTGAAAAAAGTGTAAAATCCAGAAAGGCAGGACAGGCCATGGAGAACTGGGAGCCTTGTTATGCTGATGGGCGGGATGTAAATTGCCAACAGACACTCGGGAGAAGTGTATGGTGTTTCCTGAAACATGTAAAAAACAAAGCAACAGAGCCTAGGGCACTTCCACTTATGGTCCTATAGCTTAGGGAAATTAAAATCAAAAAGACACAGCCACCCCAAAGTTTGGGACACCTCTGTTTACAAGAACCTCGTTTACAGTACAAGTTCAACATTGCAGAAAGTGAAAAATGGATAAAGAAGTTGTGGTATTTACTTACAAAGCAATATCACTCAGCAATGAAATCTATGTCATCAGGCCCTTAGCAGCACAATGAGTGGATTCAGGTATGATGATTCTAACTGAAATAAGTCACACAGAAAAAGAAACATCATAAGATATCAGTAATACACGGAATGTAAACTTGGCTACACAGGAACTGAATTACAGAACAGAACAGGGTCTCAAATTTAGAAAACCAACTTATGCTTGCTTAAGGGGAAAGGTGAGTTGGGGTGCTGCATAAAACCAGAGATTGAAATGAGCACAGATAAAGTTCCTTAAGCCAAATATGGAATAGACAAGAGCTACTCCTTGCTCAACGAAATGGACTCAACACCGCATATTAAACGCCTAAGAATGTACCTGACTAGTAAGTATCTTAAAACCTATGGATTGCTATGTCTCCGAAAGAGAATCAAGCATGTGTACAGGGGCATAAACGCAGCAGTGATAGGATTGGAGAGGTTCGGTGAGCAAATGAAGACCCTTTGAAGTCATATTGCATGGTACCCATTCCACGGGTTTCAACTACCCAGGTTTAAGGTATTCTTCCTTCAGCTAAAACATGCATGTGGAACCTAGAGTATGATCAACCATGTGATCGGGAGACGTGTTCAAATATGTCTCAGTTTTCGTACCCTGGTACTCGGGTGCAACATTCTAGACGCTTTAATAACACCCTCCCGACTTGGAGAGTCAGTCCCTTTAACCTCCTGTTTGGCCCAGTTTGCAATTTCTGCGGAAGATGAACAGGAATAGCGAGAACCAATGAGAGACTAGCTGGAGGTGTCTGGACGGGCAAATTTAACTCTCATTTCCCACCAGGAAGAGGAATTAACCAAAGGCTCAGCGTGCCGTGCCGGAACCAGATTAGGGCCTGAAGCCATCCTGCGGTGTTGCGGCCAGCTCAAAAGAAAGCGAGTTGAAGAAAGGAGCTCAGGGGCACTGTAATTCACAAACCTGCAGAGTTATAAATGACAGCTATCGTCCAAAAATATACTGAAGTAAGGCTGCCAAGAGGACTTGAAAGCGGGGCAGAATTGCAGGAAACCGATTTCAGGAGGTAGACTGGAATTGCATTGAAAGCATAGGAAAAGAGGCAGAACGTCCACAATGATGCACTTGGCCAAAAAGGGCATATGCGTTTTTTCCTGAATATATTCAGGAAAAAACGCATACGCCCGTTTTGGCCAACCAAGCAAGCTTGCAAAGGAAATCTGCACTACAATGAAGTCTCACTTTCCCCCGGTCAAAAGGGCCATCTGAAAAAAGTGTAAAATCCAGAAAGGCAGGACAGGCCATGGAGAACTGGGAGCCTTGTTATGCTGATGGGCGGGATGTAAATTGCCAACAGACACTCGGGAGAAGTGTATGGTGTTTCCTGAAACATGTAAAAAACAAAGCAACAGAGCCTAGGGCACTTCCACTTATGGTCCTATAGCTTAGGGAAATTAAAATCAAAAAGACACAGCCACCCCAAAGTTTGGGACGCCTCTGTTTACAAGAACCTCGTTTACAGTACAAGTTCAACATCGCAGAAAGTGAAAAATGGATAAAGAAGTTGTGGTATTTACTTACAAAGCAATATCACTCAGCAATGAAATCTATGTCATCAGGCCCTTAGCAGCACAATGAGTGGATTCAGGTACGATGATTCTAACTGAAATAAGTCACACAGAAAAAGAAATATCATAAGATATCACTAATACACGGAATGTAAACTTGGCTACACAGGAACTGAATTCCAAAACAGAACAGGGTCTCAAATTTAGAAAACCAACTTATGCTTGCTTAAGGGGAAAGGTGAGTTGGGGTGCTGCATAAAACCAGAGATTGAAATGAGCACAGATAAAGTTCCTTAAGCCAAATATGGAATAGACAAGAGCTACTCCTTGCTCAACAAAATGGACTAAACACCGCATATTAAACGCCTAAGAATGTACCTGACTAGTAAGTATCTTAAAACCTATGGATTGCTATGTCTCCAAAAGAGAATCAAGCATGTGTACAGGGGCATAAACGCAGCAGTGATAGGATTGGAGAGGTTCGGTGAGCAAATGAAGACCCTCTGAAGTCATATTACATGGTACCCATTCCACGGGTTTCAACTAACCAGGTTTAAGGTATTCTTCCTTCAGCTAAAACATGCATGTGGAACCTAGAGTATGATCAACCATGTGATCGGGAGATATGTTCAAATATGTCTCAGTTTCGTACCCTGGTACTCGGGTGCAACATTCCAGACGCTTTACTAACACCCTCCCGACTTGGAGAGTCAGCGCCTTTAACCTCCTGTTTGGCCCAGTTTGCAATTTCTGCGGAAGATGAACAGGAATAGCGAGAACCAATGAGAGACTAGCTGGAGGTGTCTGGACGGGCAAATTTAACCCTCATTTCCCACCAGGAAGAGGAATTAACCAAAGGCTCAGCGTGCCGTGCCGGAACCAGATTAGGGCCTGAAGCCATCCTGCGGTGTTGCGGCCAGCTCAAAAGAAAGCGAGTTGAAGAAAGGAGCTCAGGGGCACTGTAATTCACAAACCTGCAGAGTTATAAATGACAGCTATCGTCCAAAAATATACTGAAGTAAGGCTGCCAAGAGGACTTGAAAGCGGGGCAGAATTGCAGGAAACCGATTTCAGGAGGTAGACTGGAATTGCATTGAAAGCATAGGAAAAGAGGCAGAACGTCCACAATGATGTACTTGGCCAAAAAGGGCGTATGCGTTTTTTCCTGAATATATTCAGGAAAAAACGCATACGCCCTTTTTGGTCAACCAAGCAAGCTTGCAAAGGAAATCTGCACTACAATGAAGTCTCACTTCCCCCCGGTCAAAAGGGCCATCTGAAAAAAGTGTAAAATCCAGAAAGGCAGGACAGGCCATGGAGAACTGGGAGCCTTGTTATGCTGATGGGCAGGATGTAAATTGCCAACAGACACTCCGGAGAAGTGTATGGTGTTTCCTGAAACATCTAAAAAACAAAGCAACAGAGCCTAGGGCACTTCCACTTATGGTCCTATAGCTTAGGGAAATTAAAATCAAAAAGACACAGCCACCCCAAAGTTTGGGACGCCTCTGTTTACAAGAACCTCGTTTACAGTACAAGTTCAACATCGCAGAAAGTGAAAAATGGATAAAGAAGTTGTGGTATTTACTTACAAAGCAATATCACTCAGCAATGAAATCTATGTCATCAGGCCCTTAGCAGCACAATGAGTGGATTCAGGTATGATGATTCTAACTGAAATAAGTCACACAGAAAAAGAAACATCATAAGATATCAGTAATACACGGAATGTAAACTTGGCTACACAGGAACTGAATTACAGAACAGAACAGGGTCTCAAATTTAGAAAACCAACTTATGCTTTCTTAAGGGTAAAGGTGAGTTGGGGTGCTGCATAAAACCAGAGATTGAAATGAGCACAGATAAAGTTCCTTAAGCCAAATATGGAATAGACAAGAGCTACCTCTTGCTCAACGAAATGGACTCAACACCGCATATTAAACGCCTAAGAATGTACCTGACTAGTAAGTATCTTAAAACCTATGGATTGCTATGTCTCCGAAAGAGAATCAAGCATGTGTACAGGGGCATAAACGCAGCAGTGATAGGATTGGAGAGGTTCGGTGAGCAAATGAAGACCCTTTGAAGTCATATTGCATGGTACCCATTCCACGGGTTTCAACTACCCAGGTTTAAGGTATTCTTCCTTCAGCTAAAACATGCATGTGGAACCTAGAGTATGATCAACCATGTGATCGGGAGACGTGTTCAAATATGTCTCAGTTTTCGTACCCTGGTACTCGGGTGCAACATTCCAGACGCTTTACTAACACCCTCCCGACTTGGAGAGTCAGTCCCTTTAACCTCCTGTTTGGCCCAGTTTGCAATTTCTGCGGAAGATGAACAGGAATAGCGAGAACCAATGAGAGACTAGCTGGAGGTGTCTGGACGGGCAAATTTAACTCTCATTTCCCACCAGGAAGAGGAATTAACCAAAGGCTCAGCGTGCCGTGCCGGAACCAGATTAGGGCCTGAAGCCATCCTGCGGTGTTGCGGCCAGCTCAAAAGAAAGCGAGTTGAAGAAAGGAGCTCAGGGGCACTGTAATTCACAAACCTGCAGAGTTATAAATGACAGCTATCGTCCAAAAATATACTGAAGTAAGGCTGCCAAGAGGACTTGAAAGCGGGGCAGAATTGCAGGAAACCGATTTCAGGAGGCAGACTGGAATTGCATTGAAAGCATAGGAAAAGAGGCAGAACGTCCACCATGATGCACTTGGCCAAAAAGGGCATATGCGTTTTTTCCTGAATATATTCAGGAAAAAACGCATACGCCCTTTTTGGCCAACCAAGCAAGCTTGCAAAGGAAATCTGCACTACAATGAAGTCTCACTTCCCCCCGGTCAAAAGGGCCATCTGAAAAAAGTGTAAAATCCAGAAAGGCAGGACAGGCCATGGAGAACTGGGAGCCTTGTTATGCTGATGGGCGGGATGTAAATTGCCAACAGACACTCGGGAGAAGTGTATGGTGTTTCCTGAAACATCTAAAAAACAAAGCAACAGAGCCTAGGGCACTTCCACTTATGGTCCTATAGCTTAGGGAAATTAAAATCAAAAAGACACAGCCACCCCAAAGTTTGGGACGCCTCTGTTTACAAGAACCTCGTTTACAGTACAAGTTCAACATCGCAGAAAGTGAAAAATGGATAAAGAAGTTGTGGTATTTACTTACAAAGCAATATCACTCAGCAATGAAATCTATGTCATCAGGCCCTTAGCAGCACAATGAGTGGATTCAGGTACGATGATTCTAACTGAAATAAGTCACACAGAAAAAGAAATATCATAAGATATCACTAATACACGGAATGTAAACTTGGCTACACAGGAACTGAATTCCAAAACAGAACAGGGTCTCAAATTTAGAAAACCAACTTATGCTTTCTTAAGGGTAAAGGTGAGTTGGGGTGCTGCATAAAACCAGAGATTGAAATGAGCACAGATAAAGTTCCTTAAGCCAAATATGGAATAGACAAGAGCTACCTCTTGCTCAACGAAATGGACTCAACACCGCATATTAAACGCCTAAGAATGTACCTGACTAGTAAGTATCTTAAAACCTATGGATTGCTATGTCTCCGAAAGAGAATCAAGCATGTGTACAGGGGCATAAACGCAGCAGTGATAGGATTGGAGAGGTTCGGTGAGCAAATGAAGACCCTTTGAAGTCATATTGCATGGTACCCATTCCACGGGTTTCAACTACCCAGGTTTAAGGTATTCTTCCTTCAGCTAAAACATGCATGTGGAACCTAGAGTATGATCAACCATGTGATCGGGAGACGTGTTCAAATATGTCTCAGTTTTCGTACCCTGGTACTCGGGTGCAACATTCCAGACGCTTTACTAACACCCTCCCGACTTGGAGAGTCAGTCCCTTTAACCTCCTGTTTGGCCCAGTTTGCAATTTCTGCGGAAGATGAACAGGAATAGCGAGAACCAATGAGAGACTAGCTGGAGGTGTCTGGACGGGCAAATTTAACTCTCATTTCCCACCAGGAAGAGGAATTAACCAAAGGCTCAGCGTGCCGTGCCGGAACCAGATTAGGGCCTGAAGCCATCCTGCGGTGTTGCGGCCAGCTCAAAAGAAAGCGAGTTGAAGAAAGGAGCTCAGGGGCACTGTAATTCACAAACCTGCAGAGTTATAAATGACAGCTATCGTCCAAAAATATACTGAAGTAAGGCTGCCAAGAGGACTTGAAAGCGGGGCAGAATTGCAGGAAACCGATTTCAGGAGGCAGACTGGAATTGCATTGAAAGCATAGGAAAAGAGGCAGAACGTCCACCATGATGCACTTGGCCAAAAAGGGCATATGCGTTTTTTCCTGAATATATTCAGGAAAAAACGCATACGCCCTTTTTGGCCAACCAAGCAAGCTTGCAAAGGAAATCTGCACTACAATGAAGTCTCACTTCCCCCCGGTCAAAAGGGCCATCTGAAAAAAGTGTAAAATCCAGAAAGGCAGGACAGGCCATGGAGAACTGGGAGCCTTGTTATGCTGATGGGCGGGATGTAAATTGCCAACAGACACTCGGGAGAAGTGTATGGTGTTTCCTGAAACATCTAAAAAACAAAGCAACAGAGCCTAGGGCACTTCCACTTATGGTCCTATAGCTTAGGGAAATTAAAATCAAAAAGACACAGCCACCCCAAAGTTTGGGACGCCTCTGTTTACAAGAACCTCGTTTACAGTACAAGTTCAACATCGCAGAAAGTGAAAAATGGATAAAGAAGTTGTGGTATTTACTTACAAAGCAATATCACTCAGCAATGAAATCTATGTCATCAGGCCCTTAGCAGCACAATGAGTGGATTCAGGTACGATGATTCTAACTGAAATAAGTCACACAGAAAAAGAAATATCATAAGATATCACTAATACACGGAATGTAAACTTGGCTACACAGGAACTGAATTCCAAAACAGAACAGGGTCTCAAATTTAGAAAACCAACTTATGCTTTCTTAAGGGTAAAGGTGAGTTGGGGTGCTGCATAAAACCAGAGATTGAAATGAGCACAGATAAAGTTCCTTAAGCCAAATATGGAATAGACAAGAGCTACCTCTTGCTCAACGAAATGGACTCAACACCGCATATTAAACGCCTAAGAATGTACCTGACTAGTAAGTATCTTAAAACCTATGGATTGCTATGTCTCCGAAAGAGAATCAAGCATGTGTACAGGGGCATAAACGCAGCAGTGATAGGATTGGAGAGGTTCGGTGAGCAAATGAAGACCCTTTGAAGTCATATTGCATGGTACCCATTCCACGGGTTTCAACTACCCAGGTTTAAGGTATTCTTCCTTCAGCTAAAACATGCATGTGGAACCTAGAGTATGATCAACCATGTGATCGGGAGACGTGTTCAAATATGTCTCAGTTTTCGTACCCTGGTACTCGGGTGCAACATTCCAGACGCTTTACTAACACCCTCCCGACTTGGAGAGTCAGTCCCTTTAACCTCCTGTTTGGCCCAGTTTGCAATTTCTGCGGAAGATGAACAGGAATAGCGAGAACCAATGAGAGACTAGCTGGAGGTGTCTGGACGGGCAAATTTAACTCTCATTTCCCACCAGGAAGAGGAATTAACCAAAGGCTCAGCGTGCCGTGCCGGAACCAGATTAGGGCCTGAAGCCATCCTGCGGTGTTGCGGCCAGCTCAAAAGAAAGCGAGTTGAAGAAAGGAGCTCAGGGGCACTGTAATTCACAAACCTGCAGAGTTATAAATGACAGCTATCGTCCAAAAATATACTGAAGTAAGGCTGCCAAGAGGACTTGAAAGCGGGGCAGAATTGCAGGAAACCGATTTCAGGAGGCAGACTGGAATTGCATTGAAAGCATAGGAAAAGAGGCAGAACGTCCACCATGATGCACTTGGCCAAAAAGGGCATATGCGTTTTTTCCTGAATATATTCAGGAAAAAACGCATACGCCCTTTTTGGCCAACCAAGCAAGCTTGCAAAGGAAATCTGCACTACAATGAAGTCTCACTTCCCCCCGGTCAAAAGGGCCATCTGAAAAAAGTGTAAAATCCAGAAAGGCAGGACAGGCCATGGAGAACTGGGAGCCTTGTTATGCTGATGGGCGGGATGTAAATTGCCAACAGACACTCGGGAGAAGTGTATGGTGTTTCCTGAAACATCTAAAAAACAAAGCAACAGAGCCTAGGGCACTTCCACTTATGGTCCTATAGCTTAGGGAAATTAAAATCAAAAAGACACAGCCACCCCAAAGTTTGGGACGCCTCTGTTTACAAGAACCTCGTTTACAGTACAAGTTCAACATCGCAGAAAGTGAAAAATGGATAAAGAAGTTGTGGTATTTACTTACAAAGCAATATCACTCAGCAATGAAATCTATGTCATCAGGCCCTTAGCAGCACAATGAGTGGATTCAGGTACGATGATTCTAACTGAAATAAGTCACACAGAAAAAGAAATATCATAAGATATCACTAATACACGGAATGTAAACTTGGCTACACAGGAACTGAATTCCAAAACAGAACAGGGTCTCAAATTTAGAAAACCAACTTATGCTTGCTTAAGGGGAAAGGTGAGTTGGGGTGCTGCATAAAACCAGAGATTGAAATGAGCACAGATAAAGTTCCTTAAGCCAAATATGGAATAGACAAGAGCTACTCCTTGCTCAACGAAATGGACTCAACACCGCATATTAAATGCCTAAGAATGTACCTGACTAGTAAGTATCTTAAAACCTATGGATTGCTATGTCTCCGAAAGAGAATCAAGCATGTGTACAGGGGCATAAACGCAGCAGTGATAGGATTGGAGAGGTTCGGTGAGCAAATGAAGACCCTTTGAAGTTATATTGCATGGTACCCATTCCACGGGTTTCAACTACCCAGGTTTAAGGTATTCTTCCTTCAGCTAAAACATGCATGTGGAACCTAGAGTATGATCAACCATGTGATCGGGAGACGTGTTCAAATATGTCTCAGTTTTCGTACCCTGGTACTCGGGTGCAACATTCCAGACGCTTTACTAACACCCTCCCGACTTGGAGAGTCAGTCCCTTTAACCTCCTGTTTGGCCCAGTTTGCAATTTCTGCGGAAGATGAACAGGAATAGCGAGAACCAATGAGAGACTAGCTGGAGGTGTCTGGACGGGCAAATTTAACTCTCATTTCCCACCAGGAAGAGGAATTAAGCAAAGGCTCAGCGTGCCGTGCCGGAACCAGATTAGGGCCTGAAGCCATCCTGCGGTGTTGCGGCCAGCTCAAAAGAAAGCGAGTTGAAGAAAGGAGCTCAGGGGCACTGTAATTCACAAACCTGCAGAGTTATAAATGACAGCTATCGTCCAAAAATATACTGAAGTAAGGCTGCCAAGAGGACTTGAAAGCGGGGCAGAATTGCAGGAAACCGATTTCAGGAGGTAGACTGGAATTGCATTGAAAGCATAGGAAAAGAGGCAGAACGTCCACAATGATGCACTTGGCCAAAAAGGGCGTATGCGTTTTTTCCTGAATATATTCAGGAAAAAACGCATACGCCCTTTTTGGCCAACCAAGCAAGCTTGCAAAGGAAATCTGCACTACAATGAAGTCTCACTTGCCCCCGGTCAAAAGGGCCATCTGAAAAAAGTGTAAAATCCAGAAAGGCAGGACAGGCCATGGAGAACTGGGAGCCTTGTTATGCTGATGGGCGGGATGTAAATTGCCAACAGACACTCGGGAGAAGTGTATGGTGTTTCCTGAAACATCTAAAAAACAAAGCAACAGAGCCTAGGGCACTTCCACTTATGGTCCTATAGCTTAGGGAAATTAAAATCAAAAAGACACAGCCACCCCAAAGTTTGGGACGCCTCTGTTTACAAGAACCTCGTTTACAGTACAAGTTCAACATCGCAGAAAGTGAAAAATGGATAAAGAAGTTGTGGTATTTACTTACAAAGCAATATCACTCAGCAATGAAATCTATGTCATCAGGCCCTTAGCAGCACAATGAGTGGATTCAGGTATGATGATTCTAACTGAAATAAGTCACACAGAAAAAGAAACATCATAAGATATCAGTAATACACGGAATGTAAACTTGGCTACACAGGAACTGAATTACAGAACAGAACAGGGTCTCAAATTTAGAAAACCAACTTATGCTTGCTTAAGGGGAAAGGTGAGTTGGGGTGCTGCATAAAACCAGAGATTGAAATGAGCACAGATAAAGTTCCTTAAGCCAAATATGGAATAGACAAGAGCTACCTCTTGCTCAACGAAATGGACTCAACACCGCATATTAAACGCCTAAGAATGTACCTGACTAGTAAGTATCTTAAAACCTATGGATTGCTATGTCTCCGAAAGAGAATCAAGCATGTGTACAGGGGCATAAACGCAGCAGTGATAGGATTGGAGAGGTTTGGTGAGCAAATGAAGACCCTTTGAAGTCATATTGCATGGTACCCATTCCACGGGTTTCAACTACCCAGGTTTAAGGTATTCTTCCTTCAGGTAAAACATGCATGTGGAACCTAGAGTATGATCAACCATGTGATCGGGAGACGTGTTCAAATATGTCTCAGTTTTCGTACCCTGGTACTCGGGTGCAACATTCCAGACGCTTTACTAACACCCTCCCAACTTGGAGAGTCAGTCCCTTTAACCTCCTGTTTGGCCCAGTTTGCAATTTCTGCGGAAGATGAACAGGAATAGCGAGAACCAATGAGAGACTAGCTGGAGGTGTCTGGACGGGCAAATTTAACTCTCATTTCCCACCAGGAAGAGGAATTAACCAAAGGCTCAGCGTGCCGTGCCGGAACCAGATTAGGGCCTGAAGCCATCCTGCGGTGTTGCGGCCAGCTCAAAAGAAAGCGAGTTGAAGAAAGGAGCTCAGGGGCACTGTAATTCACAAACCTGCAGAGTTATAAATGACAGCTATCGTCCAAAATTATACTGAAGTAAGGCTGCCAAGAGGACTTGAAAGCGGGGCAGAATTGCAGGAAACCGATTTCAGGAGGCACACTGGAATTGCATTGAAAGCATAGGAAAAGAGGCAGAACGTCCACAATGATGCACTTGGCCAAAAAGGGCGTATGCGTTTTTTCCTGAATATATTCAGGAAAAAACGCATACGCCCTTTTTGGCCAACCAAGCAAGCTTGCAAAGGAAATCTGCACTACAATGAAGTCTCACTTCCCCCCGGTCAAAAGGGCCATCTGAAAAAAGTGTAAAATCCAGAAAGGCAGGACAGGCCATGGAGAACTGGGAGTCTTGTTATGCTGATGGGCGGGATGTAAATTGCCAACAGACACTCGGGAGAAGTGTATGGTGTTTCCTGAAACATCTAAAAAACAAAGCAACAGAGCCTAGGGCACTTCCACTTATGGTCCTATAGCTTAGGGAAATTAAAATCAAAAAGACACAGCCACCCCAAAGTTTGGGACGCCTCTGTTTACAAGAACCTCGTGTACAGTACAAGTTCAACATCGCAGAAAGTGAAAAATGGATAAAGAAGTTGTGGTATTTACTTACAAAGCAATATCACTCAGCAATGAAATCTATGTCATCAGGCCCTTAGCAGCACAATGAGTGGATTCAGGTATGATGATTCTAACTGAAATAAGTCACACAGAAAAAGAAACATCATAAGATATCAGTAATACACGGAATGTAAACTTGGCTACACAGGAACTGAATTACAGAACAGAACAGGGTCTCAAATTTAGAAAACCAACTTATGCTTGCTTAAGGGTAAAGGTGAGTTGGGGTGCTGCATAAAACCAGAGATTGAAATGAGCACAGATAAAGTTCCTTAAGCCAAATATGGAATACACAAGAGCTACTCCTTGCTCAACGAAATGGACTCAACACCGCATATTAAATGCCTAAGAATGTACCTGACTAGTAACTATCTTAAAACCTATGGATTGCTATGTCTCCGAAAGAGAATCAAGCATGTGTACAGGGGCATAAACGCAGCAGTGATAGGATTGGAGAGGTTCGGTGAGCAAATGAAGACCCTTTGAAGTCATATTGCATGGTACCCATTCCACGGGTTTCAACTACCCAGGTTTAAGGTATTCTTCCTTCAGCTAAAACATGCATGTGGAACCTAGAGTATGATCAACCATGTGATCGGGAGACGTGTTCAAATATGTCTCAGTTTTCGTACCCTGGTACTCGGGTGCAACATTCCAGACGCTTTACTAACACCCTCCCGACTTGGAGAGTCAGTCCCTTTAACCTCCTGTTTGGCCCAGTTTGCAATTTCTGCGGAAGATGAACAGGAATAGCGAGAACCAATGAGAGACTAGCTGGAGGTGTCTGGACGGGCAAATTTAACTCTCATTTCCCACCAGGAAGAGGAATTAAGCAAAGGCTCAGCGTGCCGTGCCGGAACCAGATTAGGGCCTGAAGCCATCCTGCGGTGTTGCGGCCAGCTCAAAAGAAAGCGAGTTGAAGAAAGGAGCTCAGGGGCACTGTAATTCACAAACCTGCAGAGTTATAAATGACAGCTATCGTCCAAAAATATACTGAAGTAAGGCTGCCAAGAGGACTTGAAAGCGGGGCAGAATTGCAGGAAACCGATTTCAGGAGGTAGACTGGAATTGCATTGAAAGCATAGGAAAAGAGGCAGAACGTCCACAATGATGCACTTGGCCATAAAGGGCGTATGCGTTTTTTCCTGAATATATTCAGGAAGAAACGCATACGCCCGTTTTGGCCAACCAAGCAAGCTTGCAAATGAAATCTGCACTACAATGAAGTCTCACTTCCCCCCGGTCAAAAGGGCCATCTGAAAAAAGTGTAAAATCCAGAAAGGCAGGACAGGCCATGGAGAACTGGGAGCCTTGTTATGCTGATGGGCGGGATGTAAATTGCCAACAGACACTCGGGAGAAGTGTATGGTGTTTCCTGAAACATCTAAAAAACAAAGCAACAGAGCCTAGGGCACTTCCACTTATGGTCCTATAGCTTAGGGAAATTAAAATCAAAAAGACACAGCCACCCCAAAGTTTGGGACGCCTCTGTTTACAAGAACCTCGTGTACAGTACAAGTTCAACATCGCAGAAAGTGAAAAATGGATAAAGAAGTTGTGGTATTTACTTACAAAGCAATATCACTCAGCAATGAAATCTATGTCATCAGGCCCTTAGCAGCACAATGAGTGGATTCAGGTATGATGATTCTAACTGAAATAAGTCACACAGAAAAAGAAACATCATAAGATATCAGTAATACACGGAATGTAAACTTGGCTACACAGGAACTGAATTACAGAACAGAACAGGGTCTCAAATTTAGAAAACCAACTTATGCTTGCTTAAGGGGAAAGGTGAGTTGGGGTGCTGCATAAAACCAGAGATTGAAATGAGCACAGATAAAGTTCCTTAAGCCAAATATGGAATAGACAAGAGCTACTCCTTGCTCAACGAAATGGACTCAACACCGCATATTAAACGCCTAAGAATGTACCTGACTAGTAAGTATCTTAAAACCTATGGATTGCTATGTCTCCGAAAGAGAATCAAGCATGTGTACAGGGGCATAAACGCAGCAGTGATAGGATTGGAGAGGTTCGGTGAGCAAATGAAGACCCTTTGAAGTCATATTGCATGGTACCCATTCCACGGGTTTCAACTACCCAGGTTTAAGGTATTCTTCCTTCAGCTAAAACATGCATGTGGAACCTAGAGTATGATCAACCATGTGATCGGGAGACGTGTTCAAATATGTCTCAGTTTTCGTACCCTGGTACTCGGGTGCAACATTCCAGACGCTTTACTAACACCCTCCCGACTTGGAGAGTCAGTCCCTTTAACCTCCTGTTTGGCCCAGTTTGCAATTTCTGCGGAAGATGAACAGGAATAGCGAGAACCAATGAGAGACTAGCTGGAGGTGTCTGGACGGGCAAATTTAACTCTCATTTCCCACCAGGAAGAGGAATTAAGCAAAGGCTCAGCGTGCCGTGCCGGAACCAGATTAGGGCCTGAAGCCATCCTGCGGTGTTGCGGCCAGCTCAAAAGAAAGCGAGTTGAAGAAAGGAGCTCAGGGGCACTGTAATTCACAAACCTGCAGAGTTATAAATGACAGCTATCGTCCAAAAATATACTGAAGTAAGGCTGCCAAGAGGACTTGAAAGCGGGGCAGAATTGCAGGAAACCGATTTCAGGAGGTAGACTGGAATTGCATTGAAAGCATAGGAAAAGAGGCAGAACGTCCACAATGATGCACTTGGCCATAAAGGGCGTATGCGTTTTTTCCTGAATATATTCAGGAAGAAACGCATACGCCCGTTTTGGCCAACCAAGCAAGCTTGCAAAGGAAATCTGCACTACAATGAAGTCTCACTTCCCCCCGGTCAAAAGGGCCATCTGAAAAAAGTGTAAAATCCAGAAAGGCAGGACAGGCCATGGAGAACTGGGAGCCTTGTTATGCTGATGGGCGGGATGTAAATTGCCAACAGACACTGGGGAGAAGTGTATGGTGTTTCCTGAAACATCTAAAAAACAAAGCAACAGAGCCTAGGGCACTTCCACTTATGGTCCTATAGCTTAGGGAAATTAAAATCAAAAAGACACAGCCACCCCAAAGTTTGGGACACCTCTGTTTACAAGAACCTCGTTTACAGTACAAGTTCAACATCGCAGAAAGTGAAAAATGGATAAAGAAGTTGTGGTATTTACTTACAAAGCAATATCACTCAGCAATGAAATCTATGTCATCAGGCCCTTAGCAGCACAATGAGTGGATTCAGGTATGATGATTCTAACTGAAATAAGTCACACAGAAAAAGAAACATCATAAGATATCAGTAATACACGGAATGTAAACTTGGCTACACAGGAACTGAATTACAGAACAGAACAGGGTCTCAAATTTAGAAAACCAACTTATGCTTGCTTAAGGGGAAAGGTGAGTTGGGGTGCTGCATAAAACCAGAGATTGAAATGAGCACAGATAAAGTTCCTTAAGCCAAATATGGAATAGACAAGAGCTACTCCTTGCTCAACGAAATGGACTCAACACCGCATATTAAACGCCTAAGAATGTACCTGACTAGTAAGTATCTTAAAACCTATGGATTGCTATGTCTCCGAAAGAGAATCAAGCATGTGTACAGGGGCATAAACGCAGCAGTGATAGGATTGGAGAGGTTCGGTGAGCAAATGAAGACCCTTTGAAGTCATATTGCATGGTACCCATTCCACGGGTTTCAACTACCCAGGTTTAAGGTATTCTTCCTTCAGCTAAAACATGCATGTGGAACCTAGAGTATGATCAACCATGTGATCGGGAGACGTGTTCAAATATGTCTCAGTTTTCGTACCCTGGTACTCGGGTGCAACATTCTAGACGCTTTAATAACACCCTCCCGACTTGGAGAGTCAGTCCCTTTAACCTCCTGTTTGGCCCAGTTTGCAATTTCTGCGGAAGATGAACAGGAATAGCGAGAACCAATGAGAGACTAGCTGGAGGTGTCTGGACGGGCAAATTTAACTCTCATTTCCCACCAGGAAGAGGAATTAACCAAAGGCTCAGTGTGCCGTGCCGGAACCAGATTAGGGCCTGAAGCCATCCTGCGGTGTTGCGGCCAGCTCAAAAGAAAGCGAGTTGAAGAAAGGAGCTCAGGGGCACTGTAATTCACAAACCTGCAGAGTTATAAATGACAGCTATCGTCCAAAAATATACTGAAGTAAGGCTGCCAAGAGGACTTGAAAGCGGGGCAGAATTGCAGGAAACCGATTTCAGGAGGTAGACTGGAATTGCATTGAAAGCATAGGAAAAGAGGCAGAACGTCCACAATGATGCACTTGGCCAAAAAGTGCATATGCGTTTTTTCCTGAATATATTCAGGAAAAAACGCATACGCCCTTTTTGGCCAACCAAGCAAGCTTGCAAAGGAAATCTGCACTACAATGAAGTCTCACTTTCCCCCGGTCAAAAGGGCCATCTGAAAAAAGTGTAAAATCCAGAAAGGCAGGACAGGCCATGGAGAACTGGGAGCCTTGTTATGCTGATGGGCGGGATGTAAATTGCCAACAGACACTCGGGAGAAGTGTATGGTGTTTCCTGAAACATGTAAAAAACAAAGCAACAGAGCCTAGGGCACTTCCACTTATGGTCCTATAGCTTAGGGAAATTAAAATCAAAAAGACACAGCCACCCCAAAGTTTGGGACGCCTCTGTTTACAAGAACCTCGTTTACAGTACAAGTTCAACATCGCAGAAAGTGAAAAATGGATAAAGAAGTTGTGGTATTTACTTACAAAGCAATATCACTCAGCAATGAAATCTATGTCATCAGGCCCTTAGCAGCACAATGAGTGGATTCAGGTACGATGATTCTAACTGAAATAAGTCACACAGAAAAAGAAATATCATAAGATATCACTAATACACGGAATGTAAACTTGGCTACACAGGAACTGAATTCCAAAACAGAACAGGGTCTCAAATTTAGAAAACCAACTTATGCTTGCTTAAGGGGAAAGGTGAGTTGGGGTGCTGCATAAAACCAGAGATTGAAATGAGCACAGATAAAGTTCCTTAAGCCAAATATGGAATAGACAAGAGCTACTCCTTGCTCAACAAAATGGACTAAACACCGCATATTAAACGCCTAAGAATGTACCTGACTAGTAAGTATCTTAAAACCTATGGATTGCTATGTCTCCAAAAGAGAATCAAGCATGTGTACAGGGGCATAAACGCAGCAGTGATAGGATTGGAGAGGTTCGGTGAGCAAATGAAGACCCTCTGAAGTCATATTACATGGTACCCATTCCACGGGTTTCAACTAACCAGGTTTAAGGTATTCTTCCTTCAGCTAAAACATGCATGTGGAACCTAGAGTATGATCAACCATGTGATCGGGAGATATGTTCAAATATGTCTCAGTTTCGTACCCTGGTACTCGGGTGCAACATTCCAGACGCTTTACTAACACCCTCCCGACTTGGAGAGTCAGCGCCTTTAACCTCCTGTTTGGCCCAGTTTGCAATTTCTGCGGAAGATGAACAGGAATAGCGAGAACCAATGAGAGACTAGCTGGAGGTGTCTGGACGGGCAAATTTAACCCTCATTTCCCACCAGGAAGAGGAATTAACC
The DNA here is from genome assembly GCF_039906515.1 of Pseudorca crassidens. NCBI lineage: Eukaryota > Metazoa > Chordata > Mammalia > Artiodactyla > Delphinidae > Pseudorca > Pseudorca crassidens. The sequence goes on from NW_027136309.1 coordinate 190,967, forward strand.
AAAGGCTCAGCGTGCCGTGCCGGAACCAGATTAGGGCCTGAAGCCATCCTGCGGTGTTGCGGCCAGCTCAAAAGAAAGCGAGTTGAAGAAAGGAGCTCAGGGGCACTGTAATTCACAAACCTGCAGAGTTATAAATGACAGCTATCGTCCAAAAATATACTGAAGTAAGGCTGCCAAGAGGACTTGAAAGCGGGGCAGAATTGCAGGAAACCGATTTCAGGAGGTAGACTGGAATTGCATTGAAAGCATAGGAAAAGAGGCAGAACGTCCACAATGATGTACTTGGCCAAAAAGGGCGTATGCGTTTTTTCCTGAATATATTCAGGAAAAAACGCATACGCCCTTTTTGGTCAACCAAGCAAGCTTGCAAAGGAAATCTGCACTACAATGAAGTCTCACTTCCCCCCGGTCAAAAGGGCCATCTGAAAAAAGTGTAAAATCCAGAAAGGCAGGACAGGCCATGGAGAACTGGGAGCCTTGTTATGCTGATGGGCAGGATGTAAATTGCCAACAGACACTCGGGAGAAGTGTATGGTGTTTCCTGAAACATCTAAAAAACAAAGCAACAGAGCCTAGGGCACTTCCACTTATGGTCCTATAGCTGAGGGAAATTAAAATCAAAAAGACACAGCCACCCCAAAGTTTGGGACGCCTCTGTTTACAAGAACCTCGTTTACAGTACAAGTTCAACATCGCAGAAAGTGAAAAATGGATAAAGAAGTTGTGGTATTTACTTACAAAGCAATATCACTCAGCAATGAAATCTATGTCATCAGGCCCTTAGCAGCACAATGAGTGGATTCAGGTATGATGATTCTAACTGAAATAAGTCACACAGAAAAAGAAACATCATAAGATATCAGTAATACACGGAATGTAAACTTGGCTACACAGGAACTGAATTACAGAACAGAACAGGGTCTCAAATTTAGAAAACCAACTTATGCTTTCTTAAGGGTAAAGGTGAGTTGGGGTGCTGCATAAAACCAGAGATTGAAATGAGCACAGATAAAGTTCCTTAAGCCAAATATGGAATAGACAAGAGCTACCTCTTGCTCAACGAAATGGCCTCAACACCGCATATTAAACGCCTAAGAATGTACCTGACTAGTAAGTATCTTAAAACCTATGGATTGCTATGTCTCCGAAAGAGAATCAAGCATGTGTACAGGGGCATAAACGCAGCAGTGATAGGATTGGAGAGGTTCGGTGAGCAAATGAAGACCCTTTGAAGTCATATTGCATGGTACCCATTCCACGGGTTTCAACTACCCAGGTTTAAGGTATTCTTCCTTCAGGTAAAACATGCATGTGGAACCTAGAGTATGATCAACCATGTGATCGGGAGACGTGTTCAAATATGTCTCAGTTTTCGTACCCTGGTACTCGGGTGCAACATTCCAGACGCTTTACTAACACCCTCCCGACTTGGAGAGTCAGTCCCTTTAACCTCCTGTTTGGCCCAGTTTGCAATTTCTGCGGAAGATGAACAGGAATAGCGAGAACCAATGAGAGACTAGCTGGAGGTGTCTGGACGGGCAAATTTAACTCTCATTTCCCACCAGGAAGAGGAATTAACCAAAGGCTCAGCGTGCCGTGCCGGAACCAGATTAGGGCCTGAAGCCATCCTGCGGTGTTGCGGCCAGCTCAAAAGAAAGCGAGTTGAAGAAAGGAGCTCAGGGGCACTGTAATTCACAAACCTGCAGAGTTATAAATGACAGCTATCGTCCAAAATTATACTGAAGTAAGGCTGCCAAGAGGACTTGAAAGCGGGGCAGAATTGCAGGAAACCGATTTCAGGAGGCACACTGGAATTGCATTGAAAGCATAGGAAAAGAGGCAGAACGTCCACAATGATGCACTTGGCCAAAAAGGGCGTATGCGTTTTTTCCTGAATATATTCAGGAAAAAACGCATACGCCCTTTTTGGCCAACCAAGCAAGCTTGCAAAGGAAATCTGCACTACAATGAAGTCTCACTTCCCCCCGGTCAAAAGGGCCATCTGAAAAAAGTGTAAAATCCAGAAAGGCAGGACAGGCCATGGAGAACTGGGAGTCTTGTTATGCTGATGGGCGGGATGTAAATTGCCAACAGACACTCGGGAGAAGTGTATGGTGTTTCCTGAAACATCTAAAAAACAAAGCAACAGAGCCTAGGGCACTTCCACTTATGGTCCTATAGCTTAGGGAAATTAAAATCAAAAAGACACAGCCACCCCAAAGTTTGGGACGCCTCTGTTTACAAGAACCTCGTGTACAGTACAAGTTCAACATCGCAGAAAGTGAAAAATGGATAAAGAAGTTGTGGTATTTACTTACAAAGCAATATCACTCAGCAATGAAATCTATGTCATCAGGCCCTTAGCAGCACAATGAGTGGATTCAGGTATGATGATTCTAACTGAAATAAGTCACACAGAAAAAGAAACATCATAAGATATCAGTAATACACGGAATGTAAACTTGGCTACACAGGAACTGAATTACAGAACAGAACAGGGTCTCAAATTTAGAAAACCAACTTATGCTTGCTTAAGGGGAAAGGTGAGTTGGGGTGCTGCATAAAACCAGAGATTGAAATGAGCACAGATAAAGTTCCTTAAGCCAAATATGGAATAGACAAGAGCTACTCCTTGCTCAACGAAATGGACTCAACACCGCATATTAAATGCCTAAGAATGTACCTGACTAGTAAGTATCTTAAAACCTATGGATTGCTATGTCTCCGAAAGAGAATCAAGCATGTGTACAGGGGCATAAACGCAGCAGTGATAGGATTGGAGAGGTTCGGTGAGCAAATGAAGACCCTTTGAAGTCATATTGCATGGTACCCATTCCACGGGTTTCAACTACCCAGGTTTAAGGTATTCTTCCTTCAGCTAAAACATGCATGTGGAACCTAGAGTATGATCAACCATGTGATCGGGAGACGTGTTCAAATATGTCTCAGTTTTCGTACCCTGGTACTCGGGTGCAACATTCCAGACGCTTTACTAACACCCTCCCGACTTGGAGAGTCAGTCCCTTTAACCTCCTGTTTGGCCCAGTTTGCAATTTCTGCGGAAGATGAACAGGAATAGCGAGAACCAATGAGAGACTAGCTGGAGGTGTCTGGACGGGCAAATTTAACTCTCATTTCCCACCAGGAAGAGGAATTAAGCAAAGGCTCAGCGTGCCGTGCCGGAACCAGATTAGGGCCTGAAGCCATCCTGCGGTGTTGCGGCCAGCTCAAAAGAAAGCGAGTTGAAGAAAGGAGCTCAGGGTCACTGTAATTCACAAACCTGCAGAGTTATAAATGACAGCTATCGTCCAAAAATATACTGAAGTAAGGCTGCCAAGAGGACTTGAAAGCGGGGCAGAATTGCAGGAAACCGATTTCAGGAGGTAGACTGGAATTGCATTGAAAGCATAGGAAAAGAGGCAGAACGTCCACAATGATGCACTTGGCCATAAAGGGCGTATGCGTTTTTTCCTGAATATATTCAGGAAGAAACGCATACGCCCGTTTTGGCCAACCAAGCAAGCTTGCAAAGGAAATCTGCACTACAATGAAGTCTCACTTCCCCCCGGTCAAAAGGGCCATCTGAAAAAAGTGTAAAATCCAGAAAGGCAGGACAGGCCATGGAGAACTGGGAGCCTTGTTATGCTGATGGGCGGGATGTAAATTGCCAACAGACACTCGGGAGAAGTGTATGGTGTTTCCTGAAACATCTAAAAAACAAAGCAACAGAGCCTAGGGCACTTCCACTTATGGTCCTATAGCTTAGGGAAATTAAAATCAAAAAGACACAGCCACCCCAAAGTTTGGGACACCTCTGTTTACAAGAACCTCGTTTACAGTACAAGTTCAACATCGCAGAAAGTGAAAAATGGATAAAGAAGTTGTGGTATTTACTTACAAAGCAATATCACTCAGCAATGAAATCTATGTCATCAGGCCCTTAGCAGCACAATGAGTGGATTCAGGTATGATGATTCTAACTGAAATAAGTCACACAGAAAAAGAAACATCATAAGATATCAGTAATACACGGAATGTAAACTTGGCTACACAGGAACTGAATTACAGAACACAACAGGGTCTCAAATTTAGAAAACCAACTTATGCTTGCTTAAGGGGAAAGGTGAGTTGGGGTGCTGCATAAAACCAGAGATTGAAATGAGCACAGATAAAGTTCCTTAAGCCAAATATGGAATAGACAAGAGCTACCTCTTGCTCAACGAAATGGACTCAACACCGCATATTAAACGCCTAAGAATGTACCTGACTAGTAAGTATCTTAAAACCTATGGATTGCTATGTCTCCGAAAGAGAATCAAGCATGTGTACAGGGGCATAAACGCAGCAGTGATAGGATTGGAGAGGTTCGGTGAGCAAATGAAGACCCTTTGAAGTCATATTGCATGGTACCCATTCCACGGGTTTCAACTACCCAGGTTTAAGGTATTCTTCCTTCAGGTAAAACATGCATGTGGAACCTAGAGTATGATCAACCATGTGATCGGGAGACGTGTTCAAATATGTCTCAGTTTTCGTACCCTGGTACTCGGGTGCAACATTCCAGACGCTTTACTAACACCCTCCCGACTTGGAGAGTCAGTCCCTTTAACCTCCTGTTTGGCCCAGTTTGCAATTTCTGCGGAAGATGAACAGGAATAGCGAGAACCAATGAGAGACTAGCTGGAGGTGTCTGGACGGGCAAATTTAACTCTCATTTCCCACCAGGAAGAGGAATTAACCAAAGGCTCAGCATGCCGTGCCGGAACCAGATTAGGGCCTGAAGCCATCCTGCGGTGTTGCGGCCAGCTCAAAAGAAAGCGAGTTGAAGAAAGGAGCTCAGGGGCACTGTAATTCACAAACCTGCAGAGTTATAAATGACAGCTATCGTCCAAAATTATACTGAAGTAAGGCTGCCAAGAGGACTTGAAAGCGGGGCAGAATTGCAGGAAACCGATTTCAGGAGGCACACTGGAATTGCATTGAAAGCATAGGAAAAGAGGCAGAACGTCCACAATGATGCACTTGGCCAAAAAGGGCGTATGCGTTTTTTCCTGAATATATTCAGGAAAAAACGCATACGCCCTTTTTGGCCAACCAAGCAAGCTTGCAAAGGAAATCTGCACTACAATGAAGTCTCACTTCCCCCCGGTCAAAAGGGCCATCTGAAAAAAGTGTAAAATCCAGAAAGGCAGGACAGGCCATGGAGAACTGGGAGCCTTGTTATGCTGATGGGCGGGATGTAAATTGCCAACAGACACTCGGGAGAAGTGTATGGTGTTTCCTGAAACATCTAAAAAACAAAGCAACAGAGCCTAGGGCACTTCCACTTATGGTCCTATAGCTTAGGGAAATTAAAATCAAAAAGACACAGCCACCCCAAAGTTTGGGACGCCTCTGTTTACAAGAACCTCGTGTACAGTACAAGTTCAACATTGCAGAAAGTGAAAAATGGATAAAGAAGTTGTGGTATTTACTTACAAAGCAATATCACTCAGCAATGAAATCTATGTCATCAGGCCCTTAGCAGCACAATGAGTGGATTCAGGTATGATGATTCTAACTGAAATAAGTCACACAGAAAAAGAAACATCATAAGATATCAGTAATACACGGAATGTAAACTTGGCTACACAGGAACTGAATTACAGAACAGAACAGGGTCTCAAATTTAGAAAACCAACTTATGCTTGCTTAAGGGGAAAGGTGAGTTGGGGTGCTGCATAAAACCAGAGATTGAAATGAGCACAGATAAAGTTCCTTAAGCCAAATATGGAATAGACAAGAGCTACTCCTTGCTCAACGAAATGGACTCAACACCGCATATTAAATGCCTAAGAATGTACCTGACTAGTAAGTATCTTAAAACCTATGGATTGCTATGTCTCCGAAAGAGAATCAAGCATGTGTACAGGGGCATAAACGCAGCAGTGATAGGATTGGAGAGGTTCGGTGAGCAAATGAAGACCCTTTGAAGTCATATTGCATGGTACCCATTCCACGGGTTTCAACTACCCAGGTTTAAGGTATTCTTCCTTCAGCTAAAACATGCATGTGGAACCTAGAGTATGATCAACCATGTGATCGGGAGACGTGTTCAAATATGTCTCAGTTTTCGTACCCTGGTACTCGGGTGCAACATTCCAGACGCTTTACTAACACCCTCCCGACTTGGAGAGTCAGTCCCTTTAACCTCCTGTTTGGCCCAGTTTGCAATTTCTGCGAAAGATGAACAGGAATAGCGAGAACCAATGAGAGACTAGCTGGAGGTGTCTGGACGGGCAAATTTAACTCTCATTTCCCACCAGGAAGAGGAATTAACCAAAGGCTCAGCGTGCCGTGCCGGAACCAGATTAGGGCCTGAAGCCATCCTGCGGTGTTGCGGCCAGCTCAAAAGAAAGCGAGTTGAAGAAAGGAGCTCAGGGGCACTGTAATTCACAAACCTGCAGAGTTATAAATGACAGCTATCGTCCAAAAATATACTGAAGTAAGGCTGCCAAGAGGACTTGAAAGCGGGGCAGAATTGCAGGAAACCGATTTCAGGAGGCAGACTGGAATTGCATTGAAAGCATAGGAAAAGAGGCAGAACGTCCACAATGATGCACTTGGCCAAAAAGGGCGTATGCGTTTTTTCCTGAATATATTCAGGAAAAAACGCATACGCCCTTTTTGGCCAACCAAGCAAGCTTGCAAAGGAAATCTGCACTACAATGAAGTCTCACTTCCCCCCGGTCAAAAGGGCCATCTGAAAAAAGTGTAAAATCCAGAAAGGCAGGACAGGCCATGGAGAACTGGGAGCCTTGTTATGCTGATGGGCGGGATGTAAATTGCCAACAGACACTCGGGAGAAGTGTATGGTGTTTCCTGAAACATCTAAAAAACAAAGCAACAGAGCCTAGGGCACTTCCACTTATGGTCCTATAGCTTAGGGAAATTAAAATCAAAAAGACACAGCCACCCCAAAGTTTGGGACACCTCTGTTTACAAGAACCTCGTTTACAGTACAAGTTCAACATTGCAGAAAGTGAAAAATGGATAAAGAAGTTGTGGTATTTACTTACAAAGCAATATCACTCAGCAATGAAATCTATGTCATCAGGCCCTTAGCAGCACAATGAGTGGATTCAGGTATGATGATTCTAACTGAAATAAGTCACACAGAAAAAGAAACATCATAAGATATCAGTAATACACGGAATGTAAACTTGGCTACACAGGAACTGAATTACAGAACAGAACAGGGTCTCAAATTTAGAAAACCAACTTATGCTTGCTTAAGGGGAAAGGTGAGTTGGGGTGCTGCATAAAACCAGAGATTGAAATGAGCACAGATAAAGTTCCTTAAGCCAAATATGGAATAGACAAGAGCTACTCCTTGCTCAACGAAATGGACTCAACACCGCATATTAAACGCCTAAGAATGTACCTGACTAGTAAGTATCTTAAAACCTATGGATTGCTATGTCTCCGAAAGAGAATCAAGCATGTGTACAGGGGCATAAACACAGCAGTGATAGGATTGGAGAGGTTCGGTGAGCAAATGAAGACCCTTTGAAGTCATATTGCATGGTACCCATTCCACGGGTTTCAACTACCCAGGTTTAAGGTATTCTTCCTTCAGCTAAAACATGCATGTGGAACCTAGAGTATGATCAACCATGTGATCGGGAGACGTGTTCAAATATGTCTCAGTTTTCGTACCCTGGTACTCGGGTGCAACATTCCAGACGCTTTACTAACACCCTCCCGACTTGGAGAGTCAGTCCCTTTAACCTCCTGTTTGGCCCAGTTTGCAATTTCTGCGGAAGATGAACAGGAATAGCGAGAACCAATGAGAGACTAGCTGGAGGTGTCTGGACGGGCAAATTTAACTCTCATTTCCCACCAGGAAGAGGAATTAACCAAAGGCTCAGCGTGCCGTGCCGGAACCAGATTAGGGCCTGAAGCCATCCTGCGGTGTTGCGGCCAGCTCAAAAGAAAGCGAGTTGAAGAAAGGAGCTCAGGGGCACTGTAATTCACAAACCTGCAGAGTTATAAATGACAGCTATCGTCCAAAAATATACTGAAGTAAGGCTGCCAAGAGGACTTGAAAGCGGGGCAGAATTGCAGGAAACCGATTTCAGGAGGTAGACTGGAATTGCATTGAAAGCATAGGAAAAGAGGCAGAACGTCCACAATGATGCACTTGGCCAAAAAGGGCATATGCGTTTTTTCCTGAATATATTCAGGAAAAAACGCATACGCCCTTTTTGGCCAACCAAGCAAGCTTGCAAAGGAAATCTGCACTACAATGAAGTCTCACTTCCCCCCGGTCAAAAGGGCCATCTGAAAAAAGTGTAAAATCCAGAAAGGCAGGACAGGCCATGGAGAACTGGGAGCCTTGTTATGCTGATGGGCGGGATGTAAATTGCCAACAGACACTCGGGAGAAGTGTATGGTGTTTCCTGAAACATGTAAAAAACAAAGCAACAGAGCCTAGGGCACTTCCACTTATGGTCCTATAGCTTAGGGAAATTAAAATCAAAAAGACACAGCCACCCCAAAGTTTGGGACGCCTCTGTTTACAAGAACCTCGTTTACAGTACAAGTTCAACATCGCAGAAAGTGAAAAATGGATAAAGAAGTTGTGGTATTTACTTACAAAGCAATATCACTCAGCAATGAAATCTATGTCATCAGGCCCTTAGCAGCACAATGAGTGGATTCAGGTACGATGATTCTAACTGAAATAAGTCACACAGAAAAAGAAATATCATAAGATATCACTAATACACAGAATGTAAACTTGGCTACACAGGAACTGAATTCCAAAACAGAACAGGGTCTCAAATTTAGAAAACCAACTTATGCTTGCTTAAGGGGAAAGGTGAGTTGGGGTGCTGCATAAAACCAGAGATTGAAATGAGCACAGATAAAGTTCCTTAAGCCAAATATGGAATAGACAAGAGCTACTCCTTGCTCAACAAAATGGACTAAACACCGCATATTAAACGCCTAAGAATGTACCTGACTAGTAAGTATCTTAAAACCTATGGATTGCTATGTCTCCAAAAGAGAATCAAGCATGTGCACAGGGGCATAAACGCAGCAGTGATAGGATTGGAGAGGTTCGGTGAGCAAATGAAGACCCTCTGAAGTCATATTACATGGTACCCATTCCACGGGTTTCAACTAACCAGGTTTAAGGTATTCTTCCTTCAGCTAAAACATGCATGTGGAACCTAGAGTATGATCAACCATGTGATCGGGAGATATGTTCAAATATGTCTCAGTTTCGTACCCTGGTACTCGGGTGCAACATTCCAGACGCTTTACTAACACCCTCCCGACTTGGAGAGTCAGCGCCTTTAACCTCCTGTTTGGCCCAGTTTGCAATTTCTGCGGAAGATGAACAGGAATAGCGAGAACCAATGAGAGACTAGCTGGAGGTGTCTGGACGGGCAAATTTAACCCTCATTTCCCACCAGGAAGAGGAATTAACCAAAGGCTCAGCGTGCCGTGCCGGAACCAGATTAGGGCCTGAAGCCATCCTGCGGTGTTGCGGCCAGCTCAAAAGAAAGTGAGTTGAAGAAAGGAGCTCAGGGGCACTGTAATTCACAAACCTGCAGAGTTATAAATGACAGCTATCGTCCAAAAATATACTGAAGTAAGGCTGCCAAGAGGACTTGAAAGCGGGGCAGAATTGCAGGAAACCGATTTCAGGAGGTAGACTGGAATTGCATTGAAAGCATAGGAAAAGAGGCAGAACGTCCACAATGATGTACTTGGCCAAAAAGGGCGTATGCGTTTTTTCCTGAATATATTCAGGAAAAAACGCATACGCCCTTTTTGGTCAACCAAGCAAGCTTGCAAATGAAATCTGCACTACAATGAAGTCTCACTTCCCCCCGGTCAAAAGGGCCATCTGAAAAAAGTGTAAAATCCAGAAAGGCAGGACAGGCCATGGAGAACTGGGAGCCTTGTTATGCTGATGGGCGGGATGTAAATTGCCAACAGACACTCGGGAGAAGTGTATGGTGTTTCCTGAAACATCTAAAAAACAAAGCAACAGAGCCTAGGGCACTTCCACTTATGGTCCTATAGCTTAGGGAAATTAAAATCAAAAAGACACAGCCACCCCAAAGTTTGGGACGCCTCTGTTTACAAGAACCTGGTTTACAGTACAAGTTCAACATCGCAGAAAGTGAAAAATGGATAAAGAAGTTGTGGTATTTACTTACAAAGCAATATCACTCAGCAATGAAATCTATGTCATCAGGCCCTTAGCAGCACAATGAGTGGATTCAGGTATGATGATTCTAACTGAAATAAGTCACACAGAAAAAGAAACATCATAAGATATCAGTAATACACGGAATGTAAACTTGGCTACACAGGAACTGAATTACAGAACAGAACAGGGTCTCAAATTTAGAAAACCAACTTATGCTTGCTTAAGGGGAAAGGTGAGTTGGGGTGCTGCATAAAACCAGAGATTGAAATGAGCACAGATAAAGTTCCTTAAGCCAAATATGGAATAGACAAGAGCTACCTCTTGCTCAACGAAATGGACTCAACACCGCATATTAAACGCCTAAGAATGTACCTGACTAGTAAGTATCTTAAAACCTATGGATTGCTATGTCTCTGAAAGAGAATCAAGCATGTGTACAGGGGCATAAACGCAGCAGTGATAGGATTGGAGAGGTTCGGTGAGCAAATGAAGACCCTTTGAAGTCATATTGCATGGTACCCATTCCACGGGTTTCAACTACCCAGGTTTAAGGTATTCTTCCTTCAGGTAAAACATGCATGTGGAACCTAGAGTATGATCAACCATGTGATCGGGAGACGTGTTCAAATATGTCTCAGTTTTCGTACCCTGGTACTCGGGTGCAACATTCCAGACGCTTTACTAACACCCTCCCGACTTGGAGAGTCAGTCCCTTTAACCTCCTGTTTGGCCCAGTTTGCAATTTCTGCGGAAGATGAACAGGAATAGCGAGAACCAATGAGAGACTAGCTGGAGGTGTCTGGACGGGCAAATTTAACTCTCATTTCCCACCAGGAAGAGGAATTAACCAAAGGCTCAGCGTGCCGTGCCGGAACCAGATTAGGGCCTGAAGCCATCCTGCGGTGTTGCGGCCAGCTCAAAAGAAAGCGAGTTGAAGAAAGGAGCTCAGGGGCACTGTAATTCACAAACCTGCAGAGTTATAAATGACAGCTATCGTCCAAAAATATACTGAAGTAAGGCTGCCAAGAGGACTTGAAAGCGGGGCAGAATTGCAGGAAACCGATTTCAGGAGGCAGACTGGAATTGCATTGAAAGCATAGGAAAAGAGGCAGAACGTCCACAATGATGCACTTGGCCAAAAAGGGCGTATGCGTTTTTTCCTGAATATATTCAGGAAAAAACGCATACGCCCTTTTTGGCCAACCAAGCAAGCTTGCAAAGGAAATCTGCACTACAATGAAGTCTCACTTCCCCCCGGTCAAAAGGGCCATCTGAAAAAAGTGTAAAATCCAGAAAGGCAGGACAGGCCATGGAGAACTGGGAGCCTTGTTATGCTGATGGGCGGGATGTAAATTGCCAACAGACACTCGGGAGAAGTGTATGGTGTTTCCTGAAACATCTAAAAAACAAAGCAACAGAGCCTAGGGCACTTCCACTTATGGTCCTATAGCTTAGGGAAATTAAAATCAAAAAGACACAGCCACCCCAAAGTTTGGGACACCTCTGTTTACAAGAACCTCGTTTACAGTACAAGTTCAACATCGCAGAAAGTGAAAAATGGATAAAGAAGTTGTGGTATTTACTTACAAAGCAATATCACTCAGCAATGAAATCTATGTCATCAGGCCCTTAGCAGCACAATGAGTGGATTCAGGTATGATGATTCTAACTGAAATAAGTCACACAGAAAAAGAAACATCATAAGATATCAGTAATACACGGAATGTAAACTTGGCTACACAGGAACTGAATTACAGAACAGAACAGGGTCTCAAATTTAGAAAACCAACTTATGCTTGCTTAAGGGGAAAGGTGAGTTGGGGTGCTGCATAAAACCAGAGATTGAAATGAGCACAGATAAAGTTCCTTAAGCCAAATATGGAATAGACAAGAGCTACTCCTTGCTCAACGAAATGGACTCAACACCGCATATTAAACGCCTAAGAATGTACCTGACTAGTAAGTATCTTAAAACCTATGGATTGCTATGTCTCCGAAAGAGAATCAAGCATGTGTACAGGGGCATAAACGCAGCAGTGATAGGATTGGAGAGGTTCGGTGAGCAAATGAAGACCCTTTGAAGTCATATTGCATGGTACCCATTCCACGGGTTTCAACTACCCAGGTTTAAGGTATTCTTCCTTCAGGTAAAACATGCATGTGGAACCTAGAGTATGATCAACCATGTGATCGGGAGACGTGTTCAAATATGTCTCAGTTTTCGTACCCTGGTACTCGGGTGCAACATTCTAGACGCTTTACTAACACCCTCCCGACTTGGAGAGTCAGTCCCTTTAACCTCCTGTTTGGCCCAGTTTGCAATTTCTGCGGAAGATGAACAGGAATAGCGAGAACCAATGAGAGACTAGCTGGAGGTGTCTGGACGGGCAAATTTAACCCTCATTTCCCACCAGGAAGAGGAATTAACCAAAGGCTCAGCGTGCCGTGCCGGAACCAGATTAGGGCCTGAAGCCATCCTGCGGTGTTGCGGCCAGCTCAAAAGAAAGCGAGTTGAAGAAAGGAGCTCAGGGGCACTGTAATTCACAAACCTGCAGAGTTATAAATGACAGCTATCGTCCAAAAATATACTGAAGTAAGGCTGCCAAGAGGACTTGAAAGCGGGGCAGAATTGCAGGAAACCGATTTCAGGAGGTAGACTGGAATTGCATTGAAAGCATAGGAAAAGAGGCAGAACGTCCACAATGATGTACTTGGCCAAAAAGGGCGTATGCGTTTTTTCCTGAATATATTCAGGAAAAAACGCATACGCCCTTTTTGGTCAACCAAGCAAGCTTGCAAAGGAAATCTGCACTACAATGAAGTCTCACTTCCCCCCGGTCAAAAGGGCCATCTGAAAAAAGTGTAAAATCCAGAAAGGCAGGACAGGCCATGGAGAACTGGGAGCCTTGTTATGCTGATGGGCGGGATGTAAATTGCCAACAGACACTCGGGAGAAGTGTATGGTGTTTCCTGAAACATGTAAAAAACAAAGCAACAGAGCCTAGGGCACTTCCACTTATGGTCCTATAGCTTAGGGAAATTAAAATCAAAAAGACACAGCCACCCCAAAGTTTGGGACGCCTCTGTTTACAAGAACCTCGTTTACAGTACAAGTTCAACATCGCAGAAAGTGAAAAATGGATAAAGAAGTTGTGGTATTTACTTACAAAGCAATATCACTCAGCAATGAAATCTATGTCATCAGGCCCTTAGCAGCACAATGAGTGGATTCAGGTACGATGATTCTAACTGAAATAAGTCACACAGAAAAAGAAACATCATAAGATATCACTAATACACGGAATGTAAACTTGGCTACACAGGAACTGAATTCCAAAACAGAACAGGGTCTCAAATTTAGAAAACCAACTTATGCTTGCTTAAGGGGAAAGGTGAGTTGGGGTGCTGCATAAAACCAGAGATTGAAATGAGCACAGATAAAGTTCCTTAAGCCAAATATGGAATAGACAAGAGCTACTCCTTGCTCAACAAAATGGACTAAACACCGCATATTAAACGCCTAAGAATGTACCTGACTAGTAAGTATCTTAAAACCTATGGATTGCTATGTCTCCGAAAGAGAATCAAGCATGTGTACAGGGGCATAAACGCAGCAGTGATAGGATTGGAGAGGTTCGGTGAGCAAATGAAGACCCTCTGAAGTCATATTACATGGTACCCATTCCACGGGTTTCAACTAACCAGGTTTAAGGTATTCTTCCTTCAGCTAAAACATGCATGTGGAACCTAGAGTATGATCAACCATGTGATCGGGAGATATGTTCAAATATGTCTCAGTTTCGTACCCTGGTACTCGGGTGCAACATTCCAGACGCTTTACTAACACCCTCCCGACTTGGAGAGTCAGCGCCTTTAACCTCCTGTTTGGCCCAGTTTGCAATTTCTGCGGAAGATGAACAGGAATAGCGAGAACCAATGAGAGACTAGCTGGAGGTGTCTGGACGGGCAAATTTAACCCTCATTTCCCACCAGGAAGAGGAATTAACCAAAGGCTCAGCGTGCCGTGCCGGAACCAGATTAGGGCCTGAAGCCATCCTGCGGTGTTGCGGCCAGCTCAAAAGAAAGCGAGTTGAAGAAAGGAGCTCAGGGGCACTGTAATTCACAAACCTGCAGAGTTATAAATGACAGCTATCGTCCAAAAATATACTGAAGTAAGGCTGCCAAGAGGACTTGAAAGCGGGGCAGAATTGCAGGAAACCGATTTCAGGAGGTAGACTGGAATTGCATTGAAAGCATAGGAAAAGAGGCAGAACGTCCACAATGATGTACTTGGCCAAAAAGGGCGTATGCGTTTTTTCCTGAATATATTCAGGAAAAAACGCATACGCCCTTTTTGGTCAACCAAGCAAGCTTGCAAAGGAAATCTGCACTACAATGAAGTCTCACTTCCCCCCGGTCAAAAGGGCCATCTGAAAAAAGTGTAAAATCCAGAAAGGCAGGACAGGCCATGGAGAACTGGGAGCCTTGTTATGCTGATGGGCGGGATGTAAATTGCCAACAGACACTCGGGAGAAGTGTATGGTGTTTCCTGAAACATCTAAAAAACAAAGCAACAGAGCCTAGGGCACTTCCACTTATGGTCCTATAGCTTAGGGAAATTAAAATCAAAAAGACACAGCCACCCCAAAGTTTGGGACGCCTCTGTTTACAAGAACCTCGTGTACAGTACAAGTTCAACATCGCAGAAAGTGAAAAATGGATAAAGAAGTTGTGGTATTTACTTACAAAGCAATATCACTCAGCAATGAAATCTATGTCATCAGGCCCTTAGCAGCACAATGAGTGGATTCAGGTATGATGATTCTAACTGAAATAAGTCACACAGAAAAAGAAACATCATAAGATATCAGTAATACACGGAATGTAAACTTGGCTACACAGGAACTGAATTACAGAACAGAACAGGGTCTCAAATTTAGAAAACCAACTTATGCTTTCTTAAGGGGAAAGGTGAGTTGGGGTGCTGCATAAAACCAGAGATTGAAATGAGCACAGATAAAGTTCCTTAAGCCAAATATGGAATAGACAAGAGCTACCTCTTGCTCAACGAAATGGACTCAACACCGCATATTAAACGCCTAAGAATGTACCTGACTAGTAAGTATCTTAAAACCTATGGATTGCTATGTCTCCGAAAGAGAATCAAGCATGTGTACAGGGGCATAAACGCAGCAGTGATAGGATTGGAGAGGTTCGGTGAGCAAATGAAGACCCTTTGAAGTCATATTGCATGGTACCCATTCCACGGGTTTCAACTACCCAGGTTTAAGGTATTCTTCCTTCAGGTAAAACATGCATGTGGAACCTAGAGTATGATCAACCATGTGATCGGGAGACGTGTTCAAATATGTCTCAGTTTTCGTACCCTGGTACTCGGGTGCAACATTCCAGACGCTTTACTAACACCCTCCCGACTTGGAGAGTCAGTCCCTTTAACCTCCTGTTTGGCCCAGTTTGCAATTTCTGTGGAAGATGAACAGGAATAGCGAGAACCAATGAGAGACTAGCTGGAGGTGTCTGGACGGGCAAATTTAACTCTCATTTCCCACCAGGAAGAGGAATTAACCAAAGGCTCAGCGTGCCGTGCCGGAACCAGATTAGGGCCTGAAGCCATCCTGCGGTGTTGCGGCCAGCTCAAAAGAAAGCGAGTTGAAGAAAGGAGCTCAGGGGCACTGTAATTCACAAACCTGCAGAGTTATAAATGACAGCTATCGTCCAAAAATATACTGAAGTAAGGCTGCCAAGAGGACTTGAAAGCGGGGCAGAATTGCAGGAAACCGATTTCAGGAGGCAGACTGGAATTGCATTGAAAGCATAGGAGAAGAGGCAGAACGTCCACAATGATGCACTTGGCCAAAAAGGGCGTATGCGTTTTTTCCTGAATATATTCAGGAAAAAACGCATATGCCCTTTTTGGCCAACCAAGCAAGCTTGCAAAGGAAATCTGCACTACAATGAAGTCTCACTTCCCCCCGGTCAAAAGGGCCATCTGAAAAAAGTGTAAAATCCAGAAAGGCAGGACAGGCCATGGAGAACTGGGAGCCTTGTTATGCTGATGGGCGGGATGTAAATTGCCAACAGACACTCGGGAGAAGTGTATGGTGTTTCCTGAAACATCTAAAAAACAAAGCAACAGAGCCTAGGGCACTTCCACTTATGGTCCTATAGCTTAGGGAAATTAAAATCAAAAAGACACAGCCACCCCAAAGTTTGGGACGCCTCTGTTTACAAGAATCTCGTTTACAGTACAAGTTCAACATCGCAGAAAGTGAAAAATGGATAAAGAAGTTGTGGTATTTACTTACAAAGCAATATCACTCAGCAATGAAATCTATGTCATCAGGCCCTTAGCAGCACAATGAGTGGATTCAGGTATGATGATTCTAACTGAAATAAGTCACACAGAAAAAGAAACATCATAAGATATCAGTAATACACGGAATGTAAACTTGGCTACACAGGAACTGAATTACAGAACAGAACAGGGTCTCAAATTTAGAAAACCAACTTATGCTTGCTTAAGGGGAAAGGTGAGTTGGGGTGCTGCATAAAACCAGAGATTGAAATGAGCACAGATAAAGTTCCTTAAGCCAAATATGGAATAGACAAGAGCTACCTCTTGCTCAACGAAATGGACTCAACACCGCATATTAAACGCCTAAGAATGTACCTGACTAGTAAGTATCTTAAAACCTATGGATTGCTATGTCTCCGAAAGAGAATCAAGCATGTGTACAGGGGCATAAACGCAGCAGTGATAGGATTGGAGAGGTTCGGTGAGCAAATGAAGACCCTTTGAAGTCATATTGCATGGTACCCATTCCACAGGTTTCAACTACCCAGGTTTAAGGTATTCTTCCTTCAGCTAAAACATGCATGTGGAACCTAGAGTATGATCAACCATGTGATCGGGAGACGTGTTCAAATATGTCTCAGTTTTCGTACCCTGGTACTCGGGTGCAACATTCCAGACGCTTTACTAACACCCTCCCGACTTGGAGAGTCAGTCCCTTTAACCTCCTGTTTGGCCCAGTTTGCAATTTCTGCGGAAGATGAACAGGAATAGCGAGAACCAATGAGAGACTAGCTGGAGGTGTCTGGACGGGCAAATTTAACTCTCATTTCCCACCAGGAAGAGGAATTAACCAAAGGCTCAGCGTGCCGTGCCGGAACCAGATTAGGGCCTGAAGCCATCCTGCGGTGTTGCGGCCAGCTCAAAAGAAAGCGAGTTGAAGAAAGGAGCTCAGGGGCACTGTAATTCACAAACCTGCAGAGTTATAAATGACAGCTATCGTCCAAAAATATACTGAAGTAAGGCTGCCAAGAGGACTTGAAAGCGGGGCAGAATTGCAGGAAACCGATTTCAGGAGGCAGACTGGAATTGCATTGAAAGCATAGGAGAAGAGGCAGAACGTCCACAATGATGCACTTGGCCAAAAAGGGCGTATGCGTTTTTTCCTGAATATATTCAGGAAAAAACGCATACGCCCTTTTTGGCCAACCAAGCAAGCTTGCAAAGGAAATCTGCACTACAATGAAGTCTCACTTCCCCCCAGTCAAAAGGGCCATCTGAAAAAAGTGTAAAATCCAGAAAGGCAGGACAGGCCATGGAGAACTGGGAGCCTTGTTATGCTGATGGGCGGGATGTAAATTGCCAACAGACACTCGGGAGAAGTGTATGGTGTTTCCTGAAACATCTAAAAAACAAAGCAACAGAGCCTAGGGCACTTCCACTTATGGTCCTATAGCTTAGGGAAATTAAAATCAAAAAGACACAGCCACCCCAAAGTTTGGGACGCCTCTGTTTACAAGAACCTCGTGTACAGTACAAGTTCAACATCGCAGAAAGTGAAAAATGGATAAAGAAGTTGTGGTATTTACTTACAAAGCAATATCACTCAGCAATGAAATCTATGTCATCAGGCCCTTAGCAGCACAATGAGTGGATTCAGGTATGATGATTCTAACTGAAATAAGTCACACAGAAAAAGAAACATCATAAGATATCAGTAATACACGGAATGTAAACTTGGCTACACAGGAACTGAATTACAGAACAGAACAGGGTCTCAAATTTAGAAAACCAACTTATGCTTGCTTAAGGGTAAAGGTGAGTTGGGGTGCTGCATAAAACCAGAGATTGAAATGAGCACAGATAAAGTTCCTTAAGCCAAATATGGAATAGACAAGAGCTACCTCTTGCTCAACGAAATGGACTCAACACCGCATATTAAATGCCTAAGAATGTACCTGACTAGTAAGTATCTTAAAACCTATGGATTGCTATGTCTCCGAAAGAGAATCAAGCATGTGTACAGGGACATAAACACAGCAGTGATAGGATTGGAGAGGTTCGGTGAGCAAATGAAGACCCTTTGAAGTCATATTGCATGGTACCCATTCCACGGGTTTCAACTACCCAGGTTTAAGGTATTCTTCCTTCAGCTAAAACATGCATGTGGAACCTAGAGTATGATCAACCATGTGATCGGGAGACGTGTTCAAATATGTCTCAGTTTTCGTACCCTGGTACTCGGGTGCAACATTCCAGACGCTTTACTAACACCCTCCCGACTTGGAGAGTCAGTCCCTTTAACCTCCTGTTTGGCCCAGTTTGCAATTTCTGCGGAAGATGAACAGGAATAGCGAGAACCAATGAGAGACTAGCTGGAGGTGTCTGGACGGGCAAATTTAACTCTCATTTCCCACCAGGAAGAGGAATTAACCAAAGGCTCAGCGTGCCGTGCCGGAACCAGATTAGGGCCTGAAGCCATCCTGCGGTGTTGCGGCCAGCTCAAAAGAAAGCGAGTTGAAGAAAGGAGCTCAGGGGCACTGTAATTCACAAACCTGCAGAGTTATAAATGACAGCTATCGTCCAAAAATATACTGAAGTAAGGCTGCCAAGAGGACTTGAAAGCGGGGCAGAATTGCAGGAAACCGATTTCAGGAGGCAGACTGGAATTGCATTGAAAGCATAGGAAAAGAGGCAGAACGTCCACAATGATGCACTTGGCCAAAAAGGGCGTATGCGTTTTTTCCTGAATATATTCAGGAAAAAACGCATACGCCCTTTTTGGCCAACCAAGCAAGCTTGCAAAGGAAATCTGCACTACAATGAAGTCTCACTTCCCCCCGGTCAAAAGGGCCATCTGAAAAAAGTGTAAAATCCAGAAAGGCAGGACAGGCCATGGAGAACTGGGAGCCTTGTTATGCTGATGGGCGGGATGTAAATTGCCAACAGACACTCGGGAGAAGTGTATGGTGTTTCCTGAAACATCTAAAAAACAAAGCAACAGAGCCTAGGGCACTTCCACTTATGGTCCTATAGCTTAGGGAAATTAAAATCAAAAAGACACAGCCACCCCAAAGTTTGGGACGCCTCTGTTTACAAGAACCTCGTGTACAGTACAAGTTCAACATCGCAGAAAGTGAAAAATGGATAAAGAAGTTGTGGTATTTACTTACAAAGCAATATCACTCAGCAATGAAATCTATGTCATCAGGCCCTTAGCAGCACAATGAGTGGATTCAGGTATGATGATTCTAACTGAAATAAGTCACACAGAAAAAGAAACATCATAAGATATCAGTAATACACGGAATGTAAACTTGGCTACACAGGAACTGAATTACAGAACAGAACAGGGTCTCAAATTTAGAAAACCAACTTATGCTTGCTTAAGGGGAAAGGTGAGTTGGGGTGCTGCATAAAACCAGAGATTGAAATGAGCACAGATAAAGTTCCTTAAGCCAAATATGGAATAGACAAGAGCTACTCCTTGCTCAACGAAATGGACTCAACACCGCATATTAAATGCCTAAGAATGTACCTGACTAGTAAGTATCTTAAAACCTATGGATTGCTATGTCTCCGAAAGAGAATCAAGCATGTGTACAGGGGCATAAACGCAGCAGTGATAGGATTGGAGAGGTTCGGTGAGCAAATGAAGACCCTTTGAAGTCATATTGCATGGTACCCATTCCACGGGTTTCAACTACCCAGGTTTAAGGTATTCTTCCTTCAGCTAAAACATGCATGTGGAACCTAGAGTATGATCAACCATGTGATCGGGAGACGTGTTCAAATCTGTCTCAGTTTTCGTACCCTGGTACTCGGGTGCAACATTCCAGACGCTTTACTAACACCCTCCCGACTTGGAGAGTCAGTCCCTTTAACCTCCTGTTTGGCCCAGTTTGCAATTTCTGCGGAAGATGAACAGGAATAGCGAGAACCAATGAGAGACTAGCTGGAGGTGTCTGGACGGGCAAATTTAACTCTCATTTCCCACCAGGAAGAGGAATTAACCAAAGGCTCAGCGTGCCGTGCCGGAACCAGATTAGGGCCTGAAGCCATCCTGCGGTGTTGCGGCCAGCTCAAAAGAAAGCGAGTTGAAGAAAGGAGCTCAGGGGCACTGTAATTCACAAACCTGCAGAGTTATAAATGACAGCTATCGTCCAAAAATATACTGAAGTAAGGCTGCCAAGAGGACTTGAAAGCGGGGCAGAATTGCAGGAAACCGATTTCAGGAGGCACACTGGAATTGCATTGAAAGCATAGGAAAAGAGGCAGAACGTCCACAATGATGCACTTGGCCAAAAAGGGCGTATGCGTTTTTTCCTGAATATATTCAGGAAAAAACGCATACGCCCTTTTTGGCCAACCAAGCAAGCTTGCAAAGGAAATCTGCACTACAATGAAGTCTCACTTCCCCCCGGTCAAAAGGGCCATCTGAAAAAAGTGTAAAATCCACAAAGACAGGACAGGCCATGGAGAACTGGGAGCCTTGTTATGCTGATGGGCGGGATGTAAATTGCCAACAGACACTCGGGAGAAGTGTATGGTGTTTCCTGAAACATCTAAAAAACAAAGCAACAGAGCCTAGGGCACTTCCACTTATGGTCCTATAGCTTAGGGAAATTAAAATCAAAAAGACACAGCCACCCCAAAGTTTGGGACGCCTCTGTTTACAAGAACCTCGTGTACAGTACAAGTTCAACATCGCAGAAAGTGAAAAATGGATAAAGAAGTTGTGGTATTTACTTACAAAGCAATATCACTCAGCAATGAAATCTATGTCATCAGGCCCTTAGCAGCACAATGAGTGGATTCAGGTATGATGATTCTAACTGAAATAAGTCACACAGAAAAAGAAACATCATAAGATATCAGTAATACACGGAATGTAAACTTGGCTACACAGGAACTGAATTACAGAACAGAACAGGGTCTCAAATTTAGAAAACCAACTTATGCTTCCTTAAGGGTAAAGGTGAGTTGGGGTGCTGCATAAAACCAGAGATTGAAATGAGCACAGATAAAGTTCCTTAAGCCAAATATGGAATAGACAAGAGCTACCTCTTGCTCAACGAAATGGACTCAACACCGCATATTAAATGCCTAAGAATGTACCTGACTAGTAAGTATCTTAAAACCTATGGATTGCTATGTCTCCGAAAGAGAATCAAGCATGTGTACAGGGGCATAAACGCAGCAGTGATAGGATTGGAGAGGTTCGGTGAGCAAATGAAGACCCTTTGAAGTCATATTGCATGGTACCCATTCCACGGGTTTCAACTACCCAGGTTTAAGGTATTCTTCCTTCAGCTAAAACATGCATGTGGAACCTAGAGTATGATCAACCATGTGATCGGGAGACGTGTTCAAATATGTCTCAGTTTTCGTACCCTGGTACTCGGGTGCAACATTCCAGACGCTTTACTAACACCCTCCCGACTTGGAGAGTCAGTCCCTTTAACCTCCTGTTTGGCCCAGTTTGCAATTTCTGCGGAAGATGAACAGGAATAGCGAGAACCAATGAGAGACTAGCTGGAGGTGTCTGGACGGGCAAATTTAACTCTCATTTCCCACCAGGAAGAGGAATTAACCAAAGGCTCAGCGTGCCGTGCCGGAACCAGATTAGGGCCTGAAGCCATCCTGCGGTGTTGCGGCCAGCTCAAAAGAAAGCGAGTTGAAGAAAGGAGCTCAGGGGCACTGTAATTCACAAACCTGCAGAGTTATAAATGACAGCTATCGTCCAAAAATATACTGAAGTAAGGCTGCCAAGAGGACTTGAAAGCGGGGCAGAATTGCAGGAAACCGATTTCAGGAGGCAGACTGGAATTGCATTGAAAGCATAGGAGAAGAGGCAGAACGTCCACAATGATGCACTTGGCCAAAAAGGGCGTATGCGTTTTTTCCTGAATATATTCAGGAAAAAACGCATACGCCCTTTTTGGCCAACCAAGCAAGCTTGCAAAGGAAATCTGCACTACAATGAAGTCTCACTTCCCCCCGGTCAAAAGGGCCATCTGAAAAAAGTGTAAAATCCAGAAAGGCAGGACAGGCCATGGAGAACTGGGAGCCTTGTTATGCTGATGGGCGGGATGTAAATTGCCAACAGACACTCGGGAGAAGTGTATGGTGTTTCCTGAAACATCTAAAAAACAAAGCAACAGAGCCTAGGGCACTTCCACTTATGGTCCTATAGCTTAGGGAAATTAAAATCAAAAAGACACAGCCACCCCAAAGTTTGGGACGCCTCTGTTTACAAGAACCTCGTGTACAGTACAAGTTCAACATCGCAGAAAGTGAAAAATGGATAAAGAAGTTGTGGTATTTACTTACAAAGCAATATCACTCAGCAATGAAATCTATGTCATCAGGCCCTTAGCAGCACAATGAGTGGATTCAGGTACGATGATTCTAACTGAAATAAGTCACACAGAAAAAGAAATATCATAAGATATCACTAATACACGGAATGTAAACTTGGCTACACAGGAACTGAATTCCAAAACAGAACAGGGTCTCAAATTTAGAAAACCAACTTATGCTTGCTTAAGGGGAAAGGTGAGTTGGGGTGCTGCATAAAACCAGAGATTGAAATGAGCACAGATAAAGTTCCTTAAGCCAAATATGGAATAGACAAGAGCTACTCCTTGCTCAACGAAATGGACTCAACACCGCATATTAAATGCCTAAGAATGTACCTGACTAGTAAGTATCTTAAAACCTATGGATTGCTATGTCTCCGAAAGAGAATCAAGCATGTGTACAGGGGCATAAACGCAGCAGTGATAGGATTGGAGAGGTTCGGTGAGCAAATGAAGACCCTTTGAAGTCATATTGCATGGTACCCATTCCACGGGTTTCAACTACCCAGGTTTAAGGTATTCTTCCTTCAGGTAAAACATGCATGTGGAACCTAGAGTATGATCAACCATGTGATCAGGAGACGTGTTCAAATATGTCTCAGTTTTCGTACCCTGGTACTCGGGTGCAACATTCCAGACGCTTTACTAACACCCTCCCGACTTGGAGAGTCAGTCCCTTTAACCTCCTGTTTGGCCCAGTTTGCAATTTCTGCGGAAGATGAACAGGAATAGCGAGAACCAATGAGAGACTAGCTGGAGGTGTCTGGACGGGCAAATTTAACTCTCATTTCCCACCAGGAAGAGGAATTAACCAAAGGCTCAGCGTGCCGTGCCGGAACCAGATTAGGGCCTGAAGCCATCCTGCGGTGTTGCGGCCAGCTCAAAAGAAAGCGAGTTGAAGAAAGGAGCTCAGGGGCACTGTAATTCACAAACCTGCAGAGTTATAAATGACAGCTATCGTCCAAAAATATACTGAAGTAAGGCTGCCAAGAGGACTTGAAAGCGGGGCAGAATTGCAGGAAACCGATTTCAGGAGGCAGACTGGAATTGCATTGAAAGCATAGGAAAAGAGGCAGAACGTCCACAATGATGCACTTGGCCAAAAAGGGCGTATGCGTTTTTTCCTGAATATATTCAGGAAAAAACGCATACGCCCTTTTTGGCCAACCAAGCAAGCTTGCAAAGGAAATCTGCACTACAATGAAGTCTCACTTCCCCCCGGTCAAAAGGGCCATCTGAAAAAAGTGTAAAATCCACAAAGACAGGACAGGCCATGGAGAACTGGGAGCCTTGTTATGCTGATGGGCGGGATGTAAATTGCCAACAGACACTCGGGAGAAGTGTATGGTGTTTCCTGAAACATCTAAAAAACAAAGCAACAGAGCCTAGGGCACTTCCACTTATGGTCCTATAGCTTAGGGAAATTAAAATCAAAAAGACACAGCCACCCCAAAGTTTGGGACGCCTCTGTTTACAAGAACCTCGTGTACAGTACAAGTTCAACATCGCAGAAAGTGAAAAATGGATAAAGAAGTTGTGGTATTTACTTACAAAGCAATATCACTCAGCAATGAAATCTATGTCATCAGGCCCTTAGCAGCACAATGAGTGGATTCAGGTATGATGATTCTAACTGAAATAAGTCACACAGAAAAAGAAACATCATAAGATATCAGTAATACACGGAATGTAAACTTGGCTACACAGGAACTGAATTACAGAACAGAACAGGGTCTCAAATTTAGAAAACCAACTTATGCTTCCTTAAGGGTAAAGGTGAGTTGGGGTGCTGCATAAAACCAGAGATTGAAATGAGCACAGATAAAGTTCCTTAAGCCAAATATGGAATAGACAAGAGCTACCTCTTGCTCAACGAAATGGACTCAACACCGCATATTAAATGCCTAAGAATGTACCTGACTAGTAAGTATCTTAAAACCTATGGATTGCTATGTCTCCGAAAGAGAATCAAGCATGTGTACAGGGGCATAAACGCAGCAGTGATAGGATTGGAGAGGTTCGGTGAGCAAATGAAGACCCTTTGAAGTCATATTGCATGGTACCCATTCCACGGGTTTCAACTACCCAGGTTTAAGGTATTCTTCCTTCAGCTAAAACATGCATGTGGAACCTAGAGTATGATCAACCATGTGATCGGGAGACGTGTTCAAATCTGTCTCAGTTTTCGTACCCTGGTACTCGGGTGCAACATTCCAGACGCTTTACTAACACCCTCCCGACTTGGAGAGTCAGTCCCTTTAACCTCCTGTTTGGCCCAGTTTGCAATTTCTGCGGAAGATGAACAGGAATAGCGAGAACCAATGAGAGACTAGCTGGAGGTGTCTGGACGGGCAAATTTAACTCTCATTTCCCACCAGGAAGAGGAATTAACCAAAGGCTCAGCGTGCCATGCCGGAACCAGATTAGGGCCTGAAGCCATCCTGCGGTGTTGCGGCCAGCTCAAAAGAAAGCGAGTTGAAGAAAGGAGCTCAGGGGCACTGTAATTCACAAACCTGCAGAGTTATAAATGACAGCTATCGTCCAAAAATATACTGAAGTAAGGCTGCCAAGAGGACTTGAAAGCGGGGCAGAATTGCAGGAAACCGATTTCAGGAGGCACACTGGAATTGCATTGAAAGCATAGGAAAAGAGGCAGAACGTCCACAATGATGCACTTGGCCAAAAAGGGCGTATGCGTTTTTTCCTGAATATATTCAGGAAAAAACGCATACGCCCTTTTTGGCCAACCAAGCAAGCTTGCAAAGGAAATCTGCACTACAATGAAGTCTCACTTCCCCCCGGTCAAAAGGGCCATCTGAAAAAAGTGTAAAATCCACAAAGACAGGACAGGCCATGGAGAACTGGGAGCCTTGTTATGCTGATGGGCGGGATGTAAATTGCCAACAGACACTCGGGAGAAGTGTATGGTGTTTCCTGAAACATCTAAAAAACAAAGCAACAGAGCCTAGGGCACTTCCACTTATGGTCCTATAGCTTAGGGAAATTAAAATCAAAAAGACACAGCCACCCCAAAGTTTGGGACGCCTCTGTTTACAAGAACCTCGTGTACAGTACAAGTTCAACATCGCAGAAAGTGAAAAATGGATAAAGAAGTTGTGGTATTTACTTACAAAGCAATATCACTCAGCAATGAAATCTATGTCATCAGGCCCTTAGCAGCACAATGAGTGGATTCAGGTATGATGATTCTAACTGAAATAAGTCACACAGAAAAAGAAACATCATAAGATATCAGTAATACACGGAATGTAAACTTGGCTACACAGGAACTGAATTACAGAACAGAACAGGGTCTCAAATTTAGAAAACCAACTTATGCTTCCTTAAGGGTAAAGGTGAGTTGGGGTGCTGCATAAAACCAGAGATTGAAATGAGCACAGATAAAGTTCCTTAAGCCAAATATGGAATAGACAAGAGCTACCTCTTGCTCAACGAAATGGACTCAACACCGCATATTAAATGCCTAAGAATGTACCTGACTAGTAAGTATCTTAAAACCTATGGATTGCTATGTCTCCGAAAGAGAATCAAGCATGTGTACAGGGGCATAAACGCAGCAGTGATAGGATTGGAGAGGTTCGGTGAGCAAATGAAGACCCTTTGAAGTCATATTGCATGGTACCCATTCCACGGGTTTCAACTACCCAGGTTTAAGGTATTCTTCCTTCAGCTAAAACATGCATGTGGAACCTAGAGTATGATCAACCATGTGATCGGGAGACGTGTTCAAATATGTCTCAGTTTTCGTACCCTGGTACTCGGGTGCAACATTCCAGACGCTTTACTAACACCCTCCCGACTTGGAGAGTCAGTCCCTTTAACCTCCTGTTTGGCCCAGTTTGCAATTTCTGCGGAAGATGAACAGGAATAGCGAGAACCAATGAGAGACTAGCTGGAGGTGTCTGGACGGGCAAATTTAACTCTCATTTCCCACCAGGAAGAGGAATTAACCAAAGGCTCAGCGTGCCGTGCCGGAACCAGATTAGGGCCTGAAGCCATCCTGCGGTGTTGCGGCCAGCTCAAAAGAAAGCGAGTTGAAGAAAGGAGCTCAGGGGCACTGTAATTCACAAACCTGCAGAGTTATAAATGACAGCTATCGTCCAAAAATATACTGAAGTAAGGCTGCCAAGAGGACTTGAAAGCGGGGCAGAATTGCAGGAAACCGATTTCAGGAGGCAGACTGGAATTGCATTGAAAGCATAGGAGAAGAGGGAGAACGTCCACAATGATGCACTTGGCCAAAAAGGGCGTATGCGTTTTTTCCTGAATATATTCAGGAAAAAACGCATACGCCCTTTTTGGCCAACCAAGCAAGCTTGCAAAGGAAATCTGCACTACAATGAA
This sequence comes from Pseudorca crassidens, assembly GCF_039906515.1. Taxonomy (NCBI): domain Eukaryota; kingdom Metazoa; phylum Chordata; class Mammalia; order Artiodactyla; family Delphinidae; genus Pseudorca; species Pseudorca crassidens. Next base: position 218,217 of record NW_027136309.1, read on the forward strand.
GTCTCACTTCCCCCCGGTCAAAAGGGCCATCTGAAAAAAGTGTAAAATCCAGAAAGGCAGGACAGGCCATGGAGAACTGGGAGCCTTGTTATGCTGATGGGCGGGATGTAAATTGCCAACAGACACTCGGGAGAAGTGTATGGTGTTTCCTGAAACATCTAAAAAACAAAGCAACAGAGCCTAGGGCACTTCCACTTATGGTCCTATAGATTAGGGAAATTAAAATCAAAAAGACACAGCCACCCCAAAGTTTGGGACGCCTCTGTTTACAAGAACCTCGTGTACAGTACAAGTTCAACATCGCAGAAAGTGAAAAATGGATAAAGAAGTTGTGGTATTTACTTACAAAGCAATATCACTCAGCAATGAAATCTATGTCATCAGGCCCTTAGCAGCACAATGAGTGGATTCAGGTACGATGATTCTAACTGAAATAAGTCACACAGAAAAAGAAATATCATAAGATATCACTAATACACGGAATGTAAACTTGGCTACACAGGAACTGAATTCCAAAACAGAACAGGTTCTCAAATTTAGAAAACCAACTTATGCTTGCTTAAGGGGAAAGGTGAGTTGGGGTGCTGCATAAAACCAGAGATTGAAATGAGCACAGATAAAGTTCCTTAAGCCAAATATGGAATAGACAAGAGCTACTCCTTGCTCAACGAAATGGACTCAACACCCCATATTAAACGCCTAAGAATGTACCTGACTAGTAAGTATCTTAAAACCTATGGATTGCTATGTCTCCGAAAGAGAATCAAGCATGTGTACAGGGGCATAAACGCAGCAGTGATAGGATTGGAGAGGTTCGGTGAGCAAATGAAGACCCTTTGAAGTCATATTGCATGGTACCCATTCCACGGGTTTCAACTACCCAGGTTTAAGGTATTCTTCCTTCAGGTAAAACATGCATGTGGAACCTAGAGTATGATCAACCATGTGATCGGGAGACGTGTTCAAATATGTCTCAGTTTTCGTACCCTGGTACTCGGGTGCAACATTCCAGACGCTTTACTAACACCCTCCCGACTTGGAGAGTCAGTCCCTTTAACCTCCTGTTTGGCCCAGTTTGCAATTTCTGCGGAAGATGAACAGGAATAGCGAGAACCAATGAGAGACTAGCTGGAGGTGTCTGGACGGGCAAATTTAACTCTCATTTCCCACCAGGAAGAGGAATTAACCAAAGGCTCAGCGTGCCGTGCCGGAACCAGATTAGGGCCTGAAGCCATCCTGCGGTGTTGCGGCCAGCTCAAAAGAAAGCGAGTTGAAGAAAGGAGCTCAGGGGCACTGTAATTCACAAACCTGCAGAGTTATAAATGACAGCTATCGTCCAAAATTATACTGAAGTAAGGCTGCCAAGAGGACTTGAAAGCGGGGCAGAATTGCAGGAAACCGATTTCAGGAGGCACACTGGAATTGCATTGAAAGCATAGGAAAAGAGGCAGAACGTCCACAATGATGCACTTGGCCAAAAAGGGCGTATGCGTTTTTTCCTGAATATATTCAGGAAAAAACGCATACGCCCTTTCTGGCCAACCAAGCAAGCTTGCAAAGGAAATCTGCACTACAATGAAGTCTCACTTCCCCCCGGTCAAAAGGGCCATCTGAAAAAAGTGTAAAATCCAGAAAGGCAGGACAGGCCATGGAGAACTGGGAGCCTTGTTATGCTGATGGGCGGGATGTAAATTGCCAACAGACACTCGGGAGAAGTGTATGGTGTTTCCTGAAACATCTAAAAAACAAAGCAACAGAGCCTAGGGCACTTCCACTTATGGTCCTATAGCTTAGGGAAATTAAAATCAAAAAGACACAGCCACCCCAAAGTTTGGGACGCCTCTGTTTACAAGAACCTCGTGTACAGTACAAGTTCAACATCGCAGAAAGTGAAAAATGGATAAAGAAGTTGTGGTATTTACTTACAAAGCAATATCACTCAGCAATGAAATCTATGTCATCAGGCCCTTAGCAGCACAATGAGTGGATTCAGGTATGATGATTCTAACTGAAATAAGTCACACAGAAAAAGAAACATCATAAGATATCAGTAATACACGGAATGTAAACTTGGCTACACAGGAACTGAATTACAGAACAGAACAGGGTCTCAAATTTAGAAAACCAACTTATGCTTGCTTAAGGGGAAAGGTGAGTTGGGGTGCTGCATAAAACCAGAGATTGAAATGAGCACAGATAAAGTTCCTTAAGCCAAATATGGAATAGACAAGAGCTACTCCTTGCTCAACGAAATGGACTCAACACCGCATATTAAATGCCTAAGAATGTACCTGACTAGTAAGTATCTTAAAACCTATGGATTGCTATGTCTCCGAAAGAGAATCAAGCATGTGTACAGGGGCATAAACGCAGCAGTGATAGGATTGGAGAGGTTCGGTGAGCAAATGAAGACCCTTTGAAGTCATATTGCATGGTACCCATTCCACGGGTTTCAACTACCCAGGTTTAAGGTATTCTTCCTTCAGCTAAAACATGCATGTGGAACCTAGAGTATGATCAACCATGTGATCGGGAGACGTGTTCAAATATGTCTCAGTTTTCGTACCCTGGTACTCGGGTGCAACATTCCAGACGCTTTAATAACACCCTCCCGACTTGGAGAGTCAGTCCCTTTAACCTCCTGTTTGGCCCAGTTTGCAATTTCTGCGGAAGATGAACAGGAATAGCGAGAACCAATGAGAGACTAGCTGGAGGTGTCTGGACGGGCAAATTTAACTCTCATTTCCCACCAGGAAGAGGAATTAACCAAAGGCTCAGCGTGCCGTGCCGGAACCAGATTAGGGCCTGAAGCCATCCTGCGGTGTTGCGGCCAGCTCAAAAGAAAGCGAGTTGAAGAAAGGAGCTCAGGGGCACTGTAATTCACAAACCTGCAGAGTTATAAATGACAGCTATCGTCCAAAAATATACTGAAGTAAGGCTGCCAAGAGGACTTGAAAGCGGGGCAGAATTGCAGGAAACCGATTTCAGGAGGCACACTGGAATTGCATTGAAAGCATAGGAAAAGAGGCAGAACGTCCACAATGATGCACTTGGCCAAAAAGGGCGTATGCATTTTTTCCTGAATATATTCAGGAAAAAACGCATACGCCCTTTTTGGCCAACCAAGCAAGCTTGCAAAGGAAATCTGCACTACAATGAAGTCTCACTTCCCCCCGGTCAAAAGGGCCATCTGAAAAAAGTGTAAAATCCACAAAGACAGGACAGGCCATGGAGAACTGGGAGCCTTGTTATGCTGATGGGCGGGATGTAAATTGCCAACAGACACTCGGGAGAAGTGTATGGTGTTTCCTGAAACATCTAAAAAACAAAGCAACAGAGCCTAGGGCAATTCCACTTATGGTCCTATAGCTTAGGGAAATTAAAATCAAAAAGACACAGCCACCCCAAAGTTTGGGACGCCTCTGTTTACAAGAACCTCGTTTACAGTACAAGTTCAACATCGCAGAAAGTGAAAAATGGATAAAGAAGTTGTGGTATTTACTTACAAAGCAATATCACTCAGCAATGAAATCTATGTCATCAGGCCCTTAGCAGCACAATGAGTGGATTCAGGTATGATGATTCTAACTGAAATAAGTCACACAGAAAAAGAAACATCATAAGATATCAGTAATACACGGAATGTAAACTTGGCTACACAGGAACTGAATTACAGAACAGAACAGGGTCTCAAATTTAGAAAACCAACTTATGCTTCCTTAAGGGTAAAGGTGAGTTGGGGTGCTGCATAAAACCAGAGATTGAAATGAGCACAGATAAAGTTCCTTAAGCCAAATATGGAATAGACAAGAGCTACCTCTTGCTCAACGAAATGGACTCAACACCGCATATTAAATGCCTAAGAATGTACCTGACTAGTAAGTATCTTAAAACCTATGGATTGCTATGTCTCCGAAAGAGAATCAAGCATGTGTACAGGGGCATAAACGCAGCAGTGATAGGATTGGAGAGGTTCGGTGAGCAAATGAAGACCCTTTGAAGTCATATTGCATGGTACCCATTCCACAGGTTTCAACTACCCAGGTTTAAGGTATTCTTCCTTCAGCTAAAACATGCATGTGGAACCTAGAGTATGATCAACCATGTGATCGGGAGACGTGTTCAAATATGTCTCAGTTTTCGTACCCTGGTACTCGGGTGCAACATTCCAGACGCTTTACTAACACCCTCCCGACTTGGAGAGTCAGTCCCTTTAACCTCCTGTTTGGCCCAGTTTGCAATTTCTGCGGAAGATGAACAGGAATAGCGAGAACCAATGAGAGACTAGCTGGAGGTGTCTGGACGGGCAAATTTAACTCTCATTTCCCACCAGGAAGAGGAATTAACCAAAGGCTCAGCATGCCGTGCCGGAACCAGATTAGGGCCTGAAGCCATTCTGCGCTGTTGCGGCCAGGTCACAAGAAAGCGAGTTGAAGAAAGGAGCTCAGGGGCACTGTAATTCACAAACCTGCAGAGTTATAAATGACAGCTATCGTCCAAAAATATACTGAAGTAAGGCTGCCAAGAGGACTTGAAAGCGGGGCAGAATTGCAGGAAACCGATTTCAGGAGGTAGACTGGAATTGCATTGAAAGCATAGGAAAAGAGGCAGAACGTCCACAATGATGCACTTGGCCAAAAAGGGCGTATGCGTTTTTTCCTGAATATATTCAGGAAAAAACGCATACGCCCTTTTTGGCCAACCAAGCAAGCTTGCAAAGGAAATCTGCACTACAATGAAGTCTCACTTCCCCCCGGTCAAAAGGGCCATCTGAAAAAAGTGTAAAATCCAGAAAGGCAGGACAGGCCATGGAGAACTGGGAGCCTTGTTATGCTGATGGGCGGGATGTAAATTGCCAACAGACACTCGGGAGAAGTGTATGGTGTTTCCTGAAACATCTAAAAAACAAAGCAACAGAGCCTAGGGCACTTCCACTTATGGTCCTATAGCTTAGGGAAATTAAAATCAAAAAGACACAGCCACCCCAACATTGGGACGCCTCTGTTTACAAGAACCTCGTTTACAGTACAATTTCAACATCGCAGAAAGTGAAAAATGGATAAAGAAGTTGTGGTATTTACTTACAAAGCAATATCACTCAGCAATGAAATCTATGTCATCAGGCCCTTAGCAGCACAATGAGTGGATTCAGGTATGATGATTCTAACTGAAATAAGTCACACAGAAAAAGAAACATCATAAGATATCAGTAATACACGGAATGTAAACTTGGCTACACAGGAACTGAATTACAGAACAGAACAGGGTCTCAAATTTAGAAAACCAACTTATGCTTGCTTAAGGGTAAAGGTGAGTTGGGGTGCTGCATAAAACCAGAGATTGAAATGAGCACAGATAAAGTTCCTTAAGCCAAATATGGAATAGACAAGAGCTACTCCTTGCTCAACGAAATGGACTCAACACCGCATATTAAACGCCTAAGAATGTACCTGACTAGTAAGTATCTTAAAACCTATGGATTGCTATGTCTCTGAAAGAGAATCAAGCATGTGTACAGGGGCATAAACGCAGCAGTGATAGGATTGGAGAGGTTCGGTGAGCAAATGAAGACCCTTTGAAGTCATATTGCATGGTACCCATTCCACGGGTTTCAACTACCCAGGTTTAAGGTATTCTTCCTTCAGGTAAAACATGCATGTGGAACCTAGAGTATGATCAACCATGTGATCGGGAGACGTGTTCAAATATGTCTCAGTTTTCGTTCCCTGGTACTCGGGTGCAACATTCCAGACGCTTTACTAACACCCTCCCGACTTGGAGAGTCAGGCCCTTTAACCTCCTGTTTGGCCCAGTTTGCAATTTCTGCGGAAGATGAACAGGAATAGCGAGAACCAATGAGAGACTAGCTGGAGGTGTCTGGACGGGCAAATTTAACTCTCATTTCCCACCAGGAAGAGGAATTAACCAAAGGCTCAGCGTGCCGTGCCGGAACCAGATTAGGGCCTGAAGCCATCCTGCGGTGTTGCGGCCAGCTCAAAAGAAAGCGAGTTGAAGAAAGGAGCTCAGGGGCACTGTAATTCACAAACCTGCAGAGTTATAAATGACAGCTATCGTCCAAAAATATACTGAAGTAAGGCTGCCAAGAGGACTTGAAAGCGGGGCAGAATTGCAGGAAACCGATTTCAGGAGGCAGACTGGAATTGCATTGAAAGCATAGGAAAAGAGGCAGAACGTCCACAATGATGCACTTGGCCAAAAAGGGCGTATGCGTTTTTTCCTGAATATATTCAGGAAAAAACGCATACGCCCTTTTTGGCCAACCAAGCAAGCTTGCAAAGGAAATCTGCACTACAATGAAGTCTCACTTCCCCCCGGTCAAAAGGGCCATCTGAAAAAAGTGTAAAATCCAGAAAGGCAGGACAGGCCATGGAGAACTGGGAGCCTTGTTATGCTGATGGGCGGGATGTAAATTGCCAACAGACACTCGGGAGAAGTGTATGGTGTTTCCTGAAACATCTAAAAAACAAAGCAACAGAGCCTAGGGCACTTCCACTTATGGTCCTATAGCTTAGGGAAATTAAAATCAAAAAGACACAGCCACCCCAACATTGGGACGCCTCTGTTTACAAGAACCTCGTTTACAGTACAAGTTCAACATCGCAGAAAGTGAAAAATGGATAAAGAAGTTGTGGTATTTACTTACAAAGCAATATCACTCAGCAATGAAATCTATGTCATCAGGCCCTTAGCAGCACAATGAGTGGATTCAGGTATGATGATTCTAACTGAAATAAGTCACACAGAAAAAGAAACATCATAAGATATCAGTAATACACGGAATGTAAACTTGGCTACACAGGAACTGAATTACAGAACAGAACAGGGTCTCAAATTTAGAAAACCAACTTATGCTTCCTTAAGGGTAAAGGTGAGTTGGGGTGCTGCATAAAACCAGAGATTGAAATGAGCACAGATAAAGTTCCTTAAGCCAAATATGGAATAGACAAGAGCTACCTCTTGCTCAACGAAATGGACTCAACACCGCATATTAAATGCCTAAGAATGTACCTGACTAGTAAGTATCTTAAAACCTATGGATTGCTATGTCTCCGAAAGAGAATCAAGCATGTGTACAGGGGCATAAACGCAGCAGTGATAGGATTGGAGAGGTTCGGTGAGCAAATGAAGACCCTTTGAAGTCATATTGCATGGTACCCATTCCACAGGTTTCAACTACCCAGTTTTAAGGTATTCTTCCTTCAGCTAAAACATGCATGTGGAACCTAGAGTATGATCAACCATGTGATCGGGAGACGTGTTCAAATATGTCTCAGTTTTCGTACCCTGGTACTCGGGTGCAACATTCCAGACGCTTTACTAACACCCTCCCGACTTGGAGAGTCAGTCCCTTTAACCTCCTGTTTGGCCCAGTTTGCAATTTCTGCGGAAGATGAACAGGAATAGCGAGAACCAATGAGAGACTAGCTGGAGGTGTCTGGACGGGCAAATTTAACTCTCATTTCCCACCAGGAAGAGGAATTAACCAAAGGCTCAGCATGCCGTGCCGGAACCAGATTAGGGCCTGAAGCCATTCTGCGCTGTTGCGGCCAGGTCACAAGAAAGCGAGTTGAAGAAAGGAGCTCAGGGGCACTGTAATTCACAAACCTGCAGAGTTATAAATGACAGCTATCGTCCAAAAATATACTGAAGTAAGGCTGCCAAGAGGACTTGAAAGCGGGGCAGAATTGCAGGAAACCGATTTCAGGAGGTAGACTGGAATTGCATTGAAAGCATAGGAAAAGAGGCAGAACGTCCACAATGATGCACTTGGCCAAAAAGGGCGTATGCGTTTTTTCCTGAATATATTCAGGAAAAAACGCATACGCCCTTTTTGGCCAACCAAGCAAGCTTGCAAAGGAAATCTGCACTACAATGAAGTCTCACTTCCCCCCGGTCAAAAGGGCCATCTGAAAAAAGTGTAAAATCCAGAAAGGCAGGACAGGCCATGGAGAACTGGGAGCCTTGTTATGCTGATGGGCGGGATGTAAATTGCCAACAGACACTCGGGAGAAGTGTATGGTGTTTCCTGAAACATCTAAAAAACAAAGCAACAGAGCCTAGGGCACTTCCACTTATGGTCCTATAGCTTAGGGAAATTAAAATCAAAAAGACACAGCCACCCCAACATTGGGACGCCTCTGTTTACAAGAACCTCGTTTACAGTACAATTTCAACATCGCAGAAAGTGAAAAATGGATAAAGAAGTTGTGGTATTTACTTACAAAGCAATATCACTCAGCAATGAAATCTATGTCATCAGGCCCTTAGCAGCACAATGAGTGGATTCAGGTATGATGATTCTAACTGAAATAAGTCACACAGAAAAAGAAACATCATAAGATATCAGTAATACACGGAATGTAAACTTGGCTACACAGGAACTGAATTACAGAACAGAACAGGGTCTCAAATTTAGAAAACCAACTTATGCTTGCTTAAGGGTAAAGGTGAGTTGGGGTGCTGCATAAAACCAGAGATTGAAATGAGCACAGATAAAGTTCCTTAAGCCAAATATGGAATAGACAAGAGCTACTCCTTGCTCAACGAAATGGACTCAACACCGCATATTAAACGCCTAAGAATGTACCTGACTAGTAAGTATCTTAAAACCTATGGATTGCTATGTCTCTGAAAGAGAATCAAGCATGTGTACAGGGGCATAAACGCAGCAGTGATAGGATTGGAGAGGTTCGGTGAGCAAATGAAGACCCTTTGAAATCATATTGCATGGTACCCATTCCACGGGTTTCAACTACCCAGGTTTAAGGTATTCTTCCTTCAGCTAAAACATGCATGTGGAACCTAGAGTATGATCAACCATGTGATCGGGAGACGTGTTCAAATATGTCTCAGTTTTCGTTCCCTGGTACTCGGGTGCAACATTCCAGACGCTTTACTAACACCCTCCCGACTTGGAGAGTCAGGCCCTTTAACCTCCTGTTTGGCCCAGTTTGCAATTTCTGCGGAAGATGAACAGGAATAGCGAGAACCAATGAGAGACTAGCTGGAGGTGTCTGGACGGGCAAATTTAACTCTCATTTCCCACCAGGAAGAGGAATTAACCAAAGGCTCAGCGTGCCGTGCCGGAACCAGATTAGGGCCTGAAGCCATCCTGCGGTGTTGCGGCCAGCTCAAAAGAAAGCGAGTTGAAGAAAGGAGCTCAGGGGCACTGTAATTCACAAACCTGCAGAGTTATAAATGACAGCTATCGTCCAAAAATATACTGAAGTAAGGCTGCCAAGAGGACTTGAAAGCGGGGCAGAATTGCAGGAAACCGATTTCAGGAGGCAGACTGGAATTGCATTGAAAGCATAGGAAAAGAGGCAGAACGTCCACAATGATGCACTTGGCCAAAAAGGGCGTATGCGTTTTTTCCTGAATATATTCAGGAAAAAACGCATACGCCCTTTTTGGCCAACCAAGCAAGCTTGCAAAGGAAATCTGCACTACAATGAAGTCTCACTTCCCCCCGGTCAAAAGGGCCATCTGAAAAAAGTGTAAAATCCAGAAAGGCAGGACAGGCCATGGAGAACTGGGAGCCTTGTTATGCTGATGGGCGGGATGTAAATTGCCAACAGACACTCGGGAGAAGTGTATGGTGTTTCCTGAAACATCTAAAAAACAAAGCAACAGAGCCTAGGGCACTTCCACTTATGGTCCTATAGCTTAGGGAAATTAAAATCAAAAAGACACAGCCACCCCAACATTGGGACGCCTCTGTTTACAAGAACCTCGTTTACAGTACAAGTTCAACATCGCAGAAAGTGAAAAATGGATAAAGAAGTTGTGGTATTTACTTACAAAGCAATATCACTCAGCAATGAAATCTATGTCATCAGGCCCTTAGCAGCACAATGAGTGGATTCAGGTATGATGATTCTAACTGAAATAAGTCACACAGAAAAAGAAACATCATAAGATATCAGTAATACACGGAATGTAAACTTGGCTACACAGGAACTGAATTACAGAACAGAACAGGGTCTCAAATTTAGAAAACCAACTTATGCTTGCTTAAGGGGAAAGGTGAGTTGGGGTGCTGCATAAAACCAGAGATTGAAATGAGCACAGATAAAGTTCCTTAAGCCAAATATGGAATAGACAAGAGCTACTCCTTGCTCAACGAAATGGACTCAACACCGCATATTAAACGCCTAAGAATGTACCTGACTAGTAAGTATCTTAAAACCTATGGATTGCTATGTCTCTGAAAGAGAATCAAGCATGTGTACAGGGGCATAAACGCAGCAGTGATAGGATTGGAGAGGTTCGGTGAGCAAATGAAGACCCTTTGAAGTCATATTGCATGGTACCCATTCCACGGGTTTCAACTACCCAGGTTTAAGGTATTCTTCCTTCAGCTAAAACATGCATGTGGAACCTAGAGTATGATCAACCATGTGATCGGGAGACGTGTTCAAATATGTCTCAGTTTTCGTTCCCTGGTACTCGGGTGCAACATTCCAGACGCTTTACTAACACCCTCCCGACTTGGAGAGTCAGTCCCTTTAACCTCCTGTTTGGCCCAGTTTGCAATTTCTGCGGAAGATGAACAGGAATAGCGAGAACCAATGAGAGACTAGCTGGAGGTGTCTGGACGGGCAAATTTAACTCTCATTTCCCACCAGGAAGAGGAATTAACCAAAGGCTCAGCGTGCCGTGCCGGAACCAGATTAGGGCCTGAAGCCATCCTGCGGTGTTGCGGCCAGCTCAAAAGAAAGCGAGTTGAAGAAAGGAGCTCAGGGGCACTGTAATTCACAAACCTGCAGAGTTATAAATGACAGCTATCGTCCAAAAATATACTGAAGTAAGGCTGCCAAGAGGACTTGAAAGCGGGGCAGAATTGCAGGAAACCGATTTCAGGAGGTAGACTGGAATTGCATTGAAAGCATAGGAAAAGAGGCAGAACGTCCACCATGATGCACTTGGCCAAAAAGGGCGTATGCGTTTTTTCCTGAATATATTCAGGAAAAAACGCATACGCCCTTTTTGGCCAACCAAGCAAGCTTGCAAAGGAAATCTGCACTACACTGAAGTCTCACTTCCCCCCGGTCAAAAGGGCCATCTGAAAAATGTGTAAAATCCAGAAAGACAGGACAGGCCATGGAGAACTGGGAGCCTTGTTATGCTGATGGGCGGGATGTAAATTGCCAACAGACACTCGGGAGAAGTGTATGGTGTTTCCTGAAACATCTAAAAAACAAAGCAACAGAGCCTAGGGCACTTCCACTTATGGTCCTATAGTTAGGGAAATTAAAATCAAAAAGACACAGCCACCCCAAACATTGGGACGCCTCTGTTTACAAGAACCTCGTTTACAGTACAAGTTCAACATCGCAGAAAGTGAAAAATGGATAAAGAAGTTGTGGTATTTACTTACAAAGCAATATCACTCAGCAATGAAATCTATGTCATCAGGCCCTTAGCAGCACAATGAGTGGATTCAGGTATGATGATTCTAACTGAAATAAGTCACACAGAAAAAGAAACATCATAAGATATCAGTAATACACGGAATGTAAACTTGGCTACACAGGAACTGAATTACAGAACAGAACAGGGTCTCAAATTTAGAAAACCAACTTATGCTTGCTTAAGGGGAAAGGTGAGTTGGGGTGCTGCATAAAACCAGAGATTGAAATGAGCACAGATAAAGTTCCTTAAGCCAAATATGGAATAGACAAGAGCTACTCCTTGCTCAACGAAATGGACTCAACACCGCATATTAAATGCCTAAGAATGTACCTGACTAGTAAGTATCTTAAAACCTATGGATTGCTATGTCTCCGAAAGAGAATCAAGCATGTGTACAGGGGCATAAACGCAGCAGTGATAGGATTGGAGAGGTTCGGTGAGCAAATGAAGACCCTCTGAAGTCATATTGCATGGTACCCATTCCACGGGTTTCAACTACCCAGGTTTAAGGTATTCTTCCTTCAGCTAAAACATGCATGTGGAACCTAGAGTATGATCAACCATGTGATCGGGAGACGTGTTCAAATATGTCTCAGTTTTCGTACCCTGGTACTCGGGTGCAACATTCCAGACGCTTTACTAACACCCTCCCGACTTGGAGAGTCAGTCCCTTTAACCTCCTGTTTGGCCCAGTTTGCAATTTCTGCGGAAGATGAACAGGAATAGCGAGAACCAATGAGAGACTAGCTGGAGGTGTCTGGACGGGCAAATTTAACTCTCATTTCCCACCAGGAAGAGGAATTAACCAAAGGCTCAGCGTGCCGTGCCGGAACCAGATTAGGGCCTGAAGCCATCCTGCGGTGTTGCGGCCAGCTCAAAAGAAAGCGAGTTGAAGAAAGGAGCTCAGGGGCACTGTAATTCACAAACCTGCAGAGTTATAAATGACAGCTATCGTCCAAAAATATACTGAAGTAAGGCTGCCAAGAGGACTTGAAAGCGGGGCAGAATTGCAGGAAACCGATTTCAGGAGGCAGACTGGAATTGCATTGAAAGCATAGGAAAAGAGGCAGAACGTCCACAATGATGCACTTGGCCAAAAAGGGCGTATGCGTTTTTTCCTGAATATATTCAGGAAAAAACGCATACGCCCTTTTTGGCCAACCAAGCAAGCTTGCAAAGGAAATCTGCACTACAATGAAGTCTCACTTCCCCCCGGTCAAAAGGGCCATCTGAAAAAAGTGTAAAATCCAGAAAGGCAGGACAGGCCATGGAGAACTGGGAGCCTTGTTATGCTGATGGGCGGGATGTAAATTGCCAACAGACACTCGGGAGAAGTGTATGGTGTTTCCTGAAACATCTAAAAAACAAAGCAACAGAGCCTAGGGCACTTCCACTTATGGTCCTATAGCTTAGGGAAATTAAAATCAAAAAGACACAGCCACCCCAAACATTGGGATGCCTCTGTTTACAAGAACCTCGTTTACAGTACAAGTTCAACATCGCAGAAAGTGAAAAATGGATAAAGAAGTTGTGGTATTTACTTACAAAGCAATATCACTCAGCAATGAAATCTATGTCATCAGGCCCTTAGCAGCACAATGAGTGGATTCAGGTATGATGATTCTAACTGAAATAAGTCACACAGAAAAAGAAACATCATAAGATATCAGTAATACACGGAATGTAAACTTGGCTACACAGGAACTGAATTACAGAACAGAACAGGGTCTCAAATTTAGAAAACCAACTTATGCTTGCTTAAGGGGAAAGGTGAGTTGGGGTGCTGCATAAAACCAGAGATTGAAATGAGCACAGATAAAGTTCCTTAAGCCAAATATGGAATAGACAAGAGCTACTCCTTGCTCAACGAAATGGACTCAACACCGCATATTAAATGCCTAAGAATGTACCTGACTAGTAAGTATCTTAAAACCTATGGATTGCTATGTCTCCGAAAGAGAATCAAGCATGTGTACAGGGGCATAAACGCAGCAGTGATAGGATTGGAGAGGTTCGGTGAGCAAATGAAGACCCTCTGAAGTCATATTGCATGGTACCCATTCCACGGGTTTCAACTACCCAGGTTTAAGGTATTCTTCCTTCAGCTAAAACATGCATGTGGAACCTAGAGTATGATCAACCATGTGATCGGGAGACGTGTTCAAATATGTCTCAGTTTTCGTACCCTGGTACTCGGGTGCAACATTCCAGACGCTTTACTAACACCCTCCCGACTTGGAGAGTCAGTCCCTTTAACCTCCTGTTTGGCCCAGTTTGCAATTTCTGCGGAAGATGAACAGGAATAGCGAGAACCAATGAGAGACTAGCTGGAGGTGTCTGGACGGGCAAATTTAACTCTCATTTCCCACCAGGAAGAGGAATTAACCAAAGGCTCAGCGTGCCGTGCCGGAACCAGATTAGGGCCTGAAGCCATCCTGCGGTGTTGCGGCCAGCTCAAAAGAAAGCGAGTTGAAGAAAGGAGCTCAGGGGCACTGTAATTCACAAACCTGCAGAGTTATAAATGACAGCTATCGTCCAAAAATATACTGAAGTAAGGCTGCCAAGAGGACTTGAAAGCGGGGCAGAATTGCAGGAAACCGATTTCAGGAGGTAGACTGGAATTGCATTGAAAGCATAGGAAAAGAGGCAGAACGTCCACCATGATGCACTTGGCCAAAAAGGGCGTATGCGTTTTTTCCTGAATATATTCAGGAAAAAACGCATACGCCCTTTTTGGCCAACCAAGCAAGCTTGCCAAGGAAATCTGCACTACACTGAAGTCTCACTTCCCCCCGTTCAAAAGGGCCATCTGAAAAATGTGTAAAATCCAGAAAGACAGGACAGGCCATGGAGAACTGGGAGCCTTGTTATGCTGATGGGCGGGATGTAAATTGCCAACAGACACTCGGGAGAAGTGTATGGTGTTTCCTGAAACATCTAAAAAACAAAGCAACAGAGCCTAGGGCACTTCCACTTATGGTCCTATAGTTAGGGAAATTAAAATCAAAAAGACACAGCCACCCCAAACATTGGGACGCCTCTGTTTACAAGAACCTCGTTTACAGTACAAGTTCAACATCGCAGAAAGTGAAAAATGGATAAAGAAGTTGTGGTATTTACTTACAAAGCAATATCACTCAGCAATGAAATCTATGTCATCAGGCCCTTAGCAGCACAATGAGTGGATTCAGGTATGATGATTCTAACTGAAATAAGTCACACAGAAAAAGAAACATCATAAGATATCAGTAATACACGGAATGTAAACTTGGCTACACAGGAACTGAATTACAGAACAGAACAGGGTCTCAAATTTAGAAAACCAACTTATGCTTGCTTAAGGGGAAAGGTGAGTTGGGGTGCTGCATAAAACCAGAGATTGAAATGAGCACAGATAAAGTTCCTTAAGCCAAATATGGAATAGACAAGAGCTACTCCTTGCTCAACGAAATGGACTCAACACCGCATATTAAATGCCTAAGAATGTACGTGACTAGTAAGTATCTTAAAACCTATGGATTGCTATGTCTCCGAAAGAGAATCAAGCATGTGTACAGGGGCATAAACGCAGCAGTGATAGGATTGGAGAGGTTCGGTGAGCAAATGAAGACCCTCTGAAGTCATATTGCATGGTACCCATTCCACGGGTTTCAACTACCCAGGTTTAAGGTATTCTTCCTTCAGCTAAAACATGCATGTGGAACCTAGAGTATGATCAACCATGTGATCGGGAGACGTGTTCAAATATGTCTCAGTTTTCGTACCCTGGTACTCGGGTGCAACATTCCAGACGCTTTACTAACACCCTCCCGACTTGGAGAGTCAGTCCCTTTAACCTCCTGTTTGGCCCAGTTTGCAATTTCTGCGGAAGATGAACAGGAATAGCGAGAACCAATGAGAGACTAGCTGGAGGTGTCTGGACGGGCAAATTTAACTCTCATTTCCCACCAGGAAGAGGAATTAACCAAAGGCTCAGCGTGCCGTGCCGGAACCAGATTAGGGCCTGAAGCCATCCTGCGGTGTTGCGGCCAGCTCAAAAGAAAGCGAGTTGAAGAAAGGAGCTCAGGGGCACTGTAATTCACAAACCTGCAGAGTTATAAATGACAGCTATCGTCCAAAAATATACTGAAGTAAGGCTGCCAAGAGGACTTGAAAGCGGGGCAGAATTGCAGGAAACCGATTTCAGGAGGTAGACTGGAATTGCATTGAAAGCATAGGAAAAGAGGCAGAACGTCCACAATGATGCACTTGGCCAAAAAGGGCGTATGCGTTTTTTCCTGAATATATTCAGGAAAAAACGCATACGCCCTTTTTGGCCAACCAAGCAAGCTTGCAAAGGAAATCTGCACTACAATGAAGTCTCACTTCCCCCCGGTCAAAAGGGCCATCTGAAAAAAGTGTAAAATCCAGAAAGGCAGGACAGGCCATGGAGAACTGGGAGCCTTGTTATGCTGATGGGCGGGATGTAAATTGCCAACAGACACTCGGGAGAAGTGTATGGTGTTTCCTGAAACATCTAAAAAACAAAGCAACAGAGCCTAGGGCACTTCCACTTATGGTCCTATAGCTTAGGGAAATTAAAATCAAAAAGACACAGCCACCCCAAAGTTTGGGACGCCTCTGTTTACAAGAACCTCGTTTACAGTACAAGTTCAACATCGCAGAAAGTGAAAAATGGATAAAGAAGTTGTGGTATTTACTTACAAAGCAATATCACTCAGCAATGAAATCTATGTCATCAGGCCCTTAGCAGCACAATGAGTGGATTCAGGTATGATGATTCTAACTGAAATAAGTCACACAGAAAAAGAAACATCATAAGATATCAGTAATACACGGAATGTAAACTTGGCTACACAGGAACTGAATTACAGAACAGAACAGGGTCTCAAATTTAGAAAACCAACTTATGCTTGCTTAAGGGGAAAGGTGAGTTGGGGTGCTGCATAAAACCAGAGATTGAAATGAGCACAGATAAAGTTCCTTAAGCCAAATATGGAATAGACAAGAGCTACTCCTTGCTCAACGAAATGGACTCAACACCGCATATTAAACGCCTAAGAATGTACCTGACTAGTAAGTATCTTAAAACCTATGGATTGCTATGTCTCCGAAAGAGAATCAAGCATGTGTACAGGGGCATAAACGCAGCAGTGATAGGATTGGAGAGGTTCGGTGAGCAAATGAAGACCCTCTGAAGTCATATTGCATGGTACCCATTCCACGGGTTTCAACTACCCAGGTTTAAGGTATTCTTCCTTCAGCTAAAACATGCATGTGGAACCTAGAGTATGATCAACCATGTGATCGGGAGACGTGTTCAAATATGTCTCAGTTTTCGTACCCTGGTACTCGGGTGCAACATTCCAGACGCTTTACTAACACCCTCCCGACTTGGAGAGTCAGTCCCTTTAACCTCCTGTTTGGCCCAGTTTGCAATTTCTGCGGAAGATGAACAGGAATAGCGAGAACCAATGAGAGACTAGCTGGAGGTGTCTGGACGGGCAAATTTAACTCTCATTTCCCACCAGGAAGAGGAATTAACCAAAGGCTCAGCGTGCCGTGCCGGAACAAGATTAGGGCCTGAAGCCATCCTGCGGTGTTGCGGCCAGCTCAAAAGAAAGCGAGTTGAAGAAAGGAGCTCAGGGGCACTGTAATTCACAAACCTGCAGAGTTATAAATGACAGCTATCGTCCAAAAATATACTGAAGTAAGGCTGCCAAGAGGACTTGAAAGCGGGGCAGAATTGCAGGAAACCGATTTCAGGAGGCAGACTGGAATTGCATTGAAAGCATAGGAAAAGAGGCAGAACGTCCACAATGATGCACTTGGCCAAAAAGGGCGTATGCGTTTTTTCCTGAATATATTCAGGAAAAAACGCATACGCCCTTTTTGGCCAACCAAGCAAGCTTGCAAAGGAAATCTGCACTACAATGAAGTCTCACTTCCCCCCGGTCAAAAGGGCCATCTGAAAAAAGTGTAAAATCCAGAAAGGCAGGACAGGCCATGGAGAACTGGGAGCCTTGTTATGCTGATGGGCGGGATGTAAATTGCCAACAGACACTCGGGAGAAGTGTATGGTGTTTCCTGAAACATCTAAAAAACAAAGCAACAGAGCCTAGGGCACTTCCACTTATGGTCCTATAGCTTAGGGAAATTAAAATCAAAAAGACACAGCCACCCCAAAGTTTGGGACGCCTCTGTTTACAAGAACCTCGTTTACAGTACAAGTTCAACATCGCAGAAAGTGAAAAATGGATAAAGAAGTTGTGGTATTTACTTACAAAGCAATATCACTCAGCAATGAAATCTATGTCATCAGGCCCTTAGCAGCACAATGAGTGGATTCAGGTATGATGATTCTAACTGAAATAAGTCACACAGAAAAAGAAACATCATAAGATATCAGTAATACACGGAATGTAAACTTGGCTACACAGGAACTGAATTACAGAACAGAACAGGGTCTCAAATTTAGAAAACCAACTTATGCTTGCTTAAGGGGAAAGGTGAGTTGGGGTGCTGCATAAAACCAGAGATTGAAATGAGCACAGATAAAGTTCCTTAAGCCAAATATGGAATAGACAAGAGCTACTCCTTGCTCAACGAAATGGACTCAACACCGCATATTAAATGCCTAAGAATGTACGTGACTAGTAAGTATCTTAAAACCTATGGATTGCTATGTCTCCGAAAGAGAATCAAGCATGTGTACAGGGGCATAAACGCAGCAGTGATAGGATTGGAGAGGTTCGGTGAGCAAATGAAGACCCTCTGAAGTCATATTGCATGGTACCCATTCCACGGGTTTCAACTACCCAGGTTTAAGGTATTCTTCCTTCAGGTAAAACATGCATATGGAACCTAGAGTCTGATCAACCATGTGATCGGGAGACGTGTTCAAATATGTCTCAGTTTTCGTACCCTGGTACTCGGGTGCAACATTCCAGACGCTTTACTAACACCCTCCCGACTTGGAGAGTCAGTCCCTTTAACCTCCTGTTTGGCCCAGTTTGCAATTTCTGCGGAAGATGAACAGGAATAGCGAGAACCAATGAGAGACTAGCTGGAGGTGTCTGGACGGGCAAATTTAACTCTCATTTCCCACCAGGAAGAGGAATTAACCAAAGGCTCAGCGTGCCGTGCCGGAACCAGATTAGGGCCTGAAGCCATCCTGCGGTGTTGCGGCCAGCTCAAAAGAAAGCGAGTTGAAGAAAGGAGCTCAGGGGCACTGTAATTCACAAACCTGCAGAGTTATAAATGACAGCTATCGTCCAAAAATATACTGAAGTAAGGCTGCCAAGAGGACTTGAAAGCGGGGCAGAATTGCAGGAAACCGATTTCAGGAGGTAGACTGGAATTGCATTGAAAGCATAGGAAAAGAGGCAGAACGTCCACCATGATGCACTTGGCCAAAAAGGGCGTATGCGTTTTTTCCTGAATATATTCAGGAAAAAACGCATACGCCCTTTTTGGCCAACCAAGCAAGCTTGCAAAGGAAATCTGCACTACAATGAAGTCTCACTTCCCCCCGGTCAAAAGGGCCATCTGAAAAATGTGTAAAATCCAGAAAGACAGGACAGGCCATGGAGAACTGGGAGCCTTGTTATGCTGATGGGCGGGATGTAAATTGCCAACAGACACTCGGGAGAAGTGTATGGTGTTTCCTGAAACATCTAAAAAACAAAGCAACAGAGCCTAGGGCACTTCCACTTATGGTCCTATAGTTAGGGAAATTAAAATCAAAAAGACACAGCCACCCCAAACATTGGGACGCCTCTGTTTACAAGAACCTCGTTTACAGTACAAGTTCAACATCGCAGAAAGTGAAAAATGGATAAAGAAGTTGTGGTATTTACTTACAAAGCAATATCACTCAGCAATGAAATCTATGTCATCAGGCCCTTAGCAGCACAATGAGTGGATTCAGGTATGATGATTCTAACTGAAATAAGTCACACAGAAAAAGAAACATCATAAGATATCAGTAATACACGGAATGTAAACTTGGCTACACAGGAACTGAATTACAGAACAGAACAGGGTCTCAAATTTAGAAAACCAACTTATGCTTGCTTAAGGGGAAAGGTGAGTTGGGGTGCTGCATAAAACCAGAGATTGAAATGAGCACAGATAAAGTTCCTTAAGCCAAATATGGAATAGACAAGAGCTACTCCTTGCTCAACGAAATGGACTCAACACCGCATATTAAATGCCTAAGAATGTACCTGACTAGTAAGTATCTTAAAACCTATGGATTGCTATGTCTCCGATAGAGAATCATGTGTACAGGGGCATAAACGCAGCAGTGATAGGATTGGAGAGGTTCGGTGAGCAAATGAAGACCCTTTGAAGTCATATTGCATGGTACCCATTCCACGGGTTTCAACTACCCAGGTTTAAGGTATTCTTCCTTCAGCTAAAACATGCATGTGGAACCTAGAGTATGATCAACCATGTGATCGGGAGACGTGTTCAAATATGTCTCAGTTTTCGTACCCTGGTACTCGGGTGCAACATTCCAGACGCTTTACTAACACCCTCCCGACTTGGAGAGTCAGTCCCTTTAACCTCCTGTTTGGCCCAGTTTGCAATTTCTGCGGAAGATGAACAGGAATAGCGAGAACCAATGAGAGACTAGCTGGAGGTGTCTGGACGGGCAAATTTAACTCTCATTTCCCACCAGGAAGAGGAATTAACCAAAGGCTCAGCGTGCCGTGCCGGAACCAGATTAGGGCCTGAAGCCATCCTGCGGTGTTGCGGCCAGCTCAAAAGAAAGCGAGTTGAAGAAAGGAGCTCAGGGGCACTGTAATTCACAAACCTGCAGAGTTATAAATGACAGCTATCGTCCAAAAATATACTGAAGTAAGGCTGCCAAGAGGACTTGAAAGCGGGGCAGAATTGCAGGAAACCGATTTCAGGAGGTAGACTGGAATTGCATTGAAAGCATAGGAAAAGAGGCAGAACGTCCACAATGATGCACTTGGCCAAAAAGGGCATATGCGTTTTTTCCTGAATATATTCAGGAAAAAACGCATACGCCCTTTTTGGCCAACCAAGCAAGCTTGCAAAGGAAATCTGCACTACAATGAAGTCTCACTTCCCCCCGGTCAAAAGGGCCATCTGAAAAAAGTGTAAAATCCAGAAAGGCAGGACAGGCCATGGAGAACTGGGAGCCTTGTTATGCTGATGGGCGGGATGTAAATTGCCAACAGACACTCGGGAGAAGTGTATGGTGTTTCCTGAAACATCTAAAAAACAAAGCAACAGAGCCTAGGGCACTTCCACTTATGGTCCTATAGCTTAGGGAAATTAAAATCAAAAAGACACAGCCACCCCAAAGTTTGGGACGCCTCTGTTTACAAGAACCTGGTTTACAGTACAAGTTCAACATCGCAGAAAGTGAAAAATGGATAAAGAAGTTGTGGTATTTACTTACAAAGCAATATCACTCAGCAATGAAATCTATGTCATCAGGCCCTTAGCAGCACAATGAGTGGATTCAGGTATGATGATTCTAACTGAAATAAGTCACACAGAAAAAGAAACATCATAAGATATCAGTAATACACGGAATGTAAACTTGGCTACACAGGAACTGAATTACAGAACAGAACAGGGTCTCAAATTTAGAAAACCAACTTATGCTTGCTTAAGGGGAAAGGTGAGTTGGGGTGCTGCATAAAACCAGAGATTGAAATGAGCACAGATAAAGTTCCTTAAGCCAAATATGGAATAGACAAGAGCTACTCCTTGCTCAACGAAATGGACTCAACACCGCATATTAAACGCCTAAGAATGTACCTGACTAGTAAGTATCTTAAAACCTATGGATTGCTATGTCTCCGAAAGAGAATCAAGCATGTGTACAGGGGCATAAACGCAGCAGTGATAGGATTGGAGAGGTTCGGTGAGCAAATGAAGACCCTTTGAAGTCATATTGCATGGTACCCATTCCACGGGTTTCAACTACCCAGGTTTAAGGTATTCTTCCTTCAGCTAAAACATGCATGTGGAACCTAGAGTATGATCAACCATGTGATCGGGAGACGTGTTCAAATATGTCTCAGTTTTCGTACCCTGGTACTCGGGTGCAACATTCCAGACGCTTTACTAACACCCTCCCGACTTGGAGAGTCAGTCCCTTTAACCTCCTGTTTGGCCCAGTTTGCAATTTCTGCGGAAGATGAACAGGAATAGCGAGAACCAATGAGAGACTAGCTGGAGGTGTCTGGACGGGCAAATTTAACTCTCATTTCCCACCAGGAAGAGGAATTAACCAAAGGCTCAGCGTGCCGTGCCGGAACCAGATTAGGGCCTGAAGCCATCCTGCGGTGTTGCGGCCAGCTCAAAAGAAAGCGAGTTGAAGAAAGGAGCTCAGGGGCACTGTAATTCACAAACCTGCAGAGTTATAAATGACAGCTATCGTCCAAAAATATACTGAAGTAAGGCTGCCAAGAGGACTTGAAAGCGGGGCAGAATTGCAGGAAACCGATTTCAGGAGGTAGACTGGAATTGCATTGAAAGCATAGGAAAAGAGGCAGAACGTCCACAATGATGCACTTGGCCAAAAAGGGCGTATGCGTTTTTTCCTGAATATATTCAGGAAAAAACGCATACGCCCTTTTTGGCCAACCAAGCAAGCTTGCAAAGGAAATCTGCACTACAATGAAGTCTCACTTCCCCCCGGTCAAAAGGGCCATCTGAAAAAAGTGTAAAATCCAGAAAGGCAGGACAGGCCATGGAGAACTGGGAGCCTTGTTATGCTGATGGGCGGGATGTAAATTGCCAACAGACACTCGGGAGAAGTGTATGGTGTTTCCTGAAACATCTAAAAAACAAAGCAACAGAGCCTAGGGCACTTCCACTTATGGTCCTATAGCTTAGGGAAATTAAAATCAAAAAGACACAGCCACCCCAAAGTTTGGGACGCCTCTGTTTACAAGAACCTCGTTTACAGTACAAGTTCAACATCGCAGAAAGTGAAAAATGGATAAAGAAGTTGTGGTATTTACTTACAAAGCAATATCACTCAGCAATGAAATCTATGTCATCAGGCCCTTAGCAGCACAATGAGTGGATTCAGGTATGATGATTCTAACTGAAATAAGTCACACAGAAAAAGAAACATCATAAGATATCAGTAATACACGGAATGTAAACTTGGCTACACAGGAACTGAATTACAGAACAGAACAGGGTCTCAAATTTAGAAAACCAACTTATGCTTGCTTAAGGGGAAAGGTGAGTTGGGGTGCTGCATAAAACCAGAGATTGAAATGAGCACAGATAAAGTTCCTTAAGCCAAATATGGAATAGACAAGAGCTACTCCTTGCTCAACGAAATGGACTCAACACCGCATATTAAATGCCTAAGAATGTACGTGACTAGTAAGTATCTTAAAACCTATGGATTGCTATGTCTCCGAAAGAGAATCAAGCATGTGTACAGGGGCATAAACGCAGCAGTGATAGGATTGGAGAGGTTCGGTGAGCAAATGAAGACCCTCTGAAGTCATATTGCATGGTACCCATTCCACGGGTTTCAACTACCCAGGTTTAAGGTATTCTTCCTTCAGGTAAAACATGCATATGGAACCTAGAGTCTGATCAACCATGTGATCGGGAGACGTGTTCAAATATGTCTCAGTTTTCATACCCTGGTTCTCGGGTGCAACATTCCAGACGCTTTACTAACACCCTCCCGACTTGGAGAGTCAGTCCCTTTAACCTCCTGTTTGGCCCAGTTTGCAATTTCTGCGGAAGATGAACAGGAATAGCGAGAACCAATGAGAGACTAGCTGGAGGTGTCTGGACGGGCAAATTTAACTCTCATTTCCCACCAGGAAGAGGAATTAACCAAAGGCTCAGCGTGCCGTGCCGGAACCAGATTAGGGCCTGAAGCCATCCTGCGGTGTTGCGGCCAGCTCAAAAGAAAGCGAGTTGAAGAAAGGAGCTCAGGGGCACTGTAATTCACAAACCTGCAGAGTTATAAATGACAGCTATCGTCCAAAAATATACTGAAGTAAGGCTGCCAAGAGGACTTGAAAGCGGGGCAGAATTGCAGGAAACCGATTTCAGGAGGTAGACTGGAATTGCATTGAAAGCATAGGAAAAGAGGCAGAACGTCCACCATGATGCACTTGGCCAAAAAGGGCGTATGCGTTTTTTCCTGAATATATTCAGGAAAAAACGCATACGCCCTTTTTGGCCAACCAAGCAAGCTTGCAAAGGAAATCTGCACTACACTGAAGTCTCACTTCCCCCCGGTCAAAAGGGCCATCTGAAAAATGTGTAAAATCCAGAAAGACAGGACAGGCCATGGAGAACTGGGAGCCTTGTTATGCTGATGGGCGGGATGTAAATTGCCAACAGACACTCGGGAGAAGTGTATGGTGTTTCCTGAAACATCTAAAAAACAAAGCAACAGAGCCTAGGGCACTTCCACTTATGGTCCTATAGTTAGGGAAATTAAAATCAAAAAGACACAGCCACCCCAAACATTGGGACGCCTCTGTTTACAAGAACCTCGTTTACAGTACAAGTTCAACATCGCAGAAAGTGAAAAATGGATAAAGAAGTTGTGGTATTTACTTACAAAGCAATATCACTCAGCAATGAAATCTATGTCATCAGGCCCTTAGCAGCACAATGAGTGGATTCAGGTATGATGATTCTAACTGAAATAAGTCACACAGAAAAAGAAACATCATAAGATATCAGTAATACATGGAATGTAAACTTGGCTACACAGGAACTGAATTACAGAACAGAACAGGGTCTCAAATTTAGAAAACCAACTTATGCTTCCTTAAGGGGAAAGGTGAGTTGGGGTGCTGCATAAAACCAGAGATTGAAATGAGCACAGATAAAGTTCCTTAAGCCAAATATGGAATAGACAAGAGCTACTCCTTGCTCAACGAAATGGACTCAACACCGCATATTAAATGCCTAAGAATGTACCTGACTAGTAAGTATCTTAAAACCTATGGATTGCTATGTCTCCGAAAGAGAATCATGTGTACAGGGGCATAAACGCAGCAGTGATAGGATTGGAGAGGTTCGGTGAGCAAATGAAGACCCTTTGAAGTCATATTGCATGGTACCCATTCCACGGGTTTCAACTACCCAGGTTTAAGGTATTCTTCCTTCAGCTAAAACATGCATGTGGAACCTAGAGTATGATCAACCATGTGATCGGGAGACGTGTTCAAATATGTCTCAGTTTTCGTACCCTGGTACTCGGGTGCAACATTCCAGACGCTTTACTAACACCCTCCTGACTTGGAGAGTCAGTCCCTTTAACCTCCTGTTTGGCCCAGTTTGCAATTTCTGCGGAAGGTGAACAGGAATAGCGAGAACCAATGAGAGACTAGCTGGAGGTGTCTGGACGGGCAAATTTAACTCTCATTTCCCACCAGGAAGAGGAATTAACCAAAGGCTCAGCATGCCGTGCCGGAACCAGATTAGGGCCTGAAGCCATTCTGCGCTGTTGCGGCCAGGTCACAAGAAAGCGAGTTGAAGAAAGGAGCTCAGGGGCACTGTAATTCACAAACCTGCAGAGTTATAAATGACAGCTATCGTCCAAAAATATACTGAAGTAAGGCTGCCAAGAGGACTTGAAAGCGGGGCAGAATTGCAGGAAACCGATTTCAGGAGGTAGACTGGAATTGCATTGAAAGCATAGGAAAAGAGGCAGAACGTCCACAATGATGCACTTGGCCAAAAAGGGCGTATGCGTTTTTTCCTGAATATATTCAGGAAAAAACGCATACGCCCTTTTTGGCCAACCAAGCAAGCTTGCAAAGGAAATCTGCACTACAATGAAGTCTCACTTTCCCCCGGTCAAAAGGGCCATCTGAAAAAAGTGTAAAATCCAGAAAGGCAGGACAGGCCATGGAGAACTGGGAGCCTTGTTATGCTGATGGGCGGGATGTAAATTGCCAACAGACACTCGGGAGAAGTGTATGGTGTTTCCTGAAACATCTAAAAAACAAAGCAACAGAGCCTAGGGCACTTCCACTTATGGTCCTATAGCTTAGGGAAATTAAAATCAAAAAGACACAGCCACCCCAACATTGGGACGCCTCTGTTTACAAGAACCTCGTTTACAGTACAATTTCAACATCGCAGAAAGTGAAAAATGGATAAAGAAGTTGTGGTATTTACTTACAAAGCAATATCACTCAGCAATGAAATCTATGTCATCAGGCCCTTAGCAGCACAATGAGTGGATTCAGGTATGATGATTCTAACTGAAATAAGTCACACAGAAAAAGAAACATCATAAGATATCAGTAATACACGGAATGTAAACTTGGCTACACAGGAACTGAATTACAGAACAGAACAGGGTCTCAAATTTAGAAAACCAACTTATGCTTGCTTAAGGGTAAAGGTGAGTTGGGGTGCTGCATAAAACCAGAGATTGAAATGAGCACAGATAAAGTTCCTTAAGCCAAATATGGAATAGACAAGAGCTACTCCTTGCTCAACGAAATGGACTCAACACCGCATATTAAACGCCTAAGAATGTACCTGACTAGTAAGTATCTTAAAACCTATGGATTGCTATGTCTCCGAAAGAGAATCAAGAATGTGTACAGGGGCATAAACGCAGCAGTGATAGGATTGGAGAGGTTCGGTGAGCAAATGAAGACCCTCTGAAGTCATATTGCATGGTACCCATTCCACGGGTTTCAACTACCCAGGTTTAAGGTATTCTTCCTTCAGCTAAAACATGCATGTGGAACCTAGAGTATGATCAACCATGTGATCGGGAGACATGTTCAAATATGTCTCAGTTTTCGTACCCTGGTACTCGGGTGCAACATTCCAGACGCTTTACTAACACCCTCCCGACTTGGAGAGTCAGTCCCTTTAACCTCCTGTTTGGCCCAGTTTGCAATTTCTGCGGAAGATGAACAGGAATAGCGAGAACCAATGAGAGACTAGCTGGAGGTGTCTGGACGGGCAAATTTAACTCTCATTTCCCACCAGGAAGAGGAATTAACCAAAGGCTCAGCATGCCGTGCCGGAACCAGATTAGGGCCTGAAGCCATTCTGCGCTGTTGCGGCCAGGTCACAAGAAAGCGAGTTGAAGAAAGGAGCTCAGGGGCACTGTAATTCACAAACCTGCAGAGTTATAAATGACAGCTATCGTCCAAAAATATATTGAAGTAAGGCTGCCAAGAGGACTTGAAAGCGGGGCAGAATTGCAGGAAACCGATTTCAGGAGGTAGACTGGAATTGCATTGAAAGCATAGGAAAAGAGGCAGAACGTCCACAATGATGCACTTGGCCAAAAAGGGCGTATGCGTTTTTTCCTGAATATATTCAGGAAAAAACGCATACGCCCTTTTTGGCCAACCAAGCAAGCTTGCAAAGGAAATCTGCACTACAATGAAGTCTCACTTCCCCCCGGTCAAAAGGGCCATCTGAAAAAAGTGTAAAATCCAGAAAGGCAGGACAGGCCATGGAGAACTGGGAGCCTTGTTATGCTGATGGGCGGGATGTAAATTGCCAACAGACACTCGGGAGAAGTGTATGGTGTTTCCTGAAACATCTAAAAAACAAAGCAACAGAGCCTAGGGCACTTCCACTTATGGTCCTATAGCTTAGGGAAATTAAAATCAAAAAGACACAGCCACCCCAAAGTTTGGGACGCCTCTGTTTACAAGAACCTCGTTTACAGTACAAGTTCAACATCGCAGAAAGTGAAAAATGGATAAAGAAGTTGTGGTATTTACTTACAAAGCAATATCACTCAGCAATGAAATCTATGTCATCAGGCCCTTAGCAGCACAATGAGTGGATTCAGGTATGATGATTCTAACTGAAATAAGTCACACAGAAAAAGAAACATCATAAGATATCAGTAATACACGGAATGTAAACTTGGCTACACAGGAACTGAATTACAGAACAGAACAGGGTCTCAAATTTAGAAAACCAACTTATGCTTGCTTAAGGGGAAAGGTGAGTTGGGGTGCTGCATAAAACCAGAGATTGAAATGAGCACAGATAAAGTTCCTTAAGCCAAATATGGAATAATCAAGAGCTACTCCTTGCTCAACGAAATGGACTCAACACCGCATATTAAATGCCTAAGAATGTACGTGACTAGTAAGTATCTTAAAACCTATGGATTGCTATGTCTCCGAAAGAGAATCAAGCATGTGTACAGGGGCATAAACGCAGCAGTGATAGGATTGGAGAGGTTCGGTGAGCAAATGAAGACCCTCTGAAGTCATATTGCATGGTACCCATTCCACGGGTTTCAACTACCCAGGTTTAAGGTATTCTTCCTTCAGGTAAAACATGCATATGGAACCTAGAGTCTGATCAACCATGTGATCGGGAGACGTGTTCAAATATGTCTCAGTTTTCATACCCTGGTTCTCGGGTGCAACATTCCAGACGCTTTACTAACACCCTCCCGACTTGGAGAGTCAGTCCCTTTAACCTCCTGTTTGGCCCAGTTTGCAATTTCTGCGGAAGATGAACAGGAATAGCGAGAACCAATGAGAGACTAGCTGGAGGTGTCTGGACGGGCAAATTTAACTCTCATTTCCCACCAGGAAGAGGAATTAACCAAAGGCTCAGCGTGCCGTGCCGGAACCAGATTAGGGCCTGAAGCCATCCTGCGGTGTTGCGGCCAGCTCAAAAGAAAGCGAGTTGAAGAAAGGAGCTCAGGGGCACTGTAATTCACAAACCTGCAGAGTTATAAATGACAGCTATCGTCCAAAAATATACTGAAGTAAGGCTGCCAAGAGGACTTGAAAGCGGGGCAGAATTGCAGGAAACCGATTTCAGGAGGTAGACTGGAATTGCATTGAAAGCATAGGAAAAGAGGCAGAACGTCCACCATGATGCACTTGGCCAAAAAGGGCGTATGCGTTTTTTCCTGAATATATTCAGGAAAAAACGCATACGCCCTTTTTGGCCAACCAAGCAAGCTTGCAAAGGAAATCTGCACTACACTGAAGTCTCACTTCCCCCCGGTCAAAAGGGCCATCTGAAAAATGTGTAAAATCCAGAAAGACAGGACAGGCCATGGAGAACTGGGAGCCTTGTTATGCTGATGGGCGGGATGTAAATTGCCAACAGACACTCGGGAGAAGTGTATGGTGTTTCCTGAAACATCTAAAAAACAAAGCAACAGAGCCTAGGGCACTTCCACTTATGGTCCTATAGTTAGGGAAATTAAAATCAAAAAGACACAGCCACCCCAAACATTGGGACGCCTCTGTTTACAAGAACCTCGTTTACAGTACAAGTTCAACATCGCAGAAAGTGAAAAATGGATAAAGAAGTTGTGGTATTTACTTACAAAGCAATATCACTCAGCAATGAAATCTATGTCATCAGGCCCTTAGCAGCACAATGAGTGGATTCAGGTATGATGATTCTAACTGAAATAAGTCACACAGAAAAAGAAACATCATAAGATATCAGTAATACATGGAATGTAAACTTGGCTACACAGGAACTGAATTACAGAACAGAACAGGGTCTCAAATTTAGAAAACCAACTTATGCTTCCTTAAGGGGAAAGGTGAGTTGGGGTGCTGCATAAAACCAGAGATTGAAATGAGCACAGATAAAGTTCCTTAAGCCAAATATGGAATAGACAAGAGCTACTCCTTGCTCAACGAAATGGACTCAACACCGCATATTAAATGCCTAAGAATGTACCTGACTAGTAAGTATCTTAAAACCTATGGATTGCTATGTCTCCGAAAGAGAATCATGTGTACAGGGGCATAAACGCAGCAGTGATAGGATTGGAGAGGTTCGGTGAGCAAATGAAGACCCTTTGAAGTCATATTGCATGGTACCCATTCCACGGGTTTCAACTACCCAGGTTTAAGGTATTCTTCCTTCAGCTAAAACATGCATGTGGAACCTAGAGTATGATCAACCATGTGATCGGGAGACGTGTTCAAATATGTCTCAGTTTTCGTACCCTGGTACTCGGGTGCAACATTCCAGACGCTTTACTAACACCCTCCTGACTTGGAGAGTCAGTCCCTTTAACCTCCTGTTTGGCCCAGTTTGCAATTTCTGCGGAAGGTGAACAGGAATAGCGAGAACCAATGAGAGACTAGCTGGAGGTGTCTGGACGGGCAAATTTAACTCTCATTTCCCACCAGGAAGAGGAATTAACCAAAGGCTCAGCATGCCGTGCCGGAACCAGATTAGGGCCTGAAGCCATTCTGCGCTGTTGCGGCCAGGTCACAAGAAAGCGAGTTGAAGAAAGGAGCTCAGGGGCACTGTAATTCACAAACCTGCAGAGTTATAAATGACAGCTATCGTCCAAAAATATACTGAAGTAAGGCTGCCAAGAGGACTTGAAAGCGGGGCAGAATTGCAGGAAACCGATTTCAGGAGGTAGACTGGAATTGCATTGAAAGCATAGGAAAAGAGGCAGAACGTCCACAATGATGCACTTGGCCAAAAAGGGCGTATGCGTTTTTTCCTGAATATATTCAGGAAAAAACGCATACGCCCTTTTTGGCCAACCAAGCAAGCTTGCAAAGGAAATCTGCACTACAATGAAGTCTCACTTTCCCCCGGTCAAAAGGGCCATCTGAAAAAAGTGTAAAATCCAGAAAGGCAGGACAGGCCATGGAGAACTGGGAGCCTTGTTATGCTGATGGGCGGGATGTAAATTGCCAACAGACACTCGGGAGAAGTGTATGGTGTTTCCTGAAACATCTAAAAAACAAAGCAACAGAGCCTAGGGCACTTCCACTTATGGTCCTATAGCTTAGGGAAATTAAAATCAAAAAGACACAGCCACCCCAACATTGGGACGCCTCTGTTTACAAGAACCTCGTTTACAGTACAATTTCAACATCGCAGAAAGTGAAAAATGGATAAAGAAGTTGTGGTATTTACTTACAAAGCAATATCACTCAGCAATGAAATCTATGTCATCAGGCCCTTAGCAGCACAATGAGTGGATTCAGGTATGATGATTCTAACTGAAATAAGTCACACAGAAAAAGAAACATCATAAGATATCAGTAATACACGGAATGTAAACTTGGCTACACAGGAACTGAATTACAGAACAGAACAGGGTCTCAAATTTAGAAAACCAACTTATGCTTGCTTAAGGGTAAAGGTGAGTTGGGGTGCTGCATAAAACCAGAGATTGAAATGAGCACAGATAAAGTTCCTTAAGCCAAATATGGAATAGACAAGAGCTACTCCTTGCTCAACGAAATGGACTCAACACCGCATATTAAACGCCTAAGAATGTACCTGACTAGTAAGTATCTTAAAACCTATGGATTGCTATGTCTCCGAAAGAGAATCAAGAATGTGTACAGGGGCATAAACGCAGCAGTGATAGGATTGGAGAGGTTCGGTGAGCAAATGAAGACCCTCTGAAGTCATATTGCATGGTACCCATTCCACGGGTTTCAACTACCCAGGTTTAAGGTATTCTTCCTTCAGCTAAAACATGCATGTGGAACCTAGAGTATGATCAACCATGTGATCGGGAGACGTGTTCAAATATGTCTCAGTTTTCGTACCCTGGTACTCGGGTGCAACATTCCAGACGCTTTACTAACACCCTCCCGACTTGGAGAGTCAGTCCCTTTAACCTCCTGTTTGGCCCAGTTTGCAATTTCTGCGGAAGATGAACAGGAATAGCGAGAACCAATGAGAGACTAGCTGGAGGTGTCTGGACGGGCAAATTTAACTCTCATTTCCCACCAGGAAGAGGAATTAACCAAAGGCTCAGCATGCCGTGCCGGAACCAGATTAGGGCCTGAAGCCATTCTGCGCTGTTGCGGCCAGGTCACAAGAAAGCGAGTTGAAGAAAGGAGCTCAGGGGCACTGTAATTCACAAACCTGCAGAGTTATAAATGACAGCTATCGTCCAAAAATATATTGAAGTAAGGCTGCCAAGAGGACTTGAAAGCGGGGCAGAATTGCAGGAAACCGATTTCAGGAGGTAGACTGGAATTGCATTGAAAGCATAGGAAAAGAGGCAGAACGTCCACAATGATGCACTTGGCCAAAAAGGGCGTATGCGTTTTTTCCTGAATATATTCAGGAAAAAACGCATACGCCCTTTTTGGCCAACCAAGCAAGCTTGCAAAGGAAATCTGCACTACAATGAAGTCTCACTTTCCCCCGGTCAAAAGGGCCATCTGAAAAAAGTGTAAAATCCAGAAAGGCAGGACAGGCCATGGAGAACTGGGAGCCTTGTTATGCTGATGGGCAGGATGTAAATTGCCAACAGACACTCGGGAGAAGTGTATGTTGTTTCCTGAAACATCTAAAAAACAAAGCAACAGAGCCTAGGGCACTTCCACTTATGGTCCTATAGCTTAGGGAAATTAAAATCAAAAAGACACAGCCACCCCAACATTGGGACGCCTCTGTTTACAAGAACCTCGTTTACAGTACAATTTCAACATCGCAGAAAGTGAAAAATGGATAAAGAAGTTGTGGTATTTACTTACAAAGCAATATCACTCAGCAATGAAATCTATGTCATCAGGCCCTTAGCAGCACAATGAGTGGATTCAGGTATGATGATTCTAACTGAAATAAGTCACACAGAAAAAGAAACATCATAAGATATCAGTAATACACGGAATGTAAACTTGGCTACACAGGAACTGAATTACAGAACAGAACAGGGTCTCAAATTTAGAAAACCAACTTATGCTTGCTTAAGGGTAAAGGTGAGTTGGGGTGCTGCATAAAACCAGAGATTGAAATGAGCACAGATAAAGTTCCTTAAGCCAAATATGGAATAGACAAGAGCTACTCCTTGCTCAACGAAATGGACTCAACACTGCATATTAAACGCCTAAGAATGTACCTGACTAGTAAGTATCTTAAAACCTATGGATTGCTATGTCTCCGAAAGAGAATCAAGCATGTGTACAGGGGCATAAACGCAGCAGTGATAGGATTGGAGAGGTTCGGTGAGCAAATGAAGACCCTCTGAAGTCATATTGCATGGTACCCATTCCACGGGTTTCAACTACCCAGGTTTAAGGTATTCTTCCTTCAGCTAAAACATGCATGTGGAACCTAGAGTATGATCAACCATGTGATCGGGAGACGTGTTCAAATATGTCTCAGTTTTCGTACCCTGGTACTCGGGTGCAACATTCCAGACGCTTTACTAACACCCTCCCGACTTGGAGAGTCAGTCCCTTTAACCTCCTGTTTGGCCCAGTTTGCAATTTCTGCGGAAGATGAACAGGAATAGCGAGAACCAATGAGAGACTAGCTGGAGGTGTCTGGACGGGCAAATTTAACTCTCATTTCCCACCAGGAAGAGGAATTAACCAAAGGCTCAGCGTGCCGTGCCGGAACCAGATTAGGGCCTGAAGCCATCCTGCGGTGTTGCGGCCAGCTCAAAAGAAAGCGAGTTGAAGAAAGGAGCTCAGGGGCACTGTAATTCACAAACCTGCAGAGTTATAAATGACAGCTATCGTCCAAAAATATACTGAAGTAAGGCTGCCAAGAGGACTTGAAAGCGGGGCAGAATTGCAGGAAACCGATTTCAGGAGGTAGACTGGAATTGCATTGAAAGCATAGGAAAAGAGGCAGAACGTCCACAATGATGCACTTGGCCAAAAAGGGCGTATGCGTTTTTTCCTGAATATATTCAGGAAAAAACGCATACGCCCTTTTTGGCCAACCAAGCAAGCTTGCAAAGGAAATCTGCACTACAATGAAGTCTCACTTCCCCCCGGTCAAAAGGGCCATCTGAAAAAAGTGTAAAATCCAGAAAGGCAGGACAGGCCATGGAGAACTGGGAGCCTTGTTATGCTGATGGGCGGGATGTAAATTGCCAACAGACACTCGGGAGAAGTGTATGGTGTTTCCTGAAACATCTAAAAAACAAAGCAACAGAGCCTAGGGCACTTCCACTTATGGTCCTATAGCTTAGGGAAATTAAAATCAAAAAGACACAGCCACCCCAAAGTTTGGGACGCCTCTGTTTACAAGAACCTCGTTTACAGTACAAGTTCAACATCGCAGAAAGTGAAAAATGGATAAAGAAGTTGTGGTATTTACTTACAAAGCAATATCACTCAGCAATGAAATCTATGTCATCAGGCCCTTAGCAGCACAATGAGTGGATTCAGGTATGATGATTCTAACTGAAATAAGTCACACAGAAAAAGAAACATCATAAGATATCAGTAATACACGGAATGTAAACTTGGCTACACAGGAACTGAATTACAGAACAGAACAGGGTCTCAAATTTAGAAAACCAACTTATGCTTGCTTAAGGGGAAAGGTGAGTTGGGGTGCTGCATAAAACCAGAGATTGAAATGAGCACAGATAAAGTTCCTTAAGCCAAATATGGAATAGACAAGAGCTACTCCTTGCTCAACGAAATGGACTCAACACCGCATATTAAATGCCTAAGAATGTACGTGACTAGTAAGTATCTTAAAACCTATGGATTGCTATGTCTCCGAAAGAGAATCAAGCATGTGTACAGGGGCATAAACGCAGCAGTGATAGGATTGGAGAGGTTCGGTGAGCAAATGAAGACCCTCTGAAGTCATATTGCATGGTACCCATTCCACGGGTTTCAACTACCCAGGTTTAAGGTATTCTTCCTTCAGGTAAAACATGCATATGGAACCTAGAGTCTGATCAACCATGTGATCGGGAGACGTGTTCAAATATGTCTCAGTTTTCGTACCCTGGTACTCGGGTGCAACATTCCAGACGCTTTACTAACACCCTCCCGACTTGGAGAGTCAGTCCCTTTAACCTCCTGTTTGGCCCAGTTTGCAATTTCTGCGGAAGATGAACAGGAATAGCGAGAACCAATGAGAGACTAGCTGGAGGTGTCTGGACGGGCAAATTTAACTCTCATTTCCCACCAGGAAGAGGAATTAACCAAAGGCTCAGCGTGCCGTGCCGGAACCAGATTAGGGCCTGAAGCCATCCTGCGGTGTTGCGGCCAGCTCAAAAGAAAGCGAGTTGAAGAAAGGAGCTCAGGGGCACTGTAATTCACAAACCTGCAGAGTTATAAATGACAGCTATCGTCCAAAAATATACTGAAGTAAGGCTGCCAAGAGGACTTGAAAGCGGGGCAGAATTGCAGGAAACCGATTTCAGGAGGTAGACTGGAATTGCATTGAAAGCATAGGAAAAGAGGCAGAACGTCCACCATGATGCACTTGGCCAAAAAGGGCGTATGCGTTTTTTCCTGAATATATTCAGGAAAAAACGCATACGCCCTTTTTGGCCAACCAAGCAAGCTTGCAAAGGAAATCTGCACTACACTGAAGTCTCACTTCCCCCCGGTCAAAAGGGCCATCTGAAAAATGTGTAAAATCCAGAAAGACAGGACAGGCCATGGAGAACTGGGAGCCTTGTTATGCTGGTGGGCGGGATGTAAATTGCCAACAGACACTCGGGAGAAGTGTATGGTGTTTCCTGAAACATCTAAAAAACAAAGCAACAGAGCCTAGGGCACTTCCACTTATGGTCCTATAGTTAGGGAAATTAAAATCAAAAAGACACAGCCACCCCAAACATTGGGACGCCTCTGTTTACAAGAACCTCGTTTACAGTACAAGTTCAACATCGCAGAAAGTGAAAAATGGATAAAGAAGTTGTGGTATTTACTTACAAAGCAATATCACTCAGCAATGAAATCTATGTCATCAGGCCCTTAGCAGCACAATGAGTGGATTCAGGTATGATGATTCTAACTGAAATAAGTCACACAGAAAAAGAAACATCATAAGATATCAGTAATACATGGAATGTAAACTTGGCTACACAGGAACTGAATTACAGAACAGAACAGGGTCTCAAATTTAGAAAACCAACTTATGCTTCCTTAAGGGGAAAGGTGAGTTGGGGTGCTGCATAAAACCAGAGATTGAAATGAGCACAGATAAAGTTCCTTAAGCCAAATATGGAATAGACAAGAGCTACTCCTTGCTCAACGAAATGGACTCAACACCGCATATTAAATGCCTAAGAATGTACCTGACTAGTAAGTATCTTAAAACCTATGGATTGCTATGTCTCCGAAAGAGAATCATGTGTACAGGGGCATAAACGCAGCAGTGATAGGATTGGAGAGGTTCGGTGAGCAAATGAAGACCCTTTGAAGTCATATTGCATGGTACCCATTCCACGGGTTTCAACTACCCAGGTTTAAGGTATTCTTCCTTCAGCTAAAACATGCATGTGGAACCTAGAGTATGATCAACCATGTGATCGGGAGACGTGTTCAAATATGTCTCAGTTTTCGTACCCTGGTACTCGGGTGCAACATTCCAGACGCTTTACTAACACCCTCCTGACTTGGAGAGTCAGTCCCTTTAACCTCCTGTTTGGCCCAGTTTGCAATTTCTGCGGAAGATGAACAGGAATAGCGAGAACCAATGAGAGACTAGCTGGAGGTGTCTGGACGGGCAAATTTAACTCTCATTTCCCACCAGGAAGAGGAATTAACCAAAGGCTCAGCATGCCGTGCCGGAACCAGATTAGGGCCTGAAGCCATTCTGCGCTGTTGCGGCCAGGTCACAAGAAAGCGAGTTGAAGAAAGGAGCTCAGGGGCACTGTAATTCACAAACCTGCAGAGTTATAAATGACAGCTATCGTCCAAAAATATACTGAAGTAAGGCTGCCAAGAGGACTTGAAAGCGGGGCAGAATTGCAGGAAACCGATTTCAGGAGGTAGACTGGAATTGCATTGAAAGCATAGGAAAAGAGGCAGAACGTCCACAATGATGCACTTGGCCAAAAAGGGCGTATGCGTTTTTTCCTGAATATATTCAGGAAAAAACGCATACGCCCTTTTTGGCCAACCAAGCAAGCTTGCAAAGGAAATCTGCACTACAATGAAGTCTCACTTTCCCCCGGTCAAAAGGGCCATCTGAAAAAAGTGTAAAATCCAGAAAGGCAGGACAGGCCATGGAGAACTGGGAGCCTTGTTATGCTGATGGGCGGGATGTAAATTGCCAACAGACACTCGGGAGAAGTGTATGGTGTTTCCTGAAACATCTAAAAAACAAAGCAACAGAGCCTAGGGCACTTCCACTTATGGTCCTATAGCTTAGGGAAATTAAAATCAAAAAGACACAGCCACCCCAACATTGGGACGCCTCTGTTTACAAGAACCTCGTTTACAGTACAATTTCAACATCGCAGAAAGTGAAAAATGGATAAAGAAGTTGTGGTATTTACTTACAAAGCAATATCACTCAGCAATGAAATCTATGTCATCAGGCCCTTAGCAGCACAATGAGTGGATTCAGGTATGATGATTCTAACTGAAATAAGTCACACAGAAAAAGAAACATCATAAGATATCAGTAATACACGGAATGTAAACTTGGCTACACAGGAACTGAATTACAGAACAGAACAGGGTCTCAAATTTAGAAAACCAACTTATGCTTGCTTAAGGGTAAAGGTGAGTTGGGGTGCTGCATAAAACCAGAGATTGAAATGAGCACAGATAAAGTTCCTTAAGCCAAATATGGAATAGACAAGAGCTACTCCTTGCTCAACGAAATGGACTCAACACCGCATATTAAACGCCTAAGAATGTACCTGACTAGTAAGTATCTTAAAACCTATGGATTGCTATGTCTCCGAAAGAGAATCAAGCATGTGTACAGGGGCATAAACGCAGCAGTGATAGGATTGGAGAGGTTCGGTGAGCAAATGAAGACCCTCTGAAGTCATATTGCATGGTACCCATTCCACGGGTTTCAACTACCCAGGTTTAAGGTATTCTTCCTTCAGCTAAAACATGCATGTGGAACCTAGAGTATGATCAACCATGTGATCGGGAGACGTGTTCAAATATGTCTCAGTTTTCGTACCCTGGTACTCGGGTGCAACATTCCAGACGCTTTACTAACACCCTCCCGACTTGGAGAGTCAGTCCCTTTAACCTCCTGTTTGGCCCAGTTTGCAATTTCTGCGGAAGATGAACAGGAATAGCGAGAACCAATGAGAGACTAGCTGGAGGTGTCTGGACGGGCAAATTTAACTCTCATTTCCCACCAGGAAGAGGAATTAACCAAAGGCTCAGCATGCCGTGCCGGAACCAGATTAGGGCCTGAAGCCATTCTGCGCTGTTGCGGCCAGGTCACAAGAAAGCGAGTTGAAGAAAGGAGCTCAGGGGCACTGTAATTCACAAACCTGCAGAGTTATAA
Organism: Pseudorca crassidens; assembly: GCF_039906515.1. Lineage (NCBI taxonomy): Eukaryota > Metazoa > Chordata > Mammalia > Artiodactyla > Delphinidae > Pseudorca > Pseudorca crassidens. The sequence continues at coordinate 255,849 of NW_027136309.1, forward strand.
ATGACAGCTATCGTCCAAAAATATATTGAAGTAAGGCTGCCAAGAGGACTTGAAAGCGGAGCAGAATTGCAGGAAACCGATTTCAGGAGGTAGACTGGAATTGCATTGAAAGCATAGGAAAAGAGGCAGAACGTCCACAATGATGCACTTGGCCAAAAAGGGCGTATGCGTTTTTTCCTGAATATATTCAGGAAAAAACGCATACGCCCTTTTTGGCCAACCAAGCAAGCTTGCAAAGGAAATCTGCACTACAATGAAGTCTCACTTTCCCCCGGTCAAAAGGGCCATCTGAAAAAAGTGTAAAATCCAGAAAGGCAGGACAGGCCATGGAGAACTGGGAGCCTTGTTATGCTGATGGGCGGGATGTAAATTGCCAACAGACACTCGGGAGAAGTGTATGGTGTTTCCTGAAACATCTAAAAAACAAAGCAACAGAGCCTAGGGCACTTCCACTTATGGTCCTATAGCTTAGGGAAATTAAAATCAAAAAGACACAGCCACCCCAACATTGGGACGCCTCTGTTTACAAGAACCTCGTTTACAGTACAATTTCAACATCGCAGAAAGTGAAAAATGGATAAAGAAGTTGTGGTATTTACTTACAAAGCAATATCACTCAGCAATGAAATCTATGTCATCAGGCCCTTAGCAGCACAATGAGTGGATTCAGGTATGATGATTCTAACTGAAATAAGTCACACAGAAAAAGAAACATCATAAGATATCAGTAATACACGGAATGTAAACTTGGCTACACAGGAACTGAATTACAGAACAGAACAGGGTCTCAAATTTAGAAAACCAACTTATGCTTGCTTAAGGGTAAAGGTGAGTTGGGGTGCTGCATAAAACCAGAGATTGAAATGAGCACAGATAAAGTTCCTTAAGCCAAATATGGAATAGACAAGAGCTACTCCTTGCTCAACGAAATGGACTCAACACCGCATATTAAATGCCTAAGAATGTACCTGACTAGTAAGTATCTTAAAACCTATGGATTGCTATGTCTCCGAAAGAGAATCAAGCATGTGTACAGGGGCATAAACGCAGCAGTGATAGGATTGGAGAGGTTCGGTGAGCAAATGAAGACCCTCTGAAGTCATATTGCATGGTACCCATTCCACGGGTTTCAACTACCCAGGTTTAAGGTATTCTTCCTTCAGGTAAAACATGCATATGGAACCTAGAGTCTGATCAACCATGTGATCGGGAGACGTGTTCAAATATGTCTCAGTTTTCGTACCCTGGTACTCGGGTGCAACATTCCAGACGCTTTACTAACACCCTCCCGACTTGGAGAGTCAGTCCCTTTAACCTCCTGTTTGGCCCAGTTTGCAATTTCTGCGGAAGATGAACAGGAATAGCGAGAACCAATGAGAGACTAGCTGGAGGTGTCTGGACGGGCAAATTTAACTCTCATTTCCCACCAGGAAGAGGAATTAACCAAAGGCTCAGCGTGCCGTGCCGGAACCAGATTAGGGCCTGAAGCCATCCTGCGGTGTTGCGGCCAGCTCAAAAGAAAGCGAGTTGAAGAAAGGAGCTCAGGGGCACTGTAATTCACAAACCTGCAGAGTTATAAATGACAGCTATCGTCCAAAAATATACTGAAGTAAGGCTGCCAAGAGGACTTGAAAGCGGGGCAGAATTGCAGGAAACCGATTTCAGGAGGTAGACTGGAATTGCATTGAAAGCATAGGAAAAGAGGCAGAACGTCCACCATGATGCACTTGGCCAAAAAGGGCGTATGCGTTTTTTCCTGAATATATTCAGGAAAAAACGCATACGCCCTTTTTGGCCAACCAAGCAAGCTTGCAAAGGAAATCTGCACTACACTGAAGTCTCACTTCCCCCCGGTCAAAAGGGCCATCTGAAAAATGTGTAAAATCCAGAAAGACAGGACAGGCCATGGAGAACTGGGAGCCTTGTTATGCTGGTGGGCGGGATGTAAATTGCCAACAGACACTCGGGAGAAGTGTATGGTGTTTCCTGAAACATCTAAAAAACAAAGCAACAGAGCCTAGGGCACTTCCACTTATGGTCCTATAGTTAGGGAAATTAAAATCAAAAAGACACAGCCACCCCAAACATTGGGACGCCTCTGTTTACAAGAACCTCGTTTACAGTACAAGTTCAACATCGCAGAAAGTGAAAAATGGATAAAGAAGTTGTGGTATTTACTTACAAAGCAATATCACTCAGCAATGAAATCTATGTCATCAGGCCCTTAGCAGCACAATGAGTGGATTCAGGTATGATGATTCTAACTGAAATAAGTCACACAGAAAAAGAAACATCATAAGATATCAGTAATACATGGAATGTAAACTTGGCTACACAGGAACTGAATTACAGAACAGAACAGGGTCTCAAATTTAGAAAACCAACTTATGCTTCCTTAAGGGGAAAGGTGAGTTGGGGTGCTGCATAAAACCAGAGATTGAAATGAGCACAGATAAAGTTCCTTAAGCCAAATATGGAATAGACAAGAGCTACTCCTTGCTCAACGAAATGGACTCAACACCGCATATTAAATGCCTAAGAATGTACCTGACTAGTAAGTATCTTAAAACCTATGGATTGCTATGTCTCCGAAAGAGAATCATGTGTACAGGGGCATAAACGCAGCAGTGATAGGATTGGAGAGGTTCGGTGAGCAAATGAAGACCCTTTGAAGTCATATTGCATGGTACCCATTCCACGGGTTTCAACTACCCAGGTTTAAGGTATTCTTCCTTCAGCTAAAACATGCATGTGGAACCTAGAGTATGATCAACCATGTGATCGGGAGACGTGTTCAAATATGTCTCAGTTTTCGTACCCTGGTACTCGGGTGCAACATTCCAGACGCTTTACTAACACCCTCCTGACTTGGAGAGTCAGTCCCTTTAACCTCCTGTTTGGCCCAGTTTGCAATTTCTGCGGAAGATGAACAGGAATAGCGAGAACCAATGAGAGACTAGCTGGAGGTGTCTGGACGGGCAAATTTAACTCTCATTTCCCACCAGGAAGAGGAATTAACCAAAGGCTCAGCATGCCGTGCCGGAACCAGATTAGGGCCTGAAGCCATTCTGCGCTGTTGCGGCCAGGTCACAAGAAAGCGAGTTGAAGAAAGGAGCTCAGGGGCACTGTAATTCACAAACCTGCAGAGTTATAAATGACAGCTATCGTCCAAAAATATACTGAAGTAAGGCTGCCAAGAGGACTTGAAAGCGGGGCAGAATTGCAGGAAACCGATTTCAGGAGGTAGACTGGAATTGCATTGAAAGCATAGGAAAAGAGGCAGAACGTCCACAATGATGCACTTGGCCAAAAAGGGCGTATGCGTTTTTTCCTGAATATATTCAGGAAAAAACGCATACGCCCTTTTTGGCCAACCAAGCAAGCTTGCAAAGGAAATCTGCACTACAATGAAGTCTCACTTTCCCCCGGTCAAAAGGGCCATCTGAAAAAAGTGTAAAATCCAGAAAGGCAGGACAGGCCATGGAGAACTGGGAGCCTTGTTATGCTGATGGGCGGGATGTAAATTGCCAACAGACACTCGGGAGAAGTGTATGGTGTTTCCTGAAACATCTAAAAAACAAAGCAACAGAGCCTAGGGCACTTCCACTTATGGTCCTATAGCTTAGGGAAATTAAAATCAAAAAGACACAGCCACCCCAACATTGGGACGCCTCTGTTTACAAGAACCTCGTTTACAGTACAATTTCAACATCGCAGAAAGTGAAAAATGGATAAAGAAGTTGTGGTATTTACTTACAAAGCAATATCACTCAGCAATGAAATCTATGTCATCAGGCCCTTAGCAGCACAATGAGTGGATTCAGGTATGATGATTCTAACTGAAATAAGTCACACAGAAAAAGAAACATCATAAGATATCAGTAATACACGGAATGTAAACTTGGCTACACAGGAACTGAATTACAGAACAGAACAGGGTCTCAAATTTAGAAAACCAACTTATGCTTGCTTAAGGGTAAAGGTGAGTTGGGGTGCTGCATAAAACCAGAGATTGAAATGAGCACAGATAAAGTTCCTTAAGCCAAATATGGAATAGACAAGAGCTACTCCTTGCTCAACGAAATGGACTCAACACCGCATATTAAACGCCTAAGAATGTACCTGACTAGTAAGTATCTTAAAACCTATGGATTGCTATGTCTCCGAAAGAGAATCAAGCATGTGTACAGGGGCATAAACGCAGCAGTGATAGGATTGGAGAGGTTCGGTGAGCAAATGAAGACCCTCTGAAGTCATATTGCATGGTACCCATTCCACGGGTTTCAACTACCCAGGTTTAAGGTATTCTTCCTTCAGCTAAAACATGCATGTGGAACCTAGAGTATGATCAACCATGTGATCGGGAGACGTGTTCAAATATGTCTCAGTTTTCGTACCCTGGTACTCGGGTGCAACATTCCAGACGCTTTACTAACACCCTCCCGACTTGGAGAGTCAGTCCCTTTAACCTCCTGTTTGGCCCAGTTTGCAATTTCTGCGGAAGATGAACAGGAATAGCGAGAACCAATGAGAGACTAGCTGGAGGTGTCTGGACGGGCAAATTTAACTCTCATTTCCCACCAGGAAGAGGAATTAACCAAAGGCTCAGCATGCCGTGCCGGAACCAGATTAGGGCCTGAAGCCATTCTGCGCTGTTGCGGCCAGGTCACAAGAAAGCGAGTTGAAGAAAGGAGCTCAGGGGCACTGTAATTCACAAACCTGCAGAGTTATAAATGACAGCTATCGTCCAAAAATATATTGAAGTAAGGCTGCCAAGAGGACTTGAAAGCGGAGCAGAATTGCAGGAAACCGATTTCAGGAGGTAGACTGGAATTGCATTGAAAGCATAGGAAAAGAGGCAGAACGTCCACAATGATGCACTTGGCCAAAAAGGGCGTATGCGTTTTTTCCTGAATATATTCAGGAAAAAACGCATACGCCCTTTTTGGCCAACCAAGCAAGCTTGCAAAGGAAATCTGCACTACAATGAAGTCTCACTTTCCCCCGGTCAAAAGGGCCATCTGAAAAAAGTGTAAAATCCAGAAAGGCAGGACAGGCCATGGAGAACTGGGAGCCTTGTTATGCTGATGGGCGGGATGTAAATTGCCAACAGACACTCGGGAGAAGTGTATGGTGTTTCCTGAAACATCTAAAAAACAAAGCAACAGAGCCTAGGGCACTTCCACTTATGGTCCTATAGCTTAGGGAAATTAAAATCAAAAAGACACAGCCACCCCAACATTGGGACGCCTCTGTTTACAAGAACCTCGTTTACAGTACAATTTCAACATCGCAGAAAGTGAAAAATGGATAAAGAAGTTGTGGTATTTACTTACAAAGCAATATCACTCAGCAATGAAATCTATGTCATCAGGCCCTTAGCAGCACAATGAGTGGATTCAGGTATGATGATTCTAACTGAAATAAGTCACACAGAAAAAGAAACATCATAAGATATCAGTAATACACGGAATGTAAACTTGGCTACACAGGAACTGAATTACAGAACAGAACAGGGTCTCAAATTTAGAAAACCAACTTATGCTTGCTTAAGGGTAAAGGTGAGTTGGGGTGCTGCATAAAACCAGAGATTGAAATGAGCACAGATAAAGTTCCTTAAGCCAAATATGGAATAGACAAGAGCTACTCCTTGCTCAACGAAATGGACTCAACACCGCATATTAAATGCCTAAGAATGTACCTGACTAGTAAGTATCTTAAAACCTATGGATTGCTATGTCTCCGAAAGAGAATCAAGCATGTGTACAGGGGCATAAACGCAGCAGTGATAGGATTGGAGAGGTTCGGTGAGCAAATGAAGACCCTTTGAAGTCATATTGCATGGTACCCATTCCACGGGTTTCAACTACCCAGGTTTAAGGTATTCTTCCTTCAGCTAAAACATGCATGTGGAACCTAGAGTCTGATCAACCATGTGATCGGGAGACGTGTTCAAATATGTCTCAGTTTTCGTACCCTGGTACTCGGGTGCAACATTCCAGACGCTTTACTAACACCCTCCCGACTTGGAGAGTCAGGCCCTTTAACCTCCTGTTTGGCCCAGTTTGCAATTTCTGCGGAAGATGAACAGGAATAGCGAGAACCAATGAGAGACTAGCTGGAGGTGTCTGGACGGGCAAATTTAACTCTCATTTCCCACCAGGAAGAGGAATTAACCAAAGGCTCAGCGTGCCGTGCCGGAACCAGATTAGGGCCTGAAGCCATCCTGCGGTGTTGCGGCCAGCTCAAAAGAAAGCGAGTTGAAGAAAGGAGCTCAGGGGCACTGTAATTCACAAACCTGCAGAGTTATAAATGACAGCTATCGTCCAAAAATATACTGAAGTAAGGCTGCCAAGAGGACTTGAAAGCGGGGCAGAATTGCAGGAAACCGATTTCAGGAGGTAGACTGGAATTGCATTGAAAGCATAGGAAAAGAGGCAGAACGTCCACAATGATGCACTTGGCCAAAAAGGGCGTATGCGTTTTTTCCTGAATATATTCAGGAAAAAACGCATACGCCCTTTTTGGCCAACCAAGCAAGCTTGCAAAGGAAATCTGCACTACAATGAAGTCTCACTTCCCCCCGGTCAAAAGGGCCATCTGAAAAAAGTGTAAAATCCAGAAAGGCAGGACAGGCCATGGAGAACTGGGAGCCTTGTTATGCTGATGGGCGGGATGTAAATTGCCAACAGACACTCGGGAGAAGTGTATGGTGTTTCCTGAAACATCTAAAAAACAAAGCAACAGAGCCTAGGGCACTTCCACTTATGGTCCTATAGCTTAGGGAAATTAAAATCAAAAAGACACAGCCACCCCAAAGTTTGGGACGCCTCTGTTTACAAGAACCTCGTTTACAGTACAAGTTCAACATCGCAGAAAGTGAAAAATGGATAAAGAAGTTGTGGTATTTACTTACAAAGCAATATCACTCAGCAATGAAATCTATGTCATCAGGCCCTTAGCAGCACAATGAGTGGATTCAGGTATGATGATTCTAACTGAAATAAGTCACACAGAAAAAGAAACATCATAAGATATCAGTAATACACGGAATGTAAACTTGGCTACACAGGAACTGAATTACAGAACAGAACAGGGTCTCAAATTTAGAAAACCAACTTATGCTTGCTTAAGGGGAAAGGTGAGTTGGGGTGCTGCATAAAACCAGAGATTGAAATGAGCACAGATAAAGTTCCTTAAGCCAAATATGGAATAGACAAGAGCTACTCCTTGCTCAACGAAATGGACTCAACACCGCATATTAAACGCCTAAGAATGTACCTGACTAGTAAGTATCTTAAAACCTATGGATTGCTATGTCTCCGAAAGAGAATCAAGCATGTGTACAGGGGCATAAACGCAGCAGTGATAGGATTGGAGAGGTTCGGTGAGCAAATGAAGACCCTCTGAAGTCATATTGCATGGTACCCATTCCACGGGTTTCAACTACCCAGGTTTAAGGTATTCTTCCTTCAGCTAAAACATGCATGTGGAACCTAGAGTATGATCAACCATGTGATCGGGAGACGTGTTCAAATATGTCTCAGTTTTCGTACCCTGGTACTCGGGTGCAACATTCCAGACGCTTTACTAACACCCTCCCGACTTGGAGAGTCAGTCCCTTTAACCTCCTGTTTGGCCCAGTTTGCAATTTCTGCGGAAGATGAACAGGAATAGCGAGAACCAATGAGAGACTAGCTGGAGGTGTCTGGACGGGCAAATTTAACTCTCATTTCCCACCAGGAAGAGGAATTAACCAAAGGCTCAGCGTGCCGTGCCGGAACCAGATTAGGGCCTGAAGCCATCCTGCGGTGTTGCGGCCAGCTCAAAAGAAAGCGAGTTGAAGAAAGGAGCTCAGGGGCACTGTAATTCACAAACCTGCAGAGTTATAAATGACAGCTATCGTCCAAAAATATACTGAAGTAAGGCTGCCAAGAGGACTTGAAAGCGGGGCAGAATTGCAGGAAACCGATTTCAGGAGGTAGACTGGAATTGCATTGAAAGCATAGGAAAAGAGGCAGAACGTCCACAATGATGCACTTGGCCAAAAAGGGCGTATGCGTTTTTTCCTGAATATATTCAGGAAAAAACGCATACGCCCTTTTTGGCCAACCAAGCAAGCTTGCAAAGGAAATCTGCACTACAATGAAGTCTCACTTCCCCCCGGTCAAAAGGGCCATCTGAAAAAAGTGTAAAATCCAGAAAGGCAGGACAGGCCATGGAGAACTGGGAGCCTTGTTATGCTGATGGGCGGGATGTAAATTGCCAACAGACACTCGGGAGAAGTGTATGGTGTTTCCTGAAACATCTAAAAAACAAAGCAACAGAGCCTAGGGCACTTCCACTTATGGTCCTATAGCTTAGGGAAATTAAAATCAAAAAGACACAGCCACCCCAAAGTTTGGGACGCCTCTGTTTACAAGAAACTCGTTTACAGTACAAGTTCAACATCGCAGAAAGTGAAAAATGGATAAAGAAGTTGTGGTATTTACTTACAAAGCAATATCACTCAGCAATGAAATCTATGTCATCAGTCCCTTAGCAGCACAATGAGTGGATTCAGGTATGATGATTCTAACTGAAATAAGTCACACAGAAAAAGAAACATCATAAGATATCAGTAATACACGGAATGTAAACTTGGCTACACAGGAACTGAATTACAGAACAGAACAGGGTCTCAAATTTAGAAAACCAACTTATGCTTGCTTAAGGGGAAAGGTGAGTTGGGGTGCTGCATAAAACCAGAGATTGAAATGAGCACAGATAAAGTTCCTTAAGCCAAATATGGAATAGACAAGAGCTACTCCTTGCTCAACGAAATGGACTCAACACCGCATATTAAATGCCTAAGAATGTACCTGACTAGTAAGTATCTTAAAACCTATGGATTGCTATGTCTCCGAAAGAGAATCAAGCATGTGTACAGGGGCATAAACGCAGCAGTGATAGGATTGGAGAGGTTCGGTGAGCAAATGAAGACCCTCTGAAGTCATATTGCATGGTACCCATTCCACGGGTTTCAACTACCCAGGTTTAAGGTATTCTTCCTTCAGCTAAAACATGCATGTGGAACCTAGAGTATGATCAACCATGTGATCGGGAGACGTGTTCAAATATGTCTCAGTTTTCGTTCCCTGGTACTCGGGTGCAACATTCCAGACGCTTTACTAACACCCTCCCGACTTGGAGAGTCAGTCCCTTTAACCTCCTGTTTGGCCCAGTTTGCAATTTCTGCGGAAGATGAACAGGAATAGCGAGAACCAATGAGAGACTAGCTGGAGGTGTCTGGACGGGCAAATTTAACTCTCATTTCCCACCAGGAAGAGGAATTAACCAAAGGCTCAGCGTGCCGTGCCGGAACCAGATTAGGGCCTGAAGCCATCCTGCGGTGTTGCGGCCAGCTCAAAAGAAAGCGAGTTGAAGAAAGGAGCTCAGGGGCACTGTAATTCACAAACCTGCAGAGTTATAAATGACAGCTATCGTCCAAAAATATACTGAAGTAAGGCTGCCAAGAGGACTTGAAAGCGGGGCAGAATTGCAGGAAACCGATTTCAGGAGGTAGACTGGAATTGCATTGAAAGCATAGGAAAAGAGGCAGAACGTCCACCATGATGCACTTGGCCAAAAAGGGCGTATGCGTTTTTTCCTGAATATATTCAGGAAAAAACGCATACGCCCTTTTTGGCCAACCAAGCAAGCTTGCAAAGGAAATCTGCACTACACTGAAGTCTCACTTCCCCCCGGTCAAAAGGGCCATCTGAAAAATGTGTAAAATCCAGAAAGACAGGACAGGCCATGGAGAACTGGGAGCCTTGTTATGCTGATGGGCGGGATGTAAATTGCCAACAGACACTCGGGAGAAGTGTATGGTGTTTCCTGAAACATCTAAAAAACAAAGCAACAGAGCCTAGGGCACTTCCACTTATGGTCCTATAGTTAGGGAAATTAAAATCAAAAAGACACAGCCACCCCAAACATTGGGACGCCTCTGTTTACAAGAACCTCGTTTACAGTACAAGTTCAACATCGCAGAAAGTGAAAAATGGATAAAGAAGTTGTGGTATTTACTTACAAAGCAATATCACTCAGCAATGAAATCTATGTCATCAGGCCCTTAGCAGCACAATGAGTGGATTCAGGTATGATGATTCTAACTGAAATAAGTCACACAGAAAAAGAAACATCATAAGATATCAGTAATACACGGAATGTAAACTTGGCTACACAGGAACTGAATTACAGAACAGAACAGGGTCTCAAATTTAGAAAACCAACTTATGCTTGCTTAAGGGGAAAGGTGAGTTGGGGTGCTGCATAAAACCAGAGATTGAAATGAGCACAGATAAAGTTCCTTAAGCCAAATATGGAATAGACAAGAGCTACTCCTTGCTCAACGAAATGGACTCAACACCGCATATTAAATGCCTAAGAATGTACCTGACTAGTAAGTATCTTAAAACCTATGGATTGCTATGTCTCCGAAAGAGAATCAAGCATGTGTACAGGGGCATAAACGCAGCAGTGATAGGATTGGAGAGGTTCGGTGAGCAAATGAAGACCCTCTGAAGTCATATTGCATGGTACCCATTCCACGGGTTTCAACTACCCAGGTTTAAGGTATTCTTCCTTCAGCTAAAACATGCATGTGGAACCTAGAGTCTGATCAACCATGTGATCGGGAGACGTGTTCAAATATGTCTCAGTTTTCGTACCCTGGTACTCGGGTGCAACATTCCAGACGCTTTACTAACACCCTCCCGACTTGGAGAGTCAGTCCCTTTAACCTCCTGTTTGGCCCAGTTTGCAATTTCTGCGGAAGATGAACAGGAATAGCGAGAACCAATGAGAGACTAGCTGGAGGTGTCTGGACGGGCAAATTTAACTCTCATTTCCCACCAGGAAGAGGAATTAACCAAAGGCTCAGCGTGCCGTGCCGGAACCAGATTAGGGCCTGAAGCCATCCTGCGGTGTTGCGGCCAGCTCAAAAGAAAGCGAGTTGAAGAAAGGAGCTCAGGGGCACTGTAATTCACAAACCTGCAGAGTTATAAATGACAGCTATCGTCCAAAAATATACTGAAGTAAGGCTGCCAAGAGGACTTGAAAGCGGGGCAGAATTGCAGGAAACCGATTTCAGGAGGTAGACTGGAATTGCATTGAAAGCATAGGAAAAGAGGCAGAACGTCCACAATGATGCACTTGGCCAAAATGGGCGTATGCGTTTTTTCCTGAATATATTCAGGAAAAAACGCATACGCCCTTTTTGGCCAACCAAGCAAGCTTGCAAAGGAAATCTGCACTACAATGAAGTCTCACTTCCCCCCGGTCAAAAGGGCCATCTGAAAAAAGTGTAAAATCCAGAAAGGCAGGACAGGCCATGGAGAACTGGGAGCCTTGTTATGCTGATGGGCGGGATGTAAATTGCCAACAGACACTCGGGAGAAGTGTATGGTGTTTCCTGAAACATCTAAAAACCAAAGCAACAGAGCCTAGGGCACTTCCACTTATGGTCCTATAGCTTAGGGAAATTAAAATCAAAAAGACACAGCCACCCCAAACATTGGGATGCCTCTGTTTACAAGAACCTCGTTTACAGTACAAGTTCAACATCGCAGAAAGTGAAAAATGGATAAAGAAGTTGTGGTATTTACTTACAAAGCAATATCACTCAGCAATGAAATCTATGTCATCAGGCCCTTAGCAGCACAATGAGTGGATTCAGGTATGATGATTCTAACTGAAATAAGTCACACAGAAAAAGAAACATCATAAGATATCAGTAATACACGGAATGTAAACTTGGCTACACAGGAACTGAATTACAGAACAGAACAGGGTCTCAAATTTAGAAAACCAACTTATGCTTGCTTAAGGGTAAAGGTGAGTTGGGGTGCTGCATAAAACCAGAGATTGAAATGAGCACAGATAAAGTTCCTTAAGCCAAATATGGAATAGACAAGAGCTACTCCTTGCTCAACGAAATGGACTCAACACCGCATATTAAATGCCTAAGAATGTACCTGACTAGTAAGTATCTTAAAACCTATGGATTGCTATGTCTCCGAAAGAGAATCAAGCATGTGTACAGGGGCATAAACGCAGCAGTGATAGGATTGGAGAGGTTCGGTGAGCAAATGAAGACCCTCTGAAGTCATATTGCATGGTACCCATTCCACGGGTTTCAACTACCCAGGTTTAAGGTATTCTTCCTTCAGCTAAAACATGCATGTGGAACCTAGAGTATGATCAACCATGTGATCGGGAGACGTGTTCAAATATGTCTCAGTTTTCGTACCCTGGTACTCGGGTGCAACATTCCAGACGCTTTACTAACACCCTCCCGACTTGGAGAGTCAGTCCCTTTAACCTCCTGTTTGGCCCAGTTTGCAATTTCTGCGGAAGATGAACAGGAATAGCGAGAACCAATGAGAGACTAGCTGGAGGTGTCTGGACGGGCAAATTTAACTCTCATTTCCCACCAGGAAGAGGAATTAACCAAAGGCTCAGCGTGCCGTGCCGGAACCAGATTAGGGCCTGAAGCCATCCTGCGGTGTTGCGGCCAGCTCAAAAGAAAGCGAGTTGAAGAAAGGAGCTCAGGGGCACTGTAATTCACAAACCTGCAGAGTTATAAATGACAGCTATCGTCCAAAAATATACTGAAGTAAGGCTGCCAAGAGGACTTGAAAGCGGGGCAGAATTGCAGGAAACCGATTTCAGGAGGTAGACTGGAATTGCATTGAAAGCATAGGAAAAGAGGCAGAACGTCCACCATGATGCACTTGGCCAAAAAGGGCGTATGCGTTTTTTCCTGAATATATTCAGGAAAAAACGCATACGCCCTTTTTGGCCAACCAAGCAAGCTTGCAAAGGAAATCTGCACTACACTGAAGTCTCACTTCCCCCCGGTCAAAAGGGCCATCTGAAAAATGTGTAAAATCCAGAAAGACAGGACAGGCCATGGAGAACTGGGAGCCTTGTTATGCTGATGGGCGGGATGTAAATTGCCAACAGACACTCGGGAGAAGTGTATGGTGTTTCCTGAAACATCTAAAAAACAAAGCAACAGAGCCTAGGGCACTTCCACTTATGGTCCTATAGTTAGGGAAATTAAAATCAAAAAGACACAGCCACCCCAAACATTGGGACGCCTCTGTTTACAAGAACCTCGTTTACAGTACAAGTTCAACATCGCAGAAAGTGAAAAATGGATAAAGAAGTTGTGGTATTTACTTACAAAGCAATATCACTCAGCAATGAAATCTATGTCATCAGGCCCTTAGCAGCACAATGAGTGGATTCAGGTATGATGATTCTAACTGAAATAAGTCACACAGAAAAAGAAACATCATAAGATATCAGTAATACACGGAATGTAAACTTGGCTACACAGGAACTGAATTACAGAACAGAACAGGGTCTCAAATTTAGAAAACCAACTTATGCTTGCTTAAGGGGAAAGGTGAGTTGGGGTGCTGCATAAAACCAGAGATTGAAATGAGCACAGATAAAGTTCCTTAAGCCAAATATGGAATAGACAAGAGCTACTCCTTGCTCAACGAAATGGACTCAACACCGCATATTAAATGCCTAAGAATGTACCTGACTAGTAAGTATCTTAAAACCTATGGATTGCTATGTCTCCGAAAGAGAATCATGTGTACAGGGGCATAAACGCAGCAGTGATAGGATTGGAGAGGTTCGGTGAGCAAATGAAGACCCTTTGAAGTCATATTGCATGGTACCCATTCCACGGGTTTCAACTACCCAGGTTTAAGGTATTCTTCCTTCAGCTAAAACATGCATGTGGAACCTAGAGTATGATCAACCATGTGATCGGGAGACGTGTTCAAATATGTCTCAGTTTTCGTACCCTGGTACTCGGGTGCAACATTCCAGACGCTTTACTAACACCCTCCCGACTTGGAGAGTCAGTCCCTTTAACCTCCTGTTTGGCCCAGTTTGCAATTTCTGCGGAAGATGAACAGGAATAGCGAGAACCAATGAGAGACTAGCTGGAGGTGTCTGGACGGGCAAATTTAACTCTCATTTCCCACCAGGAAGAGGAATTAACCAAAGGCTCAGCGTGCCGTGCCGGAACCAGATTAGGGCCTGAAGCCATCCTGCGGTGTTGCGGCCAGCTCAAAAGAAAGCGAGTTGAAGAAAGGAGCTCAGGGGCACTGTAATTCACAAACCTGCAGAGTTATAAATGACAGCTATCGTCCAAAAATATACTGAAGTAAGGCTGCCAAGAGCACTTGAAAGCGGGGCAGAATTGCAGGAAACCGATTTCAGGAGGTAGACTGGAATTGCATTGAAAGCATAGGAAAAGAGGCAGAACGTCCACAATGATGCACTTGGCCAAAAAGGGCGTATGCGTTTTTTCCTGAATATATTCAGGAAAAAACGCATACGCCCTTTTTGGCCAACCAAGCAAGCTTGCAAAGGAAATCTGCACTACAATGAAGTCTCACTTCCCCCCGGTCAAAAGGGCCATCTGAAAAAAGTGTAAAATCCAGAAAGGCAGGACAGGCCATGGAGAACTGGGAGCCTTGTTATGCTGATGGGCGGGATGTAAATTGCCAACAGACACTCGGGAGAAGTGTATGGTGTTTCCTGAAACATCTAAAAAACAAAGCAACAGAGCCTAGGGCACTTCCACTTATGGTCCTATAGCTTAGGGAAATTAAAATCAAAAAGACACAGCCACCCCAAACATTGGGATGCCTCTGTTTACAAGAACCTCGTTTACAGTACAAGTTCAACATCGCAGAAAGTGAAAAATGGATAAAGAAGTTGTGGTATTTACTTACAAAGCAATATCACTCAGCAATGAAATCTATGTCATCAGGCCCTTAGCAGCACAATGAGTGGATTCAGGTATGATGATTCTAACTGAAATAAGTCACACAGAAAAAGAAACATCATAAGATATCAGTAATACACGGAATGTAAACTTGGCTACACAGGAACTGAATTACAGAACAGAACAGGGTCTCAAATTTAGAAAACCAACTTATGCTTGCTTAAGGGGAAAGGTGAGTTGGGGTGCTGCATAAAACCAGAGATTGAAATGAGCACAGATAAAGTTCCTTAAGCCAAATATGGAATAGACAAGAGCTACTCCTTGCTCAACGAAATGGACTCAACACCGCATATTAAATGCCTAAGAATGTACCTGACTAGTAAGTATCTTAAAACCTATGGATTGCTATGTCTCCGAAAGAGAATCAAGCATGTGTACAGGGGCATAAACGCAGCAGTGATAGGATTGGAGAGGTTCGGTGAGCAAATGAAGACCCTCTGAAGTCATATTGCATGGTACCCATTCCACGGGTTTCAACTACCCAGGTTTAAGGTATTCTTCCTTCAGCTAAAACATGCATGTGGAACCTAGAGTATGATCAACCATGTGATCGGGAGACGTGTTCAAATATGTCTCAGTTTTCGTACCCTGGTACTCGGGTGCAACATTCCAGACGCTTTACTAACACCCTCCCGACTTGGAGAGTCAGTCCCTTTAACCTCCTGTTTGGCCCAGTTTGCAATTTCTGCGGAAGATGAACAGGAATAGCGAGAACCAATGAGAGACTAGCTGGAGGTGTCTGGACGGGCAAATTTAACTCTCATTTCCCACCAGGAAGAGGAATTAACCAAAGGCTCAGCGTGCCGTGCCGGAACCAGATTAGGGCCTGAAGCCATCCTGCGGTGTTGCGGCCAGCTCAAAAGAAAGCGAGTTGAAGAAAGGAGCTCAGGGGCACTGTAATTCACAAACCTGCAGAGTTATAAATGACAGCTATCGTCCAAAAATATACTGAAGTAAGGCTGCCAAGAGGACTTGAAAGCGGGGCAGAATTGCAGGAAACCGATTTCAGGAGGTAGACTGGAATTGCATTGAAAGCATAGGAAAAGAGGCAGAACGTCCACCATGATGCACTTGGCCAAAAAGGCCGTATGCGTTTTTTCCTGAATATATTCAGGAAAAAACGCATACGCCCTTTTTGGCCAACCAAGCAAGCTTGCAAAGGAAATCTGCACTACAATGAAGTCTCACTTCCCCCCGGTTAAAAGGGCCATCTGAAAAATGTGTAAAATCCAGAAAGACAGGACAGGCCATGGAGAACTGGGAGCCTTGTTATGCTGATGGGCGGGATGTAAATTGCCAACAGACACTCGGGAGAAGTGTATGGTGTTTCCTGAAACATCTAAAAAACAAAGCAACAGAGCCTAGGGCACTTCCACTTATGGTCCTATAGTTAGGGAAATTAAAATCAAAAAGACACAGCCACCCCAAACATTGGGACGCCTCTGTTTACAAGAACCTCGTTTACAGTACAAGTTCAACATCGCAGAAAGTGAAAAATGGATAAAGAAGTTGTGGTATTTACTTACAAAGCAATATCACTCAGCAATGAAATCTATGTCATCAGGCCCTTAGCAGCACAATGAGTGGATTCAGGTATGATGATTCTAACTGAAATAAGTCACACAGAAAAAGAAACATCATAAGATATCAGTAATACACGGAATGTAAACTTGGCTACACAGGAACTGAATTACAGAACAGAACAGGGTCTCAAATTTAGAAAACCAACTTATGCTTGCTTAAGGGGAAAGGTGAGTTGGGGTGCTGCATAAAACCAGAGATTGAAATGAGCACAGATAAAGTTCCTTAAGCCAAATATGGAATAGACAAGAGCTACTCCTTGCTCAACGAAATGGACTCAACACCGCATATTAAATGCCTAAGAATGTACCTGACTAGTAAGTATCTTAAAACCTATGGATTGCTATGTCTCCGAAAGAGAATCAAGCATGTGTACAGGGGCATAAACGCAGCAGTGATAGGATTGGAGAGGTTCGGTGAGCAAATGAAGACCTTCTGAAGTCATATTGCATGGTACCCATTCCACGGGTTTCAACTACCCAGGTTTAAGGTATTCTTCCTTCAGCTAAAACATGCATGTGGAACCTAGAGTATGATCAACCATGTGATCGGGAGACGTGTTCAAATATGTCTCAGTTTTCGTACCCTGGTACTCGGGTGCAACATTCCAGACGCTTTACTAACACCCTCCCGACTTGGAGAGTCAGTCCCTTTAACCTCCTGTTTGGCCCAGTTTGCAATTTCTGCGGAAGATGAACAGGAATAGCGAGAACCAATGAGAGACTAGCTGGAGGTGTCTGGACGGGCAAATTTAACTCTCATTTCCCACCAGGAAGAGGAATTAACCAAAGGCTCAGCGTGCCGTGCCGGAACCAGATTAGGGCCTGAAGCCATCCTGCGGTGTTGCGGCCAGCTCAAAAGAAAGCGAGTTGAAGAAAGGAGCTCAGGGTCACTGTAATTCACAAACCTGCAGAGTTATAAATGACAGCTATCGTCCAAAAATATACTGAAGTAAGGCTGCCAAGAGGACTTGAAAGCGGGGCAGAATTGCAGGAAACCGATTTCAGGAGGTAGACTGGAATTGCATTGAAAGCATAGGAAAAGAGGCAGAACGTCCACAATGATGCACTTGGCCAAAAAGGGCGTATGCGTTTTTTCCTGAATATATTCAGGAAAAAACGCATACGCCCTTTTTGGCCAACCAAGCAAGCTTGCAAAGGAAATCTGCACTACAATGAAGTCTCACTTCCCCCCGGTCAAAAGGGCCATCTGAAAAAAGTGTAAAATCCAGAAAGGCAGGACAGGCCATGGAGAACTGGGAGCCTTGTTATGCTGATGGGCGGGATGTAAATTGCCAACAGACACTCGGGAGAAGTGTATGGTGTTTCCTGAAACATCTAAAAAACAAAGCAACAGAGCCTAGGGCACTTCCACTTATGGTCCTATAGCTTAGGGAAATTAAAATCAAAAAGACACAGCCACCCCAAACATTGGGACGCCTCTGTTTACAAGAACCTCGTTTACCGTACAAGTTCAACATCGCAGAAAGTGAAAAATGGATAAAGAAGTTGTGGTATTTACTTACAAAGCAATATCACTCAGCAATGAAATCTATGTCATCAGGCCCTTAGCAGCACAATGAGTGGATTCAGGTATGATGATTCTAACTGAAATAAGTCACACAGAAAAAGAAACATCATAAGATATCAGTAATACACGGAATGTAAACTTGGCTACACAGGAACTGTATTACAGAACAGAACAGGGTCTCAAATTTAGAAAACCAACTTATGCTTGCTTAAGGGTAAAGGTGAGTTGGGGTGCTGCATAAAACCAGAGATTGAAATGAGCACAGATAAAGTTCCTTAAGCCAAATATGGAATAGACAAGAGCTACTCCTTGCTCAACGAAATGGACTCAACACCGCATATTAAATGCCTAAGAATGTACCTGACTAGTAAGTATCTTAAAACCTATGGATTGCTATGTCTCCGAAAGAGAATCAAGCATGTGTACAGGGGCATAAACGCAGCAGTGATAGGATTGGAGAGGTTCGGTGAGCAAATGAAGACCCTTTGAAGTCATATTGCATGGTACCCATTCCACGGGTTTCAACTACCCAGGTTTAAGGTATTCTTCCTTCAGCTAAAACATGCATGTGGAACCTAGAGTATGATCAACCATGTGATCGGGAGACGTGTTCAAATATGTCTCAGTTTTCGTACCCTGGTACTCGGGTGCAACATTCCAGACGCTTTACTAACACCCTCCCGACTTGGAGAGTCAGTCCCTTTAACCTCCTGTTTGGCCCAGTTTGCAATTTCTGCGGAAGATGAACAGGAATAGCGAGAACCAATGAGAGACTAGCTGGAGGTGTCTGGACGGGCAAATTTAACTCTCATTTCCCACCAGGAAGAGGAATTAACCAAAGGCTCAGCGTGCCGTGCCGGAACCAGATTAGGGCCTGAAGCCATCCTGCGGTGTTGCGGCCAGCTCAAAAGAAAGCGAGTTGAAGAAAGGAGCTCAGGGGCACTGTAATTCACAAACCTGCAGAGTTATAAATGACAGCTATCGTCCAAAAATATACTGAAGTAAGGCTGCCAAGAGGACTTGAAAGCGGGGCAGAATTGCAGGAAACCGATTTCAGGAGGCAGACTGGAATTGCAGTGAAAGCATAGGAAAAGAGGCAGAACGTCCACAATGATGCACTTGGCCAAAAAGGGCGTATGCGTTTTTTCCTGAATATATTCAGGAAAAAACGCATACGCCCTTTTTGGCCAACCAAGCAAGCTTGCAAAGGAAATCTGCACTACAATGAAGTCTCACTTCCCCCCGGTCAAAAGGGCCATCTGAAAAAAGTGTAAAATCCAGAAAGGCAGGACAGGCCATGGAGAACTGGGAGCCTTGTTATGCTGATGGGCGGGATGTAAATTGCCAACAGACACTCGGGAGAAGTGTATGGTGTTTCCTGAAACATCTAAAAACCAAAGCAACAGAGCCTAGGGCACTTCCACTTATGGTCCTATAGCTTAGGGAAATTAAAATCAAAAAGACACAGCCACCCCAAAGTTTGGGACGCCTCTGTTTACAAGAACCTCGTGTACAGTACAAGTTCAACATCGCAGAAAGTGAAAAATGGATAAAGAAGTTGTGGTATTTACTTACAAAGCAATATCACTCAGCAATGAAATCTATGTCATCAGGCCCTTAGCAGCACAATGAGTGGATTCAGGTATGATGATTCTAACTGAAATAAGTCACACAGAAAAAGAAACATCATAAGATATCAGTAATACACGGAATGTAAACTTGGCTACACAGGAACTGAATTACAGAACAGAACAGGGTCTCAAATTTAGAAAACCAACTTATGCTTGCTTAAGGGGAAAGGTGAGTTGGGGTGCTGCATAAAACCAGAGATTGAAATGAGCACAGATAAAGTTCCTTAAGCCAAATATGGAATAGACAAGAGCTACTCCTTGCTCAACGAAATGGACTCAACACCACATATTAAATGCCTAAGAATGTACCTGACTAGTAAGTATCTTAAAACCTATGGATTGCTATGTCTCCGAAAGAGAATCAAGCATGTGTACAGGGGCATAAACGCAGCAGTGATAGGATTGGAGAGGTTCGGTGAGCAAATGAAGACCCTTTGAAGTCATATTGCATGGTACCCATTCCACGGGTTTCAACTACCCAGGTTTAAGGTATTCTTCCTTCAGCTAAAACATGCATGTGGAACCTAGAGTATGATCAACCATGTGATCGGGAGACGTGTTCAAATATGTCTCAGTTTTCGTACCCTGGTACTCGGGTGCAACATTCCAGACGCTTTACTAACACCCTCCCGACTTGGAGAGTCAGTCCCTTTAACCTCCTGTTTGGCCCAGTTTGCAATTTCTGCGGAAGATGAACAGGAATAGCGAGAACCAATGAGAGACTAGCTGGAGGTGTCTGGACGGGCAAATTTAACTCTCATTTCCCACCAGGAAGAGGAATTAACCAAAGGCTCAGCATGCCGTGCCGGAACCAGATGAGGGCCTGAAGCCATCCTGCGGTGTTGCGGCCAGGTCACAAGAAAGCGAGTTGAAGAAAGGAGCTCAGGGGCACTGTAATTCACAAACCTGCAGAGTTATAAATGACAGCTATTGTCCAAAAATATACTGAAGTAAGGCTGCCAAGAGGACTTGAAAGCGGGGCAGAATTGCAGGAAACCGATTTCAGGAGGTAGACTGGAATTGCATTGAAAGCATAGGAAAAGAGGCAGAACGTCCACAATGATGCACTTGGCCAAAAAGTGCGTATGCGTTTTTTCCTGAATATATTCAGGAAAAAACGCATACGCCCTTTTTGGCCAACCAAGCAAGCTTGCAAAGGAAATCTGCACTACAATGAAGTCTCACTTCCCCCCGGTCAAAAGGGCCATCTGAAAAAAGTGTAAAATCCAGAAAGGCAGGACAGGCCATGGAGAACTGGGAGCCTTGTTATGCTGATGGGCGGGATGTAAATTGCCAACAGACACTCGGGAGAAGTGTATGGTGTTTCCTGAAACATCTAAAAAACAAAGCAACAGAGCCTAGGGCACTTCCACTTATGGTCCTATAGCTTAGGGAAATTAAAATCAAAATGACACAGCCACCCCAAACATTGGGATGCCTCTGTTTACAAGAACCTCGTTTACAGTACAAGTTCAACATCGCAGAAAGTGAAAAATGGATAAAGAAGTTGTGGTATTTACTTACAAAGCAATATCACTCAGCAATGAAATCTATGTCATCAGGCCCTTAGCAGCACAATGAGTGGATTCAGGTAGGATGATTCTAACTGAAATAAGTCACACAGAAAAAGAAACATCATAAGATATCAGTAATACACGGAATGTAAACTTGGCTACACAGGAACTGAATTACAGAACAGAACAGGGTCTCAAATTTAGAAAACCAACTTATGCTTGCTTAAGGGTAAAGGTGAGTTGGGGTGCTGCATAAAACCAGAGATTGAAATGAGCACAGATAAAGTTCCTTAAGCCAAATATGGAATAGACAAGAGCTACTCCTTGCTCAACGAAATGGACTCAACACCGCATATTAAACGCCTAAGAATGTACCTGACTAGTAAGTATCTTAAAACCTATGGATTGCTATGTCTCCGAAAGAGAATCAAGCATGTGTACAGGGGCATAAACGCAGCAGTGATAGGATTGGAGAGGTTCGGTGAGCAAATGAAGACCCTCTGAAGTCATATTGCATGGTACCCATTCCACGGGTTTCAACTACCCAGGTTTAAGGTATTCTTCCTTCAGCTAAAACATGCATGTGGAACCTAGAGTATGATCAACCATGTGATCGGGAGACGTGTTCAAATATGTCTCAGTTTTCGTACCCTGGTACTCGGGTGCAACATTCCAGACGCTTTACTAACACCCTCCCGACTTGGAGAGTCAGTCCCTTTAACCTCCTGTTTGGCCCAGTTTGCAATTTCTGCGGAAGATGAACAGGAATAGCGAGAACCAATGAGAGACTAGCTGGAGGTGTCTGGACGGGCAAATTTAACTCTCATTTCCCACCAGGAAGAGGAATTAACCAAAGGCTCAGCGTGCCGTGCCGGAACCAGATTAGGGCCTGAAGCCATCCTGCGGTGTTGCGGCCAGCTCAAAAGAAAGCGAGTTGAAGAAAGGAGCTCAGGGGCACTGTAATTCACAAACCTGCAGAGTTATAAATGACAGCTATCGTCCAAAAATATACTGAAGTAAGGCTGCCAAGAGGACTTGAAAGCGGGGCAGAATTGCAGGAAACCGATTTCAGGAGGTAGACTGGAATTGCATTGAAAGCATAGGAAAAGAGGCAGAACGTCCACAATGATGCACTTGGCCAAAAAGGGCGTATGCGTTTTTTCCTGAATATATTCAGGAAAAAACGCATACACACTTTTTGGCCAACCAAGCAAGCTTGAAAGGAAATCTGCACTACAATGAAGTCTCACTTCCCCCCGGTCAAAAGGGCCATCTGAAAAAAGTGTAAAATCCAGAAAGGCAGGACAGGCCATGGAGAACTGGGAGCCTTGTTATGCTGATGGGCGGGATGTAAATTGCCAACAGACACTCGGGAGAAGTGTATGGTGTTTCCTGAAACATCTAAAAAACAAAGCAACAGAGCCTAGGGCACTTCCACTTATGGTCCTATAGCTTAGGGAAATTAAAATCAAAAAGACACAGCCACCCCAAACATTGGGACGCCTCTGTTTACAAGAACCTCGTTTACAGTACAAGTTCAACATCGCAGAAAGTGAAAAATGGATAAAGAAGTTGTGGTATTTACTTACAAAGCAATATCACTCAGCAATGAAATCTATGTCATCAGGCCCTTAGCAGCACAATGAGTGGATTCAGGTATGATGATTCTAACTGAAATAAGTCACACAGAAAAAGAAACATCATAAGATATCAGTAATACACGGAATGTAAACTTGGCTACACAGGAACTGAATTACAGAACAGAACAGGGTCTCAAATTTAGAAAACCAACTTATGCTTGCTTAAGGGTAAAGGTGAGTTGGGGTGCTGCATAAAACCAGAGATTGAAATGAGCACAGATAAAGTTCCTTAAGCCAAATATGGAATAGACAAGAGCTACTCCTTGCTCAACGAAATGGACTCAACACCGCATATTAAACGCCTAAGAATGTACCTGACTAGTAAGTATCTTAAAACCTATGGATTGCTATGTCTCCGAAAGAGAATCAAGCATGTGTACAGGGGCATAAACGCAGCAGTGATAGGATTGGAGAGGTTCGGTGAGCAAATGAAGACCCTCTGAAGTCATATTGCATGGTACCCATTCCACGGGTTTCAACTACCCAGGTTTAAGGTATTCTTCCTTCAGCTAAAACATGCATGTGGAACCTAGAGTATGATCAACCATGTGATCGGGAGACGTGTTCAAATATGTCTCAGTTTTCGTACCCTGGTACTCGGGTGCAACATTCCAGACGCTTTACTAACACCCTCCCGACTTGGAGAGTCAGTCCCTTTAACCTCCTGTTTGGCCCAGTTTGCAATTTCTGCGGAAGATGAACAGGAATAGCGAGAACCAATGAGAGACTAGCTGGAGGTGTCTGGACGGGCAAATTTAACTCTCATTTCCCACCAGGAAGAGGAATTAACCAAAGGCTCAGCGTGCCGTGCCGGAACCAGATTAGGGCCTGAAGCCATCCTGCGGTGTTGCGGCCAGCTCAAAAGAAAGCGAGTTGAAGAAAGGAGCTCAGGGGCACTGTAATTCACAAACCTGCAGAGTTATAAATGACAGCTATCGTCCAAAAATATACTGAAGTAAGGCTGCCAAGAGGACTTGAAAGCGGGGCAGAATTGCAGGAAACCGATTTCAGGAGGTAGACTGGAATTGCATTGAAAGCATAGGAAAAGAGGCAGAACGTCCACAATGATGCACTTGGCCAAAAAGGGCGTATGCGTTTTTTCCTGAATATATTCAGGAAAAAACGCATACACACTTTTTGGCCAACCAAGCAAGCTTGAAAGGAAATCTGCACTACAATGAAGTCTCACTTCCCCCCGGTCAAAAGGGCCATCTGAAAAAAGTGTAAAATCCAGAAAGGCAGGACAGGCCATGGAGAACTGGGAGCCTTGTTATGCTGATGGGCGGGATGTAAATTGCCAACAGACACTCGGGAGAAGTGTATGGTGTTTCCTGAAACATCTAAAAAACAAAGCAACAGAGCCTAGGGCACTTCCACTTATGGTCCTATAGCTTAGGGAAATTAAAATCAAAAAGACACAGCCACCCCAAACATTGGGACGCCTCTGTTTACAAGAACCTCGTTTACAGTACAAGTTCAACATCGCAGAAAGTGAAAAATGGATAAAGAAGTTGTGGTATTTACTTACAAAGCAATATCACTCAGCAATGAAATCTATGTCATCAGGCCCTTAGCAGCACAATGAGTGGATTCAGGTATGATGATTCTAACTGAAATAAGTCACACAGAAAAAGAAACATCATAAGATATCAGTAATACACGGAATGTAAACTTGGCTACACAGGAACTGAATTACAGAACAGAACAGGGTCTCAAATTTAGAAAACCAACTTATGCTTGCTTAAGGGTAAAGGTGAGTTGGGGTGCTGCATAAAACCAGAGATTGAAATGAGCACAGATAAAGTTCCTTAAGCCAAATATGGAATAGACAAGAGCTACTCCTTGCTCAACGAAATGGACTCAACACCGCATATTAAATGCCTAAGAATGTACCTGACTAGTAAGTATCTTAAAACCTATGGATTGCTATGTCTCCGAAAGAGAATCAAGCATGTGTACAGGGGCATAAACGCAGCAGTGATAGGATTGGAGAGGTTCGGTGAGCAAATGAAGACCCTCTGAAGTCATATTGCATGGTACCCATTCCACGGGTTTCAACTACCCAGGTTTAAGGTATTCTTCCTTCAGCTAAAACATGCATGTGGAACCTAGAGTATGATCAACCATGTGATCGGGAGACGTGTTCAAATATGTCTCAGTTTTCGTACCCTGGTACTCGGGTGCAACATTCCAGACGCTTTACTAACACCCTCCCGACTTGGAGAGTCAGTCCCTTTAACCTCCTGTTTGGCCCAGTTTGCAATTTCTGCGGAAGATGAACAGGAATAGCGAGAACCAATGAGAGACTAGCTGGAGGTGTCTGGACGGGCAAATTTAACTCTCATTTCCCACCAGGAAGAGGAATTAACCAAAGGCTCAGCGTGCCGTGCCGGAACCAGATTAGGGCCTGAAGCCATCCTGCGGTGTTGCGGCCAGCTCAAAAGAAAGCGAGTTGAAGAAAGGAGCTCAGGGGCACTGTAATTCACAAACCTGCAGAGTTATAAATGACAGCTATCGTCCAAAAATATACTGAAGTAAGGCTGCCAAGAGGACTTGAAAGCGGGGCAGAATTGCAGGAAACCGATTTCAGGAGGTAGACTGGAATTGCATTGAAAGCATAGGAAAAGAGGCAGAACGTCCACCATGATGCACTTGGCCAAAAAGGGCGTATGCGTTTTTTCCTGAATATATTCAGGAAAAAACGCATACGCCCTTTTTGGCCAACCAAGCAAGCTTGCAAAGGAAATCTGCACTACAATGAAGTCTCACTTCCCCCCGGTCAAAAGGGCCATCTGAAAAAAGTGTAAAATCCAGAAAGGCAGGACAGGCCATGGAGAACTGGGAGCCTTGTTATGCTGATGGGCGGGATGTAAATTGCCAACAGACACTCGGGAGAAGTGTATGGTGTTTCCTGAAACATCTAAAAAACAAAGCAACAGAGCCTAGGGCACTTCCACTTATGGTCCTATAGCTTAGGGAAATTAAAATCAAAAAGACACAGCCACCCCAAAGTTTGGGACGCCTCTGTTTACAAGAACCTCGTTTACAGTACAAGTTCAACATCGCAGAAAGTGAAAAATGGATAAAGAAGTTGTGGTATTTACTTACAAAGCAATATCACTCAGCAATGAAATCTATGTCATCAGGCCCTTAGCAGCACAATGAGTGGATTCAGGTATGATGATTCTAACTGAAATAAGTCACACAGAAAAAGAAACATCATAAGATATCAGTAATACACGGAATGTAAACTTGGCTACACAGGAACTGAATTACAGAACAGAACAGGGTCTCAAATTTAGAAAACCAACTTATGCTTGCTTAAGGGTAAAGGTGAGTTGGGGTGCTGCATAAAACCAGAGATTGAAATGAGCACAGATAAAGTTCCTTAAGCCAAATATGGAATAGACAAGAGCTACTCCTTGCTCAACAAAATGGACTCAACACCGCATATTAAACGCCTAAGAATGTAACTGACTAGTAAGTATCTTAAAACCTATGGATTACTATGTCTCCAAAAGAGAATCAAGCATGTGTACAGGGGCATAAACGCAGCAGTGATAGGATTGGAGAGGTTCGGTGAGCAAATGAAGACCCTTTGAAGTCATATTGCATGGTACCCATTCCACGGGTTTCAACTACCCAGGTTTAAGGTATTCTTCCTTCAGCTAAAACATGCATGTGGAACCTAGAGTATGATCAACCATGTGATCGGGAGACGTGTTCAAATATGTCTCAGTTTTCGTACCCTGGTACTCGGGTGCAACATTCCAGACGCTTTACTAACACTCTCCCCACTTGGAGAGTCAGCGCCTTTAACCTCCTGTTTGGCCCAGTTTGCAATTTCTGCGGAAGATGAACAGGAATAGCGAAAACCAATCAGAGACTAGCTGGAGGTGTCTGGACGGGCAAATTTAACTCTCATTTCCCACCAGGAATAGGAAATAACCAAAGGCTCAGCGTGCCGTGCCAGAACCAGATTAGGGCCTGAAGCCATCCTGCGGTGTTGCGGCCAGGTCACAAGAAAGCGAGTTGAAGAAAGGAGCTCAGGGGCACTGTAATTCACAAACCTGCAGAGTTATAAATGACAGCTATCATCCAAAAATATACTGAAGTAAGGCTGCCAAGAGGACTTGAAAGCGGGGCAGAATTGCAGGAAACCAATTTCAGGAGGTAGACTGGAATTGCATTGAAAGCATAGGAAAAGAGGCAGAACGTCCACAATGATGCACTTGGCCAAAAAGGGCGTATGCGTTTTTTCCTGAATATATTCAGGAAAAAACGCATACGCCCTTTTTGGCCAACCAAGCAAGCTTGCAAAGGAAATCTGCACTACAATGAAGTCTCACTTCCCCCCGGTCAAAAGGGCCATCTGAAAAAAGTGTAAAATCCAGAAAGGCAGGACAGGCCATGGAGAACTGGGAGCCTTGTTATGCTGATGGGCGGGATGTAAATTGCCAACAGACACTCGGGAGAAGTGTATGGTGTTTCCTGAAACATCTAAAAACCAAAGCAACAGAGCCTAGGGCACTTCCACTTATGGTCCTATAGCTTAGGGAAATTAAAATCAAAAAGACACAGCCACCCCAAAGTTTGGGACGCCTCTGTTTACAAGAACCTCGTTTACAGTACAAGTTCAACATCGCAGAAAGTGAAAAATGGATAAAGAAGTTGTGGTATTTACTTACAAAGCAATATCACTCAGCAATGAAATCTATGTCATCAGGCCCTTAGCAGCACAATGAGTGGATTCAGGTAGGATGATTCTAACTGAAATAAGTCACACAGAAAAAGAAACATCATAAGATATCAGTAATACACGGAATGTAAACTTGGCTACACAGGAACTGAATTACAGAACAGAACAGGGTCTCAAATTTAGAAAACCAACTTATGCTTGCTTAAGGGTAAAGGTGAGTTGGGGTGCTGCATAAAACCAGAGATTGAAATGAGCACAGATAAAGTTCCTTAAGCCAAATATGGAATAGACAAGAGCTACTCCTTGCTCAACGAAATGGACTCAACACCGCATATTAAACGCCTAAGAATGTACCTGACTAGTAAGTATCTTAAAACCTATGGATTGCTATGTCTCCGAAAGAGAATCAAGCATGTGTACAGGGGCATAAACGCAGCAGTGATAGGATTGGAGAGGTTCGGTGAGCAAATGAAGACCCTCTGAAGTCATATTGCATGGTACCCATTCCACGGGTTTCAACTACCCAGGTTTAAGGTATTCTTCCTTCAGCTAAAACATGCATGTGGAACCTAGAGTATGATCAACCATGTGATCGGGAGACGTGTTCAAATATGTCTCAGTTTTCGTACCCTGGTACTCGGGTGCAACATTCCAGACGCTTTACTAACACCCTCCCGACTTGGAGAGTCAGTCCCTTTAACCTCCTGTTTGGCCCAGTTTGCAATTTCTGCGGAAGATGAACAGGAATAGCGAGAACCAATGAGAGACTAGCTGGAGGTGTCTGGACGGGCAAATTTAACTCTCATTTCCCACCAGGAAGAGGAATTAACCAAAGGCTCAGCGTGCCGTGCCGGAACCAGATTAGGGCCTGAAGCCATCCTGCGGTGTTGCGGCCAGCTCAAAAGAAAGCGAGTTGAAGAAAGGAGCTCAGGGGCACTGTAATTCACAAACCTGCAGAGTTATAAATGACAGCTATCGTCCAAAAATATACTGAAGTAAGGCTGCCAAGAGGACTTGAAAGCGGGGCAGAATTGCAGGAAACCGATTTCAGGAGGTAGACTGGAATTGCATTGAAAGCATAGGAAAAGAGGCAGAACGTCCACAATGATGCACTTGGCCAAAAAGGGCGTATGCGTTTTTTCCTGAATATATTCAGGAAAAAACGCATACACACTTTTTGGCCAACCAAGCAAGCTTGAAAGGAAATCTGCACTACAATGAAGTCTCACTTCCCCCCGGTCAAAAGGGCCATCTGAAAAAAGTGTAAAATCCAGAAAGGCAGGACAGGCCATGGAGAACTGGGAGCCTTGTTATGCTGATGGGCGGGATGTAAATTGCCAACAGACACTCGGGAGAAGTGTATGGTGTTTCCTGAAACATCTAAAAAACAAAGCAACAGAGCCTAGGGCACTTCCACTTATGGTCCTATAGCTTAGGGAAATTAAAATCAAAAAGACACAGCCACCCCAAACATTGGGACGCCTCTGTTTACAAGAACCTCGTTTACAGTACAAGTTCAACATCGCAGAAAGTGAAAAATGGATAAAGAAGTTGTGGTATTTACTTACAAAGCAATATCACTCAGCAATGAAATCTATGTCATCAGGCCCTTAGCAGCACAATGAGTGGATTCAGGTATGATGATTCTAACTGAAATAAGTCACACAGAAAAAGAAACATCATAAGATATCAGTAATACACGGAATGTAAACTTGGCTACACAGGAACTGAATTACAGAACAGAACAGGGTCTCAAATTTAGAAAACCAACTTATGCTTGCTTAAGGGTAAAGGTGAGTTGGGGTGCTGCATAAAACCAGAGATTGAAATGAGCACAGATAAAGTTCCTTAAGCCAAATATGGAATAGACAAGAGCTACTCCTTGCTCAACGAAATGGACTCAACACCGCATATTAAACGCCTAAGAATGTACCTGACTAGTAAGTATCTTAAAACCTATGGATTGCTATGTCTCCGAAAGAGAATCAAGCATGTGTACAGGGGCATAAACGCAGCAGTGATAGGATTGGAGAGGTTCGGTGAGCAAATGAAGACCCTCTGAAGTCATATTGCATGGTACCCATTCCACGGGTTTCAACTACCCAGGTTTAAGGTATTCTTCCTTCAGCTAAAACATGCATGTGGAACCTAGAGTATGATCAACCATGTGATCGGGAGACGTGTTCAAATATGTCTCAGTTTTCGTACCCTGGTACTCGGGTGCAACATTCCAGACGCTTTACTAACACCCTCCCGACTTGGAGAGTCAGTCCCTTTAACCTCCTGTTTGGCCCAGTTTGCAATTTCTGCGGAAGATGAACAGGAATAGCGAGAACCAATGAGAGACTAGCTGGAGGTGTCTGGACGGGCAAATTTAACTCTCATTTCCCACCAGGAAGAGGAATTAACCAAAGGCTCAGCGTGCCGTGCCGGAACCAGATTAGGGCCTGAAGCCATCCTGCGGTGTTGCGGCCAGCTCAAAAGAAAGCGAGTTGAAGAAAGGAGCTCAGGGGCACTGTAATTCACAAACCTGCAGAGTTATAAATGACAGCTATCGTCCAAAAATATACTGAAGTAAGGCTGCCAAGAGGACTTGAAAGCGGGGCAGAATTGCAGGAAACCGATTTCAGGAGGTAGACTGGAATTGCATTGAAAGCATAGGAAAAGAGGCAGAACGTCCACAATGATGCACTTGGCCAAAAAGGGCGTATGCGTTTTTTCCTGAATATATTCAGGAAAAAACGCATACACACTTTTTGGCCAACCAAGCAAGCTTGAAAGGAAATCTGCACTACAATGAAGTCTCACTTCCCCCCGGTCAAAAGGGCCATCTGAAAAAAGTGTAAAATCCAGAAAGGCAGGACAGGCCATGGAGAACTGGGAGCCTTGTTATGCTGATGGGCGGGATGTAAATTGCCAACAGACACTCGGGAGAAGTGTATGGTGTTTCCTGAAACATCTAAAAAACAAAGCAACAGAGCCTAGGGCACTTCCACTTATGGTCCTATAGCTTAGGGAAATTAAAATCAAAAAGACACAGCCACCCCAAACATTGGGACGCCTCTGTTTACAAGAACCTCGTTTACAGTACAAGTTCAACATCGCAGAAAGTGAAAAATGGATAAAGAAGTTGTGGTATTTACTTACAAAGCAATATCACTCAGCAATGAAATCTATGTCATCAGGCCCTTAGCAGCACAATGAGTGGATTCAGGTATGATGATTCTAACTGAAATAAGTCACACAGAAAAAGAAACATCATAAGATATCAGTAATACACGGAATGTAAACTTGGCTACACAGGAACTGAATTACAGAACAGAACAGGGTCTCAAATTTAGAAAACCAACTTATGCTTGCTTAAGGGTAAAGGTGAGTTGGGGTGCTGCATAAAACCAGAGATTGAAATGAGCACAGATAAAGTTCCTTAAGCCAAATATGGAATAGACAAGAGCTACTCCTTGCTCAACGAAATGGACTCAACACCGCATATTAAATGCCTAAGAATGTACCTGACTAGTAAGTATCTTAAAACCTATGGATTGCTATGTCTCCGAAAGAGAATCAAGCATGTGTACAGGGGCATAAACGCAGCAGTGATAGGATTGGAGAGGTTCGGTGAGCAAATGAAGACCCTCTGAAGTCATATTGCATGGTACCCATTCCACGGGTTTCAACTACCCAGGTTTAAGGTATTCTTCCTTCAGCTAAAACATGCATGTGGAACCTAGAGTATGATCAACCATGTGATCGGGAGACGTGTTCAAATATGTCTCAGTTTTCGTACCCTGGTACTCGGGTGCAACATTCCAGACGCTTTACTAACACCCTCCCGACTTGGAGAGTCAGTCCCTTTAACCTCCTGTTTGGCCCAGTTTGCAATTTCTGCGGAAGATGAACAGGAATAGCGAGAACCAATGAGAGACTAGCTGGAGGTGTCTGGACGGGCAAATTTAACTCTCATTTCCCACCAGGAAGAGGAATTAACCAAAGGCTCAGCGTGCCGTGCCGGAACCAGATTAGGGCCTGAAGCCATCCTGCGGTGTTGCGGCCAGCTCAAAAGAAAGCGAGTTGAAGAAAGGAGCTCAGGGGCACTGTAATTCACAAACCTGCAGAGTTATAAATGACAGCTATCGTCCAAAAATATACTGAAGTAAGGCTGCCAAGAGGACTTGAAAGCGGGGCAGAATTGCAGGAAACCGATTTCAGGAGGTAGACTGGAATTGCATTGAAAGCATAGGAAAAGAGGCAGAACGTCCACCATGATGCACTTGGCCAAAAAGGGCGTATGCGTTTTTTCCTGAATATATTCAGGAAAAAACGCATACGCCCTTTTTGGCCAACCAAGCAAGCTTGCAAAGGAAATCTGCACTACAATGAAGTCTCACTTCCCCCCGGTCAAAAGGGCCATCTGAAAAAAGTGTAAAATCCAGAAAGGCAGGACAGGCCATGGAGAACTGGGAGCCTTGTTATGCTGATGGGCGGGATGTAAATTGCCAACAGACACTCGGGAGAAGTGTATGGTGTTTCCTGAAACATCTAAAAAACAAAGCAACAGAGCCTAGGGCACTTCCACTTATGGTCCTATAGCTTAGGGAAATTAAAATCAAAAAGACACAGCCACCCCAAAGTTTGGGACGCCTCTGTTTACAAGAACCTCGTTTACAGTACAAGTTCAACATCGCAGAAAGTGAAAAATGGATAAAGAAGTTGTGGTATTTACTTACAAAGCAATATCACTCAGCAATGAAATCTATGTCATCAGGCCCTTAGCAGCACAATGAGTGGATTCAGGTATGATGATTCTAACTGAAATAAGTCACACAGAAAAAGAAACATCATAAGATATCAGTAATACACGGAATGTAAACTTGGCTACACAGGAACTGAATTACAGAACAGAACAGGGTCTCAAATTTAGAAAACCAACTTATGCTTGCTTAAGGGTAAAGGTGAGTTGGGGTGCTGCATAAAACCAGAGATTGAAATGAGCACAGATAAAGTTCCTTAAGCCAAATATGGAATAGACAAGAGCTACTCCTTGCTCAACAAAATGGACTCAACACCGCATATTAAACGCCTAAGAATGTAACTGACTAGTAAGTATCTTAAAACCTATGGATTACTATGTCTCCAAAAGAGAATCAAGCATGTGTACAGGGGCATAAACGCAGCAGTGATAGGATTGGAGAGGTTCGGTGAGCAAATGAAGACCCTTTGAAGTCATATTGCATGGTACCCATTCCACGGGTTTCAACTACCCAGGTTTAAGGTATTCTTCCTTCAGCTAAAACATGCATGTGGAACCTAGAGTATGATCAACCATGTGATCGGGAGACGTGTTCAAATATGTCTCAGTTTTCGTACCCTGGTACTCGGGTGCAACATTCCAGACGCTTTACTAACACTCTCCCCACTTGGAGAGTCAGCGCCTTTAACCTCCTGTTTGGCCCAGTTTGCAATTTCTGCGGAAGATGAACAGGAATAGCGAAAACCAATCAGAGACTAGCTGGAGGTGTCTGGACGGGCAAATTTAACTCTCATTTCCCACCAGGAATAGGAAATAACCAAAGGCTCAGCGTGCCGTGCCAGAACCAGATTAGGGCCTGAAGCCATCCTGCGGTGTTGCGGCCAGGTCACAAGAAAGCGAGTTGAAGAAAGGAGCTCAGGGGCACTGTAATTCACAAACCTGCAGAGTTATAAATGACAGCTATCATCCAAAAATATACTGAAGTAAGGCTGCCAAGAGGACTTGAAAGCGGGGCAGAATTGCAGGAAACCAATTTCAGGAGGTAGACTGGAATTGCATTGAAAGCATAGGAAAAGAGGCAGAACGTCCACAATGATGCACTTGGCCAAAAAGGGCGTATGCGTTTTTTCCTGAATATATTCAGGAAAAAACGCATACGCCCTTTTTGGCCAACCAAGCAAGCTTGCAAAGGAAATCTGCACTACAATGAAGTCTCACTTCCCCCCGGTCAAAAGGGCCATCTGAAAAAAGTGTAAAATCCAGAAAGGCAGGACAGGCCATGGAGAACTGGGAGCCTTGTTATGCTGATGGGCGGGATGTAAATTGCCAACAGACACTCGGGAGAAGTGTATGGTGTTTCCTGAAACATCTAAAAACCAAAGCAACAGAGCCTAGGGCACTTCCACTTATGGTCCTATAGCTTAGGGAAATTAAAATCAAAAAGACACAGCCACCCCAAAGTTTGGGACGCCTCTGTTTACAAGAACCTCGTTTACAGTACAAGTTCAACATCGCAGAAAGTGAAAAATGGATAAAGAAGTTTTGGTATTTACTTACAAAGCAATATCACTGAGCAATGAAATCTATGTCATCAGGCCCTTAGCAGCACAATGAGTGGATTCAGGTATGATGATTCTAACTGAAATAAATCACACAGAAAAAGAAACATCATAAGATATCAGTAATACATGGAATGTAAACTTGGCTACACAGGAACTGAATTACAGAACAGAACAGGGTCTCAAATTTAGAAAACCAACTTATGCTTGCTTAAGGGTAAAGGTGAGTTGGGGTGCTGCATAAAACCAGAGATTGAAATGAGCACAGATAAAGTTCCTTAAGCCAAATATGGAATAGACAAGAGCTACTCCTTGCTCAACGAAATGGACTCAACACCGCATATTAAACGCCTAAGAATGTACCTGACTAGTAAGTATCTTAAAACCTATGGATTGCTATGTCTCCAAAAGAGAATCAAGCATGTGTACAGGGGCATAAACACAGCAGTGATAGGATTGGAGAGGTTCGGTGAGCAAATGAAGACCCTCTGAAGTCATATTACATGGTACCCATTCCACGGGTTTCAACTACCCAGGTTTAAGGTATTCTTCCTTCAGCTAAAACATGCATGTGGAACCTAGAGTATGATCAACCATGTGATCGGTAGATGTGTTCAAATATGTCTCAGTTTTCGTACCCTGGTACTCGGGTGCAACATTCCAGACGCTTTACTAACACCCTCCCGACTTGGAGAGTCAGCGCCTTTAACCTCCTGTTTGGCCCAGTTTGCAATTTCTGCGGAAGATGAACAGGAATAGCGAGAACCAATGAGAGACTAGCTGGAGGTGTCTGGACGGGCAAATTTAACTCTCATTTCCCACCAGGAAGAGGAATTAACCAAAGGCTCAGCGTGCCGTGCCGGAACCAGATTAGGGCCTGAAGCCATCCTGCGGTGTTGCGGCCAGCTCAAAAGAAAGCGAGTTGAAGAAAGGAGCTCAGGGGCACTGTAAATCACAAACCTGCAGAGTTATAAATGACAGCTATCGTCCAAAAATATACTGAAGTAAGGCTGCCAAGAGGACTTGAAAGCGGGGCAGAATTGCAGGAAACCGATTTCAGGAGGTAGACTGGAATTGCATTGAAAGCATAGGAAAAGAGGCAGAACGTCCACAATGATGCACTTGGCCAAAAAGGGCGTATGCGTTTTTTCCTGAATATATTCAGGAAAAAACGCATACGCCCTTTTTGGCCAACCAAGCAAGCTTGCAAAGGAAATCTGCACTACAATGAAGTCTCACTTCCCCCCGGTCAAAAGGGCCATCTGAAAAAAGTGTAAAATCCAGAAAGGCAGGACAGGCCATGGAGAACTGGGAGCCTTGTTATGCTGATGGGCGGGATGTAAATTGCCAACAGACACTCGGGAGAAGTGTATGGTGTTTCCTGAAACATCTAAAAAACAAAGCAACAGAGCCTAGGGCACTTCCACTTATGGTCCTATAGCTTAGGGAAATTAAAATCAAAAAGACACAGCCACCCCAAAGTTTGGGACGCCTCTGTTTACAAGAACCTCGTTTACAGTACAAGTTCAACATCGCAGAAAGTGAAAAATGGATAAAGAAGTTGTGGTATTTACTTACAAAGCAATATCACTCAGCAATGAAATCTATGTCATCAGGCCCTTAGCAGCACAATGAGTGGATTCAGGTATGATGATTCTAACTGAAATAAGTCACACAGAAAAAGAAACATCATAAGATATCAGTAATACACGGAATGTAAACTTGGCTACACAGGAACTGAATTACAGAACAGAACAGGGTCTCAAATTTAGAAAACCAACTTATGCTTGCTTAAGGGTAAAGGTGAGTTGGGGTGCTGCATAAAACCAGAGATTGAAATGAGCACAGATAAAGTTCCTTAAGCCAAATATGGAATAGACAAGAGCTACTCCTTGCTCAACGAAATGGACTCAACACCGCATATTAAATGCCTAAGAATGTACCTGACTAGTAAGTATCTTAAAACCTATGGATTGCTATGTCTCCGAAAGAGAATCATGTGTACAGGGGCATAAACGCAGCAGTGATAGGATTGGAGAGGTTCGGTGAGCAAATGAAGACCCTTTGAAGTCATATTGCATGGTACCCATTCCACGGGTTTCAACTACCCAGGTTTAAGGTATTCTTCCTTCAGCTAAAACATGCATGTGGAACCTAGAGTATGATCAACCATGTGATCGGGAGACGTGTTCAAATATGTCTCAGTTTTCGTACCCTGGTACTCGGGTGCAACATTCCAGACGCTTTACTAACACCCTCCCGACTTGGAGAGTCAGTCCCTTTAACCTCCTGTTTGGCCCAGTTTGCAATTTCTGCGGAAGATGAACAGGAATAGCGAGAACCAATGAGAGACTAGCTGGAGGTGTCTGGACGGGCAAATTTAACTCTCATTTCCCACCAGGAAGAGGAATTAACCAAAGGCTCAGCGTGCCGTGCCGGAACCAGATTAGGGCCTGAAGCCATCCTGCGGTGTTGCGGCCAGCTCAAAAGAAAGCGAGTTGAAGAAAGGAGCTCAGGGGCACTGTAATTCACAAACCTGCAGAGTTATAAATGACAGCTATCGTCCAAAAATATACTGAAGTAAGGCTGCCAAGAGGACTTGAAAGCGGGGCAGAATTGCAGGAAACCGATTTCAGGAGGTAGACTGGAATTGCATTGAAAGCATAGGAAAAGAGGCAGAACGTCCACAATGATGCACTTGGCC
Source organism: Pseudorca crassidens (assembly GCF_039906515.1). Taxonomy (NCBI): domain Eukaryota; kingdom Metazoa; phylum Chordata; class Mammalia; order Artiodactyla; family Delphinidae; genus Pseudorca; species Pseudorca crassidens. Next base: position 292,320 of record NW_027136309.1, read on the forward strand.
AAAAAGGGCGTATGCGTTTTTTCCTGAATATATTCAGGAAAAAACGCATACGCCCTTTTTGGCCAACCAAGCAAGCTTGCAAAGGAAATCTGCACTACAATGAAGTCTCACTTCCCCCCGGTCAAAAGGGCCATCTGAAAAAAGTGTAAAATCCAGAAAGGCAGGACAGGCCATGGAGAACTGGGAGCCTTGTTATGCTGATGGGCGGGATGTAAATTGCCAACAGACACTCGGGAGAAGTGTATGGTGTTTCCTGAAACATCTAAAAAACAAAGCAACAGAGCCTAGGGCACTTCCACTTATGGTCCTATAGCTTAGGGAAATTAAAATCAAAAAGACACAGCCACCCCAAACATTGGGATGCCTCTGTTTACAAGAACCTCGTTTACAGTACAAGTTCAACATCGCAGAAAGTGAAAAATGGATAAAGAAGTTGTGGTATTTACTTACAAAGCAATATCACTCAGCAATGAAATCTATGTCATCAGGCCCTTAGCAGCACAATGAGTGGATTCAGGTATGATGATTCTAACTGAAATAAGTCACACAGAAAAAGAAACATCATAAGATATCAGTAATACACGGAATGTAAACTTGGCTACACAGGAACTGAATTACAGAACAGAACAGGGTCTCAAATTTAGAAAACCAACTTATGCTTGCTTAAGGGGAAAGGTGAGTTGGGGTGCTGCATAAAACCAGAGATTGAAATGAGCACAGATAAAGTTCCTTAAGCCAAATATGGAATAGACAAGAGCTACTCCTTGCTCAACGAAATGGACTCAACACCGCATATTAAATGCCTAAGAATGTACCTGACTAGTAAGTATCTTAAAACCTATGGATTGCTATGTCTCCGAAAGAGAATCAAGCATGTGTACAGGGGCATAAACGCAGCAGTGATAGGATTGGAGAGGTTCGGTGAGCAAATGAAGACCCTCTGAAGTCATATTGCATGGTACCCATTCCACGGGTTTCAACTACCCAGGTTTAAGGTATTCTTCCTTCAGCTAAAACATGCATGTGGAACCTAGAGTATGATCAACCATGTGATCGGGAGACGTGTTCAAATATGTCTCAGTTTTCGTACCCTGGTACTCGGGTGCAACATTCCAGACGCTTTACTAACACCCTCCCGACTTGGAGAGTCAGTCCCTTTAACCTCCTGTTTGGCCCAGTTTGCAATTTCTGCGGAAGATGAACAGGAATAGCGAGAACCAATGAGAGACTAGCTGGAGGTGTCTGGACGGGCAAATTTAACCCTCATTTCCCACCAGGAAGAGGAATTAACCAAAGGCTCAGCGTGCCGTGCCGGAACCAGATTAGGGCCTGAAGCCATCCTGCGGTGTTGCGGCCAGCTCAAAAGAAAGCGAGTTGAAGAAAGGAGCTCAGGGGCACTGTAATTCACAAACCTGCAGAGTTATAAATGACAGCTATCGTCCAAAAATATACTGAAGTAAGGCTGCCAAGAGGACTTGAAAGCGGGGCAGAATTGCAGGAAACCGATTTCAGGAGGCAGACTGGAATTGCATTGAAAGCATAGGAAAAGAGGCAGAACGTCCACAATGATGCACTTGGCCAAAAAGGGCGTATGCGTTTTTTCCTGAATATATTCAGGAAAAAACGCATACGCCCTTTTTGGCCAACCAAGCAAGCTTGCAAAGGAAATCTGCACTACAATGAAGTCTCACTTCCCCCCGGTCAAAAGGGCCATCTGAAAAAAGTGTAAAATCCAGAAAGGCAGGACAGACCATGGAGAACTGGGAGCCTTGTTATGCTGATGGGCGGGATGTAAATTGCCAACAGACACTCGGGAGAAGTGTATGGTGTTTCCTGAAACATCTAAAAAACAAAGCAACAGAGCCTAGGGCACTTCCACTTATGGTCCTATAGCTTAGGGAAATTAAAATCAAAAAGACACAGCCACCCCAAAGTTTGGGACGCCTCTGTTTACAAGAACCTCGTGTACAGTACAAGTTCAACATCGCAGAAAGTGAAAAATGGATAAAGAGGTTGTGGTATTTACTTACAAAGCAATATCACTCAGCAATGAAATCTATGTCATCAGGCCCTTAGCAGCACAATGAGTGGATTCAGGTATGATGATTCTAACTGAAATAAGTCACACAGAAAAAGAAACATCATAAGATATCAGTAATACACGGAATGTAAACTTGGCTACACAGGAACTGAATTACAGAACAGAACAGGGTCTCAAATTTAGAAAACCAACTTATGCTTGCTTAAGGGTAAAGGTGAGTTGGGGTGCTGCATAAAACCAGAGATTGAAATGAGCACAGATAAAGTTCCTTAAGCCAAATATGGAATAGACAAGAGCTACTCCTTGCTCAACGAAATGGACTCAACACCGCATATTAAATGCCTAAGAATGTACCTGACTAGTAAGTATCTTAAAACCTATGGATTGCTATGTCTCCGAAAGAGAATCAAGCATGTGTACAGGGGCATAAACGCAGCAGTGATAGGATTGGAGAGGTTCGGTGAGCAAATGAAGACCCTTTGAAGTCATATTGCATGGTACCCATTCCACGGGTTTCAACTACCCAGGTTTAAGGTATTCTTCCTTCAGCTAAAACATGCATGTGGAACCTAGAGTATGATCAACCATGTGATCAGGAGACGTGTTCAAATATGTCTCAGTTTTCGTACCCTGGTACTCGGGTGCAACATTCCAGACGCTTTACTAACACCCTCCCGACTTGGAGAGTCAGTCCCTTTAACCTCCTGTTTGGCCCAGTTTGCAATTTCTGCGGAAGATGAACAGGAATAGCGAGAACCAATGAGAGACTAGCTGGAGGTGTCTGGACGGGCAAATTTAACTCTCATTTCCCACCAGGAAGAGGAATTAACCAAAGGCTCAGCGTGCCGTGCCGGAACCAGATTAGGGCCTGAAGCCATCCTGCGGTGTTGCGGCCAGCTCAAAAGAAAGCGAGTTGAAGAAAGGAGCTCAGGGGCACTGTAATTCACAAACCTGCAGAGTTATAAATGACAGCTATCGTCCAAAAATATACTGAAGTAAGGCTGCCAAGAGGACTTGAAAGCGGGGCAGAATTGCAGGAAACCGATTTCAGGAGGTAGACTGGAATTGCATTGAAAGCATAGGAAAAGAGGCAGAACGTCCACAATGATGCACTTGGCCAAAAAGGGCGTATGCGTTTTTTCCTGAATATATTCAGGAAAAAACGCATACGCCCTTTTTGGCCAACCAAGCAAGCTTGCAAAGGAAATCTGCACTACAATGAAGTCTCACTTCCCCCCGGTCAAAAGGGCCATCTGAAAAAAGTGTAAAATCCAGAAAGGCAGGACAGGCCATGGAGAACTGGGAGCCTTGTTATGCTGATGGGCGGGATGTAAATTGCCAACAGACACTCGGGAGAAGTGTATGGTGTTTCCTGAAACATCTAAAAAACAAAGCAACAGAGCCTAGGGCACTTCCACTTATGGTCCTATAGCTTAGGGAAATTAAAATCAAAAAGACACAGCCACCCCAAAGTTTGGGACGCCTCTGTTTACAAGAACCTCGTTTACAGTACAAGTTCAACATCGCAGAAAGTGAAAAATGGATAAAGAAGTTGTGGTATTTACTTACAAAGCAATATCACTCAGCAATGAAATCTATGTCATCAGGCCCTTAGCAGCACAATGAGTGGATTCAGGTATGATGATTCTAACTGAAATAAGTCACACAGAAAAAGAAACATCATAAGATATCAGTAATACACGGAATGTAAACTTGGCTACACAGGAACTGAATTACAGAACAGAACAGGGTCTCAAATTTAGAAAACCAACTTATGCTTGCTTAAGGGTAAAGGTGAGTTGGGGTGCTGCATAAAACCAGAGATTGAAATGAGCACAGATAAAGTTCCTTAAGCCAAATATGGAATAGACAAGAGCTACTCCTTGCTCAACGAAATGGACTCAACACCGCATATTAAACGCCTAAGAATGTACCTGACTAGTAAGTATCTTAAAACCTATGGATTGCTATGTCTCCGAAAGAGAATCAAGCATGTGTACAGGGGCATAAACGCAGCAGTGATAGGATTGGAGAGGTTCGGTGAGCAAATGAAGACCCTCTGAAGTCATATTGCATGGTACCCATTCCACGGGTTTCAACTACCCAGGTTTAAGGTATTCTTCCTTCAGCTAAAACATGCATGTGGAACCTAGAGTATGATCAACCATGTGATCGGGAGACGTGTTCAAATATGTCTCAGTTTTCGTACCCTGGTACTCGGGTGCAACATTCCAGACGCTTTACTAACACCCTCCCGACTTGGAGAGTCAGTCCCTTTAACCTCCTGTTTGGCCCAGTTTGCAATTTCTGCGGAAGATGAACAGGAATAGCGAGAACCAATGAGAGACTAGCTGGAGGTGTCTGGACGGGCAAATTTAACTCTCATTTCCCACCAGGAAGAGGAATTAACCAAAGGCTCAGCGTGCCGTGCCGGAACCAGATTAGGGCCTGAAGCCATCCTGCGGTGTTGCGGCCAGCTCAAAAGAAAGCGAGTTGAAGAAAGGAGCTCAGGGGCACTGTAATTCACAAACCTGCAGAGTTATAAATGACAGCTATCGTCCAAAAATATACTGAAGTAAGGCTGCCAAGAGGACTTGAAAGCGGGGCAGAATTGCAGGAAACCGATTTCAGGAGGTAGACTGGAATTGCATTGAAAGCATAGGAAAAGAGGCAGAACGTCCACAATGATGCACTTGGCCAAAAAGGGCGTATGCGTTTTTTCCTGAATATATTCAGGAAAAAACGCATACGCCCTTTTTGGCCAACCAAGCAAGCTTGCAAAGGAAATCTGCACTACAATGAAGTCTCACTTCCCCCCGGTCAAAAGGGCCATCTGAAAAAAGTGTAAAATCCAGAAAGGCAGGACAGGCCATGGAGAACTGGGAGCCTTGTTATGCTGATGGGCGGGATGTAAATTGCCAACAGACACTCGGGAGAAGTGTATGGTGTTTCCTGAAACATCTAAAAAACAAAGCAACAGAGCCTAGGGCACTTCCACTTATGGTCCTATAGCTTAGGGAAATTAAAATCAAAAAGACACAGCCACCCCAAAGTTTGGGACGCCTCTGTTTACAAGAACCTCGTTTACAGTACAAGTTCAACATCGCAGAAAGTGAAAAATGGATAAAGAAGTTGTGGTATTTACTTACAAAGCAATATCACTCAGCAATGAAATCTATGTCATCAGGCCCTTAGCAGCACAATGAGTGGATTCAGGTATGATGATTCTAACTGAAATAAGTCACACAGAAAAAGAAACATCATAAGATATCAGTAATACACGGAATGTAAACTTGGCTACACAGGAACTGAATTACAGAACAGAACAGGGTCTCAAATTTAGAAAACCAACTTATGCTTGCTTAAGGGTAAAGGTGAGTTGGGGTGCTGCATAAAACCAGAGATTGAAATGAGCACAGATAAAGTTCCTTAAGCCAAATATGGAATAGACAAGAGCTACTCCTTGCTCAACGAAATGGACTCAACACCGCATATTAAATGCCTAAGAATGTACCTGACTAGTAAGTATCTTAAAACCTATGGATTGCTATGTCTCCGAAAGAGAATCATGTGTACAGGGGCATAAACGCAGCAGTGATAGGATTGGAGAGGTTCGGTGAGCAAATGAAGACCCTTTGAAGTCATATTGCATGGTACCCATTCCACGGGTTTCAACTACCCAGGTTTAAGGTATTCTTCCTTCAGCTAAAACATGCATGTGGAACCTAGAGTATGATCAACCATGTGATCGGGAGACGTGTTCAAATATGTCTCAGTTTTCGTACCCTGGTACTCGGGTGCAACATTCCAGACGCTTTACTAACACCCTCCCGACTTGGAGAGTCAGTCCCTTTAACCTCCTGTTTGGCCCAGTTTGCAATTTCTGCGGAAGATGAACAGGAATAGCGAGAACCAATGAGAGACTAGCTGGAGGTGTCTGGACGGGCAAATTTAACTCTCATTTCCCACCAGGAAGAGGAATTAACCAAAGGCTCAGCGTGCCGTGCCGGAACCAGATTAGGGCCTGAAGCCATCCTGCGGTGTTGCGGCCAGCTCAAAAGAAAGCGAGTTGAAGAAAGGAGCTCAGGGGCACTGTAATTCACAAACCTGCAGAGTTATAAATGACAGCTATCGTCCAAAAATATACTGAAGTAAGGCTGCCAAGAGGACTTGAAAGCGGGGCAGAATTGCAGGAAACCGATTTCAGGAGGTAGACTGGAATTGCATTGAAAGCATAGGAAAAGAGGCAGAACGTCCACCATGATGCACTTGGCCAAAAAGGGCGTATGCGTTTTTTCCTGAATATATTCAGGAAAAAACGCATACGCCCTTTTTGGCCAACCAAGCAAGCTTGCAAAGGAAATCTGCACTACAATGAAGTCTCACTTCCCCCCGGTCAAAAGGGCCATCTGAAAAATGTGTAAAATCCAGAAAGACAGGACAGGCCATGGAGAACTGGGAGCCTTGTTATGCTGATGGGCGGGATGTAAATTGCCAACAGACACTCGGGAGAAGTGTATGGTGTTTCCTGAAACATCTAAAAAACAAAGCAACAGAGCCTAGGGCACTTCCACTTATGGTCCTATAGCTTAGGGAAATTAAAATCAAAAAGACACAGCCACCCCAAACATTGGGACGCCTCTGTTTACAAGAACCTCGTTTACAGTACAAGTTCAACATCGCAGAAAGTGAAAAATGGATAAAGAAGTTGTGGTATTTACTTACAAAGCAATATCACTCAGCAATGAAATCTATGTCATCAGGCCCTTAGCAGCACAATGAGTGGATTCAGGTATGATGATTCTAACTGAAATAAGTCACGCAGAAAAAGAAACATCATAAGATATCAGTAATACACGGAATGTAAACTTGGCTACACAGGAACTGAATTACAGAACAGAACAGGGTCTCAAATTTAGAAAACCAACTTATGCTTGCTTAAGGGTAAAGGTGAGTTGGGGTGCTGCATAAAACCAGAGATTGAAATGAGCACAGATAAAGTTCCTTAAGCCAAATATGGAATAGACAAGAGCTACTCCTTGCTCAACGAAATGGACTCAACACCGCATATTAAATGCCTAAGAATGTACCTGACTAGTAAGTATCTTAAAACCTATGGATTGCTATGTCTCCGAAAGAGAATCAAGCATGTGTACAGGGGCATAAACGCAGCAGTGATAGGATTGGAGAGGTTCGGTGAGCAAATGAAGACCCTCTGAAGTCATATTGCATGGTACCCATTCCACGGGTTTCAACTACCCAGGTTTAAGGTATTCTTCCTTCAGCTAAAACATGCATGTGGAACCTAGAGTATGATCAACCATGTGATCGGGAGACGTGTTCAAATATGTCTCAGTTTTCGTACCCTGGTACTCGGGTGCAACATTCCAGACGCTTTACTAACACCCTCCCGACTTGGAGAGTCAGTCCCTTTAACCTCCTGTTTGGCCCAGTTTGCAATTTCTGCGGAAGATGAACAGGAATAGCGAGAACCAATGAGAGACTAGCTGGAGGTGTCTGGACGGGCAAATTTAACTCTCATTTCCCACCAGGAAGAGGAATTAACCAAAGGCTCAGCGTGCCGTGCCGGAACCAGATTAGGGCCTGAAGCCATCCTGCGGTGTTGCGGCCAGCTCAAAAGAAAGCGAGTTGAAGAAAGGAGCTCAGGGGCACTGTAATTCACAAACCTGCAGAGTTATAAATGACAGCTATCGTCCAAAAATATACTGAAGTAAGGCTGCCAAGAGGACTTGAAAGCGGGGCAGAATTGCAGGAAACCGATTTCAGGAGGTAGACTGGAATTGCATTGAAAGCATAGGAAAAGAGGCAGAACGTCCACCATGATGCACTTGGCCAAAAAGGGCGTATGCGTTTTTTCCTGAATATATTCAGGAAAAAACGCATACGCCCTTTTTGGCCAACCAAGCAAGCTTGCAAAGGAAATCTGCACTACAATGAAGTCTCACTTCCCCCCGGTCAAAAGGGCCATCTGAATAAAGTGTAAAATCCAGAAAGGCAGGACAGGCCATGGAGAACTGGGAGCCTTGTTATGCTGATGGGCGGGATGTAAATTGCCAACAGACACTCGGGAGAAGTGTATGGTGTTTCCTGAAACATCTAAAAAACAAAGCAACAGAGCCTAGGGCACTTCCACTTATGGTCCTATAGCTTAGGGAAATTAAAATCAAAAAGACACAGCCACCCCAAAGTTTGGGACGCCTCTGTTTACAAGAACCTCGTTTACAGTACAAGTTCAACATCGCAGAAAGTGAAAAATGGATAAAGAAGTTGTGGTATTTACTTACAAAGCAATATCACTCAGCAATGAAATCTATGTCATCAGGCCCTTAGCAGCACAATGAGTGGATTCAGGTATGATGATTCTAACTGAAATAAGTCACACAGAAAAAGAAACATCATAAGATATCAGTAATACACGGAATGTAAACTTGGCTACACAGGAACTGAATTACAGAACAGAACAGGGTCTCAAATTTAGAAAACCAACTTATGCTTGCTTAAGGGGAAAGGTGAGTTGGGGTGCTGCATAAAACCAGAGATTGAAATGAGCACAGATAAAGTTCCTTAAGCCAAATATGGAATAGACAAGAGCTACTCCTTGCTCAACGAAATGGACTCAACACCGCATATTAAACGCCTAAGAATGTAACTGACTAGTAAGTATCTTAAAACCTATGGATTGCTATGTCTCCAAAAGAGAATCAAGCATGTGTACAGGGGCATAAACGCAGCAGTGATAGGATTGGAGAGGTTCGGTGAGCAAATGAAGACCCTTTGAAGTCATATTGCATGGTACCCATTCCACGGGTTTCAACTACCCAGGTTTAAGGTATTCTTCCTTCAGCTAAAACATGCATGTGGAACCTAGAGTCTGATCAACCATGTGATCGGGAGACGTGTTCAAATATGTCTCAGTTTTCGTACCCTGGTACTCGGGTGCAACATTCCAGACGCTTTACTAACACCCTCCCGACTTGGAGAGTCAGTCCCTTTAACCTCCTGTTTGGCCCAGTTTGCAATTTCTGCGGAAGATGAACAGGAATAGCGAGAACCAATGAGAGACTAGCTGGAGGTGTCTGGACGGGCAAATTTAACTCTCATTTCCCACCAGGAAGAGGAATTAACCAAAGGCTCAGCGTGCCGTGCCGGAACCAGATTAGGGCCTGAAGCCATCCTGCGGTGTTGCGGCCAGCTCAAAAGAAAGCGAGTTGAAGAAAGGAGCTCAGGGGCACTGTAATTCACAAACCTGCAGAGTTATAAATGACAGCTATCGTCCAAAAATATACTGAAGTAAGGCTGCCAAGAGGACTTGAAAGCGGGGCAGAATTGCAGGAAACCGATTTCAGGAGGTAGACTGGAATTGCATTGAAAGCATAGGAAAAGAGGCAGAACGTCCACAATGATGCACTTGGCCAAAAAGGGCGTATGCGTTTTTTCCTGAATATATTCAGGAAAAAACGCATACGCCCTTTTTGGCCAACCAAGCAAGCTTGCAAAGGAAATCTGCACTACAATGAAGTCTCACTTCCCCCCGGTCAAAAGGGCCATCTGAAAAAAGTGTAAAATCCAGAAAGGCAGGACAGGCCATGGAGAACTGGGAGCCTTGTTATGCTGATGGGCGGGATGTAAATTGCCAACAGACACTCGGGAGAAGTGTATGGTGTTTCCTGAAACATCTAAAAAACAAAGCAACAGAGCCTAGGGCACTTCCACTTATGGTCCTATAGCTTAGGGAAATTAAAATCAAAAAGACACAGCCACCCCAAAGTTTGGGACGCCTCTGTTTACAAGAACCTCGTTTACAGTACAAGTTCAACATCGCAGAAAGTGAAAAATGGATAAAGAAGTTGTGGTATTTACTTACAAAGCAATATCACTCAGCAATGAAATCTATGTCATCAGGCCCTTAGCAGCACAATGAGTGGATTCAGGTATGATGATTCTAACTGAAATAAGTCACACAGAAAAAGAAACATCATAAGATATCAGTAATACACGGAATGTAAACTTGGCTACACAGGAACTGAATTACAGAACAGAACAGGGTCTCAAATTTAGAAAACCAACTTATGCTTTCTTAAGGGTAAAGGTGAGTTGGGGTGCTGCATAAAACCAGAGATTGAAATGAGCACAGATAAAGTTCCTTAAGCCAAATATGGAATAGACAAGAGCTACTCCTTGCTCAACGAAATGGACTCAACACCGCATATTAAACGCCTAAGAATGTACCTGACTAGTAAGTATCTTAAAACCTATGGATTGCTATGTCTCCGAAAGAGAATCAAGCATGTGTACAGGGGCATAAACGCAGCAGTGATAGGATTGGAGAGGTTCGGTGAGCAAATGAAGACCCTCTGAAGTCATATTGCATGGTACCCATTCCACGGGTTTCAACTACCCAGGTTTAAGGTATTCTTCCTTCAGCTAAAACATGCATGTGGAACCTAGAGTATGATCAACCATGTGATCGGGAGACGTGTTCAAATATGTCTCAGTTTTCGTACCCTGGTACTCGGGTGCAACATTCCAGACGCTTTACTAACACCCTCCCGACTTGGAGAGTCAGTCCCTTTAACCTCCTGTTTGGCCCAGTTTGCAATTTCTGCGGAAGATGAACAGGAATAGCGAGAACCAATGAGAGACTAGCTGGAGGTGTCTGGACGGGCAAATTTAACTCTCATTTCCCACCAGGAAGAGGAATTAACCAAAGGCTCAGCGTGCCGTGCCGGAACCAGATTAGGGCCTGAAGCCATCCTGCGGTGTTGCGGCCAGCTCAAAAGAAAGCGAGTTGAAGAAAGGAGCTCAGGGGCACTGTAATTCACAAACCTGCAGAGTTATAAATGACAGCTATCGTCCAAAAATATACTGAAGTAAGGCTGCCAAGAGGACTTGAAAGCGGGGCAGAATTGCAGGAAACCGATTTCAGGAGGTAGACTGGAATTGCATTGAAAGCATAGGAAAAGAGGCAGAACGTCCACAATGATGCACTTGGCCAAAAAGGGCGTATGCGTTTTTTCCTGAATATATTCAGGAAAAAACGCATACACCCTTTTTGGCCAACCAAGCAAGCTTGCAAAGGAAATCTGCACTACAATGAAGTCTCACTTCCCCCCGGTCAAAAGGGCCATCTGAAAAAAGTGTAAAATCCAGAAAGGCAGGACAGGCCATGGAGAACTGGGAGCCTTGTTATGCTGATGGGCGGGATGTAAATTGCCAACAGACACTCGGGAGAAGTGTATGGTGTTTCCTGAAACATCTAAAAAACAAAGCAACAGAGCCTAGGGCACTTCCACTTATGGTCCTATAGCTTAGGGAAATTAAAATCAAAAAGACACAGCCACCCCAAACATTGGGACGCCTCTGTTTACAAGAACCTCGTTTACAGTACAAGTTCAACATCGCAGAAAGTGAAAAATGGATAAAGAAGTTGTGGTATTTACTTACAAAGCAATATCACTCAGCAATGAAATCTATGTCATCAGGCCCTTAGCAGCACAATGAGTGGATTCAGGTATGATGATTCTAACTGAAATAAGTCACACAGAAAAAGAAACATCATAAGATATCAGTAATACACGGAATGTAAACTTGGCTACACAGGAACTGAATTACAGAACAGAACAGGGTCTCAAATTTAGAAAACCAACTTATGCTTGCTTAAGGGTAAAGGTGAGTTGGGGTGCTGCATAAAACCAGAGATTGAAATGAGCACAGATAAAGTTCCTTAAGCCAAATATGGAATAGACAAGAGCTACTCCTTGCTCAAAGAAATGGACTCAACACCGCATATTAAACGCCTAAGAATGTACCTGACTAGTAAGTATCTTAAAACCTATGGATTGCTATGTCTCCGAAAGAGAATCAAGCATGTGTACAGGGGCATAAACGCAGCAGTGATAGGATTGGAGAGGTTCGGTGAGCAAATGAAGACCCTCTGAAGTCATATTGCATGGTACCCATTCCACGGGTTTCAACTACCCAGGTTTAAGGTATTCTTCCTTCAGCTAAAACATGCATGTGGAACCTAGAGTCTGATCAACCATGTGATCGGGAGACGTGTTCAAATATGTCTCAGTTTTCGTACCCTGGTACTCGGGTGCAACATTCCAGACGCTTTACTAACACCCTCCCGACTTGGAGAGTCAGTCCCTTTAACCTCCTGTTTGGCCCAGTTTGCAATTTCTGCGGAAGATGAACAGGAATAGCGAGAACCAATGAGAGACTAGCTGGAGGTGTCTGGACGGGCAAATTTAACTCTCATTTCCCACCAGGAAGAGGAATTAACCAAAGGCTCAGCGTGCCGTGCCGGAACCAGATTAGGGCCTGAAGCCATCCTGCGGTGTTGCGGCCAGCTCAAAAGAAAGCGAGTTGAAGAAAGGAGCTCAGGGGCACTGTAATTCACAAACCTGCAGAGTTATAAATGACAGCTATCGTCCAAAAATATACTGAAGTAAGGCTGCCAAGAGGACTTGAAAGCGGGGCAGAATTGCAGGAAACCGATTTCAGGAGGTAGACTGGAATTGCATTGAAAGCATAGGAAAAGAGGCAGAACGTCCACAATGATGCACTTGGCCAAAAAGGGCGTATGCGTTTTTTCCTGAATATATTCAGGAAAAAACGCATACGCCCTTTTTGGCCAACCAAGCAAGCTTGCAAAGGAAATCTGCACTACAATGAAGTCTCACTTCCCCCCGGTCAAAAGGGCCATCTGAAAAAAGTGTAAAATCCAGAAAGGCAGGACAGGCCATGGAGAACTGGGAGCCTTGTTATGCTGATGGGCGGGATGTAAATTGCCAACAGACACTCGGGAGAAGTGTATGGTGTTTCCTGAAACATCTAAAAAACAAAGCAACAGAGCCTAGGGCACTTCCACTTATGGTCCTATAGCTTAGGGAAATTAAAATCAAAAAGACACAGCCACCCCAAAGTTTGGGACGCCTCTGTTTACAAGAACCTCGTTTACAGTACAAGTTCAACATCGCAGAAAGTGAAAAATGGATAAAGAAGTTGTGGTATTTACTTACAAAGCAATATCACTCAGCAATGAAATCTATGTCATCAGGCCCTTAGCAGCACAATGAGTGGATTCAGGTATGATGATTCTAACTGAAATAAGTCACACAGAAAAAGAAACATCATAAGATATCAGTAATACACGGAATGTAAACTTGGCTACACAGGAACTGAATTACAGAACAGAACAGGGTCTCAAATTTAGAAAACCAACTTATGCTTGCTTAAGGGTAAAGGTGAGTTGGGGTGCTGCATAAAACCAGAGATTGAAATGAGCACAGATAAAGTTCCTTAAGCCAAATATGGAATAGACAAGAGCTACTCCTTGCTCAAAGAAATGGACTCAACACCGCATATTAAACGCCTAAGAATGTACCTGACTAGTAAGTATCTTAAAACCTATGGATTGCTATGTCTCCGAAAGAGAATCAAGCATGTGTACAGGGGCATAAACGCAGCAGTGATAGGATTGGAGAGGTTCGGTGAGCAAATGAAGACCCTCTGAAGTCATATTGCATGGTACCCATTCCACGGGTTTCAACTACCCAGGTTTAAGGTATTCTTCCTTCAGCTAAAACATGCATGTGGAACCTAGAGTATGATCAACCATGTGATCGGGAGACGTGTTCAAATATGTCTCAGTTTTCGTACCCTGGTACTCGGGTGCAACATTCCAGACGCTTTACTAACACCCTCCCGACTTGGAGAGTCAGTCCCTTTAACCTCCTGTTTGGCCCAGTTTGCAATTTCTGCGGAAGATGAACAGGAATAGCGAGAACCAATGAGAGACTAGCTGGAGGTGTCTGGACGGGCAAATTTAACTCTCATTTCCCACCAGGAAGAGGAATTAACCAAAGGCTCAGCGTGCCGTGCCGGAACCAGATTAGGGCCTGAAGCCATCCTGCGGTGTTGCGGCCAGCTCAAAAGAAAGCGAGTTGAAGAAAGGAGCTCAGGGGCACTGTAATTCACAAACCTGCAGAGTTATAAATGACAGCTATCGTCCAAAAATATACTGAAGTAAGGCTGCCAAGAGGACTTGAAAGCGGGGCAGAATTGCAGGAAACCAATTTCAGGAGGTAGACTGGAATTGCATTGAAAGCATAGGAAAAGAGGCAGAACGTCCACAATGATGCACTTGGCCAAAAAGGGCGTATGCGTTTTTTCCTGAATATATTCAGGAAAAAACGCATACGCCCTTTTTGGCCAACCAAGCAAGCTTGCAAAGGAAATCTGCACTACAATGAAGTCTCACTTCCCCCCGGTCAAAAGGGCCATCTGAAAAAAGTGTAAAATCCAGAAAGGCAGGACAGGCCATGGAGAACTGGGAGCCTTGTTATGCTGATGGGCGGGATGTAAATTGCCAACAGACACTCGGGAGAAGTGTATGGTGTTTCCTGAAACATCTAAAAAACAAAGCAACAGAGCCTAGGGCACTTCCACTTATGGTCCTATAGCTTAGGGAAATTAAAATCAAAAAGACACAGCCACCCCAAAGTTTGGGACGCCTCTGTTTACAAGAACCTCGTTTACAGTACAAGTTCAACATCGCAGAAAGTGAAAAATGGATAAAGAAGTTGTGGTATTTACTTACAAAGCAATATCACTCAGCAATGAAATCTATGTCATCAGGCCCTTAGCAGCACAATGAGTGGATTCAGGTATGATGATTCTAACTGAAATAAGTCACACAGAAAAAGAAACATCATAAGATATCAGTAATACACGGAATGTAAACTTGGCTACACAGGAACTGAATTACAGAACAGAACAGGGTCTCAAATTTAGAAAACCAACTTATGCTTGCTTAAGGGTAAAGGTGAGTTGGGGTGCTGCATAAAACCAGAGATTGAAATGAGCACAGATAAAGTTCCTTAAGCCAAATATGGAATAGACAAGAGCTACTCCTTGCTCAACGAAATGGACTCAACACCCCATATTAAATGCCTAAGAATGTACGTGACTAGTAAGTATCTTAAAACCTATGGATTGCTATGTCTCCGAAAGAGAATCAAGCATGTGTACAGGGGCATAAACGCAGCAGTGATAGGATTGGAGAGGTTCGGTGAGCAAATGAAGACCCTTTGAAGTCATATTGCATGGTACCCATTCCACGGGTTTCAACTACCCAGGTTTAAGGTATTCCTCCTTCAGCTAAAACATGCATGTGGAACCCAGAGTATGATCAACCATGTGATCGGGAAACGTGTTCAAATATGTCTCAGTTTTCGTACCCTGGTACTCGGGTGCAACATTCCAGACGCTTTACTAACACTCTCCCCACTTGGAGAGTCAGCGCCTTTAACCTCCTGTTTGGCCCAGTTTGCAATTTCTGCGGAAGATGAACAGGAATAGCGAAAACCAATCAGAGACTAGCTGGAGGTGTCTGGACGGGCAAATTTAACTCTCATTTCCCACCAGGAATAGGAAATAACCAAAGGCTCAGCGTGCCGTGCCAGAACCAGATTAGGGCCTGAAGCCATCCTGCGGTGTTGCGGCCAGGTCACAAGAAAGCGAGTTGAAGAAAGGAGCTCAGGGGCACTGTAATTCACAAACCTGCAGAGTTATAAATGACAGCTATCATCCAAAAATATACTGAAGTAAGGCTGCCAAGAGGACTTGAAAGCGGGGCAGAATTGCAGGAAACCAATTTCAGGAGGTAGACTGGAATTGCATTGAAAGCATAGGAAAAGAGGCAGAACGTCCACAATGAAGCACTTGGCCAAAAAGGGCGTATGCGTTTTTTCCTGAATATATTCAGGAAAAAACGCATACGCCCTTTTTGGCCAACCAAGCAAGCTTGCAAAGGAAATCTGCACTACAATGAAGTCTCACTTCCCCCCGGTCAAAAGGGCCATCTGAAAAAAGTGTAAAATCCAGAAAGGCAGGACAGGCCATGGAGAACTGGGAGCCTTGTTATGCTGATGGGCGGGATGTAAATTGCCAACAGACACTCGGGAGAAGTGTATGGTGTTTCCTGAAACATCTAAAAACCAAAGCAACAGAGCCTAGGGCACTTCCACTTATGGTCCTATAGCTTAGGGAAATTAAAATCAAAAAGACACAGCCACCCCAAAGTTTGGGATGCCTCTGTTTACAAGAACCTCGTTTACAGTACAAGTTCAACATCGCAGAAAGTGAAAAATGGATAAAGAAGTTTTGGTATTTACTTACAAAGCAATATCACTGAGCAATGAAATCTATGTCATCAGGCCCTTAGCAGCACAATGAGTGGATTCAGGTATGATGATTCTAACTGAAATAAATCACACAGAAAAAGAAACATCATAAGATATCAGTAATACATGGAATGTAAACTTGGCTACACAGGAACTGAATTACAGAACAGAACAGGGTCTCAAATTTAGAAAACCAACTTATGCTTGCTTAAGGGTAAAGGTGAGTTGGGGTGCTGCATAAAACCAGACATTGAAATGAGCACAGATAAAGTTCCTTAAGCCAAATATGGAATAGACAAGAGCTACTCCTTGCTCAACGAAATGGACTAAACACCGCATATTAAACGCCTAAGAATGTACCTGACTAGTAAGTATCTTAAAACCTATGGATTGCTATGTCTCCAAAAGAGAATCAAGCATGTGTACAGGGGCATAAACACAGCAGTGATAGGATTGGAGAGGTTCGGTGAGCAAATGAAGACCCTCTGAAGTCATATTACATGGTACCCATTCCACGGGTTTCAACTACCCAGGTTTAAGGTATTCTTCCTTCAGCTAAAACATGCATGTGGAACCTAGAGTATGATCAACCATGTGATCGGTAGATGTGTTCAAATATGTCTCAGTTTTCGTACCCTGGTACTCGGGTGCAACATTCCAGACGCTTTACTAACACCCTCCCGACTTGGAGAGTCAGCGCCTTTAACCTCCTGTTTGGCCCAGTTTGCAATTTCTGCGGAAGATGAACAGGAATAGCGAGAACCAATGAGAGACTAGCTGGAGGTGTCTGGACGGGCAAATTTAACCCTCATTTCCCACCAGGAAGAGGAATTAACCAAAGGCTCAGCGTGCCGTGCCGGAACCAGATTAGGGCCTGAAGCCATCCTGCGGTGTTGCGGCCAGCTCAAAAGAAAGCGAGTTGAAGAAAGGAGCTCAGGGGCACTGTAATTCACAAACCTGCAGAGTTATAAATGACAGCTATCGTCCAAAAATATACTGAAGTAAGGCTGCCAAGAGGACTTGAAAGCGGGGCAGAATTGCAGGAAACCGATTTCAGGAGGCAGACTGGAATTGCATTGAAAGCATAGGAAAAGAGGCAGAACGTCCACAATGATGCACTTGGCCAAAAAGGGCGTATGCGTTTTTTCCTGAATATATTCAGGGAAAAACGCATACGCCCTTTTTGGCCAACCAAGCAAGCTTGCAAAGGAAATCTGCACTACAATGAAGTCTCACTTCCCCCCGGTCAAAAGGGCCATCTGAAAAAAGTGTAAAATCCAGAAAGGCAGGACAGACCATGGAGAACTGGGAGCCTTGTTATGCTGATGGGCGGGATGTAAATTGCCAACAGACACTCGGGAGAAGTGTATGGTGTTTCCTGAAACATCTAAAAAACAAAGCAACAGAGCCTAGGGCACTTCCACTTATGGTCCTATAGCTTAGGGAAATTAAAATCAAAAAGACACAGCCACCCCAAAGTTTGGGACGCCTCTGTTTACAAGAACCTCGTGTACAGTACAAGTTCAACATCGCAGAAAGTGAAAAATGGATAAAGAGGTTGTGGTATTTACTTACAAAGCAATATCACTCAGCAATGAAATCTATGTCATCAGGCCCTTAGCAGCACAATGAGTGGATTCAGGTATGATGATTCTAACTGAAATAAGTCACACAGAAAAAGAAACATCATAAGATATCAGTAATACACGGAATGTAAACTTGGCTACACAGGAACTGAATTACAGAACAGAACAGGGTCTCAAATTTAGAAAACCAACTTATGCTTGCTTAAGGGGAAAGGTGAGTTGGGGTGCTGCATAAAACCAGAGATTGAAATGAGCACAGATAAAGTTCCTTAAGCCAAATATGGAATAGACAAGAGCTACTCCTTGCTCAACGAAATGGACTCAACACCGCATATTAAATGCCTAAGAATGTACCTGACTAGTCAGTATCTTAAAACCTATGGATTGCTATGTCTCCGAAAGAGAATCAAGCATGTGTACAGGGGCATAAACGCAGCAGTGATTGGATTGGAGAGGTTCGGTGAGCAAATGAAGACCCTTTGAAGTCATATTGCATGGTACCCATTCCACGGGTTTCAACTACCAAGGTTTAAGGTATTCTTCCTTCAGGTAAAACATGCATGTGGAACCTAGAGTATGATCAACCATGTGATCGGGAGACATGTTCAAATATGTCTCAGTTTTCGTACCCTGGTACTCGGGTGCAACATTCCAGACGCTTTACTAACACCCTCCCGACTTGGAGAGTCAGTCCCTTTAACCTCCTGTTTGGCCCAGTTTGCAATTTCTGCGGAAGATGAACAGGAATAGCGAGAACCAATGAGAGACTAGCTGGAGGTGTCTGGACGGGCAAATTTAACTCTCATTTCCCACCAGGAAGAGGAATTAACCAAAGGCTCAGCGTGCCGTGCCAGAACCAGATTAGGGCCTGAAGCCATCCTGCGGTGTTGCGGCCAGCTCAAAAGAAAGCGAGTTGAAGAAAGGAGCTCAGGGGCACTGTAATTCACAAACCTGCAGAGTTATAAATGACAGCTATCGTCCAAAAATATACTGAAGTAAGGCTGCCAAGAGGACTTGAAAGCGGGGCAGAATTGCAGGAAACCGATTTCAGGAGGTAGACTGGAATTGCATTGAAAGCATAGGAAAAGAGGCAGAACGTCCACAATGATGCACTTGGCCAAAAAGGGCGTATGCGTTTTTTCCTGAATATATTCAGGAAAAAACGCATACGCCCTTTTTGGCCAACCAAGCAAGCTTGCAAAGGAAATCTGCAATACAATGAAGTCTCACTTCCCCCCGGTCAAAAGGGCCATCTGAAAAAAGTGTAAAATCCAGAAAGGCAGGACAGGCCATGGAGAACTGGGAGCCTTGTTATGCTGATGGGCGGGATGTAAATTGCCAACAGACACTCGGGAGAAGTGTATGGTGTTTCCTGAAACATCTAAAAAACAAAGCAACAGAGCCTAGGGCACTTCCACTTATGGTCCTATAGCTTAGGGAAATTAAAATCAAAAAGACACAGCCACCCCAAAGTTTGGGACGCCTCTGTTGACAAGAACCTCGTTTACAGTACAAGTTCAACATCGCAGAAAGTGAAAAATGGATAAAGAAGTTGTGGTATTTACTTACAAAGCAATATCACTCAGCAATGAAATCTATGTCATCAGGCCTTTAGCAGCACAATGAGTGGATTCAGGTATGATGATTCTAACTGAAATAAGTCACACAGAAAAAGAAACATCATAAGATATCAGTAATACACGGAATGTAAACTTGGCTACACAGGAACTGAATTACAGAACAGAACAGGGTCTCAAATTTAGAAAACCAACTTATGCTTGTTTAAGGGTAAAGGTGAGTTGGGGTGCTGCATAAAACCAGAGATTGAAATGAGCACAGATAAAGTTCCTTAAGCCAAATATGGAATAGACAAGAGCTACTCCTTGCTCAACGAAATGGACTCAACACCGCATATTAAATGCCTAAGAATGTACCTGACTAGTCAGTATCTTAAAACCTATGGATTGCTATGTCTCCGAAAGAGAATCAAGCATGTGTACAGGGGCATAAACGCAGCAGTGATAGGATTGGAGAGGTTCGGTGAGCAAATGAAGACCCTTTGAAGTCATATTGCATGGTACCCATTCCACGGGTTTCAACTACCCAGTTTTAAGGTATTCTTCCTTCAGCTAAAACATGCATGTGGAACCTAGAGTATGATCAACCATGTGATCGGGAGACGTGTTCAAATATGTCTCAGTTCTCGTACCCTGGTACTCGGGTGCAACATTCCAGACGCTTTACTAACACCCTCCCGACTTGGAGAGTCAGTCCCTTTAACCTCCTGTTTGGCCCAGTTTGCAATTTCTGCGGAAGATGAACAGGAATAGTGAGAACCAATGAGAGACTAGCTGGAGGTGTCTGGACGGGCAAATTTAACTCTCATTTCCCACCAGGAAGAGGAATTAACCAAAGGCTCAGCGTGCCGTGCCGGAACCAGATTAGGGCCTGAAGCCATCCTGCGGTGTTGCGGCCAGCTCAAAAGAAAGCGAGTTGAAGAAAGGAGCTCAGGGGCACTGTAATTCACAAACCTGCAGAGTTATAAATGACAGCTATCGTCCAAAAATATACTGAAGTAAGGCTGCCAAGAGGACTTGAAAGCGGGGCAGAATTGCAGGAAACCGATTTCAGGAGGTAGACTGGAATTGCATTGAAAGCATAGGAAAAGAGGCAGAACGTCCACAATGATGCACTTGGCCAAAAAGGGCGTATGCGTTTTTTCCTGAATATATTCAGGAAAAAACGCATACGCCCTTTTTGGCCAACCAAGCAAGCTTGCAAAGGAAATCTGCACTACAATGAAGTCTCACTTCCCCCCGGTCAAAAGGGCCATCTGAAAAAAGTGTAAAATCCAGAAAGGCAGGACAGGCCATGGAGAACTGGGAGCCTTGTTATGCTGATGGGCGGGATGTAAATTGCCAACAGACACTCGGGAGAAGTGTATGGTGTTTCCTGAAACATCTAAAAAACAAAGCAACAGAGCCTAGGGCACTTCCACTTATGGTCCTATAGCTTAGGGAAATTAAAATCAAAAAGACACAGCCACCCCAAAGTTTGGGACGCCTCTGTTTACAAGAACCTCGTTTACCGTACAAGTTCAATATCACAGAAAGTGAAAAATGGATAAAGAACTTGTGGTACTTACGTACAATGCAGTATCACTCAGCAATGAAATCTATGTCATCAGGCCCGTAGCAGCATAATGAGTGGATTCAGGTACGATGATTCTAACTGAAATAAGTCACACAGAAAAAGAAACATCATAAGATATCACTAATACATGGAATGTAAACTTGGCTACACAGGAACTGAATTCCAAAACAGAACAGGGTCTCAAATTTAGAAAACCTACTTATGCTTGCTTAAGGGTAAAGGTGAGTTGGGGTGCTGCATAAAACCAGAGATTGAAATGAGCACAGATAAAGTTCCTTAAGCCAAATATGGAATAGACAAGAGCTACTCCTTGCTCAACGAAATGGACTCAACACCGCATATTAAACGCCTAAGAATGTACCTGACTACTAAGTATCTTAAAACCTATGGATTGCTATGTCTCCAAAAGAGAATCAAGCGTGTGTACAGGGGCATAAACGCAGCAGTGATAGGATTGGAGAGGTTCGGTGAGCAAATGAAGACCCTTTGAAGTCATATTGCATGGTACCCATTACACGGGTCTCAACTCTCCAGGTTTAAGGGATTCTTCCTTCAGCTAAAACATGCATGTGGAACCCAGAGTATGATCAACCGTGTGAACGGGAGACGTGTTCATATATGTCTCAGTTTTCCTCCCCTGGTACTCGGGTGCAACATTCCAGACGCTTTACTAACACTCTCCCCACTTGGAGAGTCAGCGCCTTTAACCTCCTGTTTGGCCCAGTTTGCAATTTCTGCGGAAGATGAACAGGAATAGCGAGAACCAATGAGAGACTAGCTGGAGGTGTCTGGACGGGCAAATTTAACTCTCATTTCCCACCAGGAAGAGGAAATAACCAAAGGCTCAGCGTGCCGTGCCGGAACTTGATTAGGGCCTGAAGCCATCCTGCGGTGTTGCGGCCAGCTCAAAAGAAAGCGAGTTGAAGAAAGGAGTTCAGGGGCACTGTAATTCACAAACCTGCAGAGTTATAAATCACAGCTATCGTCCAAAAATATACTGAAGTAAGGCTGCCAAGAGGACTTGAAAGCGGGGCAGAATTGCAGGAAACCGATTTCAGGAGGTAGACTGGAATTGCATTGAAAGCATAGGAAAAGAGGCAGAACGTCCACAATGATGCACTTGGCCGAAAAGGGCGTATGCGTTTTTTCCTGAATATATTCAGGTAAAAACGCATTCGCCCTTTTTGGCCAACCAAGCAAGCTTGCAAAGGAAATCTGCACTACAATGAAGTCTCACTTCCCCCCGGTCAAAAGGGCCATCTGAAAAAAGTGTAAAATCCAGAAAGGCAGGACAGGCCATGGAGAACTGGGAGCCTTTTTATGCTGATGGGCGGGATGTAAATTGCCAACAGCCACTCGGGAGAAGTGTATGGTGTTTCCTGAAACATCTAAAAAACAAAGCAACAGAGCCTAGGGCACTTCCACTTATGGTCCTATAGATTAGGGAAATTAAAATCAAAAAGACACAGCCACCCCAAAGTTTGGGACGCCTCTGTTTACAAGAACCTCATTTACCGTACAAGTTCAATATCACAGAAAGTGAAAAATGGATAAAGAACTTGTGGTACTTACGTACAATGCAGTATCACTCAGCAATGAAATCTATGTCATCAGGCCCGTAGCAGCATAATGAGTGGATTCAGGTACGATGATTCTAACTGAAATAAGTCACACAGAAAAAGAAACATCATAAGATATCAGTAATACACGGAATGTAAACTTGGCTACACAGGAACTGAATTACAGAACAGAACAGGGTCTCAAATTTAGAAAACCAACTTATGCTTGCTTAAGGGTAAAGGTGAGTTGGGGTGCTGCATAAAACCAGAGATTGAAATGAGCACAGATAAAGTTCCTTAAGCCAAATATGGAATAGACAAGAGCTACTCCTTGCTCAACGAAATGGACTCAACACCGCATATTAAATGCCTAAGAATGTACCTGACTAGTAAGTATCTTAAAACCTATGGATTGCTATGTCTCCAAAAGGGAATCAAGCGTGTGTACAGGGGCATAAATGCAGCAATGATAGGATTGGAGAGGTTCGGTGAGCAAATGAAGACCCTTTGAAGTCATATTGCATGGTACCCATTACACGGGTCTCAACTCTCCATGTTTAAGGTATTCTTCCTTCAGCTAAAACATGCATGTGGAACCCAGAGTATGATCAACCGTGTGAACGGGAGACGTGTTCAAATATGTCTCAGTTTTCCTCCCCTGGTACTCGGGTGCAACATTCCAGACGCTTTACTAACACCCTCCCGACTTGGAGAGTCAGTCCCTTCAACCTCCTGTTTGGCCCAGTTTGCAATTTCTGCGGAAGATGAACAGGAATAGCGAGAACCAATGAGAGACTAGCTGGAGGTGTATGGACAGGCAAATTTAACTCTCATTTCCCACCAGGAAGAGGAATTAACCAAAGGCTCAGCGTGCCGTGCCGGAACCAGATTAGGGCCTGAAGCCATCCTGCGGTGTTGCGGCCAGCTCAAAAGAAAGCGAGTTGAAGAAAGGAGCTCAGGGGCACTGTAATTCACAAACCTGCAGAGTTATAAATGACAGCTATCGTCCAAAAATATACTGAAGTAAGGCTGCCAAGAGGACTTGAAAGCGGGGCAGAATTGCAGGAAACCGATTTCAGGAGGTAGACTGGAATTGCATTGAAAGCATAGGAAAAGAGGCAGAACGTCCACAATGATGCACTTGGCCAAAAAGGGCGTATGCGTTTTTTCCTGAATATATTCAGGAAAAAACGCATACGCCCTTTTTGGCCAACCAAGCAAGCTTGCAAAGGAAATCTGCACTACAATGAAGTCTCACTTCCCCCCGGTCAAAAGGGCCATCTGAAAAATGTGTAAAATCCAGAAAGGCAGGACAGGCCATGGAGAACTGGGAGCCTTGTTATGCTGATGGGCGGGATGTAAATTGCCAACAGACACTCGGGAGAAGTGTATGGTGTTTCCTGAAACATCTAAAAAACAAAGCAACAGAGCCTAGGGCACTTCCACTTATGGTCCTATAGCTTAGGGAAATTAAAATCAAAAAGACACAGCCACCCCAAACATTGGGACGCCTCTGTTTACAAGAACCTCGTTTACAGTACAAGTTCAACATCGCAGAAAGTGAAAAATGGATAAAGAAGTTGTGGTATTTACTTACAAAGCAATATCACTCAGCAATGAAATCTATGTCATCAGGCCCTTAGCAGCACAATGAGTGGATTCAGGTATGATGATTCTAACTGAAATAAGTCACACAGAAAAAGAAACATCATAAGATATCAGTAATACACGGAATGTAAACTTGGCTACACAGGAACTGAATTACAGAACAGAACAGGGTCTCAAATTTAGAAAACCAACTTATGCTTTCTTAAGGGTAAAGGTGACTTGGGGTGCTGCATAAAACCAGAGATTGAAATGAGCACAGATAAAGTTCCTTAAGCCAAATATGGAATAGACAAGAGCTACTCCTTGCTCAAAGAAATGGACTCAACACCGCATATTAAACGCCTAAGAATGTACCTGACTAGTAAGTATCTTAAAACCTATGGATTGCTATGTCTCCGAAAGAGAATCAAGCATGTGTACAGGGGCATAAACGCAGCAGTGATAGGATTGGAGAGGTTCGGTGAGCAAATGAAGACCCTTTGAAGTCATATTGCATGGTACCCATTCCACGGGTTTCAACTACCCAGGTTTAAGGTATTCTTCCTTCAGCTAAAACATGCATGTGGAACCTAGAGTCTGATCAACCATGTGATCGGGAGACGTGTTCAAATATGTCTCAGTTTTCGTACCCTGGTACTCGGGTGCAACATTCCAGACGCTTTACTAACACCCTCCCGACTTGGAGAGTCAGTCCCTTTAACCTCCTGTTTGGCCCAGTTTGCAATTTCTGCGGAAGATGAACAGGAATAGCGAGAACCAATGAGAGACTAGCTGGAGGTGTCTGGACGGGCAAATTTAACTCTCATTTCCCACCAGGAAGAGGAATTAACCAAAGGCTCAGCGTGCCGTGCCGGAACCAGATTAGGGCCTGAAGCCATCCTGCGGTGTTGCGGCCAGCTCAAAAGAAAGCGAGTTGAAGAAAGGAGCTCAGGGGCACTGTAATTCACAAACCTGCAGAGTTATAAATGACAGCTATCGTCCAAAAATATACTGAAGTAAGGCTGCCAAGAGGACTTGAAAGCGGGGCAGAATTGCAGGAAACCGATTTCAGGAGGTAGACTGGAATTGCATTGAAAGCATAGGAAAAGAGGCAGAACGTCCACAATGATGCACTTGGCCAAAAAGGGCGTATGCGTTTTTTCCTGAATATATTCAGGAAAAAACGCATACGCCCTTTTTGGCCAACCAAGCAAGCTTGCAAAGGAAATCTGCACTACAATGAAGTCTCACTTCCCCCCGGTCAAAAGGGCCATCTGAAAAAAGTGTAAAATCCAGAAAGGCAGGACAGGCCATGGAGAACTGGGAGCCTTGTTATGCTGATGGGCGGGATGTAAATTGCCAACAGACACTCGGGAGAAGTGTATGGTGTTTCCTGAAACATCTAAAAAACAAAGCAACAGAGCCTAGGGCACTTCCACTTATGGTCCTATAGCTTAGGGAAATTAAAATCAAAAAGACACAGCCACCCCAAAGTTTGGGACGCCTCTGTTTACAAGAACCTCGTTTACAGTACAAGTTCAACATCGCAGAAAGTGAAAAATGGATAAAGAAGTTGTGGTATTTACTTACAAAGCAATATCACTCTGCAATGATATCTATGTCATCAGGCCCTGAGCAGCACAATGAGTGGATTCAGGTATGATGATTCTAACTGAAATAAGTCACACAGAAAAAGAAACATCATAAGATATCAGTAATACACGGAATGTAAACTTGGCTACACAGGAACTGAATTACAGAACAGAACAGGGTCTCAAATTTAGAAAACCAACTTATGCTTGCTTAAGGGGAAAGGTGAGTTGGGGTGCTGCATAAAACCAGAGATTGAAATGAGCACAGATAAAGTTCCTTAAGCCAAATATGGAATAGACAAGAGCTACTCCTTGCTCAACGAAATGGACTCAACAGCGCATATTAAACGCCTAAGAATGTACCTGACTAGTAAGTATCTTAAAACCTATGGATTGCTATGTCTCCGAAAGAGAATCAAGCATGTGTCCAGGGGCAAAAACGCAGCAGTGATAGGATTGGAGAGGTTCGGTGAGCAAATGAAGACCCTTTGAAGTCATATTGCATGGTACCCATTCCACGGGTTTCAACTACCCAGGTTTAAGGTATTCTTCCTTCAGCTAAAACATGCATGTGGAACCTAGAGTATGATCAACCATGTGATCGGGAGATGTGTTCAAATATGTCTCAGTTTTCGTACCCTGGTACTCGGGTGCAACATTCCAGACGCTTTACTAACACCCTCCCGACTTGGAGAGTCAGTCCCTTTAACCTCCTGTTTGGCCCAGTTTGCAATTTCTGCGGAAGATGAACAGGAATAGCGAGAACCAATGAGAGACTAGCTGGAGGTGTCTGGACGGGCAAATTTAACTCTCATTTCCCACCAGGAAGAGGAATTAACCAAAGGCTCAGCGTGCCGTGCCGGAACCAGATTAGGGCCTGAAGCCATCCTGCGGTGTTGCGGCCAGCTCAAAAGAAAGCGAGTTGAAGAAAGGAGCTCAGGGGCACTGTAATTCACAAACCTGCAGAGTTATAAATGACAGCTATCGTCCAAAAATATACTGAAGTAAGGCTGCCAAGAGGACTTGAAAGCGGGGCAGAATTGCAGGAAACCGATTTCAGGAGGTAGACTGGAATTGCATTGAAAGCATAGGAAAAGAGGCAGAACGTCCACCATGATGCACTTGGCCAAAAAGGGCGTATGCGTTTTTTCCTGAATATATTCAGGAAAAAACGCATACGCCCTTTTTGGCCAACCAAGCAAGCTTGCAAAGGAAATCTGCACTACAATGAAGTCTCACTTCCCCCCGGTCAAAAGGGCCATCTGAAAAAAGTGTAAAATCCAGAAAGGCAGGACAGGCCATGGAGAACTGGGAGCCTTGTTATGCTGATGGGCGGGATGTAAATTGCCAACAGACACTCGGGAGAAGTGTATGGTGTTTCCTGAAACATCTAAAAAACAAAGCAACAGAGCGTAGGGCACTTCCACTTATGGTCCTATAGCTTAGGGAAATTAAAATCAAAAAGACACAGCCACCCCAAAGTTTGGAACGCCTCTGTTGACAAGAACCTCGTTTACAGTACAAGTTCAACATCGCAGAAAGTGAAAAATGGATAAAGAAGTTGTGGTATTTACTTACAAAGCAATATCACTCAGCAATGAAATCTATGTCATCAGGCCCTTAGCAGCACAATGAGTGGATTCAGGTATGATGATTCTAACTGAAATAAGTCACACAGAAAAAGAAACATCATAAGATATCAGTAATACACGGAATGTAAACTTGGCTACACAGGAACTGAATTACAGAACAGAACAGGGTCTCAAATTTAGAAAACCAACTTATGCTTGCTTAAGGGGAAAGGTGAGTTGGGGTGCTGCATAAAACCAGAGATTGAAATGAGCACAGATAAAGTTCCTTAAGCCAAATATGGAATAGACAAGAGCTACTCCTTGCTCAACGAAATGGACTCAACACCGCATATTAAATGCCTAAGAATGTACCTGACTAGTAAGTATCTTAAAACCTATGGATTGCTATGTCTCCGAAAGAGAATCAAGCATGTGTACAGGGGCATAAACGCAGCAGTGATAGGATTGGAGAGGTTCAGTGAGCAAATGAAGACCCTTTGAAGTCATATTGCATGGTACCCATTCCACGGGTTTCAACTACCCAGGTTTAAGGTATTCTTCCTTCAGCTAAAACATGCATGTGGAACCTAGAGTATGATCAACCATGTGATCGGGAGACGTGTTCAAATATGTCTCAGTTTTCGTACCCTGGTACTCGGGTGCAACATTCCAGACGCTTTACTAACACCCTCCCGACTTGGAGAGTCAGTCTCTTTAACCTCCTGTTTGGCCCAGTTTGCAATTTCTGCGGAAGATGAACAGGAATAGCGAGAACCAATGAGAGACTAGCTGGAGGTGTCTGGACGGGCAAATTTAACTCTCATTTCCCACCAGGAAGAGGAATTAACCAAAGGCTCAGCGTGCCGTGCCGGAACCAGATTAGGGCCTGAAGCCATCCTGCGGTGTTGCGGCCAGCTCAAAAGAAAGCGAGTTGAAGAAAGGAGCTCAGGGGCACTGTAATTCACAAACCTGCAGAGTTATAAATGACAGCTATCGTCCAAAAATATACTGAAGTAAGGCTGCCAAGAGGACTTGAAAGCGGGGCAGAATTGCAGGAAACCGATTTCAGGAGGTAGACTGGAATTGCATTGAAAGCATAGGAAAAGAGGCAGAACGTCCACAATGATGCACTTGGCCAAAAAGGGCGTATGCGTTTTTTCCTGAATATATTCAGGAAAAAACGCATATGCCCTTTTTGGCCAACCAAGCAAGCTTGCAAAGGAAATCTGCACTACAATGAAGTCTCACTTCCCCCCGGTCAAAAGGGCCATCTGAAAAAAGTGTAAAATCCAGAAAGGCAGGACAGGCCATGGAGAACTGGGAGCCTTGTTATGCTGATGGGCGGGATGTAAATTGCCAACAGACACTCGGGAGAAGTGTATGGTGTTTCCTGAAACATCTAAAAAACAAAGCAACAGAGCCTAGGGCACTTCCACTTATGGTCCTATAGATTAGGGAAATTAAAATCAAAAAGACACAGCCACCCCAAAGTTTGGGACGCCTCTGTTTACAAGAACCTCGTTTACAGTACAAGTTCAACATCGCAGAAAGTGAAAAATGGATAAAGAAGTTGTGGTATTTACTTACAAAGCAATATCACTCTGCAATGAAATCTATGTCATCAGGCCCTTAGCAGCACAATGAGTGGATTCAGGTATGATGATTCTAACTGAAATAAGTCACACAGAAAAAGAAACATCATAAGATATCAGTAATACACGGAATGTAAACTTGGCTACACAGGAACTGAATTACAGAACAGAACAGGGTCTCAAATTTAGAAAACCAACTTATGCTTGCTTAAGGGGAAAGGTGAGTTGGGATGCTGCATAAAACCAGAGATTGAAATGAGCACAGATAAAGTTCCTTAAGCCAAATATGGAATAGACAAGAGCTACTCCTTGCTCAACGAAATGGACTAAACACCGCATATTAAACGCCTAAGAATGTACCTGACTAGTAAGTATCTTAAAACCTATGGATTGCTATGTCTCCGAAAGAGAATCAAGCATGTGTACAGGGGCATAAACGCAGCAGTGATAGGATTGGAGAGGTTCGGTGAGCAAATGAAGACCCTTTGAAGTCATATTGCATGGTACCCATTCCACGGGTTTCAACTACCCAGGTTTAAGGTATTCTTCCTTCAGCTAAAACATGCATGTGGAACCCAGAGAATGATCAACCATGTGATCGGGAGACGTGTTCAAATATGTCTCAGTTTTCGTACCCTGGTACTCGGGTGCAACATTCCAGACGCTTTACTAACACCCTCCCGACTTGGAGAGTCAGTCCCTTTAACCTCCTGTTTGGCCCAGTTTGCAATTTCTGCGGAAGATGAACAGGAATAGCGAGAACCAATGAGAGACTAGCTGGAGGTGTCTGGACGGGCAAATTTAACTCTCATTTCCCACCAGGAAGAGGAATTAACCAAAGGCTCAGCGTGCCGTGCCGGAACCAGATTAGGGCCTGAAGCCATCCTGCGGTGTTGCGGCCAGCTCAAAAGAAAGCGAGTTGAAGAAAGGAGCTCAGGGGCACTGTAATTCACAAACCTGCAGAGTTATAAATGACAGCTATCGTCCAAAAATATACTGAAGTAAGGCTGCCAAGAGGACTTGAAAGCGGGGCAGAATTGCAGGAAACCGATTTCAGGAGGTAGACTGGAATTGCATTGAAAGCATAGGAAAAGAGGCAGAACGTCCACCATGATGCACTTGGCCAAAAAGGGCGTATGCGTTTTTTCCTGAATATATTCAGGAAAAAACGCATACGCCCTTTTTGGCCAACCAAGCAAGCTTGCAAAGGAAATCTGCACTACAATGAAGTCTCACTTCCCCCCGGTCAAAAGGGCCATCTGAAAAAAGTGTAAAATCCAGAAAGGCAGGACAGGCCATGGAGAACTGGGAGCCTTGTTATGCTGATGGGCGGGATGTAAATTGCCAACAGCCACTCCGGAGAAGTGTATGGTGTTTCCTGAAACATCTAAAAAACAAAGCAACAGAGCCTAGGGCACTTCCACTTATGGTCCTATAGCTTAGGGAAATTAAAATCAAAAAGACACAGCCACCCCAAAGTTTGGGACGCCTCTGTTTACAAGAACCTCATTTACCGTACAAGTTCAATATCACAGAAAGTGAAAAATGGATAAAGAACTTGTGGTACTTATGTACAATGCAGTATCACTCAGCAATGAAATCTATGTCATCAGGCCCGTAGCAGCATAATGAGTGGATTCAGGTACGATGATTCTAACTGAAATAAGTCACACAGAAAAAGAAACATCATAAGATATCAGTAATACACGGAATGTAAACTTGGCTACACAGGAACTGAATTACAGAACAGAACAGGGTCTCAAATTTAGAAAACCAACTTATGCTTGCTTAAGGGTAAAGGTGAGTTGGGGTGCTGCATAAAACCAGAGATTGAAATGAGCACAGATAAAGTTCCTTAAGCCAAATATGGAATAGACAAGAGCTACTCCTTGCTCAACGAAATGGAGTCAACACCGCATATTAAATGCCTAAGAATGTACCTGACTAGTAAGTATCTTAAAACCTATGGATTGCTATGTCTCCAAAAGAGAATCAAGCGTGTGTACAGGGGCATAAATGCAGCAATGATAGGATTGGAGAGGTTCGGTGAGCAAATGAAGACCCTTTGAAGTCATATTGCATGGTACCCATTACACGGGTCTCAACTCTCCAGGTTTAAGGTATTCTTCCTTCAGCTAAAACATGCATGTGGAACCCAGAGTATGATCAACCGTGTGAACGGGAGACGTGTTCAAATATGTCTCAGTTTTCCTCCCCTGGTACTCGGGTGCAACATTCCAGACGCTTTACTAACACCCTCCCGACTTGGAGAGTCAGTCCCTTCAACCTCCTGTTTGGCCCAGTTTGCAATTTCTGCGGAAGATGAACAGGAATAGCGAGAACCAATGAGAGACTAGCTGGAGGTGTATGGACAGGCAAATTTAACTCTCATTTCCCACCAGGAAGAGGAATTAACCAAAGGCTCAGCGTGCCGTGCCGGAACCAGATTAGGGCCTGAAGCCATCCTGCGGTGTTGCGGCCAGCTCAAAAGAAAGCGAGTTGAAGAAAGGAGCTCAGGGGCACTGTAATTCACAAACCTGCAGAGTTATAAATGACAGCTATCGTCCAAAAATATACTGAAGTAAGGCTGCCAAGAGGACTTGAAAGCGGGGCAGAATTGCAGGAAACCGATTTCAGGAGGTAGACTGGAATTGCATTGAAAGCATAGGAAAAGAGGCAGAACGTCCACCATGATGCACTTGGCCAAAAAGGGCGTATGCGTTTTTTCCTGAATATATTCAGGAAAAAACGCATACGCCCTTTTTGGCCAACCAAGCAAGCTTGCAAAGGAAATCTGCACTACAATGAAGTCTCACTTCCCCCCGGTCAAAAGGGCCATCTGAAAAAAGTGTAAAATCCAGAAAGGCAGGACAGGCCATGGAGAACTGGGAGCCTTGTTATGCTGATGGGCGGGATGTAAACTGCCAACAGACACTCGGGAGAAGTGTATGGTGTTTCCTGAAACATCTAAAAAACAAAGCAACAGAGCCTAGGGCACTTCCACTTATGGTCCTATAGCTTAGGGAAATTAAAATCAAAAAGACACAGCCACCCCAAACATTGGGACGCCTCTGTTGACAAGAACCTCGTTTACAGTACAAGTTCAACATCGCAGAAAGTGAAAAATGGATAAAGAAGTTGTGGTATTTACTTACAAAGCAATATCACTCAGCAATGAAATCTATGTCATCAGGCCCTTAGCAGCACAATGAGTGGATTCAGGTATGATGATTCTAACTGAAATAAGTCACACAGAAAAAGAAACATCATAAGATATCAGTAATACACGGAATGTAAACTTGGCTACACAGGAACTGAATTACAGTACAGAACAGGGTCTCAAATTTAGAAAACCAACTTATGCTTGCTTAAGGGTAAAGGTGACTTGGGGTGCTGCATAAAACCAGAGATTGAAATGAGCACAGATAAAGTTCCTTAAGCCAAATATGGAATAGACAAGAGCTACTCCTTGCTCAAAGAAATGGACTCAACACCGCATATTAAACGCCTAAGAATGTACCTGACTAGTAAGTATCTTAAAACCTATGGATTGCTATGTCTCCGAAAGAGAATCAAGCATGTGTACAGGGGCATAAACGCAGCAGTGATAGGATTGGAGAGGTTCGGTGAGCAAATGAAGACCCTTTGAAGTCATATTGCATGGTACCCATTCCACGGGTTTCAACTACCCAGGTTTAAGGTATTCTTCCTTCAGCTAAAACATGCATGTGGAACCTAGAGTCTGATCAACCATGTGATCGGGAGACGTGTTCAAATATGTCTCAGTTTTCGTACCCTGGTACTCGGGTGCAACATTCCAGACGCTTTACTAACACCCTCCCGACTTGGAGAGTCAGTCCCTTTAACCTCCTGTTTGGCCCAGTTTGCAATTTCTGCGGAAGATGAACAGGAATAGCGAGAACCAATGAGAGACTAGCTGGAGGTGTCTGGACGGGCAAATTTAACTCTCATTTCCCACCAGGAAGAGGAATTAACCAAAGGCTCAGCGTGCCGTGCCGGAACCAGATTAGGGCCTGAAGCCATCCTGCGGTGTTGCGGCCAGCTCAAAAGAAAGCGAGTTGAAGAAAGGAGCTCAGGGGCACTGTAATTCACAAACCTGCAGAGTTATAAATGACAGCTATCGTCCAAAAATATACTGAAGTAAGGCTGCCAAGAGGACTTGAAAGCGGGGCAGAATTGCAGGAAACCGATTTCAGGAGGTAGACTGGAATTGCATTGAAAGCATAGGAAAAGAGGCAGAACGTCCACAATGATGCACTTGGCCAAAAAGGGCGTATGCGTTTTTTCCTGAATATATTCAAGAAAAAACGCATACGCCCTTTTTGGCCAACCAAGCAAGCTTGCAAAGGAAATCTGCACTACAATGAAGTCTCACTTCCCCCCGGTCAAAAGGGCCATCTGAAAAAAGTGTAAAATCCAGAAAGGCAGGACAGGCCATGGAGAACTGGGAGCCTTGTTATGCTGATGGGCGGGATGTAAATTGCCAACAGACACTCGGGAGAAGTGTATGGTGTTTCCTGAAACATCTAAAAAACAAAGCAACAGAGCCTAGGGCACTTCCACTTATGGTCCTATAGATTAGGGAAATTAAAATCAAAAAGACACAGCCACCCCAAAGTTTGGGACGCCTCTGTTTACAAGAACCTCGTTTACAGTACAAGTTCAACATCGCAGAAAGTGAAAAATGGATAAAGAAGTTGTGGTATTTACTTACAAAGCAATATCACTCTGCAATGAAATCTATGTCATCAGGCCCTTAGCAGCACAATGAGTGGATTCAGGTATGATGATTCTAACTGAAATAAGTCACACAGAAAAAGAAACATCATAAGATATCAGTAATACACGGAATGTAAACTTGGCTACACAGGAACTGAATTACAGAACAGAACAGGGTCTCAAATTTAGAAAACCAACTTATGCTTGCTTAAGGGGAAAGGTGACTTGGGGTGCTGCATAAAACCAGAGATTGAAATGAGCACAGATAAACTTCCTTAAGCCAAATATGGAATAGACAAGAGCTACTCCTTGCTCAAAGAAATGGACTCAACACCGCATATTAAACGCCTAAGAATGTACCTGACTAGTAAGTATCTTAAAACCTATGGATTGCTATGTCTCCGAAAGAGAATCAAGCATGTGTACAGGGGCATAAACGCAGCAGTGATAGGATTGGAGAGGTTCGGTGAGCAAATGAAGACCCTCTGAAGTCATATTGCATGGTACCCATTCCACGGGTTTCAACTACCCAGGTTTAAGGTATTCTTCCTTCAGCTAAAACATGCATGTGGAACCTAGAGTCTGATCAACCATGTGATCGGGAGACGTGTTCAAATATGTCTCAGTTTTCGTACCCTGGTACTCGGGTGCAACATTCCAGACGCTTTACTAACACCCTCCCGACTTGGAGAGTCAGTCCCTTTAACCTCCTGTTTGGCCCAGTTTGCAATTTCTGCGGAAGATGAACAGGAATAGCGAGAACCAATGAGAGACTAGCTGGAGGTGTCTGGACGGGCAAATTTAACTCTCATTTCCCACCAGGGAGAGGAATTAACCAAAGGCTCAGTGTGCCGTGCCGGAACAAGTTTAGGGCCTGAAGCCATCTTGCGGTGTTGCGGCCAGGTCACAAGAAAGCGAGTTGAAGAAAGGAGCTCAGGGGCAGTGTAATTCACAAACCTGCAGAGTTATAAATGACAGCTATCGTCCAAAAATATACTGAAGTAAGGCTGCCAAGAGGACTTGAAAGCGGGGCAGAATTGCAGGAAACCGATTTCAGGAGGTAGACTGGAATTGCATTGAAAGCATAGGAAACGAGGCAGAATGTCCACAATGATGCACTTGGCCAAAAAGTGCATATGCGTTTTTTCCTGAATATATTCAGGAAAAAACGCATAAGCCCTTTTTGGCCAACCAAGCAAGCTTGCAAAGGAAATCTGCACTACAATGAAGTCTCACTTCCCCCCGGTCAAAAGGGCCATCTGAAAAAAGTGTAAAATCCAGAAAGGCAGGACAGGCCATGGAGAACTGGGAGCCTTGTTATGCTGATGGGTGGGATGTAAATTGCCAACAGACACTCGGGAGAAGTGTATGGTGTTTCCTGAAACATCTAAAAAACAAAGCAACAGAGCCTAGGGCACTTCCACTTATGGTCCTATAGCTTAGGGAAATTAAAATCAAAAAGACACAGCCACCCCAAAGTTTGGGACGCCTCTGTTTACAAGAACCTCGTTTACCGTACAAGTTCAATATCACAGAAAGTGAAAAATGGATAAAGAACTTGTGGTACTTACGTACAATGCAGTATCACTCAGCAATGAAATCTATGTCATCAGGCCCGTAGCAGCATAATGAGTGGATTCAGGTACGATGATTCTAACTGAAATAAGTCACACAGAAAAAGAAACATCATAAGATATCACTAATACATGGAATGTAAACTTGGCTACACAGGAACTGAATTCCAAAACAGAACAGGGTCTCAAATTTAGAAAACCTACTTATGCTTGCTTAAGGGGAAAGGTGAGTTGGGGTGCTGCATAAAACCAGAGATTGAAATGAGCACAGATAAAGTTCCTTAAGACAAATATGGAATAGACAAGAGCTACTCCTTGCTCAACGAAATGGACTCAACACCGCATATTAAACGCCTAAGAATGTACCTGACTACTAAGTATCTTAAAACCTATGGATTGCTATGTCTCCAAAAGAGAATCAAGCGTGTGTACAGGGGCATAAACGCAGCAGTGATAGGATTGGAGAGGTTCGGTGAGCAAATGAAGACCCTTTGAAGTCATATTGCATGGTACCCATTACACGGGTCTCAACTCTCCAGGTTTAAGGGATTCTTCCTTCAGCTAAAACATGCATGTGGAACCCAGAGTATGATCAACCGTGTGAACGGGAGACGTGTTCATATATGTCTCAGTTTTCCTCCCCTGGTACTCGGGTGCAACATTCCAGACGCTTTACTAACACTCTCCCCACTTGGAGAGTCAGCGCCTTTAACCTCCTGTTTGGCCCAGTTTGCAATTTCTGCGGAAGATGAACAGGAATAGCGAGAACCAATGAGAGACTAGCTGGAGGTGTCTGGACGGGCAAATTTAACTCTCATTTCCCACCAGGAAGAGGAAATAACCAAAGGCTCAGCGTGCCGTGCCGGAACCAGATTAGGGCCTGAAGCCATCCTGCGGTGTTGCGGCCAGGTCACAAGAAAGCGAGTTGAAGAAAGGAGTTCAGGGGCACTGTAATTCACAAACCTGCAGAGTTATAAATGACAGCTATCGTCCAAAAATATACTGAAGTAAGGCTGCCAAGAGGACTTGAAAGCGGGGCAGAATTGCAGGAAACCGATTTCAGGAGGTAGACTGGAATTGCATTGAAAGCATAGGAAAAGAGGCAGAACGTCCAAAATGATGCACTTGGCCAAAAAGGGCGTATGCGTTTTTTCCTGAATATATTCAGGAAAAAACGCATTCGCCCTTTTTGGCCAACCAAGCAAGCTTGCAAAGGAAATCTGCACTACAATGAAGTCTCACTTCCCCCCGGTCAAAAGGGCCATCTGAAAAAAGTGTAAAATCCAGAAAGGCAGGACAGGCCATGGAGAACTGGGAGCCTTGTTATGCTGATGGGCGGGATGTAAATTGCCAACAGCCACTCCGGAGAAGTGTATGGTGTTTCCTGAAACATCTAAAAAACAAAGCAACAGAGCCTAGGGCACTTCCACTTATGGTCCTATAGCTTAGGGAAATTAAAATCAAAAAGACACAGCCACCCCAAAGTTTGGGACGCCTCTGTTTACAAGAACCTCATTTACCGTACAAGTTCAACATCGCAGAAAGTGAAAAATGGATAAAGAAGTTGTGGTATTTACTTACAAAGCAATATCACTCTGCAATGAAATCTATGTCATCAGGCCCTTAGCAGCACAATGAGTGGATTCAGGTATGATGATTCTAACTGAAATAAGTCACACAGAAAAAGAAACATCATAAGATATCAGTAATACACGGAATGTAAACTTGGCTACACAGGAACTGAATTACAGAACAGAACAGGGTCTCAAATTTAGAAAACCAACTTATGCTTGCTTAAGGGGAAAGGTGAGTTGGGGTGCTGCATAAAACCAGAGATTGAAATGAGCACAGATAAAGTTCCTTAAGCCAAATATGGAATAGACAAGAGCTACTCCTTGCTCAAAGAAATGGACTCAACACCGCATATTAAACGCCTAAGAATGTACCTGACTAGTAAGTATCTTAAAACCTATGGATTGCTATGTCTCCGAAAGAGAATCAAGCATGTGTACAGGGGCATAAACGCAGCAGTGATAGGATTGGAGAGGTTCGGTGAGCAAATGAAGACCCTCTGAAGTCATATTGCATGGTACCCATTCCACGGGTTTCAACTACCCAGGTTTAAGGTATTCTTCCTTCAGCTAAAACATGCATGTGGAACCTAGAGTCTGATCAACCATGTGATCGGGAGACGTGTTCAAATATGTCTCAGTTTTCGTACCCTGGTACTCGGGTGCAACATTCCAGACGCTTTACTAACACCCTCCCGACTTGGAGAGTCAGTCCCTTTAACCTCCTGTTTGGCCCAGTTTGCAATTTCTGCGGAAGATGAACAGGAATAGCGAGAACCAATGAGAGACTAGCTGGAGGTGTCTGGACGGGCAAATTTAACTCTCATTTCCCACCAGGAAGAGGAATTAACCAAAGGCTCAGCGTGCCGTGCCGGAACCAGATTAGGGCCTGAAGCCATCCTGCGGTGTTGCGGCCAGCTCAAAAGAAAGCGAGTTGAAGAAAGGAGCTCAGGGGCACTGTAATTCACAAACCTGCAGAGTTATAAATGACAGCTATCGTCCAAAAATATACTGAAGTAAGGCTGCCAAGAGGACTTGAAAGCGGGGCAGAATTGCAGGAAACCGATTTCAGGAGGTAGACTGGAATTGCATTGAAAGCATAGGAAAAGAGGCAGAACGTCCACAATGATGCACTTGGCCAAAAAGGGCGTATGCGTTTTTTCCTGAATATATTCAGGAAAAAACTCATACGCACTTTTTGGCCAACCAAGCAAGCTTGCAAAGGAAATCTGCACTACAATGAAGTCTCACTTCCCCCCGGTCAAAAGGGCCATCTGAAAAAAGTGTAAAATCCAGAAAGGCAGGACAGGCCATGGAGAACTGGGAGCCTTGTTATGCTGATGGGCGGGATGTAAATTGCCAACAGACACTCGGGAGAAGTGTATGGTGTTTCCTGAAACATCTAAAAAACAAAGCAACAGAGCCTAGGGCACTTCCACTTATGGTCCTATAGATTAGGGAAATTAAAATCAAAAAGACACAGCCACCCCAAAGTTTGGGACGCCTCTGTTTACAAGAACCTCGTTTACAGTACAAGTTCAACATCGCAGAAAGTGAAAAATGGATAAAGAAGTTGTGGTATTTACTTACAAAGCAATATCACTCTGCAATGAAATCTATGTCATCAGGCCCTTAGCAGCACAATGAGTGGATTCAGGTATGATGATTCTAACTGAAATAAGTCACACAGAAAAAGAAACATCATAAGATATCAGTAATACACGGAATGTAAACTTGGCTACACAGGAACTGAATTACAGAACAGAACAGGGTCTCAAATTTAGAAAACCAACTTATGCTTGCTTAAGGGGAAAGGTGACTTGGGGTGCTGCATAAAACCAGAGATTGAAATGAGCACAGATAAAGTTCCTTAAGCCAAATATGGAATAGACAAGAGCTACTCCTTGCTCAAAGAAATGGACTCAACACCGCATATTAAACGCCTAAGAATGTACCTGACTAGTAAGTATCTTAAAACCTATGGATTGCTATGTCTCCGAAAGAGAATCAAGCATGTGTACAGGGGCATAAACGCAGCAGTGATAGGATTGGAGAGGTTCGGTGAGCAAATGAAGACCCTCTGAAGTCATATTGCATGGTACCCATTCCACGGGTTTCAACTACCCAGGTTTAAGGTATTCTTCCTTCAGCTAAAACATGCATGTGGAACCTAGAGTCTGATCAACCATGTGATCGGGAGACGTGTTCAAATATGTCTCAGTTTTCGTACCCTGGTACTCGGGTGCAACATTCCAGACGCTTTACTAACACCCTCCCGACTTGGAGAGTCAGTCCCTTTAACCTCCTGTTTGGCCCAGTTTGCAATTTCTGCAGAAGATGAACAGGAATAGCGAGAACCAATGAGAGACTAGCTGGAGGTGTCTGGACGGGCAAATTTAACTCTCATTTCCCACCAGGAAGAGGAATTAACCAAAGGCTCAGCGTGCCGTGACGGAACCAGATTAGGGCCTGAAGCCATCCTGCGGTGTTGCGGCCAGCTCACAAGAAAGCGAGTTGAAGAAAGGAGCTCAGGGGCAGTGTAATTCACAAACCTGCAGAGTTATAAATGACAGCTATCGTCCAAAAATATACTGAAGTAAGGCTGCCAAGAGGACTTGAAAGCGGGGCAGAATTGCAGGAAACCGATTTCAGGAGGTAGACTGGAATTGCATTGAAAGCATAGGAAAAGAGGCAGAACGTCCACAATGATGCACTTGGCCAAAAAGGGCGTATGCGTTTTTTCCTGAATATATTCAGGAAAAAACGCATACGCCCTTTTTGGCCAACCAAGCAAGCTTGCAAAGGAAATCTGCACTACAATGAAGTCTCACTTCCCCCCGGTCAAAAGGGCCATCTGAAAAAAGTGTAAAATCCAGAAAGGCAGGACAGGCCATGGAGAACTGGGAGCCTTGTTATGCTGATGGGCGGGATGTAAATTGCCAACAGACACTCGGGAGAAGTGTATGGTGTTTCCTGAAACATCTAAAAAACAAAGCAACAGAGCCTAGGGCACTTCCACTTATGGTCCTATAGATTAGGGAAATTAAAATCAAAAAGACACAGCCACCCCAAAGTTTGGGACGCCTCTGTTTACAAGAACCTCGTTTACAGTACAAGTTCAACATCGCAGAAAGTGAAAAATGGATAAAGAAGTTGTGGTATTTACTTACAAAGCAATATCACTCTGCAATGAAATCTAT
Organism: Pseudorca crassidens; assembly: GCF_039906515.1. Taxonomy (NCBI): domain Eukaryota; kingdom Metazoa; phylum Chordata; class Mammalia; order Artiodactyla; family Delphinidae; genus Pseudorca; species Pseudorca crassidens. The sequence continues at coordinate 332,296 of NW_027136309.1, forward strand.
GTCATCAGGCCCTTAGCAGCACAATGAGTGGATTCAGGTATGATGATTCTAACTGAAATAAGTCACACAGAAAAAGAAACATCATAAGATATCAGTAATACACGGAATGTAAACTTGGCTACACAGGAACTGAATTACAGAACAGAACAGGGTCTCAAATTTAGAAAACCAACTTATGCTTGCTTAAGGGTAAAGGTGAGTTGGGGTGCTGCATAAAACCAGAGATTGAAATGAGCACAGATAAAGTTCCTTAAGCCAAATATGGAATAGACAAGAGCTACTCCTTGCTCAAAGAAATGGACTCAACACCGCATATTAAACGCCTAAGAATGTACCTGACTAGTAAGTATCTTAAAACCTATGGATTGCTATGTCTCCGAAAGAGAATCAAGCATGTGTACAGGGGCATAAACGCAGCAGTGATAGGATTGGAGAGGTTCGGTGAGCAAATGAAGACCCTCTGAAGTCATATTGCATGGTACCCATTCCACGGGTTTCAACTACCCAGGTTTAAGGTATTCTTCCTTCAGCTAAAACATGCATGTGGAACCTAGAGTCTGATCAACCATGTGATCGGGAGACGTGTTCAAATATGTCTCAGTTTTCGTACCCTGGTACTCGGGTGCAACATTCCAGACGCTTTACTAACACCCTCCCGACTTGGAGAGTCAGTCCCTTTAACCTCCTGTTTGGCCCAGTTTGCAATTTCTGCGGAAGATGAACAGGAATAGCGAGAACCAATGAGAGACTAGCTGGAGGTGTCTGGACGGGCAAATTTAACTCTCATTTCCCACCAGGAAGAGGAATTAACCAAAGGCTCAGCGTGCCGTGCCGGAACCAGATTAGGGCCTGAAGCCATCCTGCGGTGTTGCGGCCAGCTCAAAAGAAAGCGAGTTGAAGAAAGGAGCTCAGGGGCACTGTAATTCACAAACCTGCAGAGTTATAAATGACAGCTATCGTCCAAAAATATACTGAAGTAAGGCTGCCAAGAGGACTTGAAAGCGGGGCAGAATTGCAGGAAACCGATTTCAGGAGGTAGACTGGAATTGCATTGAAAGCATAGGAAAAGAGGCAGAACGTCCACAATGATGCACTTGGCCAAAAAGGGCGTATGCGTTTTTTCCTGAATATATTCAGGAAAAAACGCATACGCCCTTTTTGGCCAACCAAGCAAGCTTGCAAAGGAAATCTGCACTACAATGAAGTCTCACTTCCCCCCGGTCAAAAGGGCCATCTGAAAAAAGTGTAAAATCCAGAAAGGCAGGACAGGCCATGGAGAACTGGGAGCCTTGTTATGCTGATGGGCGGGATGTAAATTGCCAACAGACACTCGGGAGAAGTGTATGGTGTTTCCTGAAACATCTAAAAAACAAAGCAACAGAGCGTAGGGCACTTTCACTTATGGTCCTATAGCTTAGGGAAATTAAAATCAAAAAGACACAGCCACCCCAAACATTGGGACGCCTCTGTTTACAAGAACCTCGTTTACAGTACAAGTTCAACATCGCAGAAAGTGAAAAATGGATAAAGAAGTTGTGGTATTTACTTACAAAGCAATATCACTCAGCAATGAAATCTATGTCATCAGGCCCTTAGCAGCACAATGAGTGGATTCAGGTATGATGATTCTAACTGAAATAAGTCACACAGAAAAAGAAACATCATAAGATATCAGTAATACACGGAATGTAAACTTGGCTACACAGGAACTGAATTACAGAACAGAACAGGGTCTCAAATTTAGAAAACCAACTTATGCTTGCTTAAGGGTAAAGGTGACTTGGGGTGCTGCATAAAACCAGAGATTGAAATGAGCACAGATAAAGTTCCTTAAGCCAAATATGGAATAGACAAGAGCTACTCCTTGCTCAAAGAAATGGACTCAACACCGCATATTAAACGCCTAAGAATGTACCTGACTAGTAAGTATCTTAAAACCTATGGATTGCTATGTCTCCGAAAGAGAATCAAGCATGTGTACAGGGGCATAAACGCAGCAGTGATAGGATTGGAGAGGTTCGGTGAGCAAATGAAGACCCTCTGAAGTCATATTGCATGGTACCCATTCCACGGGTTTCAACTACCCAGGTTTAAGGTATTCTTCCTTCAGCTAAAACATGCATGTGGAACCTAGAGTCTGATCAACCATGTGATCGGGAGACGTGTTCAAATATGTCTCAGTTTTCGTACCCTGGTACTCGGGTGCAACATTCCAGACGCTTTACTAACACCCTCCCGACTTGGAGAGTCAGTCCCTTTAACCTCCTGTTTGGCCCAGTTTGCAATTTCTGCGGAAGATGAACAGGAATAGCGAGAACCAATGAGAGACTAGCTGGAGGTGTCTGGACGGGCAAATTTAACTCTCATTTCCCACCAGGAAGAGGAATTAACCAAAGGCTCAGCGTGCCGTGCCGGAACCAGATTAGGGCCTGAAGCCATCCTACAGTGTTGCGGCCAGATCAAAAGAAAGTGAGTTGAAGAAAGGAGCTCAGGGGCACTGTAATTCACAAACCTGCAGAGTTATAAATGACAGCTATCGTCCAAAAATATACTGAAGTAAGGCTGCCAAGAGGACTTGAAAGCGGGGCAGAATTGCAGGAAACCGATTTCAGGAGGTAGACTGGAATTGCATTGAAAGCATAGGAAAAGAGGCAGAACGTCCACAATGATGCACTTGGCCAAAAAGGGCGTATGCGTTTTTTCCTGAATATATTCAGGAAAAAACGCATACGCCCTTTTTGGCCAACCAAGCAAGCTTGCAAAGGAAATCTGCACTACAATGAAGTCTCACTTCCCCCCGGTCAAAAGGGCCATCTGAAAAAAGTGTAAAATCCAGAAAGGCAGGACAGGCCATGGAGAACTGGGAGCCTTGTTATGCTGATGGGCGGGATGTAAATTGCCAACAGACACTCGGGAGAAGTGTATGGTGTTTCCTGAAACATCTAAAAAACAAAGCAACAGAGCCTAGGGCACTTCCACTTATGGTCCTATAGATTAGGGAAATTAAAATCAAAAAGACACAGCCACCCCAAAGTTTGGGACGCCTCTGTTTACAAGAACCTCGTTTACAGTACAAGTTCAACATCGCAGAAAGTGAAAAATGGATAAAGAAGTTGTGGTATTTACTTACAAAGCAATATCACTCTGCAATGAAATCTATGTCATCAGGCCCTTAGCAGCACAATGAGTGGATTCAGGTATGATGATTCTAACTGAAATAAGTCACACAGAAAAAGAAACATCATAAGATATCAGTAATACACGGAATGTAAACTTGGCTACACAGGAACTGAATTACAGAACAGAACAGGGTCTCAAATTTAGAAAACCAACTTATGCTTGCTTAAGGGGAAAGGTGAGTTGGGGTGCTGCATAAAACCAGAGATTGAAATGAGCACAGATAAAGTTCCTTAAGCCAAATATGGAATAGACAAGAGCTACTCCTTGCTCAACGAAATGGACACAACACCGCATATTAAACGCCTAAGAATGTACCTGACTAGTAAGTATCTTAAAACCTATGGATTGCTATGTCTCCAAAAGAGAATCAAGCATGTGTACAGGGGCATAAACGCAGCAGTGATAGGATTGGAGAGGTTCGGTGAGCAAATGAAGACCCTCTGAAGTCATATTGCATGGTACCCATTCCACGGGTTTCAACTACCCAGGTTTAAGGTATTCTTCCTTCAGCTAAAACATGCATGTGGAACCTAGAGTATGATCAACCATGTGATCGGGAGACGTGTTCAAATATGTCTCAGTTTTCGTACCCTGGTACTCGGGTGCAACATTCCAGACGCTTTACTAACACCCTCCCGAATTGGAGAGTCAGTCCCTTTAACCTCCTGTTTGGCCCAGTTTGCAATTTCTGCGGAAGATGAACAGGAATAGCGAGAACCAATGAGAGACTAGCTGGAGGTGTCTGGACGGGCAAATTTAACTCTCATTTCCCACGAGGAAGAGGAATTAACCAAAGGCTCAGCGTGCCGTGACGGAACCAGATTAGGGCCTGAAGCCATCCTGCGGTGTTGCGGCCAGCTCACAAGAAAGCGAGTTGAAGAAAGGAGCTCAGGGGCACTTTAATTCACAAACCTGCAGAGTTATAAATGACAGCTATCGTCCAAAAATATACTGAAGTAAGGCTGCCAAGAGGACTTGAAAGCGGGGCAGAATTGCAGGAAACCGATTTCAGGAGGTAGACTGGAATTGCATTGAAAGCATAGGAAAAGAGGCCGAACGTCCACAATGATGCACTTGGTCAAAAAGGGCGTATGCGTTTTTTCCTGAATATATTCAGGAAAAAACGCATACGCCCTTTTTGGCCAACCAAGCAAGCTTGCAAAGGAAATCTGCACTACAATGAAGTCTCACTTCCCCCCGGTCAAAAGGGCCATCTGAAAAAAGTGTAAAATCCAGAAAGGCAGGACAGGCCATGGAGAACTGGGAGCCTTGTTATGCTGATGGGCGGGATGTAAATTGCCAACAGACACTCGGGAGAAGTGTATGGTGTTTCCTGAAACATCTAAAAAACAAAGCAACAGAGCCTAGGGCACTTCCACTTATGGTCCTATAGCTTAGGGAAATTAAAATCAAAAAGACACAGCCACCCCAAAGTTTGGGACGCCTCTGTTTACAAGAACCTCGTTTACAGTACAAGTTCAACATCGCAGAAAGTGAAAAATGGATAAAGAAGTTGTGGTATTTACTTACAAAGCAATATCACTCAGCAATGAAATCTATGTCATCAGGCCCTTAGCAGCACAATGAGTGGATTCAGGTATGATGATTCTAACTGAAATAAGTCACACAGAAAAAGAAACATCATAAGATATCAGTAATACACGGAATGTAAACTTGGCTACACAGGAACTGAATTACAGAACAGAACAGGGTCTCAAATTTAGAAAACCAACTTATGCTTGCTTAAGGGGAAAGGTGAGTTGGGGTGCTGCATAAAACCAGAGATTGAAATGAGCACAGATAAAGTTCCTTAAGCCAAATATGGAATAGACAAGAGCTACTCCTTGCTCAACGAAATGGACTCAACACCGCATATTAAACGCCTAAGAATGTACCTGACTAGTAAGTATCTTAAAACCTATGGATTGCTATGTCTCCGAAAGAGAATCAAGCATGTGTACAGGGGCATAAACGCAGCAGTGATAGGATTGGAGAGGTTCGGTGAGCAAATGAAGACCCTTTGAAGTCATATTGCATGGTACCCATTCCACGGGTTTCAACTACCCAGGTTTAAGGTATTCTTCCTTCAGCTAAAACATGCATGTGGAACCTAGAGTATGATCAACCATGTGATCGGGAGACGTGTTCAAATATGTCTCAGTTTTCGTACCCTGGTACTCGGGTGCAACATTCCAGACGCTTTACTAACACCCTCCCGACTTGGAGAGTCAGTCCCTTTAACCTCCTGTTTGGCCCAGTTTGCAATTTCTGCGGAAGATGAACAGGAATAGCGAGAACCAATGAGAGACTAGCTGGAGGTGTCTGGACGGGCAAATTTAACTCTCATTTCCCACCAGGAAGAGGAATTAACCAAAGGCTCAGCGTGCCGTGCCGGAACCAGATTAGGGCCTGAAGCCATCCTGCGGTGTTGCGGCCAGCTCAAAAGAAAGCGAGTTGAAGAAAGGAGCTCAGGGGCACTGTAATTCACAAACCTGCAGAGTTATAAATGACAGCTATCGTCCAAAAATATACTGAAGTAAGGCTGCCAAGAGGACTTGAAAGCGGGGCAGAATTGCAGGAAACCGATTTCAGGAGGTAGACTGGAATTGCATTGAAAGCATAGGAAAAGAGGCAGAACGTCCACAATGATGCACTTGGCCAAAAAGGGCGTATGCGTTTTTTCCTGAATATATTCAGGAAAAAACGCATATGCACTTTTTGGCCAACCAAGCAAGCTTGCAAAGGAAATCTGCACTACAATGAAGTCTCACTTCCCCCCGGTCAAAAGGGCCATCTGAAAAAAGTGTAAAATCCAGAAAGGCAGGACAGGCCATGGAGAACTGGGAGCCTTGTTATGCTGATGGGCGGGATGTAAATTGCCAACAGACACTCGGGAGAAGTGTATGGTGTTTCCTGAAACATCTAAAAAACAAAGCAACAGAGCCTAGGGCACTTCCACTTATGGTCCTATAGCTTAGGGAAATTAAAATCAAAAAGACACAGCCACCCCAAAGTTTGGGACGCCTCTGTTTACAAGAACCTCGTTTACAGTACAAGTTCAACACCGCAGAAAGTGAAAAATGGATAAAGAAGTTGTGGTATTTACTTACAAAGCAATATCACTCAGCAATGAAATCTATGTCATCAGGCCCTTAGCAGCACAATGAGTGGATTCAGGTATGATGATTCTAACTGAAATAAGTCACACAGAAAAAGAAACATCATAAGATATCAGTAATACACGGAATGTAAACTTGGCTACACAGGAACTGAATTACAGAACAGAACAGGGTCTCAAATTTAGAAAACCAACTTATGCTTGCTTAAGGGGAAAGGTGAGTTGGGGTGCTGCATAAAACCAGAGATTGAAATGAGCACAGATAAAGTTCCTTAAGCCAAATATGGAATAGACAAGAGCTACTCCTTGCTCAACGAAATGGACTCAACACCGCATATTAAATGCCTAAGAATGTACCTGACTAGTAAGTATCTTAAAACCTATGGATTGCTATGTCTCCGAAAGAGAATCAAGCATGTGTACAGGGGCATAAACGCAGCAGTGATAGGATTGGAGAGGTTCGGTGAGCAAATGAAGACCCTTTGAAGTCATATTGCATGGTACCCATTCCACGGGTTTCAACTACCCAGGTTTAAGGTATTCTTCCTTCAGCTAAAACATGCATGTGGAACCTAGAGTATGATCAACCATGTGATCGGGAGACGTGTTCAAATATGTCTCAGTTTTCGTACCCTGGTACTCGGGTGCAACATTCCAGACGCTTTACTAACACCCTCCCGACTTGGAGAGTCAGTCCCTTTAACCTCCTGTTTGGCCCAGTTTGCAATTTCTGCGGAAGATGAACAGGAATAGCGAGAACCAATGAGAGACTAGCTGGAGGTGTCTGGACGGGCAAATTTAACTCTCATTTCCCACCAGGAAGAGGAATTAACCAAAGGCTCAGCGTGCCGTGCCGGAACCAGATTAGGGCCTGAAGCCATCCTGCGGTGTTGCGGCCAGCTCAAAAGAAAGCGAGTAGAAGAAAGGAGCTCAGGGGCACTGTAATTCACAAACCTGCAGAGTTATAAATGACAGCTATCGTCCAAAAATATACTGAAGTAAGGCTGCCAAGAGGACTTGAAAGCGGGGCAGAATTGCAGGAAACCGATTTCAGGAGGTAGACTGGAATTGCATTGAAAGCATAGGAAAAGAGGCAGAACGTCTACCATGATGCACTTGGCCAAAAAGGGCGTATGCGTTTTTTCCTGAATATATTCAGGAAAAAACGCATACGCCCTTTTTGGCCAACCAAGCAAGCTTGCAAAGGAAATCTGCACTACAATGAAGTCTCACTTCCCCCCGGTCAAAAGGGCCATCTGAAAAAAGTGTAAAATCCAGAAAGGCAGGACAGGCCATGGAGAACTGGGAGCCTTGTTATGCTGATGGGCGGGATGTAAATTGCCAACAGACACTCGGGAGAAGTGTATGGTGTTTCCTGAAACATCTAAAAAACAAAGCAACAGAGCCTAGGGCACTTCCACTTATGGTCCTATAGCTTAGGGAAATTAAAATCAAAAAGACACAGCCACCCCAAAGTTTGGGACGCCTCTGTTTACAAGAACCTCGTTTACAGTACAAGTTCAACATCGCAGAAAGTGAAAAATGGATAAAGAAGTTGTGGTATTTACTTACAAAGCAATATCACTCAGCAATGAAATCTATGTCATCAGGCCCTTAGCAGCACAATGAGTGGATTCAGGTATGATGACTCTAACTGAAATAAGTCACACAGAAAAAGAAACATCATAAGATATCAGTAATACACGGAATGTAAACTTGGCTACACAGGAACTGAATTACAGAACAGAACAGGGTCTCAAATTTAGAAAACCAACTTATGCTTGCTTAAGGGGAAAGGTGAGTTGGGGTGCTGCATAAAACCAGAGATTGAAATGAGCACAGATAAAGTTCCTTAAGCCAAATATGGAATAGACAAGAGCTACTCCTTGCTCAACGAAATGGACTCAACACCGCATATTAAATGCCTAAGAATGTACCTGACTAGTAAGTATCTTAAAACCTATGGATTGCTATGTCTCCGAAAGAGAATCAAGCATGTGTACAGGGGCATAAACGCAGCAGTGATAGGATTGGAGAGGTTCGGTGAGCAAATGAAGACCCTTTGAAGTCATATTGCATGGTACCCATTCCACGGGTTTCAACTACCCAGGTTTAAGGTATTCTTCCTTCAGCTAAAACATGCATGTGGAACCTAGAGTCTGATCAACCATGTGATCGGGAGACGTGTTCAAATATGTCTCAGTTTTCGTACCCTGGTACTCGGGTGCAACATTCCAGACGCTTTACTAACACCCTCCCGACTTGGAGAGTCAGTCTCTTTAACCTCCTGTTTGGCCCAGTTTGCAATTTCTGCGGAAGATGAACAGGAATAGCGAGAACCAATGAGAGACTAGCTGGAGGTGTCTGGACGGGCAAATTTAACTCTCATTCCCCACCAGGAAGAGGAATTAACCAAAGGCTCAGCGTGCCGTGCCGGAACCAGATTAGGGCCTGAAGCCATCCTGCGGTGTTGCGGCCAGCTCAAAAGAAAGCGAGTTGAAGAAAGGAGCTCAGGGGCACTGTAATTCACAAACCTGCAGAGTTATAAATGACAGCTATCGTCCAAAAATATACTGAAGTAAGGCTGCCAAGAGGACTTGAAAGCGGGGCAGAATTGCAGGAAACCGATTTCAGGAGGTAGACTGGAATTGCATTGAAAGCATAGGAAAAGAGGCAGAACGTCCACAATGATGCACTTGGCCAAAAAGGGCGTATGCGTTTTTTCCTGAATATATTCAGGAAAAAACGCATATGCCCTTTTTGGCCAACCAAGCAAGCTTGCAAAGGAAATCTGCACTACAATGAAGTCTCACTTCCCCCCGGTCAAAAGGGCCATCTGAAAAAAGTGTAAAATCCAGAAAGGCAGGACAGGCCATGGAGAACTGGGAGCCTTGTTATGCTGATGGGCGGGATGTAAATTGCCAACAGACACTCGGGAGAAGTGTATGGTGTTTCCTGAAACATCTAAAAAACAAAGCAACAGAGCCTAGGGCACTTCCACTTATGGTCCTATAGCTTAGGGAAATTAAAATCAAAAAGACACAGCCACCCCAAAGTTTGGGACGCCTCTGTTTACAAGAACCTCGTTTACAGTACAAGTTCAACACCGCAGAAAGTGAAAAATGGATAAAGAAGTTGTGGTATTTACTTACAAAGCAATATCACTCAGCAATGAAATCTATGTCATCAGGCCCTTAGCAGCACAATGAGTGGATTCAGGTATGATGATTCTAACTGAAATAAGTCACACAGAAAAAGAAACATCATAAGATATCAGTAATACACGGAATGTAAACTTGGCTACACAGGAACTGAATTACAGAACAGAACAGGGTCTCAAATTTAGAAAACCAACTTATGCTTGCTTAAGGGTAAAGGTGACTTGGGGTGCTGCATAAAACCAGAGATTGAAATGAGCACAGATAAAGTTCCTTAAGCCAAATATGGAATAGACAAGAGCTACTCCTTGCTCAACGAAATGGACTCAACACCGCATATTAAATGCCTAAGAATGTACCTGACTAGTAAGTATCTTAAAACCTATGGATTGCTATGTCTCCGAAAGAGAATCAAGCATGTGTACAGGGGCATAAACGCAGCAGTGATAGGATTGGAGAGGTTCGGTGAGCAAATGAAGACCCTTTGAAGTCATATTGCATGGTACCCATTCCACGGGTTTCAACTACCCAGGTTTAAGGTATTCTTCCTTCAGCTAAAACATGCATGTGGAACCTAGAGTATGATCAACCATGTGATCGGGAGACGTGTTCAAATATGTCTCAGTTTTCGTACCCTGGTACTCGGGTGCAACATTCCAGACGCTTTACTAACACCCTCCCGACTTGGAGAGTCAGTCCCTTTAACCTCCTGTTTGGCCCAGTTTGCAATTTCTGCGGAAGATGAACAGGAATAGCGAGAACCAATGAGAGACTAGCTGGAGGTGTCTGGACGGGCAAATTTAACTCTCATTTCCCACCAGGAAGAGGAATTAACCAAAGGCTCAGCGTGCCGTGCCGGAACCAGATTAGGGCCTGAAGCCATCCTACGGTGTTGCGGCCAGCTCAAAAGAAAGCGAGTTGAAGAAAGGAGCTCAGGGGCACTGTAATTCACAAACCTGCAGAGTTATAAATGACAGCTATCGTCCAAAAATATACTGAAGTAAGGCTGCCAAGAGGACTTGAAAGCGGGGCAGAATTGCAGGAAACCGATTTCAGGAGGTAGACTGGAATTGCATTGAAAGCATAGGAAAAGAGGCAGAACGTCTACCATGATGCACTTGGCCAAAAAGGGCGTATGCGTTTTTTCCTGAATATATTCAGGAAAAAACGCATACGCCCTTTTTGGCCAACCAAGCAAGCTTGCAAAGGAAATCTGCACTACAATGAAGTCTCACTTCCCCCCGGTCAAAAGGGCCATCTGAAAAAAGTGTAAAATCCAGAAAGGCAGGACAGGCCATGGAGAACTGGGAGCCTTGTTATGCTGATGGGCGGGATGTAAATTGCCAACAGACACTCGGGAGAAGTGTATGGTGTTTCCTGAAACATCTAAAAAACAAAGCAACAGAGCCTAGGGCACTTCCACTTATGGTCCTATAGCTTAGGGAAATTAAAATCAAAAAGACACAGCCACCCCAAAGTTTTGGACGCCTCTGTTTACAAGAACCTCGTTTACAGTACAAGTTCAACATCGCAGAAAGTGAAAAATGGATAAAGAAGTTGTGGTATTTACTTACAAAGCAATATCACTCAGCAATGAAATCTATGTCATCAGGCCCTTAGCAGCACAATGAGTGGATTCAGGTATGATGACTCTAACTGAAATAAGTCACACAGAAAAAGAAACATCATAAGATATCAGTAATACACGGAATGTAAACTTGGCTACACAGGAACTGAATTACAGAACAGAACAGGGTCTCAAATTTAGAAAACCAACTTATGCTTGCTTAAGGGGAAAGGTGAGTTGGGGTGCTGCATAAAACCAGAGATTGAAATGAGCACAGATAAAGTTCCTTAAGCCAAATATGGAATAGACAAGAGCTACTCCTTGCTCAACGAAATGGACTCAACACCGCATATTAAATGCCTAAGAATGTACCTGACTAGTAAGTATCTTAAAACCTATGGATTGCTATGTCTCCGAAAGAGAATCAAGCATGTGTACAGGGGCATAAACGCAGCAGTGATAGGATTGGAGAGGTTCGGTGAGCAAATGAAGACCCTTTGAAGTCATATTGCATGGTACCCATTCCACGGGTTTCAACTACCCAGGTTTAAGGTATTCTTCCTTCAGCTAAAACATGCATGTGGAACCTAGAGTATGATCAACCATGTGATCGGGAGACGTGTTCAAATATGTCTCAGTTTTCGTACCCTGGTACTCGGGTGCAACATTCCAGACGCTTTACTAACACCCTCCCGACTTGGAGAGTCAGTCTCTTTAACCTCCTGTTTGGCCCAGTTTGCAATTTCTGCGGAAGATGAACAGGAATAGCGAGAACCAATGAGAGACTAGCTGGAGGTGTCTGGACGGGCAAATTTAACTCTCATTTCCCACCAGGAAGAGGAATTAACCAAAGGCTCAGCGTGCCGTGCCGGAACCAGATTAGGGCCTGAAGCCATCCTGCGGTGTTGCGGCCAGCTCAAAAGAAAGCGAGTTGAAGAAAGGAGCTCAGGGGCACTGTAATTCACAAACCTGCAGAGTTATAAATGACAGCTATCGTCCAAAAATATACTGAAGTAAGGCTGCCAAGAGGACTTGAAAGCGGGGCAGAATTGCAGGAAACCGATTTCAGGAGGTAGACTGGAATTGCATTGAAAGCATAGGAAAAGAGGCAGAACGTCCACCATGATGCACTTGGCCAAAAAGGGCGTATGCGTTTTTTCCTGAATATATTCAGGAAAAAACGCATACGCCCTTTTTGGCCAACCAAGCAAGCTTGCAAAGGAAATCTGCACTACAATGAAGTCTCACTTGCCCCCGGTCAAAAGGGCCATCTGAAAAAAGTGTAAAATCCAGAAAGGCAGGACAGGCCATGGAGAACTGGGAGCCTTGTTATGCTGATGGGCGGGATGTAAATTGCCAACAGACACTCGGGAGAAGTGTATGGTGTTTCCTGAAACATCTAAAAAACAAAGCAACAGAGCCTAGGGCACTTCCACTTATGGTCCTATAGCTTAGGGAAATTAAAATCAAAAAGACACAGCCACCCCAAAGTTTGGGACGCCTCTGTTTACAAGAACCTCGTTTACCGTACAAGTTCAACATCGCAGAAAGTGAAAAATGGATAAAGAAGTTGTGGTATTTACTTACAAAGCAATATCACTCAGCAATGAAATCTATGTCATCAGGCCCTTAGCAGCACAATGAGTGGATTCAGGTATGATGATTCTAACTGAAATAAGTCACACAGAAAAAGAAACATCATAAGATATCAGTAATACACGGAATGTAAACTTGGCTACACAGGAACTGAATTACAGAACAGAACAGGGTCTCAAATTTAGAAAACCAACTTATGCTTGCTTAAGGGGAAAGGTGAGTTGGGATGCTGCATAAAACCAGAGATTGAAATGAGCACAGATAAAGTTCCTTAAGCCAAATATGGAATAGACAGGAGCTACTCCTTGCTCAACGAAAGGGACTAAACACCGCATATTAAACGCCTAAGAATGTACCTGACTAGTAAGTATCTTAAAACCTATGGATTGCTATGTCTCCGAAAGAGAATCAAGCATGTGTACAGGGGCATAAACGCAGCAGTGATAGGATTGGAGAGGTTCGGTGAGCAAATGAAGACCCTTTGAAGTCATATTGCATGGTACCCATTCCACGGGTTTCAACTACCCAGGTTTAAGGTATTCTTCCTTCAGCTAAAACATGCATGTGGAACCTAGAGTATGATCAACCATGTGATCGGGAGACGTGTTCAAATATGTCTCAGTTTTCGTACCCTGGTACTCGGGTGCAACATTCCAGACGCTTTACTAACACCCTCCCGACTTGGAGAGTCAGTCCCTTTAACCTCCTGTTTGGCCCAGTTTGCAATTTCTGCGGAAGATGAACAGGAATAGCGAGAACCAATGAGAGACTAGCTGGAGGTGTCTGGACGGGCAAATTTAACTCTCATTTCCCACCAGGAAGAGGAATTAACCAAAGGCTCAGCGTGCCGTGCCGGAACCAGATTAGGGCCTGAAGCCATCCTGCGGTGTTGCGGCCAGCTCAAAAGAAAGCGAGTTGAAGAAAGGAGCTCAGGGGCACTGTAATTCACAAACCTGCAGAGTTATAAATGACAGCTATCGTCCAAAAATATACTGAAGTAAGGCTGCCAAGAGGACTTGAAAGCGGGGCAGAATTGCAGGAAACCGATTTCAGGAGGTAGACTGGAATTGCATTGAAAGCATAGGAAACGAGGCAGAATGTCCACAATGATGCACTTGGCCAAAAAGTGCATATGCGTTTTTTCCTGAATATATTCAGGAAAAAACGCATAAGCCCTTTTTGGCCAACCAAGCAAGCTTGCAAAGGAAATCTGCACTACAATGAAGTCTCACTTCCCCCCGGTCAAAAGGGCCATCTGAAAAAAGTGTAAAATCCAGAAAGGCAGGACAGGCCATGGAGAACTGGGAGCCTTGTTATGCTGATGGGCGGGATGTAAATTGCCAACAGACACTCGGGAGAAGTGTATGGTGTTTCCTGAAACATCTAAAAAACAAAGCAACAGAGCCTAGGGCACTTCCACTTATGGTCCTATAGCTTAGGGAAATTAAAATCAAAAAGACACAGCCACCCCAAAGTTTGGGACGCCTCTGTTTACAAGAACCTCGTTTACCGTACAAGTTCAATATCACAGAAAGTGAAAAATGGATAAAGAACTTGTGGTACTTACGTACAATGCAGTATCACTCAGCAATGAAATCTATGTCATCAGGCCCGTAGCAGCATAATGAGTGGATTCAGGTACGATGATTCTAACTGAAATAAGTCACACAGAAAAAGAAACATCATAAGATATCAGTAATACACGGAATGTAAACTTGGCTACACAGGAACTGAATTACAGAACAGAACAGGGTCTCAAATTTAGAAAACCAACTTATGCTTGCTTAAGGGGAAAGGTGAGTTGGGGTGTTGCATAAAACCAGAGATTGAAATGAGCACAGATAAAGTTCCTTAAGCCAAATATGGAATAGACAAGAGCTACTCCTTGCTCAACGAAATGGACACAACACCGCATATTAAACGCCTAAGAATGTACCTGACTAGTAAGTATCTTAAAACCTATGGATTGCTATGTCTCCGAAAGAGAATCAAGCATGTGTACAGGGGCATAAACGCAGCAGTGATAGGATTGGAGAGGTTTGGTGAGCAAATGAAGACCCTCTGAAGTCATATTGCATGGTACCCATTCCACGGGTTTCAACTACCCAGGTTTAAGGTATTCTTCCTTCAGCTAAAACATGCATGTGGAACCTAGAGTATGATCAACCATGTGATCGGGAGACGTGTTCAAATATGTCTCAGTTTTCGTACCCTGGTACTCGGGTGCAACATTCCAGACGCTTTACTAACACCCTCCCGACTTGGAGAGTCAGTCCCTTTAACCTCCTGTTTGGCCCAGTTTGCAATTTCTGCGGAAGATGAACAGGAATAGCGAGAACCAATGAGAGACTAGCTGGAGGTGTCTGGACGGGCAAATTTAACTCTCATTTCCCACCAGGAAGAGGAATTAACCAAAGGCTCAGCGTGCCGTGACGGAACCAGATTAGGGCCTGAAGCCATCCTGCGGTGTTGCGGCCAGCTCACAAGAAAGCGAGTTGAAGAAAGGAGCTCAGGGGCACTTTAATTCACAAACCTGCAGAGTTATAAATGACAGCTATCGTCCAAAAATATACTGAAGTAAGGCTGCCAAGAGGACTTGAAAGCGGGGCAGAATTGCAGGAAACCGATTTCAGGAGGTAGACTGGAATTGCATTGAAAGCATAGGAAAAGAGGCAGAACGTCCACAATGATGCACTTGGCCAAAAAGGGCGTATGCGTTTTTTCCTGAATATATTCAGGAAAAAACGCATACGCCCTTTTTGGCCAACCAAGCAAGCTTGCAAAGGAAATCTGCACTACAATGAAGTCTCACTTCCCCCCGGTCAAAAGGGCCATCTGAAAAAAGTGTAAAATCCAGAAAGGCAGGACAGGCCATGGAGAACTGGGAGCCTTGTTATGCTGATGGGCGGGATGTAAATTGCCAACAGACACTCGGGAGAAGTGTATGGTGTTTCCTGAAACATCTAAAAAACAAAGCAACAGAGCCTAGGGCACTTCCACTTATGGTCCTATAGCTTAGGGAAATTAAAATCAAAAAGACACAGCCACCCCAAAGTTTGGGACGCCTCTGTTTACAAGAACCTCGTTTACAGTACAAGTTCAACATCGCAGAAAGTGAAAAATGGATAAAGAAGTTGTGGTATTTACTTACAAAGCAATATCACTCAGCAATGAAATCTATGTCATCAGGCCCTTAGCAGCACAATGAGTGGATTCAGGTATGATGATTCTAACTGAAATAAGTCACACAGAAAAAGAAACATCATAAGATATCAGTAATACACGGAATGTAAACTTGGCTACACAGGAACTGAATTACAGAACAGAACAGGGTCTCAAATTTAGAAAACCAACTTATGCTTGCTTAAGGGGAAAGGTGAGTTGGGGTGCTGCATAAAACCAGAGATTGAAATGAGCACAGATAAAGTTCCTTAAGCCAAATATGGAATAGACAAGAGCTACTCCTTGCTCAACGAAATGGACTCAACACCGCATATTAAACGCCTAAGAATGTACCTGACTAGTAAGTATCTTAAAACCTATGGATTGCTATGTCTCCGAAAGAGAATCAAGCATGTGTACAGGGGCATAAACGCAGCAGTGATAGGATTGGAGAGGTTCGGTGAGCAAATGAAGACCCTTTGAAGTCATATTGCATGGTACCCATTCCACGGGTTTCAACTACCCAGGTTTAAGGTATTCTTCCTTCAGCTAAAACATGCATGTGGAACCTAGAGTATGATCAACCATGTGATCGGGAGACGTGTTCAAATATGTCTCAGTTTTCGTACCCTGGTACTCGGGTGCAACATTCCAGACGCTTTACTAACACCCTCCCGACTTGGAGAGTCAGTCTCTTTAACCTCCTGTTTGGCCCAGTTTGCAATTTCTGCGGAAGATGAACAGGAATAGCGAGAACCAATGAGAGACTAGCTGGAGGTGTCTGGACGGGCAAATTTAACTCTCATTTCCCACCAGGAAGAGGAATTAACCAAAGGCTCAGCGTGCCGTGCCGGAACCAGATTAGGGCCTGAAGCCATCCTGCGGTGTTGTCGCCAGGTCACAAGAAAGCGAGTTGAAGAAAGGAGCTCAGGGGCACTGTAATTCACAAACCTGCAGAGTTATAAATGACAGCTATCGTCCAAAAATATACTGAAGTAAGGCTGCCAAGAGGACTTGAAAGCGGGGCAGAATTGCAGGAAACCGATTTCAGGAGGTAGACTGGAATTGCATTGAAAGCATAGGAAAAGAGGCAGAACGTCCACAATGATGCACTTGGCCAAAAAGGGCGTATGCGTTTTTTCCTGAATTTATTCAGGAAAAAACGCATATGCCCTTTTTGGCCAACCAAGCAAGCTTGCAAAGGAAATCTGCACTACAATGAAGTCTCACTTCCCCCCGGTCAAAAGGGCCATCTGAAAAAAGTGTAAAATCCAGAAAGGCAGGACAGGCCATGGAGAACTGGGAGCCTTGTTATGCTGATGGGCGGGATGTAAATTGCCAACAGACACTCGGGAGAAGTGTATGGTGTTTCCTGAAACATCTAAAAAACAAAGCAACAGAGCCTAGGGCACTTCCACTTATGGTCCTATAGATTAGGGAAATTAAAATCAAAAAGACACAGCCACCCCAAAGTTTGGGACGCCTCTGTTTACAAGAACCTCGTTTACAGTACAAGTTCAACATCGCAGAAAGTGAAAAATGGATAAAGAAGTTGTGGTATTTACTTACAAAGCAATATCACTCTGCAATGAAATCTATGTCATCAGGCCCTTAGCAGCACAATGAGAGGATTCAGGTATGATGATTCTAACTGAAATAAGTCACACAGAAAAAGAAACATCATAAGATATCAGTAATACACGGAATGTAAACTTGGCTACACAGGAACTGAATTACAGAACAGAACAGGGTCTCAGATTTAGAAAACCAACTTATGCTTGCTTAAGGGGAAAGGTGAGTTGGGGTGCTGCATAAAACCAGAGATTGAAATGAGCACAGATAAAGTTCCTTAAGCCAAATATGGAATAGACAAGAGCTACTCCTTGCTCAACGAAATGGACACAACACCGCATATTAAACGCCTAAGAATGTACCTGACTAGTAAGTATCTTAAAACCTATGGATTGCTATGTCTCCGAAAGAGAATCAAGCATGTGTACAGGGGCATAAACGCAGCAGTGATAGGATTGGAGAGGTTTGGTGAGCAAATGAAGACCCTCTGAAGTCATATTGCATGGTACCCATTCCACGGGTTTCAACTACCCAGGTTTAAGGTATTCTTCCTTCAGCTAAAACATGCATGTGGAACCTAGAGTATGATCAACCATGTGATCGGGAGACGTGTTCAAATATGTCTCAGTTTTCGTACCCTAGTACTCGGGTGCAACATTCCAGACGCTTTACTAACACCCTCCCGAATTGGAGAGTCAGTCCCTTTAACCTCCTGTTTGGCCCAGTTTGCAATTTCTGCGGAAGATGAACAGGAATAGCGAGAACCAATGAGAGACTAGCTGGAGGTGTCTGGACGGGCAAATTTAACTCTCATTTCCCACGAGGAAGAGGAATTAACCAAAGGCTCAGCGTGCCGTGACGGAACCAGATTAGGGCCTGAAGCCATCCTGCGGTGTTGTGGCCAGCTCACAAGAAAGTGAGTTGAAGAAAGGAGCTCAGGGGCACTTTAATTCACAAACCTGCAGAGTTATAAATGACAGCTATCGTCCAAAAATATACTGAAGTAAGGCTGCCAAGAGGACTTGAAAGCGGGGCAGAATTGCAGGAAACCGATTTCAGGAGGTAGACTGGAATTGCATTGAAAGCATAGGAAAAGAGGCAGAACGTCCACAATGATGCACTTGGCCAAAAAGGGCGTATGCGTTTTTTCCTGAATATATTCAGGAAAAAACGCATACGCCCTTTTTGGCCAACCAAGCAAGCTTGCAAAGGAAATCTGCACTACAATGAAGTCTCACTTCCCCCCGGTCAAAAGGGCCATCTGAAAAAAGTGTAAAATCCAGAAAGGCAGGACAGGCCATGGAGAACTGGGAGCCTTGTTATGCTGATGGGCGGGATGTAAATTGCCAACAGACACTCGGGAGAAGTGTATGGTGTTTCCTGAAACATCTAAAAAACAAAGCAACAGAGCCTAGGGCACTTCCACTTATGGTCCTATAGCTTAGGGAAATTAAAATCAAAAAGACACAGCCACCCCAAAGTTTGGGACGCCTCTGTTTACAAGAACCTCGTTTACAGTACAAGTTCAACATCGCAGAAAGTGAAAAATGGATAAAGAAGTTGTGGTATTTACTTACAAAGCAATATCACTCAGCAATGAAATCTATGTCATCAGGCCCTTAGCAGCACAATGAGTGGATTCAGGTATGATGATTCTAACTGAAATAAGTCACACAGAAAAAGAAACATCATAAGATATCAGTAATACACGGAATGTAAACTTGGCTACACAGGAACTGAATTACAGAACAGAACAGGGTCTCAAATTTAGAAAACCAACTTATGCTTGCTTAAGGGGAAAGGTGAGTTGGGGTACTGCATAAAACCAGAGATTGAAATGAGCACAGATAAAGTTCCTTAAGCCAAATATGGAATAGACAAGAGCTACTCCTTGCTCAACGAAATGGACTCAACACCGCATATTAAATGCCTAAGAATGTACCTGACTAGTAAGTATCTTAAAACCTATGGATTGCTATGTCTCCGAAAGAGAATCAAGCATGTGTACAGGGGCATAAACGCAGCAGTGATAGGATTGGAGAGGTTCGGTGAGCAAATGAAGACCCTTTGAAGTCATATTGCATGGTACCCATTCCACGGGTTTCAACTACCCAGGTTTAAGGTATTCTTCCTTCAGCTAAAACATGCATGTGGAACCTAGAGTATGATCAACCATGTGATCGGGAGACGTGTTCAAATATGTCTCAGTTTTCGTACCCTGGTACTCGGGTGCAACATTCCAGACGCTTTACTAACACCCTCCCGACTTGGAGAGTCAGTCTCTTTAACCTCCTGTTTGGCCCAGTTTGCAATTTCTGCGGAAGATGAACAGGAATAGCGAGAACCAATGAGAGACTAGCTGGAGGTGTCTGGTCGGGCAAATTTAACTCTCATTTCCCACCAGGAAGAGGAATTAACCAAAGGCTCAGCGTGCCGTGCCGGAACCAGATTAGGGCCTGAAGCCATCCTGCGGTGTTGCGGCCAGCTCAAAAGAAAGCGAGTTGAAGAAAGGAGCTCAGGGGCACTGTAATTCACAAACCTGCAGAGTTATAAATGACAGCTATCGTCCAAAAATATACTGAAGTAAGGCTGCCAAGAGGACTTGAAAGCGGGGCAGAATTGCAGGAAACCGATTTCAGGAGGTAGACTGGAATTGCATTGAAAGCATAGGAAAAGAGGCAGAACGTCCACAATGATGCACTTGGCCAAAAAGGGCGTATGCGTTTTTTCCTGAATATATTCAGGAAAAAACGCATATGCACTTTTTGGTCAACCAAGCAAGCTTGCAAAGGAAATCTGCACTACAATGAAGTCTCACTTCCCCCCGGTCAAAAGGGCCATCTGAAAAAAGTGTAAAATCCAGAAAGGCAGGACAGGCCATGGAGAACTGGGAGCCTTGTTATGCTGATGGGCGGGATGTAAATTGCCAACAGACACTCGGGAGAAGTGTATGGTGTTTCCTGAAACATCTAAAAAACAAAGCAACAGAGCCTAGGGCACTTCCACTTATGGTCCTATAGCTTAGGGAAATTAAAATCAAAAAGACACAGCCACCCCAAAGTTTGGGACGCCTCTGTTTACAAGAACCTCGTTTACAGTACAAGTTCAACACCGCAGAAAGTGAAAAATGGATAAAGAAGTTGTGGTATTTACTTACAAAGCAATATCACTCAGCAATGAAATCTATGTCATCAGGCCCTTAGCAGCACAATGAGTGGATTCAGGTATGATGATTCTAACTGAAATAAGTCACACAGAAAAAGAAACATCATAAGATATCAGTAATACACGGAATGTAAACTTGGCTACACAGGAACTGAATTACAGAACAGAACAGGGTCTCAAATTTAGAAAACCAACTTATGCTTGCTTAAGGGGAAAGGTGAGTTGGGGTGCTGCATAAAACCAGAGATTGAAATGAGCACAGATAAAGTTCCTTAAGCCAAATATGGAATAGACAAGAGCTACTCCTTGCTCAACGAAATGGACTCAACACCGCATATTAAATGCCTAAGAATGTACCTGACTAGTAAGTATCTTAAAACCTATGGATTGCTATGTCTCCGAAAGAGAATCAAGCATGTGTACAGGGGCATAAACGCAGCAGTGATAGGATTGGAGAGGTTCGGTGAGCAAATGAAGACCCTTTGAAGTCATATTGCATGGTACCCATTCCACGGGTTTCAACTACCCAGGTTTAAGGTATTCTTCCTTCAGCTAAAACATGCATGTGGAACCTA
Organism: Pseudorca crassidens; assembly: GCF_039906515.1. Lineage (NCBI taxonomy): Eukaryota > Metazoa > Chordata > Mammalia > Artiodactyla > Delphinidae > Pseudorca > Pseudorca crassidens. The sequence continues at coordinate 353,389 of NW_027136309.1, forward strand.
GAGTATGATCAACCATGTGATCGGGAGACGTGTTCAAATATGTCTCAGTTTTCGTACCCTGGTACTCGGGTGCAACATTCCAGACGCTTTACTAACACCCTCCCGACTTGGAGAGTCAGTCTCTTTAACCTCCTGTTTGGCCCAGTTTGCAATTTCTGCGGAAGATGAACAGGAATAGCGAGAACCAATGAGAGACTAGCTGGAGGTGTCTGGACGGGCAAATTTAACTCTCATTCCCCACCAGGAAGAGGAATTAACCAAAGGCTCAGCGTGCCGTGCCGGAACCAGATTAGGGCCTGAAGCCATCCTGCGGTGTTGCGGCCAGCTCAAAAGAAAGCGAGTTGAAGAAAGGAGCTCAGGGGCACTGTAATTCACAAACCTGCAGAGTTATAAATGACAGCTATCGTCCAAAAATATACTGAAGTAAGGCTGCCAAGAGGACTTGAAAGCGGGGCAGAATTGCAGGAAACCGATTTCAGGAGGTAGACTGGAATTGCATTGAAAGCATAGGAAAAGAGGCAGAACGTCCACAATGATGCACTTGGCCAAAAAGGGCGTATGCGTTTTTTCCTGAATATATTCAGGAAAAAACGCATATGCCCTTTTTGGCCAACCAAGCAAGCTTGCAAAGGAAATCTGCACTACAATGAAGTCTCACTTCCCCCCGGTCAAAAGGGCCATCTGAAAAAAGTGTAAAATCCAGAAAGGCAGGACAGGCCATGGAGAACTGGGAGCCTTGTTATGCTGATGGGCGGGATGTAAATTGCCAACAGACACTCGGGAGAAGTGTATGGTGTTTCCTGAAACATCTAAAAAACAAAGCAACAGAGCCTAGGGCACTTCCACTTATGGTCCTATAGCTTAGGGAAATTAAAATCAAAAAGACACAGCCACCCCAAAGTTTGGGACGCCTCTGTTTACAAGAACCTCGTTTACAGTACAAGTTCAACACCGCAGAAAGTGAAAAATGGATAAAGAAGTTGTGGTATTTACTTACAAAGCAATATCACTCAGCAATGAAATCTATGTCATCAGGCCCTTAGCAGCACAATGAGTGGATTCAGGTATGATGATTCTAACTGAAATAAGTCACACAGAAAAAGAAACATCATAAGATATCAGTAATACACGGAATGTAAACTTGGCTACACAGGAACTGAATTACAGAACAGAACAGGGTCTCAAATTTAGAAAACCAACTTATGCTTGCTTAAGGGGAAAGGTGAGTTGGGGTGCTGCATAAAACCAGAGATTGAAATGAGCACAGATAAAGTTCCTTAAGCCAAATATGGAATAGACAAGAGCTACTCCTTGCTCAACGAAATGGACTCAACACCGCATATTAAATGCCTAAGAATGTACCTGACTAGTAAGTATCTTAAAACCTATGGATTGCTATGTCTCCGAAAGAGAATCAAGCATGTGTACAGGGGCATAAACGCAGCAGTGATAGGATTGGAGAGGTTCGGTGAGCAAATGAAGACCCTTTGAAGTCATATTGCATGGTACCCATTCCACGGGTTTCAACTACCCAGGTTTAAGGTATTCTTCCTTCAGCTAAAACATGCATGTGGAACCTAGAGTATGATCAACCATGTGATCGGGAGACGTGTTCAAATATGTCTCAGTTTTCGTACCCTGGTACTCGGGTGCAACATTCCAGACGCTTTACTAACACCCTCCCGACTTGGAGAGTCAGTCCCTTTAACCTCCTGTTTGGCCCAGTTTGCAATTTCTGCGGAAGATGAACAGGAATAGCGAGAACCAATGAGAGACTAGCTGGAGGTGTCTGGACGGGCAAATTTAACTCTCATTTCCCACCAGGAAGAGGAATTAACCAAAGGCTCAGCGTGCCGTGCCGGAACCAGATTAGGGCCTGAAGCCATCCTACGGTGTTGCGGCCAGCTCAAAAGAAAGCGAGTTGAAGAAAGGAGCTCAGGGGCACTGTAATTCACAAACCTGCAGAGTTATAAATGACAGCTATCGTCCAAAAATATACTGAAGTAAGGCTGCCAAGAGGACTTGAAAGCGGGGCAGAATTGCAGGAAACCGATTTCAGGAGGTAGACTGGAATTGCATTGAAAGCATAGGAAAAGAGGCAGAACGTCTACCATGATGCACTTGGCCAAAAAGGGCGTATGCGTTTTTTCCTGAATATATTCAGGAAAAAACGCATACGCCCTTTTTGGCCAACCAAGCAAGCTTGCAAAGGAAATCTGCACTACAATGAAGTCTCACTTCCCCCCGGTCAAAAGGGCCATCTGAAAAAAGTGTAAAATCCAGAAAGGCAGGACAGGCCATGGAGAACTGGGAGCCTTGTTATGCTGATGGGCGGGATGTAAATTGCCAACAGACACTCGGGAGAAGTGTATGGTGTTTCCTGAAACATCTAAAAAACAAAGCAACAGAGCCTAGGGCACTTCCACTTATGGTCCTATAGCTTAGGGAAATTAAAATCAAAAAGACACAGCCACCCCAAAGTTTGGGACGCCTCTGTTTACAAGAACCTCGTTTACAGTACAAGTTCAACATCGCAGAAAGTGAAAAATGGATAAAGAAGTTGTGGTATTTACTTACAAAGCAATATCACTCAGCAATGAAATCTATGTCATCAGGCCCTTAGCAGCACAATGAGTGGATTCAGGTATGATGACTCTAACTGAAATAAGTCACACAGAAAAAGAAACATCATAAGATATCAGTAATACACGGAATGTAAACTTGGCTACACAGGAACTGAATTACAGAACAGAACAGGGTCTCAAATTTAGAAAACCAACTTATGCTTGCTTAAGGGGAAAGGTGAGTTGGGGTGCTGCATAAAACCAGAGATTGAAATGAGCACAGATAAAGTTCCTTAAGCCAAATATGGAATAGACAAGAGCTACTCCTTGCTCAACGAAATGGACTCAACACCGCATATTAAATGCCTAAGAATGTACCTGACTAGTAAGTATCTTAAAACCTATGGATTGCTATGTCTCCGAAAGAGAATCAAGCATGTGTACAGGGGCATAAACGCAGCAGTGATAGGATTGGAGAGGTTCGGTGAGCAAATGAAGACCCTTTGAAGTCATATTGCATGGTACCCATTCCACGGGTTTCAACTACCCAGGTTTAAGGTATTCTTCCTTCAGCTAAAACATGCATGTGGAACCTAGAGTATGATCAACCATGTGATCGGGAGACGTGTTCAAATATGTCTCAGTTTTCGTACCCTGGTACTCGGGTGCAACATTCCAGACGCTTTACTAACACCCTCCCGACTTGGAGAGTCAGTCTCTTTAACCTCCTGTTTGGCCCAGTTTGCAATTTCTGCGGAAGATGAACAGGAATAGCGAGAACCAATGAGAGACTAGCTGGAGGTGTCTGGACGGGCAAATTTAACTCTCATTTCCCACCAGGAAGAGGAATTAACCAAAGGCTCAGCGTGCTGTGCCGGAACCAGATTAGGGCCTGAAGCCATCCTGCGGTGTTGCGGCCAGCTCAAAAGAAAGCGAGTTGAAGAAAGGAGCTCAGGGGCACTGTAATTCACAAACCTGCAGAGTTATAAATGACAGCTATCGTCCAAAAATATACTGAAGTAAGGCTGCCAAGAGGACTTGAAAGCGGGGCAGAATTGCAGGAAACCGATTTCAGGAGGTAGACTGGAATTGCATTGAAAGCATAGGAAAAGAGGCAGAACGTCCACAATGATGCACTTGGCCAAAAAGGGCGTATGCATTTTTTCCTGAATATATTCAGGAAAAAACGCATATGCCCTTTTTGGCCAACCAAGCAAGCTTGCAAAGGAAATCTGCACTACAATGAAGTCTCACTTCCCCCCGGTCAAAAGGGCCATCTGAAAAAAGTGTAAAATCCAGAAAGGCAGGACAGGCCATGGAGAACTGGGAGCCTTGTTATGCTGATGGGCGGGATGTAAATTGCCAACAGACACTCGGGACAAGTGTATGGTGTTTCCTGAAACATCTAAAAAACAAAGCAACAGAGCCTAGGGCACTTCCACTTATGGTCCTATAGCTTAGGGAAATTAAAATCAGAAAGACACAGCCACCCCAAAGTTTGGGACGCCTCTGTTTACAAGAACCTCGTTTACAGTACAAGTTCAACACCGCAGAAAGTGAAAAATGGATAAAGAAGTTGTGGTATTTACTTACAAAGCAATATCACTCAGCAATGAAATCTATGTCATCAGGCCCTTAGCAGCACAATGAGTGGATTCAGGTATGATGATTCTAACTGAAATAAGTCACACAGAAAAAGAAACATCATAAGATATCAGTAATACACGGAATGTAAACTTGGCTACACAGGAACTGAATTACAGAACAGAACAGGGTCTCAAATTTAGAAAACCAACTTATGCTTGCTTAAGGGGAAAGGTGAGTTGGGGTGCTGCATAAAACCAGAGATTGAAATGAGCACAGATAAAGTTCCTTAAGCCAAATATGGAATAGACAAGAGCTACTCCTTGCTCAATGAAATGGACTCAACACCGCATATTAAATGCCTAAGAATGTACCTGACTAGTAAGTATCTTAAAACCTATGGATTGCTATGTCTCCGAAAGAGAATCAAGCATGTGTACAGGGGCATAAACGCAGCAGTGATAGGATTGGAGAGGTTCGGTGAGCAAATGAAGACCCTTTGAAGTCATATTGCATGGTACCCATTCCACGGGTTTCAACTACCCAGGTTTAAGGTATTCTTCCTTCAGGTAAAACATGCATGTGGAACCTAGAGTATGATCAACCATGTGATCGGGAGACGTGTTCAAATATGTCTCAGTTTTCGTACCCTGGTACTCGGGTGCAACATTCCAGACGCTTTACTAACACCCTCCCGACTTGGAGAGTCAGTCCCTTTAACCTCCTGTTTGGCCCAGTTTGCAATTTCTGCGGAAGATGAACAGGAATAGCGAGAACCAATGAGAGACTAGCTGGAGGTGTCTGGACGGGCAAATTTAACTCTCATTTCCCACCAGGAAGAGGAATTAACCAAAGGCTCAGCGTGCCGTGCCGGAACCAGATTAGGGCCTGAAGCCATCCTGCGGTGTTGCGGCCAGCTCAAAAGAAAGCGAGTTGAAGAAAGGAGCTCAGGGGCACTGTAATTCACAAACCTGCAGAGTTATAAATGACAGCTATCGTCCAAAAATATACTGAAGTAAGGCTGCCAAGAGGACTTGAAAGCGGGGCAGAATTGCAGGAAACCGATTTCAGGAGGTAGACTGGAATTGCATTGAAAGCATAGGAAAAGAGGCAGAACGTCCACCATGATGCACTTGGCCAAAAAGGGCGTATGCGTTTTTTCCTGAATATATTCAGGAAAAAACGCATACGCCCTTTTTGGCCAACCAAGCAAGCTTGCAAAGGAAATCTGCACTACAATGAAGTCTCACTTGCCCCCGGTCAAAAGGGCCATCTGAAAAAAGTGTAAAATCCAGAAAGGCAGGACAGGCCATGGAGAACTGGGAGCCTTGTTATGCTGATGGGCGGGATGTAAATTGCCAACAGACACTCGGGAGAAGTGTATGGTGTTTCCTGAAACATCTAAAAAACAAAGCAACAGAGCCTAGGGCACTTCCACTTATGGTCCTATAGCTTAGGGAAATTAAAATCAAAAAGACACAGCCACCCCAAAGTTTGGGACGCCTCTGTTTACAAGAACCTCGTTTACCGTACAAGTTCAACATCGCAGAAAGTGAAAAATGGATAAAGAAGTTGTGGTATTTACTTACAAAGCAATATCACTCAGCAATGAAATCTATGTCATCAGGCCCTTAGCAGCACAATGAGTGGATTCAGGTATGATGATTCTAACTGAAATAAGTCACACAGAAAAAGAAACATCATAAGATATCAGTAATACACGGAATGTAAACTTGGCTACACAGGAACTGAATTACAGAACAGAACAGGGTCTCAAATTTAGAAAACCAACTTATGCTTGCTTAAGGGGAAAGGTGAGTTGGGATGCTGCATAAAACCAGAGATTGAAATGAGCACAGATAAAGTTCCTTAAGCCAAATATGGAATAGACAAGAGCTACTCCTTGCTCAACGAAAGGGACTAAACACCGCATATTAAACGCCTAAGAATGTACCTGACTAGTAAGTATCTTAAAACCTATGGATTGCTATGTCTCCGAAAGAGAATCAAGCATGTGTACAGGGGCATAAACGCAGCAGTGATAGGATTGGAGAGGTTCGGTGAGCAAATGAAGACCCTTTGAAGTCATATTGCATGGTACCCATTCCACGGGTTTCAACTACCCAGGTTTAAGGTATTCTTCCTTCAGCTAAAACATGCATGTGGAACCTAGAGTATGATCAACCATGTGATCGGGAGACGTGTTCAAATATGTCTCAGTTTTCGTACCCTGGTACTCGGGTGCAACATTCCAGACGCTTTACTAACACCCTCCCGACTTGGAGAGTCAGTCCCTTTAACCTCCTGTTTGGCCCAGTTTGCAATTTCTGCGGAAGATGAACAGGAATAGCGAGAACCAATGAGAGACTAGCTGGAGGTGTCTGGACGGGCAAATTTAACTCTCATTTCCCACCAGGAAGAGGAATTAACCAAAGGCTCAGCGTGCCGTGCCGGAACCAGATTAGGGCCTGAAGCCATCCTGCGGTGTTGCGGCCAGCTCAAAAGAAAGCGAGTTGAAGAAAGGAGCTCAGGGGCACTGTAATTCACAAACCTGCAGAGTTATAAATGACAGCTATCGTCCAAAAATATACTGAAGTAAGGCTGCCAAGAGGACTTGAAAGCGGGGCAGAATTGCAGGAAACCGATTTCAGGAGGTAGACTGGAATTGCATTGAAAGCATAGGAAACGAGGCAGAATGTCCACAATGATGCACTTGGCCAAAAAGTGCATATGCGTTTTTTCCTGAATATATTCAGGAAAAAACGCATAAGCCCTTTTTGGCCAACCAAGCAAGCTTGCAAAGGAAATCTGCACTACAATGAAGTCTCACTTCCCCCCGGTCAAAAGGGCCATCTGAAAAAAGTGTAAAATCCAGAAAGGCAGGACAGGCCATGGAGAACTGGGAGCCTTGTTATGCTGATGGGCGGGATGTAAATTGCCAACAGACACTCGGGAGAAGTGTATGGTGTTTCCTGAAACATCTAAAAAACAAAGCAACAGAGCCTAGGGCACTTCCACTTATGGTCCTATAGCTTAGGGAAATTAAAATCAAAAAGACACAGCCACCCCAAAGTTTGGGACGCCTCTGTTTACAAGAACCTCGTTTACCGTACAAGTTCAATATCACAGAAAGTGAAAAATGGATAAAGAACTTGTGGTACTTACGTACAATGCAGTATCACTCAGCAATGAAATCTATGTCATCAGGCCCGTAGCAGCATAATGAGTGGATTCAGGTACGATGATTCTAACTGAAATAAGTCACACAGAAAAAGAAACATCATAAGATATCAGTAATACACGGAATGTAAACTTGGCTACACAGGAACTGAATTACAGAACAGAACAGGGTCTCAAATTTAGAAAACCAACTTATGCTTGCTTAAGGGGAAAGGTGAGTTGGGGTGCTGCATAAAACCAGAGATTGAAATGAGCACAGATAAAGTTCCTTAAGCCAAATATGGAATAGACAAGAGCTACTCCTTGCTCAACGAAATGGACACAACAGCGCATATTAAACGCCTAAGAATGTACCTGACTAGTAAGTATCTTAAAACCTATGGATTGCTATGTCTCCGAAAGAGAATCAAGCATGTGTACAGGGGCATAAACGCAGCAGTGATAGGATTGGAGAGGTTTGGTGAGCAAATGAAGACCCTCTGAAGTCATATTGCATGGTACCCATTCCACGGGTTTCAACTACCCAGGTTTAAGGTATTCTTCCTTCAGCTAAAACATGCATGTGGAACCTAGAGTATGATCAACCATGTGATCGGGAGACGTGTTCAAATATGTCTCAGTTTTCGTACCCTGGTACTCGGGTGCAACATTCCAGACGCTTTACTAACACCCTCCCGACTTGGAGAGTCAGTCTCTTTAACCTCCTGTTTGGCCCAGTTTGCAATTTCTGCGGAAGATGAACAGGAATAGCGAGAACCAATGAGAGACTAGCTGGAGGTGTCTGGACGGGCAAATTTAACTCTCATTTCCCACCAGGAAGAGGAATTAACCAAAGGCTCAGCGTGCCGTGCCGGAACCAGATTAGGGCCTGAAGCCATCCTGCGGTGTTGCGGCCAGCTCAAAAGAAAGCGAGTTGAAGAAAGGAGCTCAGGGGCACTGTAATTCACAAACCTGCAGAGTTATAAATGAGAGCTATCGTCCAAAAATATACTGAAGTAAGGCTGCCAAGAGGACTTGAAAGCGGGGCAGAATTGCAGGAAACCGATTTCAGGAGGTAGACTGGAATTGCATTGAAAGCATAGGAAAAGAGGCAGAACTTCCACAATGATGCACTTGGCCAAAAAGGGCGTATGCGTTTTTTCCTGAATATATTCAGGAAAAAACGCATATGCCCTTTTTGGCCAACCAAGCAAGCTTGCAAAGGAAATCTGCACTACAATGAAGTCTCACTTCCCCCCGGTCAAAAGGGCCATCTGAAAAAAGTGTAAAATCCAGAAAGGCAGGACAGGCCATGGAGAACTGGGAGCCTTGTTATGCTGATGGGCGGGATGTAAATTGCCAACAGACACTCGGGAGAAGTGTATGGTGTTTCCTGAAACATCTAAAAAACAAAGCAACAGAGCCTAGGGCACTTCCACTTATGGTCCTATAGCTTAGGGAAATTAAAATCAAAAAGACACAGCCACCCCAAAGTTTGGGACGCCTCTGTTTACAAGAACCTCGTTTACAGTACAAGTTCAACACCGCAGAAAGTGAAAAATGGATAAAGAAGTTGTGGTATTTACTTACAAAGCAATATCACTCAGCAATGAAATCTATGTCATCAGGCCCTTAGCAGCACAATGAGTGGATTCAGGTATGATGATTCTAACTGAAATAAGTCACACAGAAAAAGAAACATCATAAGATATCAGTAATACACGGAATGTAAACTTGGCTACACAGGAACTGAATTACAGAACAGAACAGGGTCTCAAATTTAGAAAACCAACTTATGCTTGCTTAAGGGGAAAGGTGAGTTGGGGTGCTGCATAAAACCAGAGATTGAAATGAGCACAGATAAAGTTCCTTAAGACAAATATGGAATAGACAAGAGCTACTCCTTGCTCAATGAAATGGACTCAACACCGCATATTAAATGCCTAAGAATGTACCTGACTAGTAAGTATCTTAAAACCTATGGATTGCTATGTCTCCGAAAGAGAATCAAGCATGTGTACAGGGGCATAAACGCAGCAGTGATAGGATTGGAGAGGTTCGGTGAGCAAATGAAGACCCTTTGAAGTCATATTGCATGGTACCCATTCCACGGGTTTCAACTACCCAGGTTTAAGGTATTCTTCCTTCAGCTAAAACATGCATGTGGAACCTAGAGTATGATCAACCATGTGATCGGGAGACGTGTTCAAATATGTCTCAGTTTTCGTACCCTGGTACTCGGGTGCAACATTCCAGACGCTTTACTAACACCCTCCCGACTTGGAGAGTCAGTCCCTTTAACCTCCTGTTTGGCCCAGTTTGCAATTTCTGCGGAAGATGAACAGGAATAGCGAGAACCAATGAGAGACTAGCTGGAGGTGTCTGGACGGGCAAATTTAACTCTCATTTCCCACCAGGAAGAGGAATTAACCAAAGGCTCAGCGTGCCGTGCCGGAACCAGATTAGGGCCTGAAGCCATCCTGCGGTGTTGCGGCCAGCTCAAAAGAAAGCGAGTTGAAGAAAGGAGCTCAGGGGCACTGTAATTCACAAACCTGCAGAGTTATAAATGACAGCTATCGTCCAAAAATATACTGAAGTAAGGCTGCCAAGAGGACTTGAAAGCGGGGCAGAATTGCAGGAAACCGATTTCAGGAGGTAGACTGGAATTGCATTGAAAGCATAGGAAAAGAGGCAGAACGTCCACCATGATGCACTTGGCCAAAAAGGGCGTATGCGTTTTTTCCTGAATATATTCAGGAAAAAACGCATACGCCCTTTTTGGCCAACCAAGCAAGCTTGCAAAGGAAATCTGCACTACAATGAAGTCTCACTTCCCCCCGGTCAAAAGGGCCATCTGAAAAAAGTGTAAAATCCAGAAAGGCAGGACAGGCCATGGAGAACTGGGAGCCTTGTTATGCTGATGGGCGGGATGTAAATTGCCAACAGACACTCGGGAGAAGTGTATGGTGTTTCCTGAAACATCTAAAAAACAAAGCAACAGAGCCTAGGGCACTTCCACTTATGGTCCTATAGCTTAGGGAAATTAAAATCAAAAAGACACAGCCACCCCAAAGTTTGGGATGCCTCTGTTTACAAGAACCTCGTTTACAGTACAAGTTCAACATCGCAGAAAGTGAAAAATGGATAAAGAAGTTGTGGTATTTACTTACAAAGCAATATCACTCAGCAATGAAATCTATGTCATCAGGCCCTTAGCAGCACAATGAGTGGATTCAGGTATGATGATTCTAACTGAAATAAGTCACACAGAAAAAGAAACATCATAAGATATCAGTAATACACGGAATGTAAACTTGGCTACACAGGAACTGAATTACAGAACAGAACAGGGTCTCAAATTTAGAAAACCAACTTATGCTTGCTTAAGGGGAAAGGTGAGTTGGGGTGCTGCATAAAACCAGAGATTGAAATGAGCACAGATAAAGTTCCTTAAGCCAAATATGGAATAGACAAGAGCTACTCCTTGCTCAACGAAATGGACTCAACACCGCATATTAAATGCCTAAGAATGTACCTGACTAGTAAGTATCTTAAAACCTATGGATTGCTATGTCTCCGAAAGAGAATCAAGCATGTGTACAGGGGCATAAACGCAGCAGTGATAGGATTGGAGAGGTTCGGTGAGCAAATGAAGACCCTTTGAAGTCATATTGCATGGTACCCATTCCACGGGTTTCAACTACCCAGGTTTAAGGTATTCTTCCTTCAGCTAAAACATGCATGTGGAACCTAGAGTATGATCAACCATGTGATCGGGAGACGTGTTCAAATATGTCTCAGTTTTCGTACCCTGGTACTCGGGTGCAACATTCCAGACGCTTTACTAACACCCTCCCGACTTGGAGAGTCAGTCTCTTTAACCTCCTGTTTGGCCCAGTTTGCAATTTCTGCGGAAGATGAACAGGAATAGCGAGAACCAATGAGAGACTAGCTGGAGGTGTCTGGACGGGCAAATTTAACTCTCATTTCCCACCAGGAAGAGGAATTAACCAAAGGCTCAGCGTGCCGTGCCGGAACCAGATTAGGGCCTGAAGCCATCCTGCGGTGTTGCGGCCAGCTCAAAAGAAAGCGAGTTGAAGAAAGGAGCTCAGGGGCACTGTAATTCACAAACCTGCAGAGTTATAAATGACAGCTATCGTCCAAAAATATACTGAAGTAAGGCTGCCAAGAGGACTTGAAAGCGGGGCAGAATTGCAGGAAACCGATTTCAGGAGGTAGACTGGAATTGCATTGAAAGCATAGGAAAAGAGGCAGAACGTCCACAATGATGCACTTGGCCAAAAAGGGCGTATGCGTTTTTTCCTGAATATATTCAGGAAAAAACGCATACGCCCTTTTTGGCCAACCAAGCAAGCTTGCAAAGGAAATCTGCACTACAATGAAGTCTCACTTCCCCCCGGTCAAAAGGGCCATCTGAAAAAAGTGTAAAATCCAGAAAGGCAGGACAGGCCATGGAGAACTGGGAGCCTTGTTATGCTGATGGGCGGGATGTAAATTGCCAACAGACACTCGGGAGAAGTGTATGGTGTTTCCTGAAACATCTAAAAAACAAAGCAACAGAGCCTAGGGCACTTCCACTTATGGTCCTATAGCTTAGGGAAATTAAAATCAAAAAGACACAGCCACCCCAAAGTTTGGGACGCCTCTGTTTACAAGAACCTCGTTTACAGTACAAGTTCAACACCGCAGAAAGTGAAAAATGGATAAAGAAGTTGTGGTATTTACTTACAAAGCAATATCACTCAGCAATGAAATCTATGTCATCAGGCCCTTAGCAGCACAATGAGTGGATTCAGGTATGATGATTCTAACTGAAATAAGTCACACAGAAAAAGAAACATCATAAGATATCAGTAATACACGGAATGTAAACTTGGCTACACAGGAACTGAATTACAGAACAGAACAGGGTCTCAAATTTAGAAAACCAACTTATGCTTGCTTAAGGGGAAAGGTGAGTTGGGGTGCTGCATAAAACCAGAGATTGAAATGAGCACAGATAAAGTTCCTTAAGCCAAATATGGAATAGACAAGAGCTACTCCTTGCTCAACGAAATGGACTCAACACCGCATATTAAATGCCTAAGAATGTACCTGACTAGTAAGTATCTTAAAACCTATGGATTGCTATGTCTCCGAAAGAGAATCAAGCATGTGTACAGGGGCATAAACGCAGCAGTGATAGGATTGGAGAGGTTCGGTGAGCAAATGAAGACCCTTTGAAGTCATATTGCATGGTACCCATTCCACGGGTTTCAACTACCCAGGTTTAAGGTATTCTTCCTTCAGCTAAAACATGCATGTGGAACCTAGAGTATGATCAACCATGTGATCGGGAGACGTGTTCAAATATGTCTCAGTTTTCGTACCCTGGTACTCGGGTGCAACATTCCAGACGCTTTACTAACACCCTCCCGACTTGGAGAGTCAGTCCCTTTAACCTCCTGTTTGGCCCAGTTTGCAATTTCTGCGGAAGATGAACAGGAATAGCGAGAACCAATGAGAGACTAGCTGGAGGTGTCTGGACGGGCAAATTTAACTCTCATTTCCCACCAGGAAGAGGAATTAACCAAAGGCTCAGCGTGCCGTGCCGGAACCAGATTAGGGCCTGAAGCCATCCTGCGGTGTTGCGGCCAGCTCAAAAGAAAGCGAGTTGAAGAAAGGAGCTCAGGGGCACTGTAATTCACAAACCTGCAGAGTTATAAATGACAGCTATCGTCCAAAAATATACTGAAGTAAGGCTGCCAAGAGGACTTGAAAGCGGGGCAGAATTGCAGGAAACCGATTTCAGGAGGTAGACTGGAATTGCATTGAAAGCATAGGAAAAGAGGCAGAACGTCCACCATGATGCACTTGGCCAAAAAGGGCGTATGCGTTTTTTCCTGAATATATTCAGGAAAAAACGCATACGCCCTTTTTGGCCAACCAAGCAAGCTTGCAAAGGAAATCTGCACTACAATGAAGTCTCACTTCCCCCCGGTCAAAAGGGCCATCTGAAAAAAGTGTAAAATCCAGAAAGGCAGGACAGGCCATGGAGAACTGGGAGCCTTGTTATGCTGATGGGCGGGATGTAAATTGCCAACAGACACTCGGGAGAAGTGTATGGTGTTTCCTGAAACATCTAAAAAACAAAGCAACAGAGCCTAGGGCACTTCCACTTATGGTCCTATAGCTTAGGGAAATTAAAATCAAAAAGACACAGCCACCCCAAAGTTTGGGATGCCTCTGTTTACAAGAACCTCGTTTACAGTACAAGTTCAACATCGCAGAAAGTGAAAAATGGATAAAGAAGTTGTGGTATTTACTTACAAAGCAATATCACTCAGCAATGAAATCTATGTCATCAGGCCCTTAGCAGCACAATGAGTGGATTCAGGTATGATGATTCTAACTGAAATAAGTCACACAGAAAAAGAAACATCATAAGATATCAGTAATACACGGAATGTAAACTTGGCTACACAGGAACTGAATTACAGAACAGAACAGGGTCTCAAATTTAGAAAACCAACTTATGCTTGCTTAAGGGGAAAGGTGAGTTGGGGTGCTGCATAAAACCAGAGATTGAAATGAGCACAGATAAAGTTCCTTAAGCCAAATATGGAATAGACAAGAGCTACTCCTTGCTCAACGAAATGGACTCAACACCGCATATTAAATGCCTAAGAATGTACCTGACTAGTAAGTATCTTAAAACCTATGGATTGCTATGTCTCCGAAAGAGAATCAAGCATGTGTACAGGGGCATAAACGCAGCAGTGATAGGATTGGAGAGGTTCGGTGAGCAAATGAAGACCCTTTGAAGTCATATTGCATGGTACCCATTCCACGGGTTTCAACTACCCAGGTTTAAGGTATTCTTCCTTCAGCTAAAACATGCATGTGGAACCTAGAGTATGATCAACCATGTGATCGGGAGACGTGTTCAAATATGTCTCAGTTTTCGTACCCTGGTACTCGGGTGCAACATTCCAGACGCTTTACTAACACCCTCCCGACTTGGAGAGTCAGTCTCTTTAACCTCCTGTTTGGCCCAGTTTGCAATTTCTGCGGAAGATGAACAGGAATAGCGAGAACCAATGAGAGACTAGCTGGAGGTGTCTGGACGGGCAAATTTAACTCTCATTTCCCACCAGGAAGAGGAATTAACCAAAGGCTCAGCGTGCCGTGCCGGAACCAGATTAGGGCCTGAAGCCATCCTGCGGTGTTGCGGCCAGCTCAAAAGAAAGCGAGTTGAAGAAAGGAGCTCAGGGGCACTGTAATTCACAAACCTGCAGAGTTATAAATGACAGCTATCGTCCAAAAATATACTGAAGTAAGGCTGCCAAGAGGACTTGAAAGCGGGGCAGAATTGCAGGAAACCGATTTCAGGAGGTAGACTGGAATTGCATTGAAAGCATAGGAAAAGAGGCAGAACGTCCACAATGATGCACTTGGCCAAAAAGGGCGTATGCGTTTTTTCCTGAATATATTCAGGAAAAAACGCATACGCCCTTTTTGGCCAACCAAGCAAGCTTGCAAAGGAAATCTGCACTACAATGAAGTCTCACTTCCCCCCGGTCAAAAGGGCCATCTGAAAAAAGTGTAAAATCCAGAAAGGCAGGACAGGCCATGGAGAACTGGGAGCCTTGTTATGCTGATGGGCGGGATGTAAATTGCCAACAGACACTCGGGAGAAGTGTATGGTGTTTCCTGAAACATCTAAAAAACAAAGCAACAGAGCCTAGGGCACTTCCACTTATGGTCCTATAGCTTAGGGAAATTAAAATCAAAAAGACACAGCCACCCCAAAGTTTGGGACGCCTCTGTTTACAAGAACCTCGTTTACAGTACAAGTTCAACACCGCAGAAAGTGAAAAATGGATAAAGAAGTTGTGGTATTTACTTACAAAGCAATATCACTCAGCAATGAAATCTATGTCATCAGGCCCTTAGCAGCACAATGAGTGGATTCAGGTATGATGATTCTAACTGAAATAAGTCACACAGAAAAAGAAACATCATAAGATATCAGTAATACACGGAATGTAAACTTGGCTACACAGGAACTGAATTACAGAACAGAACAGGGTCTCAAATTTAGAAAACCAACTTATGCTTGCTTAAGGGGAAAGGTGAGTTGGGGTGCTGCATAAAACCAGAGATTGAAATGAGCACAGATAAAGTTCCTTAAGCCAAATATGGAATAGACAAGAGCTACTCCTTGCTCAACGAAATGGACTCAACACCGCATATTAAATGCCTAAGAATGTACCTGACTAGTAAGTATCTTAAAACCTATGGATTGCTATGTCTCCGAAAGAGAATCAAGCATGTGTACAGGGGCATAAACGCAGCAGTGATAGGATTGGAGAGGTTCGGTGAGCAAATGAAGACCCTTTGAAGTCATATTGCATGGTACCCATTCCACGGGTTTCAACTACCCAGGTTTAAGGTATTCTTCCTTCAGCTAAAACATGCATGTGGAACCTAGAGTATGATCAACCATGTGATCGGGAGACGTGTTCAAATATGTCTCAGTTTTCGTACCCTGGTACTCGGGTGCAACATTCCAGACGCTTTACTAACACCCTCCCGACTTGGAGAGTCAGTCCCTTTAACCTCCTGTTTGGCCCAGTTTGCAATTTCTGCGGAAGATGAACAGGAATAGCGAGAACCAATGAGAGACTAGCTGGAGGTGTCTGGACGGGCAAATTTAACTCTCATTTCCCACCAGGAAGAGGAATTAACCAAAGGCTCAGCGTGCCGTGCCGGAACCAGATTAGGGCCTGAAGCCATCCTGCGGTGTTGCGGCCAGGTCACAAGAAAGCGAGTTGAAGAAAGGAGCTCAGGGGCACTGTAATTCACAAACCTGCAGAGTTATAAATGACAGCTATCGTCCAAAAATATACTGAAGTAAGGCTGCCAAGAGGACTTGAAAGCGGGGCAGAATTGCAGGAAACTGATTTCAGGAGGTAGACTGGAATTGCATTGAAAGCATAGGAAAAGAGGCAGAACGTCCACCATGATGCACTTGGCCAAAAAGGGCGAATGCGTTTTTTCCTGAATATATTCAGGAAAAAACGCATACGCCCTTTTTGGCCAACCAAGCAAGCTTGCAAAGGAAATCTGCACTACAATGAAGTCTCACTTGCCCCCGGTCAAAAGGGCCATCTGAAAAAAGTGTAAAATCCAGAAAGGCAGGACAGGCCATGGAGAACTGGGAGCCTTGTTATGCTGATGGGCGGGATGTAAATTGCCAACAGACACTCGGGAGAAGTGTATGGTGTTTCCTGAAACATCTAAAAAACAAAGCAACAGAGCCTAGGGCACTTCCACTTATGGTCCTATAGCTTAGGGAAATTAAAATCAAAAAGACACAGCCACCCCAAAGTTTGGGACGCCTCTGTTTACAAGAACCTCGTTTACCGTACAAGTTCAACATCGCAGAAAGTGAAAAATGGATAAAGAAGTTGTGGTATTTACTTACAAAGCAATATCACTCAGCAATGAAATCTATGTCATCAGGCCCTTAGCAGCACAATGAGTGGATTCAGGTATGATGATTCTAACTGAAATAAGTCACACAGAAAAAGAAACATCATAAGATATCAGTAATACACGGAATGTAAACTTGGCTACACAGGAACTGAATTACAGAACAGAACAGGGTCTCAAATTTAGAAAACCAACTTATGCTTGCTTAAGGGTAAAGGTGAGTTGGGGTGCTGCATAAAACCAGAGATTGAAATGAGCACAGATAAAGTTCCTTAAGCCAAATATGGAATAGACAAGAGCTACTCCTTGCTCAACGAAATGGACTCAACACCGCATATTAAACGCCTAAGAATGTACCTGACTAGTAAGTATCTTAAAACCTATGGATTGCTATGTCTCCGAAAGAGAATCAAGCATGTGTACAGGGGCATAAACGCAGCAGTGATAGGATTGGAGAGGTTCGGTGAGCAAATGAAGACCCTTTGAAGTCATATTGCATGGTACCCATTCCACGGGTTTCAACTACCCAGGTTTAAGGTATTCTTCCTTCAGCTAAAACATGCATGTGGAACCTAGAGTATGATCAACCATGTGATCGGGAGACGTGTTCAAATATGTCTCAGTTTTCGTACCCTGGTACTCGGGTGCAACATTCCAGACGCTTTACTAACACCCTCCCGACTTGGAGAGTCAGTCCCTTTAACCTCCTGTTTGGCCCAGTTTGCAATTTCTGCGGAAGATGAACAGGAATAGCGAGAACCAATGAGAGACTAGCTGGAGGTGTCTGGACGGGCAAATTTAACTCTCATTTCCCACGAGGAAGAGGAATTAACCAAAGGCTCAGCGTGCCGTGCCGGAACCAGATTAGGGCCTGAAGCCATCCTGCGGTGTTGCGGCCAGGTCACAAGAAAGCGAGTTGAAGAAAGGAGCTCAGGGGCAGTGTAATTCACAAACCTGCAGAGTTATAAATGACAGCTATCGTCCAAAAATATACTGAAGTAAGGCTGCCAAGAGGACTTGAAAGCGGGGCAGAATTGCAGGAAACTGATTTCAGGAGGTAGACTGGAATTGCATTGAAAGCATAGGAAAAGAGGCAGAACGTCCACCATGATGCACTTGGCCAAAAAGGGCGTATGTGTTTTTTCCTGAATATATTCAGGAAAAAACGCATACGCCCTTTTTGGCCAACCAAGCAAGCTTGCAAAGGAAATCTGCACTACAATGAAGTCTCACTTGCCCCCGGTCAAAAGGGCCATCTGAAAAAAGTGTAAAATCCAGAAAGGCAGGACAGGCCATGGAGAACTGGGAGCCTTGTTATGCTGATGGGCGGGATGTAAATTGCCAACAGACACTCGGGAGAAGTGTATGGTGTTTCCTGAAACATCTAAAAAACAAAGCAACAGAGCCTAGGGCACTTCCACTTATGGTCCTATAGCTTAGGGAAATTAAAATCAAAAAGACACAGCCACCCCAAAGTTTGGGACGCCTCTGTTTACAAGAACCTCGTTTACAGTACAAGTTCAACATCGCAGAAAGTGAAAAATGGATAAAGAAGTTGTGGTATTTACTTACAAAGCAATATCACTCAGCAATGAAATCTATGTCATCAGGCCCTTAGCAGCACAATGAGTGGATTCAGGTATGATGATTCTAACTGAAATAAGTCACACAGAAAAAGAAACATCATAAGATATCAGTAATACACGGAATGTAAACTTGGCTACACAGGAACTGAATTACAGAACAGAACAGGGTCTCAAATTTAGAAAACCAACTTATGCTTGCTTAAGGGTAAAGGTGAGTTGGGGTGCTGCATAAAACCAGAGATTGAAATGAGCACAGATAAAGTTCCTTAAGCCAAATATGGAATAGACAAGAGCTACTCCTTGCTCAACGAAATGGACTCAACACCGCATATTAAACGCCTAAGAATGTACCTGACTAGTAAGTATCTTAAAACCTATGGATTGCTATGTCTCCGAAAGAGAATCAAGCATGTGTACAGGGGCATAAACGCAGCAGTGATAGGATTGGAGAGGTTCGGTGAGCAAATGAAGACCCTTTGAAGTCATATTGCATGGTACCCATTCCACGGGTTTCAGCTACCCAGGTTTAAGGTATTCTTCCTTCAGCTAAAACATGCATGTGGAACCTAGAGTATGATCAACCATGTGATCGGGAGACGTGTTCAAATATGTCTCAGTTTTCGTACCCTGGTACTCGGGTGCAACATTCCAGACGCTTTACTAACACCCTCCCGACTTGGAGAGTCAGTCCCTTTAACCTCCTGTTTGGCCCAGTTTGCAATTTCTGCGGAAGATGAACAGGAATAGCGAGAACCAATGAGAGACTAGCTGGAGGTGTCTGAACGGGCAAATTTAACTCTCATTTCCCACCAGGAAGAGGAATTAACCAAAGGCTCAGCGTGCCGTGCCGGAACCAGATTAGGGCCTGAAGCCATCCTGCGGTGTTGCGGCCAGCTCAAAAGAAAGCGAGTTGAAGAAAGGAGCTCAGGGGCACTGTAATTCACAAACCTGCAGAGTTATAAATGACAGCTATCGTCCAAAAATATACTGAAGTAAGGCTGCCAAGAGGACTTGAAAGCGGGGCAGAATTGCAGGAAACTGATTTCAGGAGGTAGACTGGAATTGCATTGAAAGCATAGGAAAAGAGGCAGAACGTCCACCATGATGCACTTGGCCAAAAAGGGCGTATGCGTTTTTTCCTGAATATATTCAGGAAAAAACGCATACGCCCTTTTTGGCCAACCAAGCAAGCTTGCAAAGGAAATCTGCACTACAATGAAGTCTCACTTGCCCCCGGTCAAAAGGGCCATCTGAAAAAAGTGTAAAATCCAGAAAGGCAGGACAGGCCATGGAGAACTGGGAGCCTTGTTATGCTGATGGGCGGGATGTAAATTGCCAACAGACACTCGGGAGAAGTGTATGGTGTTTCCTGAAACATCTAAAAAACAAAGCAACAGAGCCTAGGGCACTTCCACTTATGGTCCTATAGCTTAGGGAAATTAAAATCAAAAAGACACAGCCACCCCAAAGTTTGGGACGCCTCTGTTTACAAGAACCTCGTTTACCGTACAAGTTCAACATCGCAGAAAGTGAAAAATGGATAAAGAAGTTGTGGTATTTACTTACAAAGCAATATCACTCAGCAATGAAATCTATGTCATCAGGCCCTTAGCAGCACAATGAGTGGATTCAGGTATGATGATTCTAACTGAAATAAGTCACACAGAAAAAGAAACATCATAAGATATCAGTAATACACGGAATGTAAACTTGGCTACACAGGAACTGAATTACAGAACAGAACAGGGTCTCAAATTTAGAAAACCAACTTATGCTTGCTTAAGGGGAAAGGTGAGTTGGGGTGCTGCATAAAACCAGAGATTGAAATGAGCACAGATAAAGTTCCTTAAGCCAAATATGGAATAGACAAGAGCTACTCCTTGCTCAACGAAATGGACTCAACACCGCATATTAAACGCCTAAGAATGTACCTGACTGGTAAGTATCTTAAAACCTATGGATTGCTATGTCTCCGAAAGAGAATCAAGCATGTGTACAGGGGCATAAACGCAGCAGTGATAGGATTGGAGAGGTTCGGTGAGCAAATGAAGACCCTTTGAAGTCATATTGCATGGTACCCATTCCACGGGTTTCAACTACCCAGGTTTAAGGTATTCTTCCTTCAGCTAAAACATGCATGTGGAACCTAGAGTATGATCAACCATGTGATCGGGAGACGTGTTCAAATATGTCTCAGTTTTCGTACCCTGGTACTCGGGTGCAACATTCCAGACGCTTTACTAACACCCTCCCGACTTGGAGAGTCAGTCCCTTTAACCTCCTGTTTGGCCCAGTTTGCAATTTCTGCGGAAGATGAACAGGAATAGCGAGAACCAATGAGAGACTAGCTGGAGGTGTCTGGACGGGCAAATTTAACTCTCATTTCCCACGAGGAAGAGGAATTAACCAAAGGCTCAGCGTGCCGTGCCGGAACCAGATTAGGGCCTGAAGCCATCCTGCGGTGTTGCGGCCAGGTCACAAGAAAGCGAGTTGAAGAAAGGAGCTCAGGGGCACTGTAATTCACAAACCTGCAGAGTTATAAATGACAGCTATCGTCCAAAAATATACTGAAGTAAGGCTGCCAAGAGGACTTGAAAGCGGGGCAGAATTGCAGGAAACTGATTTCAGGAGGTAGACTGGAATTGCATTGAAAGCATAGGAAAAGAGGCAGAACGTCCACCATGATGCACTTGGCCAAAAAGGGCGTATGTGTTTTTTCCTGAATATATTCAGGAAAAAACGCATACGCCCTTTTTGGCCAACCAAGCAAGCTTGCAAAGGAAATCTGCACTACAATGAAGTCTCACTTGCCCCCGGTCAAAAGGGCCATCTGAAAAAAGTGTAAAATCCAGAAAGGCAGGACAGGCCATGGAGAACTGGGAGCCTTGTTATGCTGATGGGCGGGATGTAAATTGCCAACAGACACTCGGGAGAAGTGTATGGTGTTTCCTGAAACATCTAAAAAACAAAGCAACAGAGCCTAGGGCACTTCCACTTATGGTCCTATAGCTTAGGGAAATTAAAATCAAAAAGACACAGCCACCCCAAAGTTTGGGACGCCTCTGTTTACAAGAACCTCGTTTACCGTACAAGTTCAACATCGCAGAAAGTGAAAAATGGATAAAGAAGTTGTGGTATTTACTTACAAAGCAATATCACTCAGCAATGAAATCTATGTCATCAGGCCCTTAGCAGCACAATGAGTGGATTCAGGTATGATGATTCTAACTGAAATAAGTCACACAGAAAAAGAAACATCATAA
Source organism: Pseudorca crassidens (assembly GCF_039906515.1). NCBI lineage: Eukaryota > Metazoa > Chordata > Mammalia > Artiodactyla > Delphinidae > Pseudorca > Pseudorca crassidens. Next base: position 375,043 of record NW_027136309.1, read on the forward strand.
GATATCAGTAATACACGGAATGTAAACTTGGCTACACAGGAACTGAATTACAGAACAGAACAGGGTCTCAAATTTAGAAAACCAACTTATGCTTGCTTAAGGGGAAAGGTGAGTTGGGGTGCTGCATAAAACCAGAGATTGAAATGAGCACAGATAAAGTTCCTTAAGCCAAATATGGAATAGACAAGAGCTACTCCTTGCTCAACGAAATGGACTCAACACCGCATATTAAACGCCTAAGAATGTACCTGACTGGTAAGTATCTTAAAACCTATGGATTGCTATGTCTCCGAAAGAGAATCAAGCATGTGTACAGGGGCATAAACGCAGCAGTGATAGGATTGGAGAGGTTCGGTGAGCAAATGAAGACCCTTTGAAGTCATATTGCATGGTACCCATTCCACGGGTTTCAACTACCCAGGTTTAAGGTATTCTTCCTTCAGCTAAAACATGCATGTGGAACCTAGAGTATGATCAACCATGTGATCGGGAGACGTGTTCAAATATGTCTCAGTTTTCGTACCCTGGTACTCGGGTGCAACATTCCAGACGCTTTACTAACACCCTCCCGACTTGGAGAGTCAGTCCCTTTAACCTCCTGTTTGGCCCAGTTTGCAATTTCTGCGGAAGATGAACAGGAATAGCGAGAACCAATGAGAGACTAGCTGGAGGTGTCTGGACGGGCAAATTTAACTCTCATTTCCCACGAGGAAGAGGAATTAACCAAAGGCTCAGCGTGCCGTGCCGGAACCAGATTAGGGCCTGAAGCCATCCTGCGGTGTTGCGGCCAGGTCACAAGAAAGCGAGTTGAAGAAAGGAGCTCAGGGGCACTGTAATTCACAAACCTGCAGAGTTATAAATGACAGCTATCGTCCAAAAATATACTGAAGTAAGGCTGCCAAGAGGACTTGAAAGCGGGGCAGAATTGCAGGAAACTGATTTCAGGAGGTAGACTGGAATTGCATTGAAAGCATAGGAAAAGAGGCAGAACGTCCACCATGATGCACTTGGCCAAAAAGGGCGTATGTGTTTTTTCCTGAATATATTCAGGAAAAAACGCATACGCCCTTTTTGGCCAACCAAGCAAGCTTGCAAAGGAAATCTGCACTACAATGAAGTCTCACTTGCCCCCGGTCAAAAGGGCCATCTGAAAAAAGTGTAAAATCCAGAAAGGCAGGACAGGCCATGGAGAACTGGGAGCCTTGTTATGCTGATGGGCGGGATGTAAATTGCCAACAGACACTCGGGAGAAGTGTATGGTGTTTCCTGAAACATCTAAAAAACAAAGCAACAGAGCCTAGGGCACTTCCACTTATGGTCCTATAGCTTAGGGAAATTAAAATCAAAAAGACACAGCCACCCCAAAGTTTGGGACGCCTCTGTTTACAAGAACCTCGTTTACAGTACAAGTTCAACATCGCAGAAAGTGAAAAATGGATAAAGAAGTTGTGGTATTTACTTACAAAGCAATATCACTCAGCAATGAAATCTATGTCATCAGGCCCTTAGCAGCACAATGAGTGGATTCAGGTATGATGATTCTAACTGAAATAAGTCACACAGAAAAAGAAACATCATAAGATATCAGTAATACACGGAATGTAAACTTGGCTACACAGGAACTGAATTACAGAACAGAACAGGGTCTCAAATTTAGAAAACCAACTTATGCTTGCTTAAGGGTAAAGGTGAGTTGGGGTGCTGCATAAAACCAGAGATTGAAATGAGCACAGATAAAGTTCCTTAAGCCAAATATGGAATAGACAAGAGCTACTCCTTGCTCAACGAAATGGACTCAACACCGCATATTAAACGCCTAAGAATGTACCTGTCTAGTAAGTATCTTAAAACCTATGGATTGCTATGTCTCCGAAAGAGAATCAAGCATGTGTACAGGGGCATAAACGCAGCAGTGATAGGATTGGAGAGGTTCGGTGAGCAAATGAAGACCCTTTGAAGTCATATTGCATGGTACCCATTCCACGGGTTTCAACTACCCAGGTTTAAGGTATTCTTCCTTCAGCTAAAACATGCATGTGGAACCTAGAGTATGATCAACCATGTGATCGGGAGACGTGTTCAAATATGTCTCAGTTTTCGTACCCTGGTACTCGGGTGCAACATTCCAGACGCTTTACTAACACCCTCCCGACTTGGAGAGTCAGTCCCTTTAACCTCCTGTTTGGCCCAGTTTGCAATTTCTGCGGAAGATGAACAGGAATAGCGAGAACCAATGAGAGACTAGCTGGAGGTGTCTGGACGGGCAAATTTAACTCTCATTTCCCACCAGGAAGAGGAATTAACCAAAGGCTCAGCGTGCCGTGCCGGAACCAGATTAGGGCCTGAAGCCATCCTGCGGTGTTGCGGCCAGCTCAAAAGAAAGCGAGTTGAAGAAAGGAGCTCAGGGGCACTGTAATTCACAAACCTGCAGAGTTATAAATGACAGCTATCGTCCAAAAATATACTGAAGTAAGGCTGCCAAGAGGACTTGAAAGCGGGGCAGAATTGCAGGAAACTGATTTCAGGAGGTAGACTGGAATTGCATTGAAAGCATAGGAAAAGAGGCAGAACGTCCACCATGATGCACTTGGCCAAAAAGGGCGTATGCGTTTTTTCCTGAATATATTCAGGAAAAAACGCATACGCCCTTTTTGGCCAACCAAGCAAGCTTGCAAAGGAAATCTGCACTACAATGAAGTCTCACTTGCCCCCGGTCAAAAGGGCCATCTGAAAAAAGTGTAAAATCCAGAAAGGCAGGACAGGCCATGGAGAACTGGGAGCCTTGTTATGCTGATGGGCGGGATGTAAATTGCCAACAGACACTCGGGAGAAGTGTATGGTGTTTCCTGAAACATCTAAAAAACAAAGCAACAGAGCCTAGGGCACTTCCACTTATGGTCCTATAGCTTAGGGAAATTAAAATCAAAAAGACACAGCCACCCCAAAGTTTGGGACGCCTCTGTTTACAAGAACCTCGTTTACCGTACAAGTTCAACATCGCAGAAAGTGAAAAATGGATAAAGAAGTTGTGGTATTTACTTACAAAGCAATATCACTCAGCAATGAAATCTATGTCATCAGGCCCTTAGCAGCACAATGAGTGGATTCAGGTATGATGATTCTAACTGAAATAAGTCACACAGAAAAAGAAACATCATAAGATATCAGTAATACACGGAATGTAAACTTGGCTACACAGGAACTGAATTACAGAACAGAACAGGGTCTCAAATTTAGAAAACCAACTTATGCTTGCTTAAGGGTAAAGGTGAGTTGGGGTGCTGCATAAAACCAGAGATTGAAATGAGCACAGATAAAGTTCCTTAAGCCAAATATGGAATAGACAAGAGCTACTCCTTGCTCAACGAAATGGACTCAACACCGCATATTAAACGCCTAAGAATGTACCTGACTGGTAAGTATCTTAAAACCTATGGATTGCTATGTCTCCGAAAGAGAATCAAGCATGTGTACAGGGGCATAAACGCAGCAGTGATAGGATTGGAGAGGTTCGGTGAGCAAATGAAGACCCTTTGAAGTCATATTGCATGGTACCCATTCCACGGGTTTCAACTACCCAGGTTTAAGGTATTCTTCCTTCAGCTAAAACATGCATGTGGAACCTAGAGTATGATCAACCATGTGATCGGGAGACGTGTTCAAATATGTCTCAGTTTTCGTACCCTGGTACTCGGGTGCAACATTCCAGACGCTTTACTAACACCCTCCCGACTTGGAGAGTCAGTCCCTTTAACCTCCTGTTTGGCCCAGTTTGCAATTTCTGCGGAAGATGAACAGGAATAGCGAGAACCAATGAGAGACTAGCTGGAGGTGTCTGGACGGGCAAATTTAACTCTCATTTCCCACCAGGAAGAGGAATTAACCAAAGGCTCAGCGTGCCGTGCCGGAACCAGATTAGGGCCTGAAGCCATCCTGCGGTGTTGCGGCCAGCTCAAAAGAAAGCGAGTTGAAGAAAGGAGCTCAGGGGCACTGTAATTCACAAACCTGCAGAGTTATAAATGACAGCTATCGTCCAAAAATATACTGAAGTAAGGCTGCCAAGAGGACTTGAAAGCGGGGCAGAATTGCAGGAAACCGATTTCAGGAGGTAGACTGGAATTGCATTGAAAGCATAGGAAAAGAGGCAGAACGTCCACCATGATGCACTTGGCCAAAAAGGGCGTATGCGTTTTTTCCTGAATATATTCAGGAAAAAACGCATACGCACTTTTTGGCCAACCAAGCAAGCTTGCAAAGGAAATCTGCACTACAATGAAGTCTCACTTCCCCCCGGTCAAAAGGGCCATCTGAAAAAAGTGTAAAATCCAGAAAGGCAGGACAGGCCATGGAGAACTGGGAGCCTTGTTATGCTGATGGGCGGGATGTAAATTGCCAACAGACACTCGGGAGAAGTGTATGGTGTTTCCTGAAACATCTAAAAAACAAAGCAACAGAGCCTAGGGCACTTCCACTTATGGTCCTATAGCTTAGGGAAATTAAAATCAAAAAGACACAGCCACCCCAAAGTTTGGGACGCCTCTGTTTACAAGAACCTCGTTTACAGTACAAGTTCAACATCGCAGAAAGTGAACAATGGATAAAGAAGTTGTGGTATTTACTTACAAAGCAATATCACTCAGCAATGAAATCTATGTCATCAGGCCCTGAGCAGCACAATGAGTGGATTCAGGTATGATGATTCTAACTGAAATAAGTCACACAGAAAAAGAAACATCATAAGATATCAGTAATACACGGAATGTAAACTTGGCTACACAGGAACTGAATTACAGAACAGAACAGGGTCTCAAATTTAGAAAACCAACTTATGCTTGCTTAAGGGTAAAGGTGAGTTGGGGTGCTGCATAAAACCAGAGATTGAAATGAGCACAGATAAAGTTCCTTAAGCCAAATATGGAATAGACAAGAGCTACTCCTTGCTCAACGAAATGGACTCAACACCGCATATTAAACGCCTAAGAATGTACCTGACTAGTAAGTATCTTAAAACCTATGGATTGCTATGTCTCCGAAAGAGAATCAAGCATGTGTACAGGGGCATAAACGCAGCAGTGATAGGATTGGAGAGGTTCGGTGAGCAAATGAAGACCCTCTGAAGTCATATTGCATGGTACCCATTCCACGGGTTTCAACTACCCAGGTTTAAGGTATTCTTCCTTCAGCTAAAACATGCATGTGGAACCTAGAGTATGATCAACCATGTGATCGGGAGACGTGTTCAAATATGTCTCAGTTTTCGTACCCTGGTACTCGGGTGCAACATTCCAGACGCTTTACTAACACCCTCCCGACTTGGAGAGTCAGTCCCTTTAACCTCCTGTTTGGCCCAGTTTGCAATTTCTGCGGAAGATGAACAGGAATAGCGAGAACCAATGAGAGACTAGCTGGAGGTGTCTGGACGGGCAAATTTAACTCTCATTTCCCACGAGGAAGAGGAATTAACCAAAGGCTCAGCGTGCCGTGCCGGAACCAGATTAGGGCCTGAAGCCATCCTGCGGTGTTGCGGCCAGGTCACAAGAAAGCGAGTTGAAGAAAGGAGCTCAGGGGCACTGTAATTCACAAACCTGCAGAGTTATAAATGACAGCTATCGTCCAAAAATATACTGAAGTAAGGCTGCCAAGAGGACTTGAAAGCGGGGCAGAATTGCAGGAAACTGATTTCAGGAGGTAGACTGGAATTGCATTGAAAGCATAGGAAAAGAGGCAGAACGTCCACCATGATGCACTTGGCCAAAAAGGGCGAATGCGTTTTTTCCTGAATATATTCAGGAAAAAACGCATACGCCCTTTTTGGCCAACCAAGCAAGCTTGCAAAGGAAATCTGCACTAGAATGAAGTCTCACTTGCCCCCGGTCAAAAGGGCCATCTGAAAAAAGTGTAAAATCCAGAAAGGCAGGACAGGCCATGGAGAACTGGGAGCCTTGTTATGCTGATGGGCGGGATGTAAATTGCCAACAGACACTCGGGAGAAGTGTATGGTGTTTCCTGAAACATCTAAAAAACAAAGCAACAGAGCCTAGGGCACTTCCACTTATGGTCCTATAGCTTAGGGAAATTAAAATCAAAAAGACACAGCCACCCCAAAGTTTGGGACGCCTCTGTTTACAAGAACCTCGTTTACCGTACAAGTTCAACATCGCAGAAAGTGAAAAATGGATAAAGAAGTTGTGGTATTTACTTACAAAGCAATATCACTCAGCAATGAAATCTATGTCATCAGGCCCTTAGCAGCACAATGAGTGGATTCAGGTATGATGATTCTAACTGAAATAAGTCACACAGAAAAAGAAACATCATAAGATATCAGTAATACACGGAATGTAAACTTGGCTACACAGGAACTGAATTACAGAACAGAACAGGGTCTCAAATTTAGAAAACCAACTTATGCTTGCTTAAGGGGAAAGGTGAGTTGGGGTGCTGCATAAAACCAGAGATTGAAATGAGCACAGATAAAGTTCCTTAAGCCAAATATGGAATAGACAAGAGCTACTCCTTGCTCAACGAAATGGACTCAACACCGCATATTAAACGCCTAAGAATGTACCTGACTGGTAAGTATCTTAAAACCTATGGATTGCTATGTCTCCGAAAGAGAATCAAGCATGTGTACAGGGGCATAAACGCAGCAGTGATAGGATTGGAGAGGTTCGGTGAGCAAATGAAGACCCTTTGAAGTCATATTGCATGGTACCCATTCCACGGGTTTCAACTACCCAGGTTTAAGGTATTCTTCCTTCAGCTAAAACATGCATGTGGAACCTAGAGTATGATCAACCATGTGATCGGGAGACGTGTTCAAATATGTCTCAGTTTTCGTACCCTGGTACTCGGGTGCAACATTCCAGACGCTTTACTAACACCCTCCCGACTTGGAGAGTCAGTCCCTTTAACCTCCTGTTTGGCCCAGTTTGCAATTTCTGCGGAAGATGAACAGGAATAGCGAGAACCAATGAGAGACTAGCTGGAGGTGTCTGGACGGGCAAATTTAACTCTCATTTCCCACCAGGAAGAGGAATTAACCAAAGGCTCAGCGTGCCGTGCCGGAACCAGATTAGGGCCTGAAGCCATCCTGCGGTGTTGCGGCCAGCTCAAAAGAAAGCGAGTTGAAGAAAGGAGCTCAGGGGCACTGTAATTCACAAACCTGCAGAGTTATAAATGACAGCTATCGTCCAAAAATATACTGAAGTAAGGCTGCCAAGAGGACTTGAAAGCGGGGCAGAATTGCAGGAAACCGATTTCAGGAGGTAGACTGGAATTGCATTGAAAGCATAGGAAAAGAGGCAGAACGTCCACCATGATGCACTTGGCCAAAAAGGGCGTATGCGTTTTTTCTTGAATATATTCAGGAAAAAACGCATACGCCCTTTTTGGCCAACCAAGCAAGCTTGCAAAGGAAATCTGCACTACAATGAAGTCTCACTTCCCCCCGGTCAAAAGGGCCATCTGAAAAAAGTGTAAAATCCAGAAAGGCAGGACAGGCCATGGAGAACTGGGAGCCTTGTTATGCTGATGGGCGGGATGTAAATTGCCAACAGACACTCGGGAGAAGTGTATGGTGTTTCCTGAAACATCTAAAAAACAAAGCAACAGAGCCTAGGGCACTTCCACTTATGGTCCTATAGCTTAGGGAAATTAAAATCAAAAAGACACAGCCACCCCAAAGTTTGGGACGCCTCTGTTTACAAGAACCTCGTTTACCGTACAAGTTCAACATCGCAGAAAGTGAAAAATGGATAAAGAAGTTGTGGTATTTACTTACAAAGCAATATCACTCAGCAATGAAATCTATGTCATCAGGCCCTTAGCAGCACAATGAGTGGATTCAGGTATGATGATTCTAACTGAAATAAGTCACACAGAAAAAGAAACATCATAAGATATCAGTAATACACGGAATGTAAACTTGGCTACACAGGAACTGAATTACAGAACAGAACAGGGTCTCAAATTTAGAAAACCAACTTATGCTTGCTTAAGGGGAAAGGTGAGTTGGGGTGCTGCATAAAACCAGAGATTGAAATGAGCACAGATAAAGTTCCTTAAGACAAATATGGAATAGACAAGAGCTACTCCTTGCTCAACGAAATGGACTCAACACCGCATATTAAATGCCTAAGAATGTACCTGACTAGTAAGTATCTTAAAACCTATGGATTGCTATGTCTCCGAAAGAGAATCAAGCATGTGTACAGGGGCATAAACGCAGCAGTGATAGGATTGGAGAGGTTCGGTGAGCAAATGAAGACCCTTTGAAGTCATATTGCATGGTACCCATTCCACGGGTTTCAACTACCCAGGTTTAAGGTATTCTTCCTTCAGCTAAAACATGCATGTGGAACCTAGAGTATGATCAACCATGTGATCGGGAGACGTGTTCAAATATGTCTCAGTTTTCGTACCCTGGTACTCGGGTGCAACATTCCAGACGCTTTACTAACACCCTCCCGACTTGGAGAGTCAGTCCCTTTAACCTCCTGTTTGGCCCAGTTTGCAATTTCTGCGGAAGATGAACAGGAATAGCGAGAACCAATGAGAGACTAGCTGGAGGTGTCTGGACGGGCAAATTTAACTCTCATTTCCCACCAGGAAGAGGAATTAACCAAAGGCTCAGCGTGCCGTGCCGGAACCAGATTAGGGCCTGAAGCCATCCTGCGGTGTTGCGGCCAGCTCAAAAGAAAGCGAGTTGAAGAAAGGAGCTCAGGGGCACTGTAATTCACAAACCTGCAGAGTTATAAATGACAGCTATCGTCCAAAAATATACTGAAGTAAGGCTGCCAAGAGGACTTGAAAGCGGGGCAGAATTGCAGGAAACCGATTTCAGGAGGTAGACTGGAATTGCATTGAAAGCATAGGAAAAGAGGCAGAACGTCCACCATGATGCACTTGGCCAAAAAGGGCGTATGCGTTTTTTCCTGAATATATTCAGGAAAAAACGCATACGCCCTTTTTGGCCAACCAAGCAAGCTTGCAAAGGAAATCTGCACTACAATGAAGTCTCACTTCCCCCCGGTCAAAAGGGCCATCTGAAAAAAGTGTAAAATCCAGAAAGGCAGGACAGGCCATGGAGAACTGGGAGCCTTGTTATGCTGATGGGCGGGATGTAAATTGCCAACAGACACTCGGGAGAAGTGTATGGTGTTTCCTGAAACATCTAAAAAACAAAGCAACAGAGCCTAGGGCACTTCCACTTATGGTCCTATAGCTTAGGGAAATTAAAATCAAAAAGACACAGCCACCCCAAAGTTTGGGACGCCTCTGTTTACAAGAACCTCGTTTACAGTACAAGTTCAACATCGCAGAAAGTGAAAAATGGATAAAGAAGTTGTGGTATTTACTTACAAAGCAATATCACTCAGCAATGAAATCTATGTCATCAGGCCCTTAGCAGCACAATGAGTGGATTCAGGTATGATGATTCTAACTGAAATAAGTCACACAGAAAAAGAAACATCATAAGATATCAGTAATACACGGAATGTAAACTTGGCTACACAGGAACTGAATTACAGAACAGAACAGGGTCTCAAATTTAGAAAACCAACTTATGCTTGCTTAAGGGGAAAGGTGAGTTGGGGTGCTGCATAAAACCAGAGATTGAAATGAGCACAGATAAAGTTCCTTAAGCCAAATATGGAATAGACAAGAGCTACTCCTTGCTCAACGAAATGGACTCAACACCGCATATTAAATGCCTAAGAATGTACCTGACTAGTAAGTATCTTAAAACCTATGGATTGCTATGTCTCCGAAAGAGAATCAAGCATGTGTACAGGGGCATAAACGCAGCAGTGATAGGATTGGAGAGGTTCGGTGAGCAAATGAAGACCCTTTGAAGTCATATTGCATGGTACCCATTCCACGGGTTTCAACTACCCAGGTTTAAGGTATTCTTCCTTCAGCTAAAACATGCATGTGGAACCTAGAGTATGATCAACCATGTGATCGGGAGACGTGTTCAAATATGTCTCAGTTTTCGTACCCTGGTACTCGGGTGCAACATTCCAGACGCTTTACTAACACCCTCCCGACTTGGAGAGTCAGTCCCTTTAACCTCCTGTTTGGCCCAGTTTGCAATTTCTGCGGAAGATGAACAGGAATAGCGAGAACCAATGAGAGACTAGCTGGAGGTGTCTGGACGGGCAAATTTAACTCTCATTTCCCACCAGGAAGAGGAATTAACCAAAGGCTCAGCGTGCCGTGCCGGAACCAGATTAGGGCCTGAAGCCATCCTGCGGTGTTGCGGCCAGGTCACAAGAAAGCGAGTTGAAGAAAGGAGCTCAGGGGCACTGTAATTCACAAACCTGCAGAGTTATAAATGACAGCTATCGTCCAAAAATATACTGAAGTAAGGCTGCCAAGAGGACTTGAAAGCGGGGCAGAATTGCAGGAAACTGATTTCAGGAGGTAGACTGGAATTGCATTGAAAGCATAGGAAAAGAGGCAGAACGTCCACCATGATGCACTTGGCCAAAAAGGGCGAATGCGTTTTTTCCTGAATATATTCAGGAAAAAACGCATACGCCCTTTTTGGCCAACCAAGCAAGCTTGCAAAGGAAATCTGCACTAGAATGAAGTCTCACTTGCCCCCGGTCAAAAGGGCCATCTGAAAAAAGTGTAAAATCCAGAAAGGCAGGACAGGCCATGGAGAACTGGGAGCCTTGTTATGCTGATGGGCGGGATGTAAATTGCCAACAGACACTCGGGAGAAGTGTATGGTGTTTCCTGAAACATCTAAAAAACAAAGCAACAGAGCCTAGGGCACTTCCACTTATGGTCCTATAGCTTAGGGAAATTAAAATCAAAAAGACACAGCCACCCCAAAGTTTGGGACGCCTCTGTTTACAAGAACCTCGTTTACCGTACAAGTTCAACATCGCAGAAAGTGAAAAATGGATAAAGAAGTTGTGGTATTTACTTACAAAGCAATATCACTCAGCAATGAAATCTATGTCATCAGGCCCTTAGCAGCACAATGAGTGGATTCAGGTATGATGATTCTAACTGAAATAAGTCACACAGAAAAAGAAACATCATAAGATATCAGTAATACACGGAATGTAAACTTGGCTACACAGGAACTGAATTACAGAACAGAACAGGGTCTCAAATTTAGAAAACCAACTTATGCTTGCTTAAGGGGAAAGGTGAGTTGGGGTGCTGCATAAAACCAGAGATTGAAATGAGCACAGATAAAGTTCCTTAAGCCAAATATGGAATAGACAAGAGCTACTCCTTGCTCAACGAAATGGACTCAACACCGCATATTAAACGCCTAAGAATGTACCTGACTAGTAAGTATCTTAAAACCTATGGATTGCTATGTCTCCGAAAGAGAATCAAGCATGTGTACAGGGGCATAAACGCAGCAGTGATAGGATTGGAGAGGTTCGGTGAGCAAATGAAGACCCTTTGAAGTCATATTGCATGGTACCCATTCCACGGGTTTCAACTACCCAGGTTTAAGGTATTCTTCCTTCAGCTAAAACATGCATGTGGAACCTAGAGTATGATCAACCATGTGATCGGGAGACGTGTTCAAATATGTCTCAGTTTTCGTACCCTGGTACTCGGGTGCAACATTCCAGACGCTTTACTAACACCCTCCCGACTTGGAGAGTCAGTCCCTTTAACCTCCTGTTTGGCCCAGTTTGCAATTTCTGCGGAAGATGAACAGGAATAGCGAGAACCAATGAGAGACTAGCTGGAGGTGTCTGGACGGGCAAATTTAACTCTCATTTCCCACGAGGAAGAGGAATTAACCAAAGGCTCAGCGTGCCGTGCCGGAACCAGATTAGGGCCTGAAGCCATCCTGCGGTGTTGCGGCCAGCTCAAAAGAAAGCGAGTTGAAGAAAGGAGCTCAGGGGCACTGTAATTCACAAACCTGCAGAGTTATAAATGACAGCTATCGTCCAAAAATATACTGAAGTAAGGCTGCCAAGAGGACTTGAAAGCGGGGCAGAATTGCAGGAAACTGATTTCAGGAGGTAGACTGGAATTGCATTGAAAGCATAGGAAAAGAGGCAGAACGTCCACCATGATGCACTTGGCCAAAAAGGGCGTATGTGTTTTTTCCTGAATATATTCAGGAAAAAACGCATACGCCCTTTTTGGCCAACCAAGCAAGCTTGCAAAGGAAATCTGCACTACAATGAAGTCTCACTTGCCCCCGGTCAAAAGGGCCATCTGAAAAAAGTGTAAAATCCAGAAAGGCAGGACAGGCCATGGAGAACTGGGAGCCTTGTTATGCTGATGGGCGGGATGTAAATTGCCAACAGACACTCGGGAGAAGTGTATGGTGTTTCCTGAAACATCTAAAAAACAAAGCAACAGAGCCTAGGGCACTTCCACTTATGGTCCTATAGCTTAGGGAAATTAAAATCAAAAAGACACAGCCACCCCAAAGTTTGGGACGCCTCTGTTTACAAGAACCTCGTTTACAGTACAAGTTCAACATCGCAGAAAGTGAAAAATGGATAAAGAAGTTGTGGTATTTACTTACAAAGCAATATCACTCAGCAATGAAATCTATGTCATCAGGCCCTTAGCAGCACAATGAGTGGATTCAGGTATGATGATTCTAACTGAAATAAGTCACACAGAAAAAGAAACATCATAAGATATCAGTAATACACGGAATGTAAACTTGGCTACACAGGAACTGAATTACAGAACAGAACAGGGTCTCAAATTTAGAAAACCAACTTATGCTTGCTTAAGGGGAAAGGTGAGTTGGGGTGCTGCATAAAACCAGAGATTGAAATGAGCACAGATAAAGTTCCTTAAGCCAAATATGGAATAGACAAGAGCTACTCCTTGCTCAACGAAATGGACTCAACACCGCATATTAAACGCCTAAGAATGTACCTGACTAGTAAGTATCTTAAAACCTATGGATTGCTATGTCTCCGAAAGAGAATCAAGCATGTGTACAGGGGCATAAACGCAGCAGTGATAGGATTGGAGAGGTTCGGTGAGCAAATGAAGACCCTTTGAAGTCATATTGCATGGTACCCATTCCACGGGTTTCAACTACCCAGGTTTAAGGTATTCTTCCTTCAGCTAAAACATGCATGTGGAACCTAGAGTATGATCAACCATGTGATCGGGAGACGTGTTCAAATATGTCTCAGGTTTCGTACCCTGGTACTCGGGTGCAACATTCCAGACGCTTTACTAACACCCTCCCGACTTGGAGAGTCAGTCCCTTTAACCTCCTGTTTGGCCCAGTTTGCAATTTCTGCGGAAGATGAACAGGAATAGCGAGAACCAATGAGAGACTAGCTGGAGGTGTCTGGACGGGCAAATTTAACTCTCATTTCCCACGAGGAAGAGGAATTAACCAAAGGCTCAGCGTGCCGTGCCGGAACCAGATTAGGGCCTGAAGCCATCCTGCGGTGTTGCGGCCAGCTCAAAAGAAAGCGAGTTGAAGAAAGGAGCTCAGGGGCACTGTAATTCACAAACCTGCAGAGTTATAAATGACAGCTATCGTCCAAAAATATACTGAAGTAAGGCTGCCAAGAGGACTTGAAAGCGGGGCAGAATTGCAGGAAACTGATTTCAGGAGGTAGACTGGAATTGCATTGAAAGCATAGGAAAAGAGGCAGAACGTCCACCATGATGCACTTGGCCAAAAAGGGCGTATGCGTTTTTTCCTGAATATATTCAGGAAAAAACGCATACGCCCTTTTTGGCCAACCAAGCAAGCTTGCAAAGGAAATCTGCACTACAATGAAGTCTCACTTGCCCCCGGTCAAAAGGGCCATCTGAAAAAAGTGTAAAATCCAGAAAGGCAGGACAGGCCATGGAGAACTGGGAGCCTTGTTATGCTGATGGGCGGGATGTAAATTGCCAACAGACACTCGGGAGAAGTGTATGGTGTTTCCTGAAACATCTAAAAAACAAAGCAACAGAGCCTAGGGCACTTCCACTTATGGTCCTATAGCTTAGGGAAATTAAAATCAAAAAGACACAGCCACCCCAAAGTTTGGGACGCCTCTGTTTACAAGAACCTCGTTTACCGTACAAGTTCAACATCGCAGAAAGTGAAAAATGGATAAAGAAGTTGTGGTATTTACTTACAAAGCAATATCACTCAGCAATGAAATCTATGTCATCAGGCCCTTAGCAGCACAATGAGTGGATTCAGGTATGATGATTCTAACTGAAATAAGTCACACAGAAAAAGAAACATCATAAGATATCAGTAATACACGGAATGTAAACTTGGCTACACAGGAACTGAATTACAGAACAGAACAGGGTCTCAAATTTAGAAAACCAACTTATGCTTGCTTAAGGGGAAAGGTGAGTTGGGGTGCTGCATAAAACCAGAGATTGAAATGAGCACAGATAAAGTTCCTTAAGCCAAATATGGAATAGACAAGAGCTACTCCTTGCTCAACGAAATGGACTCAACACCGCATATTAAACGCCTAAGAATGTACCTGACTGGTAAGTATCTTAAAACCTATGGATTGCTATGTCTCCGAAAGAGAATCAAGCATGTGTACAGGGGCATAAACGCAGCAGTGATAGGATTGGAGAGGTTCGGTGAGCAAATGAAGACCCTTTGAAGTCATATTGCATGGTACCCATTCCACGGGTTTCAACTACCCAGGTTTAAGGTATTCTTCCTTCAGCTAAAACATGCATGTGGAACCTAGAGTATGATCAACCATGTGATCGGGAGACGTGTTCAAATATGTCTCAGTTTTCGTACCCTGGTACTCGGGTGCAACATTCCAGACGCTTTACTAACACCCTCCCGACTTGGAGAGTCAGTCCCTTTAACCTCCTGTTTGGCCCAGTTTGCAATTTCTGCGGAAGATGAACAGGAATAGCGAGAACCAATGAGAGACTAGCTGGAGGTGTCTGGACGGGCAAATTTAACTCTCATTTCCCACCAGGAAGAGGAATTAAGCAAAGGCTCAGCGTGCCGTGCCGGAACCAGATTAGGGCCTGAAGCCATCCTGCGGTGTTGCGGCCAGCTCAAAAGAAAGCGAGTTGAAGAAAGGAGCTCAGGGGCACTGTAATTCACAAACCTGCAGAGTTATAAATGACAGCTATCGTCCAAAAATATACTGAAGTAAGGCTGCCAAGAGGACTTGAAAGCGGGGCAGAATTGCAGGAAACCGATTTCAGGAGGTAGACTGGAATTGCATTGAAAGCATAGGAAAAGAGGCAGAACGTCCACCATGATGCACTTGGCCAAAAAGGGCGTATGCGTTTTTTCCTGAATATATTCAGGAAAAAACGCATACGCCCTTTTTGGCCAACCAAGCAAGCTTGCAAAGGAAATCTGCACTACAATGAAGTCTCACTTCCCCCCGGTCAAAAGGGCCATCTGAAAAAAGTGTAAAATCCAGAAAGGCAGGACAGGCCATGGAGAACTGGGAGCCTTGTTATGCTGATGGGCGGGATGTAAATTGCCAACAGACACTCGGGAGAAGTGTATGGTGTTTCCTGAAACATCTAAAAAACAAAGCAACAGAGCCTAGGGCACTTCCACTTATGGTCCTATAGCTTAGGGAAATTAAAATCAAAAAGACACAGCCACCCCAAAGTTTGGGACGCCTCTGTTTACAAGAACCTCGTTTACCGTACAAGTTCAACATCGCAGAAAGTGAAAAATGGATAAAGAAGTTGTGGTATTTACTTACAAAGCAATATCACTCAGCAATGAAATCAATGTCATCAGGCCCTTAGCAGCACCATGAGTGGATTCAGGTATGATGATTCTAACTGAAATAAGTCACACAGAAAAAGAAACATCATAAGATATCAGTAATACACGGAATGTAAACTTGGCTACACAGGAACTGAATTACAGAACAGAACAGGGTCTCAAATTTAGAAAACCAACTTATGCTTGCTTAAGGGTAAAGGTGAGTTGGGGTGCTGCATAAAACCAGAGATTGAAATGAGCACAGATAAAGTTCCTTAAGCCAAATATGGAATAGACAAGAGCTACTCCTTGCTCAACGAAATGGACTCAACACCGCATATTAAACGCCTAAGAATGTACCTGACTAGTAAGTATCTTAAAACCTATGGATTGCTATGTCTCCGAAAGAGAATCAAGCATGTGTACAGGGGCATAAACGCAGCAGTGATAGGATTGGAGAGGTTCGGTGAGCAAATGAAGACCCTTTGAAGTCATATTGCATGGTACCCATTCCACGGGTTTCAACTACCCAGGTTTAAGGTATTCTTCCTTCAGCTAAAACATGCATGTGGAACCTAGAGTATGATCAACCATGTGATCGGGAGACGTGTTCAAATATGTCTCAGTTTTCGTACCCTGGTACTCGGGTGCAACATTCCAGACGCTTTACTAACACCCTCCCGACTTGGAGAGTCAGTCCCTTTAACCTCCTGTTTGGCCCAGTTTGCAATTTCTGCGGAAGTTGAACAGGAATAGCGAGAACCAATGAGAGACTAGCTGGAGGTGTCTGGACGGGCAAATTTAACTCTCATTTCCCACGAGGAAGAGGAATTAACCAAAGGCTCAGCGTGCCGTGCCGGAACCAGATTAGGGCCTGAAGCCATCCTGCGGTGTTGCGGCCAGGTCACAAGAAAGCGAGTTGAAGAAAGGAGCTCAGGGGCACTGTAATTCACAAACCTGCAGAGTTATAAATGACAGCTATCGTCCAAAAATATACTGAAGTAAGGCTGCCAAGAGGACTTGAAAGCGGGGCAGAATTGCAGGAAACTGATTTCAGGAGGTAGACTGGAATTGCATTGAAAGCATAGGAAAAGAGGCAGAACGTCCACCATGATGCACTTGGCCAAAAAGGGCGTATGTGTTTTTTCCTGAATATATTCAGGAAAAAACGCATACGCCCTTTTTGGCCAACCAAGCAAGCTTGCAAAGGAAATCTGCACTACAATGAAGTCTCACTTGCCCCCGGTCAAAAGGGCCATCTGAAAAAAGTGTAAAATCCAGAAAGGCAGGACAGGCCATGGAGAACTGGGAGCCTTGTTATGCTGATGGGCGGGATGTAAATTGCCAACAGACACTCGGGAGAAGTGTATGGTGTTTCCTGAAACATCTAAAAAACAAAGCAACAGAGCCTAGGGCACTTCCACTTATGGTCCTATAGCTTAGGGAAATTAAAATCAAAAAGACACAGCCACCCCAAAGTTTGGGACGCCTCTGTTTACAAGAACCTCGTTTACAGTACAAGTTCAACATCGCAGAAAGTGAAAAATGGATAAAGAAGTTGTGGTATTTACTTACAAAGCAATATCACTCAGCAATGAAATCTATGTCATCAGGCCCTTAGCAGCACAATGAGTGGATTCAGGTATGATGATTCTAACTGAAATAAGTCACACAGAAAAAGAAACATCATAAGATATCAGTAATACACGGAATGTAAACTTGGCTACACAGGAACTGAATTACAGAACAGAACAGGGTCTCAAATTTAGAAAACCAACTTATGCTTCCTTAAGGGGAAAGGTGAGTTGGGGTGCTGCATAAAACCAGAGATTGAAATGAGCACAGATAAAGTTCCTTAAGCCAAATATGGAATAGACAAGAGCTACTCCTTGCTCAACGAAATGGACTCAACACCGCATATTAAACGCCTAAGAATGTACCTGACTAGTAAGTATCTTAAAACCTATGGATTGCTATGTCTCCGAAAGAGAATCAAGCATGTGTACAGGGGCATAAACGCAGCAGTGATAGGATTGGAGAGGTTCGGTGAGCAAATGAAGACCCTTTGAAGTCATATTGCATGGTACCCATTCCACGGGTTTCAACTACCCAGGTTTAAGGTATTCTTCCTTCAGCTAAAACATGCATGTGGAACCTAGAGTATGATCAACCATGTGATCGGGAGACGTGTTCAAATATGTCTCAGTTTTCGTACCCTGGTACTCGGGTGCAACATTCCAGACGCTTTACTAACACCCTCCCGACTTGGAGAGTCAGTCCCTTTAACCTCCTGTTTGGCCCAGTTTGCAATTTCTGCGGAAGATGAACAGGAATAGCGAGAACCAATGAGAGACTAGCTGGAGGTGTCTGGACGGGCAAATTTAACTCTCATTTCCCACCAGGAAGAGGAATTAACCAAAGGCTCAGCGTGCCGTGCCGGAACCAGATTAGGGCCTGAAGCCATCCTGCGGTGTTGCGGCCAGCTCAAAAGAAAGCGAGTTGAAGAAAGGAGCTCAGGGGCACTGTAATTCACAAACCTGCAGAGTTATAAATGACAGCTATCGTCCAAAAATATACTGAAGTAAGGCTGCCAAGAGGACTTGAAAGCGGGGCAGAATTGCAGGAAACTGATTTCAGGAGGTAGACTGGAATTGCATTGAAAGCATAGGAAAAGAGGCAGAACGTCCACCATGATGCACTTGGCCAAAAAGGGCGTATGCGTTTTTTCCTGAATATATTCAGGAAAAAACGCATACGCCCTTTTTGGCCAACCAAGCAAGCTTGCAAAGGAAATCTGCACTACAATGAAGTCTCACTTGCCCCCGGTCAAAAGGGCCATCTGAAAAAAGTGTAAAATCCAGAAAGGCAGGACAGGCCATGGAGAACTGGGAGCCTTGTTATGCTGATGGGCGGGATGTAAATTGCCAACAGACACTCGGGAGAAGTGTATGGTGTTTCCTGAAACATCTAAAAAACAAAGCAACAGAGCCTAGGGCACTTCCACTTATGGTCCTATAGCTTAGGGAAATTAAAATCAAAAAGACACAGCCACCCCAAAGTTTGGGACGCCTCTGTTTACAAGAACCTCGTTTACCGTACAAGTTCAACATCGCAGAAAGTGAAAAATGGATAAAGAAGTTGTGGTATTTACTTACAAAGCAATATCACTCAGCAATGAAATCTATGTCATCAGGCCCTTAGCAGCACAATGAGTGGATTCAGGTATGATGATTCTAACTGAAATAAGTCACACAGAAAAAGAAACATCATAAGATATCAGTAATACACGGAATGTAAACTTGGCTACACAGGAACTGAATTACAGAACAGAACAGGGTCTCAAATTTAGAAAACCAACTTATGCTTGCTTAAGGGTAAAGGTGAGTTGGGGTGCTGCATAAAACCAGAGATTGAAATGAGCACAGATAAAGTTCCTTAAGCCAAATATGGAATAGACAAGAGCTACTCCTTGCTCAACGAAATGGACTCAACACCGCATATTAAACGCCTAAGAATGTACCTGACTGGTAAGTATCTTAAAACCTATGGATTGCTATGTCTCCGAAAGAGAATCAAGCATGTGTACAGGGGCATAAACGCAGCAGTGATAGGATTGGAGAGGTTCGGTGAGCAAATGAAGACCCTTTGAAGTCATATTGCATGGTACCCATTCCACGGGTTTCAACTACCCAGGTTTAAGGTATTCTTCCTTCAGCTAAAACATGCATGTGGAACCTAGAGTATGATCAACCATGTGATCGGGAGACGTGTTCAAATATGTCTCAGTTTTCGTACCCTGGTACTCGGGTGCAACATTCCAGACGCTTTACTAACACCCTCCCGACTTGGAGAGTCAGTCCCTTTAACCTCCTGTTTGGCCCAGTTTGCAATTTCTGCGGAAGATGAACAGGAATAGCGAGAACCAATGAGAGACTAGCTGGAGGTGTCTGGACGGGCAAATTTAACTCTCATTTCCCACCAGGAAGAGGAATTAAGCAAAGGCTCAGCGTGCCGTGCCGGAACCAGATTAGGGCCTGAAGCCATCCTGCGGTGTTGCGGCCAGCTCAAAAGAAAGCGAGTTGAAGAAAGGAGCTCAGGGGCACTGTAATTCACAAACCTGCAGAGTTATAAATGACAGCTATCATCCAAAAATATACTGAAGTAAGGCTGCCAAGAGGACTTGAAAGCGGGGCAGAATTGCAGGAAACCGATTTCAGGAGGTAGACTGGAATTGCATTGAAAGCATAGGAAAAGAGGCAGAACGTCCACCATGATGCACTTGGCCAAAAAGGGCGTATGCGTTTTTTCCTGAATATATTCAGGAAAAAACGCATACGCCCTTTTTGGCCAACCAAGCAAGCTTGCAAAGGAAATCTGCACTACAATGAAGTCTCACTTCCCCCCGGTCAAAAGGGCCATCTGAAAAAAGTGTAAAATCCAGAAAGGCAGGACAGGCCATGGAGAACTGGGAGCCTTGTTATGCTGATGGGCGGGATGTAAATTGCCAACAGACACTCGGGAGAAGTGTATGGTGTTTCCTGAAACATCTAAAAAACAAAGCAACAGAGCCTAGGGCACTTCCACTTATGGTCCTATAGCTTAGGGAAATTAAAATCAAAAAGACACAGCCACCCCAAAGTTTGGGACGCCTCTGTTTACAAGAACCTCGTTTACCGTACAAGTTCAACATCGCAGAAAGTGAAAAATGGATAAAGAAGTTGTGGTATTTACTTACAAAGCAATATCACTCAGCAATGAAATCTATGTCATCAGGCCCTTAGCAGCACAATGAGTGGATTCAGGTATGATGATTCTAACTGAAATAAGTCACACAGAAAAAGAAACATCATAAGATATCAGTAATACACGGAATGTAAACTTGGCTACACAGGAACTGAATTACAGAACAGAACAGGGTCTCAAATTTAGAAAACCAACTTATGCTTGCTTAAGGGTAAAGGTGAGTTGGGGTGCTGCATAAAACCAGAGATTGAAATGAGCACAGATAAAGTTCCTTAAGCCAAATATGGAATAGACAAGAGCTACTCCTTGCTCAACGAAATGGACTCAACACCGCATATTAAACGCCTAAGAATGTACCTGACTGGTAAGTATCTTAAAACCTATGGATTGCTATGTCTCCGAAAGAGAATCAAGCATGTGTACAGGGGCATAAACGCAGCAGTGATAGGATTGGAGAGGTTCGGTGAGCAAATGAAGACCCTTTGAAGTCATATTGCATGGTACCCATTCCACGGGTTTCAACTACCCAGGTTTAAGGTATTCTTCCTTCAGCTAAAACATGCATGTGGAACCTAGAGTATGATCAACCATGTGATCGGGAGACGTGTTCAAATATGTCTCAGTTTTCGTACCCTGGTACTCGGGTGCAACATTCCAGACGCTTTACTAACACCCTCCCGACTTGGAGAGTCAGTCCCTTTAACCTCCTGTTTGGCCCAGTTTGCAATTTCTGCGGAAGATGAACAGGAATAGCGAGAACCAATGAGAGACTAGCTGGAGGTGTCTGGACGGGCAAATTTAACTCTCATTTCCCACCAGGAAGAGGAATTAACCAAAGGCTCAGCGTGCCGTGCCGGAACCAGATTAGGGCCTGAAGCCATCCTGCGGTGTTGCGGCCAGCTCAAAAGAAAGCGAGTTGAAGAAAGGAGCTCAGGGGCACTGTAATTCACAAACCTGCAGAGTTATAAATGACAGCTATCGTCCAAAAATATACTGAAGTAAGGCTGCCAAGAGGACTTGAAAGCGGGGCAGAATTGCAGGAAACCGATTTCAGGAGGTAGACTGGAATTGCATTGAAAGCATAGGAAAAGAGGCAGAACGTCCACCATGATGCACTTGGCCAAAAAGGGCGTATGCGTTTTTTCCTGAATATATTCAGGAAAAAACGCATACGCCCTTTTTGGCCAACCAAGCAAGCTTGCAAAGGAAATCTGCACTACAATGAAGTCTCACTTCCCCCCGGTCAAAAGGGCCATCTGAAAAAAGTGTAAAATCCAGAAAGGCAGGACAGGCCATGGAGAACTGGGAGCCTTGTTATGCTGATGGGCGGGATGTAAATTGCCAACAGACACTCGGGAGAAGTGTATGGTGTTTCCTGAAACATCTAAAAAACAAAGCAACAGAGCCTAGGGCACTTCCACTTATGGTCCTATAGCTTAGGGAAATTAAAATCAAAAAGACACAGCCACCCCAAAGTTTGGGACGCCTCTGTTTACAAGAACCTCGTTTACCGTACAAGTTCAACATCGCAGAAAGTGAAAAATGGATAAAGAAGTTGTGGTATTTACTTACAAAGCAATATCACTCAGCAATGAAATCTATGTCATCAGGCCCTTAGCAGCACAATGAGTGGATTCAGGTATGATGATTCTAACTGAAATAAGTCACACAGAAAAAGAAACATCATAAGATATCAGTAATACACGGAATGTAAACTTGGCTACACAGGAACTGAATTACAGAACAGAACAGGGTCTCAAATTTAGAAAACCAACTTATGCTTGCTTAAGGGGAAAGGTGAGTTGGGGTGCTGCATAAAACCAGAGATTGAAATGAGCACAGATAAAGTTCCTTAAGCCAAATATGGAATAGACAAGAGCTACTCCTTGCTCAACGAAATGGACTCAACACCGCATATTAAATGCCTAAGAATGTACCTGACTGGTAAGTATCTTAAAACCTATGGATTGCTATGTCTCCGAAAGAGAATCAAGCATGTGTACAGGGGCATAAACGCAGCAGTGATAGGATTGGAGAGGTTCGGTGAGCAAATGAAGACCCTTTGAAGTCATATTGCATGGTACCCATTCCACGGGTTTCAACTACCCAGGTTTAAGGTATTCTTCCTTCAGCTAAAACATGCATGTGGAACCTAGAGTATGATCAACCATGTGATCGGGAGACGTGTTCAAATATGTCTCAGTTTTCGTACCCTGGTACTCGGGTGCAACATTCCAGACGCTTTACTAACACCCTCCCGACTTGGAGAGTCAGTCCCTTTAACCTCCTGTTTGGCCCAGTTTGCAATTTCTGCGGAAGATGAACAGGAATAGCGAGAACCAATGAGAGACTAGCTGGAGGTGTCTGGACGGGCAAATTTAACTCTCATTTCCCACCAGGAAGAGGAATTAACCAAAGGCTCAGCGTGCCGTGCCGGAACCAGATTAGGGCCTGAAGCCATCCTGCGGTGTTGCGGCCAGCTCAAAAGAAAGCGAGTTGAAGAAAGGAGCTCAGGGGCACTGTAATTCACAAACCTGCAGAGTTATAAATGACAGCTATCGTCCAAAAATATACTGAAGTAAGGCTGCCAAGAGGACTTGAAAGCGGGGCAGAATTGCAGGAAACCGATTTCAGGAGGTAGACTGGAATTGCATTGAAAGCATAGGAAAAGAGGCAGAACGTCCACCATGATGCACTTGGCCAAAAAGGGCGTATGCGTTTTTTCCTGAATATATTCAGGAAAAAACGCATACGCCCTTTTTGGCCAACCAAGCAAGCTTGCAAAGGAAATCTGCACTACAATGAAGTCTCACTTGCCCCCGGTCAAAAGGGCCATCTGAAAAAAGTGTAAAATCCAGAAAGGCAGGACAGGCCATGGAGAACTGGGAGCCTTGTTATGCTGATGGGCGGGATGTAAATTGCCAACAGACACTCGGGAGAAGTGTATGGTGTTTCCTGAAACATCTAAAAAACAAAGCAACAGAGCCTAGGGCACTTCCACTTATGGTCCTATAGCTTAGGGAAATTAAAATCAAAAAGACACAGCCACCCCAAAGTTTGGGACGCCTCTGTTTACAAGAACCTCGTTTACCGTACAAGTTCAACATCGCAGAAAGTGAAAAATGGATAAAGAAGTTGTGGTATTTACTTACAAAGCAATATCACTCAGCAATGAAATCTATGTCATCAGGCCCTTAGCAGCACAATGAGTGGATTCAGGTATGATGATTCTAACTGAAATAAGTCACACAGAAAAAGAAACATCATAAGATATCAGTAATACACGGAATGTAAACTTGGCTACACAGGAACTGAATTACAGAACAGAACAGGGTCTCAAATTTAGAAAACCAACTTATGCTTGCTTAAGGGGAAAGGTGAGTTGGGGTGCTGCATAAAACCAGAGATTGAAATGAGCACAGATAAAGTTCCTTAAGCCAAATATGGAATAGACAAGAGCTACTCCTTGCTCAACGAAATGGACTCAACACCGCATATTAAACGCCTAAGAATGTACCTGACTGGTAAGTATCTTAAAACCTATGGATTGCTATGTCTCCGAAAGAGAATCAAGCATGTGTACAGGGGCATAAACGCAGCAGTGATAGGATTGGAGAGGTTCGGTGAGCAAATGAAGACCCTTTGAAGTCATATTGCATGGTACCCATTCCACGGGTTTCAACTACCCAGGTTTAAGGTATTCTTCCTTCAGCTAAAACATGCATGTGGAACCTAGAGTATGATCAACCATGTGATCGGGAGACGTGTTCAAATATGTCTCAGTTTTCGTACCCTGGTACTCGGGTGCAACATTCCAGACGCTTTACTAACACCCTCCCGACTTGGAGAGTCAGTCCCTTTAACCTCCTGTTTGGCCCAGTTTGCAATTTCTGCGGAAGATGAACAGGAATAGCGAGAACCAATGAGAGACTAGCTGGAGGTGTCTGGACGGGCAAATTTAACTCTCATTTCCCACCAGGAAGAGGAATTAACCAAAGGCTCAGCGTGCCGTGCCGGAACCAGATTAGGGCCTGAAGCCATCCTGCGGTGTTGCGGCCAGCTCAAAAGAAAGCGAGTTGAAGAAAGGAGCTCAGGGGCACTGTAATTCACAAACCTGCAGAGTTATAAATGACAGCTATCGTCCAAAAATATACTGAAGTAAGGCTGCCAAGAGGACTTGAAAGCGGGGCAGAATTGCAGGAAACCGATTTCAGGAGGTAGACTGGAATTGCATTGAAAGCATAGGAAAAGAGGCAGAACGTCCACCATGATGCACTTGGCCAAAAAGGGCGTATGCATTTTTTCCTGAATATATTCAGGAAAAAACGCATACGCCCTTTTTGGCCAACCAAGCAAGCTTGCAAAGGAAATCTGCACTACAATGAAGTCTCACTTGCCCCCGGTCAAAAGGGCCATCTGAAAAAAGTGTAAAATCCAGAAAGGCAGGACAGGCCATGGAGAACTGGGAGCCTTGTTATGCTGATGGGCGGGATGTAAATTGCCAACAGACACTCGGGAGAAGTGTATGGTGTTTCCTGAAACATCTAAAAAACAAAGCAACAGAGCCTAGGGCACTTCCACTTATGGTCCTATAGCTTAGGGAAATTAAAATCAAAAAGACACAGCCACCCCAAAGTTTGGGACGCCTCTGTTTACAAGAACCTCGTTTACCGTACAAGTTCAACATCGCAGAAAGTGAAAAATGGATAAAGAAGTTGTGGTATTTACTTACAAAGCAATATCACTCAGCAATGAAATCTATGTCATCAGGCCCTTAGCAGCACAATGAGTGGATTCAGGTATGATGATTCTAACTGAAATAAGTCACACAGAAAAAGAAACATCATAAGATATCAGTAATACACGGAATGTAAACTTGGCTACACAGGAACTGAATTACAGAACAGAACAGGGTCTCAAATTTAGAAAACCAACTTATGCTTGCTTAAGGGGAAAGGTGAGTTGGGGTGCTGCATAAAACCAGAGATTGAAATGAGCACAGATAAAGTTCCTTAAGCCAAATATGGAATAGACAAGAGCTACTCCTTGCTCAACGAAATGGACTCAACACCGCATATTAAACGCCTAAGAATGTACCTGACTAGTAAGTATCTTAAAACCTATGGATTGCTATGTCTCCGAAAGAGAATCAAGCATGTGTACAGGGGCATAAACGCAGCAGTGATAGGATTGGAGAGGTTCGGTGAGCAAATGAAGACCCTTTGAAGTCATATTGCATGGTACCCATTCCACGGGTTTCAACTACCCAGGTTTAAGGTATTCTTCCTTCAGCTAAAACATGCATGTGGAACCTAGAGTATGATCAACCATGTGATCGGGAGACGTGTTCAAATATGTCTCAGTTTTCGTACCCTGGTACTCGGGTGCAACATTCCAGACGCTTTACTAACACCCTCCCGACTTGGAGAGTCAGTCCCTTTAACCTCCTGTTTGGCCCAGTTTGCAATTTCTGCGGAAGATGAACAGGAATAGCGAGAACCAATGAGAGACTAGCTGGAGGTGTCTGGATGGGCAAATTTAACTCTCATTTCCCACCAGGAAGAGGAATTAACCAAAGGCTCAGCGTGCCGTGCCGGAACCAGATTAGGGCCTGAAGCCATCCTGCGGTGTTGCGGCCAGCTCAAAAGAAAGCGAGTTGAAGAAAGGAGCTCAGGGGCACTGTAATTCACAAACCTGCAGAGTTATAAATGACAGCTATCGTCCAAAAATATACTGAAGTAAGGCTGCCAAGAGGACTTGAAAGCGGGGCAGAATTGCAGGAAACCGATTTCAGGAGGTAGACTGGAATTGCATTGAAAGCATAGGAAAAGAGGCAGAACGTCCACCATGATGCACTTGGCCAAAAAGGCCGTATGCGTTTTTTCCTGAATATATTCAGGAAAAAACGCATACGCCCTTTTTGGCCAACCAAGCAAGCTTGCAAAGGAAATCTGCACTACAATGAAGTCTCACTTGCCCCCGGTCAAAAGGGTCATCTGAAAAAAGTGTAAAATCCAGAAAGGCAGGACAGGCCATGGAGAACTGGGAGTCTTGTTATGCTGATGGGCGGGATGTAAATTGCCAACAGACACTCGGGAGAAGTGTATGGTGTTTCCTGAAACATCTAAAAAACAAAGCAACAGAGCCTAGGGCACTTCCACTTATGGTCCTATAGCTTAGGGAAATTAAAATCAAAAAGACACAGCCAACCCAAAGTTTGGGACGCCTCTGTTTACAAGAACCTCGTTTACCGTACAAGTTCAACATCGCAGAAAGTGAAAAATGGATAAAGAAGTTGTGGTATTTACTTACAAAGCAATATCACTCAGCAATGAAATCTATGTCATCAGGCCCTTAGCAGCACAATGAGTGGATTCAGGTATGATGATTCTAACTGAAATAAGTCACACAGAAAAAGAAACATCATAAGATATCAGTAATACACGGAATGTAAACTTGGCTACACAGGAACTGAATTACAGAACAGAACAGGGTCTCAAATTTAGAAAACCAACTTATGCTTGCTTAAGGGGAAAGGTGAGCTGGGGTGCTGCATAAAACCAGAGATTGAAATGAGCACAGATAAAGTTCCTTAAGCCAAATATGGAATAGACAAGAGCTACTCCTTGCTCAACGAAATGGACTCAACACCGCATATTAAACGCCTAAGAATGTACCTGACTAGTAAGTATCTTAAAACCTATGGATTGCTATGTCTCCGAAAGAGAATCAAGCATGTGTACAGGGGCATAAACGCAGCAGTGATAGGATTGGAGAGGTTCGGTGAGCAAATGAAGACCCTTTGAAGTCATATTGCATGGTACCCATTCCACGGGTTTCAACTACCCAGGTTTAAGGTATTCTTCCTTCAGCTAAAACATGCATGTGGAACCTAGAGTATGATCAACCATGTGATCGGGAGACGTGTTCAAATATGTCTCAGTTTTCATACCCTGGTACTCGGGTGCAACATTCCAGACGCTTTACTAACACCCTCCCGACTTGGAGAGTCAGTCCCTTTAACCTCCTGTTTGGCCCAGTTTGCAATTTCTGCGGAAGATGAACAGGAATAGCGAGAACCAATGAGAGACTAGCTGGAGGTGTCTGGACGGGCAAATTTAACTCTCATTTCCCACCAGGAAGAGGAATTAACCAAAGGCTCAGCGTGCCGTGCCGGAACCAGATTAGGGCCTGAAGCCATCCTGCGGTGTTGCGGCCAGCTCAAAAGAAAGCGAGTTGAAGAAAGGAGCTCAGGGGCACTGTAATTCACAAACCTGCAGAGTTATAAATGACAGCTATCGTCCAAAAATATACTGAAGTAAGGCTGCCAAGAGGACTTGAAAGCGGGGCAGAATTGCAGGAAACCGATTTCAGGAGGTAGACTGGAATTGCATTGAAAGCATAGGAAAAGAGGCAGAACGTCCACCATGATGCACTTGGCCAAAAAGGCCGTATGCGTTTTTTCCTGAATATATTCAGGAAAAAACGCATACGCCCTTTTTGGCCAACCAAGCAAGCTTGCAAAGGAAATCTGCACTACAATGAAGTCTCACTTGCCCCCGGTCAAAAGGGTCATCTGAAAAAAGTGTAAAATCCAGAAAGGCAGGACAGGCCATGGAGAACTGGGAGTCTTGTTATGCTGATGGGCGGGATTTAAATTGCCAACAGACACTCGGGAGAAGTGTATGGTGTTTCCTGAAACATCTAAAAAACAAAGCAACAGAGCCTAGGGCACTTCCACTTATGGTCCTATAGCTTAGGGAAATTAAAATCAAAAAGACACAGCCACCCCAAAGTTTGGGACGCCTCTGTTTACAAGAACCTCGTTTACCGTACAAGTTCAACATCGCAGAAAGTGAAAAATGGATAAAGAAGTTGTGGTATTTACTTACAAAGCAATATCACTCAGCAATGAAATCTATGTCATCAGGCCCTTAGCAGCACAATGAGTGGATTCAGGTATGATGATTCTAACTGAAATAAGTCACACAGAAAAAGAAACATCATAAGATATCAGTAATACACGGAATGTAAACTTGGCTACACAGGAACTGAATTACAGAACAGAACAGGGTCTCAAATTTAGAAAACCAACTTATGCTTGCTTAAGGGGAAAGGTGAGCTGGGGTGCTGCATAAAACCAGAGATTGAAATGAGCACAGATAAAGTTCCTTAAGCCAAATATGGAATAGACAAGAGCTACTCCTTGCTCAACGAAATGGACTCAACACCGCATATTAAACGCCTAAGAATGTACCTGACTAGTAAGTATCTTAAAACCTATGGATTGCTATGTCTCCGAAAGAGAATCAAGCATGTGTACAGGGGCATAAACGCAGCAGTGATAGGATTGGAGAGGTTCGGTGAGCAAATGAAGACCCTTTGAAGTCATATTGCATGGTACCCATTCCACGGGTTTCAACTACCCAGGTTTAAGGTATTCTTCCTTCAGCTAAAACATGCATGTGGAACCTAGAGTATGATCAACCATGTGATCGGGAGACGTGTTCAAATATGTCTCAGTTTTCGTACCCTGGTACTCGGGTGCAACATTCCAGACGCTTTACTAACACCCTCCCGACTTGGAGAGTCAGTCCCTTTAACCTCCTGTTTGGCCCAGTTTGCAATTTCTGCGGAAGATGAACAGGAATAGCGAGAACCAATGAGAGACTAGCTGGAGGTGTCTGGACGGGCAAATTTAACTCTCATTTCCCACCAGGAAGAGGAATTAACCAAAGGCTCAGCGTGCCGTGCCGGAACCAGATTAGGGCCTGAAGCCATCCTGCGGTGTTGCGGCCAGCTCAAAAGAAAGCGAGTTGAAGAAAGGAGCTCAGGGGCACTGTAATTCACAAACCTGCAGAGTTATAAATGACAGCTATCGTCCAAAAATATACTGAAGTAAGGCTGCCAAGAGGACTTGAAAGCGGGGCAGAATTACAGGAAACCGATTTCAGGAGGTAGACTGGAATTGCATTGAAAGCATAGGAAAAGAGGCAGAACGTCCACCATGATGCACTTGGCCAAAAAGGGCGTATGCGTTTTTTCCCGAATATATTCAGGAAAAAACGCATACGCCCTTTTTGGCCAACCAAGCAAGCTTGCAAAGGAAATCTGCACTACAATGAAGTCTCACTTCCCCCCGGTCAAAAGGGCCATCTGAAAAAAGTGTAAAATCCAGAAAGGCAGGACAGGCCATGGAGAACTGGGAGCCTTGTTATGCTGATGGGCGGGATGTAAATTGCCAACAGACACTCGGGAGAAGTGTATGGTGTTTCCTGAAACATCTAAAAAACAAAGCAACAGAGCCTAGGGCACTTCCACTTATGGTCCTATAGCTTAGGGAAATTAAAATCAAAAAGACACAGCCACCCCAAAGTTTGGGACGCCTCTGTTTACAAGAACCTCGTTTACCGTACAAGTTCAACATCGCAGAAAGTGAAAAATGGATAAAGAAGTTGTGGTATTTACTTACAAAGCAATATCACTCAGCAATGAAATCTATGTCATCAGGCCCTTAGCAGCACCATGAGTGGATTCAGGTATGATGATTCTAACTGAAATAAGTCACACAGAAAAAGAAACATCATAAGATATCAGTAATACACGGAATGTAAACTTGGCTACACAGGAACTGAATTACAGAACAGAACAGGGTCTCAAATTTAGAAAACCAACTTATGCTTGCTTAAGGGGAAAGGTGAGCTGGGGTGCTGCATAAAACCAGAGATTGAAATGAGCACAGATAAAGTTCCTTAAGCCAAATATGGAATAGACAAGAGCTACTCCTTGCTCAACGAAATGGACTCAACACCGCATATTAAACGCCTAAGAATGTACCTGACTAGTAAGTATCTTAAAACCTATGGATTGCTATGTCTCCGAAAGAGAATCAAGCATGTGTACAGGGGCATAAACGCAGCAGTGATAGGATTGGAGAGGTTCGGTGAGCAAATGAAGACCCTTTGAAGTCATATTGCATGGTACCCATTCCACGGGTTTCAACTACCCAGGTTTAAGGTATTCTTCCTTCAGCTAAAACATGCATGTGGAACCTAGAGTATGATCAACCATGTGATCGGGAGACGTGTTCAAATATGTCTCAGTTTTCGTACCCTGGTACTCGGGTGCAACATTCCAGACGCTTTACTAACACCCTCCCGACTTGGAGAGTCAGTCCCTTTAACCTCCTGTTTGGCCCAGTTTGCAATTTCTGCGGAAGATGAACAGGAATAGCGAGAACCAATGAGAGACTAGCTGGAGGTGTCTGGACGGGCAAATTTAACTCTCATTTCCCACCAGGAAGAGGAATTAACCAAAGGCTCAGCGTGCCGTGCCGGAACCAGATTAGGGCCTGAAGCCATCCTGCGGTGTTGCGGCCAGCTCAAAAGAAAGCGAGTTGAAGAAAGGAGCTCAGGGGCACTGTAATTCACAAACCTGCAGAGTTATAAATGACAGCTATCGTCCAAAAATATACTGAAGTAAGGCTGCCAAGAGGACTTGAAAGCGGGGCAGAATTGCAGGAAACCGATTTCAGGAGGTAGACTGGAATTGCATTGAAAGCATAGGAAAAGAGGCAGAACGTCCACCATGATGCACTTGGCCAAAAAGGGCGTATGCGTTTTTTCCCGAATATATTCAGGAAAAAACGCATACGCCCTTTTTGGCCAACCAAGCAAGCTTGCAAAGGAAATCTGCACTACAATGAAGTCTCACTTGCCCCCGGTCAAAAGGGCCATCTGAAAAAAGTGTAAAATCCAGAAAGGCAGGACAGGCCATGGAGAACTGGGAGCCTTGTTATGCTGATGGGCGGGATGTAAATTGCCAACAGACACTCGGGAGAAGTGTATGGTGTTTCCTGAAACATCTAAAAAACAAAGCAACAGAGCCTAGGGCACTTCCACTTATGGTCCTATAGCTTAGGGAAATTAAAATCAAAAAGACACAGCCACCCCAAAGTTTGGGACGCCTCTGTTTACAAGAACCTCGTTTACCGTACAAGTTCAACATCGCAGAAAGTGAAAAATGGATAAAGAAGTTGTGGTATTTACTTACAAAGCAATATCACTCAGCAATGAAATCTATGTCATCAGGCCCTTAGCAGCACCATGAGTGGATTCAGGTATGATGATTCTAACTGAAATAAGTCACACAGAAAAAGAAACATCATAAGATATCAGTAATACACGGAATGTAAACTTGGCTACACAGGAACTGAATTACAGAACAGAACAGGGTCTCAAATTTAGAAAACCAACTTATGCTTGCTTAAGGGGAAAGGTGAGTTGGGGTGCTGCATAAAACCAGAGATTGAAATGAGCACAGATAAAGTTCCTTAAGCCAAATATGGAATAGACAAGAGCTACTCCTTGCTCAACGAAATGGACTCAACACCGCATATTAAACGCCTAAGAATGTACCTGACTAGTAAGTATCTTAAAACCTATGGATTGCTATGTCTCCGAAAGAGAATCAAGCATGTGTACAGGGGCATAAACGCAGCAGTGATAGGATTGGAGAGGTTCGGTGAGCAAATGAAGACCCTTTGAAGTCATATTGCATGGTACCCATTCCACGGGTTTCAACTACCCAGGTTTAAGGTATTCTTCCTTCAGCTAAAACATGCATGTGGAACCTAGAGTATGATCAACCATGTGATCGGGAGACGTGTTCAAATATGTCTCAGTTTTCGTACCCTGGTACTCGGGTGCAACATTCCAGACGCTTTACTAACACCCTCCCGACTTGGAGAGTCAGTCCCTTTAACCTCCTGTTTGGCCCAGTTTGCAATTTCTGCGGAAGATGAACAGGAATAGCGAGAACCAATGAGAGACTAGCTGGAGGTGTCTGGACGGGCAAATTTAACTCTCATTTCCCACCAGGAAGAGGAATTAACCAAAGGCTCAGCATGCCGTGCCGGAACCAGATTAGGGCCTGAAGCCATCCTGCGGTGTTGCGGCCAGCTCAAAAGAAAGCGAGTTGAAGAAAGGAGCTCAGGGGCACTGTAATTCACAAACCTGCAGAGTTATAAATGACAGCTATCGTCCAAAAATATACTGAAGTAAGGCTGCCAAGAGGACTTGAAAGCGGGGCAGAATTGCAGGAAACCGATTTCAGGAGGTAGACTGGAATTGCATTGAAAGCATAGGAAAAGAGGCAGAACGTCCACCATGATGCACTTGGCCAAAAAGGGCGTATGCGTTTTTTCCTGAATATATTCAGGAAAAAACGCATACGCCCTTTTTGGCCAACCAAGCAAGCTTGCAAAGGAAATCTGCACTACAATGAAGTCTCACTTGCCCCCGGTCAAAAGGGCCATCTGAAAAAAGTGTAAAATCCAGAAAGGCAGGACAGGCCATGGAGAACTGGGAGCCTTGTTATGCTGATGGGCGGGATGTAAATTGCCAACAGACACTCGGGAGAAGTGTATGGTGTTTCCTGAAACATCTAAAAAACAAAGCAACAGAGCCTAGGGCACTTCCACTTATGGTCCTATAGCTTAGGGAAATTAAAATCAAAAAGACACAGCCACCCCAAAGTTTGGGACGCCTCTGTTTACAAGAACCTCGTTTACCGTACAAGTTCAACATCGCAGAAAGTGAAAAATGGATAAAGAAGTTGTGGTATTTACTTACAAAGCAATATCACTCAGCAATGAAATCTATGTCATCAGGCCCTTAGCAGCACAATGAGTGGATTCAGGTATGATGATTCTAACTGAAATAAGTCACACAGAAAAAGAAACATCAAAAGATATCAGTAATACACGGAATGTAAACTTGGCTACACAGGAACTGAATTACAGAACAGAACAGGGTCTCAAATTTAGAAAACCAACTTATGCTTGCTTAAGGGGAAAGGTGAGTTGGGGTGCTGCATAAAACCAGAGATTGAAATGAGCACAGATAAAGTTCCTTAAGCCAAATATGGAATAGACAAGAGCTACTCCTTGCTCAACGAAATGGACTCAACACCGCATATTAAACGCCTAAGAATGTACCTGACTAGTAAGTATCTTAAAACCTATGGATTGCTATGTCTCCGAAAGAGAATCAAGCATGTGTACAGGGGCATAAACGCAGCAGTGATAGGATTGGAGAGGTTCGGTGAGCAAATGAAGACCCTTTGAAGTCATATTGCATGGTACCCATTCCACGGGTTTCAACTACCCAGGTTTAAGGTATTCTTCCTTCAGCTAAAACATGCATGTGGAACCTAGAGTATGATCAACCATGTGATCGGGAGACGTGTTCAAATATGTCTCAGTTTTCGTACCCTGGTACTCGGGTGCAACATTCCAGACGCTTTACTAACACCCTCCCGACTTGGAGAGTCAGTCCCTTTAACCTCCTGTTTGGCCCAGTTTGCAATTTCTGCGGAAGATGAACAGGAATAGCGAGAACCAATGAGAGACTAGCTGGAGGTGTCTGGACGGGCAAATTTAACTCTCATTTCCCACCAGGAAGAGGAATTAACCAAAGGCTCAGCGTGCCGTGCCGGAACCAGATTAGGGCCTGAAGCCATCCTGCGGTGTTGCAGCCAGCTCAAAAGAAAGCGAGTTGAAGAAAGGAGCTCAGAGGCACTGTAATTCACAAACCTGCAGAGTTATAAATGACAGCTATCGTCCAAAAATATACTGAAGTAAGGCTGCCAAGAGGACTTGAAAGCGGGGCAGAATTGCAGGAAACCGATTTCAGGAGGTAGACTGGAATTGCATTGAAAGCATAGGAAAAGAGGCAGAACGTCCACCATGATGCACTTGGCCAAAAAGGGCGTATGCGTTTTTTCCCGAATATATTCAGGAAAAAACGCATACGCCCTTTTTGGCCAACCAAGCAAGCTTGCAAAGGAAATCTGCACTACAATGAAGTCTCACTTGCCCCCGGTCAAAAGGGCCATCTGAAA
This sequence comes from Pseudorca crassidens, assembly GCF_039906515.1. NCBI lineage: Eukaryota > Metazoa > Chordata > Mammalia > Artiodactyla > Delphinidae > Pseudorca > Pseudorca crassidens. Next base: position 409,376 of record NW_027136309.1, read on the forward strand.
AAAGTGTAAAATCCAGAAAGGCAGGACAGGCCATGGAGAACTGGGAGCCTTGTTATGCTGATGGGCGGGATGTAAATTGCCAACAGACACTCGGGAGAAGTGTATGGTGTTTCCTGAAACATCTAAAAAACAAAGCAACAGAGCCTAGGGCACTTCCACTTATGGTCCTATAGCTTAGGGAAATTAAAATCAAAAAGACACAGCCACCCCAAAGTTTGGGACGCCTCTGTTTACAAGAACCTCGTTTACCGTACAAGTTCAACATCGCAGAAAGTGAAAAATGGATAAAGAAGTTGTGGTATTTACTTACAAAGCAATATCACTCAGCAATGAAATCTATGTCATCAGGCCCTTAGCAGCACAATGAGTGGATTCAGGTATGATGATTCTAACTGAAATAAGTCACACAGAAAAAGAAACATCATAAGATATCAGTAATACACGGAATGTAAACTTGGCTACACAGGAACTGAATTACAGAACAGAACAGGGTCTCAAATTTAGAAAACCAACTTATGCTTGCTTAAGGGGAAAGGTGAGTTGGGGTGCTGCATAAAACCAGAGATTGAAATGAGCACAGATAAAGTTCCTTAAGCCAAATATGGAATAGACAAGAGCTACTCCTTGCTCAACGAAATGGACTCAACACCGCATATTAAATGCCTAAGAATGTACCTGACTAGTAAGTATCTTAAAACCTATGGATTGCTATGTCTCCGAAAGAGAATCAAGCATGTGTACAGCGGCATAAACGCAGCAGTGATAGGATTGGAGAGGTTCGGTGAGCAAATGAAGACCCTTTGAAGTCATATTGCATGGTACCCATTCCACGGGTTTCAACTACCCAGGTTTAAGGTATTCTTCCTTCAGCTAAAACATGCATGTGGAACCTAGAGTATGATCAACCATGTGATCGGGAGACGTGTTCAAATATGTCTCAGTTTTCGTACCCTGGTACTCGGGTGCAACATTCCAGACGCTTTACTAACACCCTCCCGACTTGGAGAGTCAGTCCCTTTAACCTCCTGTTTGGCCCAGTTTGCAATTTCTGCGGAAGATGAACAGGAATAGCGAGAACCAATGAGAGACTAGCTGGAGGTGTCTGGACGGGCAAATTTAACTCTCATTTCCCACCAGGAAGAGGAATTAACCAAAGGCTCAGCGTGCCGTGCCGGAACCAGATTAGGGCCTGAAGCCATCCTGCGGTGTTGCGGCCAGCTCAAAAGAAAGCGAGTTGAAGAAAGGAGCTCAGGGGCACTGTAATTCACAAACCTGCAGAGTTATAAATGACAGCTATCGTCCAAAAATATACTGAAGTAAGGCTGCCAAGAGGACTTGAAAGCGGGGCAGAATTGCAGGAAACCGATTTCAGGAGGTAGACTGGAATTGCATTGAAAGCATAGGAAAAGAGGCAGAACGTCCACCATGATGCACTTGGCCAAAAAGGGCGTATGCGTTTTTTCCCGAATATATTCAGGAAAAAACGCATACGCCCTTTTTGGCCAACCAAGCAAGCTTGCAAAGGAAATCTGCACTACAATGAAGTCTCACTTGCCCCCGGTCAAAAGGGCCATCTGAAAAAAGTGTAAAATCCAGAAAGGCAGGACAGGCCATGGAGAACTGGGAGCCTTGTTATGCTGATGGGCGGGATGTAAATTGCCAACAGACACTCGGGAGAAGTGTATGGTGTTTCCTGAAACATCTAAAAAACAAAGCAACAGAGCCTAGGGCACTTCCACTTATGGTCCTATAGCTTAGGGAAATTAAAATCAAAAAGACACAGCCACCCCAAAGTTTGGGACGCCTCTGTTTACAAGAACCTCGTTTACCGTACAAGTTCAACATCGCAGAAAGTGAAAAATGGATAAAGAAGTTGTGGTATTTACTTACAAAGCAATATCACTCAGCAATGAAATCTATGTCATCAGGCCCTTAGCAGCACCATGAGTGGATTCAGGTATGATGATTCTAACTGAAATAAGTCACACAGAAAAAGAAACATCATAAGATATCAGTAATACACGGAATGTAAACTTGGCTACACAGGAACTGAATTACAGAACAGAACAGGGTCTCAAATTTAGAAAACCAACTTATGCTTGCTTAAGGGGAAAGGTGAGTTGGGGTGCTGCATAAAACCAGAGATTGAAATGAGCACAGATAAAGTTCCTTAAGCCAAATATGGAATAGACAAGAGCTACTCCTTGCTCAACGAAATGGACTCAACACCGCATATTAAACGCCTAAGAATGTACCTGACTAGTAAGTATCTTAAAACCTATGGATTGCTATGTCTCCGAAAGAGAATCAAGCATGTGTACAGGGGCATAAACGCAGCAGTGATAGGATTGGAGAGGTTCGGTGAGCAAATGAAGACCCTTTGAAGTCATATTGCATGGTACCCATTCCACGGGTTTCAACTACCCAGGTTTAAGGTATTCTTCCTTCAGCTAAAACATGCATGTGGAACCTAGAGTATGATCAACCATGTGATCGGGAGACATGTTCAAATATGTCTCAGTTTTCGTACCCTGGTACTCGGGTGCAACATTCCAGACGCTTTACTAACACCCTCGCGACTTGGAGAGTCAGTCCCTTTAACCTCCTGTTTGGCCCAGTTTGCAATTTCTGCGGAAGATGAACAGGAATAGCGAGAACCAATGAGAGACTAGCTGGAGGTGTCTGGACGGGCAAATTTAACTCTCATTTCCCACCAGGAAGAGGAATTAACCAAAGGCTCAGCGTGCCGTGCCGGAACCAGATTAGGGCCTGAAGCCATCCTGCGGTGTTGCGGCCAGCTCAAAAGAAAGCGAGTTGAAGAAAGGAGCTCAGGGGCACTGTAATTCACAAACCTGCAGAGTTATAAATGACAGCTATCGTCCAAAAATATACTGAAGTAAGGCTGCCAAGAGGACTTGAAAGCGGGGCAGAATTGCAGGAAACCGATTTCAGGAGGCAGACTGGAATTGCATTGAAAGCATAGGAAAAGAGGCAGAACGTCCACAATGATGCACTTGGCCAAAAAGGGCGTATGTGTTTTTTCCTGAATATATTCAGGAAAAAACGCATACGCCCTTTTTGGCCAACCAAGCAAGCTTGCAAAGGAAATCTGCACTACAATGAAGTCTCACTTCCCCCCGGTCAAAAGGGCCATCTGAAAAAAGTGTAAAATCCAGAAAGGCAGGACAGGCCATGGAGAACTGGGAGCCTTGCTATGCTGATGGGCGGGATGTAAATTGCCAACAGACACTCGGGAGAAGTGTATGGTGTTTCCTGAAACATCTAAAAAACAAAGCAACAGAGCCTAGGGCACTTCCACTTATGGTCCTATAGCTTAGGGAAATTAAAATCAAAAAGACACAGCCACCCCAAAGTTTGGGACGCCTCTGTTTACAAGAACCTCGTGTACAGTACAAGTTCAACATCGCAGAAAGTGAAAAATGGATAAAGAAGTTGTGGTATTTACTTACAAAGCAATATCACTCAGCAATGAAATCTATGTCATCAGGCCCTTAGCAGCACAATGAGTGGATTCAGGTATGATGATTCTAACTGAAATAAGTCACACAGAAAAAGAAACATCATAAGATATCAGTAATACACGGAATGTAAACTTGGCTACACAGGAACTGAATTACAGAACAGAACAGGGTCTCAAATTTAGAAAACCAACTTATGCTTGCTTAAGGGGAAAGGTGAGTTGGGGTGCTGCATAAAACCAGAGATTGAAATGAGCACAGATAAAGTTCCTTAAGCCAAATATGGAATAGACAAGAGCTACTCCTTGCTCAACGAAATGGACTCAACACCGCATATTAAATGCCTAAGAATGTACCTGACTAGTAAGTATCTTAAAACCTATGGATTGCTATGTCTCCGAAAGAGAATCAAGCATGTGTACAGGGGCATAAACGCAGCAGTGATAGGATTGGAGAGGTTCGGTGAGCAAATGAAGACCCTTTGAAGTCATATTGCATGGTACCCATTCCACGGGTTTCAACTACCCAGGTTTAAGGTATTCTTCCTTCAGCTAAAACATGCATGTGGAACCTAGAGTATGATCAACCATGTGATCGGGAGACGTGTTCAAATATGTCTCAGTTTTCGTACCCTGGTACTCGGGTGCAACATTCCAGACGCTTTACTAACACCCTCCCGACTTGGAGAGTCAGTCCCTTTAACCTCCTGTTTGGCCCAGTTTGCAATTTCTGCGGAAGATGAACAGGAATAGCGAGAACCAATGAGAGACTAGCTGGAGGTGTCTGGACGGGCAAATTTAACTCTCATTTCCCACCAGGAAGAGGAATTAACCAAAGGCTCAGCGTGCCGTGCCGGAACCAGATTAGGGCCTGAAGCCATCCTGCGGTGTTGCGGCCAGCTCAAAAGAAAGCGAGTTGAAGAAAGGAGCTCAGGGGCACTGTAATTCACAAACCTGCAGAGTTATAAATGACAGCTATCGTCCAAAAATATACTGAAGTAAGGCTGCCAAGAGGACTTGAAAGCGGGGCAGAATTGCAGGAAACCGATTTCAGGAGGCAGACTGGAATTGCACTGAAAGCATAGGAAAAGAGGCAGAACGTCCACAATGATGCACTTGGCCAAAAAGGGCGTATGCGTTTTTTCCTGAATATATTCAGGAAAAAACGCATACGCCCTTTTTGGCCAACCAAGCAAGCTTGCAAAGGAAATCTGCACTACAATGAAGTCTCACTTCCCCCCGGTCAAAAGGGCCATCTGAAAAAAGTGTAAAATCCAGAAAGGCAGGACAGGCCATGGAGAACTGGGAGCCTTGTTATGCTGATGGGCGGGATGTAAATTGCCAACAGACACTCGGGAGAAGTGTATGGTGTTTCCTGAAACATCTAAAAAACAAAGCAACAGAGCCTAGGGCACTTCCACTTATGGTCCTATAGCTTAGGGAAATTAAAATCAAAAAGACACAGCCACCCCAAAGTTTGGGACGCCTCTGTTTACAAGAACCTCGTGTACAGTACAAGTTCAACATCGCAGAAAGTGAAAAATGGATAAAGAAGTTGTGGTATTTACTTACAAAGCAATATCACTCAGCAATGAAATCTATGTCATCAGGCCCTTAGCAGCACAATGAGTGGATTCAGGTATGATGATTCTAACTGAAATAAGTCACACAGAAAAAGAAACATCATAAGATATCAGTAATACACGGAATGTAAACTTGGCTACACAGGAACTGAATTACAGCACAGAACAGGGTCTCAAATTTAGAAAACCAACTTATGCTTGCTTAAGGGGAAAGGTGAGTTGGGGTGCTGCATAAAACCAGAGATTGAAATGAGCACAGATAAAGTTCCTTAAGCCAAATATGGAATAGACAAGAGCTACTCCTTGCTCAACGAAATGGACTCAACACCGCATATTAAATGCCTAAGAATGTACCTGACTAGTAAGTATCTTAAAACCTATGGATTGCTATGTCTCCGAAAGAGAATCAAGCATGTGTACAGGGGCATAAACGCAGCAGTGATAGGATTGGAGAGGTTCGGTGAGCAAATGAAGACCCTTTGAAGTCATATTGCATGGTACCCATTCCACGGGTTTCAACTACCCAGGTTTAAGGTATTCTTCCTTCAGCTAAAACATGCATGTGGAACCTAGAGTATGATCAACCATGTGATCGGGAGACGTGTTCAAATATGTCTCAGTTTTCGTACCCTGGTACTCGGGTGCAACATTCCAGACGCTTTACTAACACCCTCCCGACTTGGAGAGTCAGTCCCTTTAACCTCCTGTTTGGCCCAGTTTGCAATTTCTGCGGAAGATGAACAGGAATAGCGAGAACCAATGAGAGACTAGCTGGAGGTGTCTGGACGGGCAAATTTAACTCTCATTTCCCACCAGGAAGAGGAATTAACCAAAGGCTCAGCGTGCCGTGCCGGAACCAGATTAGGGCCTGAAGCCATCCTGCGGTGTTGCGGCCAGCTCAAAAGAAAGCGAGTTGAAGAAAGGAGCTCAGGGGCACTGTAATTCACAAACCTGCAGAGTTATAAATGACAGCTATCGTCCAAAAATATACTGAAGTAAGGCTGCCAAGAGGACTTGAAAGCGGGGCAGAATTGCAGGAAACCGATTTCAGGAGGCAGACTGGAATTGCATTGAAAGCATAGGAAAAGAGGCAGAACGTCCACCATGATGCACTTGGCCAAAAAGGGCGTATGCGTTTTTTCCTGAATATATTCAGGAAAAAACGCATACGCCCTTTTTGGCCAACCAAGCAAGCTTGCAAAGGAAATCTGCACTACAATGAAGTCTCACTTCCCCCCGGTCAAAAGGGCCATCTGAAAAAAGTGTAAAATCCAGAAAGGCAGGACAGGCCATGGAGAACTGGGAGCCTTGTTATGCTGATGGGCGGGATGTAAATTGCCAACAGACACTCGGGAGAAGTGTATGGTGTTTCCTGAAACATCTAAAAAACAAAGCAACAGAGCCTAGGGCACTTCCACTTATGGTCCTATAGCTTAGGGAAATTAAAATCAAAAAGACACAGCCACCCCAAAGTTTGGGACGCCTCTGTTTACAAGAACCTCGTGTACAGTACAAGTTCAACATCGCAGAAAGTGAAAAATGGATAAAGAAGTTGTGGTATTTACTTACAAAGCAATATCACTCAGCAATGAAATCTATGTCATCAGGCCCTTAGCAGCACAATGAGTGGATTCAGGTATGATGATTCTAACTGAAATAAGTCACACAGAAAAAGAAACATCATAAGATATCAGTAATACACGGAATGTAAACTTGGCTACACAGGAACTGAATTACAGAACAGAACAGGGTCTCAAATTTAGAAAACCAACTTATGCTTGCTTAAGGGGAAAGGTGAGCTGGGGTGCTGCATAAAACCAGAGATTGAAATGAGCACAGATAAAGTTCCTTAAGCCAAATATGGAATAGACAAGAGCTACTCCTTGCTCAACGAAATGGACTCAACACCGCATATTAAACGCCTAAGAATGTACCTGACTAGTAAGTATCTTAAAACCTATGGATTGCTATGTCTCCGAAAGAGAATCAAGCATGTGTACAGGGGCATAAACGCAGCAGTGATAGGATTGGAGAGGTTCGGTGAGCAAATGAAGACCCTTTGAAGTCATATTGCATGGTACCCATTCCACGGGTTTCAACTACCCAGGTTTAAGGTATTCTTCCTTCAGCTAAAACATGCATGTGGAACCTAGAGTATGATCAACCATGTGATCGGGAGACGTGTTCAAATATGTCTCAGTTTTCGTACCCTGGTACTCGGGTGCAACATTCCAGACGCTTTACTAACACCCTCCCGACTTGGAGAGTCAGTCCCTTTAACCTCCTGTTTGGCCCAGTTTGCAATTTCTGCGGAAGATGAACAGGAATAGCGAGAACCAATGAGAGACTAGCTGGAGGTGTCTGGACGGGCAAATTTAACTCTCATTTCCCACCAGGAAGAGGAATTAACCAAAGGCTCAGCGTGCCGTGCCGGAACCAGATTAGGGCCTGAAGCCATCCTGCGGTGTTGCGGCCAGCTCAAAAGAAAGCGAGTTGAAGAAAGGAGCTCAGGGGCACTGTAATTCACAAACCTGCAGAGTTATAAATGACAGCTATCGTCCAAAAATATACTGAAGTAAGGCTGCCAAGAGGACTTGAAAGCGGGGCAGAATTGCAGGAAACCGATTTCAGGAGGCAGACTGGAATTGCATTGAAAGCATAGGAAAAGAGGCAGAACGTCCACCATGATGCACTTGGCCAAAAAGGGCGTATGCGTTTTTTCCTGAATATATTCAGGAAAAAACGCATACGCCCTTTTTGGCCAACCAAGCAAGCTTGCAAAGGAAATCTGCACTACAATGAAGTCTCACTTCCCCCCGGTCAAAAGGGCCATCTGAAAAAAGTGTAAAATCCAGAAAGGCAGGACAGGCCATGGAGAACTGGGAGCCTTGTTATGCTGATGGGCGGGATGTAAATTGCCAACAGACACTCGGGAGAAGTGTATGGTGTTTCCTGAAACATCTAAAAAACAAAGCAACAGAGCCTAGGGCACTTCCACTTATGGTCCTATAGCTTAGGGAAATTAAAATCAAAAAGACACAGCCACCCCAAAGTTTGGGACGCCTCTGTTTACAAGAACCTCGTGTACAGTACAAGTTCAACATCGCAGAAAGTGAAAAATGGATAAAGAAGTTGTGGTATTTACTTACAAAGCAATATCACTCAGCAATGAAATCTATGTCATCAGGCCCTTAGCAGCACAATGAGTGGATTCAGGTATGATGATTCTAACTGAAATAAGTCACACAGAAAAAGAAACATCATAAGATATCAGTAATACACGGAATGTAAACTTGGCTACACAGGAACTGAATTACAGAACAGAACAGGGTCTCAAATTTAGAAAACCAACTTATGCTTGCTTAAGGGGAAAGGTGAGCTGGGGTGCTGCATAAAACCAGAGATTGAAATGAGCACAGATAAAGTTCCTTAAGCCAAATATGGAATAGACAAGAGCTACTCCTTGCTCAACGAAATGGACTCAACACCGCATATTAAACGCCTAAGAATGTACCTGACTAGTAAGTATCTTAAAACCTATGGATTGCTATGTCTCCGAAAGAGAATCAAGCATGTGTACAGGGGCATAAACGCAGCAGTGATAGGATTGGAGAGGTTCGGTGAGCAAATGAAGACCCTTTGAAGTCATATTGCATGGTACCCATTCCACGGGTTTCAACTACCCAGGTTTAAGGTATTCTTCCTTCAGCTAAAACATGCATGTGGAACCTAGAGTATGATCAACCATGTGATCGGGAGACGTGTTCAAATATGTCTCAGTTTTCGTACCCTGGTACTCGGGTGCAACATTCCAGACGCTTTACTAACACCCTCCCGACTTGGAGAGTCAGTCCCTTTAACCTCCTGTTTGGCCCAGTTTGCAATTTCTGCGGAAGATGAACAGGAATAGCGAGAACCAATGAGAGACTAGCTGGAGGTGTCTGGACGGGCAAATTTAACTCTCATTTCCCACCAGGAAGAGGAATTAACCAAAGGCTCAGCGTGCCGTGCCGGAACCAGATTAGGGCCTGAAGCCATCCTGCGGTGTTGCGGCCAGCTCAAAAGAAAGCGAGTTGAAGAAAGGAGCTCAGGGGCACTGTAATTCACAAACCTGCAGAGTTATAAATGACAGCTATCGTCCAAAAATATACTGAAGTAAGGCTGCCAAGAGGACTTGAAAGCGGGGCAGAATTGCAGGAAACCGATTTCAGGAGGTAGACTGGAATTGCATTGAAAGCATAGGAAAAGAGGCAGAACGTCCACCATGATGCACTTGGCCAAAAAGGCCGTATGCGTTTTTTCCTGAATATATTCAGGAAAAAACGCATACGCCCTTTTTGGCCAACCAAGCAAGCTTGCAAAGGAAATCTGCACTACAATGAAGTCTCACTTGCCCCCGGTCAAAAGGGTCATCTGAAAAAAGTGTAAAATCCAGAAAGGCAGGACAGGCCATGGAGAACTGGGAGTCTTGTTATGCTGATGGGCGGGATGTAAATTGCCAACAGACACTCGGGAGAAGTGTATGGTGTTTCCTGAAACATCTAAAAAACAAAGCAACAGAGCCTAGGGCACTTCCACTTATGGTCCTATAGCTTAGGGAAATTAAAATCAAAAAGACACAGCCACCCCAAAGTTTGGGACGCCTCTGTTTACAAGAACCTCGTTTACCGTACAAGTTCAACATCGCAGAAAGTGAAAAATGGATAAAGAAGTTGTGGTATTTACTTACAAAGCAATATCACTCAGCAATGAAATCTATGTCATCAGGCCCTTAGCAGCACAATGAGTGGATTCAGGTATGATGATTCTAACTGAAATAAGTCACACAGAAAAAGAAACATCATAAGATATCAGTAATACACGGAATGTAAACTTGGCTACACAGGAACTGAATTACAGAACAGAACAGGGTCTCAAATTTAGAAAACCAACTTATGCTTGCTTAAGGGGAAAGGTGAGCTGGGGTGCTGCATAAAACCAGAGATTGAAATGAGCACAGATAAAGTTCCTTAAGCCAAATATGGAATAGACAAGAGCTACTCCTTGCTCAACGAAATGGACTCAACACCGCATATTAAACGCCTAAGAATGTACCTGACTAGTAAGTATCTTAAAACCTATGGATTGCTATGTCTCCGAAAGAGAATCAAGCATGTGTACAGGGGCATAAACGCAGCAGTGATAGGATTGGAGAGGTTCGGTGAGCAAATGAAGACCCTTTGAAGTCATATTGCATGGTACCCATTCCACGGGTTTCAACTACCCAGGTTTAAGGTATTCTTCCTTCAGCTAAAACATGCATGTGGAACCTAGAGTATGATCAACCATGTGATCGGGAGACGTGTTCAAATATGTCTCAGTTTTCGTACCCTGGTACTCGGGTGCAACATTCCAGACGCTTTACTAACACCCTCCCGACTTGGAGAGTCAGTCCCTTTAACCTCCTGTTTGGCCCAGTTTGCAATTTCTGCGGAAGATGAACAGGAATAGCGAGAACCAATGAGAGACTAGCTGGAGGTGTCTGGACGGGCAAATTTAACTCTCATTTCCCACCAGGAAGAGGAATTAACCAAAGGCTCAGCGTGCCGTGCCGGAACCAGATTAGGGCCTGAAGCCATCCTGCGGTGTTGCGGCCAGCTCAAAAGAAAGCGAGTTGAAGAAAGGAGCTCAGGGGCACTGTAATTCACAAACCTGCAGAGTTATAAATGACAGCTATCGTCCAAAAATATACTGAAGTAAGGCTGCCAAGAGGACTTGAAAGCGGGGCAGAATTACAGGAAACCGATTTCAGGAGGTAGACTGGAATTGCATTGAAAGCATAGGAAAAGAGGCAGAACGTCCACCATGATGCACTTGGCCAAAAAGGGCGTATGCGTTTTTTCCCGAATATATTCAGGAAAAAACGCATACGCCCTTTTTGGCCAACCAAGCAAGCTTGCAAAGGAAATCTGCACTACAATGAAGTCTCACTTCCCCCCGGTCAAAAGGGCCATCTGAAAAAAGTGTAAAATCCAGAAAGGCAGGACAGGCCATGGAGAACTGGGAGCCTTGTTATGCTGATGGGCGGGATGTAAATTGCCAACAGACACTCGGGAGAAGTGTATGGTGTTTCCTGAAACATCTAAAAAACAAAGCAACAGAGCCTAGGGCACTTCCACTTATGGTCCTATAGCTTAGGGAAATTAAAATCAAAAAGACACAGCCACCCCAAAGTTTGGGACGCCTCTGTTTACAAGAACCTCGTTTACCGTACAAGTTCAACATCGCAGAAAGTGAAAAATGGATAAAGAAGTTGTGGTATTTACTTACAAAGCAATATCACTCAGCAATGAAATCTATGTCATCAGGCCCTTAGCAGCACCATGAGTGGATTCAGGTATGATGATTCTAACTGAAATAAGTCACACAGAAAAAGAAACATCATAAGATATCAGTAATACACGGAATGTAAACTTGGCTACACAGGAACTGAATTACAGAACAGAACAGGGTCTCAAATTTAGAAAACCAACTTATGCTTGCTTAAGGGGAAAGGTGAGCTGGGGTGCTGCATAAAACCAGAGATTGAAATGAGCACAGATAAAGTTCCTTAAGCCAAATATGGAATAGACAAGAGCTACTCCTTGCTCAACGAAATGGACTCAACACCGCATATTAAACGCCTAAGAATGTACCTGACTAGTAAGTATCTTAAAACCTATGGATTGCTATGTCTCCGAAAGAGAATCAAGCATGTGTACAGGGGCATAAACGCAGCAGTGATAGGATTGGAGAGGTTCGGTGAGCAAATGAAGACCCTTTGAAGTCATATTGCATGGTACCCATTCCACGGGTTTCAACTACCCAGGTTTAAGGTATTCTTCCTTCAGCTAAAACATGCATGTGGAACCTAGAGTATGATCAACCATGTGATCGGGAGACGTGTTCAAATATGTCTCAGTTTTCGTACCCTGGTACTCGGGTGCAACATTCCAGACGCTTTACTAACACCCTCCCGACTTGGAGAGTCAGTCCCTTTAACCTCCTGTTTGGCCCAGTTTGCAATTTCTGCGGAAGATGAACAGGAATAGCGAGAACCAATGAGAGACTAGCTGGAGGTGTCTGGACGGGCAAATTTAACTCTCATTTCCCACCAGGAAGAGGAATTAACCAAAGGCTCAGCGTGCCGTGCCGGAACCAGATTAGGGCCTGAAGCCATCCTGCGGTGTTGCGGCCAGCTCAAAAGAAAGCGAGTTGAAGAAAGGAGCTCAGGGGCACTGTAATTCACAAACCTGCAGAGTTATAAATGACAGCTATCGTCCAAAAATATACTGAAGTAAGGCTGCCAAGAGGACTTGAAAGCGGGGCAGAATTGCAGGAAACCGATTTCAGGAGGTAGACTGGAATTGCATTGAAAGCATAGGAAAAGAGGCAGAACGTCCACCATGATGCACTTGGCCAAAAAGGCCGTATGCGTTTTTTCCCGAATATATTCAGGAAAAAACGCATACGCCCTTTTTGGCCAACCAAGCAAGCTTGCAAAGGAAATCTGCACTACAATGAAGTCTCACTTGCCCCCGGTCAAAAGGGTCATCTGAAAAAAGTGTAAAATCCAGAAAGGCAGGACAGGCCATGGAGAACTGGGAGTCTTGTTATGCTGATGGGCGGGATGTAAATTGCCAACAGACACTCGGGAGAAGTGTATGGTGTTTCCTGAAACATCTAAAAAACAAAGCAACAGAGCCTAGGGCACTTCCACTTATGGTCCTATAGCTTAGGGAAATTAAAATCAAAAAGACACAGCCACCCCAAAGTTTGGGACGCCTCTGTTTACAAGAACCTCGTTTACCGTACAAGTTCAACATCGCAGAAAGTGAAAAATGGATAAAGAAGTTGTGGTATTTACTTACAAAGCAATATCACTCAGCAATGAAATCTATGTCATCAGGCCCTTAGCAGCACAATGAGTGGATTCAGGTATGATGATTCTAACTGAAATAAGTCACACAGAAAAAGAAACATCATAAGATATCAGTAATACACGGAATGTAAACTTGGCTACACAGGAACTGAATTACAGAACAGAACAGGGTCTCAAATTTAGAAAACCAACTTATGCTTGCTTAAGGGGAAAGGTGAGCTGGGGTGCTGCATAAAACCAGAGATTGAAATGAGCACAGATAAAGTTCCTTAAGCCAAATATGGAATAGACAAGAGCTACTCCTTGCTCAACGAAATGGACTCAACACCGCATATTAAACGCCTAAGAATGTACCTGACTAGTAAGTATCTTAAAACCTATGGATTGCTATGTCTCCGAAAGAGAATCAAGCATGTGTACAGGGGCATAAACGCAGCAGTGATAGGATTGGAGAGGTTCGGTGAGCAAATGAAGACCCTTTGAAGTCATATTGCATGGTACCCATTCCACGGGTTTCAACTACCCAGGTTTAAGGTATTCTTCCTTCAGCTAAAACATGCATGTGGAACCTAGAGTATGATCAACCATGTGATCGGGAGACGTGTTCAAATATGTCTCAGTTTTCGTACCCTGGTACTCGGGTGCAACATTCCAGACGCTTTACTAACACCCTCCCGACTTGGAGAGTCAGTCCCTTTAACCTCCTGTTTGGCCCAGTTTGCAATTTCTGCGGAAGATGAACAGGAATAGCGAGAACCAATGAGAGACTAGCTGGAGGTGTCTGGACGGGCAAATTTAACTCTCATTTCCCACCAGGAAGAGGAATTAACCAAAGGCTCAGCGTGCCGTGCCGGAACCAGATTAGGGCCTGAAGCCATCCTGCGGTGTTGCGGCCAGCTCAAAAGAAAGCGAGTTGAAGAAAGGAGCTCAGGGGCACTGTAATTCACAAACCTGCAGAGTTATAAATGACAGCTATCGTCCAAAAATATACTGAAGTAAGGCTGCCAAGAGGACTTGAAAGCGGGGCAGAATTACAGGAAACCGATTTCAGGAGGTAGACTGGAATTGCATTGAAAGCATAGGAAAAGAGGCAGAACGTCCACCATGATGCACTTGGCCAAAAAGGGCGTATGCGTTTTTTCCCGAATATATTCAGGAAAAAACGCATACGCCCTTTTTGGCCAACCAAGCAAGCTTGCAAAGGAAATCTGCACTACAATGAAGTCTCACTTCCCCCCGGTCAAAAGGGCCATCTGAAAAAAGTGTAAAATCCAGAAAGGCAGGACAGGCCATGGAGAACTGGGAGCCTTGTTATGCTGATGGGCGGGATGTAAATTGCCAACAGACACTCGGGAGAAGTGTATGGTGTTTCCTGAAACATCTAAAAAACAAAGCAACAGAGCCTAGGGCACTTCCACTTATGGTCCTATAGCTTAGGGAAATTAAAATCAAAAAGACACAGCCACCCCAAAGTTTGGGACGCCTCTGTTTACAAGAACCTCGTTTACCGTACAAGTTCAACATCGCAGAAAGTGAAAAATGGATAAAGAAGTTGTGGTATTTACTTACAAAGCAATATCACTCAGCAATGAAATCTATGTCATCAGGCCCTTAGCAGCACCATGAGTGGATTCAGGTATGATGATTCTAACTGAAATAAGTCACACAGAAAAAGAAACATCATAAGATATCAGTAATACACGGAATGTAAACTTGGCTACACAGGAACTGAATTACAGAACAGAACAGGGTCTCAAATTTAGAAAACCAACTTATGCTTGCTTAAGGGGAAAGGTGAGCTGGGGTGCTGCATAAAACCAGAGATTGAAATGAGCACAGATAAAGTTCCTTAAGCCAAATATGGAATAGACAAGAGCTACTCCTTGCTCAACGAAATGGACTCAACACCGCATATTAAACGCCTAAGAATGTACCTGACTAGTAAGTATCTTAAAACCTATGGATTGCTATGTCTCCGAAAGAGAATCAAGCATGTGTACAGGGGCATAAACGCAGCAGTGATAGGATTGGAGAGGTTCGGTGAGCAAATGAAGACCCTTTGAAGTCATATTGCATGGTACCCATTCCACGGGTTTCAACTACCCAGGTTTAAGGTATTCTTCCTTCAGCTAAAACATGCATGTGGAACCTAGAGTATGATCAACCATGTGATCGGGAGACGTGTTCAAATATGTCTCAGTTTTCGTACCCTGGTACTCGGGTGCAACATTCCAGACGCTTTACTAACACCCTCCCGACTTGGAGAGTCAGTCCCTTTAACCTCCTGTTTGGCCCAGTTTGCAATTTCTGCGGAAGATGAACAGGAATAGCGAGAACCAATGAGAGACTAGCTGGAGGTGTCTGGACGGGCAAATTTAACTCTCATTTCCCACCAGGAAGAGGAATTAACCAAAGGCTCAGCGTGCCGTGCCGGAACCAGATTAGGGCCTGAAGCCATCCTGCGGTGTTGCGGCCAGCTCAAAAGAAAGCGAGTTGAAGAAAGGAGCTCAGGGGCACTGTAATTCACAAACCTGCAGAGTTATAAATGACAGCTATCGTCCAAAAATATACTGAAGTAAGGCTGCCAAGAGGACTTGAAAGCGGGGCAGAATTGCAGGAAACCGATTTCAGGAGGTAGACTGGAATTGCATTGAAAGCATAGGAAAAGAGGCAGAACGTCCACCATGATGCACTTGGCCAAAAAGGGCGTATGCGTTTTTTCCCGAATATATTCAGGAAAAAACGCATACGCCCTTTTTGGCCAACCAAGCAAGCTTGCAAAGGAAATCTGCACTACAATGAAGTCTCACTTGCTCCCGGTCAAAAGGGCCATCTGAAAAAAGTGTAAAATCCAGAAAGGCAGGACAGGCCATGGAGAACTGGGAGCCTTGTTATGCTGATGGGCGGGATGTAAATTGCCAACAGACACTCGGGAGAAGTGTATGGTGTTTCCTGAAACATCTAAAAAACAAAGCAACAGAGCCTAGGGCACTTCCACTTATGGTCCTATAGCTTAGGGAAATTAAAATCAAAAAGACACAGCCACCCCAAAGTTTGGGACGCCTCTGTTTACAAGAACCTCGTTTACCGTACAAGTTCAACATCGCAGAAAGTGAAAAATGGATAAAGAAGTTGTGGTATTTACTTACAAAGCAATATCACTCAGCAATGAAATCTATGTCATCAGGCCCTTAGCAGCACCATGAGTGGATTCAGGTATGATGATTCTAACTGAAATAAGTCACACAGAAAAAGAAACATCATAAGATATCAGTAATACACGGAATGTAAACTTGGCTACACAGGAACTGAATTACAGAACAGAACAGGGTCTCAAATTTAGAAAACCAACTTATGCTTGCTTAAGGGGAAAGGTGAGTTGGGGTGCTGCATAAAACCAGAGATTGAAATGAGCACAGATAAAGTTCCTTAAGCCAAATATGGAATAGACAAGAGCTACTCCTTGCTCAACGAAATGGACTCAACACCGCATATTAAACGCCTAAGAATGTACCTGACTAGTAAGTATCTTAAAACCTATGGATTGCTATGTCTCCGAAAGAGAATCAAGCATGTGTACAGGGGCATAAACGCAGCAGTGATAGGATTGGAGAGGTTCGGTGAGCAAATGAAGACCCTTTGAAGTCATATTGCATGGTACCCATTCCACGGGTTTCAACTACCCAGGTTTAAGGTATTCTTCCTTCAGCTAAAACATGCATGTGGAACCTAGAGTATGATCAACCATGTGATCGGGAGACATGTTCAAATATGTCTCAGTTTTCGTACCCTGGTACTCGGGTGCAACATTCCAGACGCTTTACTAACACCCTCCCGACTTGGAGAGTCAGTCCCTTTAACCTCCTGTTTGGCCCAGTTTGCAATTTCTGCGGAAGATGAACAGGAATAGCGAGAACCAATGAGAGACTAGCTGGAGGTGTCTGGACGGGCAAATTTAACTCTCATTTCCCACCAGGAAGAGGAATTAACCAAAGGCTCAGCGTGCCGTGCCGGAACCAGATTAGGGCCTGAAGCCATCCTGCGGTGTTGCGGCCAGCTCAAAAGAAAGCGAGTTGAAGAAAGGAGCTCAGGGGCACTGTAATTCACAAACCTGCAGAGTTATAAATGACAGCTATCGTCCAAAAATATACTGAAGTAAGGCTGCCAAGAGGACTTGAAAGCGGGGCAGAATTGCAGGAAACCGATTTCAGGAGGTAGACTGGAATTGCATTGAAAGCATAGGAAAAGAGGCAGAACGTCCACCATGATGCACTTGGCCAAAAAGGGCATATGCGTTTTTTCCCGAATATATTCAGGAAAAAACGCATACGCCCTTTTTGGCCAACCAAGCAAGCTTGCAAAGGAAATCTGCACTACAATGAAGTCTCACTTGCCCCCGGTCAAAAGGGCCATCTGAAAAAAGTGTAAAATCCAGAAAGGCAGGACAGGCCATGGAGAACTGGGAGCCTTGTTATGCTGATGGGCGGGATGTAAATTGCCAACAGACACTCGGGAGAAGTGTATGGTGTTTCCTGAAACATCTAAAAAACAAAGCAACAGAGCCTAGGGCACTTCCACTTATGGTCCTATAGCTTAGGGAAATTAAAATCAAAAAGACACAGCCACCCCAAAGTTTGGGACGCCTCTGTTTACAAGAACCTCGTTTACCGTACAAGTTCAACATCGCAGAAAGTGAAAAATGGATAAAGAAGTTGTGGTATTTACTTACAAAGCAATATCACTCAGCAATGAAATCTATGTCATCAGGCCCTTAGCAGCACAATGAGTGGATTCAGGTATGATGATTCTAACTGAAATAAGTCACACAGAAAAAGAAACATCAAAAGATATCAGTAATACACGGAATGTAAACTTGGCTACACAGGAACTGAATTACAGAACAGAACAGGGTCTCAAATTTAGAAAACCAACTTATGCTTGCTTAAGGGGAAAGGTGAGTTGGGGTGCTGCATAAAACCAGAGATTGAAATGAGCACAGATAAAGTTCCTTAAGCCAAATATGGAATAGACAAGAGCTACTCCTTGCTCAACGAAATGGACTCAACACCGCATATTAAACGCCTAAGAATGTACCTGACTAGTAAGTATCTTAAAACCTATGGATTGCTATGTCTCCGAAAGAGAATCAAGCATGTGTACAGGGGCATAAACGCAGCAGTGATAGGATTGGAGAGGTTCGGTGAGCAAATGAAGACCCTTTGAAGTCATATTGCATGGTACCCATTCCACGGGTTTCAACTACCCAGGTTTAAGGTATTCTTCCTTCAGCTAAAACATGCATGTGGAACCTAGAGTATGATCAACCATGTGATCGGGAGACGTGTTCAAATATGTCTCAGTTTTCGTACCCTGGTACTCGGGTGCAACATTCCAGACGCTTTACTAACACCCTCCCGACTTGGAGAGTCAGTCCCTTTAACCTCCTGTTTGGCCCAGTTTGCAATTTCTGCGGAAGATGAACAGGAATAGCGAGAACCAATGAGAGACTAGCTGGAGGTGTCTGGACGGGCAAATTTAACTCTCATTTCCCACCAGGAAGAGGAATTAACCAAAGGCTCAGCGTGCCGTGCCGGAACCAGATTAGGGCCTGAAGCCATCCTGCGGTGTTGCGGCCAGCTCAAAAGAAAGCGAGTTGAAGAAAGGAGCTCAGGGGCACTGTAATTCACAAACCTGCAGAGTTATAAATGACAGCTATCGTCCAAAAATATACTGAAGTAAGGCTGCCAAGAGGACTTGAAAGCGGGGCAGAATTGCAGGAAACCGATTTCAGGAGGTAGACTGGAATTGCATTGAAAGCATAGGAAAAGAGGCAGAACGTCCACCATGATGCACTTGGCCAAAAAGGGCGTATGCGTTTTTTCCCGAATATATTCAGGAAAAAACGCATACGCCCTTTTTGGCCAACCAAGCAAGCTTGCAAAGGAAATCTGCACTACAATGAAGTCTCACTTGCCCCCGGTCAAAAGGGCCATCTGAAAAAAGTGTAAAATCCAGAAAGGCAGGACAGGCCATGGAGAACTGGGAGCCTTGTTATGCTGATGGGCGGGATGTAAATTGCCAACAGACACTCGGGAGAAGTGTATGGTGTTTCCTGAAACATCTAAAAAACAAAGCAACAGAGCCTAGGGCACTTCCACTTATGGTCCTATAGCTTAGGGAAATTAAAATCAAAAAGACACAGCCACCCCAAAGTTTGGGACGCCTCTGTTTACAAGAACCTCGTTTACCGTACAAGTTCAACATCGCAGAAAGTGAAAAATGGATAAAGAAGTTGTGGTATTTACTTACAAAGCAATATCACTCAGCAATGAAATCTATGTCATCAGGCCCTTAGCAGCACAATGAGTGGATTCAGGTATGATGATTCTAACTGAAATAAGTCACACAGAAAAAGAAACATCAAAAGATATCAGTAATACACGGAATGTAAACTTGGCTACACAGGAACTGAATTACAGAACAGAACAGGGTCTCAAATTTAGAAAACCAACTTATGCTTGCTTAAGGGTAAAGGTGAGTTGGGGTGCTGCATAAAACCAGAGATTGAAATGAGCACAGATAAAGTTCCTTAAGCCAAATATGGAATAGACAAGAGCTACTCCTTGCTCAACGAAATGGACTCAACACCGCATATTAAACGCCTAAGAATGTACCTGACTAGTAAGTATCTTAAAACCTATGGATTGCTATGTCTCCGAAAGAGAATCAAGCATGTGTACAGGGGCATAAACGCAGCAGTGATAGGATTGGAGAGGTTCGGTGAGCAAATGAAGACCCTTTGAAGTCATATTGCATGGTACCCATTCCACGGGTTTCAACTACCCAGGTTTAAGGTATTCTTCCTTCAGCTAAAACATGCATGTGGAACCTAGAGTATGATCAACCATGTGATCGGGAGACGTGTTCAAATATGTCTCAGTTTTCGTACCCTGGTACTCGGGTGCAACATTCCAGACGCTTTACTAACACCCTCCCGACTTGGAGAGTCAGTCCCTTTAACCTCCTGTTTGGCCCAGTTTGCAATTTCTGCGGAAGATGAACAGGAATAGCGAGAACCAATGAGAGACTAGCTGGAGGTGTCTGGACGGGCAAATTTAACTCTCATTTCCCACCAGGAAGAGGAATTAACCAAAGGCTCAGCGTGCCGTGCCGGAACCAGATTAGGGCCTGAAGCCATCCTGCGGTGTTGCAGCCAGCTCAAAAGAAAGCGAGTTGAAGAAAGGAGCTCAGAGGCACTGTAATTCACAAACCTGCAGAGTTATAAATGACAGCTATCGTCCAAAAATATACTGAAGTAAGGCTGCCAAGAGGACTTGAAAGCGGGGCAGAATTGCAGGAAACCGATTTCAGGAGGTAGACTGGAATTGCATTGAAAGCATAGGAAAAGAGGCAGAACGTCCACCATGATGCACTTGGCCAAAAAGGGCGTATGCGTTTTTTCCCGAATATATTCAGGAAAAAACGCATACGCCCTTTTTGGCCAACCAAGCAAGCTTGCAAAGGAAATCTGCACTACAATGAAGTCTCACTTGCCCCCGGTCAAAAGGGCCATCTGAAAAAAGTGTAAAATCCAGAAAGGCAGGACAGGCCATGGAGAACTGGGAGCCTTGTTATGCTGATGGGCGGGATGTAAATTGCCAACAGACACTCGGGAGAAGTGTATGGTGTTTCCTGAAACATCTAAAAAACAAAGCAACAGAGCCTAGGGCACTTCCACTTATGGTCCTATAGCTTAGGGAAATTAAAATCAAAAAGACACAGCCACCCCAAAGTTTGGGACGCCTCTGTTTACAAGAACCTCGTTTACAGTACAAGTTCAACATCGCAGAAAGTGAAAAATGGATAAAGAAGTTGTGGTATTTACTTACAAAGCAATATCACTCAGCAATGAAATCTATGTCATCAGGCCCTTAGCAGCACAATGAGTGGATTCAGGTATGATGATTCTAACTGAAATAAGTCACACAGAAAAAGAAACATCATAAGATATCAGTAATACACGGAATGTAAACTTGGCTACACAGGAACTGAATTACAGAACAGAACAGGGTCTCAAATTTAGAAAACCAACTTATGCTTGCTTAAGGGGAAAGGTGAGTTGGGGTGCTGCATAAAACCAGAGATTGAAATGAGCACAGATAAAGTTCCTTAAGCCAAATATGGAATAGACAAGAGCTACTCCTTGCTCAAAGAAATGGACTCAACACCGCATATTAAATGCCTAAGAATGTACCTGACTAGTAAGTATCTTAAAACCTATGGATTGCTATGTCTCCGAAAGAGAATCAAGCATGTGTACAGCGGCATAAACGCAGCAGTGATAGGATTGGAGAGGTTCGGTGAGCAAATGAAGACCCTTTGAAGTCATATTGCATGGTACCCATTCCACGGGTTTCAACTACCCAGGTTTAAGGTATTCTTCCTTCAGCTAAAACATGCATGTGGAACCTAGAGTATGATCAACCATGTGATCGGGAGACGTGTTCAAATATGTCTCAGTTTTCGTACCCTGGTACTCGGGTGCAACATTCCAGACGCTTTACTAACACCCTCCCGACTTGGAGAGTCAGTCCCTTTAACCTCCTGTTTGGCCCAGTTTGCAATTTCTGCGGAAGATGAACAGGAATAGCGAGAACCAATGAGAGACTAGCTGGAGGTGTCTGGACGGGCAAATTTAACTCTCATTTCCCACCAGGAAGAGGAATTAACCAAAGGCTCAGCGTGCCGTGCCGGAACCAGATTAGGGCCTGAAGCCATCCTGCGGTGTTGCGGCCAGCTCAAAAGAAAGCGAGTTGAAGAAAGGAGCTCAGGGGCACTGTAATTCACAAACCTGCAGAGTTATAAATGACAGCTATCGTCCAAAAATATACTGAAGTAAGGCTGCCAAGAGGACTTGAAAGCGGGGCAGAATTGCAGGAAACCGATTTCAGGAGGTAGACTGGAATTGCATTGAAAGCATAGGAAAAGAGGCAGAACGTCCACCATGATGCACTTGGCCAAAAAGGGCGTATGCGTTTTTTCCCGAATATATTCAGGAAAAAACGCATACGCCCTTTTTGGCCAACCAAGCAAGCTTGCAAAGGAAATCTGCACTACAATGAAGTCTCACTTGCCCCCGGTCAAAAGGGCCATCTGAAAAAAGTGTAAAATCCAGAAAGGCAGGACAGGCCATGGAGAACTGGGAGCCTTGTTATGCTGATGGGCGGGATGTAAATTGCCAACAGACACTCGGGAGAAGTGTATGGTGTTTCCTGAAACATCTAAAAAACAAAGCAACAGAGCCTAGGGCACTTCCACTTATGGTCCTATAGCTTAGGGAAATTAAAATCAAAAAGACACAGCCACCCCAAAGTTTGGGACGCCTCTGTTTACAAGAACCTCGTGTACAGTACAAGTTCAACATCGCAGAAAGTGAAAAATGGATAAAGAAGTTGTGGTATTTACTTACAAAGCAATATCACTCAGCAATGAAATCTATGTCATCAGGCCCTTAGCAGCACAATGAGTGGATTCAGGTATGATGATTCTAACTGAAATAAGTCACACAGAAAAAGAAACATCATAAGATATCAGTAATACACGGAATGTAAACTTGGCTACACAGGAACTGAATTACAGCACAGAACAGGGTCTCAAATTTAGAAAACCAACTTATGCTTGCTTAAGGGGAAAGGTGAGTTGGGGTGCTGCATAAAACCAGAGATTGAAATGAGCACAGATAAAGTTCCTTAAGCCAAATATGGAATAGACAAGAGCTACTCCTTGCTCAACGAAATGGACTCAACACCGCATATTAAATGCCTAAGAATGTACCTGACTAGTAAGTATCTTAAAACCTATGGATTGCTATGTCTCCGAAAGAGAATCAAGCATGTGTACAGGGGCATAAACGCAGCAGTGATAGGATTGGAGAGGTTCGGTGAGCAAATGAAGACCCTTTGAAGTCATATTGCATGGTACCCATTCCACGGGTTTCAACTACCCAGGTTTAAGGTATTCTTCCTTCAGCTAAAACATGCATGTGGAACCTAGAGTATGATCAACCATGTGATCGGGAGACGTGTTCAAATATGTCTCAGTTTTCGTACCCTGGTACTCGGGTGCAACATTCCAGACGCTTTACTAACACCCTCCCGACTTGGAGAGTCAGTCCCTTTAACCTCCTGTTTGGCCCAGTTTGCAATTTCTGCGGAAGATGAACAGGAATAGCGAGAACCAATGAGAGACTAGCTGGAGGTGTCTGGACGGGCAAATTTAACTCTCATTTCCCACCAGGAAGAGGAATTAACCAAAGGCTCAGCGTGCCGTGCCGGAACCAGATTAGGGCCTGAAGCCATCCTGCGGTGTTGCGGCCAGCTCAAAAGAAAGCGAGTTGAAGAAAGGAGCTCAGGGGCACTGTAATTCACAAACCTGCAGAGTTATAAATGACAGCTATCGTCCAAAAATATACTGAAGTAAGGCTGCCAAGAGGACTTGAAAGCGGGGCAGAATTGCAGGAAACCGATTTCAGGAGGCAGACTGGAATTGCATTGAAAGCATAGGAAAAGAGGCAGAACGTCCACCATGATGCACTTGGCCAAAAAGGGCGTATGCGTTTTTTCCTGAATATATTCAGGAAAAAACGCATACGCCCTTTTTGGCCAACCAAGCAAGCTTGCAAAGGAAATCTGCACTACAATGAAGTCTCACTTCCCCCCGGTCAAAAGGGCCATCTGAATAAAGTGTAAAATCCAGAAAGGCAGGACAGGCCATGGAGAACTGGGAGCCTTGTTATGCTGATGGGCGGGATGTAAATTGCCAACAGACACTCGGGAGAAGTGTATGGTGTTTCCTGAAACATCTAAAAAACAAAGCAACAGAGCCTAGGGCACTTCCACTTATGGTCCTATAGCTTAGGGAAATTAAAATCAAAAAGACACAGCCACCCCAAAGTTTGGGACGCCTCTGTTTACAAGAACCTCGTGTACAGTACAAGTTCAACATCGCAGAAAGTGAAAAATGGATAAAGAAGTTGTGGTATTTACTTACAAAGCAATATCACTCAGCAATGAAATCTATGTCATCAGGCCCTTAGCAGCACAATGAGTGGATTCAGGTATGATGATTCTAACTGAAATAAGTCACACAGAAAAAGAAACATCATAAGATATCAGTAATACATGGAATGTAAACTTGGCTACACAGGAACTGAATTACAGAACAGAACAGGGTCTCAAATTTAGAAAACCAACTTATGCTTGCTTAAGGGTAAAGGTGAGTTGGGGTGCTGCATAAAACCAGAGATTGAAATGAGCACAGATAAAGTTCCTTAAGCCAAATATGGAATAGACAAGAGCTGCTCCTTGCTCAACGAAATGGACTCAACACCGCATATTAAATGCCTAAGAATGTACCTGACTAGTAAGTATCTTAAAACCTATGGATTGCTATGTCTCCGAAAGAGAATCAAGCATGTGTACAGGGGCATAAACGCAGCAGTGATAGGATTGGAGAGGTTCGGTGAGCAAATGAAGACCCTTTGAAGTCATATTGCATGGTACCCATTCCACGGGTTTCAACTACCCAGGTTTAAGGTATTCTTCCTTCAGCTAAAACATGCATGTGGAACCTAGAGTATGATCAACCATGTGATCGGGAGACGTGTTCAAATATGTCTCAGTTTTCGTACCCTGGTACTCGGGTGCAACATTCCAGACGCTTTACTAACACCCTCCCGACTTGGAGAGTCAGTCTCTTTAACCTCCTGTTTGGCCCAGTTTGCAATTTCTGCGGAAGATGAACAGGAATAGCGAGAACCAATGAGAGACTAGCTGGAGGTGTCTGGACGGGCAAATTTAACTCTCATTTCCCACCAGGAAGAGGAATTAACCAAAGGCTCAGCGTGCCGTGCCGGAACCAGATTAGGGCCTGAAGCCATCCTGCGGTGTTGCGGCCAGCTCAAAAGAAAGCGAGTTGAAGAAAGGAGCTCAGGGGCACTGTAATTCACAAACCTGCAGAGTTATAAATGACAGCTATCGTCCAAAATTATACTGAAGTAAGGCTGCCAAGAGGACTTGAAAGCGGGGCAGAATTGCAGGAAACCGATTTCAGGAGGCAGACTGGAATTGCATTGAAAGCATAGGAAAAGAGGCAGAACGTCCACAATGATGCACTTGGCCAAAAAGGGCGTATGCGTTTTTTCCTGAATATATTCAGGAAAAAACGCATACGCCCTTTTTGGCCAACCAAGCAAGCTTGCAAAGGAAATCTGCACTACAATGAAGTCTCACTTCCCCCCGGTCAAAAGGGCCATCTGAAAAAAGTGTAAAATCCAGAAAGGCAGGACAGGCCATGGAGAACTGGGAGCCTTGTTATGCTGATGGGCGGGATGTAAATTGCCAACAGACACTCGGGAGAAGTGTATGGTGTTTCCTGAAACATCTAAAAAACAAAGCAACAGAGCCTAGGGCACTTCCACTTATGGTCCTATAGCTTAGGGAAATTAAAATCAAAAAGACACAGCCACCCCAAAGTTTGGGACGCCTCTGTTTACAAGAACCTCGTGTACAGTACAAGTTCAACATCGCAGAAAGTGAAAAATGGATAAAGAAGTTGTGGTATTTACTTACAAAGCAATATCACTCAGCAATGAAATCTATGTCATCAGGCCCTTAGCAGCACAATGAGTGGATTCAGGTATGATGATTCTAACTGAAATAAGTCACACAGAAAAAGAAACATCATAAGATATCAGTAATACACGGAATGTAAACTTGGCTACACAGGAACTGAATTACAGAACAGAACAGGGTCTCAAATTTAGAAAACCAACTTATGCTTGCTTAAGGGTAAAGGTGAGTTGGGGTGCTGCATAAAACCAGAGATTGAAATGAGCACAGATAAAGTTCCTTAAGCCAAATATGGAATAGACTAGAGCTACCTCTTGCTCAACGAAATGGACTCAACACCGCATATTAAATGCCTAAGAATGTACCTGACTAGTAAGTATCTTAAAACCTATGGATTGCTATGTCTCCGAAAGAGAATCAAGCATGTGTACAGGGGCATAAACGCAGCAGTGATAGGATTGGAGAGGTTCGGTGAGCAAATGAAGACCCTTTGAAGTCATATTGCATGGTACCCATTCCACGGGTTTCAACTACCCAGGTTTAAGGTATTCTTCCTTCAGCTAAAACATGCATGTGGAACCTAGAGTATGATCAACCATGTGATCGGGAGACGTGTTCAAATATGTCTCAGTTTTCGTACCCTGGTACTCGGGTGCAACATTCCAGACGCTTTACTAACACCCTCGCGACTTGGAGAGTCAGTCCCTTTAACCTCCTGTTTGGCCCAGTTTGCAATTTCTGCGGAAGATGAACAGGAATAGCGAGAACCAATGAGAGACTAGCTGGAGGTGTCTGGACGGGCAAATTTAACTCTCATTTCCCACCAGGAAGAGGAATTAACCAAAGGCTCAGCGTGCCGTGCCGGAACCAGATTAGGGCCTGAAGCCATCCTGCGGTGTTGCGGCCAGCTCAAAAGAAAGCGAGTTGAAGAAAGGAGCTCAGGGGCACTGTAATTCACAAACCTGCAGAGTTATAAATGACAGCTATCGTCCAAAAATATACTGAAGTAAGGCTGCCAAGAGGACTTGAAAGCGGGGCAGAATTGCAGGAAACCGATTTCAGGAGGCAGACTGGAATTGCATTGAAAGCATAGGAAAAGAGGCAGAACGTCCACAATGATGCACTTGGCCAAAAAGGGCGTATGCGTTTTTTCCTGAATATATTCAGGAAAAAACGCATACGCCCTTTTTGGCCAACCAAGCAAGCTTGCAAAGGAAATCTGCACTACAATGAAGTCTCACTTCCCCCCGGTCAAAAGGGCCATCTGAAAAAAGTGTAAAATCCAGAAAGGCAGGACAGGCCATGGAGAACTGGGAGCCTTGCTATGCTGATGGGCGGGATGTAAATTGCCAACAGACACTCGGGAGAAGTGTATGGTGTTTCCTGAAACATCTAAAAAACAAAGCAACAGAGCCTAGGGCACTTCCACTTATGGTCCTATAGCTTAGGGAAATTAAAATCAAAAAGACACAGCCACCCCAAAGTTTGGGACGCCTCTGTTTACAAGAACCTCGTTTACAGTACAAGTTCAACATCGCAGAAAGTGAAAAATGGATAAAGAAGTTGTGGTATTTACTTACAAAGCAATATCACTCAGCAATGAAATCTATGTCATCAGGCCCTTAGCAGCACAATGAGTGGATTCAGGTATGATGATTCTAACTGAAATAAGTCACTCAGAAAAAGAAACATCATAAGATATCAGTAATACACGGAATGTAAACTTGGCTACACAGGAACTGAATTACAGAACAGAACAGGGTCTCAAATTTAGAAAACCAACTTATGCTTGCTTAAGGGTAAAGGTGAGTTGGGGTGCTGCGTAAAACCAGAGATTGAAATGAGCACAGATAAAGTTCCTTAAGCCAAATATGGAATAGACAAGAGCTACTCCTTGCTCAACGAAATGGACTCAACACCGCATATTAAATGCCTAAGAATGTACCTGACTAGTAAGTATCTTAAAACCTATGGATTGCTATGTCTCCGAAAGAGAATCAAGCATGTGTACAGGGGCATAAACGCAGCAGTGATAGGATTGGAGAGGTTCGGTGAGCAAATGAAGACCCTTTGAAGTCATATTGCATGGTACCCATTCCACGGGTTTCAACTACCCAGGTTTAAGGTATTCTTCCTTCAGCTAAAACATGCATGTGGAACCTAGAGTATGATCAACCATGTGATCGGGAGACGTGTTCAAATATGTCTCAGTTTTCGTACCCTGGTACTCGGGTGCAACATTCCAGACGCTTTACTAACACCCTCCCGACTTGGAGAGTCAGTCCCTTTAACCTCCTGTTTGGCCCAGTTTGCAATTTCTGCGGAAGATGAACAGGAATAGCGAGAACCAATGAGAGACTAGCTGGAGGTGTCTGGACGGGCAAATTTAACTCTCATTTCCCACCAGGAAGAGGAATTAACCAAAGGCTCAGCGTGCCGTGCCGGAACCAGATTAGGGCCTGAAGCCATCCTGCGGTGTTGCGGCCAGCTCAAAAGAAAGCGAGTTGAAGAAAGGAGCTCAGGGGCACTGTAATTCACAAACCTGCAGAGTTATAAATGACAGCTATCGTCCAAAAATATACTGAAGTAAGGCTGCCAAGAGGACTTGAAAGCGGGGCAGAATTGCAGGAAACCGATTTCAGGAGGCAGACTGGAATTGCATTGAAAGCATAGGAAAAGAGGCAGAACGTCCACAATGATGCACTTGGCCAAAAAGGGCGTATGCGTTTTTTCCTGAATATATTCAGGAAAAAACGCATACGCACTTTTTGGCCAACCAAGCAAGCTTGCAAAGGAAATCTGCACTACAATGAAGTCTCACTTCCCCCCGGTCAAAAGGGCCATCTGAAAAAAGTGTAAAATCCAGAAAGGCAGGACAGGCCATGGAGAACTGGGAGCCTTGTTATGCTGATGGGCGGGATGTAAATTGCCAACAGACACTCGGGAGAAGTGTATGGTGTTTCCTGAAACATCTAAAAAACAAAGCAACAGAGCCTAGGGCACTTCCACTTATGGTCCTATAGCTTAGGGAAATTAAAATCAAAAAGACACAGCCACCCCAAAGTTTGGGATGCCTCTGTTTACAAGAACCTCGTTTACAGTACAAGTTCAACATCGCAGAAAGTGAAAAATGGATAAAGAAGTTGTGGTATTTACTTACAAAGCAATATCACTCAGCAATGAAATCTATGTCATCAGGCCCTTAGCAGCACAATGAGTGGATTCAGGTATGATGATTCTAACTGAAATAAGTCACTCAGAAAAAGAAACATCATAAGATATCAGTAATACACGGAATGTAAACTTGGCTACACAGGAACTGAATTACAGAACAGAACAGGGTCTCAAATTTAGAAAACCAACTTATGCTTGCTTAAGGGTAAAGGTGAGTTGGGGTGCTGCGTAAAACCAGAGATTGAAATGAGCACAGATAAAGTTCCTTAAGCCAAATATGGAATAGACAAGAGCTACTCCTTGCTCAACGAAATGGACTCAACACCGCATATTAAATGCCTAAGAATGTACCTGACTAGTAAGTATCTTAAAACCTATGGATTGCTATGTCTCCGAAAGAGAATCAAGCATGTGTACAGGGGCATAAACGCAGCAGTGATAGGATTGGAGAGGTTCGGTGAGCAAATGAAGACCCTTTGAAGTCATATTGCATGGTACCCATTCCACGGGTTTCAACTACCCAGGTTTAAGGTATTCTTCCTTCAGCTAAAACATGCATGTGGAACCTAGAGTATGATCAACCATGTGATCGGGAGACGTGTTCAAATATGTCTCAGTTTTCGTACCCTGGTACTCGGGTGCAACATTCCAGACGCTTTACTAACACCCTCCCGACTTGGAGAGTCAGTCCCTTTAACCTCCTGTTTGGCCCAGTTTGCAATTTCTGCGGAAGATGAACAGGAATAGCGAGAACCAATGAGAGACTAGCTGGAGGTGTCTGGACGGGCAAATTTAACTCTCATTTCCCACCAGGAAGAGGAATTAACCAAAGGCTCAGCGTGCCGTGCCGGAACCAGATTAGGGCCTGAAGCCATCCTGCGGTGTTGCGGCCAGCTCAAAAGAAAGCGAGTTGAAGAAAGGAGCTCAGGGGCACTGTAATTCACAAACCTGCAGAGTTATAAATGACAGCTATCGTCCAAAAATATACTGAAGTAAGGCTGCCAAGAGGACTTGAAAGCGGGGCAGAATTGCAGGAAACCGATTTCAGGAGGCAGACTGGAATTGCATTGAAAGCATAGGAAAAGAGGCAGAACGTCCACAATGATGCACTTGGCCAAAAAGGGCGTATGCGTTTTTTCCTGAATATATTCAGGAAAAAACGCATACGCCCTTTTTGGCCAACCAAGCAAGCTTGCAAAGGAAATCTGCACTACAATGAAGTCTCACTTCCCCCCGGTCAAAAGGGCCATCTGAAAAAAGTGTAAAATCCAGAAAGGCAGGACAGGCCATGGAGAACTGGGAGCCTTGTTATGCTGATGGGCGGGATGTAAATTGCCAACAGACACTCGGGAGAAGTGTATGGTGTTTCCTGAAACATCTAAAAAACAAAGCAACAGAGCCTAGGGCACTTCCACTTATGGTCCTATAGCTTAGGGAAATTAAAATCAAAAAGACACAGCCACCCCAAAGTTTGGGACGCCTCTGTTTACAAGAACCTCGTGTACAGTACAAGTTCAACATCGCAGAAAGTGAAAAATGGATAAAGAAGTTGTGGTATTTACTTACAAAGCAATATCACTCAGCAATGAAATCTATGTCATCAGGCCCTTAGCAGCACAATGAGTGGATTCAGGTATGATGATTCTAACTGAAATAAGTCACACAGAAAAAGAAACATCATAAGATATCAGTAATACACGGAATGTAAACTTGGCTACACAGGAACTGAATTACAGAACAGAACAGGGTCTCAAATTTAGAAAACCAACTTATGCTTGCTTAAGGGGAAAGGTGAGTTGGGGTGCTGCATAAAACCAGAGATTGAAATGAGCACAGATAAAGTTCCTTAAGCCAAATATGGAATAGACAAGAGCTACTCCTTGCTCAACGAAATGGACTCAACACCGCATATTAAATGCCTAAGAATGTACCTGACTAGTAAGTATCTTAAAACCTATGGATTGCTATGTCTCCGAAAGAGAATCAAGCATGTGTACAGGGGCATAAACGCAGCAGTGATAGGATTGGAGAGGTTCGGTGAGCAAATGAAGACCCTTTGAAGTCATATTGCATGGTACCCATTCCACGGGTTTCAACTACCCAGGTTTAAGGTATTCTTCCTTCAGCTAAAACATGCATGTGGAACCTAGAGTATGATCAACCATGTGATCGGGAGACGTGTTCAAATATGTCTCAGTTTTCGTACCCTGGTACTCGGGTGCAACATTCCAGACGCTTTACTAACACCCTCCCGACTTGGAGAGTCAGTCCCTTTAACCTCCTGTTTGGCCCAGTTTGCAATTTCTGCGGAAGATGAACAGGAATAGTGAGAACCAATGAGAGACTAGCTGGAGGTGTCTGGACGGGCAAATTTAACTCTCATTTCCCACCAGGAAGAGGAATTAACCAAAGGCTCAGCGTGCCGTGCCGGAACCAGATTAGGGCCTGAAGCCATCCTGCGGTGTTGCGGCCAGCTCAAAAGAAAGCGAGTTGAAGAAAGGAGCTCAGGGGCACTGTAATTCACAAACCTGCAGAGTTATAAATGACAGCTATCGTCCAAAAATATACTGAAGTAAGGCTGCCAAGAGGACTTGAAAGCAGGGCAGAATTGCAGGAAACCGATTTCAGGAGGCAGACTGGAATTGCATTGAAAGCATAGGAAAAGAGGCAGAACGTCCACAATGATGCACTTGGCCAAAAAGGGCGTATGCGTTTTTTCCTGAATATATTCAGGAAAAAACGCATACGCCCTTTTTGGCCAACCAAGCAAGCTTGCAAAGGAAATCTGCACTACAATGAAGTCTCACTTCCCCCCGGTCAAAAGGGCCATCTGAAAAAAGTGTAAAATCCAGAAAGGCAGGACAGGCCATGGAGAACTGGGAGCCTTGTTATGCTGATGGGCGGGATGTAAATTGCCTACAGACACTCGGGAGAAGTGTATGGTGTTTCCTGAAACATCTAAAAAACAAAGCAACAGAGCCTAGGGCACTTCCACTTATGGTCCTATAGCTTAGGGAAATTAAAATCAAAAAGACACAGCCACCCCACAGTTTGGGACAGCTCTGTTTACAAGAACCTCGTTTACGGTACAAGTTCTATATCGCAGAAAGTGAAAAATGGATAAAGAAGTTGTGGTACTTATGTACAATGCAAAATCACTCAGCCATGAAATCTATGTCATCAGGCCCGTAGCAGCATAATGAGTGGATTCAGGTATGATGATTCTAACTGAAATATGTCACACAGAAAAAGAAACATCATAAGATATCACTAATACATGGAATGTGAACTTGGCTACACATGAACTGAATTACAAAACAGAACAGGGTCTCAAGTTTAGAAAACCAACTTATGCTTCCTTAAGGGGGAAAGTGAGTTGGGGTGCTGCATAAAACCAGAGTTTGAAATTAGCACAGATACCATTCAATAAGCCAAATATGTAATAGACAAGACCTACCCCTTGCTCAACAAAATGGACTCAACAATGAGGTATCACCTCACACCTGATAGAATGGGCATCATGAGAAAATCTACAAACAAAAATGCTGGAAAGGGTGTGGAGAAAAGGAACCCCCTTCCACTATTGTTGGGAATATAAATTGATACAGTCACTACGGAGAACAGTATGGAGTTTCTTAAGAAACTAACAATAGAATTACCATATGATACAGCAATCCCAGTACTGGACATATACCCAGACAAAACCATAAATCAAAACGAGACATTCACCGCAATGTTCATTGCATCACTATTTACAATATCGAGGTAATGGAAGCAACCTAAATGCCCACAGACAGACGAATGCATAAAGCTGTGGTACATATATAAAATGGAATATTACTAAGCCATGAAAAGGAATGAAATTGGGTCATTTGTAGAGACGTCGATGGATCTAGAGACTGTCATACAGAGTGAAGTAAGTCAGAAAGAGAAAAACAAATCTTGTATATTCATACATATATGTGGAACCTAGAAAAACTGTACAGATTAACCATTTTGCAAGGCATAAATAGAGCAACAGATGTAGACAACAAATGTATGGACAACAAGGGGGGAAAGCTGTTGGGGGGGTGGTGGTGGGAGGAGTTGAGAGACTGGGATTGGCATGTATACATTTATATGTATAAAATAGATAACCAATAAGAACCTGCTGTATAAAAATATAAAATAAAATTCAAAATTAAAAAGAAATAAAATTTAAAAAATAAAACAGAAAAAACAATTATTCCCTTCACATACATGTATTTATATGAATAAATTATTTCCATGCTTATATCTGTAAATACAAAAAAGAGGAATAAAATCTACCTTGAACCAAAAACGAAAAAGAGAAAAAAAACACAGAACCCACCAGTTCCACAGAGGAAAACCGTATCAGGGCACTTGCTCCAGTTGTAAACAATTCTGAAGTTGGCCAGTGGTGGGGAATCGTCTCCCATTCAGCCAGCAGCCCCCACGCAACAAGCGTCCTCATTGCAAAGCTGGGGCACCGTGCCGAGGCATCTGTGAGTAAACGTGAGCTGAGCCCCAGGCCAGTTGCTGCTGAACTATTCCCACCCGTCCCAGGTAAAACACCTGAATATATACAAGGACTTGAAAGCCTAGAGGAAGGGCCATAGAGCCACACGAGTGACAGCATGCCGGCCGACTTGGTGCCTGCAGGCCAGCCAGGATGGTCCTGGCCCTGGGTGCTCTTCTGGAAGATTTCCATTTCCCTGACTGAGATACCCGTCCTGTCCCTGCCCCCACTGCTTTTTTCCTTCCTCACCTCTGCCCAGGGAGAAATTCCAGCAGCAGGTATGGGTGACACATCCTCTTCTTTAGCAGGTGGCAGCCTGGCAACTGCTGCAGAAAGTCCAGCAGAGCCCCACTCACACTGGGCCACCCACAAAGCCGTGGCCTCTCACTCCCTCCCACCAGCCCAGCCCCGAGACTGCTGACAGGGCAGAGAAAATGGCGTCAGGCACGGCTGCAGGGGCTCTTGCTGCCTGGAGTGGTATTTATATTGATCTCAACCCAGGCACACCTGGGGAGGGCTGGCCCGCACGGTAAGGCTGCCCAGGTCAGCCAATCATCACCCCTCAGGGGCTCACAGTTGCAGAAAATGGAACTTGCTGAACCGGCCAGGTCCAAGGAACAGGTGTGGGCTCCTGAGAGTCAGGATAGACAAGGGGCTGCAGCTTTGGCTTGTTTTCTAATCATTTTATCTGGCCCATGAGTGGGAGACAACTTCAAGAAAACCCTCTCCTTATGAGAGGAACCCAGGAGTCAGGGAGAGGAGGGGTGGGTGGTGGTTGGAGACAGAGGCCTGGTGCCCCGGGTGCAGTGGAAGTCTCTGGAAGACCAGGTGGAGGGAGGCCGCACAGAGTGATGCCCAGGGTCACAGACCCGTCGCAGCTGCTGTTTGTTAGTTCAAGTCCTGCTCTGAGGTGCTCTGTGCCAGCTCTGAGCGACAGGTGAGCTGGGGGTGCTCTGCAATGAGGGCTATGTGCACGGTTCCTGTGTGCCCAGCCCTGCCACAGTACCTGCAAGGGTAGCTCTGTATCCTGGGAAGGGCCTGACCACGAGAGCCCCGTGGGCTGGGGTGGGGGTGGGGTACCTGCCCAGGTGAGCTCCATATTCTGGGATTGGTCTGACCACGAGAGCCCCATGGGCTGCTGGGGACCTGGTAAAGGATGTCAGGACAGTCAGTGAAGCCACCGAGGATATACCTCCAGTTGCTCCTAATTCCTACACCCTGCTGGTCATTCTACCAACCACCAGGACATGGTATTCTGTATTAGTCTTCAATGATGCCTTCTTTTGTATTCCATTAGTCCCAGAGTCACAAGAAATTTTGGCTTGTGAGTGGCAGGACTCAACATACAACTAAAACAATACTTCCGGGCCGTCTTGCCCCAAGGGTGCAAAAATTCCCACACCATCTTTGGGGAAAGCTTAGCTAAAGACCTAAAAGTTCTACCTCTGGAAAAGGAAACCCTCCTTCAGTACGCAGACGACATTCTGATCGCCAGCCCTACTAAGGAGGCCTCTGAACTACCAAGCCAATAAAGGATAGAAGTTGTCCAAGAAAAAGCTCAAATATCACAGACTGCGGTGACCTGCCTGGGCTTCGTTCTCACAGAAGGTCGGAGAAGCCCATCCCAGGAAAGGGAAGAAACCATTTGCAGCCTTACCCCTTTCTAAAACTAGAAGACAGCTTAGGGGTTCCTGGGGAGGCCAGGGTTTGCTGCTTCTGGATCCCTAACTACAGTCTACTAGCTGGGCCTCTATATGAAACACTGAAAGGAAAAGATGATGATCCTTTTGAATAGAATCCAGAAGTGGCCTTTCAAGAATGGAAAGAGCAGTCAATTCAGACCCTTGCCCTGGAACTCCCTAATTTAGCTAAACCCTTTGACCTTTACATTCCCGGTGTAAGGTGAATCGCCATTGGAGAATTAGTGCAAAAACTGGGACCACTTGAAATGGAACAATGCAAGAATGCCATCCAGGTAGGATAAACTACGGTCACCAAGGGGCTTGGCCCACTGCCGCATCTGGCCAAGATACTGGCGGTATCTAAAAACCTGGAAATCAGCAGCCCAAAAGGCCACCTCCTTCCTAAGGGAAAAGGACCCCACGTGGTGATCCTAACCACCAACGATGCCCTGAAGTTGCAGGGTTCGCTCCGTGGGCACACCGACCTCGAGTGAGGAGGCCCTCCAACTCCAACATCCAGAGAGATAACCGGGGGCAACAGGGCACCATGACGACTCGTGTGAACATCACTTGACCTGGAGTTTCTCTCATAAAACAATAAGAGTGTGTCCCAAAAGAGTAGACTACTGCTTGCAGGACTTACTGCACCCAGAGGGGAGCTAATAATCTTGGCGGGGGAACCGTATATCACACTGTCACCATAGAAAAGCCTACAGACACCGTGATGATGGTGGCCAATAAGACCGGCTGGACTCCTGTTTACTTCAAAAGGCTGTTGACTCAGTGGTCATCATGGTCCTTGATCACCACTGACCCTGGACTGTCTGGGAGTTGAGCGGGCAGGGCTCTGACACCTGGTGCTGTTTGTACGTTAATTCAGGGGCCTAATTGAAGAAAGCGCAGACTACTGGTCAGAGCATCTAGGCTGGCAGAAACGGTCAGCCTAAGGTGGCCGAACAAATGTGGGGCGGGGTGAAACCGGCCCCCACAGCGTCTCTGCACATCTCTTTCCTGGACCCTTAAAGGTCATTAGAATCTATAACACTTCCAATGCTGGTGCTCAGGTGGACGAGCAGGGAGGCAGGGGGCCTGGGGACAATCAACGTCACCTGGAGGCTGCTGGGGAGAAGCTCTGACCCTCGCCCCCGGGTATTAGGGCTCCCAACTCAGCACTCAGCAGTTACAGAAGAAGTGTCTGCACCCTCAGCACTCCAAGAATGAGGAACGGGACAAAAGACAGAGGAGGGGTTTGTCCCCAGCAAAGCCCATTAAAAATCCCTGGGAGATAAAAATAGAATCTGGGCAATAAAGTCAAGTCTAACCTTTTTTATCCTTTGTGCTTTGTCTAATTTCACGTGCTCCTAGGGTCCCGCATGCAGAGGTTCCACACCCGGCACTTCAGACCAGATTTCCTAGTGCAGAATGGCTGGGTCGACACCTCAGCTCCTGGGGCCCAGTGCAGACTCCGCGATATAGAGCCTGAGCTGCAGCCAACCTGGCCCTCGAGAGCTCCGCCCCCTCCCTCCCACTGACTCTGACAGGATCTCTACACAGCAGCCCAGCCCACAGCCCACGGGGTAGTGCATGCTCTCACCTCTCCATTCTCTGATCAAAATATAAAGTTTCCTTTGCTTGTGAACCAAACTCAGTCTCGATCTGTTGGCCCCAATGACACTGGGCAGGGGGACACTTGTTGGGGTCCACTCTGGAGGATCAGTAACAGAAATTGAGACTATTGTAACCTCAATGAACAGATGTGTGAGCCAAACTGTAGTTAACATAGAACAGTGTATAAGGCTCGGGTAAAATAAGATGTTTCTAACACTTCCATTTGATATTTCCGTCACTTTATTATAAGCAAGTTCAGTGAAAAGGTTTGTCTTATTTGTCAGGTCAATATTAGAGAAACGAAGTGATTTCTTTCCAAGGATGTACATCTAATAATCTTGGTTAAAGCTTCAATCTTGTTTTAAATGCTTTTCCATTGAAAATGATACCTCTCTTTCAGCTCCCCCATTTCTGAGAAGTATAAAATCTTATAATTTATTATTACCAAAGGGGAAAGGTGGGAGGAGGGATAAATTAACAGTTTGGGATTAACACATACACACTGCTATGTATAAAATAGATCATCAACAAGGAACTACTGTATAGCACAGGGAACTACACTCAACATTTTGCAATAACCTATAAGGGGAAATAATCTGAAAAAGAATAGATATTTTTATTGACATCATCTATCAATGACAGTTAAAGTGTAACCTAAGGGAAGCTGGTGGTGAGTGCTTCTGACCCTGAAGACTTCAATCATCTAAAGTTTGGACTCTGCCTACTTCCCAAGGCCCTTAATGAACATATGTGTAGCCGTAGCTTAAAAAATTCCCCAGTTTGGGTTTCGGGGAGACACTGATTTTGAAAAAGCCCTGGTGTTCTCCTTACATGAATGGGACTCTTCCTACTGCTAAAACATGTCTGTCACACCCAGAGGATGGTATACCGTCTGATCGGGAAGAGTTTGGAAAAGGCATCTCATCTCCTCATCTCCTGGTGCTCGGGTTCACCCCTCCAGCGTCTTTACTAACAGTCTCCCCACTTGGAGATGTCAGCACTGTCAACATCCTGTTGCGTACAGTTTGGAATTTGTCCAGAGGATGAAGCGGAAGGATGAGGAACAATGAGAGACAAGTCCTAGGTGTTCAGACAGGCACATGTCACTCTAATTTCCAATCAGGAAGACGAATTGACCAAAGGCTAGGGTTGCCCATGGAAACAGTATAGGGCTTGAGGAAATCCCGCTGCTTTGTGGCCAGTTCCCATAAACACAAGTTGAACAATGGAACTCAGGGGCAGTAAAATTCACAAAACTGCAGAGTTGAAAATATCCATCACTGAAAAATGTCTTGAGGAAAGTCAGAGAAAAGGACTTGTAAGCAAGGGAGAATGGCAGGAAAGGGATTTGAGGAGGTAGAAAGGACTCGCCATTAAGCACAAGAAAAGGAGCTGAACATTGCCAACATTGCAGTTGGCCAAAAAGGGTGTATGCGTTTTTTTCTGTATATATTCAAGAAAAGGGCATACACTTTTTTAGCCAACCAAACAGGTGGGCACTGGAAGTCAATACTACAAAAGATATCACTTCGCATCAGTCAGAAGAGCCATCCTCATAAAGCGTAAACAACAGAAATGCAGGACAGGGCAAGGAGAAGAGGGAGCCCTGTGAGACTTATAGTGGAAATGTATATTGCCAACGGCCATTCTGGAGAAGTGTATTGTGTTTACTAAAGCATCTAAAAAATGAGCTACAGAGCATAGGGCACTTGCACTCATGGGCGTATATCTTGAGAAAAACAAAAATCGAGAGGACACAGGCACCCCAATGTTTACCCCCTCTCTGTTTAAAAGATCCTCAACTAGGATATAACTTAAGTGTCTCTGGAGGGAAAAAATGGGTAGAGATGTGGTACTTAGGTAGAGTGGAATATTATTCAGCCTGGAAATCAATGAAATATGGCCAGTTGTAACAACTCCGGAGGAGTTATGTATGATCTTTCTAAGTGACAGAATTCAAAAAGAAAAAGACACATATCATAAGATATCACTTAAAGGTGGAATCCAAAATGGCTACACATGAAATAAATTACAAAACAAAAACATAGTCAAATATGTAGAAAACACGCATAAGGCTGCTAAACGGGAAAGGTGGGGAGGGGTGAGGCATCACCCAGGAGGTTGAAATTAGCAAAGATACCATTCCAAATACCAAACTGATAATCAACAAGGCCTACACGGTAGCTAAAAGAACTGCACTCAGCACACTCAAGTCACCGGAAAAGAATATATATGACTGGTAAGAATCTGAAAAAGAATTTACTGATGTCTCTCTGTACGTGAATCAAGTGGATGTACAGCAGCAAGAAACAGAGCTTTGAAAATCAGCTGTAACCAATATAGTAATAAATTGAAAAAAATAAACGACAGAGAGACAGAGAAAACCTCTTACAACTTTTCCTCAGGGCCGGTGATGCAACATGGATTGAACACATCTAGACCCACAGCAGGATGAGACATAAGGCTGGAAACTGTTTGCGCTAAGAGAAATGTGAGGTTGGGTGAGGAAATGCACACCCTTTAAAGTAATACTACCTGGTACCCATTCAATGGGTCCCAAATATGCAGGTTCAAGGGATCTTCCTACAGCTAAAACATGCATGGAAAACCCAGAGGACTGTACACCATGTGATCGGGAGATGTGTCTAAAATGCAGCTCATTTATCCTCTCCTGGTGCTCCTGTTCACCATTCCAGCCACGTTACTTAGAATCTCCCCACTTGGAGAATCAGCACATTTCAACTTCTGTTTCACACATTTTGCAAATTGTGAGGAGGATGAACGGGGAACCAATGAGAGAATAGTTGTAGGGGTTTGGACGGGCACATATCACTCTAATTTCCCATTAAGAATAAGAATTGAAAAAAGGCTCAGCCCGCCTCGCCCGAGCCAAAATAGGGCCTGAAGCAATCCTGCGGGTTTGAGGCCAGCTCACAAAAGAGCAACTTAAAAAATGGAGCTCAGGGTCACTGCAATTCACAAACCTGCAGAGTTATAAATGAAAACTAACGTCCAAAAATATGTTGAGGTAAGGCAAAGAAGAGGATCTGAATGCAAGACAGAATTGCAAGAAACAGATTTCAAGAGATAGATTGGACTCGTCTTTAAAGCACATGAAAAGCGGCAGAATTTCGACAATGATGCAGTTGGCCCAAAAGGGCGTATGCGTTTTTTCCTGATTATATCCAGGAAAAAACGCATACGCACTTTATGGGCAACGAAGCAAGCAAGCAATGCAAATGTGCACAACAAAGAAGTCTCATTTCCCACTGGTCAAAAGAGCCATCCTAAAAAATTGTAAAAACCAGAAATGCAGGACAGGCCATGGAGAACAGGGAGCCTTTATACGCTGATGGGCAGTGTGTGAACTGCCGAGAGCCACTCTGGAGAAGTGTATGGTGGTTCCTAAATCATCTAAAAAACAGAGCTACAGAGCATAGGACACTTCCAATCATGGGAGTATATCTAGGGAAATCTAAAAATTAACAAGACACAAGCACACCACAGTTTAGGGCTACTCTGTTTACAAGAACCTCAACTTCAGTATACCTTAAATATCCCAGGAAAGAGAACAATGGATAAAGAAGATGTGGTACTTATGTACAATGGAATATCTCTTCACCATGAAATCAATGTAATAAGGCTAGTAGAAGGATAAAGAGTGGATTTAGGTCCGATAATACTACTTGAAATAAGTCAAACAGAAAAAGAAACATATCATAAGATATCACTTATAGAGGGAGGGTAAATATGGCTGCACAAGAAATGAATTACAGAACAGAACAGTGTCTCACGTTTAGAAAACACACTTATTTCAGCTTAAGGGGAAAGGAGAGGTGGGGTGATGCATAAAACCAGAGTTTGAAATTAGCACAGATACCGTTCAATAAACCAAATAGATATTAGACAAGATCTACACCTTGCTCAATGAACTGGCCTCAACACACCCTATACACCGCAGAGAAATATATCTGAGTAATAAGAATCTTAAAACCCATGTATTGATATATCTCCATAAGGGAATCAAGTGTGTGCAGAGTGGCACAAACACAGCAGTGAAAATGAGCTAAACCCCATTATAGAAATAAATTTTAAAAACAAAACGCAGAAACAATGAAAGAGAGAAAAATTCTTACAAAATTCGCTCAGGGGCTGTGATGCAACCTGGATTGACCACATATAAACCCACAGCTGGATAAGACATAAGGCTGGACACTTGGGGCTGAGAGGATTGATGAGCTTTGGTGAGCAACTGCCAAAAGTTTAATGCAATACTTCATGCTACTCATTCCAAGGGTCCCAACACTCCAGGTTGAAGGGAATCTTCCTACAGCTAAACCATGCTTGGGAAACCCAGCGACTGGTATACCATATGATCGGGAAAGGTTTCTAAAACGCACCTCATTTT
Source organism: Pseudorca crassidens (assembly GCF_039906515.1). Classification (NCBI taxonomy): domain Eukaryota; kingdom Metazoa; phylum Chordata; class Mammalia; order Artiodactyla; family Delphinidae; genus Pseudorca; species Pseudorca crassidens. Next base: position 450,357 of record NW_027136309.1, read on the forward strand.
TCCTCTCCTGGGGCTCCGGATCGACATTCCAGCCGATATACCAAAAATATCCCCACATGGAGAGTCAATGCCTTTAAGTTCTGGTATCACACAGTCTGCAGTTAGTGCGGAGGATGAATAGAAATAGGGGGAACCAGTGAGAAACTAGCTGTAGCGGTTTCAATGGGCACATGTCACTCTAAATTCACATCAGTAAGAAGAATAAACCAAAGGCACAGCAAGGTGCCCCAGAAGAAGAATAGGGCCTGAAGGAATCCTGTGGTTATGAGGCAAGATCACAAAAATAAGAGCTGAAAAATGGAGCTAAGGGCCACTGCAATTCAAAAACTTGCAGAGTTATAAAGGCCAACTATTTTCAAAAAATATATTGAGGTAAGGCTATGAAGAGGCATTGAAAGCAAGGCAGAATTGCAGGAAAACGATTTCAGGAGGTAGACTGGAATTACATTTAAAGCATAGGAAAAGAGGCAGAATGTCCACAATGATGCACTTGGCCAAAAAGGGCGTATGCCTTTTTTCCTGAATTTATTCAGAAAAAAAGGCATACGCCCTTTTTGGCCAACCAAGCAAGCTTGCAAAGGAAATCTGCACTACAATGAAGTCTCACTTCCCCCTGGTCAAAAGGGCCATCTGAAAAAAGTGTAAAATCCAGAAAGGCAGGACAGGCCATGGAGAACTGGGAGCCTTGTTATGCTGATGGGCGGGATGTGTATGGTGTTTCCTGAAACATCTAAAAAACAAAGCAACAGAGCCTAGGGCACTTCCACTTATGGTCCTATAGCTTAGGGAAATTAAAATCAAAAAGACACAGCCACCCCAAAATTTGGGACGCCTCTGTTTACAAGAACCTCGTTAACCGTACAAGTTCAATATCACAGAAAGTGAAAAATGGATAAAGAACTTGTGGTACTTACGTACAATGCAGTATCACTCAGCAATGAAATCTATGTCATCAGGCCCGTAGCAGCATAATGAGTGGATACAGGTACGATGATTCTAACTGAAATAAGACACACAGAAAAAGAAACATCATAAGATATCAGTAATACACGGAATGTAAACTTGGCTACACAGGAACTGAATTACAGAACAGAACAAGGTCTCAAATTTAGAAAACCAACTTATGCTTGCTTAAGGGTAAAGGTGAGTTGGGGTGCTGCATAAAACCATAGATTGAAATGAGCACAGATAAAGTTCCTTAAGCCAAATATGGAATAGACAAGAGCTACTCCTTGCTCAACGAAATGGACTCAACACCGCATATTAAACGCCTAAGAATGTACCTGACTAGTAAGTATCTTAAAACCTATGGATTGCTATGTCTCCGAAAGAGAATCAAGCATGTGTACAGGGGCATAAACGCAGCAGTGATAGGATTGGAGACGTTCGGTGAGCAAATGAAGACCCTTTGAAGTCATATTGCATGGTACCCATTCCACGGGTTTCAACTACCCAGGTTTAAGGTATTCTTCCTTCAGCTAAAACATGCATGTGGAACCTAGAGTATGATCAACCATGTGATCGGGAAACGTGTTCAAATATGTCTCAGTTCTCGTACCCTGGTACTCGGGTGCAACATTCCAGACGCTTTACTAACACCCTCCCGACTTGGAGAGTCAGTCCCTTTAACCTCCTGTTTGGCCCAGTTTGCAATTTCTACGGAAGATGAACAGGAATAGCGAGAACCAATGAGAGACTAGCTGGAGGTGTCTGGACGGGCAAATTTAACTCTCATTTCCCACCAGGAAGAGGAATTAACCAAAGGCTCAGCGTGCCGTGCCGGAACCAGATTAGGGCCTGAAGCCATCCTGCGGTGTTGCGGCCAGGTCACAAGAAAGCGAGTTGAAGAAAGGAGCTCAGGGGCACTGTAATTCACAAACCTGCAGAGTTATAAATGACAGCTATCGTCCAAAAATATACTGAAGTAAGGCTGCCAAGAGGACTTGAAAGCGGGGCAGAATTGCAGGAAACCGATTTCAGGAGGTAGACTGGAATTGCATTGAAAGCATAGGAAAAGAGGCAGAACGTCCACCATGATGCACTTGGCCAAAAAGGGCGTATGCGTTTTTTCCTGAATATATTCAGGAAAAAACGCATACGCCCTTTTTGGCCAACCAAGCAAGCTTGCAAAGGAAATCTGCACTACAATGAAGTCTCACTTCCCCCCGGTCAAAAGGGCCATCTGAAAAAAGTGTAAAATCCAGAAAGGCAGGACAGGCCATGGAGAACTGGGAGCCTTGTTATGCTGATGGGCGGGATGTAAATTGCCAACAGACACTCGGGAGAAGTGTATGGTGTTTCCTGAAACATCTAAAAAACAAAGCAACAGAGCCTAGGGCACTTCCACTTATGGTCCTATAGCTTAGGGAAATTAAAATCAAAAAGACACAGCCACCCCAAACATTGGGACGCCTCTGTTTACAAAAACCTCGTTTACAGTACAAGTTCAACATCGCAAAAAGTGAAAAATGGATAAAGAAGTTGTGGTATTTACTTACAAAGCAATATCACTCAGCAATGAAATCTATGTCATCAGGCCCTTAGCAGCACAATGAGTGGATTCAGGTATGATGATTCTAACTGAAATAAGTCACACAGAAAAAGAAACATCATAAGATATCAGTAATACACGGAATGTAAACTTGGCTACACAGGGACTGAATTACAGAACAAAACAGGGTCTCAAATTTAGAAAACCAACTTATGCTTGCTTAAGGGTAAAGGTGAGTTGGGGTGCTGCATAAAACCAGAGATTGAAATGAGCACAGATAAAGTTCCTTAAGCCAAATATGGAATAGACAAGAGCTACTCCTTGCTCAACGAAATGGACTCAACACCGCATATTAAACGCCTAAGAATGTACCTGACTAGTAAGTATCTTAAAACCTATGGATTGCTATGTCTCTGAAAGAGAATCAAGCATGTGTACAGGGGCATAAACGCAGCAGTGATAGGATTGGAGAGGTTCGGTGAGCAAATGAAGACCCTTTGAAGTCATATTGCATGGTACCCATTCCACGGGTTTCAACTACCCAGGTTTAAGGTATTCTTCCTTCAGCTAAAACATGCATGTGGAACCTAGAGTATGATCAACCATGTGATCGGGAGACGTGTTCAAATATGTCTCAGTTTTCGTACCCTGGTACTCGGGTGCAACATTCCAGACGCTTTACTAACACCCTCCCGACTTGGAGAGTCAGTCCCTTTAACCTCCTGTTTGGCCCAGTTTGCAATTTCTGCGGAAGATGAACAGGAATAGCGAGAACCAATGAGAGACTAGCTGGAGGTGTCTGGACGGGCAAATTTAACTCTCATTTCCCACCAGGAAGAGGAATTAAGCAAAGGCTCAGCGTGCCGTGCCGGAACCAGATTAGGGCCTGAAGCCGTCCTGCGGTGTTGCGGCCAGCTCAAAAGAAAGCGAGTTGAAGAAAGGAGCTCAGGGGCACTGTAATTCACAAACCTGCAGAGTTATAAATGACAGCTATCGTCCAAAAATATACTGAAGTAAGGCTGCCAAGAGGACTTGAAAGCGGGGCAGAATTGCAGGAAACCGATTTCAGGAGGTAGACTGGAATTGCATTGAAAGCATAGGAAAAGAGGCAGAACGTCCACAATGATGCACTTGGCCAAAAAGGGCGTATGCGTTTTTTCCTGAATATATTCAGGAAAAAACGCATACGCCCTTTTTGGCCAACCAAGCAAGCTTGCAAAGGAAATCTGCACTACAATGAAGTCTCACTTCCCCCCGGTCAAAAGGGCCATCTGAAAAAAGTGTAAAATCCAGAAAGGCAGGACAGGCCATGGAGAACTGGGAGCCTTGTTATGCTGATGGGCGGGATGTAAATTGCCAACAGACACTCGGGAGAAGTGTATGGTGTTTCCTGAAACATCTAAAAAACAAAGCAACAGAGCCTAGGGCACTTCCACTTATGGTCCTATAGCTTAGGGAAATTAAAATCAAAAAGACACAGCCACCCCAAAGTTTGGGATGCCTCTGTTTACAAGAACCTCGTTTACAGTACAAGTTCAACATCGCAGAAAGTGAAAAATGGATAAAGAAGTTGTGGTATTTACTTACAAAGCAATATCACTCAGCAATGAAATCTATGTCATCAGGCCCTTAGCAGCACAATGAGTGGATTCAGGTATGATGATTCTAACTGAAATAAGTCACACAGAAAAAGAAACATCATAAGATATCAGTAATACACGGAATGTAAACTTGGCTACACAGGAACTGAATTACAGAACAGAACAGGGTCTCAAATTTAGAAAACCAACTTATGCTTGGTTAAGGCTAAAGGTGAGTTGGGGTGCTGCATAAAACCATAGATTGAAATGAGCACAGATAAAGTTCCTTAAGCCAAATATGGAATAGACAAGAGCTACTCCTTGCTCAACGAAATGGACTCAACACCGCATATTAAAGGCCTAAGAATGTACCTGACTAGTAAGTATCTTAAAACCTATGGATTGCTATGTCTCCGAAAGAGAATCAAGCATGTGTACAGGGGCATAAACGCAGCAGTGATAGGATTGGAGAGGTTCGGTGAGCAAATGAAGACCCTTTGAAGTCATATTGCATGGTACCCATTCCACGGGTTTCAACTACCCAGGTTTAAGGTATTCTTCCTTCAGCTAAAACATGCATGTGGAACCTAGAGTATGATCAACCATGTGATCGGGAGACGTGTTCAAATATGTCTCAGTTTTCGTACCCTGGTACTCGGGTGCAATATTCCAGACGCTTTACTAACACCCTCCCGACTTGGAGAGTCAGTCCCTTTAACCTCCTGTTTGGCCCAGTTTGCAATTTCTGCAGAAGATGAACAGGAATAGCGAGAACCAATGAGAGACTAGCTGGAGGTGTCTGGACGGGCAAATTTAACTCTCATTTCCCACCAGGAAGAGGAATTAACCAAAGGCTCAGCGTGCCGTGCCGGAACCAGATTAGGGCCTGAAGCCGTCCTGCGGTGTTGCGGCCAGCTCAAAAGAAAGCGAGTTGAAGAAAGGAGCTCAGGGGCACTGTAATTCACAAACCTGCAGAGTTATAAATGACAGCTATCGTCCAAAAATATACTGAAGTAAGGCTGCCAAGAGGACTTGAAAGCGGGGCAGAATTGCAGGAAACCGATTTCAGGAGGTAGACTGGAATTGCAGTGAAAGCATAGGAAAAGAGGCAAAACGTCCACAATGATGCACTTGGCCAAAAAGGGCGTATGCGTTTTTTCCTGAATATATTCAGGAAAAAACGCATACGCCCTTTTTGGCCAACCAAGCAAGCTTGCAAAGGAAATCTGCACTACAATGAAGTCTCACTTCCCCCCGGTCAAAAGGGCCATCTGAAAAAAGTGTAAAATCCAGAAAGGCAGGACAGGCCATGGAGAACTGGGAGCCTTGTTATGCTGATGGGCGGGATGTAAATTGCCAACAGACACTCGGGAGAAGTGTATGGTGTTTCCTGAAACATCTAAAAAACAAAGCAACAGAGCCTAGGGCACTTCCACTTATGGTCCTATAGCTTAGGGAAATTAAAATCAAAAAGACACAGCCACCCCAAACATTGGGACGCCTCTGTTTACAAGAACCTCGTTTACAGTACAAGTTCAACATCGCAGAAAGTGAAAAATGGATAAAGAAGTTGTGGTATTTACTTACAAAGCAATATCACTCAGCAATGAAATCTATGTCATCAGGCCCTTAGCAGCACAATGAGTGGATTCAGGTATGATGATTCTAACTGAAATAAGTCACACAGAAAAAGAAACATCATAAGATATCAGTAATACACGGAATGTAAACTTGGCTACACAGGAACTGAATTACAGAACAGAACAGGGTCTCAAATTTAGAAAACCAACTTATGCTTGCTTAAGGGTAAAGGTGAGTTGGGGTGCTGCATAAAACCAGAGATTGAAATGAGCACAGATAAAGTTCCTTAAGCCAAATATGGAATAGACAAGAGCTACTCCTTGCTCAACGAAATGGACTCAACACCGCATATTAAACGCCTAAGAATGTACCTGACTAGTAAGTATCTTAAAACCTATGGATTGCTATGTCTCCGAAAGAGAATCAAGCATGTGTACAGGGGCATAAACGCAGCAGTGATAGGATTGGAGAGGTTCGGTGAGCAAATGAAGACCCTTTGAAGTCATATTGCATGGTACCCATTCCACGGGTTTCAACTACCCAGGTTTAAGGTATTCTTCCTTCAGCTAAAACATGCATGTGGAACCTAGAGTATGATCAACCATGTGATCGGGAGACGTGTTCAAATATGTCTCAGTTTTCATACCCTGGTACTCGGGTGCAACATTCCAGACGCTTTACTAACACCCTCCCGACTTGGAGAGTCAGTCCCTTTAACCTCCTGTTTGGCCCAGTTTGCAATTTCTGCGGAAGATGAACAGGAATAGCGAGAACCAATGAGAGACTAGCTGGAGGTGTCTGGACGGGCAAATTTAACTCTCATTTCCCACCAGGAAGAGGAATTAACCAAAGGCTCAGCGTGCCGTGCCGGAACCAGATTAGGGCCTGAAGCCATCCTGCGGTGTTGCGGCCAGCTCAAAAGAAAGCGAGTTGAAGAAAGGAGCTCAGGGGCACTGTAATTCACAAACCTGCAGAGTTATAAATGACAGCTATCGTCCAAAAATATACTGAAGTAAGGCTGCCAAGAGGACTTGAAAGCGGGGCAGAATTGCAGGAAACCGATTTCAGGAGGCAGACTGGAATTGCATTGAAAGCATAGGAAAAGAGGCAGAACGTCCACCATGATGCACTTGGCCAAAAAGGGCGTATGCGTTTTTTCCTGAATATATTCAGGAAAAAACGCATACGCCCTTTTTGGCCAACCAAGCAAGCTTGCAAAGGAAATCTGCACTACAATGAAGTCTCACTTCCCCCCGGTCAAAAGGGCCATCTGAAAAAAGTGTAAAATCCAGAAAGACAGCACAGGCCATGGAGAACTGGGAGCCTTGTTATGCTGATGGGCGGGATGTAAATTGCCAACAGACACTCGGGAGAAGTGTATGGTGTTTCCTGAAAAATCTAAAAAACAAAGCAACAGAGCCTAGGGCACTTCCACTTATGGTCCTATAGCTTAGGGAAATTAAAATCAAAAAGACACAGCCACCCCAAAGTTTGGGACGCCTCTGTTTACAAGAACCTCGTTTACAGTACAAGTTCAACATCGCAGAAAGTGAAAAATGGATAAAGAAGTTGTGGTATTTACTTACAAAGCAATATCATTCAGCAATGAAATCTATGTCATCAGGCCCTTAGCAGCACAATGAGTGGATTCAGGTATGATGATTCTAACTGAAATAAGTCACACAGAAGAAGAAACATCATAAGATATCAGTAATACACGGAATGTAAACTTGGCTACACAGGAACTGTATTACAGAACAGAACAGGGTCTCAAATTTAGAAAACCAACTTATGCTTGCTTAAGGGTAAAGGTGAGTTGGGGTGCTGCATAAAACCAGAGATTGAAATGAGCACAGATAAAGTTCCTTAAGCCAAATATGGAATAGACAAGAGCTACTCCTTGCTCAACGAAATGGACTCAACACCGCATATTAAACGCCTAAGAATGTACCTGACTAGTAAGTATCTTAAAACCTATGGATTGCTATGTCTCCGAAAGAGAATCAAGCATGTGTACAGGGGCATAAACGCAGCAGTGATAGGATTGGAGAGGTTCGGTGAGCAAATGAAGACCCTCTGAAGTCATATTGCATGGTACCCATTCCACGGGTTTCAACTACCCAGGTTTAAGGTATTCTTCCTTCAGCTAAAACATGCATGTGGAACCTAGAGTATGATCAACCATGTGATCGGGAGACGTGTTCAAATATGTCTCAGTTTTCGTACCCTGGTACTCGGGTGCAACTTTCCAGACGCTTTACTAACACCCTCCCGACTTGGAGAGTCAGTCCCTTTAACCTCCTGTTTGGCCCAGTTTGCAATTTCTGCGGAAGATGAACAGGAATAGCGAGAACCAATGAGAGACTAGCTGGAGGTGTCTGGACGGGCAAATTTAACTCTCATTTCCCACCAGGAAGAGGAATTAACCAAAGGCTCAGCGTGCCGTGCCGGAACCAGATTAGGGCCTGAAGCCATCCTGCGGTGTTGCGGCCAGCTCAAAAGAAAGCGAGTTGAAGAAAGGAGCTCAGGGGCACTGTAATTCACAAACCTGCAGAGTTATAAATGACAGCTATCGTCCAAAAATATACTGAAGTAAGGCTGCCAAGAGGACTTGAAAGCGGGGCAGAATTGCAGGAAACCGATTTCAGGAGGCAGACTGGAATTGCATTGAAAGCATAGGAAAAGAGGCAGAACGTCCACCATGATGCACTTGGCCAAAAAGGGCGTATGCGTTTTTTCCTGAATATATTCAGGAAAAAACGCATACGCCCTTTTTGGCCAACCAAGCAAGCTTGCAAAGGAAATCTGCACTACAATGAAGTCTCACTTCCCCCCGGTCAAAAGGGCCATCTGAAAAAAGTGTAAAATCCAGAAAGGCAGGACAGGCCATGGAGAACTGGGAGCCTTGTTATGCTGATGGGCGGGATGTAAATTGCCAGGAGACACTCGGGAGAAGTGTATGGTGTTTCCTGAAACATCTAAAAAACAAAGCAACAGAGCCTAGGGCACTTCCACTTATGGTCCTATAGCTTAGGGAAATTAAAATCAAAAAGACACAGCCACCCCAAAGTTTGGGACGCCTCTGTTTACAAGAACCTCGTTTACAGTACAAGTTCAACATTGCAGAAAGTGAAAAATGGATAAAGAAGTTGTGGTATTTACTTACAAAGCAATATCACTCAGCAATGAAATCTATGTCCTCAGGCCCTTAGCAGCACAATGAGTGGATTCAGGTATGATGATTCTAACTGAAATAAGTCACACAGAAAAAGAAACATCATAAGATATCAGTAATACACGGAATGTAAACTTGGCTACACAGGAACTGAATTACAGAACAGAACAGGGTCTCAAATTTAGAAAACCAACTTATGCTTGCTTAAGGGTAAAGGTGAGTTGGGGTGCTGCATAAAACCAGAGATTGAAATGAGCACAGATAAAGTTCCTTAAGCCAAATATGGAATAGACAAGAGCTACTCCTTGCTCAACGAAATGGACTCAACACCGCATATTAAAGGCCTAAGAATGTACCTGACTAGTAAGTATCTTAAAACCTATGGATTGCTATGTCTCCGAAAGAGAATCAAGCATGTGTACAGGGGCATAAACGCAGCAGTGATAGGATTGGAGAGGTTCGGTGAGCAAATGAAGACCCTTTGAAGTCATATTGCATGGTACCCATTCCACGGGTTTCAACTACCCAGGTTTAAGGTATTCTTCCTTCAGCTAAAACATGCATGTGGAACCTAGAGTATGATCAACCATGTGATCGGGAGACGTGTTCAAATATGTCTCAGTTTTCGTACCCTGGTACTCGGGTGCAATATTCCAGACGCTTTACTAACACCCTCCCGACTTGGAGAGTCAGTCCCTTTAACCTCCTGTTTGGCCCAGTTTGCAATTTCTGCGGAAGATGAACAGGAATAGCGAGAACCAATGAGAGACTAGCTGGAGGTGTCTGGACGGGCAAATTTAACTCTCATTTCCCACCAGGAAGAGGAATTAAGCAAAGGCTCAGCGTGCCGTGCCGGAACCAGATTAGGGCCTGAAGCCATCCTGCGGTGTTGCGGCCAGCTCAAAAGAAAGCGAGTTGAAGAAAGGAGCTCAGGGGCACTGTAATTCACAAACCTGCAGAGTTATAAATGACAGCTATCGTCCAAAAATATACTGAAGTAAGGCTGCCAAGAGGACTTGAAAGCGGGGCAGAATTGCAGGAAACCGATTTCAGGAGGCAGACTGGAATTGCATTGAAAGCATAGGAAAAGAGGCAGAACGTCCACAATGATGCACTTGGCCAAAAAGGGCGTATGCGTTTTTTCCTGAATATATTCAGGAAAAAACGCATACGCCCTTTTTGGCCAACCAAGCAAGCTTGCAAAGGAAATCTGCACTACAATGAAGTCTCACTTCCCCCCGGTCAAAAGGGCCATCTGAAAAAAGTGTAAAATCCAGAAAGGCAGGACAGGCCATGGAGAACTGGGAGCCTTGTTATGCTGATGGGCGGGATGTAAATTGCCAACAGACACTCGGGAGAAGTGTATGGTGTTTCCTGAAACATCTAAAAAACAAAGCAACAGAGCCTAGGGCACTTCCACTTATGGTCCTATAGCTTAGGGAAATTAAAATCAAAAAGACACAGCCACCCCAAAGTTTGGGACGCCTCTGTTTACAAGAACCTCGTTTACAGTACAAGTTCAACATCGCAGAAAGTGAAAAATGGATAAAGAAGTTGTGGTATTTACTTACAAAGCAATATCACTCAGCAATGAAATCTATGTCCTCAGGCCCTTAGCAGCACAATGAGTGGATTCAGGTATGATGATTCTAACTGAAATAAGTCACACAGAAAAAGAAACATCATAAGATATCAGTAATACACGGAATGTAAACTTGGCTACACAGGAACTGAATTACAGAACAGAACAGGGTCTCAAATTTAGAAAACCAACTTATGCTTGCTTAAGGGTAAAGGTGAGTTGGGGTGCTGCATAAAACCAGAGATTGAAATGAGCACAGATAAAGTTCCTTAAGCCAAATATGGAATAGACAAGAGCTACTCCTTGCTCAACGAAATGGACTCAACACCGCATATTAAATGCCTAAGAATGTACCTGACTAGTAAGTATCTTAAAACCTATGGATTGCTATGTCTCCGAAAGAGAATCAAGCATGTGTACAGGGGCATAAACGCAGCAGTGATAGGATTGGAGAGGTTCGGTGAGCAAATGAAGACCCTTTGAAGTCATATTGCATGGTACCCATTCCACGGGTTTCAACTACCCAGGTTTAAGGTATTCTTCCTTCAGCTAAAACATGCATGTGGAACCTAGAGTATGATCAACCATGTGATCGGGAGACGTGTTCAAATATGTCTCAGTTTTCGTACCCTGGTACTCGGGTGCAACATTCCAGACGCTTTACTAACACCCTCCCGACTTGGAGAGTCAGTCCCTTTAACCTCCTGTTTGGCCCAGTTTGCAATTTCTGCGGAAGATGAACAGGAATAGCGAGAACCAATGAGAGACTAGCTGGAGGTGTCTGGACGGGCAAATTTAACTCTCATTTCCCACCAGGAAGAGGAATTAACCAAAGGCTCAGCGTGCCGTGCCGGAACCAGATTAGGGCCTGAAGCCATCCTGCGGTGTTGCGGCCAGCTCAAAAGAAAGCGAGTTGAAGAAAGGAGCTCAGGGGCACTGTAATTCACAAACCTGCAGAGTTATAAATGACAGCTATCGTCCAAAAGTATACTGAAGTAAGGCTGCCAAGAGGACTTGAAAGCGGGGCAGAATTGCAGGAAACCGATTTCAGGAGGTAGACTGGAATTGCATTGAAAGCATAGGAAAAGAGGCAGAACGTCCACAATGATGCACTTGGCCAAAAAGGGCGTATGCGTTTTTTCCTGAATATATTCAGGAAAAAACGCATACGCCCTTTTTGGCCAACCAAGCAAGCTTGCAAAGGAAATCTGCACTACAATGAAGTCTCACTTCCCCCCGGTCAAAAGGGCCATCTGAAAAAAGTGTAAAATCCAGAAAGTCAGGACAGGCCATGGAGAACTGGGAGCCTTGTTATGCTGATGGGCGGGATGTAAATTGCCAACAGACACTCGGGAGAAGTGTATGGTGTTTCCTGAAACATCTAAAAAACAAAGCAACAGAGCCTAGGGCACTTCCACTTATGGTCCTATAGCTTAGGGAAATTAAAATCAAAAAGACACAGCCACCCCAAAGTTTGGGACGCCTCTGTTTACAAGAACCTCGTTTACAGTACAAGTTCAACATCGCAGAAAGTGAAAAATGGATAAAGAAGTTGTGGTATTTACTTACAAAGCAATATCACTCAGCAATGAAATCTATGTCATCAGGCCCTTAGCAGCACAATGAGTGGATTCAGGTATGATGATTCTAACTGAAATAAGTCACACAGAAAAAGAAACATCATAAGATATCAGTAATACACGGAATGTAAACTTGGCTACACAGGAACTGAATTACAGAACAGAACAGGGTCTCAAATTTAGAAAACCAACTTATGCTTGCTTAAGGGTAAAGGTGAGTTGGGGTGCTGCATAAAACCAGAGATTGAAATGAGCACAGATAAAGTTCCTTAAGCCAAATATGGAATAGACAAGAGCTACTCCTTACTCAACGAAATGGACTCAACACCGCATATTAAATGCCTAAGAATGTACCTGACTAGTAAGTATCTTAAAACCTATGGATTGCTATGTCTCCGAAAGAGAATCAAGCATGTGTACAGGGGCATAAACGCAGCAGTGATAGGATTGGAGAGGTTCGGTGAGCAAATGAAGACCCTTTGAAGTCATATTGCATGGTACCCATTCCACGGGTTTCAACTACCCAGGTTTAAGGTATTCTTCCTTCAGCTAAAACATGCATGTGGAACCTAGAGTATGATCAACCATGTGATCAGGAGACGTGTTCAAATATGTCTCAGTTTTCGTACCCTGGTACTCGGGTGCAACATTCCAGACGCTTTACTAACACCCTCCCGACTTGGAGAGTCAGTCCCTTTAACCTCCTGTTTGGCCCAGTTTGCAATTTCTGCGGAAGATGAACAGGAATAGCGAGAACCAATGAGAGACTAGCTGGAGGTGTCTGGACGGGCAAATTTAACTCTCATTTCCCACCAGGAAGAGGAATTAACCAAAGGCTCAGCGTGCCGTGCCGGAACCAGATTAGGGCCTGAAGCCATCCTGCGGTGTTGCGGCCAGCTCAAAAGAAAGCGAGTTGAAGAAAGGAGCTCAGGGGCACTGTAATTCACAAACCTGCAGAGTTATAAATGACAGCTATCGTCCAAAAATATACTGAAGTAAGGCTGCCAAGAGGACTTGAAAGCGGGGCAGAATTGCAGGAAACCGATTTCAGGAGGTAGACTGGAATTGCATTGAAAGCATAGGAAAAGAGGCAGAACGTCCACAATGATGCACTTGGCCAAAAAGGGCGTATGCGTTTTTTACTGAATATATTCAGGAAAAAACGCATACGCCCTTTTTGGCCAACCAAGCAAGCTTGCAAAGGAAATCTGCACTACAATGAAGTCTCACTTCCCCCCGGTCAAAAGGGCCATCTGAAAAAAGTGTAAAATCCAGAAAGACAGGACAGGCCATGGAGAACTGGGAGCCTTGTTATGCTGATGGGCGGGATGTAAATTGCCAACAGACACTCGGGAGAAGTGTATGGTGTTTCCTGAAACATCTAAAAAACAAAGCAACAGAGCCTAGGGCACTTCCACTTATGGTCCTATAGCTTAGGGAAATTAAAATCAAAAAGACACAGCCACCCCAAAGTTTGGGACGCCTCTGTTTACAAGAACCTCGTTTACAGTACAAGTTCAACATCGCAGAAAGTGAAAAATGGATAAAGAAGTTGTGGTATTTACTTACAAAGCAATATCACTCAGCAATGAAATCTATGTCCTCAGGCCCTTAGCAGCACAATGAGTGGATTCAGGTATGATGATTCTAACTGAAATAAGTCACACAGAAAAAGAAACATCATAAGATATCAGTAATACACGGAATGTAAACTTGGCTACACAGGAACTGAATTACAGAACAGAACAGGGTCTCAAATTTAGAAAACCAACTTATGCTTGCTTAAGGGTAAAGGTGAGTTGGGGTGCTGCATAAAACCAGAGATTGAAATGAGCACAGATAAAGTTCCTTAAGCCAAATATGGAATAGACAAGAGCTACTCCTTGCTCAACGAAATGGACTCAACACCGCATATTAAATGCCTAAGAATGTACCTGACTAGTAAGTATCTTAAAACCTATGGATTGCTATGTCTCCGAAAGAGAATCAAGCATGTGTACAGGGGCATAAACGCAGCAGTGATAGGATTGGAGAGGTTCGGTGAGCAAATGAAGACCCTTTGAAGTCATATTGCATGGTACCCATTCCACGGGTTTCAACTACCCAGGTTTAAGGTATTCTTCCTTCAGCTAAAACATGCATGTGGAACCTAGAGTATGATCAACCATGTGATCGGGAGACGTGTTCAAATATGTCTCAGTTTTCGTACCCTGGTACTCGGGTGCAACATTCCAGACGCTTTACTAACACCCTCCCGACTTGGAGAGTCAGTCCCTTTAACCTCCTGTTTGGCCCAGTTTGCAATTTCTGCGGAAGATGAACAGGAATAGCGAGAACCAATGAGAGACTAGCTGGAGGTGTCTGGACGGGCAAATTTAACTCTCATTTCCCACCAGGAAGAGGAATTAACCAAAGGCTCAGCGTGCCGTGCCGGAACCAGATTAGGGCCTGAAGCCATCCTGCGGTGTTGCGGCCAGCTCAAAAGAAAGCGAGTTGAAGAAAGGAGCTCAGGGGCACTGTAATTCACAAACCTGCAGAGTTATAAATGACAGCTATCGTCCAAAAATATACTGAAGTAAGGCTGCCAAGAGGACTTGAAAGCGGGGCAGAATTGCAGGAAACCGATTTCAGGAGGTAGACTGGAATTGCATTGAAAGCATAGGAAAAGAGGCAGAACGTCCACAATGATGCACTTGGCCAAAAAGGGCGTATGCGTTTTTTACTGAATATATTCAGGAAAAAACGCATACGCCCTTTTTGGCCAACCAAGCAAGCTTGCAAAGGAAATCTGCACTACAATGAAGTCTCACTTCCCCCCGGTCAAAAGGGCCATCTGAAAAAAGTGTAAAATCCAGAAAGACAGGACAGGCCATGGAGAACTGGGAGCCTTGTTATGCTGATGGGCGGGATGTAAATTGCCAACAGACACTCGGGAGAAGTGTATGGTGTTTCCTGAAACATCTAAAAAACAAAGCAACAGAGCCTAGGGCACTTCCACTTATGGTCCTATAGCTTAGGGAAATTAAAATCAAAAAGACACAGCCACCCCAAAGTTTGGGACGCCTCTGTTTACAAGAACCTCGTTTACAGTACAAGTTCAACATCGCAGAAAGTGAAAAATGGATAAAGAAGTTGTGGTATTTACTTACAAAGCAATATCACTCAGCAATGAAATCTATGTCCTCAGGCCCTTAGCAGCACAATGAGTGGATTCAGGTATGATGATTCTAACTGAAATAAGTCACACAGAAAAAGAAACATCATAAGATATCAGTAATACACGGAATGTAAACTTGGCTACACAGGAACTGAATTACAGAACAGAACAGGGTCTCAAATTTAGAAAACCAACTTATGCTTGCTTAAGGGTAAAGGTGAGTTGGGGTGCTGCATAAAACCAGAGATTGAAATGAGCACAGATAAAGTTCCTTAAGCCAAATATGGAATAGACAAGAGCTACTCCTTGCTCAACGAAATGGACTCAACACCGCATATTAAATGCCTAAGAATGTACCTGACTAGTAAGTATCTTAAAACCTATGGATTGCTATGTCTCCGAAAGAGAATCAAGCATGTGTACAGGGGCATAAACGCAGCAGTGATAGGATTGGAGAGGTTCGGTGAGCAAATGAAGACCCTTTGAAGTCATATTGCATGGTACCCATTCCACGGGTTTCAACTACCCAGGTTTAAGGTATTCTTCCTTCAGCTAAAACATGCATGTGGAACCTAGAGTATGATCAACCATGTGATCGGGAGACGTGTTCAAATATGTCTCAGTTTTCGTACCCTGGTACTCGGGTGCAACATTCCAGACGCTTTACTAACACCCTCCCGACTTGGAGAGTCAGTCCCTTTAACCTCCTGTTTGGCCCAGTTTGCAATTTCTGCGGAAGATGAACAGGAATAGCGAGAACCAATGAGAGACTAGCTGGAGGTGTCTGGACGGGCAAATTTAACTCTCATTTCCCACCAGGAAGAGGAATTAACCAAAGGCTCAGCGTGCCGTGCCGGAACCAGATTAGGGCCTGAAGCCATCCTGCGGTGTTGCAGCCAGCTCAAAAGAAAGCGAGTTGAAGAAAGGAGCTCAGGGGCACTGTAATTCACAAACCTGCAGAGTTATAAATGACAGCTATCGTCCAAAAATATACTGAAGTAAGGCTGCCAAGAGGACTTGAAAGCGGGGCAGAACTGCAGGAAACCGATTTCAGGAGGCAGACTGGAATTGCATTCAAAGCATAGGAAAAGAGGCAGAACGTCCACAATGATGCACTTGGCCAAAAAGGGCGTATGCGTTTTTTCCTGAATATATTCAGGAAAAAACGCATACGCCCTTTTTGGCCAACCAAGCAAGCTTGCAAAGGAAATCTGCACTACAATGAAGTCTCACTTCCCCCCGGTCAAAAGGGCCATCTGAAAAAAGTGTAAAATCCAGAAAGGCAGGACAGGCCATGGAGAACTGGGAGCCTTGTTATGCTGATGGGCGGGATGTAAATTGCCAACAGACACTCGGGAGAAGTGTATGGTGTTTCCTGAAACATCTAAAAAACAAAGCAACAGAGCCTAGGGCACTTCCACTTATGGTCCTATAGCTTAGGGAAATTAAAATCAAAAAGACACAGCCACCCCAAAGTTTGGGACGCCTCTGTTTACAAGAACCTCGTTTACAGTACAAGTTCAACATCGCAGAAAGTGAAAAATGGATAAAGAAGTTGTGGTATTTACTTACAAAGCAATATCACTCAGCAATGAAATCTATGTCCTCAGGCCCTTAGCAGCACAATGAGTGGATTCAGGTATGATGATTCTAACTGAAATAAGTCACACAGAAAAAGAAACATCATAAGATATCAGTAATACACGGAATGTAAACTTGGCTACACAGGAACTGAATTACAGAACAGAACAGGGTCTCAAATTTAGAAAACCAACTTATGCTTGCTTAAGGGGAAAGGTGAGTTGGGGTGCTGCATAAAACCAGAGATTGAAATGAGCACAGATAAAGTTCCTTAAGCCAAATATGGAATAGACAAGAGCTACTCCTTGCTCAACGAAATGGACTCAACACCGCATATTAAATGCCTAAGAATGTACCTGACTAGTAAGTATCTTAAAACCTATGGATTGCTATGTCTCCGAAAGAGAATCAAGCATGTGTACAGGGGCATAAACGCAGCAGTGATAGGATTGGAGAGGTTCGGTGAGCAAATGAAGACCCTTTGAAGTCATATTGCATGGTACCCATTCCACGGGTTTCAACTACCCAGGTTTAAGGTATTCTTCCTTCAGCTAAAACATGCATGTGGAACCTAGAGTATGATCAACCATGTGATCGGGAGACGTGTTCAAATATGTCTCAGTTTTCGTACCCTGGTACTCGGGTGCAACATTCCAGACGCTTTACTAACACCCTCCTGACTTGGAGAGTCAGTCCCTTTAACCTCCTGTTTGGCCCAGTTTGCAATTTCTGCGGAAGATGAACAGGAATAGCGAGAACCAATGAGAGACTAGCTGGAGGTGTCTGGACGGGCAAATTTAACTCTCATTTCCCACCAGGAAGAGGAATTAACCAAAGGCTCAGCGTGCCGTGCCAGAACCAGATTAGGGCCTGAAGCCATCCTGCGGTGTTGCGGCCAGCTCAAAAGAAAGCGAGTTGAAGAAAGGAGCTCAGGGGCACTGTAATTCACAAACCTGCAGAGTTATAAATGACAGCTATCGTCCAAAAATATACTGAAGTAAGGCTGCCAAGAGGACTTGAAAGCGGGGCAGAACTGCAGGAAACCGATTTCAGGAGGCAGACTGGAATTGCATTGAAAGCATAGGAAAAGAGGCAGAACGTCCACAATGATGCACTTGGCCAAAAAGGGCGTATGCGTTTTTTCCTGAATATATTCAGGAAAAAACGCATACGCCCTTTTTGGCCAACCAAGCAAGCTTGCAAAGGAAATCTGCACTACAATGAAGTCTCACTTCCCCCCGGTCAAAAGGGCCATCTGAAAAAAGTGTAAAATCCAGAAAGTCAGGACAGGCCATGGAGAACTGGGAGCCTTGTTATGCTGATGGGCGGGATGTAAATTGCCAACAGACATTCGGGAGAAGTGTATGGTGTTTCCTGAAACATCTAAAAAACAAAGCAACAGAGCCTAGGGCACTTCCACTTATGGTCCTATAGCTTAGGGAAATTAAAATCAAAAAGACACAGCCACCCCAAAGTTTGGGACGCCTCTGTTTACAAGAACCTCGTTTACAGTACAAGTTCAACATCGCAGAAAGTGAAAAATGGATAAAGAAGTTGTGGTATTTACTTACAAAGCAATATCACTCAGCAATGAAATCTATGTCATCAGGCCCTTAGCAGCACAATGAGTGGATTCAGGTATGATGATTCTAACTGAAATAAGTCACACAGAAAAAGAAACATCATAAGATATCAGTAATACACGGAATGTAAACTTGGCTACACAGGAACTGAATTACAGAACAGAACAGGGTCTCAAATTTAGAAAACCAACTTATGCTTGCTTAAGGGGAAAGGTGAGTTGGGGTGCTGCATAAAACCAGAGATTGAAATGAGCACAGATAAAGTTCCTTAAGCCAAATATGGAATAGACAAGAGCTACTCCTTGCTCAACGAAATGGACTCAACACCGCATATTAAATGCCTAAGAATGTACCTGACTAGTAAGTATCTTAAAACCTATGGATTGCTATGTCTCCGAAAGAGAATCAAGCATGTGTACAGGGGCATAAACGCAGCAGTGATAGGATTGGAGAGGTTCGGTGAGCAAATGAAGACCCTTTGAAGTCATATTTCATGGTACCCATTCCACGGGTTTCAACTACCCAGGTTTAAGGTATTCTTCCTTCAGCTAAAACATGCATGTGGAACCTAGAGTATGATCAACCATGTGATCGGGAGACGTGTTCAAATATGTCTCAGTTTTCGTACCCTGGTACTCGGGTGCAACATTCCAGACGCTTTACTAACACCCTCCCGACTTGGAGAGTCAGTCCCTTTAACCTCCTGTTTGGCCCAGTTTGCAATTTCTGCGGAAGATGAACAGGAATAGCGAGAACCAATGAGAGACTAGCTGGAGGTGTCTGGACGGGCAAATTTAACTCTCATTTCCCACCAGGAAGAGGAATTAACCAAAGGCTCAGCGTGCCGTGCCGGAACCAGATTAGGGCCTGAAGCCATCCTGCGGTGTTGCGGCCAGCTCAAAAGAAAGCGAGTTGAAGAAAGGAGCTCAGGGGCACTGTAATTCACAAACCTGCAGAGTTATAAATGACAGCTATCGTCCAAAAATATACTGAAGTAAGGCTGCCAAGAGGACTTGAAAGCGGGGCAGAATTGCAGGAAACCGATTTCAGGAGGTAGACTGGAATTGCATTGAAAGCATAGGAAAAGAGGCAGAACGTCCACAATGATGCACTTGGCCAAAAAGGGCGTATGCGTTTTTTACTGAATATATTCAGGAAAAAACGCATACGCCCTTTTTGGCCAACCAAGCAAGCTTGCAAAGGAAATCTGCACTACAATGAAGTCTCACTTCCCCCCGGTCAAAAGGGCCATCTGAAAAAAGTGTAAAATCCAGAAAGACAGGACAGGCCATGGAGAACTGGGAGCCTTGTTATGCTGATGGGCGGGATGTAAATTGCCAACAGACACTCGGGAGAAGTGTATGGTGTTTCCTGAAACATCTAAAAAACAAAGCAACAGAGCCTAGGGCACTTCCACTTATGGTCCTATAGCTTAGGGAAATTAAAATCAAAAAGACACAGCCACCCCAAAGTTTGGGACGCCTCTGTTTACAAGAACCTCGTGTACAGTACAAGTTCAACATCGCAGAAAGTGAAAAATGGATAAAGAAGTTGTGGTATTTACTTACAAAGCAATATCACTCAGCAATGAAATCTATGTCCTCAGGCCCTTAGCAGCACAATGAGTGGATTCAGGTATGATGATTCTAACTGAAATAAGTCACACAGAAAAAGAAACATCATAAGATATCAGTAATACACGGAATGTAAACTTGGCTACACAGGAACTGAATTACAGAACAGAACAGGGTCTCAAATTTAGAAAACCAACTTATGCTTGCTTAAGGGTAAAGGTGAGTTGGGGTGCTGCATAAAACCAGAGATTGAAATGAGCACAGATAAAGTTCCTTAAGCCAAATATGGAATAGACAAGAGCTACTCCTTGCTCAACGAAATGGACTCAACACCGCATATTAAATGCCTAAGAATGTACCTGACTAGTAAGTATCTTAAAACCTATGGATTGCTATGTCTCCGAAAGAGAATCAAGCATGTGTACAGGGGCATAAACGCAGCAGTGATAGGATTGGAGAGGTTCGGTGAGCAAATGAAGACCCTTTGAAGTCATATTGCATGGTACCCATTCCACGGGTTTCAACTACCCAGGTTTAAGGTATTCTTCCTTCAGCTAAAACATGCATGTGGAACCTAGAGTATGATCAACCATGTGATCGGGAGACGTGTTCAAATATGTCTCAGTTTTCGTACCCTGGTACTCGGGTGCAACATTCCAGACGCTTTACTAACACCCTCCCGACTTGGAGAGTCAGTCCCTTTAACCTCCTGTTTGGCCCAGTTTGCAATTTCTGCGGAAGATGAACAGGAATAGCGAGAACCAATGAGAGACTAGCTGGAGGTGTCTGGACGGGCAAATTTAACTCTCATTTCCCACCAGGAAGAGGAATTAACCAAAGGCTCAGCGTGCCGTGCCGGAACCAGATTAGGGCCTGAAGCCATCCTGCGGTGTTGCGGCCAGCTCAAAAGAAAGCGAGTTGAAGAAAGGAGCTCAGGGGCACTGTAATTCACAAACCTGCAGAGTTATAAATGACAGCTATCGTCCAAAAATATACTGAAGTAAGGCTGCCAAGAGGACTTGAAAGCGGGGCAGAACTGCAGGAAACCGATTTCAGGAGGCAGACTGGAATTGCATTGAAAGCATAGGAAAAGAGGCAGAACGTCCACAATGATGCACTTGGCCAAAAAGGGCGTATGCGTTTTTTCCTGAATATATTCAGGAAAAAACGCATACGCCCTTTTTGGCCAACCAAGCAAGCTTGCAAAGGAAATCTGCACTACAATGAAGTCTCACTTCCCCCCGGTCAAAAGGGCCATCTGAAAAAAGTGTAAAATCCAGAAAGGCAGGACAGGCCATGGAGAACTGGGAGCCTTGTTATGCTGATGGGCGGGATGTAAATTGCCAACAGACACTCGGGAGAAGTGTATGGTGTTTCCTGAAACATCTAAAAAACAAAGCAACAGAGCCTAGGGCACTTCCACTTATGGTCCTATAGCTTAGGGAAATTAAAATCAAAAAGACACAGCCACCCCAAAGTTTGGGACGCCTCTGTTTACAAGAACCTCGTTTACAGTACAAGTTCAACATCGCAGAAAGTGAAAAATGGATAAAGAAGTTGTGGTATTTACTTACAAAGCAATATCACTCAGCAATGAAATCTATGTCATCAGGCCCTTAGCAGCACAATGAGTGGATTCAGGTATGATGATTCTAACTGAAATAAGTCACACAGAAAAAGAAACATCATAAGATATCAGTAATACACGGAATGTAAACTTGGCTACACAGGAACTGAATTACAGAACAGAACAGGGTCTCAAATTTAGAAAACCAACTTATGCTTGCTTAAGGGTAAAGGTGAGTTGGGGTGCTGCATAAAACCAGAGATTGAAATGAGCACAGATAAAGTTCCTTAAGCCAAATATGGAATAGACAAGAGCTACTCCTTGCTCAACGAAATGGACTCAACACCGCATATTAAATGCCTAAGAATGTACCTGACTAGTAAGTATCTTAAAACCTATGGATTGCTATGTCTCCGAAAGAGAATCAAGCATGTGTACAGGGGCATAAACGCAGCAGTGATAGGATTGGAGAGGTTCGGTGAGCAAATGAAGACCCTTTGAAGTCATATTGCATGGTACCCATTCCACGGGTTTCAACTACCCAGGTTTAAGGTATTCTTCCTTCAGCTAAAACATGCATGTGGAACCTAGAGTATGATCAACCATGTGATCGGGAGACGTGTTCAAATATGTCTCAGTTTTCGTACCCTGGTACTCGGGTGCAACATTCCAGACGCTTTACTAACACCCTCCCGACTTGGAGAGTCAGTCCCTTTAACCTCCTGTTTGGCCCAGTTTGCAATTTCTGCGGAAGATGAACAGGAATAGCGAGAACCAATGAGAGACTAGCTGGAGGTGTCTGGACGGGCAAATTTAACTCTCATTTCCCACCAGGAAGAGGAATTAACCAAAGGCTCAGCGTGCCGTGCCGGAACCAGATTAGGGCCTGAAGCCATCCTGCGGTGTTGCGGCCAGCTCAAAAGAAAGCGAGTTGAAGAAAGGAGCTCAGGGGCACTGTAATTCACAAACCTGCAGAGTTATAAATGACAGCTATCGTCCAAAAATATACTGAAGTAAGGCTGCCAAGAGGACTTGAAAGCGGGGCAGAACTGCAGGAAACCGATTTCAGGAGGCAGACTGGAATTGCATTGAAAGCATAGGAAAAGAGGCAGAACGTCCACAATGATGCACTTGGCCAAAAAGGGCGTATGCGTTTTTTCCTGAATATATTCAGGAAAAAACGCATACGCCCTTTTTGGCCAACCAAGCAAGCTTGCAAAGGAAATCTGCACTACAATGAAGTCTCACTTCCCCCCGGTCAAAAGGGCCATCTGAAAAAAGTGTAAAATCCAGAAAGGCAGGACAGGCCATGGAGAACTGGGAGCCTTGTTATGCTGATGGGCGGGATGTAAATTGCCAACAGACACTCGGGAGAAGTGTATGGTGTTTCCTGAAACATCTAAAAAACAAAGCAACAGAGCCTAGGGCACTTCCACTTATGGTCCTATAGCTTAGGGAAATTAAAATCAAAAAGACACAGCCACCCCAAAGTTTGGGACGCCTCTGTTTACAAGAACCTCGTTTACAGTACAAGTTCAACATCGCAGAAAGTGAAAAATGGATAAAGAAGTTGTGGTATTTACTTACAAAGCAATATCACTCAGCAATGAAATCTATGTCCTCAGGCCCTTAGCAGCACAATGAGTGGATTCAGGTATGATGATTCTAACTGAAATAAGTCACACAGAAAAAGAAACATCATAAGATATCAGTAATACACGGAATGTAAACTTGGCTACACAGGAACTGAATTACAGAACAGAACAGGGTCTCAAATTTAGAAAACCAACTTATGCTTGCTTAAGGGGAAAGGTGAGTTGGGGTGCTGCATAAAACCAGAGATTGAAATGAGCACAGATAAAGTTCCTTAAGCCAAATATGGAATAGACAAGAGCTACTCCTTGCTCAACGAAATGGACTCAACACCGCATATTAAACGCCTAAGAATGTACCTGACTAGTAAGTATCTTAAAACCTATGGATTGCTATGTCTCCGAAAGAGAATCAAGCACGTGTACAGGGGCATAAACGCAGCAGTGATAGGATTGGAGAGGTTCGGTGAGCAAATGAAGACCCTTTGAAGTCATATTGCATGGTACCCATTCCACGGGTTTCAACTACCCAGGTTTAAGGTATTCTTCCTTCAGGTAAAACATGCATGTGGAACCTAGAGTATGATCAACCATGTGATCGGGAGACGTGTTCAAATATGTCTCAGTTTTCGTACCCTGGTACTCGGGTGCAACATTCCAGACGCTTTACTAACACCCTCCCGACTTGGAGAGTCAGTCCCTTTAACCTCCTGTTTGGCCCAGTTTGCAATTTCTGTGGAAGATGAACAGGAATAGCGAGAACCAATGAGAGACTAGCTGGAGGTGTCTGGACGGGCAAATTTAACTCTCATTTCCCACCAGGAAGAGGAATTAACCAAAGGCTCAGCGTGCCGTGCCGGAACCAGATTAGGGCCTGAAGCCATCCTGCGGTGTTGCGGCCAGCTCAAAAGAAAGCGAGTTGAAGAAAGGAGCTCAGGGGCACTGTAATTCACAAACCTGCAGAGTTATAAATGACAGCTATCGTCCAAAAATATACTGAAGTAAGGCTGCCAAGAGGACTTGAAAGCGGGGCAGAATTGCAGGAAACCGATTTCAGGAGGCAGACTGGAATTGCATTGAAAGCATAGGAAAAGAGGCAGAACGTCCACCATGATGCACTTGGCCAAAAAGGGCGTATGCGTTTTTTCCTGAATATATTCAGGAAAAAACGCATACGCCCTTTTTGGCCAACCAAGCAAGCTTGCAAAGGAAATCTGCACTACAATGAAGTCTCACTTCCCCCCGGTCAAAAGGGCCATCTGAAAAAAGTGTAAAATCCAGAAAGGCAGGACAGGCCATGGAGAACTGGGAGCCTTGTTATGCTGATGGGCGGGATGTAAATTGCCAACAGACACTCGGGAGAAGTGTATGGTGTTTCCTGAAACATCTAAAAAACAAAGCAACAGAGCCTAGGGCACTTCCACTTATGGTCCTATAGCTTAGGGAAATTAAAATCAAAAAGACACAGCCACCCCAAAGTTTGGGACGCCTCTGTTTACAAGAACCTCGTTTACAGTACAAGTTCAACATCGCAGAAAGTGAAAAATGGATAAAGAAGTTGTGGTATTTACTTACAAAGCAATATCACTCAGCAATGAAATCTATGTCATCAGGCCCTTAGCAGCACAATGAGTGGATTCAGGTATGATGATTCTAACTGAAATAAGTCACACAGAAAAAGAAACATCATAAGATATCAGTAATACACGGAATGTAAACTTGGCTACACAGGAACTGAATTACAGAACAGAACAGGGTCTCAAATTTAGAAAACCAACTTATGCTTGCTTAAGGGGAAAGGTGAGTTGGGGTGCTGCATAAAACCAGAGATTGAAATGAGCACAGATAAAGTTCCTTAAGCCAAATATGGAATAGACAAGAGCTACTCCTTGCTCAACGAAATGGACTCAACACCGCATATTAAACGCCTAAGAATGTACCTGACTAGTAAGTATCTTAAAACCTATGGATTGCTATGTCTCCGAAAGAGAATCAAGCATGTGTACAGGGGCATAAACGCAGCAGTGATAGGATTGGAGAGGTTCGGTGAGCAAATGAAGACCCTTTGAAGTCATATTGCATGGTACCCATTCCACGGGTTTCAACTACCCAGGTTTAAGGTATTCTTCCTTCAGCTAAAACATGCATGTGGAACCTAGAGTATGATCAACCATGTGATCGGGAGACGTGTTCAAATATGTCTCAGTTTTCGTACCCTGGTACTCGGGTGCAACATTCCAGACGCTTTACTAACACCCTCCCGACTTGGAGAGTCAGTCCCTTTAACCTCCTGTTTGGCCCAGTTTGCAATTTCTGCGGAAGATGAACAGGAATAGCGAGAACCAATGAGAGACTAGCTGGAGGTGTCTGGACGGGCAAATTTAACTCTCATTTCCCACCAGGAAGAGGAATTAACCAAAGGCTCAGCGTGCCGTGCCGGAACCAGATTAGGGCCTGAAGCCATCCTGCGGTGTTGCGGCCAGCTCAAAAGAAAGCGAGTTGAAGAAAGGAGCTCAGGGGCACTGTAATTCACAAACCTGCAGAGTTATAAATGACAGCTATCGTCCAAAAATATACTGAAGTAAGGCTGCCAAGAGGACTTGAAAGCGGGGCAGAATTGCAGGAAACCGATTTCAGGAGGCAGACTGGAATTGCATTGAAAGCATAGGAAAAGAGGCAGAACGTCCACCATGATGCACTTGGCCAAAAAGGGCGTATGCGTTTTTTCCTGAATATATTCAGGAAAAAACGCATACGCCCTTTTTGGCCAACCAAGCAAGCTTGCAAAGGAAATCTGCACTACAATGAAGTCTCACTTCCCCGCGGTCAAAAGGGCCATCTGAAAAAAGTGTAAAATCCAGAAAGGCAGGACAGGCCATGGAGAACTGGGAGCCTTGTTATGCTGATGGGCGGGATGTAAATTGCCAACAGACACTCGGGAGAAGTGTATGGTGTTTCCTGAAACATCTAAAAAACAAAGCAACAGAGCCTAGGGCACTTCCACTTATGGTCCTATAGCTTAGGGAAATTAAAATCAAAAAGACACAGCCACCCCAAAGTTTGGGACGCCTCTGTTTACAAGAACCTCGTTTACAGTACAAGTTCAACATCGCAGAAAGTGAAAAATGGATAAAGAAGTTGTGGTATTTACTTACAAAGCAATATCACTCAGCAATGAAATCTATGTCATCAGGCCCTTAGCAGCACAATGAGTGGATTCAGGTATGATGATTCTAACTGAAATAAGTCACACAGAAAAAGAAACATCATAAGATATCAGTAATACACGGAATGTAAACTTGGCTACACAGGAACTGAATTACAGAACAGAACAGGGTCTCAAATTTAGAAAACCAACTTATGCTTGCTTAAGGGGAAAGGTGAGTTGGGGTGCTGCATAAAACCAGAGATTGAAATGAGCACAGATAAAGTTCCTTAAGCCAAATATGGAATAGACAAGAGCTACTCCTTGCTCAACGAAATGGACTCAACACCGCATATTAAACGCCTAAGAATGTACCTGACTAGTAAGTATCTTAAAACCTATGGATTGCTATGTCTCCGAAAGAGAATCAAGCATGTGTACAGGGGCATAAACGCAGCAGTGATAGGATTGGAGAGGTTCGGTGAGCAAATGAAGACCCTTTGAAGTCATATTGCATGGTACCCATTCCACGGGTTTCAACTACCCAGGTTTAAGGTATTCTTCCTTCAGCTAAAACATGCATGTGGAACCTAGAGTCTGATCAACCATGTGATCGGGAGACGTGTTCAAATATGTCTCAGTTTTCGTACCCTGGTACTCGGGTGCAACATTCCAGACGCTTTACTAACACCCTCCCGACTTGGAGAGTCAGTCCCTTTAACCTCCTGTTTGGCCCAGTTTGCAATTTCTGCGGAAGATGAACAGGAATAGCGAGAACCAATGAGAGACTAGCTGGAGGTGTCTGGACGGGCAAATTTAACTCTCATTTCCCACCAGGAAGAGGAATTAACCAAAGGCTCAGCGTGCCGTGCCGGAACCAGATTAGGGCCTGAAGCCATCCTGCGGTGTTGCGGCCAGCTCAAAAGAAAGCGAGTTGAAGAAAGGAGCTCAGGGGCACTGTAATTCACAAACCTGCAGAGTTATAAATGACAGCTATCGTCCAAAAATATACTGAAGTAAGGCTGCCAAGAGGACTTGAAAGCGGGGCAGAATTGCAGGAAACCGATTTCAGGAGGCAGACTGGAATTGCATTGAAAGCATAGGAAAAGAGGCAGAACGTCCACCATGATGCACTTGGCCAAAAAGGGCGTATGCGTTTTTTCCTGAATATATTCAGGAAAAAACGCATACGCCCTTTTTGGCCAACCAAGCAAGCTTGCAAAGGAAATCTGCACTACAATGAAGTCTCACTTCCCCGCGGTCAAAAGGGCCATCTGAAAAAAGTGTAAAATCCAGAAAGGCAGGACAGGCCATGGAGAACTGGGAGCCTTGTTATGCTGATGGGCGGGATGTAAATTGCCAACAGACACTCGGGAGAAGTGTATGGTGTTTCCTGAAACATCTAAAAAACAAAGCAACAGAGCCTAGGGCACTTCCACTTATGGTCCTATAGCTTAGGGAAATTAAAATCAAAAAGACACAGCCACCCCAAAGTTTGGGACGCCTCTGTTTACAAGAACCTCGTTTACAGTACAAGTTCAACATCGCAGAAAGTGAAAAATGGATAAAGAAGTTGTGGTATTTACTTACAAAGCAATATCACTCAGCAATGAAATCTATGTCATCAGGCCCTTAGCAGCACAATGAGTGGATTCAGGTATGATGATTCTAACTGAAATAAGTCACACAGAAAAAGAAACATCATAAGATATCAGTAATACACGGAATGTAAACTTGGCTACACAGGAACTGAATTACAGAACAGAACAGGGTCTCAAATTTAGAAAACCAACTTATGCTTGCTTAAGGGGAAAGGTGAGTTGGGGTGCTGCATAAAACCAGAGATTGAAATGAGCACAGATAAAGTTCCTTAAGCCAAATATGGAATAGACAAGAGCTACTCCTTGCTCAACGAAATGGACTCAACACCGCATATTAAACGCCTAAGAATGTACCTGACTAGTAAGTATCTTAAAACCTATGGATTGCTATGTCTCCGAAAGAGAATCAAGCATGTGTACAGGGGCATAAACGCAGCAGTGATAGGATTGGAGAGGTTCGGTGAGCAAATGAAGACCCTTTGAAGTCATATTGCATGGTACCCATTCCACGGGTTTCAACTACCCAGGTTTAAGGTATTCTTCCTTCAGCTAAAACATGCATGTGGAACCTAGAGTATGATCAACCATGTGATCGGGAGACGTGTTCAAATATGTCTCAGTTTTCGTACCCTGGTACTCGGGTGCAACATTCCAGACGCTTTACTAACACCCTCCCGACTTGGAGAGTCAGTCCCTTTAACCTCCTGTTTGGCCCAGTTTGCAATTTCTGCGGAAGATGAACAGGAATAGCGAGAACCAATGAGAGACTAGCTGGAGGTGTCTGGACGGGCAAATTTAACTCTCATTTCCCACCAGGAAGAGGAATTAACCAAAGGCTCAGCGTGCCGTGCCGGAACCAGATTAGGGCCTGAAGCCATCCTGCGGTGTTGCGGCCAGCTCAAAAGAAAGCGAGTTGAAGAAAGGAGCTCAGGGGCACTGTAATTCACAAACCTGCAGAGTTATAAATGACAGCTATCGTCCAAAAATATACTGAAGTAAGGCTGCCAAGAGGACTTGAAAGCGGGGCAGAATTGCAGGAAACCGATTTCAGGAGGTAGACTGGAATTGCATTGAAAGCATAGGAAAAGAGGCAGAACGTCCACAATGATGCACTTGGCCAAAAAGGGCGTATGCGTTTTTTCCTGAATATATTCAGGAGAAAACGCATACGCCCTTTTTGGCCAACCAAGCAAGCTTGCAAAGGAAATCTGCACTACAATGAAGTCTCACTTCCCCCCGGTCAAAAGGGCCATCTGAAAAAAGTGTAAAATCCAGAAAGGCAGGACAGGCCATGGAGAACTGGGAGCCTTGTTATGCTGATGGGCGGGATGTAAATTGCCAACAGACACTCGGGAGAAGTGTATGGTGTTTCCTGAAACATCTAAAAAACAAAGCAACAGAGCCTAGGGCACTTCCACTTATGGTCCTATAGCTTAGGGAAATTAAAATCAAAAAGACACAGCCACCCCAAAGTTTGGGACGCCTCTGTTTACAAGAACCTGGTTTACAGTACAAGTTCAACATCGCAGAAAGTGAAAAATGGATAAAGAAGTTGTGGTATTTACTTACAAAGCAATATCACTCAGCAATGAAATCTATGTCATCAGGCCCTTAGCAGCACAATGAGTGGATTCAGGTATGATGATTCTAACTGAAATAAGTCACACAGAAAAAGAAACATCATAAGATATCAGTAATACACGGAATGTAAACTTGGCTACACAGGAACTGAATTACAGAACAGAACAGGGTCTCAAATTTAGAAAACCAACTTATGCTTGCTTAAGGGTAAAGGTGAGTTGGGGTGCTGCATAAAACCAGAGATTGAAATGAGCACAGATAAAGTTCCTTAAACCAAATATGGAATAGACAAGAGCTACTCCTTGCTCAACGAAATGGACTCAACACCGCATATTAAATGCCTAAGAATGTACCTGACTAGTAAGTATCTTAAAACCTATGGATTGCTATGTCTCCGAAAGAGAATCAAGCATGTGTACAGGGGCATAAACGCAGCAGTGATAGGATTGGAGAGGTTCGGTGAGCAAATGAAGACCCTTTGAAGTCATATTACATGGTACCCATTCCACGGGTTTCAACTACCCAGGTTTAAGGTATTCTTCCTTCAGCTAAAACATGCATGTGGAACCTAGAGTCTGATCAACCATGTGATCGGGAGACGTGTTCAAATATGTCTCAGTTTTCGTACCCTGGTACTCGGGTGCAACATTCCAGATGCTTTACTAAGACCCTCCCGACTTGGAGAGTCAGTCCCTTTAACCTCCTGTTTGGCCCAGTTTGCAATTTCTGCGGAATATGAACAGGAATAGCGAGAACCAATGAGAGACTAGCTGGAGGTGTCTGGACGGGCAAATTTAACTCTCATTTCCCACCAGGAAGAGGAATTAAGCAAAGGCTCAGCGTGCCGTGCCGGAACCAGATTAGGGCCTGAAGCCATCCTGCGGTGTTGCGGCCAGCTCAAAAGAAAGCGAGTTGAAGAAAGGAGCTCAGGGGCACTGTAATTCACAAACCTGCAGAGTTATAAATGACAGCTATCGTCCAAAAATATACTGAAGTAAGGCTGCCAAGAGGACTTGAAAGCGGGGCAGAATTGCAGGAAACCGATTTCAGGAGGCAGACTGGAATTGCATTGAAAGCATAGGAAAAGAGGCAGAACGTCCACAATGATGCACTTGGCCAAAAAGGGCGTATGCGTTTTTTCCTGAATATATTCAGGAAAAAACGCATACGCCCTTTTTGGCCAACCAAGCAAGCTTGCAAAGGAAATCTGCACTACAATGAAGTCTCACTTCCCCCCGGTCAAAAGGGCCATCTGAAAAAAGTGTAAAATCCAGAAAGGCAGGACAGGCCATGGAGAACTGGGAGCCTTGTTATGCTGATGGGCGGGATGTAAATTGCCAACAGACACTCGGGAGAAGTGTATGGTGTTTCCTGAAACATCTAAAAAACAAAGCAACAGAGCCTAGGGCACTTCCACTTATGGTCCTATAGCTTAGGGAAATTAAAATCAAAAAGACACAGCCACCCCAAAGTTTGGGACGCCTCTGTTTACAAGAACCTTTTTTACCGTACAAGTTCAATATCAGAGAAAGTGAAAAATGGATAAAGAACTTGTGGTATTTACTTACAAAGCAATATCACTCAGCAATGAAATCTATGTCATCAGGCCCTTAGCAGCACAATGAGTGGATTCAGGTATGATGATTCTAACTGAAATAAGTCACACAGAAAAAGAAACATCATAAGATATCAGTAATACACGGAATGTAAACTTGGCTACACAGGAACTGAATTACAGAACAGAACAGGGTCTCAAATTTAGAAAACCAACTTATGCTTGCTTAAGGGTAAAGGTGAATTGGGGTGCTGCATAAAACCAGAGATTGAAATGAACACAGATAAAGTTCCTTAAGCCAAATATGGAATAGACAAGAGCTACTCCTTGCTCAACGAAATGGACTCAACACCGCATATTAAACGCCTAAGAATGTACCTGACTAGTAAGTATCTTAAAACCTATGGATTGCTATGTCTCTGAAAGAGAATCAAGCATGTGTACAGGGGCATAAACGCAGCAGTGATAGGATTGGAGAGGTTCGGTGAGCAAATGAAGACCCTTTGAAGTCATATTGCATGGTACCCATTCCACGGGTTTCAACTACCCAGGTTTAAGGTATTCTTCCTTCAGGTAAAACATGCATGTGGAACCTAGAGTATGATCAACCATGTGATCGGGAGACGTGTTCAAATATGTCTCAGTTTTCGTACCCTGGTACTCGGGTGCAACATTCCAGACGCTTTACTAAGACCCTCCCGACTTGGAGTGTCAGTCCCTTTAACCTCCTGTTTGGCCCAGTTTGCAATTTCTGCGGAAGATGAACAGGAATAGTGAGAACCAATGAGAGACTAGCTGGAGGTGTCTGGACGGGCAAATTTAACTCTCATTTCCCACCAGGAAGAGGAATTAACCAAAGGCTCAGCGTGCCGTGCCGGAACCAGATTAGGGCCTGAAGCCATCCTGCGGTGTTGCGGCCAGCTCAAAAGAAAGCGAGTTGAAGAAAGGAGCTCAGGGGCACTGTAATTCACAAACCTGCAGAGTTATAAATGACAGCTATCGTCCAAAAATATACTGAAGTAAGGCTGCCAAAAGGACTTGAAAGCGGGGCAGAATTGCAGGAAACCGATTTCAGGAGGTAGACTGGAATTGCATTGAAAGCATAGGAAAAGAGGCAGAACGTCCACAATGATGCACTTGGCCAAAAAGGGCGTATGCGTTTTTTCCTGAATATATTCAGGAAAAAACGCATACGCCCTTTTTGGCCAACCAAGCAAGCTTGCAAAGGAAATCTGCACTACAATTAAGTCTCACTTCCCCCCGGTCAAAAGGGCCATCTGAAAAAAGTGTAAAATCCAGAAAGGCAGGACAGGCCATGGAGAACTGGGAGCCTTGTTATGCTGATGGGCGGGATGTAAATTGCCAACAGACACTCGGGAGAAGTGTATGGTGTTTCCTGAAACATCTAAAAAACAAAGCAACAGAGCCTAGGGCACTTCCACTTATGGTCCTATAGCTTAGGGAAATTAAAATCAAAAAGACACAGCCACCCCAAAGTTTGGGACGCCTCTGTTTACAAGAACCTCGTTTACAGTACAAGTTCAACATCGCAGAAAGTGAAAAATGGATAAAGAAGTTGTGGTATTTACTTACAAAGCAATATCACTCAGCAATGAAATCTATGTCATCAGGCCCTTAGCAGCACAATGAGTGGATTCAGGTATGATGATTCTAACTGAAATAAGTCACACAGAAAAAGAAACATCATAAGATATCAGTAATACACGGAATGTAAACTTGGCTACACAGGAACTGAATTACAGAACAGAACAGGGTCTCAAATTTAGAAAACCAACTTATGCTTGCTTAAGGGTAAAGGTGAGTTGGGGTGCTGCATAAAACCAGAGATTGAAATGAGCACAGATAAAGTTCCTTAAGCCAAATATGGAATAGACAAGAGCTACTCCTTGCTCAACGAAATGGACTCAACACCGCATATTAAAGGCCTAAGAATGTACCTGACTAGTAAGTATCTTAAAACCTATGGATTGCTATGTCTCTGAAAGAGAATCAAGCATGTGTACAGGGGCATAAACGCAGCAGTGATAGGATTGGAGAGGTTCGGTGAGCAAATGAAGACCCTTTGAAGTCATATTGCATGGTACCCATTCCACGGGTTTCAACTACCCAGGTTTAAGGTATTCTTCCTTCAGCTAAAACATGCATGTGGAACCTAGAGTATGATCAACCATGTGATCGGGAGACGTGTTCAAATATGTCTCAGTTTTCGTACCCTGGTACTCGGGTGCAACATTCCAGACGCTTTACTAACACTCTCCCGACTTGGAGAGTCAGTCCCTTTAACCTCCTGTTTGGCCCAGTTTGCAATTTCTGCGGAAGATGAACAGGAATAGCGAGAACCAATGAGAGACTAGCTGGAGGTGTCTGGACGGGCAAATTTAACTCTCATTTCCCACCAGGAAGAGGAATTAAGCAAAGGCTCAGCGTGCCGTGCCGGAACCAGATTAGGGCCTGAAGCCATCCTGCGGTGTTGCGGCCAGCTCAAAAGAAAGCGAGTTGAAGAAAGGAGCTCAGGGGCACTGTAATTCACAAACCTGCAGAGTTATAAATGACAGCTATCGTCCAAAAATATACTGAAGTAAGGCTGCCAAGAGGACTTGAAAGCGGGGCAGAATTGCAGGAAACCGATTTCAGGAGGTAGACTGGAATTGCATTGAAAGCATAGGAAAAGAGGCAGAACGTCCACAATGATGCACTTGGCCTAAAAGGGCGTATGCGTTTTTTCCTGAATATATTCAAGAAAAAACGCATACGCCCTTTTTGGCCAACCAAGCAAGCTTGCAAAGGAAATCTGCACTACAATGAAGTCTCACTTCCCCCCGGTCAAAAGGGCCATCTGAAAAAAGTGTAAAATCCAGAAAGGCAGGACAGGCCATGGAGAACTGGGAGCCTTGTTATGCTGATGGGCGGGATGTAAATTGCCAACAGACACTCGGGAGAAGTGTATGGTGTTTCCTGAAACATCTAAAAAACAAAGCAACAGAGCCTAGGGCACTTCCACTTATGGTCCTATAGCTTAGGGAAATTAAAATCAAAAAGACACAGCCACCCCAAAGTTTGGGACGCCTCTGTTTACAAGAACCTCGTTTACAGTACAAGTTCAACATCGCAGAAAGTGAAAAATGGATAAAGAAGTTGTGGTATTTACTTACAAAGCAATATCACTCAGCAATGAAATCTATGTCATCAGGCCCTTAGCAGCACAATGAGTGGATTCAGGTATGATGATTCTAACTGAAATAAGTCACACAGAAAAAGAAACATCATAAGATATCAGTAATACACGGAATGTAAACTTGGCTACACAGGAACTGAATTACAGAACAGAACAGGGTCTCAAATTTAGAAAACCAACTTATGCTTGCTTAAGGGGAAAGGTGAGTTGGGGTGCTGCATAAAACCAGAGATTGAAATGAACACAGATAAAGTTCCTTAAGCCAAATATGGAATAGACAAGAGCTACTCCTTGCTCAACGAAATGGACTCAACACCGCATATTAAACGCCTAAGAATGTACCTGACTAGTAAGTATCTTAAAACCTATGGATTGCTATGTCTCTGAAAGAGAATCAAGCATGTGTACAGGGGCATAAACGCAGCAGTGATAGGATTGGAGAGGTTCGGTGAGCAAATGAAGACCCTTTGAAGTCATATTGCATGGTACCCATTCCACGGGTTTCAACTACCCAGGTTTAAGGTATTCTTCCTTCAGCTAAAACATGCATGTGGAACCTAGAGTATGATCAACCATGTGATCGGGAGACGTGTTCAAATATGTCTCAGTTTTCGTACCCTGGTACTCGGGTGCAACATTCCAGACGCTTTACTAACACCCTCCCGACTTGGAGAGTCAGTCCCTTTAACCTCCTGTTTGGCCCAGTTTGCAATTTCTGCGGAAGATGAACAGGAATAGCGAGAACCAATGAGAGACTAGCTGGAGGTGTCTGGACGGGCAAATTTAACTCTCATTTCCCACCAGGAAGAGGAATTAACCAAAGGCTCAGCGTGCCGTGCCGGAACCAGATTAGGGCCTGAAGCCATCCTGCGGTGTTGCGGCCAGCTCAAAAGAAAGCGAGTTGAAGAAAGGAGCTCAGGGGCACTGTAATTCACAAACCTGCAGAGTTATAAATGACAGCTATCGTCCAAAAATATACTGAAGTAAGGCTGCCAAGAGGACTTGAAAGCGGGGCAGAATTGCAGGAAACCGATTTCAGGAGGCAGACTGGAATTGCATTGAAAGCATAGGAAAAGAGGCAGAACGTCCACAATGATGCACTTGGCCAAAAAGGGCGTATGCGTTTTTTCCTGAATATATTCAGGAAAAAACGCATACGCCCTTTTTGGCCAA
Source organism: Pseudorca crassidens (assembly GCF_039906515.1). Taxonomy (NCBI): domain Eukaryota; kingdom Metazoa; phylum Chordata; class Mammalia; order Artiodactyla; family Delphinidae; genus Pseudorca; species Pseudorca crassidens. The sequence goes on from NW_027136309.1 coordinate 485,651, forward strand.
CCAAGCAAGCTTGCAAAGGAAATCTGCACTACAATGAAGTCTCACTTCCCCCCGGTCAAAAGGGCCATCTGAAAAAAGTGTAAAATCCAGAAAGGCAGGACAGGCCATGGAGAACTGGGAGCCTTGTTATGCTGATGGGCGGGATGTAAATTGCCAACAGACACTCGGGAGAAGTGTATGGTGTTTCCTGAAACATCTAAAAAACAAAGCAACAGAGCCTAGGGCACTTCCACTTATGGTCCTATAGCTTAGGGAAATTAAAATCAAAAAGACACAGCCACCCCAAAGTTTGGGACACCTCTGTTTACAAGAACCTCGTGTACAGTACAAGTTCAACATCGCAGAAAGTGAAAAATGGATAAAGAAGTTGTGGTATTTACTTACAAAGCAATATCACTCAGCAATGAAATCTATGTCATCAGGCCCTTAGCAGCACAATGAGTGGATTCAGGTATGATGATTCTAACTGAAATAAGTCACACAGAAAAAGAAACATCATAAGATATCAGTAATACACGGAATGTAAACTTGGCTACACAGGAACTGAATTACAGAACAGAACAGGGTCTCAAATTTAGAAAACCAACTTATGCTTGCTTAAGGGTAAAGGTGAATTGGGGTGCTGCATAAAACCAGAGATTGAAATGAACACAGATAAAGTTCCTTAAGCCAAATATGGAATAGACAAGAGCTACTCCTTGCTCAACGAAATGGACTCAACACCGCATATTAAACGCCTAAGAATGTACCTGACTAGTAAGTATCTTAAAACCTATGGATTGCTATGTCTCTGAAAGAGAATCAAGCATGTGTACAGGGGCATAAACGCAGCAGTGATAGGATTGGAGAGGTTCGGTGAGCAAATGAAGACCCTTTGAAGTCATATTGCATGGTACCCATTCCACGGGTTTCAACTACCCAGGTTTAAGGTATTCTTCCTTCAGCTAAAACATGCATGTGGAACCTAGAGTATGATCAACCATGTGATCGGGAGACGTGTTCAAATATGTCTCAGTTTTCGTACCCTGGTACTCGGGTGCAACATTCCAGACGCTTTACTAACACCCTCCCGACTTGGAGAGTCAGTCCCTTTAACCTCCTGTTTGGCCCAGTTTGCAATTTCTGCGGAAGATGAACAGGAATAGCGAGAACCAATGAGAGACTAGCTGGAGGTGTCTGGACGGGCAAATTTAACTCTCATTTCCCACCAGGAAGAGGAATTAACCAAAGGCTCAGCGTGCCGTGCCGGAACCAGATTAGGGCCTGAAGCCATCCTGCGGTGTTGCGGCCAGCTCAAAAGAAAGCGAGTTGAAGAAAGGAGCTCAGGGGCACTGTAATTCACAAACCTGCAGAGTTATAAATGACAGCTATCGTCCAAAAATATACTGAAGTAAGGCTGCCAAGAGGACTTGAAAGCGGGGCAGAATTGCAGGAAACCGATTTCAGGAGGCAGACTGGAATTGCATTGAAAGCATAGGAAAAGAGGCAGAACGTCCACAATGATGCACTTGGCCTAAAAGGGCGTATGCGTTTTTTCCTGAATATATTCAAGAAAAAACGCATACGCCCTTTTTGGCCAACCAAGCAAGCTTGCAAAGGAAATCTGCACTACAATGAAGTCTCACTTCCCCCCGGTCAAAAGGGCCATCTGAAAAAAGTGTAAAATCCAGAAAGGCAGGACAGGCCATGGAGAACTGGGAGCCTTGTTATGCTGATGGGCGGGATGTAAATTGCCAACAGACACTCGGGAGAAGTGTATGGTGTTTCCTGAAACATCTAAAAAACAAAGCAACAGAGCCTAGGGCACTTCCACTTATGGTCCTATAGCTTAGGGAAATTAAAATCAAAAAGACACAGCCACCCCAAAGTTTGGGACGCCTCTGTTTACAAGAACCTCGTTTACAGTACAAGTTCAACATCGCAGAAAGTGAAAAATGGATAAAGAAGTTGTGGTATTTACTTACAAAGCAATATCACTCAGCAATGAAATCTATGTCATCAGGCCCTTAGCAGCACAATGAGTGGATTCAGGTATGATGATTCTAACTGAAATAAGTCACACAGAAAAAGAAACATCATAAGATATCAGTAATACACGGAATGTAAACTTGGCTACACAGGAACTGAATTACAGAACAGAACAGGGTCTCAAATTTAGAAAACCAACTTATGCTTGCTTAAGGGGAAAGGTGAGTTGGGGTGCTGCATAAAACCAGAGATTGAAATGAACACAGATAAAGTTCCTTAAGCCAAATATGGAATAGACAAGAGCTACTCCTTGCTCAACGAAATGGACTCAACACCGCATATTAAACGCCTAAGAATGTACCTGACTAGTAAGTATCTTAAAACCTATGGATTGCTATGTCTCTGAAAGAGAATCAAGCATGTGTACAGGGGCATAAACGCAGCAGTGATAGGATTGGAGGGGTTTGGTGAGCAAATGAAGACCCTTTGAAGTCATATTGCATGGTACCCATTCCACGGGTTTCAACTACCCAGGTTTAAGGTATTCTTCCTTCAGCTAAAACATGCATGTGGAACCTAGAGTATGATCAACCATGTGATCGGGAGACGTGTTCAAATATGTCTCAGTTTTCGTACCCTGGTACTCGGGTGCAACATTCCAGACGCTTTACTAACACTCTCCCGACTTGGAGAGTCAGTCCCTTTAACCTCCTGTTTGGCCCAGTTTGCAATTTCTGCGGAAGATGAACAGGAATAGCGAGAACCAATGAGAGACTAGCTGGAGGTGTCTGGACGGGCAAATTTAACTCTCATTTCCCACCAGGAAGAGGAATTAACCAAAGGCTCAGCGTGCCGTGCCGGAACCAGATTAGGGCCTGAAGCCATCCTGCGGTGTTGCGGCCAGCTCAAAAGAAAGCGAGTTGAAGAAAGGAGCTCAGGGGCACTGTAATTCACAAACCTGCAGAGTTATAAATGACAGCTATCGTCCAAAAATATACTGAAGTAAGGCTGCCAAGAGTCTTGAAAGCGGGGCAGAATTGCAGGAAACCGATTTCAGGAGGTAGACTGGAATTGCATTGAAAGCATAGGAAAAGAGGCAGAACGTCCACAATGATGCACTTGGCCAAAAAGGGCGTATGCGTTTTTTCCTGAATATATTCAGGAGAAAACGCATACGCCCTTTTTGGCCAACCAAGCAAGCTTGCAAAGGAAATCTGCACTACAATGAAGTCTCACTTCCCCCCGGTCAAAAGGGCCATCTGAAAAAAGTGTAAAATCCAGAAAGGCAGGACAGGCCATGGAGAACTGGGAGCCTTGTTATGCTGATGGGCGGGATGTAAATTGCCAACAGACACTCGGGAGAAGTGTATGGTGTTTCCTGAAACATCTAAAAAACAAAGCAACAGAGACTAGGGCACTTCCACTTATGGTCCTATAGCTTAGGGAAATTAAAATCAAAAAGACACAGCCACCCCAAACATTGGGACGCCTCTGTTTACAAGAACCTCGTTTACAGTACAAGTTCAACATCGCAGAAAGTGAAAAATGGATAAAGAAGTTGTGGTATTTACTTACAAAGCAATATCACTCAGCAATGAAATCTATGTCATCAGGCCCTTAGCAGCACAATGAGTGGATTCAGGTATGATGATTCTAACTGAAATAAGTCACACAGAAAAAGAAACATCATAAGATATCAGTAATACACGGAATGTAAACTTGGCTACACAGGAACTGAATTACAGAACAGAACAGGGTCTCAAATTTAGAAAACCAACTTATGCTTGCTTAAGGGTAAAGGTGAATTGGGGTGCTGCATAAAACCAGAGATTGAAATGAACACAGATAAAGTTCCTTAAGACAAATATGGAATAGACAAGAGCTACTCCTTGCTCAACGAAATGGACTCAACACCGCATATTAAACGCCTAAGAATGTACCTGACTAGTAAGTATCTTAAAACCTATGGATTGCTATGTCTCCGAAAGAGAATCAAGCATGTGTACAGGGGCATAAACGCAGCAGTGATAGGATTGGAGAGGTTCGGTGAGCAAATGAAGACCCTTTGAAGTCATATTGCATGGTACCCATTCCACGGGTTTCAACTACCCAGGTTTAAGGTATTCTTCCTTCAGGTAAAACATGCATGTGGAACCTAGAGTATGATCAACCATGTGATCGGGAGACGTGTTCAAATATGTCTCAGTTTTCGTACCCTGGTACTCGGGTGCAATATTCCAGACGCTTTACTAACACCCTCCAGACTTGGAGAGTCAGTCCCTTTAACCTCCTGTTTGGCCCAGTTTGCAATTTCTGTGGAAGATGAACAGGAATAGCGAGAACCAATGAGAGACTAGCTGGAGGTGTCTGGACGGGCAAATTTAACTCTCATTTCCCACCAGGAAGAGGAATTAACCAAAGGCTCAGCGTGCCGTGCCGGAACCAGATTAGGGCCTGAAGCCATCCTGCGGTGTTGCGGCCAGCTCAAAAGAAAGCGAGTTGAAGAAAGGAGCTCAGGGGCACTGTAATTCACAAACCTGCAGAGTTATAAATGACAGCTATCGTCCAAAAATATACTGAAGTAAGGCTGCCAAGAGGACTTGAAAGCGGGGCAGAATTGCAGGAAACCGATTTCAGGAGGTAGACTGGAATTGCATTGAAAGCATAGGAAAAGAGGCAGAACGTCCACAATGATGCACTTGGCCAAAAAGGGTGTATGCGTTTTTTCCTGAATATATTCAAGAAAAAACGCATACGCCCTTTTTGGCCAACCAAGCAAGCTTGCAAAGGAAATCTGCACTACAATGAAGTCTCACTTCCCCCCGGTCAAAAGGGCCATCTGAAAAAAGTGTAAAATCCAGAAAGGCAGGACAGGCCATGGAGAACTGGGAGCCTTGTTATGCTGATGGGCGGGATGTAAATTGCCAACAGACACTCGGGAGAAGTGTATGGTGTTTCCTGAAACATCTAAAAAACAAAGCAACAGAGCCTAGGGCACTTCCACTTATGGTCCTATAGCTTAGGGAAATTAAAATCAAAAAGACACAGCCACCCCAAAGTTTGGGACGCCTCTGTTTACAAGAACCTCATTTACAGTACAAGTTCAACATCGCAGAAAGTGAAAAATGGATAAAGAAGTTGTGGTATTTACTTACAAAGCAATATCACTCAGCAATGAAATCTATGTCATCAGGCCCTTAGCAGCACAATGAGTGGATTCAGGTATGATGATTCTAACTGAAATAAGTCACACAGAAAAAGAAACATCATAAGATATCAGTAATACACGGAATGTAAACTTGGCTACACAGGAACTGAATTACAGAACAGAACAGGGTCTCAAATTTAGAAAACCAACTTATGCTTGCTTAAGGGTAAAGGTGAGTTGGGGTGCTGCATGAAACCAGAGATTGAAATGAGCACAGATAAAGTTCCTTAAGCCAAATATGGAATAGACAAGAGCTACTCCTTGCTCAACGAAATGGACTCAACACCGCATATTAAATGCCTAAGAATGTACCTGACTAGTAAGTATCTTAAAACCTATGGATTGCTATGTCTCCGAAAGAGATTCAAGCATGTGTACAGGGGCATAAACGCAGCAGTGATAGGATTGGAGAGGTTCGGTGAGCAAATGAAGACCCTTTGAAGTCATATTGCATGGTACCCATTCCACGGGTTTCAACTACCCAGGTTTAAGGTATTCTTCCTTCACCTAAAACATGCATGTGGAACCTAGAGTATGAAAAACCATGTGATCGGGAGATGTGTTCAAATATGTCTCAGTTTTCGTACCCTGGTACTCGGGTGCAACATTCCAGACACTTTACTAACACCCTCCCAACTTGGAGAGTCAGTCCCTTTAACCTCCTGTTTGGCCCAGTTTGCAATTTCTGCGGAAGATGAACAGGAATAGCGAGAACCAATGAGAGACTAGCTGGAGGTGTCTGGACGGGCAAATTTAACTCTCATTTCCCACCAGGAAGAGGAATTAACCAAAGGCTCAGCGTGCCGTGCCGGAACCAGATTAGGGCCTGAAGCCATCCTGCGGTGTTGCGGCCAGCTCAAAAGAAAGCGAGTTGAAGAAAGGAGCTCAGGGGCACTGTAATTCACAAACCTGCAGAGTTATAAATGACAGCTATCGTCCAAAAATATACTGAAGTAAGGCTGCCAAGAGGACTTGAAAGCGGGGCAGAATTGCAGGAAACCGATTTCAGGAGGTAGACTGGAATTGCATTGAAAGCATAGGAAAAGAGGCAGAACGTCCACAATGATGCACTTGGCCAAAAAGGGCGTATGCGTTTTTTACTGAATATATTCAGGAAAAAACGCATACGCCCTTTTTGGCCAACCAAGCAAGCTTGCAAAGGAAATCTGCACTACAATGAAGTCTCACTTCCCCCCGGTCAAAAGGGCCATCTGAAAAAAGTGTAAAATCCAGAAAGACAGGACAGGCCATGGAGAACTGGGAGCCTTGTTATGCTGATGGGCGGGATGTAAATTGCCAACAGACACTCGGGAGAAGTGTATGGTGTTTCCTGAAACATCTAAAAAACAAAGCAACAGAGCCTAGGGCACTTCCACTTATGGTCCTATAGCTTAGGGAAATTAAAATCAAAAAGACACAGCCACCCCAAAGTTTGGGACGCCTCTGTTTACAAGAACCTCGTGTACAGTACAAGTTCAACATCGCAGAAAGTGAAAAATGGATAAAGAAGTTGTGGTATTTACTTACAAAGCAATATCACTCAGCAATGAAATCTATGTCATCAGGCCCTTAGCAGCACAATGAGTGGATTCAGGTATGATGATTCTAACTGAAATAAGTCACACAGAAAAAGAAACATCATAAGATATCAGTAATACACGGAATGTAAACTTGGCTACACAGGAACTGAATTACAGAACAGAACAGGGTCTCAAATTTAGAAAACCAACTTATGCTTGCTTAAGGGTAAAGGTGAATTGGGGTGCTGCATAAAACCAGAGATTGAAATGAACACAGATAAAGTTCCTTAAGCCAAATATGGAATAGACAAGAGCTACTCCTTGCTCAACGAAATGGACTCAACACCGCATATTAAACGCCTAAGAATGTACCTGACTAGTAAGTATCTTAAAACCTATGGATTGCTATGTCTCTGAAAGAGAATCAAGCATGTGTACAGGGGCATAAACGCAGCAGTGATAGGATTGGAGAGGTTCGGTGAGCAAATGAAGACCCTTTGAAGTCATATTGCATGGTACCCATTCCACGGGTTTCAACTACCCAGGTTTAAGGTATTCTTCCTTCAGGTAAAACATGCATGTGGAACCTAGAGTATGATCAACCATGTGATCGGGAGACGTGTTCAAATATGTCTCAGTTTTCGTACCCTGGTACTCGGGTGCAACATTCCAGACGCTTTACTAACACCCTCCCGACTTGGAGAGTCAGTCCCTTTAACCTCCTGTTTGGCCCAGTTTGCAATTTCTGCGGAAGATGAACAGGAATAGCGAGAACCAATGAGAGACTAGCTGGAGGTGTCTGGACGGGCAAATTTAACTCTCATTTCCCACCAGGAAGAGGAATTAACCAAAGGCTCAGCGTGCCGTGCCGGAACCAGATTAGGGCCTGAAGCCATCCTGCGGTGTTGCGGCCAGCTCAAAAGAAAGCGAGTTGAAGAAAGGAGCTCAGGGGCACTGTAATTCACAAACCTGCAGAGTTATAAATGACAGCTATCGTCCAAAAATATACTGAAGTAAGGCTGCCAAGAGGACTTGAAAGCGGGGCAGAATTGCAGGAAACCGATTTCAGGAGGTAGACTGGAATTGCATTGAAAGCATAGGAAAAGAGGCAGAACGTCCACAATGATGCACTTGGCCAAAAAGGGCGTATGCGTTTTTTCCTGAATATATTCAGGAAAAAACGCATACGCCCTTTTTGGCCAACCAAGCAAGCTTGCAAAGGAAATCTGCACTACAATGAAGTCTCACTTCCCCCCGGTCAAAAGGGCCATCTGAAAAAAGTGTAAAATCCAGAAAGGCAGGACAGGCCATGGAGAACTGGGAGCCTTGTTATGCTGATGGGCGGGATGTAAATTGCCAACAGACACTCGGGAGAAGTGTATGGTGTTTCCTGAAACATCTAAAAAACAAAGCAACAGAGCCTAGGGCACTTCCACTTATGGTCCTATAGCTTAGGGAAATTAAAATCAAAAAGACACAGCCACCCCAAAGTTTGGGACGCCTCTGTTTACAAGAACCTCGTGTACAGTACAAGTTCAACATCGCAGAAAGTGAAAAATGGATAAAGAAGTTGTGGTATTTACTTACAAAGCAATATCACTCAGCAATGAAATCTATGTCATCAGGCCCTTAGCAGCACAATGAGTGGATTCAGGTATGATGATTCTAACTGAAATAAGTCACACAGAAAAAGAAACATCATAAGATATCAGTAATACACGGAATGTAAACTTGGCTACACAGGAACTGAATTACAGAACAGAACAGGGTCTCAAATTTAGAAAACCAACTTATGCTTGCTTAAGGGTAAAGGTGAATTGGGGTGCTGCATAAAACCAGAGATTGAAATGAACACAGATAAAGTTCCTTAAGCCAAATATGGAATAGACAAGAGCTACTCCTTGCTCAACGAAATGGACTCAACACCGCATATTAAACGCCTAAGAATGTACCTGACTAGTAAGTATCTTAAAACCTATGGATTGCTATGTCTCTGAAAGAGAATCAAGCATGTGTACAGGGGCATAAACGCAGCAGTGATAGGATTGGAGAGGTTCGGTGAGCAAATGAAGACCCTTTGAAGTCATATTGCATGGTACCCATTCCACGGGTTTCAACTACCCAGGTTTAAGGTATTCTTCCTTCAGGTAAAACATGCATGTGGAACCTAGAGTATGATCAACCATGTGATCGGGAGACGTGTTCAAATATGTCTCAGTTTTCGTACCCTGGTACTCGGGTGCAACATTCCAGACGCTTTACTAACACCCTCCCGACTTGGAGAGTCAGTCCCTTTAACCTCCTGTTTGGCCCAGTTTGCAATTTCTGCGGAAGATGAACAGGAATAGCGAGAACCAATGAGAGACTAGCTGGAGGTGTCTGGACGGGCAAATTTAACTCTCATTTCCCACCAGGAAGAGGAATTAACCAAAGGCTCAGCGTGCCGTGCCGGAACCAGATTAGGGCCTGAAGCCATCCTGCGGTGTTGCGGCCAGCTCAAAAGAAAGCGAGTTGAAGAAAGGAGCTCAGGGGCACTGTAATTCACAAACCTGCAGAGTTATAAATGACAGCTATCGTCCAAAAATATACTGAAGTAAGGCTGCCAAGAGGACTTGAAAGCGGGGCAGAATTGCAGGAAACCGATTTCAGGAGGTAGACTGGAATTGCATTGAAAGCATAGGAAAAGAGGCAGAACGTCCACAATGATGCACTTGGCCAAAAAGGGCGTATGCGTTTTTTCCTGAATATATTCAGGAAAAAACGCATACGCCCTTTTTGGCCAACCAAGCAAGCTTGCAAAGGAAATCTGCACTACAATGAAGTCTCACTTCCCCCCGGTCAAAAGGGCCATCTGAAAAAAGTGTAAAATCCAGAAAGACAGGACAGGCCATGGAGAACTGGGAGCCTTGTTATGCTGATGGGCGGGATGTAAATTGCCAACAGACACTCGGGAGAAGTGTATGGTGTTTCCTGAAACATCTAAAAAACAAAGCAACAGAGCCTAGGGCACTTCCACTTATGGTCCTATAGCTTAGGGAAATTAAAATCAAAAAGACACAGCCACCCCAAAGTTTGGGACGCCTCTGTTTACAAGAACCTCGTGTACAGTACAAGTTCAACATCGCAGAAAGTGAAAAATGGATAAAGAAGTTGTGGTATTTACTTACAAAGCAATATCACTCAGCAATGAAATCTATGTCATCAGGCCCTTAGCAGCACAATGAGTGGATTCAGGTATGATGATTCTAACTGAAATAAGTCACACAGAAAAAGAAACATCATAAGATATCAGTAATACACGGAATGTAAACTTGGCTACACAGGAACTGAATTACAGAACAGAACAGGGTCTCAAATTTAGAAAACCAACTTATGCTTGCTTAAGGGTAAAGGTGAATTGGGGTGCTGCATAAAACCAGAGATTGAAATGAACACAGATAAAGTTCCTTAAGCCAAATATGGAATAGACAAGAGCTACTCCTTGCTCAACGAAATGGACTCAACACCGCATATTAAACGCCTAAGAATGTACCTGACTAGTAAGTATCTTAAAACCTATGGATTGCTATGTCTCTGAAAGAGAATCAAGCATGTGTACAGGGGCATAAACGCAGCAGTGATAGGATTGGAGAGGTTCGGTGAGCAAATGAAGACCCTTTGAAGTCATATTGCATGGTACCCATTCCACGGGTTTCAACTACCCAGGTTTAAGGTATTCTTCCTTCAGCTAAAACATGCATGTGGAACCTAGAGTATGATCAACCATGTGATCGGGAGACGTGTTCAAATATGTCTCAGTTTTCGTACCCTGGTACTCGGGTGCAACATTCCAGACGCTTTACTAACACCCTCCCGACTTGGAGAGTCAGTCCCTTTAACCTCCTGTTTGGCCCAGTTTGCAATTTCTGCGGAAGATGAACAGGAATAGCGAGAACCAATGAGAGACTAGCTGGAGGTGTCTGGACGGGCAAATTTAACTCTCATTTCCCACCAGGAAGAGGAATTAACCAAAGGCTCAGCGTGCCGTGCCGGAACCAGATTAGGGCCTGAAGCCATCCTGCGGTGTTGCGGCCAGCTCAAAAGAAAGCGAGTTGAAGAAAGGAGCTCAGGGGCACTGTAATTCACAAACCTGCAGAGTTATAAATGACAGCTATCGTCCAAAAATATACTGAAGTAAGGCTGCCAAGAGGACTTGAAAGCGGGGCAGAATTGCAGGAAACCGATTTCAGGAGGCAGACTGGAATTGCATTGAAAGCATAGGAAAAGAGGCAGAACGTCCACAATGATGCACTTGGCCTAAAAGGGCGTATGCGTTTTTTCCTGAATATATTCAAGAAAAAACGCATACGCCCTTTTTGGCCAACCAAGCAAGCTTGCAAAGGAAATCTGCACTACAATGAAGTCTCACTTCCCCCCGGTCAAAAGGGCCATCTGAAAAAAGTGTAAAATCCAGAAAGGCAGGACAGGCCATGGAGAACTGGGAGCCTTGTTATGCTGATGGGCGGGATGTAAATTGCCAACAGACACTCGGGAGAAGTGTATGGTGTTTCCTGAAACATCTAAAAAACAAAGCAACAGAGCCTAGGGCACTTCCACTTATGGTCCTATAGCTTAGGGAAATTAAAATCAAAAAGACACAGCCACCCCAAAGTTTGGGACGCCTCTGTTTACAAGAACCTCGTTTACAGTACAAGTTCAACATCGCAGAAAGTGAAAAATGGATAAAGAAGTTGTGGTATTTACTTACAAAGCAATATCACTCAGCAATGAAATCTATGTCATCAGGCCCTTAGCAGCACAATGAGTGGATTCAGGTATGATGATTCTAACTGAAATAAGTCACACAGAAAAAGAAACATCATAAGATATCAGTAATACACGGAATGTAAACTTGGCTACACAGGAACTGAATTACAGAACAGAACAGGGTCTCAAATTTAGAAAACCAACTTATGCTTGCTTAAGGGTAAAGGTGAGTTGGGGTGCTGCATAAAACCAGAGATTGAAATGAGCACAGATAAAGTTCCTTAAGCCAAATATGGAATAGACAAGAGCTACTCCTTGCTCAACGAAATGGACTCAACACCGCATATTAAAGGCCTAAGAATGTACCTGACTAGTAAGTATCTTAAAACCTATGGATTACTATGTCTCTGAAAGAGAATCAAGCATGTGTACAGGGGCATAAACGCAGCAGTGATAGGATTGGAGAGGTTCGGTGAGCAAATGAAGACCCTTTGAAGTCATATTGCATGGTACCCATTCCACGGGTTTCAACTACCCAGGTTTAAGGTATTCTTCCTTCAGGTAAAACATGCATGTGGAACCTAGAGTATGATCAACCATGTGATCGGGAGACGTGTTCAAATATGTCTCAGTTTTCGTACCCTGGTACTCGGGTGCAACATTCCAGACGCTTTACTAACACTCTCCCGACTTGGAGAGTCAGTCCCTTTAACCTCCTGTTTGGCCCAGTTTGCAATTTCTGCGGAAGATGAACAGGAATAGCGAGAACCAATGAGAGACTAGCTGGAGGTGTCTGGACGGGCAAATTTAACTCTCATTTCCCACCAGGAAGAGGAATTAACCAAAGGCTCAGCGTGCCGTGCCGGAACCAGATTAGGGCCTGAAGCCATCCTGCGGTGTTGCGGCCAGCTCAAAAGAAAGCGAGTTGAAGAAAGGAGCTCAGGGGCACTGTAATTCACAAACCTGCAGAGTTATAAATGACAGCTATCGTCCAAAAATATACTGAAGTAAGGCTGCCAAGAGGACTTGAAAGCGGGGCAGAATTGCAGGAAACCGATTTCAGGAGGCAGACTGGAATTGCATTGAAAGCATAGGAAAAGAGGCAGAACGTCCACAATGATGCACTTGGCCAAAAAGGGCGTATGCGTTTTTTCCTGAATATATTCAGGAAAAAACGCATACGCCCTTTTTGGCCAACCAAGCAAGCTTGCAAAGGAAATCTGCACTACAATGAAGTCTCACTTCCCCCCGGTCAAAAGGGCCATCTGAAAAAAGTGTAAAATCCAGAAAGGCAGGACAGGCCATGGAGAACTGGGAGCCTTGTTATGCTGATGGGCGGGATGTAAATTGCCAACAGACACTCGGGAGAAGTGTATGGTGTTTCCTGAAACATCTAAAAAACAAAGCAACAGAGCCTAGGGCACTTCCACTTATGGTCCTATAGCTTAGGGAAATTAAAATCAAAAAGACACAGCCACCCCAAAGTTTGGGACGCCTCTGTTTACAAGAACCTGGTTTACAGTACAAGTTCAACATCGCAGAAAGTGAAAAATGGATAAAGAAGTTGTGGTATTTACTTACAAAGCAATATCACTCAGCAATGAAATCTATGTCATCAGGCCCTTAGCAGCACAATGAGTGGATTCAGGTATGATGATTCTAACTGAAATAAGTCACACAGAAAAAGAAACATCATAAGATATCAGTAATACACGGAATGTAAACTTGGCTACACAGGAACTGAATTACAGAACAGAACAGGGTCTCAAATTTAGAAAACCAACTTATGCTTGCTTAAGGGTAAAGGTGAATTGGGGTGCTGCATAAAACCAGAGATTGAAATGAACACAGATAAAGTTCCTTAAGCCAAATATGGAATAGACAAGAGCTACTCCTTGCTCAACGAAATGGACTCAACACCGCATATTAAATGCCTAAGAATGTACCTGACTAGTAAGTATCTTAAAACCTATGGATTGCTATGTCTCTGAAAGAGAATCAAGCATGTGTACAGGGGCATAAACGCAGCAGTGATAGGATTGGAGAGGTTCGGTGAGCAAATGAAGACCCTTTGAAGTCATATTGCATGGTACCCATTCCACGGGTTTCAACTACCCAGGTTTAAGGTATTCTTCCTTCAGCTAAAACATGCATGTGGAACCTAGAGTATGATCAACCATGTGATCGGGAGACGTGTTCAAATATGTCTCAGTTTTCGTACCCTGGTACACAGGTGCAATATTCCAGACGCTTTACTAACACCCTCCCGACTTGGAGAGTCAGTCCCTTTAACCTCCTGTTTGGCCCAGTTTGCAATTTCTGCGGAAGATGAACAGGAATAGCGAGAACCAATGAGAGACTAGCTGGAGGTGTCTGGACGGGCAAATTTAACTCTCATTTCCCACCAGGAAGAGGAATTAACCAAAGGCTCAGCGTGCCGTGCCGGAACCAGATTAGGGCCTGAAGCCATCCTGCGGTGTTGCGGCCAGCTCAAAAGAAAGCGAGTTGAAGAAAGGAGCTCAGGGGCACTGTAATTCACAAACCTGCAGAGTTATAAATGACAGCTATCGTCCAAAAATATACTGAAGTAAGGCTGCCAAGAGGACTTGAAAGCGGGGCAGAATTGCAGGAAACCGATTTCAGGAGGTAGACTGGAATTGCATTGAAAGCATAGGAAAAGAGGCAGAACGTCCACAATGATGCACTTGGCCAAAAAGGGCGTATGCGTTTTTTCCTGAATATATTCAGGAGAAAACGCATACGCCCTTTTTGGCCAACCAAGCAAGCTTGCAAAGGAAATCTGCACTACAATGAAGTCTCACTTCCCCGCGGTCAAAAGGGCCATCTGAAAAAAGTGTAAAATCCAGAAAGGCAGGACAGGCCATGGAGAACTGGGAGCCTTGTTATGCTGATGGGCGGGATGTAAATTGCCAACAGACACTCGGGAGAAGTGTATGGTGTTTCCTGAAACATCTAAAAAACAAAGCAACAGAGCCTAGGGCACTTCCACTTATGGTCCTATAGCTTAGGGAAATTAAAATCAAAAAGACACAGCCACCCCAAAGTTTGGGACGCCTCTGTTTACAAGAACCTGGTTTACAGTACAAGTTCAACATCGCAGAAAGTGAAAAATGGATAAAGAAGTTGTGGTATTTACTTACAAAGCAATATCACTCAGCAATGAAATCTATGTCATCAGGCCCTTAGCAGCACAATGAGTGGATTCAGGTATGATGATTCTAACTGAAATAAGTCACACAGAAAAAGAAACATCATAAGATATCAGTAATACACGGAATGTAAACTTGGCTACACAGGAACTGAATTACAGAACAGAACAGGGTCTCAAATTTAGAAAACCAACTTATGCTTGCTTAAGGGGAAAGGTGAATTGGGGTGCTGCATAAAACCAGAGATTGAAATGAACACAGATAAAGTTCCTTAAGCCAAATATGGAATAGACAAGAGCTACTCCTTGCTCAACGAAATGGACTCAACACCGCATATTAAACGCCTAAGAATGTACCTGACTAGTAAGTATCTTAAAACCTATGGATTGCTATGTCTCTGAAAGAGAATCAAGCATGTGTACAGGGGCATAAACGCAGTAGTGATAGGATTGGAGAGGTTCGGTGAGCAAATGAAGACCCTTTGAAGTCATATTGCATGGTACCCATTCCACGGGTTTCAACTACCCAGGTTTAATATATTCTTCCTTCAGGTAAAACATGCATGTGGAACCTAGAGTATGATCAACCATGTGATCGGGAGACGTGTTCAAATATGTCTCAGTTTTCGTACCCTGGTACTCGGGTGCAACATTCCAGACGCTTTACTAACACCCTCCCGACTTGGAGAGTCAGTCCCTTTAACCTCCTGTTTGGCCCAGTTTGCAATTTCTGCGGAAGATGAACAGGAATAGCGAGAACCAATGAGAGACTAGCTGGAGGTGTCTGGACGGGCAAATTTAACTCTCATTTCCCACCAGGAAGAGGAATTAACCAAAGGCTCAGCGTGCCGTGCCGGAACCAGATTAGGGCCTGAAGCCATCCTGCGGTGTTGCGGCCAGCTCAAAAGAAAGCGAGTTGAAGAAAGGAGCTCAGGGGCACTGTAATTCACAAACCTGCAGAGTTATAAATGACAGCTATCGTCCAAAAATATACTGAAGTAAGGCTGCCAAGAGGACTTGAAAGCGGGGCAGAATTGCAGGAAACCGATTTCAGGAGGTAGACTGGAATTGCATTGAAAGCATAGGAAAAGAGGCAGAACGTCCACAATGATGCACTTGGCCAAAAAGGGCGTATGCGTTTTTTCCTGAATATATTCAAGAAAAAACGCATACGCCCTTTTTGGCCAACCAAGCAAGCTTGCAAAGGAAATCTGCACTACAATGAAGTCTCACTTCCCCCCGGTCAAAAGGGCCATCTGAAAAAAGTGTAAAATCCAGAAAGGCAGGACAGGCCATGGAGAACTGGGAGCCTTGTTATGCTGATGGGCGGGATGTAAATTGCCAACAGACACTCGGGAGAAGTGTATGGTGTTTCCTGAAACATCTAAAAAACAAAGCAACAGAGCCTAGGGCACTTCCACTTATGGTCCTATAGCTTAGGGAAATTAAAATCAAAAAGACACAGCCACCCCAAAGTTTGGGACGCCTCTGTTTACAAGAACCTCGTTTACAGTACAAGTTCAACATCGCAGAAAGTGAAAAATGGATAAAGAAGTTGTGGTATTTACTTACAAAGCAATATCACTCAGCAATGAAATCTATGTCATCAGGCCCTTAGCAGCACAATGAGTGGATTCAGGTATGATGATTCTAACTGAAATAAGTCACACAGAAAAAGAAACATCATAAGATATCAGTAATACACGGAATGTAAACTTGGCTACACAGGAACTGAATTACAGAACAGAACAGGGTCTCAAATTTAGAAAACCAACTTATGCTTGCTTAAGGGGAAAGGTGAGTTGGGGTGCTGCATAAAACCAGAGATTGAAATGAGCACAGATAAAGTTCCTTAAGCCAAATATGGAATAGACAAGAGCTACTCCTTGCTCAATGAAATGGACTCAACACCGCATATTAAAGGCCTAAGAATGTACCTGACTAGTAAGTATCTTAAAACCTATGGATTGCTATGTCTCCGAAAGAGATTCAAGCATGTGTACAGGGGCATAAACGCAGCAGTGATAGGATTGGAGAGGTTCGATGAGCAAATGAAGACCCTTTGAAGTCATATTGCATGGTACCCATTCCACGGGTTTCAACTACCCAGGTTTAAGGTATTCTTCCTTCAGCTAAAACATGCATGTGGAACCTAGAGTATGATCAACCATGTGATCAGGAGACGTGTTCAAATATGTCTCAGTTTTCGTACCCTGGTACTCGGGTGCAACATTCCAGACGCTTTACTAACACTCTCCCGACTTGGAGAGTCAGTCCCTTTAACCTCCTGTTTGGCCCAGTTTGCAATTTCTGCGGAAGATGAACAGGAATAGCGAGAACCAATGAGAGACTAGCTGGAGGTGTCTGGACGGGCAAATTTAACTCTCATTTCCCACCAGGAAGAGGAATTAACCAAAGGCTCAGCGTGCCGTGCCGGAACCAGATTAGGGCCTGAAGCCATCCTGCGGTGTTGCGGCCAGCTCAAAAGAAAGCGAGTTGAAGAAAGGAGCTCAGGGGCACTGTAATTCACAAACCTGCAGAGTTATAAATGACAGCTATCGTCCAAAAATATACTGAAGTAAGGCTGCCAAGAGGACTTGAAAGCGGGGCAGAATTGCAGGAAACCGATTTCAGGAGGCAGACTGGAATTGCATTGAAAGCATAGGAAAAGAGGCAGAACGTCCACAATGATGCACTTGGCCAAAAAGGGCGTATGCGTTTTTTCCTGAATATATTCAGGAAAAAACGCATACGCCCTTTTTGGCCAACCAAGCAAGCTTGCAAAGGAAATCTGCACTACAATGAAGTCTCACTTCCCCCCGGTCAAAAGGGCCATCTGAAAAAAGTGTAAAATCCAGAAAGGCAGGACAGGCCATGGAGAACTGGGAGCCTTGTTATGCTGATGGGCGGGATGTAAATTGCCAACAGACACTCGGGAGAAGTGTATGGTGTTTCCTGAAACATCTAAAAAACAAAGCAACAGAGCCTAGGGCACTTCCACTTATGGTCCTATAGCTTAGGGAAATTAAAATCAAAAAGACACAGCCACCCCAAAGTTTGGGACGCCTCTGTTTACAAGAACCTGGTTTACAGTACAAGTTCAACATCGCAGAAAGTGAAAAATGGATAAAGAAGTTGTGGTATTTACTTACAAAGCAATATCACTCAGCAATGAAATATATGTCATCAGGCCCTTAGCAGCACAATGAGTGGATTCAGGTATGATGATTCTAACTGAAATAAGTCACACAGAAAAAGAAACATCATAAGATATCAGTAATACACGGAATGTAAACTTGGCTACACAGGAACTGAATTACAGAACAGAACAGGGTCTCAAATTTAGAAAACCAACTTATGCTTGCTTAAGGGTAAAGGTGAATTGGGGTGCTGCATAAAACCAGAGATTGAAATGAACACAGATAAAGTTCCTTAAGCCAAATATGGAATAGACAAGAGCTACTCCTTGCTCAACGAAATGGACTCAACACCGCATATTAAACGCCTAAGAATGTACCTGACTAGTAAGTATCTTAAAACCTATGGATTGCTATGTCTCTGAAAGAGAATCAAGCATGTGTACAGGGGCATAAACGCAGCAGTGATAGGATTGGAGAGGTTCGGTGAGCAAATGAAGACCCTTTGAAGTCATATTGCATGGTACCCATTCCACGGGTTTCAACTACCCAGGTTTAAGGTATTCTTCCTTCAGGTAAAACATGCATGTGGAACCTAGAGTATGATCAACCATGTGATCGGGAGACGTGTTCAAATATGTCTCAGTTTTCGTACCCTGGTACACGGGTGCAATATTCCAGACGCTTTACTAACACCCTCCCGACTTGGAGAGTCAGTCCCTTTAACCTCCTGTTTGGCCCAGTTTGCAATTTCTGCGGAAGATGAACAGGAATAGCGAGAACCAATGAGAGACTAGCTGGAGGTGTCTGGACGGGCAAATTTAACTCTCATTTCCCACCAGGAAGAGGAATTAACCAAAGGCTCAGCGTGCCGTGCCGGAACCAGATTAGGGCCTGAAGCCATCCTGCGGTGTTGCGGCCAGCTCAAAAGAAAGCGAGTTGAAGAAAGGAGCTCAGGGGCACTGTAATTCACAAACCTGCAGAGTTATAAATGACAGCTATCGTCCAAAAATATACTGAAGTAAGGCTGCCAAGAGGACTTGAAAGCGGGGCAGAATTGCAGGAAACCGATTTCAGGAGGTAGACTGGAATTGCATTGAAAGCATAGGAAAAGAGGCAGAACGTCCACAATGATGCACTTGGCCTAAAAGGGCGTATGCGTTTTTTCCTGAATATATTCAAGAAAAAACGCATACGCCCTTTTTGGCCAACCAAGCAAGCTTGCAAAGGAAATCTGCACTACAATGAAGTCTCACTTCCCCCCGGTCAAAAGGGCCATCTGAAAAAAGTGTAAAATCCAGAAAGGCAGGACAGGCCATGGAGAACTGGGAGCCTTGTTATGCTGATGGGCGGGATGTAAATTGCCAACAGACACTCGGGAGAAGTGTATGGTGTTTCCTGAAACATCTAAAAAACAAAGCAACAGAGCCTAGGGCACTTCCACTTATGGTCCTATAGCTTAGGGAAATTAAAATCAAAAAGACACAGCCACCCCAAAGTTTGGGACGCCTCTGTTTACAAGAACCTCGTTTACAGTACAAGTTCAACATCGCAGAAAGTGAAAAATGGATAAAGAAGTTGTGGTATTTACTTACAAAGCAATATCACTCAGCAATGAAATCTATGTCATCAGGCCCTTAGCAGCACAATGAGTGGATTCAGGTATGATGATTCTAACTGAAATAAGTCACACAGAAAAAGAAACATCATAAGATATCAGTAATACACGGAATGTAAACTTGGCTACACAGGAACTGAATTACAGAAGAGAACAGGGTCTCAAATTTAGAAAACCAACTTATGCTTGCTTAAGGGTAAAGGTGAGTTGGGGTGCTGCATAAAACCAGAGATTGAAATGAACACAGATAAAGTTCCTTAAGCCAAATATGGAATAGACAAGAGCTACTCCTTGCTCAACGAAATGGACTCAACACCGCATATTAAACGCCTAAGAATGTACCTGACTAGTAAGTATCTTAAAACCTATGGATTGCTATGTCTCTGAAAGAGAATCAAGCATGTGTACAGGGGCATAAACGCAGCAGTGATAGGATTGGAGAGGTTCGGTGAGCAAATGAAGACCCTTTGAAGTCATATTGCATGGTACCCATTCCACGGGTTTCAACTACCCAGGTTTAAGGTATTCTTCCTTCAGCTAAAACATGCATGTGGAACCTAGAGTATGATCAACCATGTGATCGGGAGACGTGTTCAAATATGTCTCAGTTTTCGTACCCTGGTACTCGGGTGCAACATTCCAGACGCTTTACTAACACTCTCCCGACTTGGAGAGTCAGTCCCTTTAACCTCCTGTTTGGCCCAGTTTGCAATTTCTGCGGAAGATGAACAGGAATAGCGAGAACCAATGAGAGACTAGCTGGAGGTGTCTGGACGGGCAAATTTAACTCTCATTTCCCACCAGGAAGAGGAATTAACCAAAGGCTCAGCGTGCCGTGCCGGAACCAGATTAGGGCCTGAAGCCATCCTGCGGTGTTGCGGCCAGCTCAAAAGAAAGCGAGTTGAAGAAAGGAGCTCAGGGGCACTGTAATTCACAAACCTGCAGAGTTATAAATGACAGCTATCGTCCAAAAATATACTGAAGTAAGGCTGCCAAGAGGACTTGAAAGCGGGGCAGAATTGCAGGAAACCGATTTCAGGAGGTAGACTGGAATTGCATTGAAAGCATAGGAAAAGAGGCAGAACGTCCACAATGATGCACTTGGCCAAAAAGTGCGTATGCGTTTTTTCCTGAATATATTCAGGAAAAAACGCATACGCCCTTTTTGGCCAACCAAGCAAGCTTGCAAAGGAAATCTGCACTACAATGAAGTCTCACTTCCCCCCGGTCAAAAGGGCCATCTGAAAAAAGTGTAAAATCCAGAAAGGCAGGACAGGCCATGGAGAACTGGGAGCCTTGTTATGCTGATGGGCGGGATGTAAATTGCCAACAGACACTCGGGAGAAGTGTATGGTGTTTCCTGAAACATCTAAAAAACAAAGCAACAGAGCCTAGGGCACTTCCACTTATGGTCCTATAGCTTAGGGAAATTAAAATCAAAAAGACACAGCCACCCCAAACATTGGGACGCCTCTGTTTACCAGAACCTGGTTTACAGTACAAGTTCAACATCGCAGAAAGTGAAAAATGGATAAAGAAGTTGTGGTATTTACTTACAAAGCAATATCACTCAGCAATGAAATCTATGTCATCAGGCCCTTAGCAGCACAATGAGTGGATTCAGGTATGATGATTCTAACTGAAATAAGTCACACAGAAAAAGAAACATCATAAGATATCAGTAATACACGGAATGTAAACTTGGCTACACAGGAACTGAATTACAGAACAGAACAGGGTCTCAAATTTAGAAAACCAACTTATGCTTGCTTAAGGGTAAAGGTGAATTGGGGTGCTGCATAAAACCAGAGATTGAAATGAACACAGATAAAGTTCCTTAAGCCAAATATGGAATAGACAAGAGCTACTCCTTGCTCAACGAAATGGACTCAACACCGCATATTAAACGCCTAAGAATGTACCTGACTAGTAAGTATCTTAAAACCTATGGATTGCTATGTCTCTGAAAGAGATTCAAGCATGTGTACAGGGGCATAAACGCAGCAGTGATAGGATTGGAGAGGTTCGGTGAGCAAATGAAGACCCTTTGAAGTCATATTGCATGGTACCCATTCCACGGGTTTCAACTACCCAGGTTTAAGGTATTCTTCCTTCAGCTAAAACATGCATGTGGAACCTAGAGTATGATCAACCATGTGATCGGGAGACGTGTTCAAATATGTCTCAGTTTTCGTACCCTGGTACTCGGGTGCAACATTCCAGACGCTTTACTAACACTCTCCCGACTTGGAGAGTCAGTCCCTTTAACCTCCTGTTTGGCCCAGTTTGCAATTTCTGCGGAAGATGAACAGGAATAGCGAGAACCAATGAGAGACTAGCTGGAGGTGTCTGGACGGGCAAATTTAACTCTCATTTCCCACCAGGAAGAGGAATTAACCAAAGGCTCAGCGTGCCGTGCCGGAACCAGATTAGGGCCTGAAGCCATCCTGCGGTGTTGCGGCCAGCTCAAAAGAAAGCGAGTTGAAGAAAGGAGCTCAGGGGCACTGTAATTCACAAACCTGCAGAGTTATAAATGACAGCTATCGTCCAAAAATATACTGAAGTAAGGCTGCCAAGAGGACTTGAAAGCGGGGCAGAATTGCAGGAAACCGATTTCAGGAGGTAGACTGGAATTGCATTGAAAGCATAGGAAAAGAGGCAGAACGTCCACAATGATGCACTTGGCCAAAAAGTGCGTATGCGTTTTTTCCTGAATATATTCAGGAAAAAACGCATACGCCCTTTTTGGCCAACCAAGCAAGCTTGCAAAGGAAATCTGCACTACAATGAAGTCTCACTTCCCCCCGGTCAAAAGGGCCATCTGAAAAAAGTGTAAAATCCAGAAAGGCAGGACAGGCCATGGAGAACTGGGAGCCTTGTTATGCTGATGGGCGGGATGTAAATTGCCAACAGACACTCGGGAGAAGTGTATGGTGTTTCCTGAAACATCTAAAAAACAAAGCAACAGAGCCTAGGGCACTTCCACTTATGGTCCTATAGCTTAGGGAAATTAAAATCAAAAAGACACAGCCACCCCAAAGTTTGGGACGCCTCTGTTTACAAGAACCTCGTTTACAGTACAAGTTCAACATCGCAGAAAGTGAAAAATGGATAAAGAAGTTGTGGTATTTACTTACAAAGCAATATCACTCAGCAATGAAATCTATGTCATCAGGCCCTTAGCAGCACAATGAGTGGATTCAGGTATGATGATTCTAACTGAAATAAGTCACACAGAAAAAGAAACATCATAAGATATCAGTAATACACGGAATGTAAACTTGGCTACACAGGAACTGAATTACAGAACAGAACAGGGTCTCAAATTTAGAAAACCAACTTATGCTTGCTTAAGGGGAAAGGTGAGTTGGGGTGCTGCATAAAACCAGAGATTGAAATGAGCACAGATAAAGTTCCTTAAGCCAAATATGGAATAGACAAGAGCTACCTCTTGCTCAACGAAATGGACTCAACACCACATATTAAATGCCTAAGAATGTACCTGACTAGTAAGTATCTTAAAACCTATGGATTGCTATGTCTCCGAAAGAGAATCAAGCATGTGTACAGGGGCATAAACGCAGCAGTGATAGGATTGGAGAGGTTCGGTGAGCAAATGAAGACCCTTTGAAGTCATATTGCATGGTACCCATTCCACGGGTTTCAACTACCCAGGTTTAAGGTATTCTTCCTTCAGGTAAAACATGCATGTGGAACCTAGAGTATGATCAACCATGTGATCGGGAGACGTGTTCAAATATGTCTCAGTTTTCGTACCCTGGTACTCGGGTGCAACATTCCAGACGCTTTACTAACACCCTCCCGACTTGGAGAGTCAGTCCCTTTAACCTCCTGTTTGGCCCAGTTTGCAATTTCTGCGGAAGATGAACAGGAATAGCGAGAACCAATGAGAGACTAGCTGGAGGTGTCTGGACGGGCAAATTTAACTCTCATTTCCCACCAGGAAGAGGAATTAACCAAAGGCTCAGCGTGCCGTGCCGGAACCAGATTAGGGCCTGAAGCCATCCTGCGGTGTTGCGGCCAGCTCAAAAGAAAGCGAGTTGAAGAAAGGAGCTCAGGGGCACTGTAATTCACAAACCTGCAGAGTTATAAATGACAGCTATCGTCCAAAAATATACTGAAGTAAGGCTGCCAAGAGGACTTGAAAGCGGGGCAGAATTGCAGGAAACCGATTTCAGGAGGTAGACTGGAATTGCATTGAAAGCATAGGAAAAGAGGCAGAACGTCCACAATGATGCACTTGGCCAAAAAGGGCGTATGCGTTTTTTCCTGAATATATTCAGGAAAAAACGCATACGCCCTTTTTGGCCAACCAAGCAAGCTTGCAAAGGAAATCTGCACTACAATGAAGTCTCACTTCCCCGCGGTCATAAGGGCCATCTGAAAAAAGTGTAAAATCCAGAAAGGCAGGACAGGCCATGGAGAACTGGGAGCCTTGTTATGCTGATGGGCGGGATGTAAATTGCCAACAGACACTCGGGAGAAGTGTATGGTGTTTCCTGAAACATCTAAAAAACAAAGCAACAGAGCCTAGGGCACTTCCACTTATGGTCCTATAGCTTAGGGAAATTAAAATCAAAAAGACACAGCCACCCCAAAGTTTGGGACGCCTCTGTTTACAAGAACCTCGTTTACAGTACAAGTTCAACATCGCAGAAAGTGAAAAATGGATAAAGAAGTTGTGGTATTTACTTACAAAGCAATATCACTCAGCAATGAAATCTATGTCATCAGGCCCTTAGCAGCACAATGAGTGGATTCAGGTATGATGATTCTAACTGAAATAAGTCACACAGAAAAAGAAACATCATAAGATATCAGTAATACACGGAATGTAAACTTGGCTACACAGGAACTGTATTACAGAACAGAACAGGGTCTCAAATTTAGAAAACCAACTTATGCTTGCTTAAGGGTAAAGGTGAGTTGGGGTGCTGCATAAAACCAGAGATTGAAATGAGCACAGATAAAGTTCCTTAAGCCAAATATGGAATAGACAAGAGCTACTCCTTGCTCAACGAAATGGACTCAACACCCCATATTAAACGTCTAAGAATGTACCTGACTAG
Organism: Pseudorca crassidens; assembly: GCF_039906515.1. Classification (NCBI taxonomy): domain Eukaryota; kingdom Metazoa; phylum Chordata; class Mammalia; order Artiodactyla; family Delphinidae; genus Pseudorca; species Pseudorca crassidens. The sequence continues at coordinate 510,107 of NW_027136309.1, forward strand.
TAAGTATCTTAAAACCTATGGATTGCTATGTCTCCGAAAGAGAATCAAGCATGTGTACAGGGGCATAAACGCAGCAGTGATAGGATTGGAGAGGTTCGGTGAGCAAATGAAGACCCTTTGAAGTCATATTGCATGGTACCCATTCCACGGGTTTCAACTACCCAGGTTTAAGGTATTCTTCCTTCAGGTAAAACATGCATGTGGAACCTAGAGTATGATCAACCATGTGATCGGGAGACGTGTTCAAATATGTCTCAGTTTTCGTACACTGGTACTCGGGTGCAACATTCCAGATGCTTTACTAACACCCTCCCGACTTGGAGAGTCAGTCCCTTTAACCTCCTGTTTGGCCCAGTTTGCAATTTCTGCGGAAGATGAACAGGAATAGCGAGAACCAATGAGAGACTAGCTGGAGGTGTCTGGACGGGCAAATTTAACTCTCATTTCCCACCAGGAAGAGGAATTAACCAAAGGCTCAGCGTGCCGTGCCGGAACCAGATTAGGGCCTGAAGCCATCCTGCGGTGTTGCGGCCAGCTCAAAAGAAAGCGAGTTGAAGAAAGGAGCTCAGGGGCACTGTAATTCACAAACCTGCAGAGTTATAAATGACAGCTATCGTCCAAAAATATACTGAAGTAAGGCTGCCAAGAGGACTTGAAAGCGGGGCAGAATTGCAGGAAACCGATTTCAGGAGGTAGACTGGAATTGCATTGAAAGCATAGGAAAAGAGGCAGAACGTCCACAATGATGCACTTGGCCAAAAAGGGCGTATGCGTTTTTTCCTGAATATATTCAGGAAAAAACGCATACGCCCTTTTTGGCCAACCAAGCAAGCTTGCAAAGGAAATCTGCACTACAATGAAGTCTCACTTGCCCCCACTCAAAAGGGCCATCTGAAAAAAGTGTAAAATCCAGAAAGGCAGGACAGGCCATGGAGAACTGGGAGCCTTGTTATGCTGATGGGCGGGATGTAAATTGCCAACAGACACTCGGGAGAAGTGTATGGTGTTTCCTGAAACATCTAAAAAACAAAGCAACAGAGCCTAGGGCACTTCCACTTATGGTCCTATAGCTTAGGGAAATTAAAATCAAAAAGACACAGCCACCCCAAAGTTTGGGACGCCTCTGTTTACAAGAACCTCGTTTACAGTACAAGTTCAACATCGCAGAAAGTGAAAAATGGATAAAGAAGTTGTGGTATTTACTTACAAAGCAATATCACTCAGCAATGAAATCTATGTCATCAGGCCCTTAGCAGCACAATGAGTGGATTCAGGTATGATGATTCTAACTGAAATAAGTCACACAGAAAAAGAAACATCATAAGATATCAGTAATACACGGAATGTAAACTTGGCTACACAGGAACTGAATTACAGAACAGAACAGGGTCTCAAATTTAGAAAACCAACTTATGCTTGCTTAAGGGTAAAGGTGAGTTGGGGTGCTGCATAAAACCAGAGATTGAAATGAGCACAGATAAAGTTCCTTAAGCCAAATATGGAATAGACAAGAGCTACCTCTTGCTCAACGAAATGGACTCAACACCACATATTAAACGCCTAAGAATGTACCTGACTAGTAAGTATCTTAAAACCTATGGATTGCTATGTCTCCGAAAGAGAATCAAGCATGTGTACAGGGGCATAAACGCAGCAGTGATAGGATTGGAGAGGTTCGGTGAGCAAATGAAGACCCTTTGAAGTCATATTGCATGGTACCCATTCCACGGGTTTCAACTACCCAGGTTTAAGGTATTCTTCCTTCAGGTAAAACATGCATGTGGAACCTAGAGTATGATCAACCATGTGATCGGGAGACGTGTTCAAATATGTCTCAGTTTTCGTACCCTGGTACTCGGGTGCAACATTCCAGACGCTTTACTAACACCCTCCCGACTTGGAGAGTCAGTCCCTTTAACCTCCTGTTTGGCCCAGTTTGCAATTTCTGCGGAAGATGAACAGGAATAGCGAGAACCAATGAGAGACTAGCTGGAGGTGTCTGGACGGGCAAATTTAACTCTCATTTCCCACCAGGAAGAGGAATTAACCAAAGGCTCAGCGTGCCGTGCCGGAACCAGATTAGGGCCTGAAGCCATCCTGCGGTGTTGCGGCCAGCTCAAAAGAAAGCGAGTTGAAGAAAGGAGCTCAGGGGCACTGTAATTCACAAACCTGCAGAGTTATAAATGACAGCTATCGTCCAAAAATATACTGAAGTAAGGCTGCCAAGAGGACTTGAAAGCGGGGCAGAATTGCAGGAAACCGATTTCAGGAGGTAGACTGGAATTGCATTGAAAGCATAGGAAAAGAGGCAGAACGTCCACAATGATGCACTTGGCCAAAAAGGGCGTATGCGTTTTTTCCTGAATATATTCAGGAAAAAACGCATACGCCCTTTTTGGCCAACCAAGCAAGCTTGCAAAGGAAATCTGCACTACAATGAAGTCTCACTTCCCCGCGGTCATAAGGGCCATCTGAAAAAAGTGTAAAATCCAGAAAGGCAGGACAGGCCATGGAGAACTGGGAGCCTTGTTATGCTGATGGGCGGGATGTAAATTGCCAACAGACACTCGGGAGAAGTGTATGGTGTTTCCTGAAACATCTAAAAAACAAAGCAACAGAGCCTAGGGCACTTCCACTTATGGTCCTATAGCTTAGGGAAATTAAAATCAAAAAGACACAGCCACCCCAAAGTTTGGGACGCCTCTGTTTACAAGAACCTCGTTTACAGTACAAGTTCAACATCGCAGAAAGTGAAAAATGGATAAAGAAGTTGTGGTATTTACTTACAAAGCAATATCACTCAGCAATGAAATCTATGTCATCAGGCCCTTAGCAGCACAATGAGTGGATTCAGGTATGATGATTCTAACTGAAATAAGTCACACAGAAAAAGAAACATCATAAGATATCAGTAATACACGGAATGTAAACTTGGCTACACAGGAACTGTATTACAGAACAGAACAGGGTCTCAAATTTAGAAAACCAACTTATGCTTGCTTAAGGGGAAAGGTGAGTTGGGGTGCTGCATAAAACCAGAGATTGAAATGAGCACAGATAAAGTTCCTTAAGCCAAATATGGAATAGACAAGAGCTACTCCTTGCTCAACGAAATGGACTCAACACCGCATATTAAATGCCTAAGAATGTACCTGACTAGTAAGTATCTTAAAACCTATGGATTGCTATGTCTCCGAAAGAGAATCAAGCATGTGTACAGGGGCATAAACGCAGCAGTGATAGGATTGGAGAGGTTCGGTGAGCAAATGAAGACCCTTTGAAGTCATATTGCATGGTACCCATTCCACGGGTTTCAACTACCCAGGTTTAAGGTATTCTTCCTTCAGGTAAAACATGCATGTGGAACCTAGAGTATGATCAACCATGTGATCGGGAGACGTGTTCAAATATGTCTCAGTTTTCGTACACTGGTACTCGGGTGCAACATTCCAGATGCTTTACTAACACCCTCCCGACTTGGAGAGTCAGTCCCTTTAACCTCCTGTTTGGCCCAGTTTGCAATTTCTGCGGAAGATGAACAGGAATAGCGAGAACCAATGAGAGACTAGCTGGAGGTGTCTGGACGGGCAAATTTAACTCTCATTTCCCACCAGGAAGAGGAATTAACCAAAGGCTCAGCGTGCCGTGCCGGAACCAGATTAGGGCCTGAAGCCATCCTGCGGTGTTGCGGCCAGCTCAAAAGAAAGCGAGTTGAAGAAAGGAGCTCAGGGGCACTGTAATTCACAAACCTGCAGAGTTATAAATGACAGCTATCGTCCAAAAATATACTGAAGTAAGGCTGCCAAGAGGACTTGAAAGCGGGGCAGAATTGCAGGAAACCGATTTCAGGAGGTAGACTGGAATTGCATTGAAAGCATAGGAAAAGAGGCAGAACGTCCACAATGATGCACTTGGCCAAAAAGGGCGTATGCGTTTTTTCCTGAATATATTCAGGAAAAAACGCATACGCCCTTTTTGGCCAACCAAGCAAGCTTGCAAAGGAAATCTGCACTACAATGAAGTCTCACTTGCCCCCACTCAAAAGGGCCATCTGAAAAAAGTGTAAAATCCAGAAAGGCAGGACAGGCCATGGAGAACTGGGAGCCTTGTTATGCTGATGGGCGGGATGTAAATTGCCAACAGACACTCGGGAGAAGTGTATGGTGTTTCCTGAAACATCTAAAAAACAAAGCAACAGAGCCTAGGGCACTTCCACTTATGGTCCTATAGCTTAGGGAAATTAAAATCAAAAAGACACAGCCACCCCAAAGTTTGGGACGCCTCTGTTTACAAGAACCTCGTTTACAGTACAAGTTCAACATCGCAGAAAGTGAAAAATGGATAAAGAAGTTGTGGTATTTACTTACAAAGCAATATCACTCAGCAATGAAATCTATGTCATCAGGCCCTTAGCAGCACAATGAGTGGATTCAGGTATGATGATTCTAACTGAAATAAGTCACACAGAAAAAGAAACATCATAAGATATCAGTAATACACGGAATGTAAACTTGGCTACACAGGAACTGAATTACAGAACAGAACAGGGTCTCAAATTTAGAAAACCAACTTATGCTTGCTTAAGGGGAAAGGTGAGTTGGGGTGCTGCATAAAACCAGAGATTGAAATGAGCACAGATAAAGTTCCTTAAGCCAAATATGGAATAGACAAGAGCTACTCCTTGCTCAACGAAATGGACTCAACACCGCATATTAAACGCCTAAGAATGTACCTGACTAGTAAGTATCTTAAAACCTATGGATTGCTATGTCTCCAAAAGAGAATCAAGCGTGTATACAGGGGCATAAACGCAGCAGTGATAGGATTGGAGAGGTTCGGTGAGCAAATGAAGACCCTTTGAAGTCATATTGCATGGTACCCATTCCACGGGTTTCAACTACCCAGGTTTAAGGTATTCTTCCTTCAGCTAAAACATGCATGTGGAACCTAGAGTATGATCAACCATGTGATTGGGAGTCGTGTTCAAATATGTCTCAGTTTTCGTACCCTGGTACTCGGGTGCAACATTCCAGACGCTTTACTAACACCCTCCCGACTTGGAGAGTCAGTCCCTTTAACCGCCTGTTTGGCCCAGTTTGCAATTTCTGCGGAAGATGAACAGGAATAGCGAGAACCAATGAGAGACTAGCTGGAGGTGTCTGGACGGGCAAATTTAACTCTCATTTCCCACCAGGAAGAGGAATTAACCAAAGGCTCAGCGTGCCGTGCCGGAACCAGATTAGGGCCTGAAGCCATCCTGCGGTGTTGCGGCCAGCTCAAAAGAAAGCGAGTTGAAGAAAGGAGCTCAGGGGCACTGTAATTCACAAACCTGCAGAGTTATAAATGACAGCTATCGTCCAAAAATATACTGAAGTAAGGTTTCCAAGAGGACTTCAAAGCGGGGCAGAATTGCAGGAAACCGATTTCAGGAGGCAGACTGGAATTGCATTGAAAGCATAGGAAAAGAGGCAGAACGTCCACAATGATGCACTTGGCCAAAAAGGCGTATGCGTTTTTTCCTGAATATATTCAGGAAAAAACGCATACGCCCTTTTTGGCCAACCAAGCAAGCTTGCAAAGGAAATCTGCACTACAATGAAGTCTCACTTCCCCCCGGTCAAAAGGGCCATCTGAAAAAAGTGTAAAATCCAGAAAGGCAGGACAGGCCATGGAGAACTGGGAGCCTTGTTATGCTGATGGGCGGGATGTAAATTGCCAACAGACACTCGGGAGAAGTGTATGGTGTTTCCTGAAACATCTAAAAAACAAAGCAACAGAGCCTAGGGCACTTCCACTTATGGTCCTATAGCTTAGGGAAATTAAAATCAAAAAGACACAGCCACCCCAAAGTTTGGGACGCCTCTGTTTACAAGAACCTCGTTTACAGTACAAGTTCAACATCGCAGAAAGTGAAAAATGGATAAAGAAGTTGTGGTATTTACTTACAAAGCAATATCACTCAGCAATGAAATCTATGTCATCAGGCCCTTAGCAGCACAATGAGTGGATTCAGGTATGATGATTCTAACTGAAATAAGTCACACAGAAAAAGAAACATCATAAGATATCAGTAATACACGGAATGTAAACTTGGCTACACAGGAACTGAATTACAGAACAGAACAGGGTCTCAAATTTAGAAAACCAACTTATGCTTTCTTAAGGGTAAAGGTGAGTTGGGGTGCTGCATAAAACCAGAGATTGAAATGAGCACAGATAAAGTTCCTTAAGCCAAATATGGAATAGACAAGAGCTACTCCTTGCTCAACGAAATGGACTCAACACCGCATATTAAATGCCTAAGAATGTACCTGACTAGTAAGTATCTTAAAACCTATGGATTGCTATGTCTCCGAAAGAGAATCAAGCATGTGTACAGGGGCATAAACGCAGCAGTGATAGGATTGGAGAGGTTCGGTGAGCAAATGAAGACCCTTTGAAGTCATATTGCATGGTACCCATTCCACGGGTTTCAACTACCCAGGTTTAAGGTATTCTTCCTTCAGCTAAAACATGCATGTGGAACCTAGAGTATGATCAACCATGTGATCGGGAGACGTGTTCAAATATGTCTCAGTTTTCGTACCCTGGTACTCGGGTGCAACATTCCAGACGCTTTACTAACACCCTCCTGACTTGGAGAGTCAGTCCCTTTAACCTCCTGTTTGGCCCAGTTTGCAATTTCTGCGGAAGATGAACAGGAATAGCGAGAACCAATGAGAGACTAGCTGGAGGTGTCTGGACGGGCAAATTTAACTCTCATTTCCCACCAGGAAGAGGAATTAACCAAAGGCTCAGCGTGCTGTGCTGGAACCAGATTAGGGCCTGAAGCCATCCTGCGGTGTTGCGGCCAGCTCAAAAGAAAGCGAGTTGAAGAAAGGAGCTCAGGGGCACTGTAATTCACAAACCTGCAGAGTTATAAATGACAGCTATCGTCCAAAAATATACTGAAGTAAGGTTTCCAAGAGGACTTGAAAGCGGGGCAGAATTGCAGGAAACCGATTTCAGGAGGCAGACTGGAATTGCATTGAAAGCATAGGAAAAGAGGCAGAACGTCCACAATGATGCACTTGGCCAAAAAGGGCGTATGCGTTTTTTCCTGAATATATTCAGGAAAAAACGCATACGCCCTTTTTGGCCAACCAAGCAAGCTTGCAAAGGAAATCTGCACTACAATGAAGTCTCACTTGGCCCCGCTCAAAAGGGCCATCTGAAAAAAGTGTAAAATCCAGAAAGGCAGGACAGGCCATGGAGAACTGGGAGCCTTGTTATGCTGATGGGCGGGATGTAAATTGCCAACAGACACTCGGGAGAAGTGTATGGTGTTTCCTGAAACATCTAAAAAACAAAGCAACAGAGCCTAGGGCACTTCCACTTATGGTCCTATAGCTTAGGGAAATTAAAATCAAAAAGACACAGCCACCCCAAAGTTTGGGACGCCTCTGTTTACAAGAACCTCGTTTACAGTACAAGTTCAACATCGCAGAAAGTGAAAAATGGATAAAGAAGTTGTGGTATTTACTTACAAAGCAATATCACTCAGCAATGAAATCTATGTCATCAGGCCCTTAGCAGCACAATGAGTGGATTCAGGTATGATGATTCTAACTGAAATAAGTCACACAGAAAAAGAAACATCATAAGATATCAGTAATACACGGAATGTAAACTTGGCTACACAGGAACTGAATTACAGAACAGAACAGGGTCTCAAATTTAGAAAACCAACTTATGCTTTCTTAAGGGTAAAGGTGAGTTGGGGTGCTGCATAAAACCAGAGATTGAAATGAGCACAGATAAAGTTCCTTAAGCCAAATATGGAATAGACAAGAGCTACCTCTTGCTCAACGAAATGGACTCAACACCGCATATTAAATGCCTAAGAATGTACCTGACTAGTAAGTATCTTAAAACCTATGGATTGCTATGTCTCCGAAAGAGAATCAAGCATGTGTACAGGGGCATAAACGCAGCAGTGATAGGATTGGAGAGGTTCGGTGAGCAAATGAAGACCCTTTGAAGTCATATTGCATGGTACCCATTCCACGGGTTTCAACTACCCAGGTTTAAGGTATTCTTCCTTCAGCTAAAACATGCATGTGGAACCTAGAGTATGATCAACCATGTGATCGGGAGACGTGTTCAAATATGTCTCAGTTTTCGTACCCTGGTACTCGGGTGCAACATTCCAGACGCTTTACTAACACCCTCCTGACTTGGAGAGTCAGTCCCTTTAACCTCCTGTTTGGCCCAGTTTGCAATTTCTGCGGAAGATGAACAGGAATAGCGAGAACCAATGAGAGACTAGCTGGAGGTGTCTGGACGGGCAAATTTAACTCTCATTTCCCACCAGGAAGAGGAATTAACGAAAGGCTCAGCGTGCCGTGCCGGAACCAGATTAGGGCCTGAAGCCATCCTGCGGTGTTGCGGCCAGCTCAAAAGAAAGCGAGTTGAAGAAAGGAGCTCAGGGGCACTGTAATTCACAAACCTGCAGAGTTATAAATGACAGCTATCGTCCAAAAATATACTGAAGTAAGGTTTCCAAGAGGACTTGAAAGCGGGGCAGAATTGCAGGAAACCGATTTCAGGAGGCAGACTGGAATTGCATTGAAAGCATAGGAAAAGAGGCAGAACGTCCACAATGATGCACTTGGCCAAAAAGGGCGTATGCGTTTTTTCCTGAATATATTCAGGAAAAAACGCATACGCCCTTTTTGGTCAACCAAGCAAGCTTGCAAAGGAAATCTGCACTACAATGAAGTCTCACTTGCCCCCGCTCAAAAGGGCCATCTGAAAAAAGTGTAAAATCCAGAAAGGCAGGACAGGCCATGGAGAACTGGGAGCCTTGTTATGCTGATGGGCGGGATGTAAATTGCCAACAGACACTCGGGAGAAGTGTATGGTGTTTCCTGAAACATCTAAAAAACAAAGCAACAGAGCCTAGGGCACTTCCACTTATGGTCCTATAGCTTAGGGAAATTAAAATCAAAAAGACACAGCCACCCCAAAGTTTGGGACGCCTCTGTTTACAAGAACCTCGTTTACAGTACAAGTTCAACATCGCAGAAAGTGAAAAATGGATAAAGAAGTTGTGGTATTTACTTACAAAGCAATATCACTCAGCAATGAAATCTATGTCATCAGGCCCTTAGCAGCACAATGAGTGGATTCAGGTATGATGATTCTAACTGAAATAAGTCACACAGAAAAAGAAACATCATAAGATATCAGTAATACACGGAATGTAAACTTGGCTACACAGGAACTGAATTACAGAACAGAACAGGGTCTCAAATTTAGAAAACCAACTTATGCTTTCTTAAGGGTAAAGGTGAGTTGGGGTGCTGCATAAAACCAGAGATTGAAATGAGCACAGATAAAGTTCCTTAAGCCAAATATGGAATAGACAAGAGCTACCTCTTGCTCAACGAAATGGACTCAACACCGCATATTAAATGCCTAAGAATGTACCTGACTAGTAAGTATCTTAAAACCTATGGATTGCTATGTCTCCGAAAGAGAATCAAGCATGTGTACAGGGGCATAAACGCAGCAGTGATAGGATTGGAGAGGTTCGGTGAGCAAATGAAGACCCTTTGAAGTCATATTGCATGGTACCCATTCCACGGGTTTCAACTACCCAGGTTTAAGGTATTCTTCCTTCAGCTAAAACATGCATGTGGAACCTAGAGTATGATCAACCATGTGATCGGGAGACGTGTTCAAATATGTCTCAGTTTTCGTACCCTGGTACTCGGGTGCAACATTCCAGACGCTTTACTAACACCCTCCTGACTTGGAGAGTCAGTCCCTTTAACCTCCTGTTTGGCCCAGTTTGCAATTTCTGCGGAAGATGAACAGGAATAGTGAGAACCAATGAGAGACTAGCTGGAGGTGTCTGGACGGGCAAATTTAACTCTCATTTCCCACCAGGAAGAGGAATTAACGAAAGGCTCAGCGTGCCGTGCCGGAACCAGATTAGGGCCTGAAGCCATCCTGCGGTGTTGCGGCCAGCTCAAAAGAAAGCGAGTTGAAGAAAGGAGCTCAGGGGCACTGTAATTCACAAACCTGCAGAGTTATAAATGACAGCTATCGTCCAAAAATATACTGAAGTAAGGTTTCCAAGAGGACTTGAAAGCAGGGCAGAATTGCAGGAAACCGATTTCAGGAGGCAGACTGGAATTGCATTGAAAGCATAGGAAAAGAGGCAGAACGTCCACAATGATGCACTTGGCCAAAAAGGGCGTATGCGTTTTTTCCTGAATATATTCAGGAAAAAACGCATACGCCCTTTTTGGCCAACCAAGCAAGCTTGCAAAGGAAATCTGCACTACAATGAAGTCTCACTTGCCCCCGCTCAAAAGGGCCATCTGAAAAAAGTGTAAAATCCAGAAAGGCAGGACAGGCCATGGAGAACTGGGAGCCTTGTTATGCTGATGGGCGGGATGTAAATTGCCAACAGACACTCGGGAGAAGTGTATGGTGTTTCCTGAAACATCTAAAAAACAAAGCAACAGAGCCTAGGGCACTTCCACTTATGGTCCTATAGCTTAGGGAAATTAAAATCAAAAAGACACAGCCACCCCAAAGTTTGGGACGCCTCTGTTTACAAGAACCTCGTTTACAGTACAAGTTCAACATCGCAGAAAGTGAAAAATGGATAAAGAAGTTGTGGTATTTACTTACAAAGCAATATCACTCAGCAATGAAATCTATGTCATCAGGCCCTTAGCAGCACAATGAGTGGATTCAGGTATGATGATTCTAACTGAAATAAGTCACACAGAAAAAGAAACATCATAAGATATCAGTAATACACGGAATGTAAACTTGGCTACACAGGAACTGAATTACAGAACAGAACAGGGTCTCAAATTTAGAAAACCAACTTATGCTTTCTTAAGGGTAAAGGTGAGTTGGGGTGCTGCATAAAACCAGAGATTGAAATGAGCACAGATAAAGTTCCTTAAGCCAAATATGGAATAGACAAGAGCTACCTCTTGCTCAACAAATGGACTCAACACCGCATATTAAATGCCTAAGAATGTACCTGACTAGTAAGTATCTTAAAACCTATGGATTGCTATGTCTCCGAAAGAGAATCAAGCATGTGTACAGGGGCATAAACGCAGCAGTGATAGGATTGGAGAGGTTCGGTGAGCAAATGAAGACCCTTTGAAGTCATATTGCATGGTACCCATTCCACGGGTTTCAACTACCCAGGTTTAAGGTATTCTTCCTTCAGCTAAAACATGCATGTGGAACCTAGAGTATGATCAACCATGTGATCGGGAGACGTGTTCAAATATGTCTCAGTTTTCGTACCCTGGTACTCGGGTGCAACATTCCAGACGCTTTACTAACACCCTCCTGACTTGGAGAGTCAGTCCCTTTAACCTCCTGTTTGGCCCAGTTTGCAATTTCTGCGGAAGATGAACAGGAATAGTGAGAACCAATGAGAGACTAGCTGGAGGTGTCTGGACGGGCAAATTTAACTCTCATTTCCCACCAGGAAGAGGAATTAACCAAAGGCTCAGCGTGCTGTGCTGGAACCAGATTAGGGCCTGAAGCCATCCTGCGGTGTTGCGGCCAGCTCAAAAGAAAGCGAGTTGAAGAAAGGAGCTCAGGGGCACTGTAATTCACAAACCTGCAGAGTTATAAATGACAGCTATCGTCCAAAAATATACTGAAGTAAGGTTTCCAAGAGGACTTGAAAGCGGGGCAGAATTGCAGGAAACCGATTTCAGGAGGCAGACTGGAATTGCATTGAAAGCATAGGAAAAGAGGCAGAACGTCCACAATGATGCACTTGGCCAAAAAGGGCGTATGCGTTTTTTCCTGAATATATTCAGGAAAAAACGCATACGCCCTTTTTGGCCAACCAAGCAAGCTTGCAAAGGAAATCTGCACTACAATGAAGTCTCACTTCCCCCCGGTCAAAAGGGCCATCTGAAAAAAGTGTAAAATCCAGAAAGGCAGGACAGGCCATGGAGAACTGGGAGCCTTGTTATGCTGATGGGCGGGATGTAAATTGCCAACAGACACTCGGGAGAAGTGTATGGTGTTTCCTGAAACATCTAAAAAACAAAGCAACAGAGCCTAGGGCACTTCCACTTATGGTCCTATAGCTTAGGGAAATTAAAATCAAAAAGACACAGCCACCCCAAAGTTTGGGACGCCTCTGTTTACAAGAACCTCGTTTACAGTACAAGTTCAACATCGCAGAAAGTGAAAAATGGATAAAGAAGTTGTGGTATTTACTTACAAAGCAATATCACTCAGCAATGAAATCTATGTCATCAGGCCCTTAGCAGCACAATGAGTGGATTCAGGTATGATGATTCTAACTGAAATAAGTCACACAGAAAAAGAAACATCATAAGATATCAGTAATACACGGAATGTAAACTTGGCTACACAGGAACTGAATTACAGAACAGAACAGGGTCTCAAATTTAGAAAACCAACTTATGCTTTCTTAAGGGTAAAGGTGAGTTGGGGTGCTGCATAAAACCAGAGATTGAAATGAGCACAGATAAAGTTCCTTAAGCCAAATATGGAATAGACAAGAGCTACCTCTTGCTCAACGAAATGGACTCAACACCGCATATTAAATGCCTAAGAATGTACCTGACTAGTAAGTATCTTAAAACCTATGGATTGCTATGTCTCCGAAAGAGAATCAAGCATGTGTACAGGGGCATAAACGCAGCAGTGATAGGATTGGAGAGGTTCGGTGAGCAAATGAAGACCCTTTGAAGTCATATTGCATGGTACCCATTCCACGGGTTTCAACTACCCAGGTTTAAGGTATTCTTCCTTCAGCTAAAACATGCATGTGGAACCTAGAGTATGATCAACCATGTGATCGGGAGACGTGTTCAAATATGTCTCAGTTTTCGTACCCTGGTACTCGGGTGCAACATTCCAGACGCTTTACTAACACCCTCCTGACTTGGAGAGTCAGTCCCTTTAACCTCCTGTTTGGCCCAGTTTGCAATTTCTGCGGAAGATGAACAGGAATAGCGAGAACCAATGAGAGACTAGCTGGAGGTGTCTGGACGGGCAAATTTAACTCTCATTTCCCACCAGGAAGAGGAATTAACCAAAGGCTCAGCGTGCTGTGCTGGAACCAGATTAGGGCCTGAAGCCATCCTGCGGTGTTGCGGCCAGCTCAAAAGAAAGCGAGTTGAAGAAAGGAGCTCAGGGGCACTGTAATTCACAAACCTGCAGAGTTATAAATGACAGCTATCGTCCAAAAATATACTGAAGTAAGGTTTCCAAGAGGACTTGAAAGCGGGGCAGAATTGCAGGAAACAGATTTCAGGAGGCAGACTGGAATTGCATTGAAAGCATAGGAAAAGAGGCAGAACGTCCACAATGATGCACTTGGCCAAAAAGGGCGTATGCGTTTTTTCCTGAATATATTCAGGAAAAAACGCATACGCCCTTTTTGGCCAACCAAGCAAGCTTGCAAAGGAAATCTGCACTACAATGAAGTCTCACTTCCCCCCGGTCAAAAGGGCCATCTGAAAAAAGTGTAAAATCCAGAAAGGCAGGACAGGCCATGGAGAACTGGGAGCCTTGTTATGCTGATGGGCGGGATGTAAATTGCCAACAGACACTCAGGAGAAGTGTATGGTGTTTCCTGAAACATCTAAAAAACAAAGCAACAGAGCCTAGGGCACTTCCACTTATGGTCCTATAGCTTAGGGAAATTAAAATCAAAAAGACACAGCCACCCCAAAGTTTGGGACGCCTCTGTTTACAAGAACCTCGTTTACAGTACAAGTTCAACATCGCAGAAAGTGAAAAATGGATAAAGAAGTTGTGGTATTTACTTACAAAGCAATATCACTCAGCAATGAAATCTATGTCATCAGGCCCTTAGCAGCACAATGAGTGGATTCAGGTAGGATGATTCTAACTGAAATAAGTCACACAGAAAAAGAAACATCATAAGATATCAGTAATACACGGAATGTAAACTTGGCTACACAGGAACTGAATTACAGAACAGAACAGGGTCTCAAATTTAGAAAACCAACTTATGCTTTCTTAAGGGTAAAGGTGAGTTGGGGTGCTGCATAAAACCAGAGATTGAAATGAGCACAGATAAAGTTCCTTAAGCCAAATATGGAATAGACAAGAGCTACCTCTTGCTCAACGAAATGGACTCAACACCGCATATTAAATGCCTAAGAATGTACCTGACTAGTAAGTATCTTAAAACCTATGGATTGCTATGTCTCCGAAAGAGAATCAAGCATGTGTACAGGGGCATAAACGCAGCAGTGATAGGATTGGAGAGGTTCGGTGAGCAAATGAAGACCCTTTGAAGTCATATTGCATGGTACCCATTCCACGGGTTTCAACTACCCAGGTTTAAGGTATTCTTCCTTCAGCTAAAACATGCATGTGGAACCTAGAGTATGATCAACCATGTGATCGGGAGACGTGTTCAAATATGTCTCAGTTTTCGTACCCTGGTACTCGGGTGCAACATTCCAGACGCTTTACTAACACCCTCCCGACTTGGAGAGTCAGTCCCTTTAACCTCCTGTTTGGCCCAGTTTGCAATTTCTGCGGAAGATGAACAGGAATAGCGAGAACCAATGAGAGACTAGCTGGAGGTGTCTGGACGGGCAAATTTAACTCTCATTTCCCACCAGGAAGAGGAATTAACCAAAGGCTCAGCGTGCCGTGCCGGAACCAGATTAGGGCCTGAAGCCATCCTGCGGTGTTGCGGCCAGCTCAAAAGAAAGCGAGTTGAAGAAAGGAGCTCAGGGGCACTGTAATACACAAACCTGCAGAGTTATAAATGACAGCTATCGTCCAAAAATATACTGAAGTAAGGCTGCCAAGAGGACTTGAAAGCGGGGCAGAATTGCAGGAAACCGATCTCAGGAGGCAGACTGGAATTGCATTGAAAGCATAGGAAAAGAGGCAGAACGTCCACAATGATGCACTTGGCCAAAAAGGGCGTATGCGTTTTTTCCTGAATATATTCAGGAAAAAACGCATACGCCCTTTTTGGCCAACCAAGCAAGCTTGCAAAGGAAATCTGCACTACAATGAAGTCTCACTTCCCCCCGGTCAAAAGGGCCATCTGAAAAAAGTGTAAAATCCAGAAAGGCAGGACAGGCCATGGAGAACTGGGAGCCTTGTTATGCTGATGGGCGGGATGTAAATTGCCAACAGACACTCGGGAGAAGTGTATGGTGTTTCCTGAAACATCTAAAAAACAAAGCAACAGAGCCTAGGGTACTTCCACTTATGGTCCTATAGCTTAGGGAAATTAAAATCAAAAAGACACAGCCACCCCAAAGTTTGGGACGCCTCTGTTTACAAGAACCTCGTGTACAGTACAAGTTCAACATCGCAGAAAGTGAAAAATGGATAAAGAAGTTGTGGTATTTACTTACAAAGCAATATCACTCAGCAATGAAATCTATGTCATCAGGCCCTTAGCAGCACAATGAGTGGATTCAGGTATGATGATTCTAACTGAAATAAGTCACACAGAAAAAGAAACATCATAAGATATCAGTAATACACGGAATGTAAACTTGGCTACACAGGAACTGAATTACAGAACAGAACAGGGTCTCAAATTTAGAAAACCAACTTATGCTTGCTTAAGGGGAAAGGTGAGTTGGGGTGCTGCATAAAACCAGAGATTGAAATGAGCACAGATAAAGTTCCTTAAGCCAAATATGGAATAGACAAGAGCTACCTCTTGCTCAACGAAATGGACTCAACACCGCATATTAAATGCCTAACAATGTACCTGACTAGTAAGTATCTTAAAACCTATGGATTGCTATGTCTCCGAAAGAGAATCAAGCATGTGTACAGGGGCATAAACGCAGCAGTGATAGGATTGGAGAGGTTCGGTGAGCAAATGAAGACCCTTTGAAGTCATATTGCATGGTACCCATTCCACGGGTTTCAACTACCCAGGTTTAAGGTATTCTTCCTTCAGCTAAAACATGCATGTGGAACCTAGAGTATGATCAACCATGTGATCGGGAGACGTGTTCAAATATGTCTCAGTTTTCGTACCCTGGTACTCGGGTGCAACATTCCAGACGCTTTACTAACACCCTCCTGACTTGGAGAGTCAGTCCCTTTAACCTCCTGTTTGGCCCAGTTTGCAATTTCTGCGGAAGATGAACAGGAATAGCGAGAACCAATGAGAGACTAGCTGGAGGTGTCTGGACGGGCAAATTTAACTCTCATTTCCCACCAGGAAGAGGAATTAACCAAAGGCTCAGCGTGCCGTGCTGGAACCAGATTAGGGCCTGAAGCCATCCTGCGGTGTTGCGGCCAGCTCAAAAGAAAGCGAGTTGAAGAAAGGAGCTCAGGGGCACTGTAATTCACAAACCTGCAGAGTTATAAATGACAGCTATCGTCCAAAAATATACTGAAGTAAGGTTTCCAAGAGGACTTGAAAGCGGGGCAGAATTGCAGGAAACCGATTTCAGGAGGCAGACTGGAATTGCATTGAAAGCATAGGAAAAGAGGCAGAACGTCCACAATGATGCACTTGGCCAAAAAGGGCGTATGCGTTTTTTCCTGAATATATTCAGGAAAAAACGCATACGCCCTTTTTGGCCAACCAAGCAAGCTTGCAAAGGAAATCTGCACTACAATGAAGTCTCACTTCCCCCCGGTCAAAAGGGCCATCTGAAAAATGTGTAAAATCCAGAAAGGCAGGACAGGCCATGGAGAACTGGGAGCCTTGTTATGCTGATGGGCGGGATGTAAATTGCCAACAGACACTCGGGAGAAGTGTATGGTGTTTCCTGAAACATCTAAAAAACAAAGCAACAGAGCCTAGGGCACTTCCACTTATGGTCCTATAGCTTAGGGAAATTAAAATCAAAAAGACACAGCCACCCCAAAGTTTGGGACGCCTCTGTTTACAAGAACCTCGTTTACAGTACAAGTTCAACATCGCAGAAAGTGAAAAATGGATAAAGAAGTTGTGGTATTTACTTACAAAGCAATATCACTCAGCAATGAAATCTATGTCATCAGGCCCTTAGCAGCACAATGAGTGGATTCAGGTATGATGATTCTAACTGAAATAAGTCACACAGAAAAAGAAACATCATAAGATATCAGTAATACACGGAATGTAAACTTGGCTACACAGGAACTGAATTACAGAACAGAACAGGGTCTCAAATTTAGAAAACCAACTTATGCTTGCTTAAGGGGAAAGGTGAGTTGGGGTGCTGCATAAAACCAGAGATTGAAATGAGCACAGATAAAGTTCCTTAAGCCAAATATGGAATAGACAAGAGCTACCTCTTGCTCAACGAAATGGACTCAACACCGCATATTAAATGCCTAAGAATGTACCTGACTAGTAAGTATCTTAAAACCTATGGATTGCTATGTCTCCGAAAGAGAATCAAGCATGTGTACAGGGGCATAAACACAGCAGTGATAGGATTGGAGAGGTTCGGTGAGCAAATGAAGACCCTTTGAAGTCATATTGCATGGTACCCATTCCACGGGTTTCAACTACCCAGGTTTAAGGTATTCTTCCTTCAGCTAAAACATGCATGTGGAACCTAGAGTATGATCAACCATGTGATCGGGAGACGTGTTCAAATATGTCTCAGTTTTCGTACCCTGGTACTCGGGTGCAACATTCCAGACGCTTTACTAACACCCTCCTGACTTGGAGAGTCAGTCCCTTTAACCTCCTGTTTGGCCCAGTTTGCAATTTCTGCGGAAGATGAACAGGAATAGCGAGAACCAATGAGAGACTAGCTGGAGGTGTCTGGACGGGCAAATTTAACTCTCATTTCCCACCAGGAAGAGGAATTAACCAAAGGCTCAGCGTGCCGTGCCGGAACCAGATTAGGGCCTGAAGCCATCCTGCGGTGTTGCGGCCAGCTCAAAAGAAAGCGAGTTGAAGAAAGGAGCTCAGGGGCACTGTAATTCACAAACCTGCAGAGTTATAAATGACAGCTATCGTCCAAAAATATACTGAAGTAAGGTTTCCAAGAGGACTTGAAAGCGGGGCAGAATTGCAGGAAACCGATTTCAGGAGGTAGACTGGAATTGCATTGAAAGCATAGGAAAAGAGGCAGAACGTCCACAATGATGCACTTGGCCAAAAAAGTAGTATGCGTTTTTTCCTGAATATATTCAGGAAAAAACGCATACGCCCTTTTTGGCCAACCAAGCAAGCTTGCAAAGGAAATCTGCACTACAATGAAGTCTCACTTCCCCCCGGTCAAAAGGGCCATCTGAAAAAAGTGTAAAATCCAGAAAGGCAGGACAGGCCATGGAGAACTGGGAGCCTTGTTATGCTGATGGGCGGGATGTAAATTGCCAACAGACACTCGGGAGAAGTGTATGGTGTTTCCTGAAACATCTAAAAAACAAAGCAACAGAGCCTAGGGCACTTCCACTTATGGTCCTATAGCTTAGGGAAATTAAAATCAAAAAGACACAGCCACCCCAAAGTTTGGGACGCCTCTGTTTACAAGAACCTCGTTTACAGTACAAGTTCAACATCGCAGAAAGTGAAAAATGGATAAAGAAGTTGTGGTATTTACTTACAAAGCAATATCACTCAGCAATGAAATCTATGTCATCAGGCCCTTAGCAGCACAATGAGTGGATTCAGGTATGATGATTCTAACTGAAATAAGTCACACAGAAAAAGAAACATCATAAGATATCAGTAATACACGGAATGTAAACTTGGCTACACAGGAACTGTATTACAGAACAGAACAGGGTCTCAAATTTAGAAAACCAACTTATGCTTGCTTAAGGGGAAAGGTGAGTTGGGGTGCTGCATAAAACCAGAGATTGAAATGAGCACAGATAAAGTTCCTTAAGCCAAATATGGAATAGACAAGAGCTACTCCTTGCTCAACGAAATGGACTCAACACCCCATATTAAACGCCTAAGAATGTACCTGACTAGTAAGTATCTTAAAACCTATGGATTGCTATGTCTCCGAAAGAGAATCAAGCATGTGTACAGGGGCATAAACGCAGCAGTGATAGGATTGGAGAGGTTCGGTGAGCAAATGAAGACCCTTTGAAGTCATATTGCATGGTGCCCATTCCACGGGTTTCAACTACCCAGGTTTAAGGTATTCTTCCTTCAGGTAAAACATGCATGTGGAACCTAGAGTATGATCAACCATGTGATCGGGAGACGTGTTCAAATATGTCTCAGTTTTCGTACCCTGGTACTCGGGTGCAACATTCCAGATGCTTTACTAACACCCTCCCGACTTGGAGAGTCAGTCCCTTTAACCTCCTGTTTGGCCCAGTTTGCAATTTCTGCGGAAGATGAACAGGAATAGCGAGAACCAATGAGAGACTAGCTGGAGGTGTCTGGACGGGCAAATTTAACTCTCATTTCCCACCAGGAAGAGGAATTAACCAAAGGCTCAGCGTGCCGTGCCGGAACCAGATTAGGGCCTGAAGCCATCCTGCGGTGTTGCGGCCAGCTCAAAAGAAAGCGAGTTGAAGAAAGGAGCTCAGGGGCACTGTAATTCACAAACCTGCAGAGTTATAAATGACAGCTATCGTCCAAAAATATACTGAAGTAAGGCTGCCAAGAGGACTTGAAAGCGGGGCAGAATTGCAGGAAACCGATTTCAGGAGGTAGACTGGAATTGCATTGAAAGCATAGGAAAAGAGGCAGAACGTCCACAATGATGCACTTGGCCAAAAAGGGCGTATGCGTTTTTTCCTGAATATATTCAGGAAAAAACGCATACGCCCTTTTTGGCCAACCAAGCAAGCTTGCAAAGGAAATCTGCACTACAATGAAGTCTCACTTCCCCCCGGTCAAAAGGGCCATCTGAAAAAAGTGTAAAATCCAGAAAGACAGGACAGGCCATGGAGAACTGGGAGCCTTGTTATGCTGATGGGCGGGATGTAAATTGCCAACAGACACTCGGGAGAAGTGTATGGTGTTTCCTGAAACATCTAAAAAACAAAGCAACAGAGCCTAGGGCACTTCCACTTATGGTCCTATAGCTTAGGGAAATTAAAATCAAAAAGACACAGCCACCCCAAAGTTTGGGACGCCTCTGTTTACAAGAACCTGGTTTACAGTACAAGTTCAACATCGCAGAAAGTGAAAAATGGATAAAGAAGTTGTGGTATTTACTTACAAAGCAATATCACTCAGCAATGAAATCTATGTCATCAGGCCCTTAGCAGCACAATGAGTGGATTCAGGTATGATGATTCTAACTGAAATAAGTCACACAGAAAAAGAAACATCATAAGATATCAGTAATACACGGAATGTAAACTTGGCTACACAGGAACTGAATTACAGAACAGAACAGGGTCTCAAATTTAGAAAACCAACTTATGCTTGCTTAAGGGGAAAGGTGAGTTGGGGTGCTGCATAAAACCAGAGATTGAAATGAGCACAGATAAAGTTCCTTAAGCCAAATATGGAATAGACAAGAGCTACCTCTTGCTCAACGAAATGGACTCAACACCGCATATTAAATGCCTAAGAATGTACCTGACTAGTAAGTATCTTAAAACCTATGGATTGCTATGTCTCCGAAAGAGAATCAAGCATGTGTACAGGGGCATAAACGCAGCAGTGATAGGATTGGAGAGGTTCGGTGAGCAAATGAAGACCCTTTGAAGTCATATTGCATGGTACCCATTCCACGGGTTTCAACTACCCAGGTTTAAGGTATTCTTCCTTCAGCTAAAACATGCATGTGGAACCTAGAGTATGATCAACCATGTGATTGGGAGTCGTGTTCAAATATGTCTCAGTTTTCGTACCCTGGTACTCGGGTGCAACATTCCAGACGCTTTACTAACACCCGCCCGACTTGGAGAGTCAGTCCCTTTAACCGCCTGTTTGGCCCAGTTTGCAATTTCTGCGGAAGATGAACAGGAATAGCGAGAACCAATGAGAGACTAGCTGGAGGTGTCTGGACGGGCAAATTTAACTCTCATTTCCCACCAGGAAGAGGAATTAACCAAAGGCTCAGCGTGCCGTGCCGGAACCAGATTAGGGCCTGAAGCCATCCTGCGGTGTTGCGGCCAGCTCAAAAGAAAGCGAGTTGAAGAAAGGAGCTCAGGGGCACTGTAATTCACAAACCTGCAGAGTTATAAATGACAGCTATCGTCCAAAAATATACTGAAGTAAGGCTGCCAAGAGGACTTGAAAGCGGGGCAGAATTGCAGGAAACCGATTTCAGGAGGTAGACTGGAATTGCATTGAAAGCATAGGAAAAGAGGCAGAACGTCCACAATGATGCACTTGGCCAAAAAGGGCGTATGCGTTTTTTCCTGAATATATTCAGGAAAAAACGCATACGCCCTTTTTGGCCAACCAAGCAAGCTTGCAAAGGAAATCTGCACTACAATGAAGTCTCACTTCCCCCCGGTCAAAAGGGCCATCTGAAAAAAGTGTAAAATCCAGAAAGGCAGGACAGGCCATGGAGAACTGGGAGCCTTGTTATGCTGATGGGCAGGATGTAAATTGCCAACAGACACTCGGGAGAAGTGTATGGTGTTTCCTGAAACATGTAAAAAACAAAGCAACAGAGCCTAGGGCACTTCCAC
Source organism: Pseudorca crassidens (assembly GCF_039906515.1). NCBI lineage: Eukaryota > Metazoa > Chordata > Mammalia > Artiodactyla > Delphinidae > Pseudorca > Pseudorca crassidens. The sequence goes on from NW_027136309.1 coordinate 531,701, forward strand.
TTATGGTCCTATAGCTTAGGGAAATTAAAATCAAAAAGACACAGCCACCCCAAAGTTTGGGACGCCTCTGTTTACAAGAACCTCGTTTACAGTACAAGTTCAACATCGCAGAAAGTGAAAAATGGATAAAGAAGTTGTGGTATTTACTTACAAAGCAATATCACTCAGCAATGAAATCTATGTCATCAGGCCCTTAGCAGCACAATGAGTGGATTCAGGTATGATGATTCTAACTGAAATAAGTCACACAGAAAAAGAAACATCATAAGATACCAGTAATACACGGAATGTAAACTTGGCTACACAGGAACTGAATTACAGAACAGAACAGGGTCTCAAATTTAGAAAACCAACTTATGCTTGCTTAAGGGGAAAGGTGAGTTGGGGTGCTGCATAAAACCAGAGATTGAAATGAGCACAGATAAAGTTCCTTAAGCCAAATATGGAATAGACAAGAGCTACTCCTTGCTCAACGAAATGGACTCAACACCGCATATTAAATGCCTAAGAATGTACCTGACTAGTAAGTATCTTAAAACCTATGGATTGCTATGTCTCCGAAAGAGAATCAAGCATGTGTACAGGGGCATAAACGCAGCAGTGATAGGATTGGAGAGGTTCGGTGAGCAAATGAAGACCCTTTGAAGTCATATTGCATGGTACCCATTCCACGGGTTTCAACTACCCAGGTTTAAGGTATTCTTCCTTCAGCTAAAACATGCATGTGGAACCTAGAGTATGATCAACCATGTGATCGGGAGACGTGTTCAAATATGTCTCAGTTTTCGTACCCTGGTACTCGGGTGCAACATTCCAGACGCTTTACTAACACCCTCCCGACTTGGAGAGTCAGTCCCTTTAACCTCCTGTTTGGCCCAGTTTGCAATTTCTGCGGAAGATGAACAGGAATAGCGAGAACCAATGAGAGACTAGCTGGAGGTGTCTGGACGGGCAAATTTAACTCTCATTTCCCACCAGGAAGAGGAATTAACCAAAGGCTCAGCGTGCCGTGCCGGAACCAGATTAGGGCCTGAAGCCATCCTGCGGTGTTGCGGCCAGCTCAAAAGAAAGCGAGTTGAAGAAAGGAGCTCAGGGGCACTGTAATTCACAAACCTGCAGAGTTATAAATGACAGCTATCGTCCAAAAATATACTGAAGTAAGGCTGCCAAGAGGACTTGAAAGCGGGGCAGAATTGCAGGAAACCGATTTCAGGAGGTAGACTGGAATTGCATTGAAAGCATAGGAAAAGAGGCAGAACGTCCACAATGATGCACTTGGCCATAAAGGGCGTATGCGTTTTTTCCTGAATATATTCAGGAAGAAACGCATACGCCCGTTTTGGCCAACCAAGGAAGCTTGCAAAGGAAATCTGCACTACAATGAAGTCTCACTTCCCCCCGGTCAAAAGGGCCATCTGAAAAAAGTGTAAAATCCAGAAAGGCAGGACAGGCCATGGAGAACTGGGAGCCTTGTTATGCTGATGGGCGGGATGTAAATTGCCAACAGACACTCGGGAGAAGTGTATGGTGTTTCCTGAAACATCTAAAAAACAAAGCAACAGAGCCTAGGGCACTTCCACTTATGGTCCTATAGCTTAGGGAAATTAAAATCAAAAAGACACAGCCACCCCAAAGTTTGGGACACCTCTGTTTACAAGAACCTCGTTTACAGTACAAGTTCAACATTGCGGAAAGTGAAAAATGGATAAAGAAGTTGTGGTATTTACTTACAAAGCAATATCACTCAGCAATGAAATCTATGTCATCAGGCCCTTAGCAGCACAATGAGTGGATTCAGGTATGATGATTCTAACTGAAATAAGTCACACAGAAAAAGAAACATCATAAGATATCAGTAATACACGGAATGTAAACTTGGCTACACAGGAACTGAATTACAGAACAGAACAGGGTCTCAAATTTAGAAAACCAACTTATGCTTGCTTAAGGGGAAATGTGAGTTGGGGTGCTGCATAAAACCAGAGATTGAAATGAGCACAGATAAAGTTCCTTAAGCCAAATATGGAATAGACAAGAGCTACTCCTTGCTCAACGAAATGGACTCAACACCGCATATTAAACGCCTAAGAATGTACCTGACTAGTAAGTATCTTAAAACCTATGGATTGCTATGTCTCCGAAAGAGAATCAAGCATGTGTACAGGGGCATAAACGCAGCAGTGATAGGATTGGAGAGGTTCGGTGAGCAAATGAAGACCCTTTGAAGTCATATTGCATGGTACCCATTCCACGGGTTTCAACTACCCAGGTTTAAGGTATTCTTCCTTCAGCTAAAACATGCATGTGGAACCTAGAGTATGATCAACCATGTGATCGGGAGACGTGTTCAAATATGTCTCAGTTTTCGTACCCTGGTACTCGGGTGCAACATTCTAGACGCTTTAATAACACCCTCCCGACTTGGAGAGTCAGTCCCTTTAACCTCCTGTTTGGCCCAGTTTGCAATTTCTGCGGAAGATGAACAGGAATAGCGAGAACCAATGAGAGACTAGCTGGAGGTGTCTGGACGGGCAAATTTAACTCTCATTTCCCACCAGGAAGAGGAATTAACCAAAGGCTCAGCGTGCCGTGCCGGAACCAGATTAGGGCCTGAAGCCATCCTGCGGTGTTGCGGCCAGCTCAAAAGAAAGCGAGTTGAAGAAAGGAGCTCAGGGGCACTGTAATTCACAAACCTGCAGAGTTATAAATGACAGCTATCGTCCAAAAATATACTGAAGTAAGGCTGCCAAGAGGACTTGAAAGCGGGGCAGAATTGCAGGAAACCGATTTCAGGAGGTAGACTGGAATTGCATTGAAAGCATAGGAAAAGAGGCAGAACGTCCACAATGATGTACTTGGCCAAAAAGGGCATATGCGTTTTTTCCTGAATATATTCAGGAAAAAACGCATACGCCCTTTTTGGTCAACCAAGCAAGCTTGCAAAGGAAATCTGCACTACAATGAAGTCTCACTTCCCCCCGGTCAAAAGGGTCATCTGAAAAAAGTGTAAAATCCAGAAAGGCAGGACAGGCCATGGAGAACTGGGAGCCTTGTTATGCTGATGGGCAGGATGTAAATTGCCAACAGACACTCGGGAGAAGTGTATGGTGTTTCCTGAAACATGTAAAAAACAAAGCAACAGAGCCTAGTGCACTTCCACTTATGGTCCTATAGCTTAGGGAAATTAAAATCAAAAAGACACAGCCACCCCAAAGTTTGGGACGCCTCTGTTTACAAGAACCTCATTTACAGTACAAGTTCAACATCGCAGAAAGTGAAAAATGGATAAAGAAGTTGTGGTATTTACTTACAAAGCAATATCACTCAGCAATGAAATCTATGTCATCAGGCCCTTAGCAGCACAATGAGTGGATTCAGGTATGATGATTCTAACTGAAATAAGTCACACAGAAAAAGAAACATCATAAGATACCAGTAATACACGGAATGTAAACTTGGCTACACAGGAACTGAATTACAGAACAGAACAGGGTCTCAAATTTAGAAAACCAACTTATGCTTGCTTAAGGGTAAAGGTGAGTTGGGGTGCTGCATAAAACCAGAGATTGAAATGAACACAGATAAAGTTCCTTAAGCCAAATATGGAATAGACAAGAGCTACTCCTTGCTCAACGAAATGGACTCAACACCGCATATTAAATGCCTAAGAATGTACCTGACTAGTAAGTATCTTAAAACCTATGGATTGCTATGTCTCCGAAAGAGAATCAAGCATGTGTACAGGGGCATAAACGCAGCAGTGATAGGATTGGAGAGGTTCGGTGAGCAAATGAAGACCCTTTGAAGTCATATTGCATGGTACCCATTCCACGGGTTTCAACTACCCAGGTTTAAGGTATTCTTCCTTCAGGTAAAACATGCATGTGGAACCTAGAGTATGATCAACCATGTGATCGGGAGACGTGTTCAAATATGTCTCAGTTTTCGTACCCTGGTACTCGGGTGCAACATTCCAGACGCTTTACTAACACCCTCCCGACTTGGAGAGTCAGTCCCTTTAACCTCCTGTTTGGCCCAGTTTGCAATTTCTGCGGAAGATGAACAGGAATAGCGAGAACCAATGAGAGACTAGCTGGAGGTGTCTGGACGGGCAAATTTAACTCTCATTTCCCACCAGGAAGAGGAATTAAGCAAAGGCTCAGCGTGCCGTGCCGGAACCAGATTAGGGCCTGAAGCCATCCTGCGGTGTTGCGGCCAGCTCAAAAGAAAGCGAGTTGAAGAAAGGAGCTCAGGGGCACTGTAATTCACAAACCTGCAGAGTTATAAATGACAGCTATCGTCCAAAAATATACTGAAGTAAGGCTGCCAAGAGGACTTGAAAGCGGGGCAGAATTGCAGGAAACCGATTTCAGGAGGTAGACTGGAATTGCATTGAAAGCATAGGAAAAGAGGCAGAACGTCCACAATGATGCACTTGGCCATAAAGGGCGTATGCGTTTTTTCCTGAATATATTCAGGAAGAAACGCATACGCCCGTTTTGGCCAACCAAGCAAGCTTGCAAAGGAAATCTGCACTACAATGAAGTCTCACTTCCCCCCGGTCAAAAGGGCCATCTGAAAAAAGTGTAAAATCCAGAAAGGCAGGACAGGCCATGGAGAACTGGGAGCCTTGTTATGCTGATGGGCGGGATGTAAATTGCCAACAGACACTCGGGAGAAGTGTATGGTGTTTCCTGAAACATCTAAAAAACAAAGCAACAGAGCCTAGGGCACTTCCACTTATGGTCCTATAGCTTAGGGAAATTAAAATCAAAAAGACACAGCCACCCCAAAGTTTGGGACACCTCTGTTTACAAGAACCTCGTTTACAGTACAAGTTCAACATTGCAGAAAGTGAAAAATGGATAAAGAAGTTGTGGTATTTACTTACAAAGCAATATCACTCAGCAATGAAATCTATGTCATCAGGCCCTTAGCAGCACAATGAGTGGATTCAGGTATGATGATTCTAACTGAAATAAGTCACACAGAAAAAGAAACATCATAAGATATCAGTAATACACGGAATGTAAACTTGGCTACACAGGAACTGAATTACAGAACAGAACAGGGTCTCAAATTTAGAAAACCAACTTATGCTTGCTTAAGGGGAAAGGTGAGTTGGGGTGCTGCATAAAACCAGAGATTGAAATGAGCACAGATAAAGTTCCTTAAGCCAAATATGGAATAGACAAGAGCTACTCCTTGCTCAACGAAATGGACTCAACACCGCATATTAAACGCCTAAGAATGTACCTGACTAGTAAGTATCTTAAAACCTATGGATTGCTATGTCTCCGAAAGAGAATCAAGCATGTGTACAGGGGCATAAACGCAGCAGTGATAGGATTGGAGAGGTTCGGTGAGCAAATGAAGACCCTTTGAAGTCATATTGCATGGTACCCATTCCACGGGTTTCAACTACCCAGGTTTAAGGTATTCTTCCTTCAGCTAAAACATGCATGTGGAACCTAGAGTATGATCAACCATGTGATCGGGAGACGTGTTCAAATATGTCTCAGTTTTCGTACCCTGGTACTCGGGTGCAACATTCTAGACGCTTTAATAACACCCTCCCGACTTGGAGAGTCAGTCCCTTTAACCTCCTGTTTGGCCCAGTTTGCAATTTCTGCGGAAGATGAACAGGAATAGCGAGAACCAATGAGAGACTAGCTGGAGGTGTCTGGACGGGCAAATTTAACTCTCATTTCCCACCAGGAAGAGGAATTAACCAAAGGCTCAGCGTGCCGTGCCGGAACCAGATTAGGGCCTGAAGCCATCCTGCGGTGTTGCGGCCAGCTCAAAAGAAAGCGAGTTGAAGAAAGGAGCTCAGGGGCACTGTAATTCACAAACCTGCAGAGTTATAAATGACAGCTATCGTCCAAAAATATACTGAAGTAAGGCTGCCAAGAGGACTTGAAAGCGGGGCAGAATTGCAGGAAACCGATTTCAGGAGGTAGACTGGAATTGCATTGAAAGCATAGGAAAAGAGGCAGAACGTCCACAATGATGCACTTGGCCAAAAAGGGCATATGCGTTTTTTCCTGAATATATTCAGGAAAAAACGCATACGCCCGTTTTGGCCAACCAAGCAAGCTTGCAAAGGAAATCTGCACTACAATGAAGTCTCACTTTCCCCCGGTCAAAAGGGCCATCTGAAAAAAGTGTAAAATCCAGAAAGGCAGGACAGGCCATGGAGAACTGGGAGCCTTGTTATGCTGATGGGCGGGATGTAAATTGCCAACAGACACTCGGGAGAAGTGTATGGTGTTTCCTGAAACATGTAAAAAACAAAGCAACAGAGCCTAGGGCACTTCCACTTATGGTCCTATAGCTTAGGGAAATTAAAATCAAAAAGACACAGCCACCCCAAAGTTTGGGACGCCTCTGTTTACAAGAACCTCGTTTACAGTACAAGTTCAACATCGCAGAAAGTGAAAAATGGATAAAGAAGTTGTGGTATTTACTTACAAAGCAATATCACTCAGCAATGAAATCTATGTCATCAGGCCCTTAGCAGCACAATGAGTGGATTCAGGTACGATGATTCTAACTGAAATAAGTCACACAGAAAAAGAAATATCATAAGATATCACTAATACACGGAATGTAAACTTGGCTACACAGGAACTGAATTCCAAAACAGAACAGGGTCTCAAATTTAGAAAACCAACTTATGCTTGCTTAAGGGGAAAGGTGAGTTGGGGTGCTGCATAAAACCAGAGATTGAAATGAGCACAGATAAAGTTCCTTAAGCCAAATATGGAATAGACAAGAGCTACTCCTTGCTCAACAAAATGGACTAAACACCGCATATTAAACGCCTAAGAATGTACCTGACTAGTAAGTATCTTAAAACCTATGGATTGCTATGTCTCCAAAAGAGAATCAAGCATGTGTACAGGGGCATAAACGCAGCAGTGATAGGATTGGAGAGGTTCGGTGAGCAAATGAAGACCCTCTGAAGTCATATTACATGGTACCCATTCCACGGGTTTCAACTAACCAGGTTTAAGGTATTCTTCCTTCAGCTAAAACATGCATGTGGAACCTAGAGTATGATCAACCATGTGATCGGGAGATATGTTCAAATATGTCTCAGTTTCGTACCCTGGTACTCGGGTGCAACATTCCAGACGCTTTACTAACACCCTCCCGACTTGGAGAGTCAGCGCCTTTAACCTCCTGTTTGGCCCAGTTTGCAATTTCTGCGGAAGATGAACAGGAATAGCGAGAACCAATGAGAGACTAGCTGGAGGTGTCTGGACGGGCAAATTTAACCCTCATTTCCCACCAGGAAGAGGAATTAACCAAAGGCTCAGCGTGCCGTGCCGGAACCAGATTAGGGCCTGAAGCCATCCTGCGGTGTTGCGGCCAGCTCAAAAGAAAGCGAGTTGAAGAAAGGAGCTCAGGGGCACTGTAATTCACAAACCTGCAGAGTTATAAATGACAGCTATCGTCCAAAAATATACTGAAGTAAGGCTGCCAAGAGGACTTGAAAGCGGGGCAGAATTGCAGGAAACCGATTTCAGGAGGTAGACTGGAATTGCATTGAAAGCATAGGAAAAGAGGCAGAACGTCCACAATGATGTACTTGGCCAAAAAGGGCGTATGCGTTTTTTCCTGAATATATTCAGGAAAAAACGCATACGCCCTTTTTGGTCAACCAAGCAAGCTTGCAAAGGAAATCTGCACTACAATGAAGTCTCACTTCCCCCCGGTCAAAAGGGCCATCTGAAAAAAGTGTAAAATCCAGAAAGGCAGGACAGGCCATGGAGAACTGGGAGCCTTGTTATGCTGATGGGCAGGATGTAAATTGCCAACAGACACTCCGGAGAAGTGTATGGTGTTTCCTGAAACATCTAAAAAACAAAGCAACAGAGCCTAGGGCACTTCCACTTATGGTCCTATAGCTTAGGGAAATTAAAATCAAAAAGACACAGCCACCCCAAAGTTTGGGACGCCTCTGTTTACAAGAACCTCGTTTACAGTACAAGTTCAACATCGCAGAAAGTGAAAAATGGATAAAGAAGTTGTGGTATTTACTTACAAAGCAATATCACTCAGCAATGAAATCTATGTCATCAGGCCCTTAGCAGCACAATGAGTGGATTCAGGTATGATGATTCTAACTGAAATAAGTCACACAGAAAAAGAAACATCATAAGATATCAGTAATACACGGAATGTAAACTTGGCTACACAGGAACTGAATTACAGAACAGAACAGGGTCTCAAATTTAGAAAACCAACTTATGCTTTCTTAAGGGTAAAGGTGAGTTGGGGTGCTGCATAAAACCAGAGATTGAAATGAGCACAGATAAAGTTCCTTAAGCCAAATATGGAATAGACAAGAGCTACCTCTTGCTCAACGAAATGGACTCAACACCGCATATTAAACGCCTAAGAATGTACCTGACTAGTAAGTATCTTAAAACCTATGGATTGCTATGTCTCCGAAAGAGAATCAAGCATGTGTACAGGGGCATAAACGCAGCAGTGATAGGATTGGAGAGGTTCGGTGAGCAAATGAAGACCCTTTGAAGTCATATTGCATGGTACCCATTCCACGGGTTTCAACTACCCAGGTTTAAGGTATTCTTCCTTCAGCTAAAACATGCATGTGGAACCTAGAGTATGATCAACCATGTGATCGGGAGACGTGTTCAAATATGTCTCAGTTTTCGTACCCTGGTACTCGGGTGCAACATTCCAGACGCTTTACTAACACCCTCCCGACTTGGAGAGTCAGTCCCTTTAACCTCCTGTTTGGCCCAGTTTGCAATTTCTGCGGAAGATGAACAGGAATAGCGAGAACCAATGAGAGACTAGCTGGAGGTGTCTGGACGGGCAAATTTAACTCTCATTTCCCACCAGGAAGAGGAATTAACCAAAGGCTCAGCGTGCCGTGCCGGAACCAGATTAGGGCCTGAAGCCATCCTGCGGTGTTGCGGCCAGCTCAAAAGAAAGCGAGTTGAAGAAAGGAGCTCAGGGGCACTGTAATTCACAAACCTGCAGAGTTATAAATGACAGCTATCGTCCAAAAATATACTGAAGTAAGGCTGCCAAGAGGACTTGAAAGCGGGGCAGAATTGCAGGAAACCGATTTCAGGAGGCAGACTGGAATTGCATTGAAAGCATAGGAAAAGAGGCAGAACGTCCACCATGATGCACTTGGCCAAAAAGGGCATATGCGTTTTTTCCTGAATATATTCAGGAAAAAACGCATACGCCCTTTTTGGCCAACCAAGCAAGCTTGCAAAGGAAATCTGCACTACAATGAAGTCTCACTTCCCCCCGGTCAAAAGGGCCATCTGAAAAAAGTGTAAAATCCAGAAAGGCAGGACAGGCCATGGAGAACTGGGAGCCTTGTTATGCTGATGGGCGGGATGTAAATTGCCAACAGACACTCGGGAGAAGTGTATGGTGTTTCCTGAAACATCTAAAAAACAAAGCAACAGAGCCTAGGGCACTTCCACTTACGGTCCTATTGCTTAGGGAAATTAAAATCAAAAAGACACAGCCACCCCAAAGTTTGGGACGCCTCTGTTTACAAGAACCTCGTTTACAGTACAAGTTCAACATCGCAGAAAGTGAAAAATGGATAAAGAAGTTGTGGTATTTACTTACAAAGCAATATCACTCAGCAATGAAATCTATGTCATCAGGCCCTTAGCAGCACAATGAGTGGATTCAGGTACGATGATTCTAACTGAAATAAGTCACACAGAAAAAGAAATATCATAAGATATCACTAATACACGGAATGTAAACTTGGCTACACAGGAACTGAATTCCAAAACAGAACAGGGTCTCAAATTTAGAAAACCAACTTATGCTTGCTTAAGGGGAAAGGTGAGTTGGGGTGCTGCATAAAACCAGAGATTGAAATGAGCACAGATAAAGTTCCTTAAGCCAAATATGGAATAGACAAGAGCTACTCCTTGCTCAACGAAATGGACTCAACACCGCATATTAAATGCCTAAGAATGTACCTGACTAGTAAGTATCTTAAAACCTATGGATTGCTATGTCTCCGAAAGAGAATCAAGCATGTGTACAGGGGCATAAACGCAGCAGTGATAGGATTGGAGAGGTTCGGTGAGCAAATGAAGACCCTTTGAAGTTATATTGCATGGTACCCATTCCACGGGTTTCAACTACCCAGGTTTAAGGTATTCTTCCTTCAGCTAAAACATGCATGTGGAACCTAGAGTATGATCAACCATGTGATCGGGAGACGTGTTCAAATATGTCTCAGTTTTCGTACCCTGGTACTCGGGTGCAACATTCCAGACGCTTTACTAACACCCTCCCGACTTGGAGAGTCAGTCCCTTTAACCTCCTGTTTGGCCCAGTTTGCAATTTCTGCGGAAGATGAACAGGAATAGCGAGAACCAATGAGAGACTAGCTGGAGGTGTCTGGACGGGCAAATTTAACTCTCATTTCCCACCAGGAAGAGGAATTAACCAAAGGCTCAGCGTGCCGTGCCGGAACCAGATTAGGGCCTGAAGCCATCCTGCGGTGTTGCGGCCAGCTCAAAAGAAAGCGAGTTGAAGAAAGGAGCTCAGGGGCACTGTAATTCACAAACCTGCAGAGTTATAAATGACAGCTATCGTCCAAAAATATACTGAAGTAAGGCTGCCAAGAGGACTTGAAAGCGGGGCAGAATTGCAGGAAACCGATTTCAGGAGGTAGACTGGAATTGCATTGAAAGCATAGGAAAAGAGGCAGAACGTCCACAATGATGCACTTGGCCAAAAAGGGCGTATGCGTTTTTTCCTGAATATATTCAGGAAAAAACGCATACGCCCTTTTTGGCCAACCAAGCAAGCTTGCAAAGGAAATCTGCACTACAATGAAGTCTCACTTGCCCCCGGTCAAAAGGGCCATCTGAAAAAAGTGTAAAATCCAGAAAGGCAGGACAGGCCATGGAGAACTGGGAGCCTTGTTATGCTGATGGGCGGGATGTAAATTGCCAACAGACACTCGGGAGAAGTGTATGGTGTTTCCTGAAACATCTAAAAAACAAAGCAACAGAGCCTAGGGCACTTCCACTTATGGTCCTATAGCTTAGGGAAATTAAAATCAAAAAGACACAGCCACCCCAAAGTTTGGGACGCCTCTGTTTACAAGAACCTCGTTTACAGTACAAGTTCAACATCGCAGAAAGTGAAAAATGGATAAAGAAGTTGTGGTATTTACTTACAAAGCAATATCACTCAGCAATGAAATCTATGTCATCAGGCCCTTAGCAGCACAATGAGTGGATTCAGGTATGATGATTCTAACTGAAATAAGTCACACAGAAAAAGAAACATCATAAGATATCAGTAATACACGGAATGTAAACTTGGCTACACAGGAACTGAATTACAGAACAGAACAGGGTCTCAAATTTAGAAAACCAACTTATGCTTGCTTAAGGGGAAAGGTGAGTTGGGGTGCTGCATAAAACCAGAGATTGAAATGAGCACAGATAAAGTTCCTTAAGCCAAATATGGAATAGACAAGAGCTACCTCTTGCTCAACGAAATGGACTCAACACCGCATATTAAACGCCTAAGAATGTACCTGACTAGTAAGTATCTTAAAACCTATGGATTGCTATGTCTCCGAAAGAGAATCAAGCATGTGTACAGGGGCATAAACGCAGCAGTGATAGGATTGGAGAGGTTTGGTGAGCAAATGAAGACCCTTTGAAGTCATATTGCATGGTACCCATTCCACGGGTTTCAACTACCCAGGTTTAAGGTATTCTTCCTTCAGGTAAAACATGCATGTGGAACCTAGAGTATGATCAACCATGTGATCGGGAGACGTGTTCAAATATGTCTCAGTTTTCGTACCCTGGTACTCGGGTGCAACATTCCAGACGCTTTACTAACACCCTCCCGACTTGGAGAGTCAGTCCCTTTAACCTCCTGTTTGGCCCAGTTTGCAATTTCTGCGGAAGATGAACAGGAATAGCGAGAACCAATGAGAGACTAGCTGGAGGTGTCTGGACGGGCAAATTTAACTCTCATTTCCCACCAGGAAGAGGAATTAACCAAAGGCTCAGCGTGCCGTGCCGGAACCAGATTAGGGCCTGAAGCCATCCTGCGGTGTTGCGGCAAGCTCAAAAGAAAGCGAGTTGAAGAAAGGAGCTCAGGGGCACTGTAATTCACAAACCTGCAGAGTTATAAATGACAGCTATCGTCCAAAATTATACTGAAGTAAGGCTGCCAAGAGGACTTGAAAGCGGGGCAGAATTGCAGGAAACCGATTTCAGGAGGCACACTGGAATTGCATTGAAAGCATAGGAAAAGAGGCAGAACGTCCACAATGATGCACTTGGCCAAAAAGGGCGTATGCGTTTTTTCCTGAATATATTCAGGAAAAAACGCATACGCCCTTTTTGGCCAACCAAGCAAGCTTGCAAAGGAAATCTGCACTACAATGAAGTCTCACTTCCCCCCGGTCAAAAGGGCCATCTGAAAAAAGTGTAAAATCCAGAAAGGCAGGACAGGCCATGGAGAACTGGGAGTCTTGTTATGCTGATGGGCGGGATGTAAATTGCCAACAGACACTCGGGAGAAGTGTATGGTGTTTCCTGAAACATCTAAAAAACAAAGCAACAGAGCCTAGGGCACTTCCACTTATGGTCCTATAGCTTAGGGAAATTAAAATCAAAAAGACACAGCCACCCCAAAGTTTGGGACGCCTCTGTTTACAAGAACCTCGTGTACAGTACAAGTTCAACATCGCAGAAAGTGAAAAATGGATAAAGAAGTTGTGGTATTTACTTACAAAGCAATATCACTCAGCAATGAAATCTATGTCATCAGGCCCTTAGCAGCACAATGAGTGGATTCAGGTATGATGATTCTAACTGAAATAAGTCACACAGAAAAAGAAACATCATAAGATATCAGTAATACACGGAATGTAAACTTGGCTACACAGGAACTGAATTACAGAACAGAACAGGGTCTCAAATTTAGAAAACCAACTTATGCTTGCTTAAGGGTAAAGGTGAGTTGGGGTGCTGCATAAAACCAGAGATTGAAATGAGCACAGATAAAGTTCCTTAAGCCAAATATGGAATACACAAGAGCTACTCCTTGCTCAACGAAATGGACTCAACACCGCATATTAAATGCCTAAGAATGTACCTGACTAGTAACTATCTTAAAACCTATGGATTGCTATGTCTCCGAAAGAGAATCAAGCATGTGTACAGGGGCATAAACGCAGCAGTGATAGGATTGGAGAGGTTCGGTGAGCAAATGAAGACCCTTTGAAGTCATATTGCATGGTACCCATTCCACGGGTTTCAACTACCCAGGTTTAAGGTATTCTTCCTTCAGCTAAAACATGCATGTGGAACCTAGAGTATGATCAACCATGTGATCGGGAGACGTGTTCAAATATGTCTCAGTTTTCGTACCCTGGTACTCGGGTGCAACATTCCAGACGCTTTACTAACACCCTCCCGACTTGGAGAGTCAGTCCCTTTAACCTCCTGTTTGGCCCAGTTTGCAATTTCTGCGGAAGATGAACAGGAATAGCGAGAACCAATGAGAGACTAGCTGGAGGTGTCTGGACGGGCAAATTTAACTCTCATTTCCCACCAGGAAGAGGAATTAAGCAAAGGCTCAGCGTGCCGTGCCGGAACCAGATTAGGGCCTGAAGCCATCCTGCGGTGTTGCGGCCAGCTCAAAAGAAAGCGAGTTGAAGAAAGGAGCTCAGGGGCACTGTAATTCACAAACCTGCAGAGTTATAAATGACAGCTATCGTCCAAAAATATACTGAAGTAAGGCTGCCAAGAGGACTTGAAAGCGGGGCAGAATTGCAGGAAACCGATTTCAGGAGGTAGACTGGAATTGCATTGAAAGCATAGGAAAAGAGGCAGAACGTCCACAATGATGCACTTGGCCATAAAGGGCGTATGCGTTTTTTCCTGAATATATTCAGGAAAAAACGCATACGCCCGTTTTGGCCAACCAAGCAAGCTTGCAAATGAAATCTGCACTACAATGAAGTCTCACTTCCCCCCGGTCAAAAGGGCCATCTGAAAAAAGTGTAAAATCCAGAAAGGCAGGACAGGCCATGGAGAACTGGGAGCCTTGTTATGCTGATGGGCGGGATGTAAATTGCCAACAGACACTCGGGAGAAGTGTATGGTGTTTCCTGAAACATCTAAAAAACAAAGCAACAGAGCCTAGGGCACTTCCACTTATGGTCCTATAGCTTAGGGAAATTAAAATCAAAAAGACACAGCCACCCCAAAGTTTGGGACACCTCTGTTTACAAGAACCTCGTTTACAGTACAAGTTCAACATCGCAGAAAGTGAAAAATGGATAAAGAAGTTGTGGTATTTACTTACAAAGCAATATCACTCAGCAATGAAATCTATGTCATCAGGCCCTTAGCAGCACAATGAGTGGATTCAGGTATGATGATTCTAACTGAAATAAGTCACACAGAAAAAGAAACATCATAAGATATCAGTAATACACGGAATGTAAACTTGGCTACACAGGAACTGAATTACAGAACAGAACAGGGTCTCAAATTTAGAAAACCAACTTATGCTTGCTTAAGGGGAAAGGTGAGTTGGGGTGCTGCATAAAACCAGAGATTGAAATGAGCACAGATAAAGTTCCTTAAGCCAAATATGGAATAGACAAGAGCTACCTCTTGCTCAACGAAATGGACTCAACACCGCATATTAAACGCCTAAGAATGTACCTGACTAGTAAGTATCTTAAAACCTATGGATTGCTATGTCTCCGAAAGAGAATCAAGCATGTGTACAGGGGCATAAACGCAGCAGTGATAGGATTGGAGAGGTTCGGTGAGCAAATGAAGACCCTTTGAAGTCATATTGCATGGTACCCATTCCACGGGTTTCAACTACCCAGGTTTAAGGTATTCTTCCTTCAGGTAAAACATGCATGTGGAACCTAGAGTATGATCAACCATGTGATCGGGAGACGTGTTCAAATATGTCTCAGTTTTCGTACCCTGGTACTCGGGTGCAACATTCCAGACGCTTTACTAACACCCTCCCGACTTGGAGAGTCAGTCCCTTTAACCTCCTGTTTGGCCCAGTTTGCAATTTCTGCGGAAGATGAACAGGAATAGCGAGAACCAATGAGAGACTAGCTGGAGGTGTCTGGACGGGCAAATTTAACTCTCATTTCCCACCAGGAAGAGGAATTAACCAAAGGCTCAGCATGCCGTGCCGGAACCAGATTAGGGCCTGAAGCCATCCTGCGGTGTTGCGGCCAGCTCAAAAGAAAGCGAGTTGAAGAAAGGAGCTCAGGGGCACTGTAATTCACAAACCTGCAGAGTTATAAATGACAGCTATCGTCCAAAATTATACTGAAGTAAGGCTGCCAAGAGGACTTGAAAGCGGGGCAGAACTGCAGGAAACCGATTTCAGGAGGCACACTGGAATTGCATTGAAAGCATAGGAAAAGAGGCAGAACGTCCACAATGATGCACTTGGCCAAAAAGGGCGTATGCGTTTTTTCCTGAATATATTCAGGAAAAAACGCATACGCCCTTTTTGGCCAACCAAGCAAGCTTGCAAAGGAAATCTGCACTACAATGAAGTCTCACTTCCCCCCGGTCAAAAGGGCCATCTGAAAAAAGTGTAAAATCCAGAAAGGCAGGACAGGCCATGGAGAACTGGGAGCCTTGTTATGCTGATGGGCGGGATGTAAATTGCCAACAGACACTCGGGAGAAGTGTATGGTGTTTCCTGAAACATCTAAAAAACAAAGCAACAGAGCCTAGGGCACTTCCACTTATGGTCCTATAGCTTAGGGAAATTAAAATCAAAAAGACACAGCCACCCCAAAGTTTGGGACGCCTCTGTTTACAAGAACCTCGTGTACAGTACAAGTTCAACATCGCAGAAAGTGAAAAATGGATAAAGAAGTTGTGGTATTTACTTACAAAGCAATATCACTCAGCAATGAAATCTATGTCATCAGGCCCTTAGCAGCACAATGAGTGGATTCAGGTATGATGATTCTAACTGAAATAAGTCACACAGAAAAAGAAACATCATAAGATATCAGTAATACACGGAATGTAAACTTGGCTACACAGGAACTGAATTACAGAACAGAACAGGGTCTCAAATTTAGAAAACCAACTTATGCTTGCTTAAGGGGAAAGGTGAGTTGGGGTGCTGCATAAAACCAGAGATTGAAATGAGCACAGATAAAGTTCCTTAAGCCAAATATGGAATAGACAAGAGCTACTCCTTGCTCAACGAAATGGACTCAACACCGCATATTAAATGCCTAAGAATGTACCTGACTAGTAAGTATCTTAAAACCTATGGATTGCTATGTCTCCGAAAGAGAATCAAGCATGTGTACAGGGGCATAAACGCAGCAGTGATAGGATTGGAGAGGTTCGGTGAGCAAATGAAGACCCTTTGAAGTCATATTGCATGGTACCCATTCCACGGGTTTCAACTACCCAGGTTTAAGGTATTCTTCCTTCAGCTAAAACATGCATGTGGAACCTAGAGTATGATCAACCATGTGATCGGGAGACGTGTTCAAATATGTCTCAGTTTTCGTACCCTGGTACTCGGGTGCAACATTCCAGACGCTTTACTAACACCCTCCCGACTTGGAGAGTCAGTCCCTTTAACCTCCTGTTTGGCCCAGTTTGCAATTTCTGCGGAAGATGAACAGGAATAGCGAGAACCAATGAGAGAC
Organism: Pseudorca crassidens; assembly: GCF_039906515.1. Taxonomy (NCBI): domain Eukaryota; kingdom Metazoa; phylum Chordata; class Mammalia; order Artiodactyla; family Delphinidae; genus Pseudorca; species Pseudorca crassidens. The sequence goes on from NW_027136309.1 coordinate 548,430, forward strand.
TAGCTGGAGGTGTCTGGACGGGCAAATTTAACTCTCATTTCCCACCAGGAAGAGGAATTAACCAAAGGCTCAGCGTGCCGTGCCGGAACCAGATTAGGGCCTGAAGCCATCCTGCGGTGTTGCGGCCAGCTCAAAAGAAAGCGAGTTGAAGAAAGGAGCTCAGGGGCACTGTAATTCACAAACCTGCAGAGTTATAAATGACAGCTATCGTCCAAAAATATACTGAAGTAAGGCTGCCAAGAGGACTTGAAAGCGGGGCAGAATTGCAGGAAACCGATTTCAGGAGGCAGACTGGAATTGCATTGAAAGCATAGGAAAAGAGGCAGAACGTCCACAATGATGCACTTGGCCAAAAAGGGCGTATGCATTTTTTCCTGAATATATTCAGGAAAAAACGCATACGCCCTTTTTGGCCAACCAAGCAAGCTTGCAAAGGAAATCTGCACTACAATGAAGTCTCACTTCCCCCCGGTCAAAAGGGCCATCTGAAAAAAGTGTAAAATCCAGAAAGGCAGGACAGGCCATGGAGAACTGGGAGCCTTGTTATGCTGATGGGCGGGATGTAAATTGCCAACAGACACTCGGGAGAAGTGTATGGTGTTTCCTGAAACATCTAAAAAACAAAGCAACAGAGCCTAGGGCACTTCCACTTATGGTCCTATAGCTTAGGGAAATTAAAATCAAAAAGACACAGCCACCCCAAAGTTTGGGACACCTCTGTTTACAAGAACCTCGTTTACAGTACAAGTTCAACATTGCGGAAAGTGAAAAATGGATAAAGAAGTTGTGGTATTTACTTACAAAGCAATATCACTCAGCAATGAAATCTATGTCATCAGGCCCTTAGCAGCACAATGAGTGGATTCAGGTATGATGATTCTAACTGAAATAAGTCACACAGAAAAAGAAACATCATAAGATATCAGTAATACACGGAATGTAAACTTGGCTACACAGGAACTGAATTACAGAACAGAACAGGGTCTCAAATTTAGAAAACCAACTTATGCTTGCTTAAGGGGAAAGGTGAGTTGGGGTGCTGCATAAAACCAGAGATTGAAATGAGCACAGATAAAGTTCCTTAAGCCAAATATGGAATAGACAAGAGCTACTCCTTGCTCAACGAAATGGACTCAACACCGCATATTAAACGCCTAAGAATGTACCTGACTAGTAAGTATCTTAAAACCTATGGATTGCTATGTCTCCGAAAGAGAATCAAGCATGTGTACAGGGGCATAAACGCAGCAGTGATAGGATTGGAGAGGTTCGGTGAGCAAATGAAGACCCTTTGAAGTCATATTGCATGGTACCCATTCCACGGGTTTCAACTACCCAGGTTTAAGGTATTCTTCCTTCAGCTAAAACATGCATGTGGAACCTAGAGTATGATCAACCATGTGATCGGGAGACGTGTTCAAATATGTCTCAGTTTTCGTACCCTGGTACTCGGGTGCAACATTCCAGACGCTTTACTAACACCCTCCCGACTTGGAGAGTCAGTCCCTTTAACCTCCTGTTTGGCCCAGTTTGCAATTTCTGCGGAAGATGAACAGGAATAGCGAGAACCAATGAGAGACTAGCTGGAGGTGTCTGGACGGGCAAATTTAACTCTCATTTCCCACCAGGAAGAGGAATTAACCAAAGGCTCAGCGTGCCGTGCCGGAACCAGATTAGGGCCTGAAGCCATCCTGCGGTGTTGCGGCCAGCTCAAAAGAAAGCGAGTTGAAGAAAGGAGCTCAGGGGCACTGTAATTCACAAACCTGCAGAGTTATAAATGACAGCTATCGTCCAAAAATATACTGAAGTAAGGCTGCCAAGAGGACTTGAAAGCGGGGCAGAATTGCAGGAAACCGATTTCAGGAGGCAGACTGGAATTGCATTGAAAGCATAGGAAAAGAGGCAGAACGTCCACAATGATGCACTTGGCCAAAAAGGGCGTATGCATTTTTTCCTGAATATATTCAGGAAAAAACGCATACGCCCTTTTTGGCCAACCAAGCAAGCTTGCAAAGGAAATCTGCACTACAATGAAGTCTCACTTCCCCCCGGTCAAAAGGGCCATCTGAAAAAAGTGTAAAATCCAGAAAGGCAGGACAGGCCATGGAGAACTGGGAGCCTTGTTATGCTGATGGGCGGGATGTAAATTGCCAACAGACACTCGGGAGAAGTGTATGGTGTTTCCTGAAACATCTAAAAAACAAAGCAACAGAGCCTAGGGCACTTCCACTTATGGTCCTATAGCTTAGGGAAATTAAAATCAAAAAGACACAGCCACCCCAAAGTTTGGGACACCTCTGTTTACAAGAACCTCGTTTACAGTACAAGTTCAACATTGCGGAAAGTGAAAAATGGATAAAGAAGTTGTGGTATTTACTTACAAAGCAATATCACTCAGCAATGAAATCTATGTCATCAGGCCCTTAGCAGCACAATGAGTGGATTCAGGTATGATGATTCTAACTGAAATAAGTCACACAGAAAAAGAAACATCATAAGATATCAGTAATACACGGAATGTAAACTTGGCTACACAGGAACTGAATTACAGAACAGAACAGGGTCTCAAATTTAGAAAACCAACTTATGCTTGCTTAAGGGGAAAGGTGAGTTGGGGTGCTGCATAAAACCAGAGATTGAAATGAGCACAGATAAAGTTCCTTAAGCCAAATATGGAATAGACAAGAGCTACTCCTTGCTCAACGAAATGGACTCAACACCGCATATTAAACGCCTAAGAATGTACCTGACTAGTAAGTATCTTAAAACCTATGGATTGCTATGTCTCCGAAAGAGAATCAAGCATGTGTACAGGGGCATAAACGCAGCAGTGATAGGATTGGAGAGGTTCGGTGAGCAAATGAAGACCCTTTGAAGTCATATTGCATGGTACCCATTCCACGGGTTTCAACTACCCAGGTTTAAGGTATTCTTCCTTCAGCTAAAACATGCATGTGGAACCTAGAGTATGATCAACCATGTGATCGGGAGACGTGTTCAAATATGTCTCAGTTTTCGTACCCTGGTACTCGGGTGCAACATTCTAGACGCTTTAATAACACCCTCCCGACTTGGAGAGTCAGTCCCTTTAACCTCCTGTTTGGCCCAGTTTGCAATTTCTGCGGAAGATGAACAGGAATAGCGAGAACCAATGAGAGACTAGCTGGAGGTGTCTGGACGGGCAAATTTAACTCTCATTTCCCACCAGGAAGAGGAATTAACCAAAGGCTCAGCGTGCCGTGCCGGAACCAGATTAGGGCCTGAAGCCATCCTGCGGTGTTGCGGCCAGCTCAAAAGAAAGCGAGTTGAAGAAAGGAGCTCAGGGGCACTGTAATTCACAAACCTGCAGAGTTATAAATGACAGCTATCGTCCAAAAATATACTGAAGTAAGGCTGCCAAGAGGACTTGAAAGCGGGGCAGAATTGCAGGAAACCGATTTCAGGAGGTAGACTGGAATTGCATTGAAAGCATAGGAAAAGAGGCAGAACGTCCACAATGATGCACTTGGCCAAAAAGGGCATATGCGTTTTTTCCTGAATATATTCAGGAAAAAACGCATACGCCCGTTTTGGCCAACCAAGCAAGCTTGCAAAGGAAATCTGCACTACAATGAAGTCTCACTTCCCCCCGGTCAAAAGGGCCATCTGAAAAAAGTGTAAAATCCAGAAAGGCAGGACAGGCCATGGAGAACTGGGAGCCTTGTTATGCTGATGGGCGGGATGTAAATTGCCAACAGACACTCGGGAGAAGTGTATGGTGTTTCCTGAAACATGTAAAAAACAAAGCAACAGAGCCTAGGGCACTTCCACTTATGGTCCTATAGCTTAGGGAAATTAAAATCAAAAAGACACAGCCACCCCAAAGTTTGGGACGCCTCTGTTTACAAGAACCTCGTTTACAGTACAAGTTCAACATCGCAGAAAGTGAAAAATGGATAAAGAAGTTGTGGTATTTACTTACAAAGCAATATCACTCAGCAATGAAATCTATGTCATCAGGCCCTTAGCAGCACAATGAGTGGATTCAGGTACGATGATTCTAACTGAAATAAGTCACACAGAAAAAGAAATATCATAAGATATCACTAATACACGGAATGTAAACTTGGCTACACAGGAACTGAATTCCAAAACAGAACAGGGTCTCAAATTTAGAAAACCAACTTATGCTTGCTTAAGGGGAAAGGTGAGTTGGGGTGCTGCATAAAACCAGAGATTGAAATGAGCACAGATAAAGTTCCTTAAGCCAAATATGGAATAGACAAGAGCTACTCCTTGCTCAACAAAATGGACTAAACACCGCATATTAAACGCCTAAGAATGTACCTGACTAGTAAGTATCTTAAAACCTATGGATTGCTATGTCTCCAAAAGAGAATCAAGCATGTGTACAGGGGCATAAACGCAGCAGTGATAGGATTGGAGAGGTTCGGTGAGCAAATGAAGACCCTCTGAAGTCATATTACATGGTACCCATTCCACGGGTTTCAACTAACCAGGTTTAAGGTATTCTTCCTTCAGCTAAAACATGCATGTGGAACCTAGAGTATGATCAACCATGTGATCAGGAGATATGTTCAAATATGTCTCAGTTTCGTACCCTGGTACTCGGGTGCAACATTCCAGACGCTTTACTAACACCCTCCCGACTTGGAGAGTCAGCGCCTTTAACCTCCTGTTTGGCCCAGTTTGCAATTTCTGCGGAAGATGAACAGGAATAGCGAGAACCAATGAGAGACTAGCTGGAGGTGTCTGGACGGGCAAATTTAACCCTCATTTCCCACCAGGAAGAGGAATTAACCAAAGGCTCAGCGTGCCGTGCCGGAACCAGATTAGGGCCTGAAGCCATCCTGCGGTGTTGCGGCCAGCTCAAAAGAAAGCGAGTTGAAGAAAGGAGCTCAGGGGCACTGTAATTCACAAACCTGCAGAGTTATAAATGACAGCTATCGTCCAAAAATATACTGAAGTAAGGCTGCCAAGAGGACTTGAAAGCGGGGCAGAATTGCAGGAAACCGATTTCAGGAGGTAGACTGGAATTGCATTGAAAGCATAGGAAAAGAGGCAGAACGTCCACAATGATGTACTTGGCCAAAAAGGGCGTATGCGTTTTTTCCTGAATATATTCAGGAAAAAACGCATACGCCCTTTTTGGTCAACCAAGCAAGCTTGCAAAGGAAATCTGCACTACAATGAAGTCTCACTTCCCCCCGGTCAAAAGGGTCATCTGAAAAAAGTGTAAAATCCAGAAAGGCAGGACAGGCCATGGAGAACTGGGAGCCTTGTTATGCTGATGGGCAGGATGTAAATTGCCAACAGACACTCGGGAGAAGTGTATGGTGTTTCCTGAAACATGTAAAAAACAAAGCAACAGAGCCTAGGGCACTTCCACTTATGGTCCTATAGCTTAGGGAAATTAAAATCAAAAAGACACAGCCACCCCAAAGTTTGGGACGCCTCTGTTTACAAGAACCTCATTTACAGTACAAGTTCAACATCGCAGAAAGTGAAAAATGGATAAAGAAGTTGTGGTATTTACTTACAAAGCAATATCACTCAGCAATGAAATCTATGTCATCAGGCCCTTAGCAGCACAATGAGTGGATTCAGGTATGATGATTCTAACTGAAATAAGTCACACAGAAAAAGAAACATCATAAGATACCAGTAATACACGGAATGTAAACTTGGCTACACAGGAACTGAATTACAGAACAGAACAGGGTCTCAAATTTAGAAAACCAACTTATGCTTGCTTAAGGGTAAAGGTGAGTTGGGGTGCTGCATAAAACCAGACATTGAAATGAGCACAGATAAAGTTCCTTAAGCCAAATATGGAATAGACAAGAGCTACTCCTTGCTCAACGAAATGGACTCAACACCGCATATTAAATGCCTAAGAATGTACCTGACTAGTAAGTATCTTAAAACCTATGGATTGCTATGTCTCCGAAAGAGAATCAAGCATGTGTACAGGGGCATAAACGCAGCAGTGATAGGATTGGAGAGGTTCGGTGAGCAAATGAAGACCCTTTGAAGTCATATTGCATGGTACCCATTCCACGGGTTTCAACTACCCAGGTTTAAGGTATTCTTCCTTCAGGTAAAACATGCATGTGGAACCTAGAGTATGATCAACCATGTGATCGGGAGACGTGTTCAAATATGTCTCAGTTTTCGTACCCTGGTACTCGGGTGCAACATTCCAGACGCTTTACTAACACCCTCCCGACTTGGAGAGTCAGTCCCTTTAACCTCCTGTTTGGCCCAGTTTGCAATTTCTGCGGAAGATGAACAGGAATAGCGAGAACCAATGAGAGACTAGCTGGAGGTGTCTGGACGGGCAAATTTAACTCTCATTTCCCACCAGGAAGAGGAATTAAGCAAAGGCTCAGCGTGCCGTGCCGGAACCAGATTAGGGCCTGAAGCCATCCTGCGGTGTTGCGGCCAGCTCAAAAGAAAGCGAGTTGAAGAAAGGAGCTCAGGGGCACTGTAATTCACAAACCTGCAGAGTTATAAATGACAGCTATCGTCCAAAAATATACTGAAGTAAGGCTGCCAAGAGGACTTGAAAGCGGGGCAGAATTGCAGGAAACCGATTTCAGGAGGTAGACTGGAATTGCATTGAAAGCATAGGAAAAGAGGCAGAACGTCCACAATGATGCACTTGGCCATAAAGGGCGTATGCGTTTTTTCCTGAATATATTCAGGAAGAAACGCATACGCCCGTTTTGGCCAACCAAGCAAGCTTGCAAAGGAAATCTGCACTACAATGAAGTCTCACTTCCCCCCGGTCAAAAGGGCCATCTGAAAAAAGTGTAAAATCCAGAAAGGCAGGACAGGCCATGGAGAACTGGGAGCCTTGTTATGCTGATGGGCGGGATGTAAATTGCCAACAGACACTCGGGAGAAGTGTATGGTGTTTCCTGAAACATCTAAAAAACAAAGCAACAGAGCCTAGGGCACTTCCACTTATGGTCCTATAGCTTAGGGAAATTAAAATCAAAAAGACACAGCCACCCCAAAGTTTGGGACACCTCTGTTTACAAGAACCTCGTTTACAGTACAAGTTCAACATCGCAGAAAGTGAAAAATGGATAAAGAAGTTGTGGTATTTACTTACAAAGCAATATCACTCAGCAATGAAATCTATGTCATCAGGCCCTTAGCAGCACAATGAGTGGATTCAGGTATGATGATTCTAACTGAAATAAGTCACACAGAAAAAGAAACATCATAAGATATCAGTAATACACGGAATGTAAACTTGGCTACACAGGAACTGAATTACAGAACAGAACAGGGTCTCAAATTTAGAAAACCAACTTATGCTTGCTTAAGGGGAAAGGTGAGTTGGGGTGCTGCATAAAACCAGAGATTGAAATGAGCACAGATAAAGTTCCTTAAGCCAAATATGGAATAGACAAGAGCTACTCCTTGCTCAACGAAATGGACTCAACACCGCATATTAAACGCCTAAGAATGTACCTGACTAGTAAGTATCTTAAAACCTATGGATTGCTATGTCTCCGAAAGAGAATCAAGCATGTGTACAGGGGCATAAACGCAGCAGTGATAGGATTGGAGAGGTTCGGTGAACAAATGAAGACCCTTTGAAGTCATATTGCATGGTACCCATTCCACGGGTTTCAACTACCCAGGTTTAAGGTATTCTTCCTTCAGCTAAAACATGCATGTGGAACCTAGAGTATGATCAACCATGTGATCGGGAGACGTGTTCAAATATGTCTCAGTTTTCGTACCCTGGTCCTCGGGTGCAACATTCTAGACGCTTTAATAACACCCTCCCGACTTGGAGAGTCAGTCCCTTTAACCTCCTGTTTGGCCCAGTTTGCAATTTCTGCGGAAGATGAACAGGAATAGCGAGAACCAATGAGAGACTAGCTGGAGGTGTCTGGACGGGCAAATTTAACTCTCATTTCCCACCAGGAAGAGGAATTAACCAAAGGCTCAGTGTGCCGTGCCGGAACCAGATTAGGGCCTGAAGCCATCCTGCGGTGTTGCGGCCAGCTCAAAAGAAAGCGAGTTGAAGAAAGGAGCTCAGGGGCACTGTAATTCACAAACCTGCAGAGTTATAAATGACAGCTATCGTCCAAAAATATACTGAAGTAAGGCTGCCAAGAGGACTTGAAAGCGGGGCAGAATTGCAGGAAACCGATTTCAGGAGGTAGACTGGAATTGCATTGAAAGCATAGGAAAAGAGGCAGAACGTCCACAATGATGCACTTGGCCAAAAAGGGCATATGCGTTTTTTCCTGAATATATTCAGGAAAAAACGCATACGCCCGTTTTGGCCAACCAAGCAAGCTTGCAAAGGAAATCTGCACTACAATGAAGTCTCACTTTCCCCCGGTCAAAAGGGCCATCTGAAAAAAGTGTAAAATCCAGAAAGGCAGGACAGGCCATGGAGAACTGGGAGCCTTGTTATGCTGATGGGCGGGATGTAAATTGCCAACAGACACTCGGGAGAAGTGTATGGTGTTTCCTGAAACATGTAAAAAACAAAGCAACAGAGCCTAGGGCACTTCCACTTATGGTCCTATAGCTTAGGGAAATTAAAATCAAAAAGACACAGCCACCCCAAAGTTTGGGACGCCTCTGTTTACAAGAACCTCGTTTACAGTACAAGTTCAACATCGCAGAAAGTGAAAAATGGATAAAGAAGTTGTGGTATTTACTTACAAAGCAATATCACTCAGCAATGAAATCTATGTCATCAGGCCCTTAGCAGCACAATGAGTGGATTCAGGTACGATGATTCTAACTGAAATAAGTCACACAGAAAAAGAAATATCATAAGATATCACTAATACACGGAATGTAAACTTGGCTACACAGGAACTGAATTCCAAAACAGAACAGGGTCTCAAATTTAGAAAACCAACTTATGCTTGCTTAAGGGTAAAGGTGAGTTGGGGTGCTGCATAAAACCAGAGATTGAAATGAGCACAGATAAAGTTCCTTAAGCCAAATATGGAATAGACAAGAGCTACTCCTTGCTCAACAAAATGGACTAAACACCGCATATTAAACGCCTAAGAATGTACCTGACTAGTAAGTATCTTAAAACCTATGGATTGCTATGTCTCCAAAAGAGAATCAAGCATGTGTACAGGGGCATAAACGCAGCAGTGATAGGATTGGAGAGGTTCGGTGAGCAAATGAAGACCCTCTGAAGTCATATTACATGGTACCCATTCCACGGGTTTCAACTAACCAGGTTTAAGGTATTCTTCCTTCAGCTAAAACATGCATGTGGAACCTAGAGTATGATCAACCATGTGATCGGGAGATATGTTCAAATATGTCTCAGTTTCGTACCCTGGTACTCGGGTGCAACATTCCAGACGCTTTACTAACACCCTCCCGACTTGGAGAGTCAGCGCCTTTAACCTCCTGTTTGGCCCAGTTTGCAATTTCTGCGGAAGATGAACAGGAATAGCGAGAACCAATGAGAGACTAGCTGGAGGTGTCTGGACGGGCAAATTTAACCCTCATTTCCCACCAGGAAGAGGAATTAACCAAAGGCTCAGCGTGCCGTGCCGGAACCAGATTAGGGCCTGAAGCCATCCTGCGGTGTTGCGGCCAGCTCAAAAGAAAGCGAGTTGAAGAAAGGAGCTCAGGGGCACTGTAATTCACAAACCTGCAGAGTTATAAATGACAGCTATCGTCCAAAAATATACTGAAGTAAGGCTGCCAAGAGGACTTGAAAGCGGGGCAGAATTGCAGGAAACCGATTTCAGGAGGTAGACTGGAATTGCATTGAAAGCATAGGAAAAGAGGCAGAACGTCCACAATGATGTACTTGGCCAAAAAGGGCGTATGCGTTTTTTCCTGAATATATTCAGGAAAAAACGCATACGCCCTTTTTGGTCAACCAAGCAAGCTTGCAAAGGAAATCTGCACTACAATGAAGTCTCACTTCCCCCCGGTCAAAAGGGCCATCTGAAAAAAGTGTAAAATCCAGAAAGGCAGGACAGGCCATGGAGAACTGGGAGCCTTGTTATGCTGATGGGCAGGATGTAAATTGCCAACAGACACTCGGGAGAAGTGTATGGTGTTTCCTGAAACATCTAAAAAACAAAGCAACAGAGCCTAGGGCACTTCCACTTATGGTCCTATAGCTGAGGGAAATTAAAATCAAAAAGACACAGCCACCCCAAAGTTTGGGACGCCTCTGTTTACAAGAACCTCGTTTACAGTACAAGTTCAACATCGCAGAAAGTGAAAAATGGATAAAGAAGTTGTGGTATTTACTTACAAAGCAATATCACTCAGCAATGAAATCTATGTCATCAGGCCCTTAGCAGCACAATGAGTGGATTCAGGTATGATGATTCTAACTGAAATAAGTCACACAGAAAAAGAAACATCATAAGATATCAGTAATACACGGAATGTAAACTTGGCTACACAGGAACTGAATTACAGAACAGAACAGGGTCTCAAATTTAGAAAACCAACTTATGCTTTCTTAAGGGTAAAGGTGAGTTGGGGTGCTGCATAAAACCAGAGATTGAAATGAGCACAGATAAAGTTCCTTAAGCCAAATATGGAATAGACAAGAGCTACCTCTTGCTCAACGAAATGGCCTCAACACCGCATATTAAACGCCTAAGAATGTACCTGACTAGTAAGTATCTTAAAACCTATGGATTGCTATGTCTCCGAAAGAGAATCAAGCATGTGTACAGGGGCATAAACGCAGCAGTGATAGGATTGGAGAGGTTCGGTGAGCAAATGAAGACCCTTTGAAGTCATATTGCATGGTACCCATTCCACGGGTTTCAACTACCCAGGTTTAAGGTATTCTTCCTTCAGGTAAAACATGCATGTGGAACCTAGAGTATGATCAACCATGTGATCGGGAGACGTGTTCAAATATGTCTCAGTTTTCGTACCCTGGTACTCGGGTGCAACATTCCAGACGCTTTACTAACACCCTCCCGACTTGGAGAGTCAGTCCCTTTAACCTCCTGTTTGGCCCAGTTTGCAATTTCTGCGGAAGATGAACAGGAATAGCGAGAACCAATGAGAGACTAGCTGGAGGTGTCTGGACGGGCAAATTTAACTCTCATTTCCCACCAGGAAGAGGAATTAACCAAAGGCTCAGCGTGCCGTGCCGGAACCAGATTAGGGCCTGAAGCCATCCTGCGGTGTTGCGGCCAGCTCAAAAGAAAGCGAGTTGAAGAAAGGAGCTCAGGGGCACTGTAATTCACAAACCTGCAGAGTTATAAATGACAGCTATCGTCCAAAAATATACTGAAGTAAGGCTGCCAAGAGGACTTGAAAGCGGGGCAGAATTGCAGGAAACCGATTTCAGGAGGTAGACTGGAATTGCATTGAAAGCATAGGAAAAGAGGCAGAACGTCCACAATGATGCACTTGGCCAAAAAGGGCGTATGCGTTTTTTCCTGAATATATTCAGGAAAAAACGCATACGCCCTTTTTGGCCAACCAAGCAAGCTTGCAAAGGAAATCTGCACTACAATGAAGTCTCACTTGCCCCCGGTCAAAAGGGCCATCTGAAAAAAGTGTAAAATCCAGAAAGGCAGGACAGGCCATGGAGAACTGGGAGCCTTGTTATGCTGATGGGCGGGATGTAAATTGCCAACAGACACTCGGGAGAAGTGTATGGTGTTTCCTGAAACATCTAAAAAACAAAGCAACAGAGCCTAGGGCACTTCCACTTATGGTCCTATAGCTTAGGGAAATTAAAATCAAAAAGACACAGCCACCCCAAAGTTTGGGACACCTCTGTTTACAAGAACCTCGTTTACAGTACAAGTTCAACATCGCAGAAAGTGAAAAATGGATAAAGAAGTTGTGGTATTTACTTACAAAGCAATATCACTCAGCAATGAAATCTATGTCATCAGGCCCTTAGCAGCACAATGAGTGGATTCAGGTATGATGATTCTAACTGAAATAAGTCACACAGAAAAAGAAACATCATAAGATATCAGTAATACACGGAATGTAAACTTGGCTACACAGGAACTGAATTACAGAACAGAACAGGGTCTCAAATTTAGAAAACCAACTTATGCTTGCTTAAGGGGAAAGGTGAGTTGGGGTGCTGCATAAAACCAGAGATTGAAATGAGCACAGATAAAGTTCCTTAAGCCAAATATGGAATAGACAAGAGCTACCTCTTGCTCAACGAAATGGACTCAACACCGCATATTAAACGCCTAAGAATGTACCTGACTAGTAAGTATCTTAAAACCTATGGATTGCTATGTCTCCGAAAGAGAATCAAGCATGTGTACAGGGGCATAAACGCAGCAGTGATAGGATTGGAGAGGTTCGGTGAGCAAATGAAGACCCTTTGAAGTCATATTGCATGGTACCCATTCCACGGGTTTCAACTACCCAGGTTTAAGGTATTCTTCCTTCAGGTAAAACATGCATGTGGAACCTAGAGTATGATCAACCATGTGATCGGGAGACGTGTTCAAATATGTCTCAGTTTTCGTACCCTGGTACTCGGGTGCAACATTCCAGACGCTTTACTAACACCCTCCCGACTTGGAGAGTCAGTCCCTTTAACCTCCTGTTTGGCCCAGTTTGCAATTTCTGCGGAAGATGAACAGGAATAGCGAGAACCAATGAGAGACTAGCTGGAGGTGTCTGGACGGGCAAATTTAACTCTCATTTCCCACCAGGAAGAGGAATTAACCAAAGGCTCAGCGTGCCGTGCCGGAACCAGATTAGGGCCTGAAGCCATCCTGCGGTGTTGCGGCCAGCTCAAAAGAAAGCGAGTTGAAGAAAGGAGCTCAGGGGCACTGTAATTCACAAACCTGCAGAGTTATAAATGACAGCTATCGTCCAAAATTATACTGAAGTAAGGCTGCCAAGAGGACTTGAAAGCGGGGCAGAATTGCAGGAAACCGATTTCAGGAGGCACACTGGAATTGCATTGAAAGCATAGGAAAAGAGGCAGAACGTCCACAATGATGCACTTGGCCAAAAAGGGCGTATGCGTTTTTTCCTGAATATATTCAGGAAAAAACGCATACGCCCTTTTTGGCCAACCAAGCAAGCTTGCAAAGGAAATCTGCACTACAATGAAGTCTCACTTCCCCCCGGTCAAAAGGGCCATCTGAAAAAAGTGTAAAATCCAGAAAGGCAGGACAGGCCATGGAGAACTGGGAGTCTTGTTATGCTGATGGGCGGGATGTAAATTGCCAACAGACACTCGGGAGAAGTGTATGGTGTTTCCTGAAACATCTAAAAAACAAAGCAACAGAGCCTAGGGCACTTCCACTTATGGTCCTATAGCTTAGGGAAATTAAAATCAAAAAGACACAGCCACCCCAAAGTTTGGGACGCCTCTGTTTACAAGAACCTCGTGTACAGTACAAGTTCAACATCGCAGAAAGTGAAAAATGGATAAAGAAGTTGTGGTATTTACTTACAAAGCAATATCACTCAGCAATGAAATCTATGTCATCAGGCCCTTAGCAGCACAATGAGTGGATTCAGGTATGATGATTCTAACTGAAATAAGTCACACAGAAAAAGAAACATCATAAGATATCAGTAATACACGGAATGTAAACTTGGCTACACAGGAACTGAATTACAGAACAGAACAGGGTCTCAAATTTAGAAAACCAACTTATGCTTGCTTAAGGGGAAAGGTGAGTTGGGGTGCTGCATAAAACCAGAGATTGAAATGAGCACAGATAAAGTTCCTTAAGCCAAATATGGAATAGACAAGAGCTACTCCTTGCTCAACGAAATGGACTCAACACCGCATATTAAATGCCTAAGAATGTACCTGACTAGTAAGTATCTTAAAACCTATGGATTGCTATGTCTCCGAAAGAGAATCAAGCATGTGTACAGGGGCATAAACGCAGCAGTGATAGGATTGGAGAGGTTCGGTGAGCAAATGAAGACCCTCTGAAGTCATATTACATGGTACCCATTCCACGGGTTTCAACTAACCAGGTTTAAGGTATTCTTCCTTCAGCTAAAACATGCATGTGGAACCTAGAGTATGATCAACCATGTGATCGGGAGACGTGTTCAAATATGTCTCAGTTTTCGTACCCTGGTACTCGGGTGCAACATTCCAGACGCTTTACTAACACCCTCCCGACTTGGAGAGTCAGTCCCTTTAACCTCCTGTTTGGCCCAGTTTGCAATTTCTGCGGAAGATGAACAGGAATAGCGAGAACCAATGAGAGACTAGCTGGAGGTGTCTGGACGGGCAAATTTAACTCTCATTTCCCACCAGGAAGAGGAATTAAGCAAAGGCTCAGCGTGCCGTGCCGGAACCAGATTAGGGCCTGAAGCCATCCTGCGGTGTTGCGGCCAGCTCAAAAGAAAGCGAGTTGAAGAAAGGAGCTCAGGGTCACTGTAATTCACAAACCTGCAGAGTTATAAATGACAGCTATCGTCCAAAAATATACTGAAGTAAGGCTGCCAAGAGGACTTGAAAGCGGGGCAGAATTGCAGGAAACCGATTTCAGGAGGCACACTGGAATTGCATTGAAAGCATAGGAAAAGAGGCAGAACGTCCACAATGATGCACTTGGCCAAAAAGGGCGTATGCGTTTTTTCCTGAATATATTCAGGAAAAAACGCATACGCCCTTTTTGGCCAACCAAGCAAGCTTGCAAAGGAAATCTGCACTACAATGAAGTCTCACTTCCCCCCGGTCAAAAGGGCCATCTGAAAAAAGTGTAAAATCCAGAAAGGCAGGACAGGCCATGGAGAACTGGGAGTCTTGTTATGCTGATGGGCGGGATGTAAATTGCCAACAGACACTCGGGAGAAGTGTATGGTGTTTCCTGAAACATCTAAAAAACAAAGCAACAGAGCCTAGGGCACTTCCACTTATGGTCCTATAGCTTAGGGAAATTAAAATCAAAAAGACACAGCCACCCCAAAGTTTGGGACGCCTCTGTTTACAAGAACCTCGTGTACAGTACAAGTTCAACATCGCAGAAAGTGAAAAATGGATAAAGAAGTTGTGGTATTTACTTACAAAGCAATATCACTCAGCAATGAAATCTATGTCATCAGGCCCTTAGCAGCACAATGAGTGGATTCAGGTATGATGATTCTAACTGAAATAAGTCACACAGAAAAAGAAACATCATAAGATATCAGTAATACACGGAATGTAAACTTGGCTACACAGGAACTGAATTACAGAACAGAACAGGGTCTCAAATTTAGAAAACCAACTTATGCTTGCTTAAGGGGAAAGGTGAGTTGGGGTGCTGCATAAAACCAGAGATTGAAATGAGCACAGATAAAGTTCCTTAAGCCAAATATGGAATAGACAAGAGCTACTCCTTGCTCAACGAAATGGACTCAACACCGCATATTAAATGCCTAAGAATGTACCTGACTAGTAAGTATCTTAAAACCTATGGATTGCTATGTCTCCGAAAGAGAATCAAGCATGTGTACAGGGGCATAAACGCAGCAGTGATAGGATTGGAGAGGTTCGGTGAGCAAATGAAGAACCTCTGAAGTCATATTACATGGTACCCATTCCACGGGTTTCAACTAACCAGGTTTAAGGTATTCTTCCTTCAGCTAAAACATGCATGTGGAACCTAGAGTATGATCAACCATGTGATCGGGAGACGTGTTCAAATATGTCTCAGTTTTCGTACCCTGGTACTCGGGTGCAACATTCCAGACGCTTTACTAACACCCTCCCGACTTGGAGAGTCAGTCCCTTTAACCTCCTGTTTGGCCCAGTTTGCAATTTCTGCGGAAGATGAACAGGAATAGCGAGAACCAATGAGAGACTAGCTGGAGGTGTCTGGACGGGCAAATTTAACTCTCATTTCCCACCAGGAAGAGGAATTAAGCAAAGGCTCAGCGTGCCGTGCCGGAACCAGATTAGGGCCTGAAGCCATCCTGCGGTGTTGCGGCCAGCTCAAAAGAAAGCGAGTTGAAGAAAGGAGCTCAGGGTCACTGTAATTCACAAACCTGCAGAGTTATAAATGACAGCTATCGTCCAAAAATATACTGAAGTAAGGCTGCCAAGAGGACTTGAAAGCGGGGCAGAATTGCAGGAAACCGATTTCAGGAGGTAGACTGGAATTGCATTGAAAGCATAGGAAAAGAGGCAGAACGTCCACAATGATGCACTTGGCCATAAAGGGCGTATGCGTTTTTTCCTGAATATATTCAGGAAGAAACGCATACGCCCGTTTTGGCCAACCAAGCAAGCTTGCAAAGGAAATCTGCACTACAATGAAGTCTCACTTCCCCCCGGTCAAAAGGGCCATCTGAAAAAAGTGTAAAATCCAGAAAGGCAGGACAGGCCATGGAGAACTGGGAGCCTTGTTATGCTGATGGGCGGGATGTAAATTGCCAACAGACACTCGGGAGAAGTGTATGGTGTTTCCTGAAACATCTAAAAAACAAAGCAACAGAGCCTAGGGCACTTCCACTTATGGTCCTATAGCTTAGGGAAATTAAAATCAAAAAGACACAGCCACCCCAAAGTTTGGGACACCTCTGTTTACAAGAACCTCGTTTACAGTACAAGTTCAACATCGCAGAAAGTGAAAAATGGATAAAGAAGTTGTGGTATTTACTTACAAAGCAATATCACTCAGCAATGAAATCTATGTCATCAGGCCCTTAGCAGCACAATGAGTGGATTCAGGTATGATGATTCTAACTGAAATAAGTCACACAGAAAAAGAAACATCATAAGATATCAGTAATACACGGAATGTAAACTTGGCTACACAGGAACTGAATTACAGAACAGAACAGGGTCTCAAATTTAGAAAACCAACTTATGCTTGCTTAAGGGGAAAGGTGAGTTGGGGTGCTGCATAAAACCAGAGATTGAAATGAGCACAGATAAAGTTCCTTAAGCCAAATATGGAATAGACAAGAGCTACCTCTTGCTCAACGAAATGGACTCAACACCGCATATTAAACGCCTAAGAATGTACCTGACTAGTAAGTATCTTAAAACCTATGGATTGCTATGTCTCCGAAAGAGAATCAAGCATGTGTACAGGGGCATAAACGCAGCAGTGATAGGATTGGAGAGGTTCGGTGAGCAAATGAAGACCCTTTGAAGTCATATTGCATGGTACCCATTCCACGGGTTTCAACTACCCAGGTTTAAGGTATTCTTCCTTCAGGTAAAACATGCATGTGGAACCTAGAGTATGATCAACCATGTGATCGGGAGACGTGTTCAAATATGTCTCAGTTTTCGTACCCTGGTACTCGGGTGCAACATTCCAGACGCTTTACTAACACCCTCCCGACTTGGAGAGTCAGTCCCTTTAACCTCCTGTTTGGCCCAGTTTGCAATTTCTGCGGAAGATGAACAGGAATAGCGAGAACCAATGAGAGACTAGCTGGAGGTGTCTGGACGGGCAAATTTAACTCTCATTTCCCACCAGGAAGAGGAATTAACCAAAGGCTCAGCATGCCGTGCCGGAACCAGATTAGGGCCTGAAGCCATCCTGCGGTGTTGCGGCCAGCTCAAAAGAAAGCGAGTTGAAGAAAGGAGCTCAGGGGCACTGTAATTCACAAACCTGCAGAGTTATAAATGACAGCTATCGTCCAAAATTATACTGAAGTAAGGCTGCCAAGAGGACTTGAAAGCGGGGCAGAATTGCAGGAAACCGATTTCAGGAGGCACACTGGAATTGCATTGAAAGCATAGGAAAAGAGGCAGAACGTCCACAATGATGCACTTGGCCAAAAAGGGCGTATGCGTTTTTTCCTGAATATATTCAGGAAAAAACGCATACGCCCTTTTTGGCCAACCAAGCAAGCTTGCAAAGGAAATCTGCACTACAATGAAGTCTCACTTCCCCCCGGTCAAAAGGGCCATCTGAAAAAAGTGTAAAATCCAGAAAGGCAGGACAGGCCATGGAGAACTGGGAGCCTTGTTATGCTGATGGGCGGGATGTAAATTGCCAACAGACACTCGGGAGAAGTGTATGGTGTTTCCTGAAACATCTAAAAAACAAAGCAACAGAGCCTAGGGCACTTCCACTTATGGTCCTATAGCTTAGGGAAATTAAAATCAAAAAGACACAGCCACCCCAAAGTTTGGGACGCCTCTGTTTACAAGAACCTCGTGTACAGTACAAGTTCAACATCGCAGAAAGTGAAAAATGGATAAAGAAGTTGTGGTATTTACTTACAAAGCAATATCACTCAGCAATGAAATCTATGTCATCAGGCCCTTAGCAGCACAATGAGTGGATTCAGGTATGATGATTCTAACTGAAATAAGTCACACAGAAAAAGAAACATCATAAGATATCAGTAATACACGGAATGTAAACTTGGCTACACAGGAACTGAATTACAGAACAGAACAGGGTCTCAAATTTAGAAAACCAACTTATGCTTGCTTAAGGGGAAAGGTGAGTTGGGGTGCTGCATAAAACCAGAGATTGAAATGAGCACAGATAAAGTTCCTTAAGCCAAATATGGAATAGACAAGAGCTACTCCTTGCTCAACGAAATGGACTCAACACCGCATATTAAATGCCTAAGAATGTACCTGACTAGTAAGTATCTTAAAACCTATGGATTGCTATGTCTCCGAAAGAGAATCAAGCATGTGTACAGGGGCATAAACGCAGCAGTGATAGGATTGGAGAGGTTCGGTGAGCAAATGAAGACCCTTTGAAGTCATATTGCATGGTACCCATTCCACGGGTTTCAACTACCCAGGTTTAAGGTATTCTTCCTTCAGCTAAAACATGCATGTGGAACCTAGAGTATGATCAACCATGTGATCGGGAGACGTGTTCAAATATGTCTCAGTTTTCGTACCCTGGTACTCGGGTGCAACATTCCAGACGCTTTACTAACACCCTCCCGACTTGGAGAGTCAGTCCCTTTAACCTCCTGTTTGGCCCAGTTTGCAATTTCTGCGGAAGATGAACAGGAATAGCGAGAACCAATGAGAGACTAGCTGGAGGTGTCTGGACGGGCAAATTTAACTCTCATTTCCCACCAGGAAGAGGAATTAACCAAAGGCTCAGCGTGCCGTGCCGGAACCAGATTAGGGCCTGAAGCCATCCTGCGGTGTTGCGGCCAGCTCAAAAGAAAGCGAGTTGAAGAAAGGAGCTCAGGGGCACTGTAATTCACAAACCTGCAGAGTTATAAATGACAGCTATCGTCCAAAAATATACTGAAGTAAGGCTGCCAAGAGGACTTGAAAGCGGGGCAGAATTGCAGGAAACCGATTTCAGGAGGCAGACTGGAATTGCATTGAAAGCATAGGAAAAGAGGCAGAACGTCCACAATGATGCACTTGGCCAAAAAGGGCGTATGCGTTTTTTCCTGAATATATTCAGGAAAAAACGCATACGCCCTTTTTGGCCAACCAAGCAAGCTTGCAAAGGAAATCTGCACTACAATGAAGTCTCACTTCCCCCCGGTCAAAAGGGCCATCTGAAAAAAGTGTAAAATCCAGAAAGGCAGGACAGGCCATGGAGAACTGGGAGCCTTGTTATGCTGATGGGCGGGATGTAAATTGCCAACAGACACTCGGGAGAAGTGTATGGTGTTTCCTGAAACATCTAAAAAACAAAGCAACAGAGCCTAGGGCACTTCCACTTATGGTCCTATAGCTTAGGGAAATTAAAATCAAAAAGACACAGCCACCCCAAAGTTTGGGACACCTCTGTTTACAAGAACCTCGTTTACAGTACAAGTTCAACATTGCAGAAAGTGAAAAATAGATAAAGAAGTTGTGGTATTTACTTACAAAGCAATATCACTCAGCAATGAAATCTATGTCATCAGGCCCTTAGCAGCACAATGAGTGGATTCAGGTATGATGATTCTAACTGAAATAAGTCACACAGAAAAAGAAACATCATAAGATATCAGTAATACACGGAATGTAAACTTGGCTACACAGGAACTGAATTACAGAACAGAACAGGGTCTCAAATTTAGAAAACCAACTTATGCTTGCTTAAGGGGAAAGGTGAGTTGGGGTGCTGCATAAAACCAGAGATTGAAATGAGCACAGATAAAGTTCCTTAAGCCAAATATGGAATAGACAAGAGCTACTCCTTGCTCAACGAAATGGACTCAACACCGCATATTAAACGCCTAAGAATGTACCTGACTAGTAAGTATCTTAAAACCTATGGATTGCTATGTCTCCGAAAGAGAATCAAGCATGTGTACAGGGGCATAAACGCAGCAGTGATAGGATTGGAGAGGTTCGGTGAGCAAATGAAGACCCTTTGAAGTCATATTGCATGGTACCCATTCCACGGGTTTCAACTACCCAGGTTTAAGGTATTCTTCCTTCAGCTAAAACATGCATGTGGAACCTAGAGTATGATCAACCATGTGATCGGGAGACGTGTTCAAATATGTCTCAGTTTTCGTACCCTGGTACTCGGGTGCAACATTCCAGACGCTTTACTAACACCCTCCCGACTTGGAGAGTCAGTCCCTTTAACCTCCTGTTTGGCCCAGTTTGCAATTTCTGCGGAAGATGAACAGGAATAGCGAGAACCAATGAGAGACTAGCTGGAGGTGTCTGGACGGGCAAATTTAACTCTCATTTCCCACCAGGAAGAGGAATTAACCAAAGGCTCAGCGTGCCGTGCCGGAACCAGATTAGGGCCTGAAGCCATCCTGCGGTGTTGCGGCCAGCTCAAAAGAAAGCGAGTTGAAGAAAGGAGCTCAGGGGCACTGTAATTCACAAACCTGCAGAGTTATAAATGACAGCTATCGTCCAAAAATATACTGAAGTAAGGCTGCCAAGAGGACTTGAAAGCGGGGCAGAATTGCAGGAAACCGATTTCAGGAGGTAGACTGGAATTGCATTGAAAGCATAGGAAAAGAGGCAGAACGTCCACAATGATGCACTTGGCCAAAAAGGGCATATGCGTTTTTTCCTGAATATATTCAGGAAAAAACGCATACGCCCTTTTTGGCCAACCAAGCAAGCTTGCAAAGGAAATCTGCACTACAATGAAGTCTCACTTCCCCCCGGTCAAAAGGGCCATCTGAAAAAAGTGTAAAATCCAGAAAGGCAGGACAGGCCATGGAGAACTGGGAGCCTTGTTATGCTGATGGGCGGGATGTAAATTGCCAACAGACACTCGGGAGAAGTGTATGGTGTTTCCTGAAACATGTAAAAAACAAAGCAACAGAGCCTAGGGCACTTCCACTTATGGTCCTATAGCTTAGGGAAATTAAAATCAAAAAGACACAGCCACCCCAAAGTTTGGGACGCCTCTGTTTACAAAAACCTCGTTTACAGTACAAGTTCAACATCGCAGAAAGTGAAAAATGGATAAAGAAGTTGTGGTATTTACTTACAAAGCAATATCACTCAGCAATGAAATCTATGTCATCAGGCCCTTAGCAGCACAATGAGTGGATTCAGGTACGATGATTCTAACTGAAATAAGTCACACAGAAAAAGAAATATCATAAGATATCACTAATACACAGAATGTAAACTTGGCTACACAGGAACTGAATTCCAAAACAGAACAGGGTCTCAAATTTAGAAAACCAACTTATGCTTGCTTAAGGGGAAAGGTGAGTTGGGGTGCTGCATAAAACCAGAGATTGAAATGAGCACAGATAAAGTTCCTTAAGCCAAATATGGAATAGACAAGAGCTACTCCTTGCTCAACAAAATGGACTAAACACCGCATATTAAACGCCTAAGAATGTACCTGACTAGTAAGTATCTTAAAACCTATGGATTGCTATGTCTCCAAAAGAGAATCAAGCATGTGTACAGGGGCATAAACGCAGCAGTGATAGGATTGGAGAGGTTCGGTGAGCAAATGAAGACCCTTTGAAGTCATATTGCATGGTACCCATTCCACGGGTTTCAACTAACCAGGTTTAAGGTATTCTTCCTTCAGCTAAAACATGCATGTGGAACCTAGAGTATGATCAACCATGTGATCGGGAGATATGTTCAAATATGTCTCAGTTTCGTACCCTGGTACTCGGGTGCAACATTCCAGACGCTTTACTAACACCCTCCCGACTTGGAGAGTCAGTCCCTTTAACCTCCTGTTTGGCCCAGTTTGCAATTTCTGCGGAAGATGAACAGGAATAGCGAGAACCAATGAGAGACTAGCTGGAGGTGTCTGGACGGGCAAATTTAACTCTCATTTCCCACCAGGAAGAGGAATTAACCAAAGGCTCAGCGTGCCGTGCCGGAACCAGATTAGGGCCTGAAGCCATCCTGCGGTGTTGCGGCCAGCTCAAAAGAAAGCGAGTTGAAGAAAGGAGCTCAGGGGCACTGTAATTCACAAACCTGCAGAGTTATAAATGACAGCTATCGTCCAAAAATATACTGAAGTAAGGCTGCCAAGAGGACTTGAAAGCGGGGCAGAATTGCAGGAAACCGATTTCAGGAGGTAGACTGGAATTGCATTGAAAGCATAGGAAAAGAGGCAGAACGTCCACAATGATGTACTTGGCCAAAAAGGGCGTATGCGTTTTTTCCTGAATATATTCAGGAAAAAACGCATACGCCCTTTTTGGCCAACCAAGCAAGCTTGCAAAGGAAATCTGCACTACAATGAAGTCTCACTTCCCCCCGGTCAAAAGGGCCATCTGAAAAAAGTGTAAAATCCAGAAAGGCAGGACAGGCCATGGAGAACTGGGAGCCTTGTTATGCTGATGGGCGGGATGTAAATTGCCAACAGACACTCGGGAGAAGTGTATGGTGTTTCCTGAAACATCTAAAAAACAAAGCAACAGAGCCTAGGGCACTTCCACTTATGGTCCTATAGCTTAGGGAAATTAAAATCAAAAAGACACAGCCACCCCAAAGTTTGGGACGCCTCTGTTTACAAGAACCTGGTTTACAGTACAAGTTCAACATCGCAGAAAGTGAAAAATGGATAAAGAAGTTGTGGTATTTACTTACAAAGCAATATCACTCAGCAATGAAATCTATGTCATCAGGCCCTTAGCAGCACAATGAGTGGATTCAGGTATGATGATTCTAACTGAAATAAGTCACACAGAAAAAGAAACATCATAAGATATCAGTAATACACGGAATGTAAACTTGGCTACACAGGAACTGAATTACAGAACAGAACAGGGTCTCAAATTTAGAAAACCAACTTATGCTTGCTTAAGGGGAAAGGTGAGTTGGGGTGCTGCATAAAACCAGAGATTGAAATGAGCACAGATAAAGTTCCTTAAGCCAAATATGGAATAGACAAGAGCTACCTCTTGCTCAACGAAATGGACTCAACACCGCATATTAAACGCCTAAGAATGTACCTGACTAGTAAGTATCTTAAAACCTATGGATTGCTATGTCTCCGAAAGAGAATCAAGCATGTGTACAGGGGCATAAACGCAGCAGTGATAGGATTGGAGAGGTTCGGTGAGCAAATGAAGACCCTTTGAAGTCATATTGCATGGTACCCATTCCACGGGTTTCAACTACCCAGGTTTAAGGTATTCTTCCTTCAGGTAAAACATGCATGTGGAACCTAGAGTATGATCAACCATGTGATCGGGAGACGTGTTCAAATATGTCTCAGTTTTCGTACCCTGGTACTCGGGTGCAACATTCCAGACGCTTTACTAACACCCTCCCGACTTGGAGAGTCAGTCCCTTTAACCTCCTGTTTGGCCCAGTTTGCAATTTCTGCGGAAGATGAACAGGAATAGCGAGAACCAATGAGAGACTAGCTGGAGGTGTCTGGACGGGCAAATTTAACTCTCATTTCCCACCAGGAAGAGGAATTAACCAAAGGCTCAGCGTGCCGTGCCGGAACCAGATTAGGGCCTGAAGCCATCCTGCGGTGTTGCGGCCAGCTCAAAAGAAAGCGAGTTGAAGAAAGGAGCTCAGGGGCACTGTAATTCACAAACCTGCAGAGTTATAAATGACAGCTATCGTCCAAAAATATACTGAAGTAAGGCTGCCAAGAGGACTTGAAAGCGGGGCAGAATTGCAGGAAACCGATTTCAGGAGGCAGACTGGAATTGCATTGAAAGCATAGGAAAAGAGGCAGAACGTCCACAATGATGCACTTGGCCAAAAAGGGCGTATGCGTTTTTTCCTGAATATATTCAGGAAAAAACGCATACGCCCTTTTTGGCCAACCAAGCAAGCTTGCAAAGGAAATCTGCACTACAATGAAGTCTCACTTCCCCCCGGTCAAAAGGGCCATCTGAAAAAAGTGTAAAATCCAGAAAGGCAGGACAGGCCATGGAGAACTGGGAGCCTTGTTATGCTGATGGGCGGGATGTAAATTGCCAACAGACACTCGGGAGAAGTGTATGGTGTTTCCTGAAACATCTAAAAAACAAAGCAACAGAGCCTAGGGCACTTCCACTTATGGTCCTATAGCTTAGGGAAATTAAAATCAAAAAGACACAGCCACCCCAAACATTGGGACGCCTCTGTTTACAAGAACCTCGTTTACAGTACAAGTTCAACATCGCAGAAAGTGAAAAATGGATAAAGAAGTTGTGGTATTTACTTACAAAGCAATATCACTCAGCAATGAAATCTATGTCATCAGGCCCTTAGCAGCACAATGAGTGGATTCAGGTATGATGATTCTAACTGAAATAAGTCACACAGAAAAAGAAACATCATAAGATATCAGTAATACACGGAATGTAAACTTGGCTACACAGGAACTGAATTACAGAACAGAACAGGGTCTCAAATTTAGAAAACCAACTTATGCTTGCTTAAGGGGAAAGGTGAGTTGGGGTGCTGCATAAAACCAGAGATTGAAATGAGCACAGATAAAGTTCCTTAAGCCAAATATGGAATAGACAAGAGCTACTCCTTGCTCAACGAAATGGACTCAACACCGCATATTAAATGCCTAACAATGTACCTGACTAGTAAGTATCTTAAAACCTATGGATTGCTATGTCTCCGAAAGAGAATCAAGCATGTGTACAGGGGCATAAACGCAGCAGTGATAGGATTGGAGAGGTTCGGTGAGCAAATGAAGACCCTTTGAAGTCATATTGCATGGTACCCATTCCACGGGTTTCAACTACCCAGGTTTAAGGTATTCTTCCTTCAGGTAAAACATGCATGTGGAACCTAGAGTATGATCAACCATGTGATCGGGAGACGTGTTCAAATATGTCTCAGTTTTCGTACCCTGGTACTCGGGTGCAACATTCCAGACGCTTTACTAACACCCTCCCGACTTGGAGAGTCAGTCCCTTTAACCTCCTGTTTGGCCCAGTTTGCAATTTCTGCGGAAGATGAACAGGAATAGCGAGAACCAATGAGAGACTAGCTGGAGGTGTCTGGACGGGCAAATTTAACTCTCATTTCCCACCAGGAAGAGGAATTAACCAAAGGCTCAGCGTGCCGTGCCGGAACCAGATTAGGGCCTGAAGCCATCCTGCGGTGTTGCGGCCAGCTCAAAAGAAAGCGAGTTGAAGAAAGGAGCTCAGGGGTACTGTAATTCACAAACCTGCAGAGTTATAAATGACAGCTATCGTCCAAAAATATACTGAAGTAAGGCTGCCAAGAGGACTTGAAAGCGGGGCAGAATTGCAGGAAACCGATTTCAGGAGGTAGACTGGAATTGCATTGAAAGCATAGGAAAAGAGGCAGAACGTCCACAATGATGCACTTGGCCAAAAAGGGCGTATGCGTTTTTTCCTGAATATATTCAGGAGAAAACGCATACGCCCTTTTTGGCCAACCAAGCAAGCTTGCAAAGGAAATCTGCACTACAATGAAGTCTCACTTCCCCCGGTCAAAAGGGCCATCTGAAAAAAGTGTAAAATCCAGAAAGGCAGGACAGGCCATGGAGAACTGGGAGCCTTGTTATGCTGATGGGCGGGATGTAAATTGCCAACAGACACTCGGGAGAAGTGTATGGTGTTTCCTGAAACATCTAAAAAACAAAGCAACAGAGCCTAGGGCACTTCCACTTATGGTCCTATAGCTTAGGGAAATTAAAATCAAAAAGACACAGCCACCCCAAAGTTTGGGACGCCTCTGTTTACAAGAACCTCGTTTACAGTACAAGTTCAACATCGCAGAAAGTGAAAAATGGATAAAGAAGTTGTGGTATTTACTTACAAAGCAATATCACTCAGCAATGAAATCTATGTCATCAGGCCCTTAGCAGCACAATGAGTGGATTCAGGTATGATGATTCTAACTGAAATAAGTCACACAGAAAAAGAAACATCATAAGATATCAGTAATACACGGAATGTAAACTTGGCTACACAGGAACTGAATTACAGAACAGAACAGGGTCTCAAATTTAGAAAACCAACTTATGCTTGCTTAAGGGGAAAGGTGAGTTGGGGTGCTGCATAAAACCAGAGATTGAAATGAGCACAGATAAAGTTCCTTAAGCCAAATATGGAATAGACAAGAGCTACTCCTTGCTCAATGAAATGGACTCAACACCGCATATTAAATGCCTAAGAATGTACCTGACTAGTAAGTATCTTAAAACCTATGGATTGCTATGTCTCCGAAAGAGAATCAAGCATGTGTACAGGGGCATAAACGCAGCAGTGATAGGATTGGAGAGGTTCGGTGAGCAAATAAATGAAGACCCTTTGAAGTCATATTGCATGGTACCCATTCCACGGGTTTCAACTACCCAGGTTTAAGGTATTCTTCCTTCAGGTAAAACATGCATGTGGAACCTAGAGTATGATCAACCATGTGATCGGGAGACGTGTTCAAATATGTCTCAGTTTTCGTACCCTGGTACTCGGGTGCAACATTCCAGACGCTTTACTAACACCCTCCCGACTTGGAGAGTCAGTCCCTTTAACCTCCTGTTTGGCCCAGTTTGCAATTTCTGCGGAAGATGAACAGGAATAGCGAGAACCAATGAGAGACTAGCTGGAGGTGTCTGGACGGGCAAATTTAACTCTCATTTCCCACCAGGAAGAGGAATTAACCAAAGGCTCAGCGTGCCGTGCCGGAACCAGATTAGGGCCTGAAGCCATCCTGCGGTGTTGCGGCCAGCTCAAAAGAAAGCGAGTTGAAGAAAGGAGCTCAGGGGCACTGTAATTCACAAACCTGCAGAGTTATAAATGACAGCTATCGTCCAAAAATATACTGAAGTAAGGCTGCCAAGAGGACTTGAAAGCGGGGCAGAATTGCAGGAAACCGATTTCAGGAGGTAGACTGGAATTGCATTGAAAGCATAGGAAAAGAGGCAGAACGTCCACAATGATGCACTTGGCCAAAAAGGGCGTATGCGTTTTTTCCTGAATATATTCAGGAAAAAACGCATACGCCCTTTTTGGCCAACCAAGCAAGCTTGCAAAGGAAATCTGCACTACAATGAAGTCTCACTTCCCCCCGGTCAAAAGGGCCATCTGAAAAAAGTGTAAAATCCAGAAAGGCAGGACAGGCCATGGAGAACTGGGAGCCTTGTTATGCTGATGGGCGGGATGTAAATTGCCAACAGACACTCGGGAGAAGTGTATGGTGTTTCCTGAAACATCTAAAAAACAAAGCAACAGAGCCTAGGGCACTTCCACTTATGGTCCTATAGCTTAGGGAAATTAAAATCAAAAAGACACAGCCACCCCAAAGTTTGGGACGCCTCTCTTTACAAGAACCTCGTTTACAGTACAAGTTCAACATCGCAGAAAGTGAAAAATGGATAAAGAAGTTGTGGTATTTACTTACAAAGCAATATCACTCAGCAATGAAATCTATGTCATCAGGCCCTTAGCAGCACAATGAGTGGATTCAGGTATGATGATTCTAACTGAAATAAGTCACACAGAAAAAGAAACATCATAAGATATCAGTAATACACGGAATGTAAACTTGGCTACACAGGAACTGAATTACAGAACAGAACAGGGTCTCAAATTTAGAAAACCAACTTATGCTTGCTTAAGGGTAAAGGTGAGTTGGGGTGCTGCATAAAACCAGAGATTGAAATGAGCACAGATAAAGTTCCTTAAGCCAAATATGGAATAGACAAGAGCTACCTCTTGCTCAACGAAATGGACTCAACACCGCATATTAAACGCCTAAGAATGTACCTGACTAGTAAGTATCTTAAAACCTATGGATTGCTATGTCTCCGAAAGAGAATCAAGCATGTGTACAGGGGCATAAACGCAGCAGTGATAGGATTGGAGAGGTTCGGTGAGCAAATGAAGACCCTTTGAAGTCATATTGCATGGTACCCATTCCACGGGTTTCAACTACCCAGGTTTAAGGTATTCTTCCTTCAGCTAAAACATGCATGTGGAACCTAGAGTATGATCAACCATGTGATCGGGAGACGTGTTCAAATATGTCTCAGTTTTCGTACCCTGGTACTCGGGTGCAACATTCCAGACGCTTTACTAACACCCTCCCGACTTGGAGAGTCAGTCCCTTTAACCTCCTGATTGGCCCAGTTTGCAATTTCTGCGGAAGATGAACAGGAATAGCGAGAACCAATGAGAGACTAGCTGGAGGTGTCTGGACGGGCAAATTTAACTCTCATTTCCCACCAGGAAGAGGAATTAACCAAAGGCTCAGCGTGCCGTGCCGGAACCAGATTAGGGCCTGAAGCCATCCTGCGGTGTTGCGGCCAGCTCAAAAGAAAGCGAGTTGAAGAAAGGAGCTCAGGGGCACTGTAATTCACAAACCTGCAGAGTTATAAATGACAGCTATCGTCCAAAAATATACTGAAGTAAGGCTGCCAAGAGGACTTGAAAGCGGGGCAGAATTGCAGGAAACCGATTTCAGGAGGCAGACTGGAATTGCATTGAAAGCATAGGAAAAGAGGCAGAACGTCCACCATGATGCACTTGGCCAAAAAGGGCGTATGCGTTTTTTCCTGAATATATTCAGGAAAAAACGCATACGCCCTTTTTGGCCTACCAAGCAAGCTTGCAAAGGAAATCTGCACTACAATGAAGTCTCACTTCCCCCCGGTCAAAAGGGCCATCTGAAAAAAGTGTAAAATCCAGAAAGGCAGGACAGGCCATGGAGAACTGGGAGCCTTGTTATGCTGATGGGCGGGATGTAAATTGCCAACAGACACTCGGGAGAAGTGTATGGTGTTTCCTGAAACATCTAAAAAACAAAGCAACAGAGCCTAGGGCACTTCCACTTATGGTCCTATAGCTTAGGGAAATTAAAATCAAAAAGACACAGCCACCCCAAAGTTTGGGACGCCTCTGTTTACAAGAACCTCGTTTACAGTACAAGTTCAACATCGCAGAAAGTGAAAAATGGATAAAGAAGTTGTGGTATTTACTTACAAAGCAATATCACTCAGCAATGAAATCTATGTCATCAGGCCCTTAGAAGCACAATGAATGGATTCAGGTATGATGATTCTAACTGAAATAAGTCACACAGAAAAAGAAACATCATAAGATATCAGTAATACACGGAATGTAAACTTGGCTACACAGGAACTGAATTACAGAACAGAACAGGGTCTCAAATTTAGAAAACCAACTTATGCTTGCTTAAGGGGAAAGGTGAGTTGGGGTGCTGCATAAAACCAGAGATTGAAATGAGCACAGATAAAGTTCCTTAAGCCAAATATGGAATAGACAAGAGCTACTCCTTGCTCAACGAAATGGACTCAACACCGCATATTAAACGCCTAAGAATGTACCTGACTAGTAAGTATCTTAAAACCTATGGATTGCTATGTCTCCGAAAGAGAATCAAGCATGTGTACAGGGGCATAAATGCAGCAGTGATAGGATTGGAGAGGTTCGGTGAGCAAATGAAGACCCTTTGAAGTCATATTGCATGGTACCCATTCCACGGGTTTCAACTACCCAGGTTTAAGGTATTCTTCCTTCAGCTAAAACATGCATGTGGAACCTAGAGTATGATCAACCATGTGATCGGGAGACGTGTTCAAATATGTCTCAGTTTTCGTACCCTGGTACTCGGGTGCAACATTCCAGACGCTTTACTAACACCCTCCCGACTTGGAGAGTCAGTCCCTTTAACCTCCTGTTTGGCCCAGTTTGCAATTTCTGTGGAAGATGAACAGGAATAGCGAGAACCAATGAGAGACTAGCTGGAGGTGTCTGGACGGGCAAATTTAACTCTCATTTCCCACCAGGAAGAGGAATTAACCAAAGGCTCAGCGTGCCGTGCCGGAACCAGATTAGGGCCTGAAGCCATCCTGCGGTGTTGCGGCCAGCTCAAAAGAAAGCGAGTTGAAGAAAGGAGCTCAGGGGCACTGTAATTCACAAACCTGCAGAGTTATAAATGACAGCTATCGTCCAAAAATATACTGAAGTAAGGCTGTCAAGAGGACTTGAAAGCGGGGCAGAATTGCAGGAAACCGATTTCAGGAGGCAGACTGGAATTGCATTGAAAGCATAGGAGAAGAGGCAGAACGTCCACAATGATGCACTTGGCCAAAAAGGGCGTATGCGTTTTTTCCTGAATATATTCAGGAAAAAACGCATATGCCCTTTTTGGCCAACCAAGCAAGCTTGCAAAGGAAATCTGCACTACAATGAAGTCTCACTTCCCCCCGGTCAAAAGGGCCATCTGAAAAAAGTGTAAAATCCAGAAAGGCAGGACAGGCCATGGAGAACTGGGAGCCTTGTTATGCTGATGGGCGGGATGTAAATTGCCAACAGACACTCGGGAGAAGTGTATGGTGTTTCCTGAAACATCTAAAAAACAAAGCAACAGAGCCTAGGGCACTTCCACTTATGGTCCTATAGCTTAGGGAAATTAAAATCAAAAAGACACAGCCACCCCAAAGTTTGGGACGCCTCTGTTTACAAGAACCTCGTTTACAGTACAAGTTCAACATCGCAGAAAGTGAAAAATGGATAAAGAAGTTGTGGTATTTACTTACAAAGCAATATCACTCAGCAATGAAATCTATGTCATCAGGCCCTTAGCAGCACAATGAGTGGATTCAGGTATGATGATTCTAACTGAAATAAGTCACACAGAAAAAGAAACATCATAAGATATCAGTAATACACGGAATGTAAACTTGGCTACACAGGAACTGAATTACAGAACAGAACAGGGTCTCAAATTTAGAAAACCAACTTATGCTTCCTTAAGGGTAAAGGTGAGTTGGGGTGCTGCATAAAACCAGAGATTGAAATGAGCACAGATAAAGTTCCTTAAGCCAAATATGGAATAGACAAGAGCTACCTCTTGCTCAACGAAATGGACTCAACACCGCATATTAAACGCCTAAGAATGTACCTGACTAGTAAGTATCTTAAAACCTATGGATTGCTATGTCTCCGAAAGAGAATCAAGCATGTGTACAGGGGCATAAACGCAGCAGTGATAGGATTGGAGAGGTTCGGTGAGCAAATGAAGACCCTTTGAAGTCATATTGCATGGTACCCATTCCACAGGTTTCAACTACCCAGGTTTAAGGTATTCTTCCTTCAGCTAAAACATGCATGTGGAACCTAGAGTATGATCAACCATGTGATCGGGAGACGTGTTCAAATATGTCTCAGTTTTCGTACCCTGGTACTCGGGTGCAACATTCCAGACGCTTTACTAACACCCTCCCGACTTGGAGAGTCAGTCCCTTTAACCTCCTGTTTGGCCCAGTTTGCAATTTCTGCGGAAGATGAACAGGAATAGCGAGAACCAATGAGAGACTAGCTGGAGGTGTCTGGACGGGCAAATTTAACTCTCATTTCCCACCAGGAAGAGGAATTAACCAAAGGCTCAGTGTGCCGTGCCGGAACCAGATTAGGGCCTGAAGCCATCCTGCGGTGTTGCGGCCAGCTCAAAAGAAAGCGAGTTGAAGAAAGGAGCTCAGGGGCACTGTAATTCACAAACCTGCAGAGTTATAAATGACAGCTATCGTCCAAAAATATACTGAAGTAAGGCTGCCAAGAGGACTTGAAAGCGGGGCAGAATTGCAGGAAACCGATTTCAGGAGGCAGACTGGAATTGCATTGAAAGCATAGGAGAAGAGGCAGAACGTCCACAATGATGCACTTGGCCAAAAAGGGCGTATGCGTTTTTTCCTGAATATATTCAGGAAAAAACGCATACGCCCTTTTTGGCCAACCAAGCAAGCTTGCAAAGGAAATCTGCACTACAATGAAGTCTCACTTCCCCCCGGTCAAAAGGGCCGTCTGAAAAAAGTGTAAAATCCAGAAAGGCAGGACAGGCCATGGAGAACTGGGAGCCTTGTTATGCTGATGGGCGGGATGTAAATTGCCAACAGACACTCGGGAGAAGTGTATGGTGTTTCCTGAAACATCTAAAAAACAAAGCAACAGAGCCTAGGGCACTTCCACTTATGGTCCTATAGCTTAGGGAAATTAAAATCAAAAAGACACAGCCACCCCAAAGTTTGGGACGCCTCTGTTTACAAGAACCTCGTGTACAGTACAAGTTCAACATCGCAGAAAGTGAAAAATGGATAAAGAAGTTGTGGTATTTACTTACAAAGCAATATCACTCAGCAATGAAATCTATGTCATCAGGCCCTTAGCAGCACAATGAGTGGATTCAGGTATGATGATTCTAACTGAAATAAGTCACACAGAAAAAGAAACATCATAAGATATCAGTAATACACGGAATGTAAACTTGGCTACACAGGAACTGAATTACAGAACAGAACAGGGTCTCAAATTTAGAAAACCAACTTATGCTTGCTTAAGGGTAAAGGTGAGTTGGGGTGCTGCATAAAACCAGAGATTGAAATGAGCACAGATAAAGTTCCTTAAGCCAAATATGGAATAGACAAGAGCTACCTCTTGCTCAACGAAATGGACTCAACACCGCATATTAAATGCCTAAGAATGTACCTGACTAGTAAGTATCTTAAAACCTATGGATTGCTATGTCTCCGAAAGAGAATCAAGCATGTGTACAGGGACATAAACACAGCAGTGATAGGATTGGAGAGGTTCGGTGAGCAAATGAAGACCCTTTGAAGTCATATTGCATGGTACCCATTCCACGGGTTTCAACTACCCAGGTTTAAGGTATTCTTCCTTCAGCTAACACATGCATGTGGAACCTAGAGTATGATCAACCATGTGATCGGGAGACGTGTTCAAATATGTCTCAGTTTTCGTACCCTGGTACTCGGGTGCAACATTCCAGACGCTTTACTAACACCCTCCCGACTTGGAGAGTCAGTCCCTTTAACCTCCTGTTTGGCCCAGTTTGCAATTTCTGCGGAAGATGAACAGGAATAGCGAGAACCAATGAGAGACTAGCTGGAGGTGTCTGGACGGGCAAATTTAACTCTCATTTCCCACCAGGAAGAGGAATTAACCAAAGGCTCAGCGTGCCGTGCCGGAACCAGATTAGGGCCTGAAGCCATCCTGCGGTGTTGCGGCCAGCTCAAAAGAAAGCGAGTTGAAGAAAGGAGCTCAGGGGCACTGTAATTCACAAACCTGCAGAGTTATAAATGACAGCTATCGTCCAAAAATATACTGAAGTAAGGCTGCCAAGAGGACTTGAAAGCGGGGCAGAATTGCAGGAAACCGATTTCAGGAGGCAGACTGGAATTGCATTGAAAGCATAGGAAAAGAGGCAGAACGTCCACAATGATGCACTTGGCCAAAAAGGGCGTATGCGTTTTTTCCTGAATATATTCAGGAAAAAACGCATACGCCCTTTTTGGCCAACCAAGCAAGCTTGCAAAGGAAATCTGCACTACAATGAAGTCTCACTTCCCCCCGGTCAAAAGGGCCATCTGAAAAAAGTGTAAAATCCAGAAAGGCAGGACAGGCCATGGAGAACTGGGAGCCTTGTTATGCTGATGGGCGGGATGTAAATTGCCAACAGACACTCGGGAGAAGTGTATGGTGTTTCCTGAAACATCTAAAAAACAAAGCAACAGAGCCTAGGGCACTTCCACTTATGGTCCTATAGCTTAGGGAAATTAAAATCAAAAAGACACAGCCACCCCAAAGTTTGGGACGCCTCTGTTTACAAGAACCTCGTGTACAGTACAAGTTCAACATCGCAGAAAGTGAAAAATGGATAAAGAAGTTGTGGTATTTACTTACAAAGCAATATCACTCAGCAATGAAATCTATGTCATCAGGCCCTTAGCAGCACAATGAGTGGATTCAGGTATGATGATTCTAACTGAAATAAGTCACACAGAAAAAGAAACATCATAAGATATCAGTAATACACGGAATGTAAACTTGGCTACACAGGAACTGAATTACAGAACAGAACAGGGTCTCAAATTTAGAAAACCAACTTATGCTTGCTTAAGGGGAAAGGTGAGTTGGGGTGCTGCATAAAACCAGAGATTGAAATGAGCACAGATAAAGTTCCTTAAGCCAAATATGGAATAGACAAGAGCTACTCCTTGCTCAACGAAATGGACTCAACACCGCATATTAAATGCCTAAGAATGTACCTGACTAGTAAGTATCTTAAAACCTATGGATTGCTATGTCTCCGAAAGAGAATCAAGCATGTGTACAGGGGCATAAACGCAGCAGTGATAGGATTGGAGAGGTTCGGTGAGCAAATGAAGACCCTTTGAAGTCATATTGCATGGTACCCATTCCACGGGTTTCAACTACCCAGGTTTAAGGTATTCTTCCTTCAGCTAAAACATGCATGTGGAACCTAGAGTATGATCAACCATGTGATCGGGAGACGTGTTCAAATATGTCTCAGTTTTCGTACCCTGGTACTCGGGTGCAACATTCCAGACGCTTTACTAACACCCTCCCGACTTGGAGAGTCAGTCCCTTTAACCTCCTGTTTGGCCCAGTTTGCAATTTCTGCGGAAGATGAACAGGAATAGCGAGAACCAATGAGAGACTAGCTGGAGGTGTCTGGACGGGCAAATTTAACTCTCATTTCCCACCAGGAAGAGGAATTAACCAAAGGCTCAGCGTGCCGTGCCGGAACCAGATTAGGGCCTGAAGCCATCCTGCGGTGTTGCGGCCAGCTCAAAAGAAAGCGAGTTGAAGAAAGGAGCTCAGGGGCACTGTAATTCACAAACCTGCAGAGTTATAAATGACAGCTATCGTCCAAAAATATACTGAAGTAAGGCTGCCAAGAGGACTTGAAAGCGGGGCAGAATTGCAGGAAACCGATTTCAGGAGGCACACTGGAATTGCATTGAAAGCATAGGAAAAGAGGCAGAACGTCCACAATGATGCACTTGGCCAAAAAGGGCGTATGCGTTTTTTCCTGAATATATTCAGGAAAAAACGCATACGCCCTTTTTGGCCAACCAAGCAAGCTTGCAAAGGAAATCTGCACTACAATGAAGTCTCACTTCCCCCCGGTCAAAAGGGCCATCTGAAAAAAGTGTAAAATCCACAAAGACAGGACAGGCCATGGAGAACTGGGAGCCTTGTTATGCTGATGGGCGGGATGTAAATTGCCAACAGACACTCGGGAGAAGTGTATGGTGTTTCCTGAAACATCTAAAAAACAAAGCAACAGAGCCTAGGGCACTTCCACTTATGGTCCTATAGCTTAGGGAAATTAAAATCAAAAAGACACAGCCACCCCAAAGTTTGGGACGCCTCTGTTTACAAGAACCTCGTGTACAGTACAAGTTCAACATCGCAGAAAGTGAAAAATGGATAAAGAAGTTGTGGTATTTACTTACAAAGCAATATCACTCAGCAATGAAATCTATGTCATCAGGCCCTTAGCAGCACAATGAGTGGATTCAGGTATGATGATTCTAACTGAAATAAGTCACACAGAAAAAGAAACATCATAAGATATCAGTAATACACGGAATGTAAACTTGGCTACACAGGAACTGAATTACAGAACAGAACAGGGTCTCAAATTTAGAAAACCAACTTATGCTTCCTTAAGGGTAAAGGTGAGTTGGGGTGCTGCATAAAACCAGAGATTGAAATGAGCACAGATAAAGTTCCTTAAGCCAAATATGGAATAGACAAGAGCTACCTCTTGCTCAACGAAATGGACTCAACACCGCATATTAAATGCCTAAGAATGTACCTGACTAGTAAGTATCTTAAAACCTATGGATTGCTATGTCTCCGAAAGAGAATCAAGCATGTGTACAGGGGCATAAACGCAGCAGTGATAGGATTGGAGAGGTTCGGTGAGCAAATGAAGACCCTTTGAAGTCATATTGCATGGTACCCATTCCACGGGTTTCAACTACCCAGGTTTAAGGTATTCTTCCTTCAGCTAAAACATGCATGTGGAACCTAGAGTATGATCAACCATGTGATCGGGAGACGTGTTCAAATATGTCTCAGTTTTCGTACCCTGGTACTCGGGTGCAACATTCCAGACGCTTTACTAACACCCTCCCGACTTGGAGAGTCAGTCCCTTTAACCTCCTGTTTGGCCCAGTTTGCAATTTCTGCGGAAGATGAACAGGAATAGCGAGAACCAATGAGAGACTAGCTGGAGGTGTCTGGACGGGCAAATTTAACTCTCATTTCCCACCAGGAAGAGGAATTAACCAAAGGCTCAGCGTGCCGTGCCGGAACCAGATTAGGGCCTGAAGCCATCCTGCGGTGTTGCGGCCAGCTCAAAAGAAAGCGAGTTGAAGAAAGGAGCTCAGGGGCACTGTAATTCACAAACCTGCAGAGTTATAAATGACAGCTATCGTCCAAAAATATACTGAAGTAAGGCTGCCAAGAGGACTTGAAAGCGGGGCAGAATTGCAGGAAACCGATTTCAGGAGGCAGACTGGAATTGCATTGAAAGCATAGGAGAAGAGGCAGAACGTCCACAATGATGCACTTGGCCAAAAAGGGCGTATGCGTTTTTTCCTGAATATATTCAGGAAAAAACGCATACGCCCTTTTTGGCCAACCAAGCAAGCTTGCAAAGGAAATCTGCACTACAATGAAGTCTCACTTCCCCCCGGTCAAAAGGGCCATCTGAAAAAAGTGTAAAATCCAGAAAGGCAGGACAGGCCATGGAGAACTGGGAGCCTTGTTATGCTGATGGGCGGGATGTAAATTGCCAACAGACACTCGGGAGAAGTGTATGGTGTTTCCTGAAACATCTAAAAAACAAAGCAACAGAGCCTAGGGCACTTCCACTTATGGTCCTATAGATTAGGGAAATTAAAATCAAAAAGACACAGCCACCCCAAAGTTTGGGACGCCTCTGTTTACAAGAACCTCGTGTACAGTACAAGTTCAACATCGCAGAAAGTGAAAAATGGATAAAGAAGTTGTGGTATTTACTTACAAAGCAATATCACTCAGCAATGAAATCTATGTCATCAGGCCCTTAGCAGCACAATGAGTGGATTCAGGTACGATGATTCTAACTGAAATAAGTCACACAGAAAAAGAAATATCATAAGATATCACTAATACACGGAATGTAAACTTGGCTACACAGGAACTGAATTCCAAAACAGAACAGGGTCTCAAATTTAGAAAACCAACTTATGCTTGCTTAAGGGGAAAGGTGAGTTGGGGTGCTGCATAAAACCAGAGATTGAAATGAGCACAGATAAAGTTCCTTAAGCCAAATATGGAATAGACAAGAGCTACTCCTTGCTCAACGAAATGGACTCAACACCGCATATTAAATGCCTAAGAATGTACCTGACTAGTAAGTATCTTAAAACCTATGGATTGCTATGTCTCCGAAAGAGAATCAAGCATGTGTACAGGGGCATAAACGCAGCAGTGATAGGATTGGAGAGGTTCGGTGAGCAAATGAAGACCCTTTGAAGTCATATTGCATGGTACCCATTCCACGGGTTTCAACTACCCAGGTTTAAGGTATTCTTCCTTCAGGTAAAACATGCATGTGGAACCTAGAGTATGATCAACCATGTGATCGGGAGACGTGTTCAAATATGTCTCAGTTTTCGTACCCTGGTACTCGGGTGCAACATTCCAGACGCTTTACTAACACCCTCCCGACTTGGAGAGTCAGTCCCTTTAACCTCCTGTTTGGCCCAGTTTGCAATTTCTGCGGAAGATGAACAGGAATAGCGAGAACCAATGAGAGACTAGCTGGAGGTGTCTGGACGGGCAAATTTAACTCTCATTTCCCACCAGGAAGAGGAATTAACCAAAGGCTCAGCGTGCCGTGCCGGAACCAGATTAGGGCCTGAAGCCATCCTGCGGTGTTGCGGCCAGCTCAAAAGAAAGCGAGTTGAAGAAAGGAGCTCAGGGGCACTGTAATTCACAAACCTGCAGAGTTATAAATGACAGCTATCGTCCAAAATTATACTGAAGTAAGGCTGCCAAGAGGACTTGAAAGCGGGGCAGAATTGCAGGAAACCGATTTCAGGAGGCACACTGGAATTGCATTGAAAGCATAGGAAAAGAGGCAGAACGTCCACAATGATGCACTTGGCCAAAAAGGGCGTATGCGTTTTTTCCTGAATATATTCAGGAAAAAACGCATACGCCCTTTCTGGCCAACCAAGCAAGCTTGCAAAGGAAATCTGCACTACAATGAAGTCTCACTTCCCCCCGGTCAAAAGGGCCATCTGAAAAAAGTGTAAAATCCAGAAAGGCAGGACAGGCCATGGAGAACTGGGAGCCTTGTTATGCTGATGGGCGGGATGTAAATTGCCAACAGACACTCGGGAGAAGTGTATGGTGTTTCCTGAAACATCTAAAAAACAAAGCAACAGAGCCTAGGGCACTTCCACTTATGGTCCTATAGCTTAGGGAAATTAAAATCAAAAAGACACAGCCACCCCAAAGTTTGGGACGCCTCTGTTTACAAGAACCTCGTGTACAGTACAAGTTCAACATCGCAGAAAGTGAAAAATGGATAAAGAAGTTGTGGTATTTACTTACAAAGCAATATCACTCAGCAATGAAATCTATGTCATCAGGCCCTTAGCAGCACAATGAGTGGATTCAGGTATGATGATTCTAACTGAAATAAGTCACACAGAAAAAGAAACATCATAAGATATCAGTAATACACGGAATGTAAACTTGGCTACACAGGAACTGAATTACAGAACAGAACAGGGTCTCAAATTTAGAAAACCAACTTATGCTTGCTTAAGGGGAAAGGTGAGTTGGGGTGCTGCATAAAACCAGAGATTGAAATGAGCACAGATAAAGTTCCTTAAGCCAAATATGGAATAGACAAGAGCTACTCCTTGCTCAACGAAATGGACTCAACACCGCATATTAAATGCCTAAGAATGTACCTGACTAGTAAGTATCTTAAAACCTATGGATTGCTATGTCTCCGAAAGAGAATCAAGCATGTGTACAGGGGCATAAACGCAGCAGTGATAGGATTGGAGAGGTTCGGTGAGCAAATGAAGACCCTTTGAAGTCATATTGCATGGTACCCATTCCACAGGTTTCAACTACCCAGGTTTAAGGTATTCTTCCTTCAGCTAAAACATGCATGTGGAACCTAGAGTATGATCAACCATGTGATCGGGAGACGTGTTCAAATATGTCTCAGTTTTCGTACCCTGGTACTCGGGTGCAACATTCCAGACGCTTTACTAACACCCTCCCGACTTGGAGAGTCAGTCCCTTTAACCTCCTGTTTGGCCCAGTTTGCAATTTCTGCGGAAGATGAACAGGAATAGCGAGAACCAATGAGAGACTAGCTGGAGGTGTCTGGACGGGCAAATTTAACTCTCATTTCCCACCAGGAAGAGGAATTAACCAAAGGCTCAGCATGCCGTGCCGGAACCAGATTAGGGCCTGAAGCCATTCTGCGCTGTTGCGGCCAGGTCACAAGAAAGCGAGTTGAAGAAAGGAGCTCAGGGGCACTGTAATTCACAAACCTGCAGAGTTATAAATGACAGCTATCGTCCAAAAATATACTGAAGTAAGGCTGCCAAGAGGACTTGAAAGCGGGGCAGAATTGCAGGAAACCGATTTCAGGAGGTAGACTGGAATTGCATTGAAAGCATAGGAAAAGAGGCAGAACGTCCACAATGATGCACTTGGCCAAAAAGGGCGTATGCGTTTTTTCCTGAATATATTCAGGAAAAAACGCATACGCCCTTTTTGGCCAACCAAGCAAGCTTGCAAAGGAAATCTGCACTACAATGAAGTCTCACTTCCCCCCGGTCAAAAGGGCCATCTGAAAAAAGTGTAAAATCCAGAAAGGCAGGACAGGCCATGGAGAACTGGGAGCCTTGTTATGCTGATGGGCGGGATGTAAATTGCCAACAGACACTCGGGAGAAGTGTATGGTGTTTCCTGAAACATCTAAAAAACAAAGCAACAGAGCCTAGGGCACTTCCACTTATGGTCCTATAGCTTAGGGAAATTAAAATCAAAAAGACACAGCCACCCCAACATTGGGACGCCTCTGTTTACAAGAACCTCGTTTACAGTACAATTTCAACATCGCAGAAAGTGAAAAATGGATAAAGAAGTTGTGGTATTTACTTACAAAGCAATATCACTCAGCAATGAAATCTATGTCATCAGGCCCTTAGCAGCACAATGAGTGGATTCAGGTATGATGATTCTAACTGAAATAAGTCACACAGAAAAAGAAACATCATAAGATATCAGTAATACACGGAATGTAAACTTGGCTACACAGGAACTGAATTACAGAACAGAACAGGGTCTCAAATTTAGAAAACCAACTTATGCTTGCTTAAGGGTAAAGGTGAGTTGGGGTGCTGCATAAAACCAGAGATTGAAATGAACACAGATAAAGTTCCTTAAGCCAAATATGGAATAGACAAGAGCTACTCCTTGCTCAACGAAATGGACTCAACACCGCATATTAAATGCCTAAGAATGTACCTGACTAGTAAGTATCTTAAAACCTATGGATTGCTATGTCTCCGAAAGAGAATCAAGCATGTGTACAGGGGCATAAACGCAGCAGTGATAGGATTGGAGAGGTTCGGTGAGCAAATGAAGACCCTTTGAAGTCATATTGCATGGTACCCATTCCACGGGTTTCAACTACCCAGGTTTAAGGTATTCTTCCTTCAGCTAAAACATGCATGTGGAACCTAGAGTATGATCAACCATGTGATCGGGAGACGTGTTCAAATATGTCTCAGTTTTCGTACCCTGGTACTCGGGTGCAACATTCCAGACGCTTTACTAACACCCTCCCGACTTGGAGAGTCAGTCCCTTTAACCTCCTGTTTGGCCCAGTTTGCAATTTCTGCGGAAGATGAACAGGAATAGCGAGAACCAATGAGAGACTAGCTGGAGGTGTCTGGACGGGCAAATTTAACTCTCATTTCCCACCAGGAAGAAGAATTAACCAAAGGCTCAGCGTGCCGTGCCGGAACCAGATTAGGGCCTGAAGCCATCCTGCGGTGTTGCGGCCAGCTCAAAAGAAAGCGAGTTGAAGAAAGGAGCTCAGGGGCACTGTAATTCACAAACCTGCAGAGTTATAAATGACAGCTATCGTCCAAAAATATACTGAAGTAAGGCTGCCAAGAGGACTTGAAAGCGGGGCAGAATTGCAGGAAACCGATTTCAGGAGGCAGACTGGAATTGCATTGAAAGCATAGGAAAAGAGGCAGAACGTCCACAATGATGCACTTGGCCAAAAAGGGCGTATGCGTTTTTTCCTGAATATATTCAGGAAAAAACGCATACGCCCTTTTTGGCCAACCAAGCAAGCTTGCAAAGGAAATCTGCACTACAATGAAGTCTCACTTCCCCCCGGTCAAAAGGGCCATCTGAAAAAAGTGTAAAATCCAGAACGACAGGACAGGCCATGGAGAACTGGGAGCCTTGTTATGCTGATGGGCGGGATGTAAATTGCCAACAGACACTCGGGAGAAGTGTATGGTGTTTCCTGAAACATCTAAAAAACAAAGCAACAGAGCCTAGGGCACTTCCACTTATGGTCCTATAGCTTAGGGAAATTAAAATCAAAAAGACACAGCCACCCCAAAGTTTGGGACGCCTCTATTTACAAGAACCTCGTTTACAGTACAAGTTCAACATCGCAGAAAGTGAAAAATGGATAAAGAAGTTGTGGTATTTACTTACAAAGCAATATCACTCAGCAATGAAATCTATGTCATCAGGCCCTTAGCAGCACAATGAGTGGATTCAGGTATGATGATTCTAACTGAAATAAGTCACACAGAAAAAGAAACATCATAAGATATCAGTAATACACGGAATGTAAACTTGGCTACACAGGAACTGAATTACAGAACAGAACAGGGTCTCAAATTTAGAAAACCAACTTATGCTTCCTTAAGGGTAAAGGTGAGTTGGGGTGCTGCATAAAACCAGAGATTGAAATGAGCACAGATAAAGTTCCTTAAGCCAAATATGGAATAGACAAGAGCTACCTCTTGCTCAACGAAATGGACTCAACACCGCATATTAAATGCCTAAGAATGTACCTGACTAGTAAGTATCTTAAAACCTATGGATTGCTATGTCTCCGAAAGAGAATCAAGCATGTGTACAGGGGCATAAACGCAGCAGTGATAGGATTGGAGAGGTTCGGTGAGCAAATGAAGACCCTTTGAAGTCATATTGCATGGTACCCATTCCACAGGTTTCAACTACCCAGGTTTAAGGTATTCTTCCTTCAGCTAAAACATGCATGTGGAACCTAGAGTATGATCAACCATGTGATCGGGAGACGTGTTCAAATATGTCTCAGTTTTCGTACCCTGGTACTCGGGTGCAACATTCCAGACGCTTTACTAACACCCTCCCGACTTGGAGAGTCAGTCCCTTTAACCTCCTGTTTGGCCCAGTTTGCAATTTCTGCGGAAGATGAACAGGAATAGCGAGAACCAATGAGAGACTAGCTGGAGGTGTCTGGACGGGCAAATTTAACTCTCATTTCCCACCAGGAAGAGGAATTAACCAAAGGCTCAGCGTGCCGTGCCGGAACCAGATTAGGGCCTGAAGCCATTCTGCGCTGTTGCGGCCAGGTCACAAGAAAGCGAGTTGAAGAAAGGAGCTCAGGGGCACTGTAATTCACAAACCTGCAGAGTTATAAATGACAGCTATCGTCCAAAAATATACTGAAGTAAGGCTGCCAAGAGGACTTGAAAGCGGGGCAGAATTGCAGGAAACCGATTTCAGGAGGTAGACTGGAATTGCATTGAAAGCATAGGAAAAGAGGCAGAACGTCCACC
The DNA here is from genome assembly GCF_039906515.1 of Pseudorca crassidens. NCBI lineage: Eukaryota > Metazoa > Chordata > Mammalia > Artiodactyla > Delphinidae > Pseudorca > Pseudorca crassidens. Next base: position 591,425 of record NW_027136309.1, read on the forward strand.
ATGATGCACTTGGCCAAAAAGGGCGTATGCGTTTTTTCCTGAATATATTCAGGAAAAAACGCATACGCCCTTTTTGGCCAACCAAGCAAGCTTGCAAAGGAAATCTGCACTACAATGAAGTCTCACTTCCCCCCGGTCAAAAGGGCCATCTGAAAAAAGTGTAAAATCCAGAAAGGCAGGACAGGCCATGGAGAACTGGGAGCCTTGTTATGCTGATGGGCGGGATGTAAATTGCCAACAGACACTCGGGAGAAGTGTATGGTGTTTCCTGAAACATCTAAAAAACAAAGCAACAGAGCCTAGGGCACTTCCACTTATGGTCCTATAGCTTAGGGAAATTAAAATCAAAAAGACACAGCCACCCCAAAGTTTGGGACGCCTCTCTTTACAAGAACCTCGTTTACAGTACAAGTTCAACATCGCAGAAAGTGAAAAATGGATAAAGAAGTTGTGGTATTTACTTACAAAGCAATATCACTCAGCAATGAAATCTATGTCATCAGGCCCTTAGCAGCACAATGAATGGATTCAGGTATGATGATTCTAACTGAAATAAGTCACACAGAAAAAGAAACATCATAAGATATCAGTAATACACGGAATGTAAACTTGGCTACACAGGAACTGAATTACAGAACAGAACAGGGTCTCAAATTTAGAAAACCAACTTATGCTTGCTTAAGGGTAAAGGTGAGTTGGGGTGCTGCATAAAACCAGAGATTGAAATGAGCACAGATAAAGTTCCTTAAGCCAAATATGGAATAGACAAGAGCTACTCCTTGCTCAACGAAATGGACTCAACACCGCATATTAAACGCCTAAGAATGTACCTGACTAGTAAGTATCTTAAAACCTATGGATTGCTATGTCTCTGAAAGAGAATCAAGCATGTGTACAGGGGCATAAACGCAGCAGTGATAGGATTGGAGAGGTTCGGTGAGCAAATGAAGACCCTTTGAAGTCATATTGCATGGTACCCATTCCACGGGTTTCAACTACCCAGGTTTAAGGTATTCTTCCTTCAGCTAAAACATGCATGTGGAACCTAGAGTATGATCAACCATGTGATCGGGAGACGTGTTCAAATATGTCTCAGTTTTCGTTCCCTGGTACTCGGGTGCAACATTCCAGACGCTTTACTAACACCCTCCCGACTTGGAGAGTCAGGCCCTTTAACCTCCTGTTTGGCCCAGTTTGCAATTTCTGCGGAAGATGAACAGGAATAGCGAGAACCAATGAGAGACTAGCTGGAGGTGTCTGGACGGGCAAATTTAACTCTCATTTCCCACCAGGAAGAGGAATTAACCAAAGGCTCAGCGTGCCGTGCCGGAACCAGATTAGGGCCTGAAGCCATCCTGCGGTGTTGCGGCCAGCTCAAAAGAAAGCGAGTTGAAGAAAGGAGCTCAGGGGCACTGTAATTCACAAACCTGCAGAGTTATAAATGACAGCTATCGTCCAAAAATATACTGAAGTAAGGCTGCCAAGAGGACTTGAAAGCGGGGCAGAATTGCAGGAAACCGATTTCAGGAGGCAGACTGGAATTGCATTGAAAGCATAGGAAAAGAGGCAGAACGTCCACAATGATGCACTTGGCCAAAAAGGGCGTATGCGTTTTTTCCTGAATATATTCAGGAAAAAACGCATACGCCCTTTTTGGCCAACCAAGCAAGCTTGCAAAGGAAATCTGCACTACAATGAAGTCTCACTTCCCCCCGGTCAAAAGGGCCATCTGAAAAAAGTGTAAAATCCAGAAAGGCAGGACAGGCCATGGAGAACTGGGAGCCTTGTTATGCTGATGGGCGGGATGTAAATTGCCAACAGACACTCGGGAGAAGTGTATGGTGTTTCCTGAAACATCTAAAAAACAAAGCAACAGAGCCTAGGGCACTTCCACTTATGGTCCTATAGCTTAGGGAAATTAAAATCAAAAAGACACAGCCACCCCAACATTGGGACGCCTCTGTTTACAAGAACCTCGTTTACAGTACAAGTTCAACATCGCAGAAAGTGAAAAATGGATAAAGAAGTTGTGGTATTTACTTACAAAGCAATATCACTCAGCAATGAAATCTATGTCATCAGGCCCTTAGCAGCACAATGAGTGGATTCAGGTATGATGATTCTAACTGAAATAAGTCACACAGAAAAAGAAACATCATAAGATATCAGTAATACACGGAATGTAAACTTGGCTACACAGGAACTGAATTACAGAACAGAACAGGGTCTCAAATTTAGAAAACCAACTTATGCTTGCTTAAGGGGAAAGGTGAGTTGGGGTGCTGCATAAAACCAGAGATTGAAATGAGCACAGATAAAGTTCCTTAAGCCAAATATGGAATAGACAAGAGCTACTCCTTGCTCAACGAAATGGACTCAACACCGCATATTAAACGCCTAAGAATGTACCTGACTAGTAAGTATCTTAAAACCTATGGATTGCTATGTCTCTGAAAGAGAATCAAGCATGTGTACAGGGGCATAAACGCAGCAGTGATAGGATTGGAGAGGTTCGGTGAGCAAATGAAGACCCTTTGAAGTCATATTGCATGGTACCCATTCCACGGGTTTCAACTACCCAGGTTTAAGGTATTCTTCCTTCAGCTAAAACATGCATGTGGAACCTAGAGTATGATCAACCATGTGATCGGGAGACGTGTTCAAATATGTCTCAGTTTTCGTTCCCTGGTACTCGGGTGCAACATTCCAGACGCTTTACTAACACCCTCCCGACTTGGAGAGTCAGGCCCTTTAACCTCCTGTTTGGCCCAGTTTGCAATTTCTGCGGAAGATGAACAGGAATAGCGAGAACCAATGAGAGACTAGCTGGAGGTGTCTGGACGGGCAAATTTAACTCTCATTTCCCACCAGGAAGAGGAATTAACCAAAGGCTCAGCGTGCCGTGCCGGAACCAGATTAGGGCCTGAAGCCATCCTGCGGTGTTGCGGCCAGCTCAAAAGAAAGCGAGTTGAAGAAAGGAGCTCAGGGGCACTGTAATTCACAAACCTGCAGAGTTATAAATGACAGCTATCGTCCAAAAATATACTGAAGTAAGGCTGCCAAGAGGACTTGAAAGCGGGGCAGAATTGCAGGAAACCGATTTCAGGAGGTAGACTGGAATTGCATTGAAAGCATAGGAAAAGAGGCAGAACGTCCACAATGATGCACTTGGCCAAAAAGGGCGTATGCGTTTTTTCCTGAATATATTCAGGAAAAAACGCATACGCCCTTTTTGGCCAACCAAGCAAGCTTGCAAAGGAAATCTGCACTACAATGAAGTCTCACTTCCCCCCGGTCAAAAGGGCCATCTGAAAAAAGTGTAAAATCCAGAAAGGCAGGACAGGCCATGGAGAACTGGGAGCCTTGTTATGCTGATGGGCGGGATGTAAATTGCCAACAGACACTCGGGAGAAGTGTATGGTGTTTCCTGAAACATCTAAAAAACAAAGCAACAGAGCCTAGGGCACTTCCACTTATGGTCCTATAGCTTAGGGAAATTAAAATCAAAAAGACACAGCCACCCCAAAGTTTGGGACGCCTCTGTTTACAAGAACCTCGTTTACAGTACAAGTTCAACATCGCAGAAAGTGAAAAATGGATAAAGAAGTTGTGGTATTTACTTACAAAGCAATATCACTCAGCAATGAAATCTATGTCATCAGGCCCTTAGCAGCACAATGAGTGGATTCAGGTATGATGATTCTAACTGAAATAAGTCACACAGAAAAAGAAACATCATAAGATATCAGTAATACACGGAATGTAAACTTGGCTACACAGGAACTGAATTACAGAACAGAACAGGGTCTCAAATTTAGAAAACCAACTTATGCTTGCTTAAGGGGAAAGGTGAGTTGGGGTGCTGCATAAAACCAGAGATTGAAATGAGCACAGATAAAGTTCCTTAAGCCAAATATGGAATAGACAAGAGCTACTCCTTGCTCAACGAAATGGACTCAACACCGCATATTAAATGCCTAAGAATGTACCTGACTAGTAAGTATCTTAAAACCTATGGATTGCTATGTCTCCGAAAGAGAATCAAGCATGTGTACAGGGGCATAAACGCAGCAGTGATAGGATTGGAGAGGTTCGGTGAGCAAATGAAGACCCTCTGAAGTCATATTGCATGGTACCCATTCCACGGGTTTCAACTACCCAGGTTTAAGGTATTCTTCCTTCAGCTAAAACATGCATGTGGAACCTAGAGTATGATCAACCATGTGATCGGGAGACGTGTTCAAATATGTCTCAGTTTTCGTACCCTGGTACTCGGGTGCAACATTCCAGACGCTTTACTAACACCCTCCCGACTTGGAGAGTCAGTCCCTTTAACCTCCTGTTTGGCCCAGTTTGCAATTTCTGCGGAAGATGAACAGGAATAGCGAGAACCAATGAGAGACTAGCTGGAGGTGTCTGGACGGGCAAATTTAACTCTCATTTCCCACCAGGAAGAGGAATTAACCAAAGGCTCAGCGTGCCGTGCCGGAACCAGATTAGGGCCTGAAGCCATCCTGCGGTGTTGCGGCCAGCTCAAAAGAAAGCGAGTTGAAGAAAGGAGCTCAGGGGCACTGTAATTCACAAACCTGCAGAGTTATAAATGACAGCTATCGTCCAAAAATATACTGAAGTAAGGCTGCCAAGAGGACTTGAAAGCGGGGCAGAATTGCAGGAAACCGATTTCAGGAGGTAGACTGGAATTGCATTGAAAGCATAGGAAAAGAGGCAGAACGTCCACCATGATGCACTTGGCCAAAAAGGGCGTATGCGTTTTTTCCTGAATATATTCAGGAAAAAACGCATACGCCCTTTTTGGCCAACCAAGCAAGCTTGCAAAGGAAATCTGCACTACACTGAAGTCTCACTTCCCCCCGGTCAAAAGGGCCATCTGAAAAATGTGTAAAATCCAGAAAGACAGGACAGGCCATGGAGAACTGGGAGCCTTGTTATGCTGATGGGCGGGATGTAAATTGCCAACAGACACTCGGGAGAAGTGTATGGTGTTTCCTGAAACATCTAAAAAACAAAGCAACAGAGCCTAGGGCACTTCCACTTATGGTCCTATAGTTAGGGAAATTAAAATCAAAAAGACACAGCCACCCCAAACATTGGGACGCCTCTGTTTACAAGAACCTCGTTTACAGTACAAGTTCAACATCGCAGAAAGTGAAAAATGGATAAAGAAGTTGTGGTATTTACTTACAAAGCAATATCACTCAGCAATGAAATCTATGTCATCAGGCCCTTAGCAGCACAATGAGTGGATTCAGGTATGATGATTCTAACTGAAATAAGTCACACAGAAAAAGAAACATCATAAGATATCAGTAATACACGGAATGTAAACTTGGCTACACAGGAACTGAATTACAGAACAGAACATGGTCTCAAATTTAGAAAACCAACTTATGCTTGCTTAAGGGGAAAGGTGAGTTGGGGTGCTGCATAAAACCAGAGATTGAAATGAGCACAGATAAAGTTCCTTAAGCCAAATATGGAATAGACAAGAGCTACTCCTTGCTCAACGAAATGGACTCAACACCGCATATTAAATGCCTAAGAATGTACCTGACTAGTAAGTATCTTAAAACCTATGGATTGCTATGTCTCCGAAAGAGAATCAAGCATGTGTACAGGGGCATAAACGCAGCAGTGATAGGATTGGAGAGGTTCGGTGAGCAAATGAAGACCCTCTGAAGTCATATTGCATGGTACCCATTCCACGGGTTTCAACTACCCAGGTTTAAGGTATTCTTCCTTCAGCTAAAACATGCATGTGGAACCTAGAGTATGATCAACCATGTGATCGGGAGACGTGTTCAAATATGTCTCAGTTTTCGTACCCTGGTACTCGGGTGCAACATTCCAGACGCTTTACTAACACCCTCCCGACTTGGAGAGTCAGTCCCTTTAACCTCCTGTTTGGCCCAGTTTGCAATTTCTGCGGAAGATGAACAGGAATAGCGAGAACCAATGAGAGACTAGCTGGAGGTGTCTGGACGGGCAAATTTAACTCTCATTTCCCACCAGGAAGAGGAATTAACCAAAGGCTCAGCGTGCCGTGCCGGAACCAGATTAGGGCCTGAAGCCATCCTGCGGTGTTGCGGCCAGCTCAAAAGAAAGCGAGTTGAAGAAAGGAGCTCAGGGGCACTGTAATTCACAAACCTGCAGAGTTATAAATGACAGCTATCGTCCAAAAATATACTGAAGTAAGGCTGCCAAGAGGACTTGAAAGCGGGGCAGAATTGCAGGAAACCGATTTCAGGAGGCAGACTGGAATTGCATTGAAAGCATAGGAAAAGAGGCAGAACGTCCACAATGATGCACTTGGCCAAAAAGGGCGTATGCGTTTTTTCCTGAATATATTCAGGAAAAAACGCATACGCCCTTTTTGGCCAACCAAGCAAGCTTGCAAAGGAAATCTGCACTACAATGAAGTCTCACTTCCCCCCGGTCAAAAGGGCCATCTGAAAAAAGTGTAAAATCCAGAAAGGCAGGACAGGCCATGGAGAACTGGGAGCCTTGTTATGCTGATGGGCGGGATGTAAATTGCCAACAGACACTCGGGAGAAGTGTATGGTGTTTCCTGAAACATCTAAAAAACAAAGCAACAGAGCCTAGGGCACTTCCACTTATGGTCCTATAGCTTAGGGAAATTAAAATCAAAAAGACACAGCCACCCCAAACATTGGGATGCCTCTGTTTACAAGAACCTCGTTTACAGTACAAGTTCAACATCGCAGAAAGTGAAAAATGGATAAAGAAGTTGTGGTATTTACTTACAAAGCAATATCACTCAGCAATGAAATCTATGTCATCAGGCCCTTAGCAGCACAATGAGTGGATTCAGGTATGATGATTCTAACTGAAATAAGTCACACAGAAAAAGAAACATCATAAGATATCAGTAATACACGGAATGTAAACTTGGCTACACAGGAACTGAATTACAGAACAGAACAGGGTCTCAAATTTAGAAAACCAACTTATGCTTGCTTAAGGGGAAAGGTGAGTTGGGGTGCTGCATAAAACCAGAGATTGAAATGAGCACAGATAAAGTTCCTTAAGCCAAATATGGAATAGACAAGAGCTACTCCTTGCTCAACGAAATGGACTCAACACCGCATATTAAATGCCTAAGAATGTACCTGACTAGTAAGTATCTTAAAACCTATGGATTGCTATGTCTCCGAAAGAGAATCAAGCATGTGTACAGGGGCATAAACGCAGCAGTGATAGGATTGGAGAGGTTCGGTGAGCAAATGAAGACCCTCTGAAGTCATATTGCATGGTACCCATTCCACGGGTTTCAACTACCCAGGTTTAAGGTATTCTTCCTTCAGCTAAAACATGCATGTGGAACCTAGAGTATGATCAACCATGTGATCGGGAGACGTGTTCAAATATGTCTCAGTTTTCGTACCCTGGTACTCGGGTGCAACATTCCAGACGCTTTACTAACACCCTCCCGACTTGGAGAGTCAGTCCCTTTAACCTCCTGTTTGGCCCAGTTTGCAATTTCTGCGGAAGATGAACAGGAATAGCGAGAACCAATGAGAGACTAGCTGGAGGTGTCTGGACGGGCAAATTTAACTCTCATTTCCCACCAGGAAGAGGAATTAACCAAAGGCTCAGCGTGCCGTGCCGGAACCAGATTAGGGCCTGAAGCCATCCTGCGGTGTTGCGGCCAGCTCAAAAGAAAGCGAGTTGAAGAAAGGAGCTCAGGGGCACTGTAATTCACAAACCTGCAGAGTTATAAATGACAGCTATCGTCCAAAAATATACTGAAGTAAGGCTGCCAAGAGGACTTGAAAGCGGGGCAGAATTGCAGGAAACCGATTTCAGGAGGTAGACTGGAATTGCATTGAAAGCATAGGAAAAGAGGCAGAACGTCCACCATGATGCACTTGGCCAAAAAGGGCATATGCGTTTTTTCCTGAATATATTCAGGAAAAAACGCATACGCCCTTTTTGGCCAACCAAGCAAGCTTGCAAAGGAAATCTGCACTACACTGAAGTCTCACTTCCCCCCGTTCAAAAGGGCCATCTGAAAAATGTGTAAAATCCAGAAAGACAGGACAGGCCATGGAGAACTGGGAGCCTTGTTATGCTGATGGGCGGGATGTAAATTGCCAACAGACACTCGGGAGAAGTGTATGGTGTTTCCTGAAACATCTAAAAAACAAAGCAACAGAGCCTAGGGCACTTCCACTTATGGTCCTATAGTTAGGGAAATTAAAATCAAAAAGACACAGCCACCCCAAACATTGGGACGCCTCTGTTTACAAGAACCTCGTTTACAGTACAAGTTCAACATCGCAGAAAGTGAAAAATGGATAAAGAAGTTGTGGTATTTACTTACAAAGCAATATCACTCAGCAATGAAATCTATGTCATCAGGCCCTTAGCAGCACAATGAGTGGATTCAGGTATGATGATTCTAACTGAAATAAGTCACACAGAAAAAGAAACATCATAAGATATCAGTAATACACGGAATGTAAACTTGGCTACACAGGAACTGAATTACAGAACAGAACAGGGTCTCAAATTTAGAAAACCAACTTATGCTTGCTTAAGGGGAAAGGTGAGTTGGGGTGCTGCATAAAACCAGAGATTGAAATGAGCACAGATAAAGTTCCTTAAGCCAAATATGGAATAGACAAGAGCTACTCCTTGCTCAACGAAATGGACTCAACACCGCATATTAAATGCCTAAGAATGTACCTGACTAGTAAGTATCTTAAAACCTATGGATTGCTATGTCTCCGAAAGAGAATCAAGCATGTGTACAGGGGCATAAACGCAGCAGTGATAGGATTGGAGAGGTTCGGTGAGCAAATGAAGACCCTCTGAAGTCATATTGCATGGTACCCATTCCACGGGTTTCAACTACCCAGGTTTAAGGTATTCTTCCTTCAGCTAAAACATGCATGTGGAACCTAGAGTATGATCAACCATGTGATCGGGAGACGTGTTCAAATATGTCTCAGTTTTCGTACCCTGGTACTCGGGTGCAACATTCCAGACGCTTTACTAACACCCTCCCGACTTGGAGAGTCAGTCCCTTTAACCTCCTGTTTGGCCCAGTTTGCAATTTCTGCGGAAGATGAACAGGAATAGCGAGAACCAATGAGAGACTAGCTGGAGGTGTCTGGACGGGCAAATTTAACTCTCATTTCCCACCAGGAAGAGGAATTAACCAAAGGCTCAGCGTGCCGTGCCGGAACCAGATTAGGGCCTGAAGCCATCCTGCGGTGTTGCGGCCAGCTCAAAAGAAAGCGAGTTGAAGAAAGGAGCTCAGGGGCACTGTAATTCACAAACCTGCAGAGTTATAAATGACAGCTATCGTCCAAAAATATACTGAAGTAAGGCTGCCAAGAGGACTTGAAAGCGGGGCAGAATTGCAGGAAACCGATTTCAGGAGGTAGACTGGAATTGCATTGAAAGCATAGGAAAAGAGGCAGAACGTCCACAATGATGCACTTGGCCAAAAAGGGCGTATGCGTTTTTTCCTGAATATATTCAGGAAAAAACGCATACGCCCTTTTTGGCCAACCAAGCAAGCTTGCAAAGGAAATCTGCACTACAATGAAGTCTCACTTCCCCCCGGTCAAAAGGGCCATCTGAAAAAAGTGTAAAATCCAGAAAGGCAGGACAGGCCATGGAGAACTGGGAGCCTTGTTATGCTGATGGGCGGGATGTAAATTGCCAACAGACACTCGGGAGAAGTGTATGGTGTTTCCTGAAACATCTAAAAAACAAAGCAACAGAGCCTAGGGCACTTCCACTTATGGTCCTATAGCTTAGGGAAATTAAAATCAAAAAGACACAGCCACCCCAAAGTTTGGGACGCCTCTGTTTACAAGAACCTGGTTTACAGTACAAGTTCAACATCGCAGAAAGTGAAAAATGGATAAAGAAGTTGTGGTATTTACTTACAAAGCAATATCACTCAGCAATGAAATCTATGTCATCAGGCCCTTAGCAGCACAATGAGTGGATTCAGGTATGATGATTCTAACTGAAATAAGTCACACAGAAAAAGAAACATCATAAGATATCAGTAATACACGGAATGTAAACTTGGCTACACAGGAACTGAATTACAGAACAGAACAGGGTCTCAAATTTAGAAAACCAACTTATGCTTGCTTAAGGGGAAAGGTGAGTTGGGGTGCTGCATAAAACCAGAGATTGAAATGAGCACAGATAAAGTTCCTTAAGCCAAATATGGAATAGACAAGAGCTACTCCTTGCTCAACGAAATGGACTCAACACCGCATATTAAACGCCTAAGAATGTACCTGACTAGTAAGTATCTTAAAACCTATGGATTGCTATGTCTCCGAAAGAGAATCAAGCATGTGTACAGGGGCATAAACGCAGCAGTGATAGGATTGGAGAGGTTCGGTGAGCAAATGAAGACCCTCTGAAGTCATATTGCATGGTACCCATTCCACGGGTTTCAACTACCCAGGTTTAAGGTATTCTTCCTTCAGCTAAAACATGCATGTGGAACCTAGAGTATGATCAACCATGTGATCGGGAGACGTGTTCAAATATGTCTCAGTTTTCGTACCCTGGTACTCGGGTGCAACATTCCAGACGCTTTACTAACACCCTCCCGACTTGGAGAGTCAGTCCCTTTAACCTCCTGTTTGGCCCAGTTTGCAATTTCTGCGGAAGATGAACAGGAATAGCGAGAACCAATGAGAGACTAGCTGGAGGTGTCTGGACGGGCAAATTTAACTCTCATTTCCCACCAGGAAGAGGAATTAACCAAAGGCTCAGCGTGCCGTGCCGGAACCAGATTAGGGCCTGAAGCCATCCTGCGGTGTTGCGGCCAGCTCAAAAGAAAGCGAGTTGAAGAAAGGAGCTCAGGGGCACTGTAATTCACAAACCTGCAGAGTTATAAATGACAGCTATCGTCCAAAAATATACTGAAGTAAGGCTGCCAAGAGGACTTGAAAGCGGGGCAGAATTGCAGGAAACCGATTTCAGGAGGTAGACTGGAATTGCATTGAAAGCATAGGAAAAGAGGCAGAACGTCCACAATGATGCACTTGGCCAAAAAGGGCGTATGCGTTTTTTCCTGAATATATTCAGGAAAAAACGCATACGCCCGTTTTGGCCAACCAAGCAAGCTTGCAAAGGAAATCTGCACTACAATGAAGTCTCACTTCCCCCCGGTCAAAAGGGCCATCTGAAAAAAGTGTAAAATCCAGAAAGGCAGGACAGGCCATGGAGAACTGGGAGCCTTGTTATGCTGATGGGCGGGATGTAAATTGCCAACAGACACTCGGGAGAAGTGTATGGTGTTTCCTGAAACATCTAAAAAACAAAGCAACAGAGCCTAGGGCACTTCCACTTATGGTCCTATAGCTTAGGGAAATTAAAATCAAAAAGACACAGCCACCCCAAAGTTTGGGACGCCTCTGTTTACAAGAACCTCGTTTACAGTACAAGTTCAACATCGCAGAAAGTGAAAAATGGATAAAGAAGTTGTGGTATTTACTTACAAAGCAATATCACTCAGCAATGAAATCTATGTCATCAGGCCCTTAGCAGCACAATGAGTGGATTCAGGTATGATGATTCTAACTGAAATAAGTCACACAGAAAAAGAAACATCATAAGATATCAGTAATACACGGAATGTAAACTTGGCTACACAGGAACTGAATTACAGAACAGAACAGGGTCTCAAATTTAGAAAACCAACTTATGCTTGCTTAAGGGGAAAGGTGAGTTGGGGTGCTGCATAAAACCAGAGATTGAAATGAGCACAGATAAAGTTCCTTAAGCCAAATATGGAATAGACAAGAGCTACTCCTTGCTCAACGAAATGGACTCAACACCGCATATTAAATGCCTAAGAATGTACGTGACTAGTAAGTATCTTAAAACCTATGGATTGCTATGTCTCCGAAAGAGAATCAAGCATGTGTACAGGGGCATAAACGCAGCAGTGATAGGATTGGAGAGGTTCGGTGAGCAAATGAAGACCCTCTGAAGTCATATTGCATGGTACCCATTCCACGGGTTTCAACTACCCAGGTTTAAGGTATTCTTCCTTCAGGTAAAACATGCATATGGAACCTAGAGTCTGATCAACCATGTGATCGGGAGACGTGTTCAAATATGTCTCAGTTTTCGTACCCTGGTACTCGGGTGCAACATTCCAGACGCTTTACTAACACCCTCCCGACTTGGAGAGTCAGTCCCTTTAACCTCCTGTTTGGCCCAGTTTGCAATTTCTGCGGAAGATGAACAGGAATAGCGAGAACCAATGAGAGACTAGCTGGAGGTGTCTGGACGGGCAAATTTAACTCTCATTTCCCACCAGGAAGAGGAATTAACCAAAGGCTCAGCGTGCCGTGCCGGAACCAGATTAGGGCCTGAAGCCATCCTGTGGTGTTGCGGCCAGCTCAAAAGAAAGCGAGTTGAAGAAAGGAGCTCAGGGGCACTGTAATTCACAAACCTGCAGAGTTATAAATGACAGCTATCGTCCAAAAATATACTGAAGTAAGGCTGCCAAGAGGACTTGAAAGCGGGGCAGAATTGCAGGAAACCGATTTCAGGAGGTAGACTGGAATTGCATTGAAAGCATAGGAAAAGAGGCAGAACGTCCACCATGATGCACTTGGCCAAAAAGGGCGTATGCGTTTTTTCCTGAATATATTCAGGAAAAAACGCATACGCCCTTTTTGGCCAACCAAGCAAGCTTGCAAAGGAAATCTGCACTACACTGAAGTCTCACTTCCCCCCGGTCAAAAGGGCCATCTGAAAAATGTGTAAAATCCAGAAAGACAGGACAGGCCATGGAGAACTGGGAGCCTTGTTATGCTGATGGGCGGGATGTAAATTGCCAACAGACACTCGGGAGAAGTGTATGGTGTTTCCTGAAACATCTAAAAAACAAAGCAACAGAGCCTAGGGCACTTCCACTTATGGTCCTATAGTTAGGGAAATTAAAATCAAAAAGACACAGCCACCCCAAACATTGGGACGCCTCTGTTTACAAGAACCTCGTTTACAGTACAAGTTCAACATCGCAGAAAGTGAAAAATGGATAAAGAAGTTGTGGTATTTACTTACAAAGCAATATCACTCAGCAATGAAATCTATGTCATCAGGCCCTTAGCAGCACAATGAGTGGATTCAGGTATGATGATTCTAACTGAAATAAGTCACACAGAAAAAGAAACATCATAAGATATCAGTAATACATGGAATGTAAACTTGGCTACACAGGAACTGAATTACAGAACAGAACAGGGTCTCAAATTTAGAAAACCAACTTATGCTTCCTTAAGGGGAAAGGTGAGTTGGGGTGCTGCATAAAACCAGAGATTGAAATGAGCACAGATAAAGTTCCTTAAGCCAAATATGGAATAGACAAGAGCTACTCCTTGCTCAACGAAATGGACTCAACACCGCATATTAAATGCCTAAGAATGTACCTGACTAGTAAGTATCTTAAAACCTATGGATTGCTATGTCTCCGAAAGAGAATCATGTGTACAGGGGCATAAACGCAGCAGTGATAGGATTGGAGAGGTTCGGTGAGCAAATGAAGACCCTTTGAAGTCATATTGCATGGTACCCATTCCACGGGTTTCAACTACCCAGGTTTAAGGTATTCTTCCTTCAGCTAAAACATGCATGTGGAACCTAGAGTATGATCAACCATGTGATCGGGAGACGTGTTCAAATATGTCTCAGTTTTCGTACCCTGGTACTCGGGTGCAACATTCCAGACGCTTTACTAACACCCTCCTGACTTGGAGAGTCAGTCCCTTTAACCTCCTGTTTGGCCCAGTTTGCAATTTCTGCGGAAGATGAACAGGAATAGCGAGAACCAATGAGAGACTAGCTGGAGGTGTCTGGACGGGCAAATTTAACTCTCATTTCCCACCAGGAAGAGGAATTAACCAAAGGCTCAGCATGCCGTGCCGGAACCAGATTAGGGCCTGAAGCCATTCTGCGCTGTTGCGGCCAGGTCACAAGAAAGCGAGTTGAAGAAAGGAGCTCAGGGGCACTGTAATTCACAAACCTGCAGAGTTATAAATGACAGCTATCGTCCAAAAATATACTGAAGTAAGGCTGCCAAGAGGACTTGAAAGCGGGGCAGAATTGCAGGAAACCGATTTCAGGAGGTAGACTGGAATTGCATTGAAAGCATAGGAAAAGAGGCAGAACGTCCACAATGATGCACTTGGCCAAAAAGGGCGTATGCGTTTTTTCCTGAATATATTCAGGAAAAAACGCATACGCCCTTTTTGGCCAACCAAGCAAGCTTGCAAAGGAAATCTGCACTACAATGAAGTCTCACTTTCCCCCGGTCAAAAGGGCCATCTGAAAAAAGTGTAAAATCCAGAAAGGCAGGACAGGCCATGGAGAACTGGGAGCCTTGTTATGCTGATGGGCGGGATGTAAATTGCCAACAGACACTCGGGAGAAGTGTATGGTGTTTCCTGAAACATCTAAAAAACAAAGCAACAGAGCCTAGGGCACTTCCACTTATGGTCCTATAGCTTAGGGAAATTAAAATCAAAAAGACACAGCCACCCCAACATTGGGACGCCTCTGTTTACAAGAACCTCGTTTACAGTACAATTTCAACATCGCAGAAAGTGAAAAATGGATAAAGAAGTTGTGGTATTTACTTACAAAGCAATATCACTCAGCAATGAAATCTATGTCATCAGGCCCTTAGCAGCACAATGAGTGGATTCAGGTATGATGATTCTAACTGAAATAAGTCACACAGAAAAAGAAACATCATAAGATATCAGTAATACACGGAATGTAAACTTGGCTACACAGGAACTGAATTACAGAACAGAACAGGGTCTCAAATTTAGAAAACCAACTTATGCTTGCTTAAGGGGAAAGGTGAGTTGGGGTGCTGCATAAAACCAGAGATTGAAATGAGCACAGATAAAGTTCCTTAAGCCAAATATGGAATAGACAAGAGCTACTCCTTGCTCAACGAAATGGACTCAACACCGCATATTAAACGCCTAAGAATGTACCTGACTAGTAAGTATCTTAAAACCTATGGATTGCTATGTCTCCGAAAGAGAATCAAGCATGTGTACAGGGGCATAAACGCAGCAGTGATAGGATTGGAGAGGTTCGGTGAGCAAATGAAGACCCTCTGAAGTCATATTGCATGGTACCCATTCCACGGGTTTCAACTACCCAGGTTTAAGGTATTCTTCCTTCAGCTAAAACATGCATGTGGAACCTAGAGTATGATCAACCATGTGATCGGGAGACGTGTTCAAATATGTCTCAGTTTTCGTACCCTGGTACTCGGGTGCAACATTCCAGACGCTTTACTAACACCCTCCCGACTTGGAGAGTCAGTCCCTTTAACCTCCTGTTTGGCCCAGTTTGCAATTTCTGCGGAAGATGAACAGGAATAGCGAGAACCAATGAGAGACTAGCTGGAGGTGTCTGGACGGGCAAATTTAACTCTCATTTCCCACCAGGAAGAGGAATTAACCAAAGGCTCAGCATGCCGTGCCGGAACCAGATTAGGGCCTGAAGCCATTCTGCGCTGTTGCGGCCAGGTCACAAGAAAGCGAGTTGAAGAAAGGAGCTCAGGGGCACTGTAATTCACAAACCTGCAGAGTTATAAATGACAGCTATCGTCCAAAAATATATTGAAGTAAGGCTGCCAAGAGGACTTGAAAGCGGGGCAGAATTGCAGGAAACCGATTTCAGGAGGTAGACTGGAATTGCATTGAAAGCATAGGAAAAGAGGCAGAACGTCCACAATGATGCACTTGGCCAAAAAGGGCGTATGCGTTTTTTCCTGAATATATTCAGGAAAAAACGCATACGCCCTTTTTGGCCAACCAAGCAAGCTTGCAAAGGAAATCTGCACTACAATGAAGTCTCACTTTCCCCCGGTCAAAAGGGCCATCTGAAAAAAGTGTAAAATCCAGAAAGGCAGGACAGGCCATGGAGAACTGGGAGCCTTGTTATGCTGATGGGCGGGATGTAAATTGCCAACAGACACTCGGGAGAAGTGTATGTTGTTTCCTGAAACATCTAAAAAACAAAGCAACAGAGCCTAGGGCACTTCCACTTATGGTCCTATAGCTTAGGGAAATTAAAATCAAAAAGACACAGCCACCCCAACATTGGGACGCCTCTGTTTACAAGAACCTCGTTTACAGTACAATTTCAACATCGCAGAAAGTGAAAAATGGATAAAGAAGTTGTGGTATTTACTTACAAAGCAATATCACTCAGCAATGAAATCTATGTCATCAGGCCCTTAGCAGCACAATGAGTGGATTCAGGTATGATGATTCTAACTGAAATAAGTCACACAGAAAAAGAAACATCATAAGATATCAGTAATACACGGAATGTAAACTTGGCTACACAGGAACTGAATTACAGAACAGAACAGGGTCTCAAATTTAGAAAACCAACTTATGCTTGCTTAAGGGTAAAGGTGAGTTGGGGTGCTGCATAAAACCAGAGATTGAAATGAGCACAGATAAAGTTCCTTAAGCCAAATATGGAATAGACAAGAGCTACTCCTTGCTCAACGAAATGGACTCAACACCGCATATTAAACGCCTAAGAATGTACCTGACTAGTAAGTATCTTAAAACCTATGGATTGCTATGTCTCCGAAAGAGAATCAAGCATGTGTACAGGGGCATAAACGCAGCAGTGATAGGATTGGAGAGGTTCGGTGAGCAAATGAAGACCCTCTGAAGTCATATTGCATGGTACCCATTCCACGGGTTTCAACTACCCAGGTTTAAGGTATTCTTCCTTCAGCTAAAACATGCATGTGGAACCTAGAGTATGATCAACCATGTGATCGGGAGACGTGTTCAAATATGTCTCAGTTTTCGTACCCTGGTACTCGGGTGCAACATTCCAGACGCTTTACTAACACCCTCCCGACTTGGAGAGTCAGTCCCTTTAACCTCCTGTTTGGCCCAGTTTGCAATTTCTGCGGAAGATGAACAGGAATAGCGAGAACCAATGAGAGACTAGCTGGAGGTGTCTGGACGGGCAAATTTAACTCTCATTTCCCACCAGGAAGAGGAATTAACCAAAGGCTCAGCGTGCCGTGCCGGAACCAGATTAGGGCCTGAAGCCATCCTGCGGTGTTGCGGCCAGCTCAAAAGAAAGCGAGTTGAAGAAAGGAGCTCAGGGGCACTGTAATTCACAAACCTGCAGAGTTATAAATGACAGCTATCGTCCAAAAATATACTGAAGTAAGGCTGCCAAGAGGACTTGAAAGCGGGGCAGAATTGCAGGAAACCGATTTCAGGAGGTAGACTGGAATTGCATTGAAAGCATAGGAAAAGAGGCAGAACGTCCACAATGATGCACTTGGCCAAAAAGGGCGTATGCGTTTTTTCCTGAATATATTCAGGAAAAAACGCATACGCCCTTTTTGGCCAACCAAGCAAGCTTGCAAAGGAAATCTGCACTACAATGAAGTCTCACTTCCCCGCGGTCAAAAGGGCCATCTGAAAAAAGTGTAAAATCCAGAAAGGCAGGACAGGCCATGGAGAACTGGGAGCCTTGTTATGCTGATGGGCGGGATGTAAATTGCCAACAGACACTCGGGAGAAGTGTATGGTGTTTCCTGAAACATCTAAAAAACAAAGCAACAGAGCCTAGGGCACTTCCACTTATGGTCCTATAGCTTAGGGAAATTAAAATCAAAAAGACACAGCCACCCCAAAGTTTGGGACGCCTCTGTTTACAAGAACCTCGTTTACAGTACAAGTTCAACATCGCAGAAAGTGAAAAATGGATAAAGAAGTTGTGGTATTTACTTACAAAGCAATATCACTCAGCAATGAAATCTATGTCATCAGGCCCTTAGCAGCACAATGAGTGGATTCAGGTATGATGATTCTAACTGAAATAAGTCACACAGAAAAAGAAACATCATAAGATATCAGTAATACACGGAATGTAAACTTGGCTACACAGGAACTGAATTACAGAACAGAACAGGGTCTCAAATTTAGAAAACCAACTTATGCTTGCTTAAGGGTAAAGGTGAGTTGGGGTGCTGCATAAAACCAGAGATTGAAATGAGCACAGATAAAGTTCCTTAAGCCAAATATGGAATAGACAAGAGCTACTCCTTGCTCAACGAAATGGACTCAACACCGCATATTAAACGCCTAAGAATGTACCTGACTAGTAAGTATCTTAAAACCTATGGATTGCTATGTCTCCGAAAGAGAATCAAGCATGTGTACAGGGGCATAAACGCAGCAGTGATAGGATTGGAGAGGTTCGGTGAGCAAATGAAGACCCTTTGAAGTCATATTGCATGGTACCCATTCCACGGGTTTCAACTACCCAGGTTTAAGGTATTCTTCCTTCAGGTAAAACATGCATGTGGAACCTAGAGTATGATCAACCATGTGATCGGGAGACGTGTTCAAATATGTCTCAGTTTTCGTACCCTGGTACTCGGGTGCAACATTCCAGACGCTTTACTAACACCCTCCCGACTTGGAGAGTCAGTCCCTTTAACCTCCTGTTTGGCCCAGTTTGCAATTTCTGCGGAAGATGAACAGGAATAGCGAGAACCAATGAGAGACTAGCTGGAGGTGTCTGGACGGGCAAATTTAACTCTCATTTCCCACCAGGAAGAGGAATTAACCAAAGGCTCAGCGTGCCGTGCCGGAACCAGATTAGGGCCTGAAGCCATCCTGCGGTGTTGCGGCCAGCTCAAAAGAAAGCGAGTTGAAGAAAGGAGCTCAGGGGCACTGTAATTCACAAACCTGCAGAGTTATAAATGACAGCTATCGTCCAAAAATATACTGAAGTAAGGCTGCCAAGAGGACTTGAAAGCGGGGCAGAATTGCAGGAAACCGATTTCAGGAGGCAGACTGGAATTGCATTGAAAGCATAGGAAAAGAGGCAGAACGTCCACCATGATGCACTTGGCCAAAAAGGGCGTATGCGTTTTTTCCTGAATATATTCAGGAAAAAACGCATACGCCCTTTTTGGCCAACCAAGCAAGCTTGCAAAGGAAATCTGCACTACAATGAAGTCTCACTTCCCCGCGGTCAAAAGGGCCATCTGAAAAAAGTGTAAAATCCAGAAAGGCAGGACAGGCCATGGAGAACTGGGAGCCTTGTTATGCTGATGGGCGGGATGTAAATTGCCAACAGACACTCGGGAGAAGTGTATGGTGTTTCCTGAAACATCTAAAAAACAAAGCAACAGAGCCTAGGGCACTTCCACTTATGGTCCTATAGCTTAGGGAAATTAAAATCAAAAAGACACAGCCACCCCAAAGTTTGGGACGCCTCTGTTTACAAGAACCTCGTTTACAGTACAAGTTCAACATCGCAGAAAGTGAAAAATGGATAAAGAAGTTGTGGTATTTACTTACAAAGCAATATCACTCAGCAATGAAATCTATGTCATCAGGCCCTTAGCAGCACAATGAGTGGATTCAGGTATGATGATTCTAACTGAAATAAGTCACACAGAAAAAGAAACATCATAAGATATCAGTAATACACGGAATGTAAACTTGGCTACACAGGAACTGAATTACAGAACAGAACAGGGTCTCAAATTTAGAAAACCAACTTATGCTTGCTTAAGGGGAAAGGTGAGTTGGGGTGCTGCATAAAACCAGAGATTGAAATGAGCACAGATAAAGTTCCTTAAGCCAAATATGGAATAGACAAGAGCTACTCCTTGCTCAACGAAATGGACTCAACACCGCATATTAAACGCCTAAGAATGTACCTGACTAGTAAGTATCTTAAAACCTATGGATTGCTATGTCTCCGAAAGAGAATCAAGCATGTGTACAGGGGCATAAACGCAGCAGTGATAGGATTGGAGAGGTTCGGTGAGCAAATGAAGACCCTTTGAAGTCATATTGCATGGTACCCATTCCACGGGTTTCAACTACCCAGGTTTAAGGTATTCTTCCTTCAGCTAAAACATGCATGTGGAACCTAGAGTATGATCAACCATGTGATCGGGAGACGTGTTCAAATATGTCTCAGTTTTCGTACCCTGGTACTCGGGTGCAACATTCCAGACGCTTTACTAACACCCTCCCGACTTGGAGAGTCAGTCCCTTTAACCTCCTGTTTGGCCCAGTTTGCAATTTCTGCGGAAGATGAACAGGAATAGCGAGAACCAATGAGAGACTAGCTGGAGGTGTCTGGATGGGCAAATTTAACTCTCATTTCCCACCAGGAAGAGGAATTAACCAAAGGCTCAGCGTGCCGTGCCGGAACCAGATTAGGGCCTGAAGCCATCCTGCGGTGTTGCGGCCAGCTCAAAAGAAAGCGAGTTGAAGAAAGGAGCTCAGGGGCACTGTAATTCACAAACCTGCAGAGTTATAAATGACAGCTATCGTCCAAAAATATACTGAAGTAAGGCTGCCAAGAGGACTTGAAAGCGGGCCAGAATTGCAGGAAACCGATTTCAGGAGGTAGACTGGAATTGCATTGAAAGCATAGGAAAAGAGGCAGAACGTCCACAATGATGCACTTGGCCAAAAAGGGCGTATGCGTTTTTTCCTGAATATATTCAGGAGAAAACGCATACGCCCTTTTTGGCCAACCAAGCAAGCTTGCAAAGGAAATCTGCACTACAATGAAGTCTCACTTCCCCCCGGTCAAAAGGGCCATCTGAAAAAAGTGTAAAATCCAGAAAGGCAGGACAGGCCATGGAGAACTGGGAGCCTTGTTATGCTGATGGGCGGGATGTAAATTGCCAACAGACACTCGGGAGAAGTGTATGGTGTTTCCTGAAACATCTAAAAAACAAAGCAACAGAGCCTAGGGCACTTCCACTTATGGTCCTATAGCTTAGGGAAATTAAAATCAAAAAGACACAGCCACCCCAAAGTTTGGGACGCCTCTGTTTACAAGAACCTGGTTTACAGTACAAGTTCAACATCGCAGAAAGTGAAAAATGGATAAAGAAGTTGTGGTATTTACTTACAAAGCAATATCACTCAGCAATGAAATCTATGTCATCAGGCCCTTAGCAGCACAATGAGTGGATTCAGGTATGATGATTCTAACTGAAATAAGTCACACAGAAAAAGAAACATCATAAGATATCAGTAATACACGGAATGTAAACTTGGCTACACAGGAACTGAATTACAGAACAGAACAGGGTCTCAAATTTAGAAAACCAACTTATGCTTGCTTAAGGGTAAAGGTGAGTTGGGGTGCTGCATAAAACCAGAGATTGAAATGAGCACAGATAAAGTTCCTTAAACCAAATATGGAATAGACAAGAGCTACTCCTTGCTCAACGAAATGGACTCAACACCGCATATTAAATGCCTAAGAATGTACCTGACTAGTAAGTATCTTAAAACCTATGGATTGCTATGTCTCCGAAAGAGAATCAAGCATGTGTACAGGGGCATAAACGCAGCAGTGATAGGATTGGAGAGGTTCGGTGAGCAAATGAAGACCCTTTGAAGTCATATTGCATGGTACCCATTCCACGGGTTTCAACTACCCAGGTTTAAGGTATTCTTCCTTCAGCTAAAACATGCATGTGGAACCTAGAGTCTGATCAACCATGTGATCGGGAGACGTGTTCAAATATGTCTCAGTTTTCGTACCCTGGTACTCGGGTGCAACATTCCAGATGCTTTACTAAGACCCTCCCGACTTGGAGAGTCAGTCCCTTTAACCTCCTGTTTGGCCCAGTTTGCAATTTCTGCGGAATATGAACAGGAATAGCGAGAACCAATGAGAGACTAGCTGGAGGTGTCTGGACGGGCAAATTTAACTCTCATTTCCCACCAGGAAGAGGAATTAACCAAAGGCTCAGCGTGCCGTGCCGGAACCAGATTAGGGCCTGAAGCCATCCTGCGGTGTTGCGGCCAGCTCAAAAGAAAGCGAGTTGAAGAAAGGAGCTCAGGGGCACTGTAATTCACAAACCTGCAGAGTTATAAATGACAGCTATCGTCCAAAAATATACTGAAGTAAGGCTGCCAAGAGGACTTGAAAGCGGGGCAGAATTGCAGGAAACCGATTTCAGGAGGCAGACTGGAATTGCATTGAAAGCATAGGAAAAGAGGCAGAACGTCCACAATGATGCACTTGGCCAAAAAGGGCGTATGCGTTTTTTCCTGAATATATTCAGGAAAAAACGCATACGCCCTTTTTGGCCAACCAAGCAAGCTTGCAAAGGAAATCTGCACTACAATGAAGTCTCACTTCCCCCCGGTCAAAAGGGCCATCTGAAAAAAGTGTAAAATCCAGAAAGGCAGGACAGGCCATGGAGAACTGGGAGCCTTGTTATGCTGATGGGCGGGATGTAAATTGCCAACAGACACTCGGGAGAAGTGTATGGTGTTACCTGAAACATCTAAAAAACAAAGCAACAGAGCCTAGGGCACTTCCACTTATGGTCCTATAGCTTAGGGAAATTAAAATCAAAAAGACACAGCCACCCCAAAGTTTGGGACGCCTCTGTTTACAAGAACCTTTTTTACCGTACAAGTTCAATATCAGAGAAAGTGAAAAATGGATAAAGAACTTGTGGTATTTACTTACAAAGCAATATCACTCAGCAATGAAATCTATGTCATCAGGCCCTTAGCAGCACAATGAGTGGATTCAGGTATGATGATTCTAACTGAAATAAGTCACACAGAAAAAGAAACATCATAAGATATCAGTAATACACGGAATGTAAACTTGGCTACACAGGAACTGAATTACAGAACAGAACAGGGTCTCAAATTTAGAAAACCAACTTATGCTTGCTTAAGGGTAAAGGTGAATTGGGGTGCTGCATAAAACCAGAGATTGAAATGAACACAGATAAAGTTCCTTAAGCCAAATATGGAATAGACAAGAGCTACTCCTTGCTCAACGAAATGGACTCAACACCGCATATTAAACGCCTAAGAATGTACCTGACTAGTAAGTATCTTAAAACCTATGGATTGCTATGTCTCTGAAAGAGAATCAAGCATGTGTACAGGGGCATAAACGCAGCAGTGATAGGATTGGAGAGGTTCGGTGAGCAAATGAAGACCCTTTGAAGTCATATTGCATGGTACCCATTCCACGGGTTTCAACTACCCAGGTTTAAGGTATTCTTCCTTCAGGTAAAACATGCATGTGGAACCTAGAGTATGATCAACCATGTGATCGGGAGACGTGTTCAAATATGTCTCAGTTTTCGTACCCTGGTACTCGGGTGCAACATTCCAGACGCTTTACTAAGACCCTCCCGACTTGGAGAGTCAGTCCCTTTAACCTCCTGTTTGGCCCAGTTTGCAATTTCTGCGGAAGATGAACAGGAATAGTGAGAACCAATGAGAGACTAGCTGGAGGTGTCTGGACGGGCAAATTTAACTCTCATTTCCCACCAGGAAGAGGAATTAAGCAAAGGCTCAGCGTGCCGTGCCGGAACCAGATTAGGGCCTGAAGCCATCCTGCGGTGTTGCGGCCAGCTCAAAAGAAAGCGAGTTGAAGAAAGGAGCTCAGGGGCACTGTAATTCACAAACCTGCAGAGTTATAAATGACAGCTATCGTCCAAAAATATACTGAAGTAAGGCTGCCAAGAGGACTTGAAAGCGGGGCAGAATTGCAGGAAACCGATTTCAGGAGGTAGACTGGAATTGCATTGAAAGCATAGGAAAAGAGGCAGAACGTCCACAATGATGCACTTGGCCAAAAAGGGCGTATGCGTTTTTTCCTGAATATATTCAGGAAAAAACGCATACGCCCTTTTTGGCCAACCAAGCAAGCTTGCAAAGGAAATCTGCACTACAATGAAGTCTCACTTCCCCCCGGTCAAAAGGGCCATCTGAAAAAAGTGTAAAATCCAGAAAGGCAGGACAGGCCATGGAGAACTGGGAGCCTTGTTATGCTGATGGGCGGGATGTAAATTGCCAACAGACACTCGGGAGAAGTGTATGGTGTTTCCTGAAACATCTAAAAAACAAAGCAACAGAGCCTAGGGCACTTCCACTTATGGTCCTATAGCTTAGGGAAATTAAAATCAAAAAGACACAGCCACCCCAAAGTTTGGGACGCCTCTGTTTACAAGAACCTCGTTTACAGTACAAGTTCAACATCGCAGAAAGTGAAAAATGGATAAAGAAGTTGTGGTATTTACTTACAAAGCAATATCACTCAGCAATGAAATCTATGTCCTCAGGCCCTTAGCAGCACAATGAGTGGATTCAGGTATGATGATTCTAACTGAAATAAGTCACACAGAAAAAGAAACATCATAAGATATCAGTAATACACGGAATGTAAACTTGGCTACACAGGAACTGAATTACAGAACAGAACAGGGTCTCAAATTTAGAAAACCAACTTATGCTTGCTTAAGGGGAAAGGTGAGTTGGGGTGCTGCATAAAACCAGAGATTGAAATGAACACAGATAAAGTTCCTTAAGCCAAATATGGAATAGACAAGAGCTACTCCTTGCTCAACGAAATGGACTCAACACCGCATATTAAAGGCCTAAGAATGTACCTGACTAGTAAGTATCTTAAAACCTATGGATTGCTATGTCTCTGAAAGAGAATCAAGCATGTGTACAGGGGCATAAACGCAGCAGTGATAGGATTGGAGAGGTTCGGTGAGCAAATGAAGACCCTTTGAAGTCATATTGCATGGTACCCATTCCACGGGTTTCAACTACCCAGGTTTAAGGTATTCTTCCTTCAGCTAAAACATGCATGTGGAACCTAGAGTATGATCAACCATGTGATCGGGAGACGTGTTCAAATATGTCTCAGTTTTCGTACCCTGGTACTCGGGTGCAACATTCCAGACGCTTTACTAACACCCTGCCGACTTGGAGAGTCAGTCCCTTTAACCTCCTGTTTGGCCCAGTTTGCAATTTCTGCGGAAGATGAACAGGAATAGCGAGAACCAATGAGAGACTAGCTGGAGGTGTCTGGACGGGCAAATTTAACTCTCATTTCCCACCAGGAAGAGGAATTAACCAAAGGCTCAGCGTGCCGTGCCGGAACCAGATTAGGGCCTGAAGCCATCCTGCGGTGTTGCGGCCAGCTCAAAAGAAAGCGAGTTGAAGAAAGGAGCTCAGGGGCACTGTAATTCACAAACCTGCAGAGTTATAAATGACAGCTATCGTCCAAAAATATACTGAAGTAAGGCTGCCAAGAGGACTTGAAAGCGGGGCAGAATTGCAGGAAACCGATTTCAGGAGGTAGACTGGAATTACATTGAAAGCATAGGAAAAGAGGCAGAACGTCCACAATGATGCACTTGGCCTAAAAGGGCGTATGCGTTTTTTCCTGAATATATTCAAGAAAAAACGCATACGCCCTTTTTGGCCAACCAAGCAAGCTTGCAAAGGAAATCTGCACTACAATGAAGTCTCACTTCCCCCCGGTCAAAAGGGCCATCTGAAAAAAGTGTAAAATCCAGAAAGGCAGGACAGGCCATGGAGAACTGGGAGCCTTGTTATGCTGATGGGCGGGATGTAAATTGCCAACAGACACTCGGGAGAAGTGTATGGTGTTTCCTGAAACATCTAAAAAACAAAGCAACAGAGCCTAGGGCACTTCCACTTATGGTCCTATAGCTTAGGGAAATTAAAATCAAAAAGACACAGCCACCCCAAAGTTTGGGACGCCTCTGTTTACAAGAACCTCGTTTACAGTACAAGTTCAACATCGCAGAAAGTGAAAAATGGATAAAGAAGTTGTGGTATTTACTTACAAAGCAATATCACTCAGCAATGAAATCTATGTCATCAGGCCCTTAGCAGCACAATGAGTGGATTCAGGTATGATGATTCTAACTGAAATAAGTCACACAGAAAAAGAAACATCATAAGATATCAGTAATACACGGAATGTAAACTTGGCTACACAGGAACTGAATTACAGAACAGAACAGGGTCTCAAATTTAGAAAACCAACTTATGCTTGCTTAAGGGGAAAGGTGAGTTGGGGTGCTGCATAAAACCAGAGATTGAAATGAACACAGATAAAGTTCCTTAAGCCAAATATGGAATAGACAAGAGCTACTCCTTGCTCAACGAAATGGACTCAACACCGCATATTAAAGGCCTAAGAATGTACCTGACTAGTAAGTATCTTAAAACCTATGGATTGCTATGTCTCTGAAAGAGAATCAAGCATGTGTACAGGGGCATAAACGCAGCAGTGATAGGATTGGAGAGGTTCGGTGAGCAAATGAAGACCCTTTGAAGTCATATTGCATGGTACCCATTCCACGGGTTTCAACTACCCAGGTTTAAGGTATTCTTCCTTCAGCTAAAACATGCATGTGGAACCTAGAGTATGATCAACCATGTGATCGGGAGACGTGTTCAAATATGTCTCAGTTTTCGTACCCTGGTACTCGGGTGCAACATTCCAGACGCTTTACTAACACCCTCCCGACTTGGAGAGTCAGTCCCTTTAACCTCCTGTTTGGCCCAGTTTGCAATTTCTGCGGAAGATGAACAGGAATAGCGAGAACCAATGAGAGACTAGCTGGAGGTGTCTGGACGGGCAAATTTAACTCTCATTTCCCACCAGGAAGAGGAATTAACCAAAGGCTCAGCGTGCCGTGCCGGAACCAGATTAGGGCCTGAAGCCATCCTGCGGTGTTGCGGCCAGCTCAAAAGAAAGCGAGTTGAAGAAAGGAGCTCAGGGGCACTGTAATTCACAAACCTGCAGAGTTATAAATGACAGCTATCGTCCAAAAATATACTGAAGTAAGGCTGCCAAGAGGACTTGAAAGCGGGGCAGAATTGCAGGAAACCGATTTCAGGAGGCAGACTGGAATTGCATTGAAAGCATAGGAAAAGAGGCAGAACGTCCACAATGATGCACTTGGCCAAAAAGGGCGTATGCGTTTTTTCCTGAATATATTCAGGAAAAAACGCATACGCCCTTTTTGGCCAACCAAGCAAGCTTGCAAAGGAAATCTGCACTACAATGAAGTCTCACTTCCCCCCGGTCAAAAGGGCCATCTGAAAAAAGTGTAAAATCCAGAAAGGCAGGACAGGCCATGGAGAACTGGGAGCCTTGTTATGCTGATGGGCGGGATGTAAATTGCCAACAGACACTCGGGAGAAGTGTATGGTGTTTCCTGAAACATCTAAAAAACAAAGCAACAGAGCCTAGGGCACTTCCACTTATGGTCCTATAGCTTAGGGAAATTAAAATCAAAAAGACACAGCCACCCCAAAGTTTGGGACGCCTCTGTTTACAAGAACCTCGTGTACAGTACAAGTTCAACATCGCAGAAAGTGAAAAATGGATAAAGAAGTTGTGGTATTTACTTACAAAGCAATATCACTCAGCAATGAAATCTATGTCATCAGGCCCTTAGCAGCACAATGAGTGGATTCAGGTATGATGATTCTAACTGAAATAAGTCACACAGAAAAAGAAACATCATAAGATATCAGTAATACACGGAATGTAAACTTGGCTACACAGGAACTGAATTACAGAACAGAACAGGGTCTCAAATTTAGAAAACCAACTTATGCTTGCTTAAGGGGAAAGGTGAATTGGGGTGCTGCATAAAACCAGAGATTGAAATGAACACAGATAAAGTTCCTTAAGCCAAATATGGAATAGACAAGAGCTACTCCTTGCTCAACGAAATGGACTCAACACCGCATATTAAACGCCTAAGAATGTACCTGACTAGTAAGTATCTTAAAACCTATGGATTGCTATGTCTCTGAAAGAGAATCAAGCATGTGTACAGGGGCATAAACGCAGCAGTGATAGGATTGGAGAGGTTCGGTGAGCAAATGAAGACCCTTTGAAGTCATATTGCATGGTACCCATTCCACGGGTTTCAACTACCCAGGTTTAAGGTATTCTTCCTTCAGCTAAAACATGCATGTGGAACCTAGAGTATGATCAACCATGTGATCGGGAGACGTGTTCAAATATGTCTCAGTTTTCGTACCCTGGTACTCGGGTGCAACATTCCAGACGCTTTACTAACACCCTCCCGACTTGGAGAGTCAGTCCCTTTAACCTCCTGTTTGGCCCAGTTTGCAATTTCTGCGGAAGATGAACAGGAATAGCGAGAACCAATGAGAGACTAGCTGGAGGTGTCTGGACGGGCAAATTTAACTCTCATTTCCCACCAGGAAGAGGAATTAACCAAAGGCTCAGCGTGCCGTGCCGGAACCAGATTAGGGCCTGAAGCCATCCTGCGGTGTTGCGGCCAGCTCAAAAGAAAGCGAGTTGAAGAAAGGAGCTCAGGGGCACTGTAATTCACAAACCTGCAGAGTTATAAATGACAGCTATCGTCCAAAAATATACTGAAGTAAGGCTGCCAAGAGGACTTGAAAGCGGGGCAGAATTGCAGGAAACCGATTTCAGGAGGCAGACTGGAATTGCATTGAAAGCATAGGAAAAGAGGCAGAACGTCCACAATGATGCACTTGGCCTAAAAGGGCGTATGCGTTTTTTCCTGAATATATTCAAGAAAAAACGCATACGCCCTTTTTGGCCAACCAAGCAAGCTTGCAAAGGAAATCTGCACTACAATGAAGTCTCACTTCCCCCCGGTCAAAAGGGCCATCTGAAAAAAGTGTAAAATCCAGAAAGGCAGGACAGGCCATGGAGAACTGGGAGCCTTGTTATGCTGATGGGCGGGATGTAAATTGCCAACAGACACTCGGGAGAAGTGTATGGTGTTTCCTGAAACATCTAAAAAACAAAGCAACAGAGCCTAGGGCACTTCCACTTATGGTCCTATAGCTTAGGGAAATTAAAATCAAAAAGACACAGCCACCCCAAAGTTTGGGACGCCTCTGTTTACAAGAACCTCGTTTACAGTACAAGTTCAACATCGCAGAAAGTGAAAAATGGATAAAGAAGTTGTGGTATTTACTTACAAAGCAATATCACTCAGCAATGAAATCTATGTCATCAGGCCCTTAGCAG
The DNA here is from genome assembly GCF_039906515.1 of Pseudorca crassidens. Classification (NCBI taxonomy): domain Eukaryota; kingdom Metazoa; phylum Chordata; class Mammalia; order Artiodactyla; family Delphinidae; genus Pseudorca; species Pseudorca crassidens. The sequence continues at coordinate 620,369 of NW_027136309.1, forward strand.
CACAATGAGTGGATTCAGGTATGATGATTCTAACTGAAATAAGTCACACAGAAAAAGAAACATCATAAGATATCAGTAATACACGGAATGTAAACTTGGCTACACAGGAACTGAATTACAGAACAGAACAGGGTCTCAAATTTAGAAAACCAACTTATGCTTGCTTAAGGGGAAAGGTGAGTTGGGGTGCTGCATAAAACCAGAGATTGAAATGAACACAGATAAAGTTCTTTAAGCCAAATATGGAATAGACAAGAGCTACTCCTTGCTCAACGAAATGGACTCAACACCGCATATTAAACGCCTAAGAATGTACCTGACTAGTAAGTATCTTAAAACCTATGGATTGCTATGTCTCTGAAAGAGAATCAAGCATGTGTACAGGGGCATAAACGCAGCAGTGATAGGATTGGAGGGGTTCGGTGAGCAAATGAAGACCCTTTGAAGTCATATTGCATGGTACCCATTCCACGGGTTTCAACTACCCAGGTTTAAGGTATTCTTCCTTCAGCTAAAACATGCATGTGGAACCTAGAGTATGATCAACCATGTGATCGGGAGACGTGTTCAAATATGTCTCAGTTTTCGTACCCTGGTACTCGGGTGCAACATTCCAGACGCTTTACTAACACCCTCCCGACTTGGAGAGTCAGTCCCTTTAACCTCCTGTTTGGCCCAGTTTGCAATTTCTGCGGAAGATGAACAGGAATAGCGAGAACCAATGAGAGACTAGCTGGAGGTGTCTGGACGGGCAAATTTAACTCTCATTTCCCACCAGGAAGAGGAATTAACCAAAGGCTCAGCGTGCCGTGCCGGAACCAGATTAGGGCCTGAAGCCATCCTGCGGTGTTGCGGCCAGCTCAAAAGAAAGCGAGTTGAAGAAAGGAGCTCAGGGGCACTGTAATTCACAAACCTGCAGAGTTATAAATGACAGCTATCGTCCAAAAATATACTGAAGTAAGGCTGCCAAGAGGACTTGAAAGCGGGGCAGAATTGCAGGAAACCGATTTCAGGAGGTAGACTGGAATTGCATTCAAAGCATAGGAAAAGAGGCAGAACGTCCACAATGATGCACTTGGCCAAAAAGGGTGTATGCGTTTTTTCCTGAATATATTCAAGAAAAAACGCATACGCCCTTTTTGGCCAACCAAGCAAGCTTGCAAAGGAAATCTGCACTACAATGAAGTCTCACTTCCCCGCGGTCAAAAGGGCCATCTGAAAAAAGTGTAAAATCCAGAAAGGCAGGACAGGCCATGGAGAACTGGGAGCCTTGTTATGCTGATGGGCGGGATGTAAATTGCCAACAGACACTCGGGAGAAGTGTATGGTGTTTCCTGAAACATCTAAAAAACAAAGCAACAGAGCCTAGGGCACTTCCACTTATGGTCCTATAGCTTAGGGAAATTAAAATCAAAAAGACACAGCCACCCCAAAGTTTGGGACGCCTCTGTTTACAAGAACCTCGTTTACAGTACAAGTTCAACATCGCAGAAAGTGAAAAATGGATAAAGAAGTTGTGGTATTTACTTACAAAGCAATATCACTCAGCAATGAAATCTATGTCATCAGGCCCTTAGCAGCACAATGAGTGGATTCAGGTATGATGATTCTAACTGAAATAAGTCACACAGAAAAAGAAACATCATAAGATATCAGTAATACACGGAATGTAAACTTGGCTACACAGGAACTGAATTACAGAACAGAACAGGGTCTCAAATTTAGAAAACCAACTTATGCTTGCTTAAGGGTAAAGGTGAGTTGGGGTGCTGCATGAAACCAGAGATTGAAATGAGCACAGATAAAGTTCCTTAAGCCAAATATGGAATAGACAAGAGCTACTCCTTGCTCAACGAAATGGACTCAACACCGCATATTAAATGCCTAAGAATGTACCTGACTAGTAAGTATCTTAAAACCTATGGATTGCTATGTCTCCGAAAGAGATTCAAGCATGTGTACAGGGGCATAAACGCAGCAGTGATAGGATTGGAGAGGTTCGGTGAGCAAATGAAGACCCTTTGAAGTCATATTGCATGGTACCCATTCCACGGGTTTCAACTACCCAGGTTTAAGGTATTCTTCCTTCAGCTAAAACATGCATGTGGAACCTAGAGTATGATCAACCATGTGATCGGGAGACGTGTTCTAATATGTCTCAGTTTTCGTACCCTGGTACTCGGGTGCAACATTCCAGACGCTTTACTAACACCCTCCCGACTTGGAGAGTCAGTCCCTTTAACCTCCTGTTTGGCCCAGTTTGCAATTTCTGCGGAAGATGAACAGGAAAAGCGAGAACCAATGAGAGACTAGCTGGAGGTGTCTGGACGGGCAAATTTAACTCTCATTTCCCACCAGGAAGAGGAATTAACCAAAGGCTCAGCGTGCCGTGCCGGAACCAGATTAGGGCCTGAAGCCATCCTGCGGTGTTGCGGCCAGCTCAAAAGAAAGCGAGTTGAAGAAAGGAGCTCAGGGGCACTGTAATTCACAAACCTGCAGAGTTATAAATGACAGCTATCGTCCAAAAATATACTGAAGTAAGGCTGCCAAGAGGACTTGAAAGCGGGGCAGAATTGCAGGAAACCGATTTCAGGAGGCAGACTGGAATTGCATTGAAAGCATAGGAAAAGAGGCAGAACGTCCACAATGATGCACTTGGCCAAAAAGGGCGTATGCATTTTTTCCTGAATATATTCAGGAAAAAACGCATACGCCCTTTTTGGCCAACCAAGCAAGCTTGCAAAGGAAATCTGCACTACAATGAAGTCTCACTTCCCCCCGGTCAAAAGGGCCATCTGAAAAAAGTGTAAAATCCAGAAAGGCAGGACAGGCCATGGAGAACTGGGAGCCTTGTTATGCTGATGGGCGGGATGTAAATTGCCAACAGACACTCGGGAGAAGTGTATGGTGTTTCCTGAAACATCTAAAAAACAAAGCAACAGAGCCTAGGGCACTTCCACTTATGGTCCTATAGCTTAGGGAAATTAAAATCAAAAAGACACAGCCACCCCAAAGTTTGGGACGCCTCTGTTTACAAGAACCTCGTTTACAGTACAAGTTCAACATCGCAGAAAGTGAAAAATGGATAAAGAAGTTGTGGTATTTACTTACAAAGCAATATCACTCAGCAATGAAATCTATGTCATCAGGCCCTTAGCAGCACAATGAGTGGATTCAGGTATGATGATTCTAACTGAAATAAGTCACACAGAAAAAGAAACATCATAAGATATCAGTAATACACGGAATGTAAACTTGGCTACACAGGAACTGAATTACAGAACAGAACAGGGTCTCAAATTTAGAAAACCAACTTATGCTTGCTTAAGGGTAAAGGTGAGTTGGGGTGCTGCATAAAACCAGACATTGAAATGAGCACAGATAAATTTCCTTAAGCCAAATATGGAATAGACAAGAGCTACTCCTTGCTCAACGAAATGGACTCAACACCGCATATTAAACGCCTAAGAATGTACCTCACTAGTAAGTATCTTAAAACCTATGGATTGCTATGTCTCTGAAAGAGAATCAAGCATGTGTACAGGGGCATAAACGCAGCAGTGATAGGATTGGAGAGGTTCGGTGAGCAAATGAAGACCCTTTGAAGTCATATTGCATGGTACCCATTCCACGGGTTTCAACTACCCAGGTTTAAGGTATTCTTCCTTCAGCTAAAACATGCATGTGGAACCTAGAGTATGATCAACCATGTGATCGGGAGACGTGTTCAAATATGTCTCAGTTTTCGTACCCTGGTACTCGGGTGCAACATTCCAGACGCTTTACTAACACCCTCCCGACTTGGAGAGTCAGTCCCTTTAACCTCCTGTTTGGCCCAGTTTGCAATTTCTGCGGAAGATGAACAGGAATAGCGAGAACCAATGAGAGACTAGCTGGAGGTGTCTGGACGGGCAAATTTAACTCTCATTTCCCACCAGGAAGAGGAATTAACCAAAGGCTCAGCGTGCCGTGCCGGAACCAGATTAGGGCCTGAAGCCATCCTGCGGTGTTGCGGCCAGCTCAAAAGAAAGCGAGTTGAAGAAAGGAGCTCAGGGGCACTGTAATTCACAAACCTGCAGAGTTATAAATGACAGCTATCGTCCAAAAATATACTGAAGTAAGGCTGCCAAGAGGACTTGAAAGCGGGGCAGAATTGCAGGAAACCGATTTCAGGAGGTAGACTGGAATTGCATTGAAAGCATAGGAAAAGAGGCAGAACGTCCACAATGATGCACTTGGCCAAAAAGGGCGTATGCGTTTTTTCCTGAATATATTCAGGAAAAAACGCCTACGCCCTTTTTGGCCAACCAAGCAAGCTTGCAAAGGAAATCTGCACTACAATGAAGTCTCACTTCCCCCCGGTCAAAAGGGCCATCTGAAAAAAGTGTAAAATCCAGAAAGGCAGGACAGGCCATGGAGAACTGGGAGCCTTGTTATGCTGATGGGCGGGATGTAAATTGCCAACAGACACTCGGGAGAAGTGTATGGTGTTTCCTGAAACATCTAAAAAACAAAGCAACAGAGCCTAGGGCACTTCCACTTATGGTCCTATAGCTTAGGGAAATTAAAATCAAAAAGACACAGCCACCCCAAACATTGGGACGCCTCTGTTTACAAGAACCTCGTTTACAGTACAAGTTCAACATCGCAGAAAGTGAAAAATGGATAAAGAAGTTGTGGTATTTACTTACAAAGCAATATCACTCAGCAATGAAATCTATGTCATCAGGCCCTTAGCAGCACAATGAGTGGATTCAGGTATGATGATTCTAACTGAAATAAGTCACACAGAAAAAGAAACATCATAAGATATCAGTAATACACGGAATGTAAACTTGGCTACACAGGAACTGAATTACAGAACAGAACAGGGTCTCAAATTTAGAAAACCAACTTATGCTTGCTTAAGGGGAAAGGTGAGTTGGGGTGCTGCATAAAACCAGAGATTGAAATGAGCACAGATAAAGTTCCTTAAGCCAAATATGGAATAGACAAGAGCTACTCCTTGCTCAACGAAATGGACTCAACACCGCATATTAAATGCCTAACAATGTACCTGACTAGTAAGTATCTTAAAACCTATGGATTGCTATGTCTCCGAAAGAGAATCAAGCATGTGTACAGGGGCATAAACGCAGCAGTGATAGGATTGGAGAGGTTCGGTGAGCAAATGAAGACCCTTTGAAGTCATATTGCATGGTACCCATTCCACGGGTTTCAACTACCCAGGTTTAAGGTATTCTTCCTTCAGGTAAAACATGCATGTGGAACCTAGAGTATGATCAACCATGTGATCGGGAGACGTGTTCAAATATGTCTCAGTTTTCGTACCCTGGTACTCGGGTGCAACATTCCAGACGCTTTACTAACACCCTCCCGACTTGGAGAGTCAGTCCCTTTAACCTCCTGTTTGGCCCAGTTTGCAATTTCTGCGGAAGATGAACAGGAATAGCGAGAACCAATGAGAGACTAGCTGGAGGTGTCTGGACGGGCAAATTTAACTCTCATTTCCCACCAGGAAGAGGAATTAACCAAAGGCTCAGCGTGCCGTGCCGGAACCAGATTAGGGCCTGAAGCCATCCTGCGGTGTTGCGGCCAGCTCAAAAGAAAGCGAGTTGAAGAAAGGAGCTCAGGGGTACTGTAATTCACAAACCTGCAGAGTTATAAATGACAGCTATCGTCCAAAAATATACTGAAGTAAGGCTGCCAAGAGGACTTGAAAGCGGGGCAGAATTGCAGGAAACCGATTTCAGGAGGTAGACTGGAATTGCATTGAAAGCATAGGAAAAGAGGCAGAACGTCCACAATGATGCACTTGGCCAAAAAGGGCGTATGCGTTTTTTCCTGAATATATTCAGGAGAAAACGCATACGCCCTTTTTGGCCAACCAAGCAAGCTTGCAAAGGAAATCTGCACTACAATGAAGTCTCACTTCCCCCGGTCAAAAGGGCCATCTGAAAAAAGTGTAAAATCCAGAAAGGCAGGACAGGCCATGGAGAACTGGGAGCCTTGTTATGCTGATGGGCGGGATGTAAATTGCCAACAGACACTCGGGAGAAGTGTATGGTGTTTCCTGAAACATCTAAAAAACAAAGCAACAGAGCCTAGGGCACTTCCACTTATGGTCCTATAGCTTAGGGAAATTAAAATCAAAAAGACACAGCCACCCCAAAGTTTGGGACGCCTCTGTTTACAAGAACCTCGTTTACAGTACAAGTTCAACATCGCAGAAAGTGAAAAATGGATAAAGAAGTTGTGGTATTTACTTACAAAGCAATATCACTCAGCAATGAAATCTATGTCATCAGGCCCTTAGCAGCACAATGAGTGGATTCAGGTATGATGATTCTAACTGAAATAAGTCACACAGAAAAAGAAACATCATAAGATATCAGTAATACACGGAATGTAAACTTGGCTACACAGGAACTGAATTACAGAACAGAACAGGGTCTCAAATTTAGAAAACCAACTTATGCTTGCTTAAGGGGAAAGGTGAGTTGGGGTGCTGCATAAAACCAGAGATTGAAATGAGCACAGATAAAGTTCCTTAAGCCAAATATGGAATAGACAAGAGCTACTCCTTGCTCAATGAAATGGACTCAACACCGCATATTAAATGCCTAAGAATGTACCTGACTAGTAAGTATCTTAAAACCTATGGATTGCTATGTCTCCGAAAGAGAATCAAGCATGTGTACAGGGGCATAAACGCAGCAGTGATAGGATTGGAGAGGTTCGGTGAGCAAATAAATGAAGACCCTCTGAAGTCATATTGCATGGTACCCATTCCACGGGTTTCAACTACCCAGGTTTAAGGTATTCTTCCTTCAGGTAAAACATGCATGTGGAACCTAGAGTATGATCAACCATGTGATCGGGAGACGTGTTCAAATATGTCTCAGTTTTCGTACCCTGGTACTCGGGTGCAACATTCCAGACGCTTTACTAACACCCTCCCGACTTGGAGAGTCAGTCCCTTTAACCTCCTGTTTGGCCCAGTTTGCAATTTCTGCGGAAGATGAACAGGAATAGCGAGAACCAATGAGAGACTAGCTGGAGGTGTCTGGACGGGCAAATTTAACTCTCATTTCCCACCAGGAAGAGGAATTAACCAAAGGCTCAGCGTGCCGTGCCGGAACCAGATTAGGGCCTGAAGCCATCCTGCGGTGTTGCGGCCAGCTCAAAAGAAAGCGAGTTGAAGAAAGGAGCTCAGGGGCACTGTAATTCACAAACCTGCAGAGTTATAAATGACAGCTATCGTCCAAAAATATACTGAAGTAAGGCTGCCAAGAGGACTTGAAAGCGGGCCAGAATTGCAGGAAACCGATTTCAGGAGGTAGACTGGAATTGCATTGAAAGCATAGGAAAAGAGGCAGAACGTCCACAATGATGCACTTGGCCAAAAAGGGCGTATGCGTTTTTTCCTGAATATATTCAGGAGAAAACGCATACGCCCTTTTTGGCCAACCAAGCAAGCTTGCAAAGGAAATCTGCACTACAATGAAGTCTCACTTCCCCCCGGTCAAAAGGGCCATCTGAAAAAAGTGTAAAATCCAGAAAGGCAGGACAGGCCATGGAGAACTGGGAGCCTTGTTATGCTGATGGGCGGGATGTAAATTGCCAACAGACACTCGGGAGAAGTGTATGGTGTTTCCTGAAACATCTAAAAAACAAAGCAACAGAGCCTAGGGCACTTCCACTTATGGTCCTATAGCTTAGGGAAATTAAAATCAAAAAGACACAGCCACCCCAAAGTTTGGGACGCCTCTGTTTACAAGAACCTCGTTTACAGTACAAGTTCAACATCGCAGAAAGTGAAAAATGGATAAAGAAGTTGTGGTATTTACTTACAAAGCAATATCACTCAGCAATGAAATCTATGTCATCAGGCCCTTAGCAGCACAATGAGTGGATTCAGGTATGATGATTCTAACTGAAATAAGTCACACAGAAAAAGAAACATCATAAGATATCAGTAATACACGGAATGTAAACTTGGCTACACAGGAACTGAATTACAGAACAGAACAGGGTCTCAAATTTAGAAAACCAACTTATGCTTGCTTAAGGGTAAAGGTGAGTTGGGGTGCTGCATAAAACCAGAGATTGAAATGAGCACAGATAAAGTTCCTTAAGCCAAATATGGAATAGACAAGAGCTACTCCTTGCTCAACGAAATGGACTCAACACCGCATATTAAACGCCTAAGAATGTACCTGACTAGTAAGTATCTTAAAACCTATGGATTGCTATGTCTCCGAAAGAGAATCAAGCATGTGTACAGGGGCATAAACGCAGCAGTGATAGGATTGGAGAGGTTCGGTGAGCAAATGAAGACCCTTTGAAGTCATATTGCATGGTACCCATTCCACGGGTTTCAACTACCCAGGTTTAAGGTATTCTTCCTTCAGGTAAAACATGCATGTGGAACCTAGAGTATGATCAACCATGTGATCGGGAGACGTGTTCAAATATGTCTCAGTTTTCGTACCCTGGTACTCGGGTGCAACATTCCAGACGCTTTACTAACACCCTCCCGACTTGGAGAGTCAGTCCCTTTAACCTCCTGTTTGGCCCAGTTTGCAATTTCTGCGGAAGATGAACAGGAATAGCGAGAACCAATGAGAGACTAGCTGGAGGTGTCTGGACGGGCAAATTTAACTCTCATTTCCCACCAGGAAGAGGAATTAACCAAAGGCTCAGCGTGCCGTGCCGGAACCAGATTAGGGCCTGAAGCCATCCTGCGGTGTTGCGGCCAGCTCAAAAGAAAGCGAGTTGAAGAAAGGAGCTCAGGGGCACTGTAATTCACAAACCTGCAGAGTTATAAATGACAGCTATCGTCCAAAAATATACTGAAGTAAGGCTGCCAAGAGGACTTGAAAGCGGGCCAGAATTGCAGGAAACCGATTTCAGGAGGTAGACTGGAATTGCATTGAAAGCATAGGAAAAGAGGCAGAACGTCCACAATGATGCACTTGGCCAAAAAGGGCGTATGCGTTTTTTCCTGAATATATTCAGGAAAAAACGCATACGCCCTTTTTGGTCAACCAAGCAAGCTTGCAAAGGAAATCTGCACTACAATGAAGTCTCACTTCCCCCCGGTCAAAAGGGCCATCTGAAAAAAGTGTAAAATCCAGAAAGGCAGGACAGGCCATGGAGAACTGGGAGCCTTGTTATGCTGATGGGCGGGATGTAAATTGCCAACAGACACTCGGGAGAAGTGTATGGTGTTTCCTGAAACATCTAAAAAACAAAGCAACAGAGCCTAGGGCACTTCCACTTATGGTCCTATAGCTTAGGGAAATTAAAATCAAAAAGACACAGCCACCCCAAACATTGGGATGCCTCTGTTTACAAGAACCTCGTTTACAGTACAAGTTCAACATCGCAGAAAGTGAAAAATGGATAAAGAAGTTGTGGTATTTACTTACAAAGCAATATCACTCAGCAATGAAATCTATGTCATCAGGCCCTTAGCAGCACAATGAGTGGATTCAGGTATGATGATTCTAACTGAAATAAGTCACACAGAAAAAGAAACATCATAAGATATCAGTAATACACGGAATGTAAACTTGGCTACACAGGAACTGAATTACAGAACAGAACAGGGTCTCAAATTTAGAAAACCAACTTATGCTTGCTTAAGGGGAAAGGTGAGTTGGGGTGCTGCATAAAACCAGAGATTGAAATGAGCACAGATAAAGTTCCTTAAGCCAAATATGGAATAGACAAGAGCTACTCCTTGCTCAACGAAATGGACTCAACACCGCATATTAAACGCCTAAGAATGTACCTGACTAGTAAGTATCTTAAAACCTATGGATTGCTATGTCTCCGAAAGAGAATCAAGCATGTGTACAGGGGCATAAACGCAGCAGTGATAGGATTGGAGAGGTTCGGTGAGCAAATGAAGACCCTTTGAAGTCATATTGCATGGTACCCATTCCACGGGTTTCAACTACCCAGGTTTAAGGTATTCTTCCTTCAGCTAAAACATGCATGTGGAACCTAGAGTATGATCAACCATGTGATCGGGAGACGTGTTCAAATATGTCTCAGTTTTCGTACCCTGGTACTCGGGTGCAACATTCCAGACGCTTTACTAACACCCTCCCGACTTGGAGAGTCAGTCCCTTTAACCTCCTGTTTGGCCCAGTTTGCAATTTCTGCGGAAGATGAACAGGAATAGCGAGAACCAATGAGAGACTAGCTGGAGGTGTCTGGACGGGCAAATTTAACCCTCATTTCCCACCAGGAAGAGGAATTAACCAAAGGCTCAGCGTGCCGTGCCGGAACCAGATTAGGGCCTGAAGCCATCCTGCGGTGTTGCGGCCAGCTCAAAAGAAAGCGAGTTGAAGAAAGGAGCTCAGGGGCACTGTAATTCACAAACCTGCAGAGTTATAAATGACAGCTATCGTCCAAAAATATACTGAAGTAAGGCTGCCAAGAGGACTTGAAAGCGGGGCAGAATTGCAGGAAACCGATTTCAGGAGGCAGACTGGAATTGCATTGAAAGCATAGGAAAAGAGGCAGAACGTCCACCATGATGCACTTGGCCAAAAAGGGCGTATGCGTTTTTTCCTGAATATATTCAGGAAAAAACGCATACGCCCTTTTTGGCCAACCAAGCAAGCTTGCAAAGGAAATCTGCACTACAATGAAGTCTCACTTCCCCCCGGTCAAAAGGGCCATCTGAAAAAAGTGTAAAATCCAGAAAGGCAGGACAGGCCATGGAGAACTGGGAGCCTTGTTATGCTGATGGGCGGGATGTAAATTGCCAACAGACACTCGGGAGAAGTGTATGGTGTTTCCTGAAACATGTAAAAAACAAAGCAACAGAGCCTAGGGCACTTCCACTTATGGTCCTATAGCTTAGGGAAATTAAAATCAAAAAGACACAGCCACCCCAAAGTTTGGGACGCCTCTGTTTACAAGAACCTCGTTTACAGTACAAGTTCAACATCGCAGAAAGTGAAAAATGGATAAAGAAGTTGTGGTATTTACTTACAAAGCAATATCACTCAGCAATGAAATCTATGTCATCAGGCCCTTAGCAGCACAATGAGTGGATTCAGGTATGATGATTCTAACTGAAATAAGTCACACAGAAAAAGAAACATCATAAGATATCAGTAATACACGGAATGTAAACTTGGCTACACAGGAACTGAATTACAGAACAGAACAGGGTCTCAAATTTAGAAAACCAACTTATGCTTGCTTAAGGGTAAAGGTGAGTTGGGGTGCTGCATAAAACCAGAGATTGAAATGAGCACAGATAAAGTTCCTTAAGCCAAATATGGAATAGACAAGAGCTACTCCTTGCTCAACGAAATGGACTCAACACCGCATATTAAACGCCTAAGAATGTACCTGACTAGTAAGTATCTTAAAACCTATGGATTGCTATGTCTCCGAAAGAGAATCAAGCATGTGTACAGGGGCATAAACGCAGCAGTGATAGGATTGGAGAGGTTCGGTGAGCAAATGAAGACCCTCTGAAGTCATATTGCATGGTACCCATTCCACGGGTTTCAACTACCCAGGTTTAAGGTATTCTTCCTTCAGCTAAAACATGCATGTGGAACCTAGAGTATGATCAACCATGTGATCGGGAGACGTGTTCAAATATGTCTCAGTTTTCGTACCCTGGTACTCGGGTGCAACATTCCAGACGCTTTACTAACACCCTCCCGACTTGGAGAGTCAGTCCCTTTAACCTCCTGATTGGCCCAGTTTGCAATTTCTGCGGAAGATGAACAGGAATAGCGAGAACCAATGAGAGACTAGCTGGAGGTGTCTGGACGGGCAAATTTAACTCTCATTTCCCACCAGGAAGAGGAATTAACCAAAGGCTCAGCGTGCCGTGCCGGAACCAGATTAGGGCCTGAAGCCATCCTGCGGTGTTGCGGCCAGCTCAAAAGAAAGCGAGTTGAAGAAAGGAGCTCAGGGGCACTGTAATTCACAAACCTGCAGAGTTATAAATGACAGCTATCGTCCAAAAATATACTGAAGTAAGGCTGCCAAGAGGACTTGAAAGCGGGGCAGAATTGCAGGAAACCGATTTCAGGAGGCAGACTGGAATTGCATTGAAAGCATAGGAAAAGAGGCAGAACGTCCACCATGATGCACTTGGCCAAAAAGGGCGTATGCGTTTTTTCCTGAATATATTCAGGAAAAAACGCATACGCCCTTTTTGGCCTACCAAGCAAGCTTGCAAAGGAAATCTGCACTACAATGAAGTCTCACTTCCCCCCGGTCAAAAGGGCCATCTGAAAAAAGTGTAAAATCCAGAAAGGCAGGACAGGCCATGGAGAACTGGGAGCCTTGTTATGCTGATGGGCGGGATGTAAATTGCCAACAGACACTCGGGAGAAGTGTATGGTGTTTCCTGAAACATCTAAAAACCAAAGCAACAGAGCCTAGGGCACTTCCACTTATGGTCCTATAGCTTAGGGAAATTAAAATCAAAAAGACACAGCCACCCCAAAGTTTGGGACGCCTCTGTTTACAAGAACCTCGTGTACAGTACAAGTTCAACATCGCAGAAAGTGAAAAATGGATAAAGAAGTTGTGGTATTTACTTACAAAGCAATATCACTCAGCAATGAAATCTATGTCATCAGGCCCTTAGCAGCACAATGAATGGATTCAGGTATGATGATTCTAACTGAAATAAGTCACACAGAAAAAGAAACATCATAAGATATCAGTAATACACGGAATGTAAACTTGGCTACACAGGAACTGAATTACAGAACAGAACAGGGTCTCAAATTTAGAAAACCAACTTATGCTTGCTTAAGGGGAAAGGTGAGTTGGGGTGCTGCATAAAACCAGAGATTGAAATGAGCACAGATAAAGTTCCTTAAGCCAAATATGGAATAGACAAGAGCTACTCCTTGCTCAACGAAATGGACTCAACACCGCATATTAAACGCCTAAGAATGTACCTGACTAGTAAGTATCTTAAAACCTATGGATTGCTATGTCTCCGAAAGAGAATCAAGCATGTGTACAGGGGCATAAACGCAGCAGTGATAGGATTGGAGAGGTTCGGTGAGCAAATGAAGACCCTTTGAAGTCATATTGCATGGTACCCATTCCACGGGTTTCAACTACCCAGGTTTAAGGTATTCTTCCTTCAGCTAAAACATGCATGTGGAACCTAGAGTATGATCAACCATGTGATCGGGAGACGTGTTCAAATATGTCTCAGTTTTCGTACCCTGGTACTCGGGTGCAACATTCCAGACGCTTTACTAACACCCTCCCGACTTGGAGAGTCAGTCCCTTTAACCTCCTGTTTGGCCCAGTTTGCAATTTCTGTGGAAGATGAACAGGAATAGCGAGAACCAATGAGAGACTAGCTGGAGGTGTCTGGACGGGCAAATTTAACTCTCATTTCCCACCAGGAAGAGGAATTAACCAAAGGCTCAGCGTGCCGTGCCGGAACCAGATGAGGGCCTGAAGCCATCCTGCGGTGTTGCGGCCAGGTCACAAGAAAGCGAGTTGAAGAAAGGAGCTCAGGGGCACTGTAATTCACAAACCTGCAGAGTTATAAATGACAGCTATTGTCCAAAAATATACTGAAGTAAGGCTGCCAAGAGGACTTGAAAGCGGGGCAGAATTGCAGGAAACCGATTTCAGGAGGCAGACTGGAATTGCATTGAAAGCATAGGAGAAGAGGCAGAACGTCCACAATGATGCACTTGGCCAAAAAGGGCGTATGCGTTTTTTCCTGAATATATTCAGGAAAAAACGCATACGCCCTTTTTGGCCAACCAAGCAAGCTTGCAAAGGAAATCTGCACTACAATGAAGTCTCACTTCCCCCCGGTCAAAAGGGCCATCTGAAAAAAGTGTAAAATCCAGAAAGGCAGGACAGGCCATGGAGAACTGGGAGCCTTGTTATGCTGATGGGCGGGATGTAAATTGCCAACAGACACTCGGGAGAAGTGTATGGTGTTTCCTGAAACATCTAAAAAACAAAGCAACAGAGCCTAGGGCACTTCCACTTATGGTCCTATAGCTTAGGGAAATTAAAATCAAAAAGACACAGCCACCCCAAACATTGGGACGCCTCTGTTTACAAGAACCTCGTTTACAGTACAAGTTCAACATCGCAGAAAGTGAAAAATGGATAAAGAAGTTGTGGTATTTACTTACAAAGCAATATCACTCAGCAATGAAATCTATGTCATCAGGCCCTTAGCAGCACAATGAGTGGATTCAGGTATGATGATTCTAACTGAAATAAGTCACACAGAAAAAGAAACATCATAAGATATCAGTAATACACGGAATGTAAACTTGGCTACACAGGAACTGAATTACAGAACAGAACAGGGTCTCAAATTTAGAAAACCAACTTATGCTTGCTTAAGGGTAAAGGTGAGTTGGGGTGCTGCATAAAACCAGAGATTGAAATGAGCACAGATAAAGTTCCTTAAGCCAAATATGGAATAGACAAGAGCTACTCCTTGCTCAACGAAATGGACTCAACACCGCATATTAAATGCCTAAGAATGTACCTGACTAGTAAGTATCTTAAAACCTATGGATTGCTATGTCTCCGAAAGAGAATCAAGCATGTGTACAGGGGCATAAACGCAGCAGTGATAGGATTGGAGAGGTTCGGTGAGCAAATGAAGACCCTCTGAAGTCATATTGCATGGTACCCATTCCACGGGTTTCAACTACCCAGGTTTAAGGTATTCTTCCTTCAGCTAAAACATGCATGTGGAACCTAGAGTATGATCAACCATGTGATCGGGAGACGTGTTCAAATATGTCTCAGTTTTCGTACCCTGGTACTCGGGTGCAACATTCCAGACGCTTTACTAACACCCTCCCGACTTGGAGAGTCAGTCCCTTTAACCTCCTGTTTGGCCCAGTTTGCAATTTCTGCGGAAGATGAACAGGAATAGCGAGAACCAATGAGAGACTAGCTGGAGGTGTCTGGACGGGCAAATTTAACTCTCATTTCCCACCAGGAAGAGGAATTAACCAAAGGCTCAGCGTGCCGTGCCGGAACCAGATTAGGGCCTGAAGCCATCCTGCGGTGTTGCGGCCAGCTCAAAAGAAAGCGAGTTGAAGAAAGGAGCTCAGGGGCACTGTAATTCACAAACCTGCAGAGTTATAAATGACAGCTATCGTCCAAAAATATACTGAAGTAAGGCTGCCAAGAGGACTTGAAAGCGGGGCAGAATTGCAGGAAACCGATTTCAGGAGGCAGACTGGAATTGCATTGAAAGCATAGGAGAAGAGGCAGAACGTCCACAATGATGCACTTGGCCAAAAAGGGCGTATGCGTTTTTTCCTGAATATATTCAGGAAAAAACGCATACGCCCTTTTTGGCCAACCAAGCAAGCTTGCAAAGGAAATCTGCACTACAATGAAGTCTCACTTCCCCCCGGTCAAAAGGGCCATCTGAAAAAAGTGTAAAATCCAGAAAGGCAGGACAGGCCATGGAGAACTGGGAGCCTTGTTATGCTGATGGGCGGGATGTAAATTGCCAACAGACACTCGGGAGAAGTGTATGGTGTTTCCTGAAACATCTAAAAAACAAAGCAACAGAGCCTAGGGCACTTCCACTTATGGTCCTATAGCTTAGGGAAATTAAAATCAAAAAGACACAGCCACCCCAAAGTTTGGGACGCCTCTGTTGACAAGAACCTCGTTTACAGTACAAGTTCAACATCGCAGAAAGTGAAAAATGGATAAAGAAGTTGTGGTATTTACTTACAAAGCAATATCACTCAGCAATGAAATCTATGTCATCAGGCCCTTAGCAGCACAATGAGTGGATTCAGGTATGATGATTCTAACTGAAATAAGTCACACAGAAAAAGAAACATCATAAGATATCAGTAATACACGGAATGTAAACTTGGCTACACAGGAACTGAATTACAGAACAGAACAGGGTCTCAAATTTAGAAAACCAACTTATGCTTGCTTAAGGGTAAAGGTGAGTTGGGGTGCTGCATAAAACCAGAGATTGAAATGAGCACAGATAAAGTTCCTTAAGCCAAATATGGAATAGACAAGAGCTACCTCTTGCTCAACGAAATGGACTCAACACCGCATATTAAATGCCTAAGAATGTACCTGACTAGTAAGTATCTTAAAACCTATGGATTGCTATGTCTCCGAAAGAGAATCAAGCATGTGTACAGGGGCATAAACGCAGCAGTGATAGGATTGGAGAGGTTCGGTGAGCAAATGAAGACCCTTTGAAGTCATATTGCATGGTACCCATTCCACGGGTTTCAACTACCCAGGTTTAAGGTATTCTTCCTTCAGCTAAAACATGCATGTGGAACCTAGAGTATGATCAACCATGTGATCGGGAGACGTGTTCAAATATGTCTCAGTTTTCGTACCCTGGTACTCGGGTGCAACATTCCAGACGCTTTACTAACACCCTCCCGACTTGGAGAGTCAGTCCCTTTAACCTCCTGTTTGGCCCAGTTTGCAATTTCTGCGGAAGATGAACAGGAATAGCGAGAACCAATGAGAGACTAGCTGGAGGTGTCTGGACGGGCAAATTTAACTCTCATTTCCCACCAGGAAGAGGAATTAACCAAAGGCTCAGCGTGCCGTGCCGGAACCAGATTAGGGCCTGAAGCCATCCTGCGGTGTTGCGGCCAGCTCAAAAGAAAGCGAGTTGAAGAAAGGAGCTCAGGGGCACTGTAATTCACAAACCTGCAGAGTTATAAATGACAGCTATCGTCCAAAAATATACTGAAGTAAGGCTGCCAAGAGGACTTGAAAGCGGGGCAGAATTGCAGGAAACCGATTTCAGGAGGCAGACTGGAATTGCATTGAAAGCATAGGAAAAGAGGCAGAACGTCCACAATGATGCACTTGGCCAAAAAGGGCGTATGCGTTTTTTCCTGAATATATTCAGGAAAAAACGCATACGCCCTTTTTGGCCAACCAAGCAAGCTTGCAAAGGAAATCTGCACTACAATGAAGTCTCACTTCCCCCCGGTCAAAAGGGCCATCTGAAAAAAGTGTAAAATCCAGAAAGGCAGGACAGGCCATGGAGAACTGGGAGCCTTGTTATGCTGATGGGCGGGATGTAAATTGCCAACAGACACTCGGGAGAAGTGTATGGTGTTTCCTGAAACATCTAAAAAACAAAGCAACAGAGCCTAGGGCACTTCCACTTATGGTCCTATAGCTTAGGGAAATTAAAATCAAAAAGACACAGCCACCCCAAAGTTTGGGACGCCTCTGTTTACAAGAACCTCGTTTACAGTACAAGTTCAACATCGCAGAAAGTGAAAAATGGATAAAGAAGTTGTGGTATTTACTTACAAAGCAATATCACTCAGCAATGAAATCTATGTCATCAGGCCCTTAGCAGCACAATGAGTGGATTCAGGTATGATGATTCTAACTGAAATAAGTCACACAGAAAAAGAAACATCATAAGATATCAGTAATACACGGAATGTAAACTTGGCTACACAGGAACTGAATTACAGAACAGAACAGGGTCTCAAATTTAGAAAACCAACTTATGCTTGCTTAAGGGTAAAGGTGAGTTGGGGTGCTGCATAAAACCAGAGATTGAAATGAGCACAGATAAAGTTCCTTAAGCCAAATATGGAATAGACAAGAGCTACTCCTTGCTCAACGAAATGGACTCAACACCGCATATTAAAAGCCTAAGAATGTACCTGACTAGTAAGTATCTTAAAACCTATGGATTGCTATGTCTCCGAAAGAGAATCAAGCATGTGTACAGGGGCATAAACGCAGCAGTGATAGGATTGGAGAGGTTCGGTGAGCAAATGAAGACCCTTTGAAGTCATATTGCATGGTACCCATTCCACGGGTTTCAACTACCCAGGTTTAAGGTATTCCTCCTTCAGCTAAAACATGCATGTGGAACCCAGAGTATGATCAACCATGTGATCGGGAAACGTGTTCAAATATGTCTCAGTTTTCGTACCCTGGTACTCGGCTGCAACATTCCAGACGCTTTACTAACACTCTCCCCACTTGGAGAGTCAGCGCCTTTAACCTCCTGTTTGGCCCAGTTTGCAATTTCTGCGGAAGATGAACAGGAATAGCGAAAACCAATCAGAGACTAGCTGGAGGTGTCTGGACGGGCAAATTTAACTCTCATTTCCCACCAGGAATAGGAAATAACCAAAGGCTCAGCGTGCCGTGCCAGAACCAGATTAGGGCCTGAAGCCATCCTGCGGTGTTGCGGCCAGGTCACAAGAAAGCGAGTTGAAGAAAGGAGCTCAGGGGCACTGTAATTCACAAACCTGCAGAGTTATAAATGACAGCTATCATCCAAAAATATACTGAAGTAAGGCTGCCAAGAGGACTTGAAAGCGGGGCAGAATTGCAGGAAACCAATTTCAGGAGGTAGACTGGAATTGCATTGAAAGCATAGGAAAAGAGGCAGAACGTCCACAATGATGCACTTGGCCAAAAAGGGCGTATGCGTTTTTTCCTGAATATATTCAGGAAAAAACGCATACGCCCTTTTTGGCCAACCAAGCAAGCTTGCAAAGGAAATCTGCACTACAATGAAGTCTCACTTCCCCCCGGTCAAAAGGGCCATCTGAAAAAAGTGTAAAATCCAGAAAGGCAGGACAGACCATGGAGAACTGGGAGCCTTGTTATGCTGATGGGCGGGATGTAAATTGCCAACAGACACTCGGGAGAAGTGTATGGTGTTTCCTGAAACATCTAAAAAACAAAGCAACAGAGCCTAGGGCACTTCCACTTATGGTCCTATAGCTTAGGGAAATTAAAATCAAAAAGACACAGCCACCCCAAAGTTTGGGACGCCTCTGTTTACAAGAACCTCGTGTACAGTACAAGTTCAACATCGCAGAAAGTGAAAAATGGATAAAGAGGTTGTGGTATTTACTTACAAAGCAATATCACTCAGCAATGAAATCTATGTCATCAGGCCCTTAGCAGCACAATGAGTGGATTCAGGTATGATGATTCTAACTGAAATAAGTCACACAGAAAAAGAAACATCATAAGATATCAGTAATACACGGAATGTAAACTTGGCTACACAGGAACTGAATTACAGAACAGAACAGGGTCTCAAATTTAGAAAACCAACTTATGCTTGCTTAAGGGTAAAGGTGAGTTGGGGTGCTGCATAAAACCAGAGATTGAAATGAGCACAGATAAAGTTCCTTAAGCCAAATATGGAATAGACAAGAGCTACTCCTTGCTCAACGAAATGGACTCAACACCGCATATTAAATGCCTAAGAATGTACCTGACTAGTAAGTATCTTAAAACCTATGGATTGCTATGTCTCCGAAAGAGAATCAAGCATGTGTACAGGGGCATAAACGCAGCAGTGATAGGATTGGAGAGGTTCGGTGAGCAAATGAAGACCCTTTGAAGTCATATTGCATGGTACCCATTCCACGGGTTTCAACTACCCAGGTTTAAGGTATTCTTCCTTCAGCTAAAACATGCATGTGGAACCTAGAGTATGATCAACCATGTGATCGGGAGACGTGTTCAAATATGTCTCAGTTTTCGTACCCTGGTACTCGGGTGCAACATTCCAGACGCTTTACTAACACCCTCCCGACTTGGAGAGTCAGTCCCTTTAACCTCCTGTTTGGCCCAGTTTGCAATTTCTGCGGAAGATGAACAGGAATAGCGAGAACCAATGAGAGACTAGCTGGAGGTGTCTGGACGGGCAAATTTAACTCTCATTTCCCACCAGGAAGAGGAATTAACCAAAGGCTCAGCGTGCCGTGCCGGAACCAGATTAGGGCCTGAAGCCATCCTGCGGTGTTGCGGCCAGCTCAAAAGAAAGCGAGTTGAAGAAAGGAGCTCAGGGGCACTGTAAATCACAAACCTGCAGAGTTATAAATGACAGCTATCGTCCAAAAATATACTGAAGTAAGGCTGCCAAGAGGACTTGAAAGCGGGGCAGAATTGCAGGAAACCGATTTCAGGAGGTAGACTGGAATTGCATTGAAAGCATAGGAAAAGAGGCAGAACGTCCACAATGATGCACTTGGCCAAAAAGGGCGTATGCGTTTTTTCCTGAATATATTCAGGAAAAAACGCATACGCCCTTTTTGGCCAACCAAGCAAGCTTGCAAAGGAAATCTGCACTACAATGAAGTCTCAATTCCCCCCGGTCAAAAGGGCCATCTGAAAAAAGTGTAAAATCCAGAAAGGCAGGACAGGCCATGGAGAACTGGGAGCCTTGTTATGCTGATGGGCGGGATGTAAATTGCCAACAGACACTCGGGAGAAGTGTATGGTGTTTCCTGAAACATCTAAAAAACAAAGCAACAGAGCCTAGGGCACTTCCACTTATGGTCCTATAGCTTAGGGAAATTAAAATCAAAAAGACACAGCCACCCCAAAGTTTGGGACGCCTCTGTTTACAAGAACCTCGTTTACAGTACAAGTTCAACATCGCAGAAAGTGAAAAATGGATAAAGAAGTTGTGGTATTTACTTACAAAGCAATATCACTCAGCAATGAAATCTATGTCATCAGGCCCTTAGCAGCACAATGAGTGGATTCAGGTATGATGATTCTAACTGAAATAAGTCACACAGAAAAAGAAACATCATAAGATATCAGTAATACACGGAATGTAAACTTGGCTACACAGGAACTGAATTACAGAACAGAACAGGGTCTCAAATTTAGAAAACCAACTTATGCTTGCTTAAGGGTAAAGGTGAGTTGGGGTGCTGCATAAAACCAGAGATTGAAATGAGCACAGATAAAGTTCCTTAAGCCAAATATGGAATAGACAAGAGCTACTCCTTGCTCAACGAAATGGACTCAACACCGCATATTAAATGCCTAAGAATGTACCTGACTAGTAAGTATCTTAAAACCTATGGATTGCTATGTCTCCGAAAGAGAATCATGTGTACAGGGGCATAAACGCAGCAGTGATAGGATTGGAGAGGTTCGGTGAGCAAATGAAGACCCTTTGAAGTCATATTGCATGGTACCCATTCCACGGGTTTCAACTACCCAGGTTTAAGGTATTCTTCCTTCAGCTAAAACATGCATGTGGAACCTAGAGTATGATCAACCATGTGATCGGGAGACGTGTTCAAATATGTCTCAGTTTTCGTACCCTGGTACTCGGGTGCAACATTCCAGACGCTTTACTAACACCCTCCCGACTTGGAGAGTCAGTCCCTTTAACCTCCTGTTTGGCCCAGTTTGCAATTTCTGCGGAAGATGAACAGGAATAGCGAGAACCAATGAGAGACTAGCTGGAGGTGTCTGGACGGGCAAATTTAACTCTCATTTCCCACCAGGAAGAGGAATTAACCAAAGGCTCAGCGTGCCGTGCCGGAACCAGATTAGGGCCTGAAGCCATCCTGCGGTGTTGCGGCCAGCTCAAAAGAAAGCGAGTTGAAGAAAGGAGCTCAGGGGCACTGTAATTCACAAACCTGCAGAGTTATAAATGACAGCTATCGTCCAAAAATATACTGAAGTAAGGCTGCCAAGAGGACTTGAAAGCGGGGCAGAATTGCAGGAAACCGATTTCAGGAGGTAGACTGGAATTGCATTGAAAGCATAGGAAAAGAGGCAGAACGTCCACCATGATGCACTTGGCCAAAAAGGGCGTATGCGTTTTTTCCTGAATATATTCAGGAAAAAACGCATACGCCCTTTTTGGCCAACCAAGCAAGCTTGCAAAGGAAATCTGCACTACAATGAAGTCTCACTTCCCCCCGGTCAAAAGGGCCATCTGAAAAAAGTGTAAAATCCAGAAAGGCAGGACAGGCCATGGAGAACTGGGAGCCTTGTTATGCTGATGGGCGGGATGTAAATTGCCAACAGACACTCGGGAGAAGTGTATGGTGTTTCCTGAAACATCTAAAAAACAAAGCAACAGAGCCTAGGGCACTTCCACTTATGGTCCTATAGCTTAGGGAAATTAAAATCAAAAAGACACAGCCACCCCAAACATTGGGATGCCTCTGTTTACAAGAACCTCGTTTACAGTACAAGTTCAACATCGCAGAAAGTGAAAAATGGATAAAGAAGTTGTGGTATTTACTTACAAAGCAATATCACTCAGCAATGAAATCTATGTCATCAGGCCCTTAGCAGCACAATGAGTGGATTCAGGTATGATGATTCTAACTGAAATAAGTCACACAGAAAAAGAAACATCATAAGATATCAGTAATACACGGAATGTAAACTTGGCTACACAGGAACTGAATTACAGAACAGAACAGGGTCTCAAATTTAGAAAACCAACTTATGCTTGCTTAAGGGGAAAGGTGAGTTGGGGTGCTGCATAAAACCAGAGATTGAAATGAGCACAGATAAAGTTCCTTAAGCCAAATATGGAATAGACAAGAGCTACTCCTTGCTCAACGAAATGGACTCAACACCGCATATTAAATGCCTAAGAATGTACCTGACTAGTAAGTATCTTAAAACCTATGGATTGCTATGTCTCCGAAAGAGAATCAAGCATGTGTACAGGGGCATAAACGCAGCAGTGATAGGATTGGAGAGGTTCGGTGAGCAAATGAAGACCCTCTGAAGTCATATTGCATGGTACCCATTCCACGGGTTTCAACTACCCAGGTTTAAGGTATTCTTCCTTCAGCTAAAACATGCATGTGGAACCTAGAGTATGATCAACCATGTGATCGGGAGACGTGTTCAAATATGTCTCAGTTTTCGTACCCTGGTACTCGGGTGCAACATTCCAGACGCTTTACTAACACCCTCCCGACTTGGAGAGTCAGTCCCTTTAACCTCCTGTTTGGCCCAGTTTGCAATTTCTGCGGAAGATGAACAGGAATAGCGAGAACCAATGAGAGACTAGCTGGAGGTGTCTGGACGGGCAAATTTAACCCTCATTTCCCACCAGGAAGAGGAATTAACCAAAGGCTCAGCGTGCCGTGCCGGAACCAGATTAGGGCCTGAAGCCATCCTGCGGTGTTGCGGCCAGCTCAAAAGAAAGCGAGTTGAAGAAAGGAGCTCAGGGGCACTGTAATTCACAAACCTGCAGAGTTATAAATGACAGCTATCGTCCAAAAATATACTGAAGTAAGGCTGCCAAGAGGACTTGAAAGCGGGGCAGAATTGCAGGAAACCGATTTCAGGAGGCAGACTGGAATTGCATTGAAAGCATAGGAAAAGAGGCAGAACGTCCACAATGATGCACTTGGCCAAAAAGGGCGTATGCGTTTTTTCCTGAATATATTCAGGAAAAAACGCATACGCCCTTTTTGGCCAACCAAGCAAGCTTGCAAAGGAAATCTGCACTACAATGAAGTCTCACTTCCCCCCGGTCAAAAGGGCCATCTGAAAAAAGTGTAAAATCCAGAAAGGCAGGACAGACCATGGAGAACTGGGAGCCTTGTTATGCTGATGGGCGGGATGTAAATTGCCAACAGACACTCGGGAGAAGTGTATGGTGTTTCCTGAAACATCTAAAAAACAAAGCAACAGAGCCTAGGGCACTTCCACTTATGGTCCTATAGCTTAGGGAAATTAAAATCAAAAAGACACAGCCACCCCAAAGTTTGGGACGCCTCTGTTTACAAGAACCTCGTGTACAGTACAAGTTCAACATCGCAGAAAGTGAAAAATGGATAAAGAGGTTGTGGTATTTACTTACAAAGCAATATCACTCAGCAATGAAATCTATGTCATCAGGCCCTTAGCAGCACAATGAGTGGATTCAGGTATGATGATTCTAACTGAAATAAGTCACACAGAAAAAGAAACATCATAAGATATCAGTAATACACGGAATGTAAACTTGGCTACACAGGAACTGAATTACAGAACAGAACAGGGTCTCAAATTTAGAAAACCAACTTATGCTTGCTTAAGGGTAAAGGTGAGTTGGGGTGCTGCATAAAACCAGAGATTGAAATGAGCACAGATAAAGTTCCTTAAGCCAAATATGGAATAGACAAGAGCTACTCCTTGCTCAACGAAATGGACTCAACACCGCATATTAAATGCCTAAGAATGTACCTGACTAGTAAGTATCTTAAAACCTATGGATTGCTATGTCTCCGAAAGAGAATCAAGCATGTGTACAGGGGCATAAACGCAGCAGTGATAGGATTGGAGAGGTTCGGTGAGCAAATGAAGACCCTTTGAAGTCATATTGCATGGTACCCATTCCACGGGTTTCAACTACCCAGGTTTAAGGTATTCTTCCTTCAGCTAAAACATGCATGTGGAACCTAGAGTATGATCAACCATGTGATCGGGAGACGTGTTCAAATATGTCTCAGTTTTCGTACCCTGGTACTCGGGTGCAACATTCCAGACGCTTTACTAACACCCTCCCGACTTGGAGAGTCAGTCCCTTTAACCTCCTGTTTGGCCCAGTTTGCAATTTCTGCGGAAGATGAACAGGAATAGCGAGAACCAATGAGAGACTAGCTGGAGGTGTCTGGACGGGCAAATTTAACTCTCATTTCCCACCAGGAAGAGGAATTAACCAAAGGCTCAGCGTGCCGTGCCGGAACCAGATTAGGGCCTGAAGCCATCCTGCGGTGTTGCGGCCAGCTCAAAAGAAAGCGAGTTGAAGAAAGGAGCTCAGGGGCACTGTAATTCACAAACCTGCAGAGTTATAAATGACAGCTATCGTCCAAAAATATACTGAAGTAAGGCTGCCAAGAGGACTTGAAAGCGGGGCAGAATTGCAGGAAACCGATTTCAGGAGGTAGACTGGAATTGCATTGAAAGCATAGGAAAAGAGGCAGAACGTCCACAATGATGCACTTGGCCAAAAAGGGCGTATGCGTTTTTTCCTGAATATATTCAGGAAAAAACGCATACGCCCTTTTTGGCCAACCAAGCAAGCTTGCAAAGGAAATCTGCACTACAATGAAGTCTCACTTCCCCCCGGTCAAAAGGGCCATCTGAAAAAAGTGTAAAATCCAGAAAGGCAGGACAGGCCATGGAGAACTGGGAGCCTTGTTATGCTGATGGGCGGGATGTAAATTGCCAACAGACACTCGGGAGAAGTGTATGGTGTTTCCTGAAACATCTAAAAAACAAAGCAACAGAGCCTAGGGCACTTCCACTTATGGTCCTATAGCTTAGGGAAATTAAAATCAAAAAGACACAGCCACCCCAAAGTTTGGGACGCCTCTGTTTACAAGAACCTCGTTTACAGTACAAGTT
This sequence comes from Pseudorca crassidens, assembly GCF_039906515.1. Taxonomy (NCBI): domain Eukaryota; kingdom Metazoa; phylum Chordata; class Mammalia; order Artiodactyla; family Delphinidae; genus Pseudorca; species Pseudorca crassidens. Next base: position 645,548 of record NW_027136309.1, read on the forward strand.
CAACATCGCAGAAAGTGAAAAATGGATAAAGAAGTTGTGGTATTTACTTACAAAGCAATATCACTCAGCAATGAAATCTATGTCATCAGGCCCTTAGCAGCACAATGAGTGGATTCAGGTATGATGATTCTAACTGAAATAAGTCACACAGAAAAAGAAACATCATAAGATATCAGTAATACACGGAATGTAAACTTGGCTACACAGGAACTGAATTACAGAACAGAACAGGGTCTCAAATTTAGAAAACCAACTTATGCTTGCTTAAGGGTAAAGGTGAGTTGGGGTGCTGCATAAAACCAGAGATTGAAATGAGCACAGATAAAGTTCCTTAAGCCAAATATGGAATAGACAAGAGCTACTCCTTGCTCAACGAAATGGACTCAACACCGCATATTAAATGCCTAAGAATGTACCTGACTAGTAAGTATCTTAAAACCTATGGATTGCTATGTCTCCGAAAGAGAATCATGTGTACAGGGGCATAAACGCAGCAGTGATAGGATTGGAGAGGTTCGGTGAGCAAATGAAGACCCTTTGAAGTCATATTGCATGGTACCCATTCCACGGGTTTCAACTACCCAGGTTTAAGGTATTCTTCCTTCAGCTAAAACATGCATGTGGAACCTAGAGTATGATCAACCATGTGATCGGGAGACGTGTTCAAATATGTCTCAGTTTTCGTACCCTGGTACTCGGGTGCAACATTCCAGACGCTTTACTAACACCCTCCCGACTTGGAGAGTCAGTCCCTTTAACCTCCTGTTTGGCCCAGTTTGCAATTTCTGCGGAAGATGAACAGGAATAGCGAGAACCAATGAGAGACTAGCTGGAGGTGTCTGGACGGGCAAATTTAACTCTCATTTCCCACCAGGAAGAGGAATTAACCAAAGGCTCAGCGTGCCGTGCCGGAACCAGATTAGGGCCTGAAGCCATCCTGCGGTGTTGCGGCCAGCTCAAAAGAAAGCGAGTTGAAGAAAGGAGCTCAGGGGCACTGTAATTCACAAACCTGCAGAGTTATAAATGACAGCTATCGTCCAAAAATATACTGAAGTAAGGCTGCCAAGAGGACTTGAAAGCGGGGCAGAATTGCAGGAAACCGATTTCAGGAGGTAGACTGGAATTGCATTGAAAGCATAGGAAAAGAGGCAGAACGTCCACAATGATGCACTTGGCCAAAAAGGGCGTATGCGTTTTTTCCTGAATATATTCAGGAAAAAACGCATACGCCCTTTTTGGCCAACCAAGCAAGCTTGCAAAGGAAATCTGCACTACAATGAAGTCTCACTTCCCCCCGGTCAAAAGGGCCATCTGAAAAAAGTGTAAAATCCAGAAAGGCAGGACAGGCCATGGAGAACTGGGAGCCTTGTTATGCTGATGGGCGGGATGTAAATTGCCAACAGACACTCGGGAGAAGTGTATGGTGTTTCCTGAAACATCTAAAAAACAAAGCAACAGAGCCTAGGGCACTTCCACTTATGGTCCTATAGCTTAGGGAAATTAAAATCAAAAAGACACAGCCACCCCAAACATTGGGATGCCTCTGTTTACAAGAACCTCGTTTACAGTACAAGTTCAACATCGCAGAAAGTGAAAAATGGATAAAGAAGTTGTGGTATTTACTTACAAAGCAATATCACTCAGCAATGAAATCTATGTCATCAGGCCCTTAGCAGCACAATGAGTGGATTCAGGTATGATGATTCTAACTGAAATAAGTCACACAGAAAAAGAAACATCATAAGATATCAGTAATACACGGAATGTAAACTTGGCTACACAGGAACTGAATTACAGAACAGAACAGGGTCTCAAATTTAGAAAACCAACTTATGCTTGCTTAAGGGGAAAGGTGAGTTGGGGTGCTGCATAAAACCAGAGATTGAAATGAGCACAGATAAAGTTCCTTAAGCCAAATATGGAATAGACAAGAGCTACTCCTTGCTCAACGAAATGGACTCAACACCGCATATTAAATGCCTAAGAATGTACCTGACTAGTAAGTATCTTAAAACCTATGGATTGCTATGTCTCCGAAAGAGAATCAAGCATGTGTACAGGGGCATAAACGCAGCAGTGATAGGATTGGAGAGGTTCGGTGAGCAAATGAAGACCCTCTGAAGTCATATTGCATGGTACCCATTCCACGGGTTTCAACTACCCAGGTTTAAGGTATTCTTCCTTCAGCTAAAACATGCATGTGGAACCTAGAGTATGATCAACCATGTGATCGGGAGACGTGTTCAAATATGTCTCAGTTTTCGTACCCTGGTACTCGGGTGCAACATTCCAGACGCTTTACTAACACCCTCCCGACTTGGAGAGTCAGTCCCTTTAACCTCCTGTTTGGCCCAGTTTGCAATTTCTGCGGAAGATGAACAGGAATAGCGAGAACCAATGAGAGACTAGCTGGAGGTGTCTGGACGGGCAAATTTAACTCTCATTTCCCACCAGGAAGAGGAATTAACCAAAGGCTCAGCGTGCCGTGCCGGAACCAGATTAGGGCCTGAAGCCATCCTGCGGTGTTGCGGCCAGCTCAAAAGAAAGCGAGTTGAAGAAAGGAGCTCAGGGGCACTGTAATTCACAAACCTGCAGAGTTATAAATGACAGCTATCGTCCAAAAATATACTGAAGTAAGGCTGCCAAGAGGACTTGAAAGCGGGGCAGAATTGCAGGAAACCGATTTCAGGAGGTAGACTGGAATTGCATTGAAAGCATAGGAAAAGAGGCAGAACGTCCACCATGATGCACTTGGCCAAAAAGGGCGTATGCGTTTTTTCCTGAATATATTCAGGAAAAAACGCATATGCCCTTTTTGGCCAACCAAGCAAGCTTGCAAAGGAAATCTGCACTACAATGAAGTCTCACTTCCCCCCGGTCAAAAGGGCCATCTGAATAAAGTGTAAAATCCAGAAAGGCAGGACAGGCCATGGAGAACTGGGAGCCTTGTTATGCTGATGGGCGGGATGTAAATTGCCAACAGACACTCGGGAGAAGTGTATGGTGTTTCCTGAAACATCTAAAAAACAAAGCAACAGAGCCTAGGGCACTTCCACTTATGGTCCTATAGCTTAGGGAAATTAAAATCAAAAAGACACAGCCACCCCAAAGTTTGGGACGCCTCTGTTGACAAGAACCTCGTTTACAGTACAAGTTCAACATCGCAGAAAGTGAAAAATGGATAAAGAAGTTGTGGTATTTACTTACAAAGCAATATCACTCAGCAATGAAATCTATGTCATCAGGCCCTTAGCAGCACAATGAGTGGATTCAGGTATGATGATTCTAACTGAAATAAGTCACACAGAAAAAGAAACATCATAAGATATCAGTAATACACGGAATGTAAACTTGGCTACACAGGAACTGAATTACAGAACAGAACAGGGTCTCAAATTTAGAAAACCAACTTATGCTTGCTTAAGGGGAAAGGTGAGTTGGGGTGCTGCATAAAACCAGAGATTGAAATGAGCACAGATAAAGTTCCTTAAGCCAAATATGGAATAGACAAGAGCTACTCCTTGCTCAACGAAATGGACTCAACACCGCATATTAAACGCCTAAGAATGTAACTGACTAGTAAGTATCTTAAAACCTATGGATTGCTATGTCTCCGAAAGAGAATCAAGCATGTGTACAGGGGCATAAACGCAGCAGTGATAGGATTGGAGAGGTTCGGTGAGCAAATGAAGACCCTCTGAAGTCATATTGCATGGTACCCATTCCACGGGTTTCAACTACCCAGGTTTAAGGTATTCTTCCTTCAGCTAAAACATGCATGTGGAACCTAGAGTCTGATCAACCATGTGATCGGGAGACGTGTTCAAATATGTCTCAGTTTTCGTACCCTGGTACTTGGGTGCAACATTCCAGACGCTTTACTAACACCCTCCCGACTTGGAGAGTCAGTCCCTTTAACCTCCTGTTTGGCCCAGTTTGCAATTTCTGCGGAAGATGAACAGGAATAGCGAGAACCAATGAGAGACTAGCTGGAGGTGTCTGGACGGGCAAATTTAACTCTCATTTCCCACCAGGAAGAGGAATTAACCAAAGGCTCAGCGTGCCGTGCCGGAACCAGATTAGGGCCTGAAGCCATCCTGCGGTGTTGCGGCCAGCTCAAAAGAAAGCGAGTTGAAGAAAGGAGCTCAGGGGCACTGTAATTCACAAACCTGCAGAGTTATAAATGACAGCTATCGTCCAAAAATATACTGAAGTAAGGCTGCCAAGAGGACTTGAAAGCGGGGCAGAATTGCAGGAAACCGATTTCAGGAGGTAGACTGGAATTGCATTGAAAGCATAGGAAAAGAGGCAGAACGTCCACAATGATGCACTTGGCCAAAAAGGGCGTATGCGTTTTTTCCTGAATATATTCAGGAAAAAACACATACGCCCTTTTTGGCCAACCAAGCAAGCTTGCAAAGGAAATCTGCACTACAATGAAGTCTCACTTCCCCCCGGTCAAAAGGGCCATCTGAATAAAGTGTAAAATCCAGAAAGGCAGGACAGGCCATGGAGAACTGGGAGCCTTGTTATGCTGATGGGCGGGATGTAAATTGCCAACAGACACTCGGGAGAAGTGTATGGTGTTTCCTGAAACATCTAAAAAACAAAGCAACAGAGCCTAGGGCACTTCCACTTATGGTCCTATAGCTTAGGGAAATTAAAATCAAAAAGACACAGCCACCCCAAAGTTTGGGACGCCTCTGTTTACAAGAACCTCGTTTACAGTACAAGTTCAACATCGCAGAAAGTGAAAAATGGATAAAGAAGTTGTGGTATTTACTTACAAAGCAATATCACTCAGCAATGAAATCTATGTCATCAGGCCCTTAGCAGCACAATGAGTGGATTCAGGTATGATGATTCTAACTGAAATAAGTCACACAGAAAAAGAAACATCATAAGATATCAGTAATACACGGAATGTAAACTTGGCTACACAGGAACTGAATTACAGAACAGAACAGGGTCTCAAATTTAGAAAACCAACTTATGCTTGCTTAAGGGTAAAGGTGAGTTGGGGTGCTGCATAAAACCAGAGATTGAAATGAGCACAGATAAAGTTCCTTAAGCCAAATATGGAATAGACAAGAGCTACTCCTTGCTCAACGAAATGGACTCAACACCGCATATTAAACGCCTAAGAATGTACCTGACTAGTAAGTATCTTAAAACCTATGGATTGCTATGTCTCCGAAAGAGAATCAAGCATGTGTACAGGGGCATAAACGCAGCAGTGATAGGATTGGAGAGGTTCGGTGAGCAAATGAAGACCCTCTGAAGTCATATTGCATGGTACCCATTCCACGGGTTTCAACTACCCAGGTTTAAGGTATTCTTCCTTCAGCTAAAACATGCATGTGGAACCTAGAGTATGATCAACCATGTGATCGGGAGACGTGTTCAAATATGTCTCAGTTTTCGTACCCTGGTACTCGGGTGCAACATTCCAGACGCTTTACTAACACCCTCCCGACTTGGAGAGTCAGTCCCTTTAACCTCCTGTTTGGCCCAGTTTGCAATTTCTGCGGAAGATGAACAGGAATAGCGAGAACCAATGAGAGACTAGCTGGAGGTGTCTGGACGGGCAAATTTAACTCTCATTTCCCACCAGGAAGAGGAATTAACCAAAGGCTCAGCGTGCCGTGCCGGAACCAGATTAGGGCCTGAAGCCATCCTGCGGTGTTGCGGCCAGCTCAAAAGAAAGCGAGTTGAAGAAAGGAGCTCAGGGGCACTGTAATTCACAAACCTGCAGAGTTATAAATGACAGCTATCGTCCAAAAATATACTGAAGTAAGGCTGCCAAGAGGACTTGAAAGCGGGGCAGAATTGCAGGAAACCGATTTCAGGAGGTAGACTGGAATTGCATTGAAAGCATAGGAAAAGAGGCAGAACGTCCACAATGATGCACTTGGCCAAAAAGGGCGTATGCGTTTTTCCTGAATATATTCAGGAAAAAACGCATACGCCCTTTTTGGCCAACCAAGCAAGCTTGCAAAGGAAATCTGCACTACAATGAAGTCTCACTTCCCCCCGGTCAAAAGGGCCATCTGAAAAAAGTGTAAAATCCAGAAAGGCAGGACAGGCCATGGAGAACTGGGAGCCTTGTTATGCTGATGGGCGGGATGTAAATTGCCAACAGACACTCGGGAGAAGTGTATGGTGTTTCCTGAAACATCTAAAAAACAAAGCAACAGAGCCTAGGGCACTTCCACTTATGGTCCTATAGCTTAGGGAAATTAAAATCAAAAAGACACAGCCACCCCAAAGTTTGGGACGCCTCTGTTTACAAGAACCTCGTTTACAGTACAAGTTCAACATCGCAGAAAGTGAAAAATGGATAAAGAAGTTGTGGTATTTACTTACAAAGCAATATCACTCAGCAATGAAATCTATGTCATCAGGCCCTTAGCAGCACAATGAGTGGATTCAGGTATGATGATTCTAACTGAAATAAGTCACACAGAAAAAGAAACATCATAAGATATCAGTAATACACGGAATGTAAACTTGGCTACACAGGAACTGAATTACAGAACAGAACAGGGTCTCAAATTTAGAAAACCAACTTATGCTTGCTTAAGGGTAAAGGTGAGTTGGGGTGCTGCATAAAACCAGAGATTGAAATGAGCACAGATAAAGTTCCTTAAGCCAAATATGGAATAGACAAGAGCTACTCCTTGCTCAACGAAATGGACTCAACACCGCATATTAAACGCCTAAGAATGTACCTGACTAGTAAGTATCTTAAAACCTATGGATTGCTATGTCTCCGAAAGAGAATCAAGCATGTGTACAGGGGCATAAACGCAGCAGTGATAGGATTGGAGAGGTTCGGTGAGCAAATGAAGACCCTCTGAAGTCATATTGCATGGTACCCATTCCACGGGTTTCAACTACCCAGGTTTAAGGTATTCTTCCTTCAGCTAAAACATGCATGTGGAACCTAGAGTATGATCAACCATGTGATCGGGAGACGTGTTCAAATATGTCTCAGTTTTCGTACCCTGGTACTCGGGTGCAACATTCCAGACGCTTTACTAACACCCTCCCGACTTGGAGAGTCAGTCCCTTTAACCTCCTGTTTGGCCCAGTTTGCAATTTCTGCGGAAGATGAACAGGAATAGCGAGAACCAATGAGAGACTAGCTGGAGGTGTCTGGACGGGCAAATTTAACTCTCATTTCCCACCAGGAAGAGGAATTAACCAAAGGCTCAGCGTGCCGTGCCGGAACCAGATTAGGGCCTGAAGCCATCCTGCGGTGTTGCGGCCAGCTCAAAAGAAAGCGAGTTGAAGAAAGGAGCTCAGGGGCACTGTAATTCACAAACCTGCAGAGTTATAAATGACAGCTATCGTCCAAAAATATACTGAAGTAAGGCTGCCAAGAGGACTTGAAAGCGGGGCAGAATTGCAGGAAACCGATTTCAGGAGGTAGACTGGAATTGCATTGAAAGCATAGGAAAAGAGGCAGAACGTCCACAATGATGCACTTGGCCAAAAAGGGCGTATGCGTTTTTTCCTGAATATATTCAGGAAAAAACGCATACGCCCTTTTTGGCCAACCAAGCAAGCTTGCAAAGGAAATCTGCACTACAATGAAGTCTCACTTCCCCCCGGTCAAAAGGGCCATCTGAAAAAAGTGTAAAATCCAGAAAGGCAGGACAGGCCATGGAGAACTGGGAGCCTTGTTATGCTGATGGGCGGGATGTAAATTGCCAACAGACACTCGGGTGAAGTGTATGGTGTTTCCTGAAACATCTAAAAAACAAAGCAACAGAGCCTAGGGCACTTCCACTTATGGTCCTATAGCTTAGGGAAATTAAAATCAAAAAGACACAGCCACCCCAAAGTTTGGGACGCCTCTGTTTACAAGAACCTCGTTTACAGTACAAGTTCAACATCGCAGAAAGTGAAAAATGGATAAAGAAGTTGTGGTATTTACTTACAAAGCAATATCACTCAGCAATGAAATCTATGTCATCAGGCCCTTAGCAGCACAATGAGTGGATTCAGGTATGATGATTCTAACTGAAATAAGTCACACAGAAAAAGAAACATCATAAGATATCAGTAATACACGGAATGTAAACTTGGCTACACAGGAACTGAATTACAGAACAGAACAGGGTCTCAAATTTAGAAAACCAACTTATGCTTGCTTAAGGGTAAAGGTGAGTTGGGGTGCTGCATAAAACCAGAGATTGAAATGAGCACAGATAAAGTTCCTTAAGCCAAATATGGAATAGACAAGAGCTACTCCTTGCTCAAAGAAATGGACTCAACACCGCATATTAAACGCCTAAGAATGTACCTGACTAGTAAGTATCTTAAAACCTATGGATTGCTATGTCTCCGAAAGAGAATCAAGCATGTGTACAGGGGCATAAACGCAGCAGTGATAGGATTGGAGAGGTTCGGTGAGCAAATGAAGACCCTCTGAAGTCATATTGCATGGTACCCATTCCACGGGTTTCAACTACCCAGGTTTAAGGTATTCTTCCTTCAGCTAAAACATGCATGTGGAACCTAGAGTATGATCAACCATGTGATCGGGAGACGTGTTCAAATATGTCTCAGTTTTCGTACCCTGGTACTCGGGTGCAACATTCCAGACGCTTTACTAACACCCTCCCGACTTGGAGAGTCAGTCCCTTTAACCTCCTGTTTGGCCCAGTTTGCAATTTCTGCGGAAGATGAACAGGAATAGCGAGAACCAATGAGAGACTAGCTGGAGGTGTGTGGACGGGCAAATTTAACTCTCATTTCCCACCAGGAAGAGGAATTAACCAAAGGCTCAGCGTGCCGTGCCGGAACCAGATTAGGGCCTGAAGCCATCCTGCGGTGTTGCGGCCAGCTCAAAAGAAAGCGAGTTGAAGAAAGGAGCTCAGGGGCACTGTAATTCACAAACCTGCAGAGTTATAAATGACAGCTATCGTCCAAAAATATACTGAAGTAAGGCTGCCAAGAGGACTTGAAAGCGGGGCAGAATTGCAGGAAACCAATTTCAGGAGGTAGACTGGAATTGCATTGAAAGCATAGGAAAAGAGGCAGAACGTCCACAATGATGCACTTGGCCAAAAAGGGCGTATGCGTTTTTTCCTGAATATATTCAGGAAAAAACGCATACGCCCTTTTTGGCCAACCAAGCAAGCTTGCAAAGGAAATCTGCACTACAATGAAGTCTCACTTCCCCCCGGTCAAAAGGGCCATCTGAAAAAAGTGTAAAATCCAGAAAGGCAGGACAGGCCATGGAGAACTGGGAGCCTTGTTATGCTGATGGGCGGGATGTAAATTGCCAACAGACACTCGGGAGAAGTGTATGGTGTTTCCTGAAACATCTAAAAAACAAAGCAACAGAGCCTAGGGCACTTCCACTTATGGTCCTATAGCTTAGGGAAATTAAAATCAAAAAGACACAGCCACCCCAAAGTTTGGGACGCCTCTGTTTACAAGAACCTCGTTTACAGTACAAGTTCAACATCGCAGAAAGTGAAAAATGGATAAAGAAGTTGTGGTATTTACTTACAAAGCAATATCACTCAGCAATGAAATCTATGTCATCAGGCCCTTAGCAGCACAATGAGTGGATTCAGGTATGATGATTCTAACTGAAATAAGTCACACAGAAAAAGAAACATCATAAGATATCAGTAATACACGGAATGTAAACTTGGCTACACAGGAACTGAATTACAGAACAGAACAGGGTCTCAAATTTAGAAAACCAACTTATGCTTGCTTAAGGGTAAAGGTGAGTTGGGGTGCTGCATAAAACCAGAGATTGAAATGAGCACAGATAAAGTTCCTTAAGCCAAATATGGAATAGACAAGAGCTACTCCTTGCTCAACGAAATGGACTCAACACCCCATATTAAATGCCTAAGAATGTACGTGACTAGTAAGTATCTTAAAACCTATGGATTGCTATGTCTCCGAAAGAGAATCAAGCATGTGTACAGGGGCATAAACGCAGCAGTGATAGGATTGGAGAGGTTCGGTGAGCAAATGAAGACCCTTTGAAGTCATATTGCATGGTACCCATTCCACGGGTTTCAACTACCCAGGTTTAAGGTATTCCTCCTTCAGCTAAAACATGCATGTGGAACCCAGAGTATGATCAACCATGTGATCGGGAAACGTGTTCAAATATGTCTCAGTTTTCGTACCCTGGTACTCGGCTGCAACATTCCAGACGCTTTACTAACACTCTCCCCACTTGGAGAGTCAGCGCCTTTAACCTCCTGTTTGGCCCAGTTTGCAATTTCTGCGGAAGATGAACAGGAATAGCGAAAACCAATCAGAGACTAGCTGGAGGTGTCTGGACGGGCAAATTTAACTCTCATTTCCCACCAGGAATAGGAAATAACCAAAGGCTCAGCGTGCCGTGCCAGAACCAGATTAGGGCCTGAAGCCATCCTGCGGTGTTGCGGCCAGGTCACAAGAAAGCGAGTTGAAGAAAGGAGCTCAGGGGCACTGTAATTCACAAACCTGCAGAGTTATAAATGACAGCTATCATCCAAAAATATACTGAAGTAAGGCTGCCAAGAGGACTTGAAAGCGGGGCAGAATTGCAGGAAACCAATTTCAGGAGGTAGACTGGAATTGCATTGAAAGCATAGGAAAAGAGGCAGAACGTCCACAATGATGCACTTGGCCAAAAAGGGCGTATGCGTTTTTTCCTGAATATATTCAGGAAAAAACGCATACGCCCTTTTTGGCCAACCAAGCAAGCTTGCAAAGGAAATCTGCACTACAATGAAGTCTCACTTCCCCCCGGTCAAAAGGGCCATCTGAAAAAAGTGTAAAATCCAGAAAGGCAGGACAGGCCATGGAGAACTGGGAGCCTTGTTATGCTGATGGGCGGGATGTAAATTGCCAACAGACACTCGGGAGAAGTGTATGGTGTTTCCTGAAACATCTAAAAACCAAAGCAACAGAGCCTAGGGCACTTCCACTTATGGTCCTATAGCTTAGGGAAATTAAAATCAAAAAGACACAGCCACCCCAAAGTTTGGGATGCCTCTGTTTACAAGAACCTCGTTTACAGTACAAGTTCAACATCGCAGAAAGTGAAAAATGGATAAAGAAGTTTTGGTATTTACTTACAAAGCAATATCACTGAGCAATGAAATCTATGTCATCAGGCCCTTAGCAGCACAATGAGTGGATTCAGGTATGATGATTCTAACTGAAATAAATCACACAGAAAAAGAAACATCATAAGATATCAGTAATACATGGAATGTAAACTTGGCTACACAGGAACTGAATTACAGAACAGAACAGGGTCTCAAATTTAGAAAACCAACTTATGCTTGCTTAAGGGTAAAGGTGAGTTGGGGTGCTGCATGAAACCAGAGATTGAAATGAGCACAGATAAAGTTCCTTAAGCCAAATATGGAATAGACAAGAGCTACTCCTTGCTCAACGAAATGGACTAAACACCGCATATTAAACGCCTAAGAATGTACCTGACTAGTAAGTATCTTAAAACCTATGGATTGCTATGTCTCCAAAAGAGAATCAAGCATGTGTACAGGGGCATAAACACAGCAGTGATAGGATTGGAGAGGTTCGGTGAGCAAATGAAGACCCTCTGAAGTCATATTACATGGTACCCATTCCACGGGTTTCAACTACCCAGGTTTAAGGTATTCTTCCTTCAGCTAAAACATGCATGTGGAACCTAGAGTATGATCAACCATGTGATCGGTAGATGTGTTCAAATATGTCTCAGTTTTCGTACCCTGGTACTCGGGTGCAACATTCCAGACGCTTTACTAACACCCTCCCGACTTGGAGAGTCAGCGCCTTTAACCTCCTGTTTGGCCCAGTTTGCAATTTCTGCGGAAGATGAACAGGAATAGCGAGAACCAATGAGAGACTAGCTGGAGGTGTCTGGACGGGCAAATTTAACCCTCATTTCCCACCAGGAAGAGGAATTAACCAAAGGCTCAGCGTGCCGTGCCGGAACCAGATTAGGGCCTGAAGCCATCCTGCGGTGTTGCGGCCAGCTCAAAAGAAAGCGAGTTGAAGAAAGGAGCTCAGGGGCACTGTAATTCACAAACCTGCAGAGTTATAAATGACAGCTATCGTCCAAAAATATACTGAAGTAAGGCTGCCAAGAGGACTTGAAAGCGGGGCAGAATTGCAGGAAACCGATTTCAGGAGGCAGACTGGAATTGCATTGAAAGCATAGGAAAAGAGGCAGAACGTCCACAATGATGCACTTGGCCAAAAAGGGCGTATGCGTTTTTTCCTGAATATATTCAGGAAAAAACGCATACGCCCTTTTTGACCAACCAAGCAAGCTTGCAAAGGAAATCTGCACTACAATGAAGTCTCACTTCCCCCCGGTCAAAAGGGCCATCTGAAAAAAGTGTAAAATCCAGAAAGGCAGGACAGACCATGGAGAACTGGGAGCCTTGTTATGCTGATGGGCGGGATGTAAATTGCCAACAGACACTCGGGAGAAGTGTATGGTGTTTCCTGAAACATCTAAAAAACAAAGCAACAGAGCCTAGGGCACTTCCACTTATGGTCCTATAGCTTAGGGAAATTAAAATCAAAAAGACACAGCCACCCCAAAGTTTGGGACGCCTCTGTTTACAAGAACCTCGTGTACAGTACAAGTTCAACATCGCAGAAAGTGAAAAATGGATAAAGAAGTTGTGGTATTTACTTACAAAGCAATATCACTCAGCAATGAAATCTATGTCATCAGGCCCTTAGCAGCACAATGAGTGGATTCAGGTATGATGATTCTAACTGAAATAAGTCACACAGAAAAAGAAACATCATAAGATATCAGTAATACACGGAATGTAAACTTGGCTACACAGGAACTGAATTACAGAACAGAACAGGGTCTCAAATTTAGAAAACCAACTTATGCTTGCTTAAGGGGAAAGGTGAGTTGGGGTGCTGCATAAAACCAGAGATTGAAATGAGCACAGATAAAGTTCCTTAAGCCAAATATGGAATAGACAAGAGCTACTCCTTGCTCAACGAAATGGACTCAACACCGCATATTAAATGCCTAAGAATGTACCTGACTAGTCAGTATCTTAAAACCTATGGATTGCTATGTCTCCGAAAGAGAATCAAGCATGTGTACAGGGGCATAAACGCAGCAGTGATTGGATTGGAGAGGTTCGGTGAGCAAATGAAGACCCTTTGAAGTCATATTGCATGGTACCCATTCCACGGGTTTCAACTACCAAGGTTTAAGGTATTCTTCCTTCAGGTAAAACATGCATGTGGAACCTAGAGTATGATCAACCATGTGATCGGGAGACATGTTCAAATATGTCTCAGTTTTCGTACCCTGGTACTCGGGTGCAATATTCCAGACGCTTTACTAACACCCTCCCGAGTTGGAGAGTCAGTCCCTTTAACCTCCTGTTTGGCCCAGTTTGCAATTTCTGCGGAAGATGAACAGGAATAGCGAGAACCAATGAGAGACTAGCTGGAGGTGTCTGGACGGGCAAATTTAACTCTCATTTCCCACCAGGAAGAGGAATTAACCAAAGGCTCAGCGTGCCGTGCCAGAACCAGATTAGGGCCTGAAGCCATCCTGCGGTGTTGCGGCCAGCTCAAAAGAAAGCGAGTTGAAGAAAGGAGCTCAGGGGCACTGTAATTCACAAACCTGCAGAGTTATAAATGACAGCTATCGTCCAAAAATATACTGAAGTAAGGCTGCCAAGAGGACTTGAAAGCGGGGCAGAATTGCAGGAAACCGATTTCAGGAGGTAGACTGGAATTGCATTGAAAGCATAGGAAAAGAGGCAGAACGTCCACAATGATGCACTTGGCCAAAAAGGGCGTATGCGTTTTTTCCTGAATATATTCAGGAAAAAACGCATACGCCCTTTTTGGCCAACCAAGCAAGCTTGCAAAGGAAATCTGCAATACAATGAAGTCTCACTTCCCCCCGGTCAAAAGGGCCATCTGAAAAAAGTGTAAAATCCAGAAAGGCAGGACAGGCCATGGAGAACTGGGAGCCTTGTTATGCTGATGGGCGGGATGTAAATTGCCAACAGACACTCGGGAGAAGTGTATGGTGTTTCCTGAAACATCTAAAAAACAAAGCAACAGAGCCTAGGGCACTTCCACTTATGGTCCTATAGCTTAGGGAAATTAAAATCAAAAAGACACAGCCACCCCAAAGTTTGGGACGCCTCTGTTGACAAGAACCTCGTTTACAGTACAAGTTCAACATCGCAGAAAGTGAAAAATGGATAAAGAAGTTGTGGTATTTACTTACAAAGCAATATCACTCAGCAATGAAATCTATGTCATCAGGCCCTTAGCAGCACAATGAGTGGATTCAGGTATGATGATTCTAACTGAAATAAGTCACACAGAAAAAGAAACATCATAAGATATCAGTAATACACGGAATGTAAACTTGGCTACACAGGAACTGAATTACAGAACAGAACAGGGTCTCAAATTTAGAAAACCAACTTATGCTTGCTTAAGGGTAAAGGTGAGTTGGGGTGCTGCATAAAACCAGAGATTGAAATGAGCACAGATAAAGTTCCTTAAGCCAAATATGGAATAGACAAGAGCTACTCCTTGCTCAACGAAATGGACTCAACACCGCATATTAAATGCCTAAGAATGTACCTGACTAGTCAGTATCTTAAAACCTATGGATTGCTATGTCTCCGAAAGAGAATCAAGCATGTGTACAGGGGCATAAACGCAGCAGTGATAGGATTGGAGAGGTTCGGTGAGCAAATGAAGACCCTTTGAAGTCATATTGCATGGTACCCATTCCACGGGTTTCAACTACCCAGTTTTAAGGTATTCTTCCTTCAGCTAAAACATGCATGTGGAACCTAGAGTATGATCAACCATGTGATCGGGAGACGTGTTCAAATATGTCTCAGTTCTCGTACCCTGGTACTCGGGTGCAACATTCCAGACGCTTTACTAACACCCTCCCGACTTGGAGAGTCAGTCCCTTTAACCTCCTGTTTGGCCCAGTTTGCAATTTCTGCGGAAGATGAACAGGAATAGTGAGAACCAATGAGAGACTAGCTGGAGGTGTCTGGACGGGCAAATTTAACTCTCATTTCCCACCAGGAAGAGGAATTAACCAAAGGCTCAGCGTGCCGTGCCGGAACCAGATTAGGGCCTGAAGCCATCCTGCGGTGTTGCGGCCAGCTCAAAAGAAAGCGAGTTGAAGAAAGGAGCTCAGGGGCACTGTAATTCACAAACCTGCAGAGTTATAAATGACAGCTATCGTCCAAAAATATACTGAAGTAAGGCTGCCAAGAGGACTTGAAAGCGGGGCAGAATTGCAGGAAACCGATTTCAGGAGGTAGACTGGAATTGCATTGAAAGCATAGGAAAAGAGGCAGAACGTCCACAATGATGCACTTGGCCAAAAAGGGCGTATGCGTTTTTTCCTGAATATATTCAGGAAAAAACGCATACGCCCTTTTTGGCCAACCAAGCAAGCTTGCAAAGGAAATCTGCACTACAATGAAGTCTCACTTCCCCCCGGTCAAAAGGGCCATCTGAAAAAAGTGTAAAATCCAGAAAGGCAGGACAGGCCATGGAGAACTGGGAGCCTTGTTATGCTGATGGGCGGGATGTAAATTGCCAACAGACACTCGGGAGAAGTGTATGGTGTTTCCTGAAACATCTAAAAAACAAAGCAACAGAGCCTAGGGCACTTCCACTTATGGTCCTATAGCTTAGGGAAATTAAAATCAAAAAGACACAGCCACCCCAAAGTTTGGGACGCCTCTGTTGACAAGAACCTCGTTTACAGTACAAGTTCAACATCGCAGAAAGTGAAAAATGGATAAAGAAGTTGTGGTATTTACTTACAAAGCAATATCACTCAGCAATGAAATCTATGTCATCAGGCCCTTAGCAGCACAATGAGTGGATTCAGGTGTGATGATTCTAACTGAAATAAGTCACACAGAAAAAGAAACATCATAAGATATCAGTAATACACGGAATGTAAACTTGGCTACACAGGAACTGAATTACAGAACAGAACAGGGTCTCAAATTTAGAAAACCAACTTATGCTTGCTTAAGGGGAAAGGTGAGTTGGGGTGCTGCATAAAACCAGAGATTGAAATGAGCACAGATAAAGTTCCTTAAGCCAAATATGGAATAGACAAGAGCTACTCCTTGCTCAACGAAATGGACTCAACACCGCATATTAAATGCCTAAGAATGTACCTGACTAGTCAGTATCTTAAAACCTATGGATTGCTATGTCTCCGAAAGAGAATCAAGCATGTGTACAGGGGCATAAACGCAGCAGTGATAGGATTGGAGAGGTTCGGTGAGCAAATGAAGACCCTTTGAAGTCATATTGCATCGTACCCATTCCACGGGTTTCAACTACCCAGTTTTAAGGTATTCTTCCTTCAGCTAAATCATGCATGTGGAACCTAGAGTATGATCAACCATGTGATCGGGAGACGTGTTCAAATATGTCTCAGTTCTCGTACCATTGTACTCGGGTGCAACATTCCAGACGCTTTACTAACACCCTCCCGACTTGGAGAGTCAGTCCCTTTAACCTCCTGTTTGGCCCAGTTTGCAATTTCTGCGGAAGATGAACAGGAATAGTGAGAACCAATGAGAGACTAGCTGGAGGTGTCTGGACGGGCAAATTTAACTCTCATTTCCCACCAGGAAGAGGAATTAACCAAAGGCTCAGCGTGCCGTGCCGGAACCAGATTAGGGCCTGAAGCCATCCTGCGGTGTTGCGGCCAGCTCAAAAGAAAGCGAGTTGAAGAAAGGAGCTCAGGGGCACTGTAATTCACAAACCTGCAGAGTTATAAATGACAGCTATCGTCCAAAAATATACTGAAGTAAGGCTGCCAAGAGGACTTGAAAGCGGGGCAGAATTGCAGGAAACCGATTTCAGGAGGTAGACTGGAATTGCATTGAAAGCATAGGAAAAGAGGCAGAACGTCCACAATGATGCACTTGGCCAAAAAGGGCGTATGCGTTTTTTCCTGAATATATTCAGGAAAAAACGCATACGCCCTTTTTGGCCAACCAAGCAAGCTTGCAAAGGAAATCTGCACTACAATGAAGTCTCACTTCCCCCCGGTCAAAAGGGCCATCTGAAAAAAGTGTAAAATCCAGAAAGGCAGGACAGGCCATGGAGAACTGGGAGCCTTGTTATGCTGATGGGCGGGATGTAAATTGCCAACAGACACTCGGGAGAAGTGTATGGTGTTTCCTGAAACATCTAAAAAACAAAGCAACAGAGCCTAGGGCACTTCCACTTATGGTCCTATAGCTTAGGGAAATTAAAATCAAAAAGACACAGCCACCCCAAAGTTTGGGACGCCTCTGTTGACAAGAACCTCGTTTACAGTACAAGTTCAACATCGCAGAAAGTGAAAAATGGATAAAGAAGTTGTGGTATTTACTTACAAAGCAATATCACTCAGCAATGAAATCTATGTCATCAGGCCCTTAGCAGCACAATGAGTGGATTCAGGTATGATGATTCTAACTGAAATAAGTCACACAGAAAAAGAAACATCATAAGATATCAGTAATACACGGAATGTAAACTTGGCTACACAGGAACTGAATTACAGAACAGAACAGGGTCTCAAATTTAGAAAACCAACTTATGCTTGCATAAGGGTAAAGGTGAGTTGGGGTGCTGCATAAAACCAGAGATTGAAATGAGCACAGATAAAGTTCCTTAAGCCAAATATGGAATAGACAAGAGCTACTCCTTGCTCAACGAAATGGACTCAACACTGCATATTAAACGCCTAAGAATGTAACTGACTAGTAAGTATCTTAAAACCTATGGATTGCTATGTCTCCGAAAGAGAATCAAGCATGTGTACAGGGGCATAAATGCAGCAGTGATAGGATTGGAGAGGTTCGGTGAGCAAATGAAGACCCTTTGAAGTCATATTGCATGGTACCCATTCCACGGGTTTCAACTACCCAGGTTTAAGGTATTCTTCCTTCAGCTAAAACATGCATGTGGAACCTAGAGTATGATCAACCATGTGATCGGGAGACGTGTTCAAATATGTCTCAGTTTTCATACCCTGGTACTCGGGTGCAACATTCCAGATGCTTTACTAACACTCTCCCGACTTTGAGAGTCAGTCCCTTTAACCTCCTGTTTGGCCCAGTTTGCAATTTCTGCGGAAGATGAACAGGAAAAGCGAGAACCAATGAGAGACTAGCTGGAGGTGTCTGGACGGGCAAATATAACTCTCATTTCCCACCAGGGAGAGGAATTAACCAAAGGCTCAGTGTGCCGTGCCGGAACAAGTTTAGGGCCTGAAGCCATCTTGCGGTGTTGCGGCCAGGTCACAAGAAAGCGAGTTGAAGAAAGGAGCTCAGGGGCACTGTAATTCACAAACCTGCAGAGTTATAAATGACAGCTATCGTCCAAAAATATACTGAAGTAAGGCTGCCAAGAGGACTTGAAAGCGGGGCAGAATTGCAGGAAACCGATTTCAGGAGGTAGACTGGAATTGCATTGAAAGCATAGGAAACGAGGCAGAATGTCCACAATGATGCACTTGGCCAAAAAGTGCATATGCGTTTTTTCCTGAATATATTCAGGAAAAAACGCATAAGCACTTTTTGGCCAACCAAGCAAGCTTGCAAAGGAAATCTGCACTACAATGAAGTCTCACTTCCCCCCGGTCAAAAGGGCCATCTGAAAAAAGTGTAAAATCCAGAAAGGCAGGACAGACCATGGAGAACTGGGAGCCTTGTTATGCTGATGGGCGGGATGTAAATTGCCAACAGACACTCGGGAGAAGTGTATGGTGTTTCCTGAAACATCTAAAAAACAAAGCAACAGAGCCTAGGGCACTTCCACTTATGGTCCTATAGCTTAGGGAAATTAAAATCAAAAAGACACAGCCACCCCAAAGTTTGGGACGCCTCTGTTTACAAGAACCTCGTTTACCGTACAAGTTCAATATCACAGAAAGTGAAAAATGGATAAAGAACTTGTGGTACTTACGTACAATGCAGTATCACTCAGCAATGAAATCTATGTCATCAGGCCCGTAGCAGCATAATGAGTGGATTCAGGTACGATGATTCTAACTGAAATAAGTCACACAGAAAAAGAAACATCATAAGATATCACTAATACATGGAATGTAAACTTGGCTACACAGGAACTGAATTCCAAAACAGAACAGGGTCTCAAATTTAGAAAACCTACTTATGCTTGCTTAAGGGGAAAGGTGAGTTGGGGTGCTGCATAAAACCAGAGATTGAAATGAGCACAGATAAAGTTCCTTAAGCCAAATATGGAATAGACAAGAGCTACTCCTTGCTCAACGAAATGGACTCAACACCGCATATTAAACGCCTAAGAATGTACCTGACTACTAAGTATCTTAAAACCTATGGATTGCTATGTCTCCAAAAGAGAATCAAGCGTGTGTACAGGGGCATAAACGCAGCAGTGATAGGATTGGAGAGGTTCGGTGAGCAAATGAAGACCCTTTGAAGTCATATTGCATGGTACCCATTACACGGGTCTCAACTCTCCAGGTTTAAGGGATTCTTCCTTCAGCTAAAACATGCATGTGGAACCCAGAGTATGATCAACCGTGTGAACGGGAGACGTGTTCATATATGTCTCAGTTTTCCTCCCCTGGTACTCGGGTGCAACATTCCAGACGCTTTACTAACACTCTCCCCACTTGGAGAGTCAGCGCCTTTAACCTCCTGTTTGGCCCAGTTTGCAATTTCTGCGGAAGATGAACAGGAATAGCGAGAACCAATGAGAGACTAGCTGGAGGTGTCTGGACAGGCAAATTTAACTCTCATTTCCCACCAAGAAGAGGAAATAACCAAAGGCTCAGCGTGCCGTGCCGGAACCAGATTAGGGCCTGAAGCCATCCTGCGGTGTTGCGGCCAGGTCACAAGAAAGCGAGTTGAAGAAAGGAGTTCAGGGGCACTGTAATTCACAAACCTGCAGAGTTATAAATCACAGCTATCGTCCAAAAATATACTGAAGTAAGGCTGCCAAGAGGACTTGAAAGCGGGGCAGAATTGCAGGAAACCGATTTCAGGAGGTAGACTGGAATTGCATTGAAAGCATAGGAAAAGAGGCAGAACGTCCACAATGATGCACTTGGCCGAAAAGGGCGTATGCGTTTTTTCCTGAATATATTCAGGAAAAAACGCATTCGCCCTTTTTGGCCAACCAAGCAAGCTTGCAAAGGAAATCTGCACTACAATGAAGTCTCACTTCCCCCCGGTCAAAAGGGCCATCTGAAAAAAGTGTAAAATCCAGAAAGGCAGGACAGGCCATGGAGAACTGGGAGCCTTTTTATGCTGATGGGCGGGATGTAAATTGCCAACAGCCACTCGGGAGAAGTGTATGGTGTTTCCTGAAACATCTAAAAAACAAAGCAACAGAGCCTAGGGCACTTCCACTTATGGTCCTATAGCTTAGGGAAATTAAAATCAAAAAGACACAGCCACCCCAAAGTTTGGGACGCCTCTGTTTACAAGAACCTCATTTACCGTACAAGTTCAATATCACAGAAAGTGAAAAATGGATAAAGAACTTGTGGTACTTACGTACAATGCAGTATCACTCAGCAATGAAATCTATGTCATCAGGCCCGTAGCAGCATAATGAGTGGATTCAGGTACGATGATTCTAACTGAAATAAGTCACACAGAAAAAGAAACATCATAAGTTATCAGTAATACACGGAATGTAAACTTGGCTACACAGGAACTGAATTACAGAACAGAACAGGGTCTCAAATTTAGAAAACCAACTTATGCTTGCTTAAGGGTAAAGGTGAGTTGGGGTGCTGCATAAAACCAGAGATTGAAATGAGCACAGATAAAGTTCCTTAAGCCAAATATGGAATAGACAAGAGCTACTCCTTGCTCAACGAAATGGACTCAACACCGCATATTAAATGCCTAAGTATGTACCTGACTAGTAAGTATCTTAAAACCTATGGATTGCTATGTCTCCAAAAGGGAATCAAGCGTGTGTACAGGGGCATAAATGCAGCAATGATAGGATTGGAGAGGTTCGGTGAGCAAATGAAGACCCTTTGAAGTCATATTGCATGGTACCCATTACACGGGTCTCAACTCTCCAGGTTTAAGGTATTCTTCCTTCAGCTAAAACATGCATGTGGAACCCAGAGTATGATCAACCGTGTGAACGGGAGACGTGTTCAAATATGTCTCAGTTTTCCTCCCCTGGTACTCGGGTGCAACATTCCAGACGCTTTACTAACACCCTCCCGACTTGGAGAGTCAGTCCCTTCAACCTCCTGTTTGGCCCAGTTTGCAATTTCTGCGGAAGATGAACAGGAATAGCGAGAACCAATGAGAGACTAGCTGGAGGTGTATGGACAGGCAAATTTAACTCTCATTTCCCACCAGGAAGAGGAATTAACCAAAGGCTCAGCGTGCCGTGCCGGAACCAGATTAGGGCCTGAAGCCATCCTGCGGTGTTGCGGCCAGCTCAAAAGAAAGCGAGTTGAAGAAAGGAGCTCAGGGGCACTGTAATTCACAAACCTACAGAGTTATAAATGACAGCTATCGTCCAAAAATATACTGAAGTAAGGCTGCCAAGAGGACTTGAAAGCGGGGCAGAATTGCAGGAAACCGATTTCAGGAGGTAGACTGGAATTGCATTGAAAGCATAGGAAAAGAGGCAGAACGTCCACAATGATGCACTTGGCCAAAAAGGGCGTATGCGTTTTTTCCTGAATATATTCAGGAAAAAACGCATACGCCCTTTTTGGCCAACCAAGCAAGCTTGCAAAGGAAATCTGCACTACAATGAAGTCTCACTTCCCCCCGGTCAAAAGGGCCA
The DNA here is from genome assembly GCF_039906515.1 of Pseudorca crassidens. NCBI lineage: Eukaryota > Metazoa > Chordata > Mammalia > Artiodactyla > Delphinidae > Pseudorca > Pseudorca crassidens. The sequence continues at coordinate 667,397 of NW_027136309.1, forward strand.
TCTGAAAAAAGTGTAAAATCCAGAAAGGCAGGACAGGCCATGGAGAACTGGGAGCCTTGTTATGCTGATGGGCGGGATGTAAATTGCCAACAGACACTCGGGAGAAGTGTATGGTGTTTCCTGAAACATCTAAAAAACAAAGCAACAGAGCCTAGGGCACTTCCACTTATGGTCCTATAGCTTAGGGAAATTAAAATCAAAAAGACACAGCCACCCCAAAGTTTGGGACGCCTCTGTTGACAAGAACCTCGTTTACAGTACAAGTTCAACATCGCAGAAAGTGAAAAATGGATAAAGAAGTTGTGGTATTTACTTACAAAGCAATATCACTCAGCAATGAAATCTATGTCATCAGGCCCTTAGCAGCACAATGAGTGGATTCAGGTATGATGATTCTAACTGAAATAAGTCACACAGAAAAAGAAACATCATAAGATATCAGTAATACACGGAATGTAAACTTGGCTACACAGGAACTGAATTACAGAACAGAACAGGGTCTCAAATTTAGAAAACCAACTTATGCTTGCTTAAGGGTAAAGGTGAGTTGGGGTGCTGCATAAAACCAGAGATTGAAATGAGCACAGATAAAGTTCCTTAAGCCAAATATGGAATAGACAAGAGCTACTCCTTGCTCAACGAAATGGACTCAACACCGCATATTAAATGCCTAAGAATGTACCTGACTAGTCAGTATCTTAAAACCTATGGATTGCTATGTCTCCGAAAGAGAATCAAGCATGTGTACAGGGGCATAAACGCAGCAGTGATAGGATTGGAGAGGTTCGGTGAGCAAATGAAGACCCTTTGAAGTCATATTGCATGGTACCCATTCCACGGGTTTCAACTATCCAGTTTTAAGGTATTCTTCCTTCAGCTAAAACATGCATGTGGAACCTAGAGTATGATCAACCATGTGATCGGGAGACGTGTTCAAATATGTCTCAGTTCTCGTACCCTGGTACTCGGGTGCAACATTCCAGACGCTTTACTAACACCCTCCCGACTTGGAGAGTCAGTCCCTTTAACCTCCTGTTTGGCCCAGTTTGCAATTTCTGCGGAAGATGAACAGGAATAGTGAGAACCAATGAGAGACTAGCTGGAGGTGTCTGGACGGGCAAATTTAACTCTCATTTCCCACCAGGAAGAGGAATTAACCAAAGGCTCAGCGTGCCGTGCCGGAACCAGATTAGGGCCTGAAGCCATCCTGCGGTGTTGCGGCCAGCTCAAAAGAAAGCGAGTTGAAGAAAGGAGCTCAGGGGCACTGTAATTCACAAACCTGCAGAGTTATAAATGACAGCTATCGTCCAAAAATATACTGAAGTAAGGCTGCCAAGAGGACTTGAAAGCGGGGCAGAATTGCAGGAAACCGATTTCAGGAGGTAGACTGGAATTGCATTGAAAGCATAGGAAAAGAGGCAGAACGTCCACAATGATGCACTTGGCCAAAAAGGGTGTATGCGTTTTTTCCTGAATATATTCAGGAAAAAACGCATACGCCCTTTTTGGCCAACCAAGCAAGCTTGCAAAGGAAATCTGCACTACAATGAAGTCTCACTTCCCCACGGTCAAAAGGGCCATCTGAAAAAAGTGTAAAATCCAGAAAGGCAGGACAGGCCATGGAGAACTGGGAGCCTTGTTATGCTGATGGGCGGGATGTAAATTGCCAACAGACACTCGGGAGAAGTGTATGGTGTTTCCTGAAACATCTAAAAAACAAAGCAACAGAGCCTAGGGCACTTCCACTTATGGTCCTATAGCTTAGGGAAATTAAAATCAAAAAGACACAGCCACCCCAAAGTTTGGGACGCCTCTGTTGACAAGAACCTCGTTTACAGTACAAGTTCAACATCGCAGAAAGTGAAAAATGGATAAAGAAGTTGTGGTATTTACTTACAAAGCAATATCACTCAGCAATGAAATCTATGTCATCAGGCCCTTAGCAGCACAATGAGTGGATTCAGGTGTGATGATTCTAACTGAAATAAGTCACACAGAAAAAGAAACATCATAAGATATCAGTAATACACGGAATGTAAACTTGGCTACACAGGAACTGAATTACAGAACAGAACAGGGTCTCAAATTTAGAAAACCAACTTATGCTTGCTTAAGGGGAAAGGTGAGTTGGGGTGCTGCATAAAACCAGAGATTGAAATGAGCACAGATAAAGTTCCTTAAGCCAAATATGGAATAGACAAGAGCTACTCCTTGCTCAACGAAATGGACTCAACACCGCATATTAAATGCCTAAGAATGTACCTGACTAGTCAGTATCTTAAAACCTATGGATTGCTATGTCTCCGAAAGAGAATCAAGCATGTGTACAGGGGCATAAACGCAGCAGTGATAGGATTGGAGAGGTTCGGTGAGCAAATGAAGACCCTTTGAAGTCATATTGCATCGTACCCATTCCACGGGTTTCAACTACCCAGTTTTAAGGTATTCTTCCTTCAGCTAAAACATGCATGTGGAACCTAGAGTATGATCAACCATGTGATCGGGAGACGTGTTCAAATATGTCTCAGTTCTCGTACCATTGTACTCGGGTGCAACATTCCAGACGCTTTACTAACACCCTCCCGACTTGGAGAGTCAGTCCCTTTAACCTCCTGTTTGGCCCAGTTTGCAATTTCTGCGGAAGATGAACAGGAATAGTGAGAACCAATGAGAGACTAGCTGGAGGTGTCTGGACGGGCAAATTTAACTCTCATTTCCCACCAGGAAGAGGAATTAACCAAAGGCTCAGCGTGCCGTGCCGGAACCAGATTAGGGCCTGAAGCCATCCTGCGGTGTTGCGGCCAGCTCAAAAGAAAGCGAGTTGAAGAAAGGAGCTCAGGGGCACTGTAATTCACAAACCTGCAGAGTTATAAATGACAGCTATCGTCCAAAAATATACTGAAGTAAGGCTGCCAAGAGGACTTGAAAGCGGGGCAGAATTGCAGGAAACCGATTTCAGGAGGTAGACTGGAATTGCATTGAAAGCATAGGAAAAGAGGCAGAACGTCCACAATGATGCACTTGGCCAAAAAGGGCGTATGCGTTTTTTCCTGAATATATTCAGGAAAAAACGCATACGCCCTTTTTGGCCAACCAAGCAAGCTTGCAAAGGAAATCTGCACTACAATGAAGTCTCACTTCCCCCCGGTCAAAAGGGCCATCTGAAAAAAGTGTAAAATCCAGAAAGGCAGGACAGGCCATGGAGAACTGGGAGCCTTGTTATGCTGATGGGCGGGATGTAAATTGCCAACAGACACTCGGGAGAAGTGTATGGTGTTTCCTGAAACATCTAAAAAACAAAGCAACAGAGCCTAGGGCACTTCCACTTATGGTCCTATAGCTTAGGGAAATTAAAATCAAAAAGACACAGCCACCCCAAAGTTTGGGACGCCTCTGTTGACAAGAACCTCGTTTACAGTACAAGTTCAACATCGCAGAAAGTGAAAAATGGATAAAGAAGTTGTGGTATTTACTTACAAAGCAATATCACTCAGCAATGAAATCTATGTCATCAGGCCCTTAGCAGCACAATGAGTGGATTCAGGTATGATGATTCTAACTGAAATAAGTCACACAGAAAAAGAAACATCATAAGATATCAGTAATACACGGAATGTAAACTTGGCTACACAGGAACTGAATTACAGAACAGAACAGGGTCTCAAATTTAGAAAACCAACTTATGCTTGCATAAGGGGAAAGGTGAGTTGGGGTGCTGCATAAAACCAGAGATTGAAATGAGCACAGATAAAGTTCCTTAAGCCAAATATGGAATAGACAAGAGCTACTCCTTGCTCAACGAAATGGACTCAACACTGCATATTAAACGCCTAAGAATGTAACTGACTAGTAAGTATCTTAAAACCTATGGATTGCTATGTCTCCGAAAGAGAATCAAGCATGTGTACAGGGGCATAAATGCAGCAGTGATAGGATTGGAGAGGTTCGGTGAGCAAATGAAGACCCTTTGAAGTCATATTGCATGGTACCCATTCCATGGGTTTCAACTACCCAGGTTTAAGGTATTCTTCCTTCAGCTAAAACATGCATGTGGAACCTAGAGTATGATCAACCATGTGATCGGGAGACGTGTTCAAATATGTCTCAGTTTTCATACCCTGGTACTCGGGTGCAACATTCCAGATGCTTTACTAACACTCTCCCGACTTTGAGAGTCAGTCCCTTTAACCTCCTGTTTGGCCCAGTTTGCAATTTCTGCGGAAGATGAACAGGAATAGCGAGAACCAATGAGAGACTAGCTGGAGGTGTCTGGACGGGCAAATTTAACTCTCATTTCCCACCAGGGAGAGGAATTAACCAAAGGCTCAGTGTGCCGTGCCGGAACAAGTTTAGGGCCTGAAGCCATCTTGCGGTGTTGCGGCCAGGTCACAAGAAAGCGAGTTGAAGAAAGGAGCTCAGGGGCACTGTAATTCACAAACCTGCAGAGTTATAAATGACAGCTATCGTCCAAAAATATACTGAAGTAAGGCTGCCAAGAGGACTTGAAAGCGGGGCAGAATTGCAGGAAACCGATTTCAGGAGGTAGACTGGAATTGCATTGAAAGCATAGGAAACGAGGCAGAATGTCCACAATGATGCACTTGGCCAAAAAGTGCATATGCGTTTTTTCCTGAATATATTCAGGAAAAAACGCATAAGCACTTTTTGGCCAACCAAGCAAGCTTGCAAAGGAAATCTGCACTACAATGAAGTCTCACTTCCCCCCGGTCAAAAGGGCCATCTGAAAAAAGTGTAAAATCCAGAAAGGCAGGACAGACCATGGAGAACTGGGAGCCTTGTTATGCTGATGGGCGGGATGTAAATTGCCAACAGACACTCGAGAGAAGTGTATGGTGTTTCCTGAAACATCTAAAAAACAAAGCAACAGAGCCTAGGGCACTTCCACTTATGGTCCTATAGCTTAGGGAAATTAAAATCAAAAAGACACAGCCACCCCAAAGTTTGGGACGCCTCTGTTTACAAGAACCTCGTTTACCGTACAAGTTCAATATCACAGAAAGTGAAAAATGGATAAAGAACTTGTGGTACTTACGTACAATGCAGTATCACTCAGCAATGAAATCTATGTCATCAGGCCCGTAGCAGCATAATGAGTGGATTCAGGTACGATGATTCTAACTGAAATAAGTCACACAGAAAAAGAAACATCATAAGATATCACTAATACATGGAATGTAAACTTGGCTACACAGGAACTGAATTCCAAAACAGAACAGGGTCTCAAATTTAGAAAACCTACTTATGCTTGCTTAAGGGTAAAGGTGAGTTGGGGTGCTGCATAAAACCAGAGATTGAAATGAGCACAGATAAAGTTCCTTAAGCCAAATATGGAATAGACAAGAGCTACTCCTTGCTCAACGAAATGGACTCAACACCGCATATTAAACGCCTAAGAATGTACCTGACTACTAAGTATCTTAAAACCTATGGATTGCTATGTCTCCAAAAGAGAATCAAGCGTGTGTACAGGGGCATAAACGCAGCAGTGATAGGATTGGAGAGGTTCGGTGAGCAAATGAAGACCCTTTGAAGTCATATTGCATGGTACCCATTACACGGGTCTCAACTCTCCAGGTTTAAGGGATTCTTCCTTCAGCTAAAACATGCATGTGGAACCCAGAGTATGATCAACCGTGTGAACGGGAGACGTGTTCATATATGTCTCAGTTTTCCTCCCCTGGTACTCGGGTGCAACATTCCAGACGCTTTACTAACACTCTCCCCACTTGGAGAGTCAGCGCCTTTAACCTCCTGTTTGGCCCAGTTTGCAATTTCTGCGGAAGATGAACAGGAATAGCGAGAACCAATGAGAGACTAGCTGGAGGTGTCTGGACGGGCAAATTTAACTCTCATTTCCCACCAAGAAGAGGAAATAACCAAAGGCCCAGCGTGCCGTGCCGGAACCAGATTAGGGCCTGAAGCCATCCTGCGGTGTTGCGGCCAGGTCACAAGAAAGCGAGTTGAAGAAAGGAGTTCAGGGGCACTGTAATTCACAAACCTGCAGAGTTATAAATCACAGCTATCGTCCAAAAATATACTGAAGTAAGGCTGCCAAGAGGACTTGAAAGCGGGGCAGAATTTCAGGAAACCGATTTCAGGAGGTAGACTGGAATTGCATTGAAAGCATAGGAAAAGAGGCAGAACGTCCACAATGATGCACTTGGCCGAAAAGGGCGTATGCGTTTTTTCCTGAATATATTCAGGAAAAAACGCATTCGCCCTTTTTGGCCAACCAAGCAAGCTTGCAAAGGAAATCTGCACTACAATGAAGTCTCACTTCCCCCCGGTCAAAAGGGCCATCTGAAAAAAGTGTAAAATCCAGAAAGGCAGGACAGGCCATGGAGAACTGGGAGCCTTTTTATGCTGATGGGCGGGATGTAAATTGCCAACAGCCACTCGGGAGAAGTGTATGGTGTTTCCTGAAACATCTAAAAAACAAAGCAACAGAGCCTAGGGCACTTCCACTTATGGTCCTATAGCTTAGGGAAATTAAAATCAAAAAGACACAGCCACCCCAAAGTTTGGGACGCCTCTGTTTACAAGAACCTCATTTACCGTACAAGTTCAATATCACAGAAAGTGAAAAATGGATAAAGAACTTGTGGTACTTACGTACAATGCAGTATCACTCAGCAATGAAATCTATGTCATCAGGCCCGTAGCAGCATAATGAGTGGATTCAGGTACGATGATTCTAACTGAAATAAGTCACACAGAAAAAGAAACATCATAAGTTATCAGTAATACACGGAATGTAAACTTGGCTACACAGGAACTGAATTACAGAACAGAACAGGGTCTCAAATTTAGAAAACCAACTTATGCTTGCTTAAGGGTAAAGGTGAGTTGGGGTGCTGCATAAAACCAGAGATTGAAATGAGCACAGATAAAGTTCCTTAAGCCAAATATGGAATAGACAAGAGCTACTCCTTGCTCAACGAAATGGACTCAACACCGCATATTAAATGCCTAAGAATGTACCTGACTAGTAAGTATCTTAAAACCTATGGATTGCTATGTCTCCAAAAGGGAATCAAGCGTGTGTACAGGGGCATAAATGCAGCAATGATAGGATTGGAGAGGTTCGGTGAGCAAATGAAGACCCTTTGAAGTCATATTGCATGGTACCCATTACACGGGTCTCAACTCTCCAGGTTTAAGGTATTCTTCCTTCAGCTAAAACATGCATGTGGAACCCAGAGTATGATCAACCATGTGAACGGGAGACGTGTTCAAATATGTCTCAGTTTTCCTCCCCTGGTACTCGGGTGCAACATTCCAGACGCTTTACTAACACCCTCCCGACTTGGAGAGTCAGTCCCTTCAACCTCCTGTTTGGCCCAGTTTGCAATTTCTGCGGAAGATGAACAGGAATAGCGAGAACCAATGAGAGACTAGCTGGAGGTGTATGGACAGGCAAATTTAACTCTCATTTCCCACCAGGAAGAGGAATTAACCAAAGGCTCAGCGTGCCGTGCCGGAACCAGATTAGGGCCTGAAGCCATCCTGCGGTGTTGCGGCCAGCTCAAAAGAAAGCGAGTTGAAGAAAGGAGCTCAGGGGCACTGTAATTCACAAACCTACAGAGTTATAAATGACAGCTATCGTCCAAAAATATACTGAAGTAAGGCTGCCAAGAGGACTTGAAAGCGGGGCAGAATTGCAGGAAACCGATTTCAGGAGGTAGACTGGAATTGCATTGAAAGCATAGGAAAAGAGGCAGAACGTCCACAATGATGCACTTGGCCAAAAAGGGCGTATGCGTTTTTTCCTGAATATATTCAGGAAAAAACGCATACGCCCTTTTTGGCCAACCAAGCAAGCTTGCAAAGGAAATCTGCACTACAATGAAGTCTCACTTCCCCCCGGTCAAAAGGGCCATCTGAAAAAAGTGTAAAATCCAGAAAGGCAGGACAGACCATGGAGAACTGGGAGCCTTGTTATGCTGATGGGCGGGATGTAAATTGCCAACAGACACTCGGGAGAAGTGTATGGTGTTTCCTGAAACATCTAAAAAACAAAGCAACAGAGCCTAGGGCACTTCCACTTATGGTCCTATAGCTTAGGGAAATTAAAATCAAAAAGACACAGCCACCCAAAAGTTTGGGACGCCTCTGTTTACAAGAACCTCGTTTACAGTACAAGTTCAACATCGCAGAAAGTGAAAAATGGATAAAGAAGTTGTGGTATTTACTTACAAAGCAATATCACTCTGCAATGATATCTATGTCATCAGGCCCTGAGCAGCACAATGAGTGGATTCAGGTATGATGATTCTAACTGAAATAAGTCACACAGAAAAAGAAACATCATAAGATATCAGTAATACACGGAATGTAAACTTGGCTACACAGGAACTGAATTACAGAACAGAACAGGGTCTCAAATTTAGAAAACCAACTTATGCTTGCTTAAGGGGAAAGGTGAGTTGGGGTGCTGCATAAAACCAGAGATTGAAATGAGCACAGATAAAGTTCCTTAAGCCAAATATGGAATAGACAAGAGCTACTCCTTGCTCAACGAAATGGACTCAACAGCGCATATTAAACGCCTAAGAATGTACCTGACTAGTAAGTATCTTAAAACCTATGGATTGCTATGTCTCCGAAAGAGAATCAAGCATGTGTCCAGGGGCAAAAACGCAGCAGTGATAGGATTGGAGAGGTTCGGTGAGCAAATGAAGACCCTTTGAAGTCATATTGCATGGTACCCATTCCACGGGTTTCAACTACCCAGGTTTAAGGTATTCTTCCTTCAGCTAAAACATGCATGTGGAACCTAGAGTATGATCAACCATGTGATCGGGAGACGTGTTCAAATATGTCTCAGTTTTCGTACCCTGGTACTCGGGTGCAACATTCCAGACGCTTTACTAACACCCTCCCGACTTGGAGAGTCAGTCCCTTTAACCTCCTGTTTGGCCCAGTTTGCAATTTCTGCGGAAGATGAACAGGAATAGCGAGAACCAATGAGAGACTAGCTGGAGGTGTCTGGACGGGCAAATTTAACTCTCATTTCCCACCAGGAAGAGGAATTAACCAAAGGCTCAGCGTGCCGTGCCGGAACCAGATTAGGGCCTGAAGCCATCCTGCGGTGTTGCGGCCAGCTCAAAAGAAAGCGAGTTGAAGAAAGGAGCTCAGGGGCACTGTAATTCACAAACCTGCAGAGTTATAAATGACAGCTATCGTCCAAAAATATACTGAAGTAAGGCTGCCAAGAGGACTTGAAAGCGGGGCAGAATTGCAGGAAACCGATTTCAGGAGGTAGACTGGAATTGCATTGAAAGCATAGGAAAAGAGGCAGAACGTCCACAATGATGCACTTGGCCAAAAAGGGCGTATGCGTTTTTTCCTGAATATATTCAGGAAAAAACGCATACGCCCTTTTTGGCCAACCAAGCAAGCTTGCAAAGGAAATCTGCACTACAATGAAGTCTCACTTCCCCCCGGTCAAAAGGGCCATCTGAAAAATGTGTAAAATCCAGAAAGGCAGGACAGGCCATGGAGAACTGGGAGCCTTGTTATGCTGATGGGCGGGATGTAAATTGCCAACAGACACTCGGGAGAAGTGTATGGTGTTTCCTGAAACATCTAAAAAACAAAGCAACAGAGCCTAGGGCACTTCCACTTATGGTCCTATAGCTTAGGGAAATTAAAATCAAAAAGACACAGCCACCCCAAAGTTTGGGACGCCTCTGTTTACAAGAACCTCGTTTACAGTACAAGTTCAACATCGCAGAAAGTGAAAAATGGATAAAGAAGTTGTGGTATTTACTTACAAAGCAATATCACTCTGCAATGATATCTATGTCATCAGGCCCTGAGCAGCACAATGAGTGGATTCAGGTATGATGATTCTAACTGAAATAAGTCACACAGAAAAAGAAACATCATAAGATATCAGTAATACACGGAATGTAAACTTGGCTACACAGGAACTGAATTACAGAACAGAACAGGGTCTCAAATTTAGAAAACCAACTTATGCTTGCTTAAGGGGAAAGGTGAGTTGGGGTGCTGCATAAAACCAGAGATTGAAATGAGCACAGATAAAGTTCCTTAAGCCAAATATGGAATAGACAAGAGCTACTCCTTGCTCAACGAAATGGACTCAACAGCGCATATTAAACGCCTAAGAATGTACCTGACTAGTAAGTATCTTAAAACCTATGGATTGCTATGTCTCCGAAAGAGAATCAAGCATGTGTCCAGGGGCAAAAACGCAGCAGTGATAGGATTGGAGAGGTTCGGTGAGCAAATGAAGACCCTTTGAAGTCATATTGCATGGTACCCATTCCACGGGTTTCAACTACCCAGGTTTAAGGTATTCTTCCTTCAGCTAAAACATGCATGTGGAACCTAGAGTATGATCAACCATGTGATCGGGAGACGTGTTCAAATATGTCTCAGTTTTCGTACCCTGGTACTCGGGTGCAACATTCCAGACGCTTTACTAACACCCTCCCGACTTGGAGAGTCAGTCCCTTTAACCTCCTGTTTGGCCCAGTTTGCAATTTCTGCGGAAGATGAACAGGAATAGCGAGAACCAATGAGAGACTAGCTGGAGGTGTCTGGACGGGCAAATTTAACTCTCATTTCCCACCAGGAAGAGGAATTAACCAAAGGCTCAGCGTGCCGTGCCGGAACCAGATTAGGGCCTGAAGCCATCCTGCGGTGTTGCGGCCAGCTCAAAAGAAAGCGAGTTGAAGAAAGGAGCTCAGGGGCACTGTAATTCACAAACCTGCAGAGTTATAAATGACAGCTATCGTCCAAAAATATACTGAAGTAAGGCTGCCAAGAGGACTTGAAAGCGGGGCAGAATTGCAGGAAACCGATTTCAGGAGGCAGACTGGAATTGCATTGAAAGCATAGGAAAAGAGGCAGAACGTCCACAATGATGCACTTGGCCAAAAAGGGCGTATGCGTTTTTTCCTGAATATATTCAGGAAAAAACGCATACGCCCTTTTTGGCCAACCAAGCAAGCTTGCAAAGGAAATCTGCACTACAATGAAGTCTCACTTCCCCCCGGTCAAAAGGGCCATCTGAAAAAAGTGTAAAATCCAGAAAGGCAGGACAGGCCATGGAGAACTGGGAGCCTTGTTATGCTGATGGGCGGGATGTAAATTGCCAACAGACACTCGGGAGAAGTGTATGGTGTTTCCTGAAACATCTAAAAAACAAAGCAACAGAGCCTAGGGCACTTCCACTTATGGTCCTATAGCTTAGGGAAATTAAAATCAAAAAGACACAGCCACCCCAAAGTTTGGGACGCCTCTGTTTACAAGAACCTCGTTTACAGTACAAGTTCAACATCGCAGAAAGTGAAAAATGGATAAAGAAGTTGTGGTATTTACTTACAAAGCAATATCACTCAGCAATGAAATCTATGTCATCAGGCCCTTAGCAGCACAATGAGTGGATTCAGGTATGATGATTCTAACTGAAATAAGTCACACAGAAAAAGAAACATCATAAGATATCAGTAATACACGGAATGTAAACTTGGCTACACAGGAACTGAATTACAGTACAGAACAGGGTCTCAAATTTAGAAAACCAACTTATGCTTGCTTAAGGGTAAAGGTGACTTGGGGTGCTGCATAAAACCAGAGATTGAAATGAGCACAGATAAAGTTCCTTAAGCCAAATATGGAATAGACAAGAGCTACTCCTTGCTCAACGAAATGGACTCAACACCGCATATTAAATGCCTAAGAATGTACCTGACTAGTAAGTATCTTAAAACCTATGGATTGCTATGTCTCCGAAAGGGAATGAAGCATGTGTACAGGGGCATAAACACAGCAGTGATAGGATTGGAGAGGTTCGGTGAGCAAATGAAGACCCTTTGAAGTCATATTGCATGGTACCCATTCCACGGGTTTCAACTACCCAGGTTTAAGGTATTCTTCCTTCAGCTAAAACATGCATGTGGAACCTAGAGTATGATCAACCATGTGATCGGGAGACGTGTTCAAATATGTCTCAGTTTTCGTACCCTGGTACTCGGGTGCAACATTCCAGACGCTTTACTAACACCCTCCCGACTTGGAGAGTCAGTCCCTTTAACCTCCTGTTTGGCCCAGTTTGCAATTTCTGCGGAAGATGAACAGGAATAGCGAGAACCAATGAGAGACTAGCTGGAGGTGTCTGGATGGGCAAATTTAACTCTCATTTCCCACCAGGAAGAGGAATTAACCAAAGGCTCAGCGTGCCGTGCCGGAACCAGATTAGGGCCTGAAGCCATCCTGCGGTGTTGCGGCCAGCTCAAAAGAAAGCGAGTTGAAGAAAGGAGCTCAGGGGCACTGTAATTCACAAACCTGCAGAGTTATAAATGACAGCTATCGTCCAAAAATATACTGAAGTAAGGCTGCCAAGAGGACTTGAAAGCGGGGCAGAATTGCAGGAAACCGATTTCAGGAGGTAGACTGGAATTGCATTGAAAGCATAGGAAAAGAGGCAGAACGTCCACAATGATGCACTTGGCCAAAAAGGGCGTATGCGTTTTTTCCTGAATATATTCAGGAAAAAACGCATACGCCCTTTTTGGCCAACCAAGCAAGCTTGCAAAGGAAATCTGCACTACAATGAAGTCTCACTTCCCCCCGGTCAAAAGGGCCATCTGAAAAAAGTGTAAAATCCAGAAAGGCAGGACAGGCCATGGAGAACTGGGAGCCTTGTTATGCTGATGGGCGGGATGTAAATTGCCAACAGACACTCGGGAGAAGTGTATGGTGTTTCCTGAAACATCTAAAAAACAAAGCAACAGAGCCTAGGTCACTTCCACTTATGGTCCTATAGCTTAGGGAAATTAAAATCAAAAAGACACAGCCACCCCAAACATTGGGACGCCTCTGTTTACAAGAACCTCGTTTACAGTACAAGTTCAACATCGCAGAAAGTGAAAAATGGATAAAGAAGTTGTGGTATTTACTTACAAAGCAATATCACTCAGCAATGAAATCTATGTCATCAGGCCCTTAGCAGCACAATGAGTGGATTCAGGTATGATGATTCTAACTGAAATAAGTCACACAGAAAAAGAAACATCATAAGATATCAGTAATACACGGAATGTAAACTTGGCTACACAGGAACTGAATTACAGAACAGAACAGGGTCTCAAATTTAGAAAACCAACTTATGCTTGCTTAAGGGTAAAGGTGAGTTGGGGTGCTGCATAAAACCAGAGATTGAAATGAGCACAGATAAAGTTCCTTAAGCCAAATATGGAATAGACAAGAGCTACTCCTTGCTCAACGAAATGGACTCAACACCGCATATTAAATGCCTAAGAATGTACCTGACTAGTAAGTATCTTAAAACCTATGGATTGCTATGTCTCCGAAAGAGAATCAATCATGTGTACAGGGGCATAAACACAGCAGTGATAGGATTGGAGAGGTTCGGTGAGCAAATGAAGACCCTTTGAAGTCATATTGCATGGTACCCATTCCACGGGTTTCAACTATCCAGGTTTAAGGTATTCTTCCTTCAGCTAAAATATGCATGTGGAACCTAGAGTATGATCAACCATGTGATCGGGAGACGTGTTCAAATATGTCTCAGTTTTCGTACCCTGGTACTCGGGTGCAACATTCCAGACGCTTTACTAACACCCTCCCGACTTGGAGAGTCAGTCCCTTTAACCTCCTGTTTGGCCCAGTTTGCAATTTCTGCGGAAGATGAACAGGAATAGCGAGAACCAATGAGAGACTAGCTGGAGGTGTCTGGATGGGCAAATTTAACTCTCATTTCCCACCAGGAAGAGGAATTAACCAAAGGCTCAGCATGCCGTGCCGGAACCAGATTAGGGCCTGAAGCCATCCTGCGGTGTTGCGGCCAGCTCAAAAGAAAGCGAGTTGAAGAAAGGAGCTCAGGGGCACTGTAATTCACAAACCTGCAGAGTTATAAATGACAGCTATCGTCCAAAAATATACTGAAGTAAGGCTGCCAAGAGGACTTGAAAGCGGGGCAGAATTGCAGGAAACCGATTTCAGGAGGTAGACTGGAATTGCATTGAAAGCATAGGAAAAGAGGCAGAACGTCCACAATGATGCACTTGGCCAAAAAGGGCGTATGCGTTTTTTCCTGAATATATTCAGGAAAAAACGCATACGCCCTTTTTGGCCAACCAAGCAAGCTTGCAAAGGAAATCAGCACTACAATGAAGTCTCACTTCCCCCCGGTCAAAAGGGCCATCTGAAAAAAGTGTAAAATCCAGAAAGGCAGGACAGGCCATGGAGAACTGGGAGCCTTGTTATGCTGATGGGCGGGATGTAAATTGCCAACAGACACTCGGGAGAAGTGTATGGTGTTTCCTGAAACATCTAAAAAACAAAGCAACAGAGCCTAGGGCACTTCCACTTATGGTCCTATAGTTTAGGGAAATTAAAATCAAAAAGACACAACCACCCCAAAGTTTGGGATGCCTCTGTTTACAAGAACCTCGTTTACAGTACAAGTTCAACACCGCAGAAAGTGAAAAATGGATAAAGAAGTTGTGGTATTTACTTACAAAGCAATATCACTCAGCAATGAAATCTATGTCATCAGGCCCTTAGCAGCACAATGAGTGGATTCAGGTATGATGATTCTAACTGAAATAAGTCACACAGAAAAAGAAACATCATAAGATATCAGTAATACACGGAATGTAAACTTGGCTACACAGGAACTGAATTACAGAACAGAACAGGGTCTCAAATTTAGAAAACCAACTTATGCTTGCTTAAGGGGAAAGGTGAGTTGGGGTGCTGCATAAAACCAGAGATTGAAATGAGCACAGATAAAGTTCCTTAAGCCAAATATGGAATAGACAAGAGCTACTCCTTGCTCAACGAAATGGACTCAACACCGCATATTAAACGCCTAAGAATGTACCTGACTAGTAAGTATCTTAAAACCTATGGATTGCTATGTCTCCAAAAGAGAATCAAGCATGTGTACAGGGGCATAAACGCAGCAGTGATAGGATTGGAGAGGTTCGGTGAGCAAATGAAGACCCTTTGAAGTCATATTGCATGGTACCCATTCCACGGGTTTCAACTACCCAGGTTTAAGGTATTCTTCCTTCAGCTAAAACATGCATGTGGAACCTAGAGTATGATCAACCATGTGATCGGGAGACGTGTTCAAATATGTCTCAGTTTTCGTACCCTGGTACTCGGGTGCAACATTCCAGACGCTTTACTAACACCCTCCCGACTTGGAGAGTCAGTCCCTTTAACCTCCTGTTTGGCCCAGTTTGCAATTTCTGCGGAAGATGAACAGGAATAGCGAGAACCAATGAGAGACTAGCTGGAGGTGTCTGGACGGGCAAATTTAACTCTCATTTCCCACCAGGAAGAGGAATTAACCAAAGGCTCAGCGTGCCGTGCCGGAACCAGATTAGGGCCTGAAGCCATCCTGCGGTGTTGCGGCCAGCTCAAAAGAAAGCGAGTTGAAGAAAGGAGCTCAGGGGCACTGTAATTCACAAACCTGCAGAGTTATAAATGACAGCTATCGTCCAAAAATATACTGAAGTAAGGCTGCCAAGAGGACTTGAAAGCGGGGCAGAATTGCAGGAAACCGATTTCAGGAGGTAGACTGGAATTGCATTGAAAGCATAGGAAAAGAGGCAGAACGTCCACAATGATGCACTTGGCCAAAAAGGGCGTATGCGTTTTTTCCTGAATATATTCAGGAAAAAACGCATACGCCCTTTTTGGCCAACCAAGCAAGCTTGCAAAGGAAATCTGCACTACAATGAAGTCTCACTTCCCCCCGGTCAAAAGGGCCATCTGAAAAAAGTGTAAAATCCAGAAAGGCAGGACAGGCCATGGAGAACTGGGAGCCTTGTTATGCTGATGGGCGGGATGTAAATTGCCAACAGACACTCGGGAGAAGTGTATGGTGTTTCCTGAAACATCTAAAAAACAAAGCAACAGAGCCTAGGGCACTTCCACTTATGGTCCTATAGCTTAGGGAAATTAAAATCAAAAAGACACAGCCACCCCAAAGTTTGGGACGCCTCTGTTTACAAGAACCTCGTTTACAGTACAAGTTCAACATCGCAGAAAGTGAAAAATGGATAAAGAAGTTGTGGTATTTACTTACAAAGCAATATCACTCAGCAATGAAATCTATGTCATCAGGCCCTTAGCAGCACAATGAGTGGATTCAGGTATGATGATTCTAACTGAAATAAGTCACACAGAAAAAGAAACATCATAAGATATCAGTAATACACGGAATGTAAACTTGGCTACACAGGAACTGAATTACAGAACAGAACAGGGTCTCAAATTTAGAAAACCAACTTATGCTTGCTTAAGGGTAAAGGTGAGTTGGGGTGCTGCATAAAACCAGAGATTGAAATGAGCACAGATAAAGTTCCTTAAGCCAAATATGGAATAGACAAGAGCTACTCCTTGCTCAACGAAATGGACTCAACACCCCATATTAAATGCCTAAGAATGTACGTGACTAGTAAGTATCTTAAAACCTATGGATTGCTATGTCTCCGAAAGAGAATCAAGCATGTGTACAGGGGCATAAACGCAGCAGTGATAGGATTGGAGAGGTTCGGTGAGCAAATGAAGACCCTTTGAAGTCATATTGCATGGTACCCATTCCACGGGTTTCAACTACCCAGGTTTAAGGTATTCCTCCTTCAGCTAAAACATGCATGTGGAACCCAGAGTATGATCAACCATGTGATCGGGAAACGTGTTCAAATATGTCTCAGTTTTCGTACCCTGGTACTCGGCTGCAACATTCCAGACGCTTTACTAACACTCTCCCCACTTGGAGAGTCAGCGCCTTTAACCTCCTGTTTGGCCCAGTTTGCAATTTCTGCGGAAGATGAACAGGAATAGCGAAAACCAATCAGAGACTAGCTGGAGGTGTCTGGACGGGCAAATTTAACTCTCATTTCCCACCAGGAATAGGAAATAACCAAAGGCTCAGCGTGCCGTGCCAGAACCAGATTAGGGCCTGAAGCCATCCTGCGGTGTTGCGGCCAGGTCACAAGAAAGCGAGTTGAAGAAAGGAGCTCAGGGGCACTGTAATTCACAAACCTGCAGAGTTATAAATGACAGCTATCGTCCAAAAATATACTGAAGTAAGGCTGCCAAGAGGACTTGAAAGCGGGGCAGAATTGCAGGAAACCAATTTCAGGAGGTAGACTGGAATTGCATTGAAAGCATAGGAAAAGAGGCAGAACGTCCACAATGATGCACTTGGCCAAAAAGGGCGTATGCGTTTTTTCCTGAATATATTCAGGAAAAAACGCATATGCCCTTTTTGGCCAACCAAGCAAGCTTGCAAAGGAAATCTGCACTACAATGAAGTCTCACTTCCCCCCGGTCAAAAGGGCCATCTGAAAAAAGTGTAAAATCCAGAAAGGCAGGACAGGCCATGGAGAACTGGGAGCCTTGTTATGCTGATGGGCGGGATGTAAATTGCCAACAGACACTCGGGAGAAGTGTATGGTGTTTCCTGAAACATCTAAAAACCAAAGCAACAGAGCCTAGGGCACTTCCACTTATGGTCCTATAGCTTAGGGAAATTAAAATCAAAAAGACACAGCCACCCCAAAGTTTGGGACGCCTCTGTTTACAAGAACCTCGTTTACAGTACAAGTTCAATGTCGCAGAAAGTGAAAAATGGATAAAGAAGTTGTGGTATTTACTTACAAAGCAATATCACTCAGCAATGAAATCTATGTCATCAGGCCCTTAGCAGCACAATGAGTGGATTCAGGTATGATGATTCTAACTGAAATAAATCACACAGAAAAAGAAACATGATAAGATATCAGTAATACATGGAATGTAAACTTGGCTACACAGGAACTGAATTACAGAACAGAACAGGGTCTCAAATTTAGAAAACCAACTTATGCTTGCTTAAGGGTAAAGGTGAGTTGGGGTGCTGCATAAAACCAGAGATTGAAATGAGCACAGATAAAGTTCCTTAAGCCAAATATGGAATAGACAAGAGCTACTCCTTGCTCAACGAAATGGACTAAACACCGCATATTAAACGCCTAAGAATGTACCTGACTAGTAAGTATCTTAAAACCTATGGATTGCTATGTCTCCAAAAGAGAATCAAGCATGTGTACAGGGGCATAAACACAGCAGTGATAGGATTGGAGAGGTTCGGTGAGCAAATGAAGACCCTCTGAAGTCATATTACATGGTACCCATTCCACGGGTTTCAACTACCCAGGTTTAAGGTATTCTTCCTTCAGCTAAAACATGCATGTGGAACCTAGAGTATGATCAACCATGTGATCGGGAGATGTGTTCAAATATGTCTCAGTTTTCGTACCCTGGTACTCGGGTGCAACATTCCAGACGCTTTACTAACACCCTCCCGACTTGGAGAGTCAGCGCCTTTAACCTCCTGTTTGGCCCAGTTTGCAATTTCTGCGGAAGATGAACAGGAATAGCGAGAACCAATGAGAGACTAGCTGGAGGTGTCTGGACGGGCAAATTTAACTCTCATTTCCCACCAGGAAGAGGAATTAACCAAAGGCTCAGCGTGCCGTGCCGGAACCAGATTAGGGCCTGAAGCCATCCTGCGGTGTTGCGGCCAGCTCAAAAGAAAGCGAGTTGAAGAAAGGAGCTCAGGGGCACTGTAATTCACAAACCTGCAGAGTTATAAATGACAGCTATCGTCCAAAAATATACTGAAGTAAGGCTGCCAAGAGGACTTGAAAGCGGGGCAGAATTGCAGGAAACCGATTTCAGGAGGTAGACTGGAATTGCATTGAAAGCATAGGAAAAGAGGCAGAACGTCCACAATGATGCACTTGGCCAAAAAGGGCGTATGCGTTTTTTCCTGAATATATTCAGGAAAAAACGCATACGCCCTTTTTGGCCAACCAAGCAAGCTTGCAAAGGAAATCTGCACTACAATGAAGTCTCACTTCCCCCCGGTCAAAAGGGCCATCTGAAAAAAGTGTAAAATCCAGAAAGGCAGGACAGGCCATGGAGAACTGGGAGCCTTGTTATGCTGATGGGCGGGATGTAAATTGCCAACAGACACTCGGGAGAAGTGTATGGTGTTTCCTGAAACATCTAAAAAACAAAGCAACAGAGCCTAGGGCACTTCCACTTATGGTCCTATAGCTTAGGGAAATTAAAATCAAAAAGACACAGCCACCCCAAAGTTTGGGACACCTCTGTTTACAAGAACCTCGTTTACAGTACAAGTTCAACATCGCAGAAAGTGAAAAATGGATAAAGAAGTTGTGGTATTTACTTACAAAGCAATATCACTCAGCAATGAAATCTATGTCATCAGGCCCTTAGCAGCACAATGAGTGGATTCAGGTATGATGATTCTAACTGAAATAAGTCACACAGAAAAAGAAACATCATAAGATATCAGTAATACACGGAATGTAAACTTGGCTACACAGGAACTGAATTACAGAACAGAACAGGGTCTCAAATTTAGAAAACCAACTTATGCTTTCTTAAGGGTAAAGGTGAGTTGGGGTGCTGCATAAAACCAGAGATTGAAATGAGCACAGATAAAGTTCCTTAAGCCAAATATGGAATAGACAAGAGCTACTCCTTGCTCAACGAAATGGACTCAACACCGCATATTAAATGCCTAAGAATGTACCTGACTAGTAAGTATCTTAAAACCTATGGATTGCTATGTCTCCGAAAGAGAATCAAGCATGTGTACAGGGGCATAAACGCAGCAGTGATAGGATTGGAGAGGTTCGGTGAGCAAATGAAGACCCTTTGAAGTCATATTGCATGGTACCCATTCCACGGGTTTCAACTACCAAGGTTTAAGGTATTCTTCCTTCAGCTAAAACATGCATGTGGAACCTAGAGTATGATCAACCATGTGATCGGGAGACATGTTCAAATATGTCTCAGTTTTCGTACCCTGGTACTCGGGTGCAATATTCCAGACGCTTTACTAACACCCTCGCGAGTTGGAGAGTCAGTCCCTTTAACCTCCTGATTGGCCCAATTTGCAATTTCTGCGGAAGATGAACAGGAATAGCGAGAACCAATGAGAGACTAGCTGGAGGTGTCTGGACGGGCAAATTTAACTCTCATTTCCCACCAGGAAGAGGAATTAACCAAAGGCTCAGCGTGCCGTGCCAGAACCAGATTAGGGCCTGAAGCCATCCTGCGGTGTTGCGGCCAGCTCAAAAGAAAGCGAGTTGAAGAAAGGAGCTCAGGGGCACTGTAATTCACAAACCTGCAGAGTTATAAATGACAGCTATCGTCCAAAAATATACTGAAGTAAGGCTGCCAAGAGGACTTGAAAGCGGGGCAGAATTGCAGGAAACCGATTTCAGGAGGCAGACTGGAATTGCATTGAAAGCATAGGAGAAGAGGCAGAACGTCCACAATGATGCACTTGGCCAAAAAGGGCGTATGCGTTTTTTCCTGAATATATTCAGGAAAAAACGCATACGCCCTTTTTGGCCAACCAAGCAAGCTTGCAAAGGAAATCTGCACTACAATGAAGTCTCACTTCCCCCCGGTCAAAAGGGCCATCTGAAAAAAGTGTAAAATCCAGAAAGGCAGGACAGGCCATGGAGAACTGGGAGCCTTGTTATGCTGATGGGCGGGATGTAAATTGCCAACAGACACTCCGGAGAAGTGTATGGTGTTTCCTGAAACATCTAAAAAACAAAGCAACAGAGCCTAGGGCACTTCCACTTATGGTCCTATAGCTTAGGGAAATTAAAATCAAAAAGACACAGCCACCCCAAAGTTTGGGACGCCTCTGTTGACAAGAACCTCGTTTACAGTACAAGTTCAACATCGCAGAAAGTGAAAAATGGATAAAGAAGTTGTGGTATTTACTTACAAAGCAATATCACTCAGCAATGAAATCTATGTCATCAGGCCCTTAGCAGCACAATGAGTGGATTCAGGTATGATGATTCTAACTGAAATAAGTCACACAGAAAAAGAAACATCATAAGATATCAGTAATACACGGAATGTAAACTTGGCTACACAGGAACTGAATTACAGAACAGAACAGGGTCTCAAATTTAGAAAACCAACTTATGCTTTCTTAAGGGTAAAGGTGAGTTGGGGTGCTGCATAAAACCAGAGATTGAAATGAGCACAGATAAAGTTCCTTAAGCCAAATATGGAATAGACAAGAGCTACTCCTTGCTCAACGAAATGGACTCAACACCGCATATTAAATGCCTAAGAATGTACCTGACTAGTCAGTATCTTAAAACCTATGGATTGCTATGTCTCCGAAAGAGAATCAAGCATGTGTACAGGGGCATAAACGCAGCAGTGATAGGATTGGAGAGGTTCGGTGAGCAAATGAAGACCCTTTGAAGTCATATTGCATGGTACCCATTCCACGGGTTTCAACTACCCAGTTTTAAGGTATTCTTCCTTCAGCTAAAACATGCATGTGGAACCTAGAGTATGATCAACCATGTGATCGGGAGACGTGTTCAAATATGTCTCAGTTCTCGTACCCTGGTACTCGGGTGCAACATTCCAGACGCTTTACTAACACCCTCCCGACTTGGAGAGTCAGTCCCTTTAACCTCCTGTTTGGCCCAGTTTGCAATTTCTGCGGAAGATGAACAGGAATAGTGAGAACCAATGAGAGACTAGCTGGAGATGTCTGGACGGGCAAATTTAACTCTCATTTCCCACCAGGAAGAGGAATTAACCAAAGGCTCAGCGTGCCGTGCCGGAACCAGATTAGGGCCTGAAGCCATCCTGCGGTGTTGCGGCCAGCTCAAAAGAAAGCGAGTTGAAGAAAGGAGCTCAGGGGCACTGTAATTCACAAACCTGCAGAGTTATAAATGACAGCTATCGTCCAAAAATATACTGAAGTAAGGCTGCCAAGAGGACTTGAAAGCGGGGCAGAATTGCAGGAAACCGATTTCAGGAGGTAGACTGGAATTGCATTGAAAGCATAGGAAAAGAGGCAGAACGTCCACAATGATGCACTTGGCCAAAAAGGGCGTATGCGTTTTTTCCTGAATATATTCAGGAAAAAACGCATACGCCCTTTTTGGCCAACCAAGCAAGCTTGCAAAGGAAATCTGCACTACAATGAAGTCTCACTTCCCCCCGGTCAAAAGGGCCATCTGAAAAAAGTGTAAAATCCAGAAAGGCAGGACAGGCCATGGAGAACTGGGAGCCTTGTTATGCTGATGGGCGGGATGTAAATTGCCAACAGACACTCGGGAGAAGTGTATGGTGTTTCCTGAAACATCTAAAAAACAAAGCAACAGAGCCTAGGGCACTTCCACTTATGGTCCTATAGCTTAGGGAAATTAAAATCAAAAAGACACAGCCACCCCAAAGTTTGGGACGCCTCTGTTTACAAGAACCTCGTTTACAGTACAAGTTCAACATCGCAGAAAGTGAAAAATGGATAAAGAGTTGTGGTATTTACTTACAAAGCAATATCACTCAGCAATGAAATCTATGTCATCAGGCCCTTAGCAGCACAATGAGTGGATTCAGGTATGATGATTCTAACTGAAATAAGTCACACAGAAAAAGAAACATCATAAGAGATCAGTAATACACGGAATGTAAACTTGGCTACACAGGAACTGAATTACAGAACAGAACAGGGTCTCAAATTTAGAAAACCAACTTATGCTTGCTTAAGGGTAAAGGTGATTTGGGGTGCTGCATAAAACCAGAGATTGAAATGAGCACAGATAAAGTTCCTTAAGCCAAATATGGAATAGACAAGAGCTACTCCTTGCTCAACGAAATGGACTCAACACCCCATATTAAATGCCTAAGAATGTACGTGACTAGTAAGTATCTTAAAACCTATGGATTGCTATGTCTCCGAAAGAGAATCAAGCATGTGTACAGGGGCATAAACGCAGCAGTGATAGGATTGGAGAGGTTCGGTGAGCAAATGAAGACCCTTTGAAGTCATATTGCATGGTACCCATTCCACGGGTTTCAACTACCCAGGTTTAAGGTATTCCTCCTTCAGCTAAAACATGCATGTGGAACCCAGAGTATGATCAACCATGTGATCGGGAAACGTGTTCAAATATGTCTCAGTTTTCGTACCCTGGTACTCGGCTGCAACATTCCAGACGCTTTACTAACACTCTCCCCACTTGGAGAGTCAGCGCCTTTAACCTCCTGTTTGGCCCAGTTTGCAATTTCTGCGGAAGATGAACAGGAATAGCGAAAACCAATCAGAGACTAGCTGGAGGTGTCTGGACGGGCAAATTTAACTCTCATTTCCCACCAGGAATAGGAAATAACCAAAGGCTCAGCGTGCCGTGCCAGAACCAGATTAGGGCCTGAAGCCATCCTGCGGTGTTGCGGCCAGGTCACAAGAAAGCGAGTTGAAGAAAGGAGCTCAGGGGCACTGTAATTCACAAACCTGCAGAGTTATAAATGACAGCTATCGTCCAAAAATATACTGAAGTAAGGCTGCCAAGAGGACTTGAAAGCGGGGCAGAATTGCAGGAAACCAATTTCAGGAGGTAGACTGGAATTGCATTGAAAGCATAGGAAAAGAGGCAGAACGTCCACAATGATGCACTTGGCCAAAAAGGGCGTATGCGTTTTTTCCTGAATATATTCAGGAAAAAACGCATATGCCCTTTTTGGCCAACCAAGCAAGCTTGCAAAGGAAATCTGCACTACAATGAAGTCTCACTTCCCCCCGGTCAAAAGGGCCATCTGAAAAAAGTGTAAAATCCAGAAAGGCAGGACAGGCCATGGAGAACTGGGAGCCTTGTTATGCTGATGGGCGGGATGTAAATTGCCAACAGACACTCGGGAGAAGTGTATGGTGTTTCCTGAAACATCTAAAAACCAAAGCAACAGAGCCTAGGGCACTTCCACTTATGGTCCTATAGCTTAGGGAAATTAAAATCAAAAAGACACAGCCACCCCAAAGTTTGGGACGCCTCTGTTTACAAGAACCTCGTTTACAGTACAAGTTCAACGTCGCAGAAAGTGAAAAATGGATAAAGAAGTTGTGGTATTTACTTACAAAGCAATATCACTCAGCAATGAAATCTATGTCATCAGGCCCTTAGCAGCACAATGAGTGGATTCAGGTATGATGATTCTAACTGAAATAAATCACACAGAAAAAGAAACATGATAAGATATCAGTAATACATGGAATGTAAACTTGGCTACACAGGAACTGAATTACAGAACAGAACAGGGTCTCAAATTTAGAAAACCAACTTATGCTTGCTTAAGGGTAAAGGTGAGTTGGGGTGCTGCATAAAACCAGAGATTGAAATGAGCACAGATAAAGTTCCTTAAGCCAAATATGGAATAGACAAGAGCTACTCCTTGCTCAACGAAATGGACTAAACACCGCATATTAAACGCCTAAGAATGTACCTGACTAGTAAGTATCTTAAAACCTATGGATTGCTATGTCTCCAAAAGAGAATCAAGCATGTGTACAGGGGCATAAACACAGCAGTGATAGGATTGGAGAGGTTCGGTGAGCAAATGAAGACCCTCTGAAGTCATATTACATGGTACCCATTCCACGGGTTTCAACTACCCAGGTTTAAGGTATTCTTCCTTCAGCTAAAACATGCATGTGGAACCTAGAGTATGATCAACCATGTGATCGGGAGATGTGTTCAAATATGTCTCAGTTTTCGTACCCTGGTACTCGGGTGCAACATTCCAGACGCTTTACTAACACCCTCCCGACTTGGAGAGTCAGCGCCTTTAACCTCCTGTTTGGCCCAGTTTGCAATTTCTGCGGAAGATGAACAGGAATAGCGAGAACCAATGAGAGACTAGCTGGAGGTGTCTGGACGGGCAAATTTAACTCTCATTTCCCACCAGGAAGAGGAATTAACCAAAGGCTCAGCGTGCCGTGCCGGAACCAGATTAGGGCCTGAAGCCATCCTGCGGTGTTGCGGCCAGCTCAAAAGAAAGCGAGTTGAAGAAAGGAGCTCAGGGGCACTGTAATTCACAAACCTGCAGAGTTATAAATGACAGCTATCGTCCAAAAATATACTGAAGTAAGGCTGCCAAGAGGACTTGAAAGCGGGGCAGAATTGCAGGAAACCGATTTCAGGAGGTAGACTGGAATTGCATTGAAAGCATAGGAAAAGAGGCAGAACGTCCACAATGATGCACTTGGCCAAAAAGGGCGTATGCGTTTTTTCCTGAATATATTCAGGAAAAAACGCATACGCCCTTTTTGGCCAACCAAGCAAGCTTGCAAAGGAAATCTGCACTACAATGAAGTCTCACTTCCCCCCGGTCAAAAGGGCCATCTGAAAAAAGTGTAAAATCCAGAAAGGCAGGACAGGCCATGGAGAACTGGGAGCCTTGTTATGCTGATGGGCGGGATGTAAATTGCCAACAGACACTCGGGAGAAGTGTATGGTGTTTCCTGAAACATCTAAAAAACAAAGCAACAGAGCCTAGGGCACTTCCACTTATGGTCCTATAGCTTAGGGAAATTAAAATCAAAAAGACACAGCCACCCCAAAGTTTGGGACACCTCTGTTTACAAGAACCTCGTTTACAGTACAAGTTCAACATCGCAGAAAGTGAAAAATGGATAAAGAAGTTGTGGTATTTACTTACAAAGCAATATCACTCAGCAATGAAATCTATGTCATCAGGCCCTTAGCAGCACAATGAGTGGATTCAGGTATGATGATTCTAACTGAAATAAGTCACACAGAAAAAGAAACATCATAAGATATCAGTAATACACGGAATGTAAACTTGGCTACACAGGAACTGAATTACAGAACAGAACAGGGTCTCAAATTTAGAAAACCAACTTATGCTTTCTTAAGGGTAAAGGTGAGTTGGGGTGCTGCATAAAACCAGAGATTGAAATGAGCACAGATAAAGTTCCTTAAGCCAAATATGGAATAGACAAGAGCTACTCCTTGCTCAACGAAATGGACTCAACACCGCATATTAAATGCCTAAGAATGTACCTGACTAGTAAGTATCTTAAAACCTATGGATTGCTATGTCTCCGAAAGAGAATCAAGCATGTGTACAGGGGCATAAACGCAGCAGTGATAGGATTGGAGAGGTTCGGTGAGCAAATGAAGACCCTTTGAAGTCATATTGCATGGTACCCATTCCACGGGTTTCAACTACCAAGGTTTAAGGTATTCTTCCTTCAGCTAAAACATGCATGTGGAACCTAGAGTATGATCAACCATGTGATCGGGAGACATGTTCAAATATGTCTCAGTTTTCGTACCCTGGTACTCGGGTGCAATATTCCAGACGCTTTACTAACACCCTCGCGAGTTGGAGAGTCAGTCCCTTTAACCTCCTGATTGGCCCAATTTGCAATTTCTGCGGAAGATGAACAGGAATAGCGAGAACCAATGAGAGACTAGCTGGAGGTGTCTGGACGGGCAAATTTAACTCTCATTTCCCACCAGGAAGAGGAATTAACCAAAGGCTCAGCGTGCCGTGCCAGAACCAGATTAGGGCCTGAAGCCATCCTGCGGTGTTGCGGCCAGCTCAAAAGAAAGCGAGTTGAAGAAAGGAGCTCAGGGGCACTGTAATTCACAAACCTGCAGAGTTATAAATGACAGCTATCGTCCAAAAATATACTGAAGTAAGGCTGCCAAGAGGACTTGAAAGCGGGGCAGAATTGCAGGAAACCGATTTCAGGAGGCAGACTGGAATTGCATTGAAAGCATAGGAGAAGAGGCAGAACGTCCACAATGATGCACTTGGCCAAAAAGGGCGTATGCGTTTTTTCCTGAATATATTCAGGAAAAAACGCATACGCCCTTTTTGGCCAACCAAGCAAGCTTGCAAAGGAAATCTGCACTACAATGAAGTCTCACTTCCCCCCGGTCAAAAGGGCCATCTGAAAAAAGTGTAAAATCCAGAAAGGCAGGACAGGCCATGGAGAACTGGGAGCCTTGTTATGCTGATGGGCGGGATGTAAATTGCCAACAGACACTCCGGAGAATTGTATGGTGTTTCCTGAAACATCTAAAAAACAAAGCAACAGAGCCTAGGGCACTTCCACTTATGGTCCTATAGCTTAGGGAAATTAAAATCAAAAAGACACAGCCACCCCAAAGTTTGGGACGCCTCTGTTGACAAGAACCTCGTTTACAGTACAAGTTCAACATCGCAGAAAGTGAAAAATGGATAAAGAAGTTGTGGTATTTACTTACAAAGCAATATCACTCAGCAATGAAATCTATGTCATCAGGCCCTTAGCAGCACAATGAGTGGATTCAGGTATGATGATTCTAACTGAAATAAGTCACACAGAAAAAGAAACATCATAAGATATCAGTAATACACGGAATGTAAACTTGGCTACACAGGAACTGAATTACAGAACAGAACAGGGTCTCAAATTTAGAAAACCAACTTATGCTTTCTTAAGGGTAAAGGTGAGTTGGGGTGCTGCATAAAACCAGAGATTGAAATGAGCACAGATAAAGTTCCTTAAGCCAAATATGGAATAGACAAGAGCTACTCCTTGCTCAACGAAATGGACTCAACACCGCATATTAAATGCCTAAGAATGTACCTGACTAGTCAGTATCTTAAAACCTATGGATTGCTATGTCTCCGAAAGAGAATCAAGCATGTGTACAGGGGCATAAACGCAGCAGTGATAGGATTGGAGAGGTTCGGTGAGCAAATGAAGACCCTTTGAAGTCATATTGCATGGTACCCATTCCACGGGTTTCAACTACCCAGTTTTAAGGTATTCTTCCTTCAGCTAAAACATGCATGTGGAACCTAGAGTATGATCAACCATGTGATCGGGAGACGTGTTCAAATATGTCTCAGTTCTCGTACCCTGGTACTCGGGTGCAACATTCCAGACGCTTTACTAACACCCTCCCGACTTGGAGAGTCAGTCCCTTTAACCTCCTGTTTGGCCCAGTTTGCAATTTCTGCGGAAGATGAACAGGAATAGTGAGAACCAATGAGAGACTAGCTGGAGATGTCTGGACGGGCAAATTTAACTCTCATTTCCCACCAGGAAGAGGAATTAACCAAAGGCTCAGCGTGCCGTGCCGGAACCAGATTAGGGCCTGAAGCCATCCTGCGGTGTTGCGGCCAGCTCAAAAGAAAGCGAGTTGAAGAAAGGAGCTCAGGGGCACTGTAATTCACAAACCTGCAGAGTTATAAATGACAGCTATCGTCCAAAAATATACTGAAGTAAGGCTGCCAAGAGGACTTGAAAGCGGGGCAGAATTGCAGGAAACCGATTTCAGGAGGTAGACTGGAATTGCATTGAAAGCATAGGAAAAGAGGCAGAACGTCCACAATGATGCACTTGGCCAAAAAGGGCGTATGCGTTTTTTCCTGAATATATTCAGGAAAAAACGCATACGCCCTTTTTGGCCAACCAAGCAAGCTTGCAAAGGAAATCTGCACTACAATGAAGTCTCACTTCCCCCCGGTCAAAAGGGCCATCTGAAAAAAGTGTAAAATCCAGAAAGGCAGGACAGGCCATGGAGAACTGGGAGCCTTGTTATGCTGATGGGCGGGATGTAAATTGCCAACAGACACTCGGGAGAAGTGTATGGTGTTTCCTGAAACATCTAAAAAACAAAGCAACAGAGCCTAGGGCACTTCCACTTATGGTCCTATAGCTTAGGGAAATTAAAATCAAAAAGACACAGCCACCCCAAAGTTTGGGACGCCTCTGTTTACAAGAACCTCGTTTACAGTACAAGTTCAACATCGCAGAAAGTGAAAAATGGATAAAGAGTTGTGGTATTTACTTACAAAGCAATATCACTCAGCAATGAAATCTATGTCATCAGGCCCTTAGCAGCACAATGAGTGGATTCAGGTATGATGATTCTAACTGAAATAAGTCACACAGAAAAAGAAACATCATAAGAGATCAGTAATACACGGAATGTAAACTTGGCTACACAGGAACTGAATTACAGAACAGAACAGGGTCTCAAATTTAGAAAACCAACTTATGCTTGCATAAGGGGAAAGGTGAGTTGGGGTGCTGCCTAAAACCAGAGATTGAAATGAGCACAGATAAACTTCCTTAAGCCAAATATGGAATAGACAAGAGCTACTCCTTGCTCAACGAAATGGACTCAACACTGCATATTAAACGCCTAAGAATGTAACTGACTAGTAAATATCTTAAAACCTATGGATTGCTATGTCTCCGAAAGAGAATCAAGCATGTGTACAGGGGCATAAATGCAGCAGTGATAGGATTGGAGAGGTTCGGTGAGCAAATGAAGACCCTTTGAAGTCATATTGCATGGTACCCATTCCATGGGTTTCAACTACCCAGGTTTAAGGTATTCTTCCTTCAGCTAAAACATGCATGTGGAACCTAGAGTATGATCAACCATGTGATCGGGAGACGTGTTCAAATATGTCTCAGTTTTCATACCCTGGTACTCGGGTGCAACATTCCAGATGCTTTACTAACACTCTCCCGACTTTGAGAGTCAGTCCCTTTAACCTCCTGTTTGGCCCAGTTTGCAATTTCTGCGGAAGATGAACAGGAATAGCGAGAACCAATGAGAGACTAGCTGGAGGTGTCTGGACGGGCAAATTTAACTCTCATTTCCCACCAGGGAGAGGAATTAACCAAAGGCTCAGTGTGCCGTGCCGGAACAAGTTTAGGGCCTGAAGCCATCTTGCGGTGTTGCGGCCAGGTCACAAGAAAGCGAGTTGAAGAAAGGAGCTCAGGGGCAGTGTAATTCACAAACCTGCAGAGTTATAAATGACAGCTATCGTCCAAAAATATACTGAAGTAAGGCTGCCAAGAGGACTTGAAAGCGGGGCAGAATTGCAGGAAACCGATTTCAGGAGGTAGACTGGAATTGCATTGAAAGCATAGGAAACGAGGCAGAATGTCCACAATGATGCACTTGGCCAAAAAGTGCATATGCGTTTTTTCCTGAATATATTCAGGAAAAAACGCATAAGCCCTTTTTGGCCAACCAAGCAAGCTTGCAAAGGAAATCTGCACTACAATGAAGTCTCACTTCCCCCCGGTCAAAAGGGCCATCTGAAAAAAGTGCAAAATCCAGAAAGGCAGGACAGGCCATGGAGAACTGGGAGCCTTGTTATGCTGATGGGCGGGATGTAAATTGCCAACAGACACTCGGGAGAAGTGTATGGTGTTTCCTGAAACATCTAAAAAACAAAGCAACAGAGCCTAGGGCACTTCCACTTATGGTCCTATAGCTTAGGGAAATTAAAATCAAAAAGACACAGCCACCCCAAAGTTTGGGACGCCTCTGTTTACAAGAACCTCGTTTACCGTACAAGTTCAATATCACAGAAAGTGAAAAATGGATAAAGAACTTGTGGTACTTACGTACAATGCAGTATCACTCAGCAATGAAATCTATGTCATCAGGCCCGTAGCAGCATAATGAGTGGATTCAGGTACGATGATTCTAACTGAAATAAGTCACACAGAAAAAGAAACATCATAAGATATCACTAATACATGGAATGTAAACTTGGCTACACAGGAACTGAATTCCAAAACAGAACAGGGTCTCAAATTTAGAAAACCTACTTATGCTTGCTTAAGGGTAAAGGTGAGTTGGGGTGCTGCATAAAACCAGAGATTGAAATGAGCACAGATAAAGTTCCTTAAGCCAAATATGGAATAGACAAGAGCTACTCCTTGCTCAACGAAATGGACTCAACACCGCATATTAAACGCCTAAGAATGTACCTGACTACTAAGTATCTTAAAACCTATGGATTGCTATGTCTCCAAAAGAGAATCAAGCGTGTGTACAGGGGCATAAACGCAGCAGTGATAGGATTGGAGAGGTTCGGTGAGCAAATGAAGACCCTTTGAAGTCATATTGCATGGTACCCATTACACGGGTCTCAACTCTCAAGGTTTAAGGGATTCTTCCTTCAGCTAAAACATGCATGTGGAACCCAGAGTATGATCAACCGTGTGAACGGGAGACGTGTTCAAATATGTCTCAGTTTTCCTCCCCTGGTACTCGGGTGCAACATTCCAGACGCTTTACTAACACTCTCCCCACTTGGAGAGTCAGCGCCTTTAACCTCCTGTTTGGCCCAGTTTGCAATTTCTGCGGAAGATGAACAGGAATAGCGAGAACCAATGAGAGACTAGCTGGAGGTGTCTGGACGGGCAAATTTAACTCTCATTTCCCACCAGGAAGAGGAAATAACCAAAGGCTCAGCGTGCCGTGCCGGAACCAGATTAGGGCCTGAAGCCATCCTGCGGTGTTGCGGCCAGGTCACAAGAAAGCGAGTTGAAGAAAGGAGTTCAGGGGCACTGTAATTCACAAACCTGCAGAGTTATAAATCACAGCTATCGTCCAAAAATATACTGAAGTAAGGCTGCCAAGAGGACTTGAAAGCGGGGCAGAATTGCAGGAAACCGATTTCAGGAGGTAGACTGGAATTGCATTGAAAGCATAGGAAAAGAGGCAGAACGTCCACAATGATGCACTTGGCCGAAAAGGGCGTATGCGTTTTTTCCTGAATATATTCAGGAAAAAACGCATTCGCCCTTTTTGGCCAACCAAGCAAGCTTGCAAAGGAAATCTGCACTACAATGAAGTCTCACTTCCCCCCGGTCAAAAGGGCCATCTGAAAAAAGTGTAAAATCCAGAAAGGCAGGACAGGCCATGGAGAACTGGGAGCCTTTTTATGCTGATGGGCGGGATGTAAATTGCCAACAGCCACTCGGGAGAAGTGTATGGTGTTTCCTGAAACATCTAAAAAACAAAGCAACAGAGCCTAGGGCACTTCCACTTATGGTCCTATAGATTAGGGAAATTAAAATCAAAAAGACACAGCCACCCCAAAGTTTGGGACGCCTCTGTTTACAAGAACCTCATTTACCGTACAAGTTCAATATCACAGAAAGTGAAAAATGGATAAAGAACTTGTGGTACTTACGTACAATGCAGTATCACTCAGCAATGAAATCTATGTCATCAGGCCCGTAGCAGCATAATGAGTGGATTCAGGTACGATGATTCTAACTGAAATAAGTCACACAGAAAAAGAAACATCATAAGATATCAGTAATACACGGAATGTAAACTTGGCTACACAGGAACTGAATTACAGAACAGAACAGGGTCTCAAATTTAGAAAACCAACTTATGCTTGCTTAAGGGTAAAGGTGAGTTGGGGTGCTGCATAAAACCAGAGATTGAAATGAGCACAGATAAAGTTCCTTAAGCCAAATATGGAATAGACAAGAGCTACTCCTTGCTCAACGAAATGGACTCAACACCGCATATTAAATGCCTAAGAATGTACCTGACTAGTAAGTATCTTAAAACCTATGGATTGCTATGTCTCCAAAAGGGAATCAAGCGTGTGTACAGGGGCATAAATGCAGCAATGATAGGATTGGAGAGGTTCGGTGAGCAAATGAAGACCCTTTGAAGTCATATTGCATGGTACCCATTACACGGGTCTCAACTCTCCAGGTTTAAGGTATTCTTCCTTCAGCTAAAACATGCATGTGGAACCCAGAGTATGATCAACCGTGTGAACGGGAGACGTGTTCAAATATGTCTCAGTTTTCCTCCCCTGGTACTCGGGTGCAACATTCCAGACGCTTTACTAACACCCTCCCGACTTGGAGAGTCAGTCCCTTCAACCTCCTGTTTGGCCCAGTTTGCAATTTCTGCGGAAGATGAACAGGAATAGCGAGAACCAATGAGAGACTAGCTGGAGGTGTATGGACAGGCAAATTTAACTCTCATTTCCCACCAGGAAGAGGAATTAACCAAAGGCTCAGCGTGCCGTGCCGGAACCAGATTAGGGCCTGAAGCCATCCTGCGGTGTTGCGGCCAGCTCAAAAGAAAGCGAGTTGAAGAAAGGAGCTCAGGGGCACTGTAATTCACAAACCTGCAGAGTTATAAATGACAGCTATCGTCCAAAAATATACTGAAGTAAGGCTGCCAAGAGGACTTGAAAGCGGGGCAGAATTGCAGGAAACCGATTTCAGGAGGTAGACTGGAATTGCATTGAAAGCATAGGAAAAGAGGCAGAACGTCCACAATGATGCACTTGGCCAAAAAGGGCGTATGCGTTTTTTCCTGAATATATTCAGGAAAAAACGCATACGCCCTTTTTGGCCAACCAAGCAAGCTTGCAAAGGAAATCTGCACTACAATGAAGTCTCACTTCCCCCCGGTCAAAAGGGCCATCTGAAAAAAGTGTAAAATCCAGAAAGGCAGGACAGGCCATGGAGAACTGGGAGCCTTGTTATGCTGATGGGCGGGATGTAAATTGCCAACAGACACTCGGGAGAAGTGTATGGTGTTTCCTGAAACATCTAAAAAACAAAGCAACAGAGCCTAGGGCACTTCCACTTATGGTCCTATAGCTTAGGGAAATTAAAATCAAAAAGACACAGCCACCCCAAAGTTTGGGACGCCTCTGTTTACAAGAACCTCGTTTACAGTACAAGTTCAACATCGCAGAAAGTGAAAAATGGATAAAGAAGTTGTGGTATTTACTTACAAAGCAATATCACTCTGCAATGATATCTATGTCATCAGGCCCTGAGCAGCACAATGAGTGGATTCAGGTATGATGATTCTAACTGAAATAAGTCACACAGAAAAAGAAACATCATAAGATATCAGTAATACACGGAATGTAAACTTGGCTACACAGGAACTGAATTACAGAACAGAACAGGGTCTCAAATTTAGAAAACCAACTTATGCTTGCTTAAGGGGAAAGGTGAGTTGGGGTGCTGCATAAAACCAGAGATTGAAATGAGCACAGATAAAGTTCCTTAAGCCAAATATGGAATAGACAAGAGCTACTCCTTGCTCAACGAAATGGACTCAACAGCGCATATTAAACGCCTAAGAATGTACCTGACTAGTAAGTATCTTAAAACCTATGGATTGCTATGTCTCCGAAAGAGAATCAAGCATGTGTCCAGGGGCAAAAACGCAGCAGTGATAGGATTGGAGAGGTTCGGTGAGCAAATGAAGACCCTTTGAAGTCATATTGCATGGTACCCATTCCACGGGTTTCAACTACCCAGGTTTAAGGTATTCTTCCTTCAGCTAAAACATGCATGTGGAACCTAGAGTATGATCAACCATGTGATCGGGAGACGTGTTCAAATATGTCTCAGTTTTCGTACCCTGGTACTCGGGTGCAACATTCCAGACGCTTTACTAACACCCTCCCGACTTGGAGAGTCAGTCCCTTTAACCTCCTGTTTGGCCCAGTTTGCAATTTCTGCGGAAGATGAACAGGAATAGCGAGAACCAATGAGAGACTAGCTGGAGGTGTCTGGACGGGCAAATTTAACTCTCATTTCCCACCAGGAAGAGGAATTAACCAAAGGCTCAGCGTGCCGTGCCGGAACCAGATTAGGGCCTGAAGCCATCCTGCGGTGTTGCGGCCAGCTCAAAAGAAAGCGAGTTGAAGAAAGGAGCTCAGGGGCACTGTAATTCACAAACCTGCAGAGTTATAAATGACAGCTATCGTCCAAAAATATACTGAAGTAAGGCTGCCAAGAGGACTTGAAAGCGGGGCAGAATTGCAGGAAACCGATTTCAGGAGGTAGACTGGAATTGCATTGAAAGCATAGGAAAAGAGGCAGAACGTCCACAATGATGCACTTGGCCAAAAAGGGCGTATGCGTTTTTTCCTGAATATATTCAGGAAAAAACGCATACGCCCTTTTTGGCCAACCAAGCAAGCTTGCAAAGGAAATCTGCACTACAATGAAGTCTCACTTCCCCCCGGTCAAAAGGGCCATCTGAAAAAAGTGTAAAATCCAGAAAGGCAGGACAGGCCATGGAGAACTGGGAGCCTTGTTATGTTGATGGGCGGGATGTAAATTGCCAACAGACACTCGGGAGAAGTGTATGGTGTTTCCTGAAACATCTAAAAAACAAAGCAACAGAGCGTAGGGCACTTTCACTTATGGTCCTATAGCTTAGGGAAATTAAAATCAAAAAGACACAGCCACCCCAAACATTGGGACGCCTCTGTTTACAAGAACCTCGTTTACAGTACAAGTTCAACATCGCAGAAAGTGAAAAATGGATAAAGAAGTTGTGGTATTTACTTACAAAGCAATATCACTCAGCAATGAAATCTATGTCATCAGGCCCTTAGCAGCACAATGAGTGGATTCAGGTATGATGATTCTAACTGAAATAAGTCACACAGAAAAAGAAACATCATAAGATATCAGTAATACACGGAATGTAAACTTGGCTACACAGGAACTGAATTACAGAACAGAACAGGGTCTCAAATTTAGAAAACCAACTTATGCTTTCTTAAGGGTAAAGGTGACTTGGGGTGCTGCATAAAACCAGAGATTGAAATGAGCACAGATAAAGTTCCTTAAGCCAAATATGGAATAGACAAGAGCTACTCCTTGCTCAACGAAATGGACTCAACACCGCATATTAAACGCCTAAGAATGTACCTGACTAGTAAGTATCTTAAAACCTATGGATTGCTATGTCTCCGAAAGAGAATCAAGCATGTGTACAGGGGCATAAACGCAGCAGTGATAGGATTGGAGAGGTTCGGTGAGCAAATGAAGACCCTTTGAAGTCATATTGCATGGTACCCATTCCACGGGTTTCAACTACCCAGGTTTAAGGTATTCTTCCTTCAGCTAAAACATGCATGTGGAACCTAGAGTCTGATCAACCATGTGATCGGGAGACGTGTTCAAATATGTCTCAGTTTTCGTACCCTGGTACTCGGGTGCAACATTCCAGACGCTTTACTAACACCCTCCCGACTTGGAGAGTCAGTCCCTTTAACCTCCTGTTTGGCCCAGTTTGCAATTTCTGCGGAAGATGAACAGGAATAGCGAGAACCAATGAGAGACTAGCTGGAGGTGTCTGGACGGGCAAATTTAACTCTCATTTCCCACCAGGAAGAGGAATTAACCAAAGGCTCAGCGTGCCGTGCCGGAACCAGATTAGGGCCTGAAGCCATCCTGCGGTGTTGCGGCCAGCTCAAAAGAAAGCGAGTTGAAGAAAGGAGCTCAGGGGCACTGTAATTCACAAACCTGCAGAGTTATAAATGACAGCTATCGTCCAAAAATATACTGAAGTAAGGCTGCCAAGAGGACTTGAAAGCGGGGCAGAATTGCAGGAAACCGATTTCAGGAGGTAGACTGGAATTGCATTGAAAGCATAGGAAAAGAGGCAGAACGTCCACCATGATGCACTTGGCCAAAAAGGGCGTATGCGTTTTTTCCTGAATATATTCAGGAAAAAACGCATACGCCCTTTTTGGCCAACCAAGCAAGCTTGCAAAGGAAATCTGCACTACAATGAAGTCTCACTTCCCCCCGGTCAAAAGGGCCATCTGAAAAAAGTGTAAAATCCAGAAAGGCAGGACAGGCCATGGAGAACTGGGAGCCTTGTTATGCTGATGGGCGGGATGTAAATTGCCAACAGACACTCGGGAGAAGTGTATGGTGTTTCCTGAAACATCTAAAAAACAAAGCAACAGAGCCTAGGGCACTTCCACTTATGGTCCTATAGCTTAGGGAAATTAAAATCAAAAAGACACAGCCACCCCAAAGTTTGGGACGCCTCTGTTTACAAGAACCTCGTTTACAGTACAAGTTCAACATCGCAGAAAGTGAAAAATGGATAAAGAAGTTGTGGTATTTACTTACAAAGCAATATCACTCTGCAATGATATCTATGTCATCAGGCCCTGAGCAGCACAATGAGTGGATTCAGGTATGATGATTCTAACTGAAATAAGTCACACAGAAAAAGAAACATCATAAGATATCAGTAATACACGGAATGTAAACTTGGCTACACAGGAACTGAATTACAGAACAGAACAGGGTCTCAAATTTAGAAAACCAACTTATGCTTGCTTAAGGGGAAAGGTGAGTTGGGGTGCTGCATAAAACCAGAGATTGAAATGAGCACAGATAAAGTTCCTTAAGCCAAATATGGAATAGACAAGAGCTACTCCTTGCTCAACGAAATGGACTCAACAGCGCATATTAAACGCCTAAGAATGTACCTGACTAGTAAGTATCTTAAAACCTATGGATTGCTATGTCTCCGAAAGAGAATCAAGCATGTGTCCAGGGGCAAAAACGCAGCAGTGATAGGATTGGAGAGGTTCGGTGAGCAAATGAAGACCCTTTGAAGTCATATTGCATGGTACCCATTCCACGGGTTTCAACTACCCAGGTTTAAGGTATTCTTCCTTCAGCTAAAACATGCATGTGGAACCTAGAGTATGATCAACCATGTGATCGGGAGACGTGTTCAAATATGTCTCAGTTTTCGTACCCTGGTACTCGGGTGCAACATTCCAGACGCTTTACTAACACCCTCCTGACTTGGAGAGTCAGTCCCTTTAACCTCCTGTTTGGCCCAGTTTGCAATTTCTGCGGAAGATGAACAGGAATAGCGAGAACCAATGAGAGACTAGCTGGAGGTGTCTGGACGGGCAAATTTAACTCTCATTTCCCACCAGGAAGAGGAATTAACCAAAGGCTCAGCGTGCCGTGCCGGAACCAGATTAGGGCCTGAAGCCATCCTGCGGTGTTGCGGCCAGCTCAAAAGAAAGCGAGTTGAAGAAAGGAGCTCAGGGGCACTGTAATTCACAAACCTGCAGAGTTATAAATGACAGCTATCGTCCAAAAATATACTGAAGTAAGGCTGCCAAGAGGACTTGAAAGCGGGGCAGAATTGCAGGAAACCGATTTCAGGAGGTAGACTGGAATTGCATTGAAAGCATAGGAAAAGAGGCAGAACGTCCACAATGATGCACTTGGCCAAAAAGGGCGTATGCGTTTTTTCCTGAATATATTCAGGAAAAAACGCATACGCCCTTTTTGGCCAACCAAGCAAGCTTGCAAAGGAAATCTGCACTACAATGAAGTCTCACTTCCCCCCGGTCAAAAGGGCCATCTGAAAAAAGTGTAAAATCCAGAAAGGCAGGACAGGCCATGGAGAACTGGGAGCCTTGTTATGCTGATGGGCGGGATGTAAATTGCCAACAGACACTCGGGAGAAGTGTATGGTGTTTCCTGAAACATCTAAAAAACAAAGCAACAGAGTGTAGGGCACTTTCACTTATGGTCCTATAGCTTAGGGAAATTAAAATCAAAAAGACACAGCCACCCCAAACATTGGGACGCCTCTGTTTACAAGAACCTCGTTTACAGTACAAGTTCAACATCGCAGAAAGTGAAAAATGGATAAAGAAGTTGTGGTATTTACTTACAAAGCAATATCACTCAGCAATGAAATCTATGTCATCAGGCCCTTAGCAGCACAATGAGTGGATTCAGGTATGATGATTCTAACTGAAATAAGTCACACAGAAAAAGAAACATCATAAGATATCAGTAATACACGGAATGTAAACTTGGCTACACAGGAACTGAATTACAGAACAGAACAGGGTCTCAAATTTAGAAAACCAACTTATGCTTTCTTAAGGGTAAAGGTGACTTGGGGTGCTGCATAAAACCAGAGATTGAAATGAGCACAGATAAAGTTCCTTAAGCCAAATATGGAATAGACAAGAGCTACTCCTTGCTCAAAGAAATGGACTCAACACCGCATATTAAACGCCTAAGAATGTACCTGACTAGTAAGTATCTTAAAACCTATGGATTGCTATGTCTCCGAAAGAGAATCAAGCATGTGTACAGGGGCATAAACGCAGCAGTGATAGGATTGGAGAGGTTCGGTGAGCAAATGAAGACCCTTTGAAGTCATATTGCATGGTACCCATTCCACGGGTTTCAACTACCCAGGTTTAAGGTATTCTTCCTTCAGCTAAAACATGCATGTGGAACCTAGAGTATGATCAACCATGTGATCGGGAGACGTGTTCAAATATGTCTCAGTTCTCGTACCCTGGTACTCGGGTGCAACATTCCAGACGCTTTACTAACACCCTCCCGACTTGGAGAGTCAGTCCCTTTAACCTCCTGTTTGGCCCAGTTTGCAATTTCTGCGGAAGATGAACAGGAATAGCGAGAACCAATGAGAGACTAGCTGGAGGTGTCTGGACGGGCAAATTTAACTCTCATTTCCCACCAGGAAGAGGAATTAACCAAAGGCTCAGCGTGCCGTGCCGGAACCAGATTAGGGCCTGAAGCCATCCTGCGGTGTTGCGGCCAGCTCAAAAGAAAGCGAGTTGAAGAAAGGAGCTCAGGGGCACTGTAATTCACAAACCTGCAGAGTTATAAATGACAGCTATCGTCCAAAAATATACTGAAGTAAGGCTGCCAAGAGGACTTGAAAGCGGGGCAGAATTGCAGGAAACCGATTTCAGGAGGTAGACTGGAATTGCATTGAAAGCATAGGAAAAGAGGCAGAACGTCCACAATGATGCACTTGGCCAAAAAGGGCGTATGCGTTTTTTCCTGAATATATTCAGGAAAAAACGCATACGCCCTTTTTGGCCAACCAAGCAAGCTTGCAAAGGAAATCTGCACTACAATGAAGTCTCACTTCCCCCCGGTCAAAAGGGCCATCTGAAAAAAGTGTAAAATCCAGAAAGGCAGGACAGGCCATGGAGAACTGGGAGCCTTGTTATGCTGATGGGCGGGATGTAAATTGCCAACAGACACTCGGGAGAAGTGTATGGTGTTTCCTGAAACATCTAAAAAACAAAGCAACAGAGCCTAGGGCACTTCCACTTATGGTCCTATAGCTTAGGGAAATTAAAATCAAAAAGACACAGCCACCCCAAAGTTTGGGACGCCTCTGTTTACAAGAACCTCGTTTACAGTACAAGTTCAACATCGCAGAAAGTGAAAAATGGATAAAGAAGTTGTGGTATTTACTTACAAAGCAATATCACTCTGCAATGATATCTATGTCATCAGGCCCTGAGCAGCACAATGAGTGGATTCAGGTATGATGATTCTAACTGAAATAAGTCACACAGAAAAAGAAACATCATAAGATATCAGTAATACACGGAATGTAAACTTGGCTACACAGGAACTGAATTACAGAACAGAACAGGGTCTCAAATTTAGAAAACCAACTTATGCTTGCTTAAGGGGAAAGGTGAGTTGGGGTGCTGCATAAAACCAGAGATTGAAATGAGCACAGATAAAGTTCCTTAAGCCAAATATGGAATAGACAAGAGCTACTCCTTGCTCAACGAAATGGACTCAACAGCGCATATTAAACGCCTAAGAATGTACCTGACTAGTAAGTATCTTAAAACCTATGGATTGCTATGTCTCCGAAAGAGAATCAAGCATGTGTCCAGGGGCAAAAACGCAGCAGTGATAGGATTGGAGAGGTTCGGTGAGCAAATGAAGACCCTTTGAAGTCATATTGCATGGTACCCATTCCACGGGTTTCAACTACCCAGGTTTAAGGTATTCTTCCTTCAGCTAAAACATGCATGTGGAACCTAGAGTATGATCAACCATGTGATCGGGAGACGTGTTCAAATATGTCTCAGTTTTCGTACCCTGGTACTCGGGTGCAACATTCCAGACGCTTTACTAACACCCTCCTGACTTGGAGAGTCAGTCCCTTTAACCTCCTGTTTGGCCCAGTTTGCAATTTCTGCGGAAGATGAACAGGAATAGCGAGAACCAATGAGAGACTAGCTGGAGGTGTCTGGACGGGCAAATTTAACTCTCATTTCCCACCAGGAAGAGGAATTAACCAAAGGCTCAGCGTGCCGTGCCGGAACCAGATTAGGGCCTGAAGCCATCCTGCGGTGTTGCGGCCAGCTCAAAAGAAAGCGAGTTGAAGAAAGGAGCTCAGGGGCACTGTAATTCACAAACCTGCAGAGTTATAAATGACAGCTATCGTCCAAAAATATACTGAAGTAAGGCTGCCAAGAGGACTTGAAAGCGGGGCAGAATTGCAGGAAACCGATTTCAGGAGGTAGACTGGAATTGCATTGAAAGCATAGGAAAAGAGGCAGAACGTCCACAATGATGCACTTGGCCAAAAAGGGCGTATGCGTTTTTTCCTGAATATATTCAGGAAAAAACGCATACGCCCTTTTTGGCCAACCAAGCAAGCTTGCAAAGGAAATCTGCACTACAATGAAGTCTCACTTCCCCCCGGTCAAAAGGGCCATCTGAAAAAAGTGTAAAATCCAGAAAGGCAGGACAGGCCATGGAGAACTGGGAGCCTTGTTATGCTGATGGGCGGGATGTAAATTGCCAACAGACACTCGGGAGAAGTGTATGGTGTTTCCTGAAACATCTAAAAAACAAAGCAACAGAGTGTAGGGCACTTTCACTTATGGTCCTATAGCTTAGGGAAATTAAAATCAAAAAGACACAGCCACCCCAAACATTGGGACGCCTCTGTTTACAAGAACCTCGTTTACAGTACAAGTTCAACATCGCAGAAAGTGAAAAATGGATAAAGAAGTTGTGGTATTTACTTACAAAGCAATATCACTCAGCAATGAAATCTATGTCATCAGGCCCTTAGCAGCACAATGAGTGGATTCAGGTATGATGATTCTAACTGAAATAAGTCACACAGAAAAAGAAACATCATAAGATATCAGTAATACACGGAATGTAAACTTGGCTACACAGGAACTGAATTACAGAACAGAACAGGGTCTCAAATTTAGAAAACCAACTTATGCTTTCTTAAGGGTAAAGGTGACTTGGGGTGCTGCATAAAACCAGAGATTGAAATGAGCACAGATAAAGTTCCTTAAGCCAAATATGGAATAGACAAGAGCTACTCCTTGCTCAAAGAAATGGACTCAACACCGCATATTAAACGCCTAAGAATGTACCTGACTAGTAAGTATCTTAAAACCTATGGATTGCTATGTCTCCGAAAGAGAATCAAGCATGTGTACAGGGGCATAAACGCAGCAGTGATAGGATTGGAGAGGTTCGGTGAGCAAATGAAGACCCTTTGAAGTCATATTGCATGGTACCCATTCCACGGGTTTCAACTACCCAGGTTTAAGGTATTCTTCCTTCAGCTAAAACATGCATGTGGAACCTAGAGTATGATCAACCATGTGATCGGGAGACGTGTTCAAATATGTCTCAGTTCTCGTACCCTGGTACTCGGGTGCAACATTCCAGACGCTTTACTAACACCCTCCCGACTTGGAGAGTCAGTCCCTTTAACCTCCTGTTTGGCCCAGTTTGCAATTTCTGCGGAAGATGAACAGGAATAGCGAGAACCAATGAGAGACTAGCTGGAGGTGTCTGGACGGGCAAATTTAACTCTCATTTCCCACCAGGAAGAGGAATTAACCAAAGGCTCAGCGTGCCGTGCCGGAACCAGATTAGGGCCTGAAGCCATCTTGCGGTGTTGCGGCCAGGTCACAAGAAAGCGAGTTGAAGAAAGGAGCTCAGGGGCAGTGTAATTCACAAACCTGCAGAGTTATAAATGACAGCTATCGTCCAAAAATATACTGAAGTAAGGCTGCCAAGAGGACTTGAAAGCGGGGCAGAATTGCAGGAAACCGATTTCAGGAGGTAGACTGGAATTGCATTGAAAGCATAGGAAACGAGGCAGAATGTCCACAATGATGCACTTGGCCAAAAAGTGCATATGCGTTTTTTCCTGAATATATTCAGGAAAAAACGCATAAGCCCTTTTTGGCCAACCAAGCAAGCTTGCAAAGGAAATCTGCACTACAATGAAGTCTCACTTCCCCCCGGTCAAAAGGGCCATCTGAAAAAAGTGCAAAATCCAGAAAGGCAGGACAGGCCATGGAGAACTGGGAGCCTTGTTATGCTGATGGGCGGGATGTAAATTGCCAACAGACACTCGGGAGAAGTGTATGGTGTTTCCTGAAACATCTAAAAAACAAAGCAACAGAGCCTAGGGCACTTCCACTTATGGTCCTATAGCTTAGGGAAATTAAAATCAAAAAGACACAGCCACCCCAAAGTTTGGGACGCCTCTGTTTACAAGAACCTCGTTTACCGTACAAGTTCAATATCACAGAAAGTGAAAAATGGATAAAGAACTTGTGGTACTTACGTACAATGCAGTATCACTCAGCAATGAAATCTATGTCATCAGGCCCGTAGCAGCATAATGAGTGGATTCAGGTACGATGATTCTAACTGAAATAAGTCACACAGAAAAAGAAACATCATAAGATATCACTAATACATGGAATGTAAACTTGGCTACACAGGAACTGAATTCCAAAACAGAACAGGGTCTCAAATTTAGAAAACCTACTTATGCTTGCTTAAGGGTAAAGGTGAGTTGGGGTGCTGCATAAAACCAGAGATTGAAATGAGCACAGATAAAGTTCCTTAAGCCAAATATGGAATAGACAAGAGCTACTCCTTGCTCAACGAAATGGACTCAACACCGCATATTAAACGCCTAAGAATGTACCTGACTACTAAGTATCTTAAAACCTATGGATTGCTATGTCTCCAAAAG
The DNA here is from genome assembly GCF_039906515.1 of Pseudorca crassidens. NCBI lineage: Eukaryota > Metazoa > Chordata > Mammalia > Artiodactyla > Delphinidae > Pseudorca > Pseudorca crassidens. The sequence goes on from NW_027136309.1 coordinate 710,785, forward strand.
AGAATCAAGCGTGTGTACAGGGGCATAAACGCAGCAGTGATAGGATTGGAGAGGTTCGGTGAGCAAATGAAGACCCTTTGAAGTCATATTGCATGGTACCCATTACACGGGTCTCAACTCTCCAGGTTTAAGGGATTCTTCCTTCAGCTAAAACATGCATGTGGAACCCAGAGTATGATCAACCGTGTGAACGGGAGACGTGTTCAAATATGTCTCAGTTTTCCTCCCCTGGTACTCGGGTGCAACATTCCAGACGCTTTACTAACACTCTCCCCACTTGGAGAGTCAGCGCCTTTAACCTCCTGTTTGGCCCAGTTTGCAATTTCTGCGGAAGATGAACAGGAATAGCGAGAACCAATGAGAGACTAGCTGGAGGTGTCTGGACGGGCAAATTTAACTCTCATTTCCCACCAGGAAGAGGAAATAACCAAAGGCTCAGCGTGCCGTGCCGGAACCAGATTAGGGCCTGAAGCCATCCTGCGGTGTTGCGGCCAGGTCACAAGAAAGCGAGTTGAAGAAAGGAGTTCAGGGGCACTGTAATTCACAAACCTGCAGAGTTATAAATCACAGCTATCGTCCAAAAATATACTGAAGTAAGGCTGCCAAGAGGACTTGAAAGCGGGGCAGAATTGCAGGAAACCGATTTCAGGAGGTAGACTGGAATTGCATTGAAAGCATAGGAAAAGAGGCAGAACGTCCACAATGATGCACTTGGCCGAAAAGGGCGTATGCGTTTTTTCCTGAATATATTCAGGAAAAAACGCATTCGCCCTTTTTGGCCAACCAAGCAAGCTTGCAAAGGAAATCTGCACTACAATGAAGTCTCACTTCCCCCCGGTCAAAAGGGCCATCTGAAAAAAGTGTAAAATCCAGAAAGGCAGGACAGGCCATGGAGAACTGGGAGCCTTTTTATGCTGATGGGCGGGATGTAAATTGCCAACAGCCACTCGGGAGAAGTGTATGGTGTTTCCTGAAACATCTAAAAAACAAAGCAACAGAGCCTAGGGCACTTCCACTTATGGTCCTATAGCTTAGGGAAATTAAAATCAAAAAGACACAGCCACCCCAAAGTTTGGGACGCCTCTGTTTACAAGAACCTCATTTACCGTACAAGTTCAATATCACAGAAAGTGAAAAATGGATAAAGAACTTGTGGTACTTACGTACAATGCAGTATCACTCAGCAATGAAATCTATGTCATCAGGCCCGTAGCAGCATAATGAGTGGATTCAGGTACGATGATTCTAACTGAAATAAGTCACACAGAAAAAGAAACATCATAAGATATCAGTAATACACGGAATGTAAACTTGGCTACACAGGAACTGAATTACAGAACAGAACAGGGTCTCAAATTTAGAAAACCAACTTATGCTTGCTTAAGGGTAAAGGTGAGTTGGGGTGCTGCATAAAACCAGAGATTGAAATGAGCACAGATAAAGTTCCTTAAGCCAAATATGGAATAGACAAGAGCTACTCCTTGCTCAACGAAATGGACTCAACACCGCATATTAAATGCCTAAGAATGTACCTGACTAGTAAGTATCTTAAAACCTATGGATTGCTATGTCTCCAAAAGGGAATCAAGCGTGTGTACAGGGGCATAAATGCAGCAATGATAGGATTGGAGAGGTTCGGTGAGCAAATGAAGACCCTTTGAAGTCATATTGCATGGTACCCATTACACGGGTCTCAACTCTCCAGGTTTAAGGTATTCTTCCTTCAGCTAAAACATGCATGTGGAACCCAGAGTATGATCAACCGTGTGAACGGGAGACGTGTTCAAATATGTCTCAGTTTTCCTCCCCTGGTACTCGGGTGCAACATTCCAGACGCTTTACTAACACCCTCCCGACTTGGAGAGTCAGTCCCTTCAACCTCCTGTTTGGCCCAGTTTGCAATTTCTGCGGAAGATGAACAGGAATAGCGAGAACCAATGAGAGACTAGCTGGAGGTGTATGGACAGGCAAATTTAACTCTCATTTCCCACCAGGAAGAGGAATTAACCAAAGGCTCAGCGTGCCGTGCCGGAACCAGATTAGGGCCTGAAGCCATCCTGCGGTGTTGCGGCCAGCTCAAAAGAAAGCGAGTTGAAGAAAGGAGCTCAGGGGCACTGTAATTCACAAACCTGCAGAGTTATAAATGACAGCTATCGTCCAAAAATATACTGAAGTAAGGCTGCCAAGAGGACTTGAAAGCGGGGCAGAATTGCAGGAAACCGATTTCAGGAGGTAGACTGGAATTGCATTGAAAGCATAGGAAAAGAGGCAGAACGTCCACAATGATGCACTTGGCCAAAAAGGGCGTATGCGTTTTTTCCTGAATATATTCAGGAAAAAACGCATACGCCCTTTTTGGCCAACCAAGCAAGCTTGCAAAGGAAATCTGCACTACAATGAAGTCTCACTTCCCCCCGGTCAAAAGGGCCATCTGAAAAAAGTGTAAAATCCAGAAAGGCAGGACAGGCCATGGAGAACTGGGAGCCTTGTTATGCTGATGGGCGGGATGTAAATTGCCAACAGACACTCGGGAGAAGTGTATGGTGTTTCCTGAAACATCTAAAAAACAAAGCAACAGAGCCTAGGGCACTTCCACTTATGGTCCTATAGCTTAGGGAAATTAAAATCAAAAAGACACAGCCACCCCAAAGTTTGGGACGCCTCTGTTTACAAGAACCTCGTTTACAGTACAAGTTCAACATCGCAGAAAGTGAAAAATGGATAAAGAAGTTGTGGTATTTACTTACAAAGCAATATCACTCTGCAATGATATCTATGTCATCAGGCCCTGAGCAGCACAATGAGTGGATTCAGGTATGATGATTCTAACTGAAATAAGTCACACAGAAAAAGAAACATCATAAGATATCAGTAATACACGGAATGTAAACTTGGCTACACAGGAACTGAATTACAGAACAGAACAGGGTCTCAAATTTAGAAAACCAACTTATGCTTGCTTAAGGGGAAAGGTGAGTTGGGGTGCTGCATAAAACCAGAGATTGAAATGAGCACAGATAAAGTTCCTTAAGCCAAATATGGAATAGACAAGAGCTACTCCTTGCTCAACGAAATGGACTCAACAGCGCATATTAAACGCCTAAGAATGTACCTGACTAGTAAGTATCTTAAAACCTATGGATTGCTATGTCTCCGAAAGAGAATCAAGCATGTGTCCAGGGGCAAAAACGCAGCAGTGATAGGATTGGAGAGGTTCGGTGAGCAAATGAAGACCCTTTGAAGTCATATTGCATGGTACCCATTCCACGGGTTTCAACTACCCAGGTTTAAGGTATTCTTCCTTCAGCTAAAACATGCATGTGGAACCTAGAGTATGATCAACCATGTGATCGGGAGACGTGTTCAAATATGTCTCAGTTTTCGTACCCTGGTACTCGGGTGCAACATTCCAGACGCTTTACTAACACCCTCCCGACTTGGAGAGTCAGTCCCTTTAACCTCCTGTTTGGCCCAGTTTGCAATTTCTGCGGAAGATGAACAGGAATAGCGAGAACCAATGAGAGACTAGCTGGAGGTGTCTGGACGGGCAAATTTAACTCTCATTTCCCACCAGGAAGAGGAATTAACCAAAGGCTCAGCGTGCCGTGCCGGAACCAGATTAGGGCCTGAAGCCATCCTGCGGTGTTGCGGCCAGCTCAAAAGAAAGCGAGTTGAAGAAAGGAGCTCAGGGGCACTGTAATTCACAAACCTGCAGAGTTATAAATGACAGCTATCGTCCAAAAATATACTGAAGTAAGGCTGCCAAGAGGACTTGAAAGCGGGGCAGAATTGCAGGAAACCGATTTCAGGAGGTAGACTGGAATTGCATTGAAAGCATAGGAAAAGAGGCAGAACGTCCACAATGATGCACTTGGCCAAAAAGGGCGTATGCGTTTTTTCCTGAATATATTCAGGAAAAAACGCATACGCCCTTTTTGGCCAACCAAGCAAGCTTGCAAAGGAAATCTGCACTACAATGAAGTCTCACTTCCCCCCGGTCAAAAGGGCCATCTGAAAAAAGTGTAAAATCCAGAAAGGCAGGACAGGCCATGGAGAACTGGGAGCCTTGTTATGCTGATGGGCGGGATGTAAATTGCCAACAGACACTCGGGAGAAGTGTATGGTGTTTCCTGAAACATCTAAAAAACAAAGCAACAGAGCGTAGGGCACTTTCACTTATGGTCCTATAGCTTAGGGAAATTAAAATCAAAAAGACACAGCCACCCCAAACATTGGGACGCCTCTGTTTACAAGAACCTCGTTTACAGTACAAGTTCAACATCGCAGAAAGTGAAAAATGGATAAAGAAGTTGTGGTATTTACTTACAAAGCAATATCACTCAGCAATGAAATCTATGTCATCAGGCCCTTAGCAGCACAATGAGTGGATTCAGGTATGATGATTCTAACTGAAATAAGTCACACAGAAAAAGAAACATCATAAGATATCAGTAATACACGGAATGTAAACTTGGCTACACAGGAACTGAATTACAGAACAGAACAGGGTCTCAAATTTAGAAAACCAACTTATGCTTTCTTAAGGGTAAAGGTGACTTGGGGTGCTGCATAAAACCAGAGATTGAAATGAGCACAGATAAAGTTCCTTAAGCCAAATATGGAATAGACAAGAGCTACTCCTTGCTCAACGAAATGGACTCAACACCGCATATTAAACGCCTAAGAATGTACCTGACTAGTAAGTATCTTAAAACCTATGGATTGCTATGTCTCCGAAAGAGAATCAAGCATGTGTACAGGGGCATAAACGCAGCAGTGATAGGATTGGAGAGGTTCGGTGAGCAAATGAAGACCCTTTGAAGTCATATTGCATGGTACCCATTCCACGGGTTTCAACTACCCAGGTTTAAGGTATTCTTCCTTCAGCTAAAACATGCATGTGGAACCTAGAGTCTGATCAACCATGTGATCGGGAGACGTGTTCAAATATGTCTCAGTTTTCGTACCCTGGTACTCGGGTGCAACATTCCAGACGCTTTACTAACACCCTCCCGACTTGGAGAGTCAGTCCCTTTAACCTCCTGTTTGGCCCAGTTTGCAATTTCTGCGGAAGATGAACAGGAATAGCGAGAACCAATGAGAGACTAGCTGGAGGTGTCTGGACGGGCAAATTTAACTCTCATTTCCCACCAGGAAGAGGAATTAACCAAAGGCTCAGCGTGCCGTGCCGGAACCAGATTAGGGCCTGAAGCCATCCTGCGGTGTTGCGGCCAGCTCAAAAGAAAGCGAGTTGAAGAAAGGAGCTCAGGGGCACTGTAATTCACAAACCTGCAGAGTTATAAATGACAGCTATCGTCCAAAAATATACTGAAGTAAGGCTGCCAAGAGGACTTGAAAGCGGGGCAGAATTGCAGGAAACCGATTTCAGGAGGTAGACTGGAATTGCATTGAAAGCATAGGAAAAGAGGCAGAACGTCCACCATGATGCACTTGGCCAAAAAGGGCGTATGCGTTTTTTCCTGAATATATTCAGGAAAAAACGCATACGCCCTTTTTGGCCAACCAAGCAAGCTTGCAAAGGAAATCTGCACTACAATGAAGTCTCACTTCCCCCCGGTCAAAAGGGCCATCTGAAAAAAGTGTAAAATCCAGAAAGGCAGGACAGGCCATGGAGAACTGGGAGCCTTGTTATGCTGATGGGCGGGATGTAAATTGCCAACAGACACTCGGGAGAAGTGTATGGTGTTTCCTGAAACATCTAAAAAACAAAGCAACAGAGCCTAGGGCACTTCCACTTATGGTCCTATAGCTTAGGGAAATTAAAATCAAAAAGACACAGCCACCCCAAAGTTTGGGACGCCTCTGTTTACAAGAACCTCGTTTACAGTACAAGTTCAACATCGCAGAAAGTGAAAAATGGATAAAGAAGTTGTGGTATTTACTTACAAAGCAATATCACTCTGCAATGATATCTATGTCATCAGGCCCTGAGCAGCACAATGAGTGGATTCAGGTATGATGATTCTAACTGAAATAAGTCACACAGAAAAAGAAACATCATAAGATATCAGTAATACACGGAATGTAAACTTGGCTACACAGGAACTGAATTACAGAACAGAACAGGGTCTCAAATTTAGAAAACCAACTTATGCTTGCTTAAGGGGAAAGGTGAGTTGGGGTGCTGCATAAAACCAGAGATTGAAATGAGCACAGATAAAGTTCCTTAAGCCAAATATGGAATAGACAAGAGCTACTCCTTGCTCAACGAAATGGACTCAACAGCGCATATTAAACGCCTAAGAATGTACCTGACTAGTAAGTATCTTAAAACCTATGGATTGCTATGTCTCCGAAAGAGAATCAAGCATGTGTCCAGGGGCAAAAACGCAGCAGTGATAGGATTGGAGAGGTTCGGTGAGCAAATGAAGACCCTTTGAAGTCATATTGCATGGTACCCATTCCACGGGTTTCAACTACCCAGGTTTAAGGTATTCTTCCTTCAGCTAAAACATGCATGTGGAACCTAGAGTATGATCAACCATGTGATCGGGAGACGTGTTCAAATATGTCTCAGTTTTCGTACCCTGGTACTCGGGTGCAACATTCCAGACGCTTTACTAACACCCTCCTGACTTGGAGAGTCAGTCCCTTTAACCTCCTGTTTGGCCCAGTTTGCAATTTCTGCGGAAGATGAACAGGAATAGCGAGAACCAATGAGAGACTAGCTGGAGGTGTCTGGACGGGCAAATTTAACTCTCATTTCCCACCAGGAAGAGGAATTAACCAAAGGCTCAGCGTGCCGTGCCGGAACCAGATTAGGGCCTGAAGCCATCCTGCGGTGTTGCGGCCAGCTCAAAAGAAAGCGAGTTGAAGAAAGGAGCTCAGGGGCACTGTAATTCACAAACCTGCAGAGTTATAAATGACAGCTATCGTCCAAAAATATACTGAAGTAAGGCTGCCAAGAGGACTTGAAAGCGGGGCAGAATTGCAGGAAACCGATTTCAGGAGGTAGACTGGAATTGCATTGAAAGCATAGGAAAAGAGGCAGAACGTCCACAATGATGCACTTGGCCAAAAAGGGCGTATGCGTTTTTTCCTGAATATATTCAGGAAAAAACGCATACGCCCTTTTTGGCCAACCAAGCAAGCTTGCAAAGGAAATCTGCACTACAATGAAGTCTCACTTCCCCCCGGTCAAAAGGGCCATCTGAAAAAAGTGTAAAATCCAGAAAGGCAGGACAGGCCATGGAGAACTGGGAGCCTTGTTATGCTGATGGGCGGGATGTAAATTGCCAACAGACACTCGGGAGAAGTGTATGGTGTTTCCTGAAACATCTAAAAAACAAAGCAACAGAGTGTAGGGCACTTTCACTTATGGTCCTATAGCTTAGGGAAATTAAAATCAAAAAGACACAGCCACCCCAAACATTGGGACGCCTCTGTTTACAAGAACCTCGTTTACAGTACAAGTTCAACATCGCAGAAAGTGAAAAATGGATAAAGAAGTTGTGGTATTTACTTACAAAGCAATATCACTCAGCAATGAAATCTATGTCATCAGGCCCTTAGCAGCACAATGAGTGGATTCAGGTATGATGATTCTAACTGAAATAAGTCACACAGAAAAAGAAACATCATAAGATATCAGTAATACACGGAATGTAAACTTGGCTACACAGGAACTGAATTACAGAACAGAACAGGGTCTCAAATTTAGAAAACCAACTTATGCTTTCTTAAGGGTAAAGGTGACTTGGGGTGCTGCATAAAACCAGAGATTGAAATGAGCACAGATAAAGTTCCTTAAGCCAAATATGGAATAGACAAGAGCTACTCCTTGCTCAAAGAAATGGACTCAACACCGCATATTAAACGCCTAAGAATGTACCTGACTAGTAAGTATCTTAAAACCTATGGATTGCTATGTCTCCGAAAGAGAATCAAGCATGTGTACAGGGGCATAAACGCAGCAGTGATAGGATTGGAGAGGTTCGGTGAGCAAATGAAGACCCTTTGAAGTCATATTGCATGGTACCCATTCCACGGGTTTCAACTACCCAGGTTTAAGGTATTCTTCCTTCAGCTAAAACATGCATGTGGAACCTAGAGTATGATCAACCATGTGATCGGGAGACGTGTTCAAATATGTCTCAGTTCTCGTACCCTGGTACTCGGGTGCAACATTCCAGACGCTTTACTAACACCCTCCCGACTTGGAGAGTCAGTCCCTTTAACCTCCTGTTTGGCCCAGTTTGCAATTTCTGCGGAAGATGAACAGGAATAGCGAGAACCAATGAGAGACTAGCTGGAGGTGTCTGGACGGGCAAATTTAACTCTCATTTCCCACCAGGAAGAGGAATTAACCAAAGGCTCAGCGTGCCGTGCCGGAACCAGATTAGGGCCTGAAGCCATCCTGCGGTGTTGCGGCCAGCTCAAAAGAAAGCGAGTTGAAGAAAGGAGCTCAGGGGCACTGTAATTCACAAACCTGCAGAGTTATAAATGACAGCTATCGTCCAAAAATATACTGAAGTAAGGCTGCCAAGAGGACTTGAAAGCGGGGCAGAATTGCAGGAAACCGATTTCAGGAGGTAGACTGGAATTGCATTGAAAGCATAGGAAAAGAGGCAGAACGTCCACAATGATGCACTTGGCCAAAAAGGGCGTATGCGTTTTTTCCTGAATATATTCAGGAAAAAACGCATACGCCCTTTTTGGCCAACCAAGCAAGCTTGCAAAGGAAATCTGCACTACAATGAAGTCTCACTTCCCCCCGGTCAAAAGGGCCATCTGAAAAAAGTGTAAAATCCAGAAAGGCAGGACAGGCCATGGAGAACTGGGAGCCTTGTTATGCTGATGGGCGGGATGTAAATTGCCAACAGACACTCGGGAGAAGTGTATGGTGTTTCCTGAAACATCTAAAAAACAAAGCAACAGAGCCTAGGGCACTTCCACTTATGGTCCTATAGCTTAGGGAAATTAAAATCAAAAAGACACAGCCACCCCAAAGTTTGGGACGCCTCTGTTTACAAGAACCTCGTTTACAGTACAAGTTCAACATCGCAGAAAGTGAAAAATGGATAAAGAAGTTGTGGTATTTACTTACAAAGCAATATCACTCTGCAATGATATCTATGTCATCAGGCCCTGAGCAGCACAATGAGTGGATTCAGGTATGATGATTCTAACTGAAATAAGTCACACAGAAAAAGAAACATCATAAGATATCAGTAATACACGGAATGTAAACTTGGCTACACAGGAACTGAATTACAGAACAGAACAGGGTCTCAAATTTAGAAAACCAACTTATGCTTGCTTAAGGGGAAAGGTGAGTTGGGGTGCTGCATAAAACCAGAGATTGAAATGAGCACAGATAAAGTTCCTTAAGCCAAATATGGAATAGACAAGAGCTACTCCTTGCTCAACGAAATGGACTCAACAGCGCATATTAAACGCCTAAGAATGTACCTGACTAGTAAGTATCTTAAAACCTATGGATTGCTATGTCTCCGAAAGAGAATCAAGCATGTGTCCAGGGGCAAAAACGCAGCAGTGATAGGATTGGAGAGGTTCGGTGAGCAAATGAAGACCCTTTGAAGTCATATTGCATGGTACCCATTCCACGGGTTTCAACTACCCAGGTTTAAGGTATTCTTCCTTCAGCTAAAACATGCATGTGGAACCTAGAGTATGATCAACCATGTGATCGGGAGACGTGTTCAAATATGTCTCAGTTTTCGTACCCTGGTACTCGGGTGCAACATTCCAGACGCTTTACTAACACCCTCCTGACTTGGAGAGTCAGTCCCTTTAACCTCCTGTTTGGCCCAGTTTGCAATTTCTGCGGAAGATGAACAGGAATAGCGAGAACCAATGAGAGACTAGCTGGAGGTGTCTGGACGGGCAAATTTAACTCTCATTTCCCACCAGGAAGAGGAATTAACCAAAGGCTCAGCGTGCCGTGCCGGAACCAGATTAGGGCCTGAAGCCATCCTGCGGTGTTGCGGCCAGCTCAAAAGAAAGCGAGTTGAAGAAAGGAGCTCAGGGGCACTGTAATTCACAAACCTGCAGAGTTATAAATGACAGCTATCGTCCAAAAATATACTGAAGTAAGGCTGCCAAGAGGACTTGAAAGCGGGGCAGAATTGCAGGAAACCGATTTCAGGAGGTAGACTGGAATTGCATTGAAAGCATAGGAAAAGAGGCAGAACGTCCACAATGATGCACTTGGCCAAAAAGGGCGTATGCGTTTTTTCCTGAATATATTCAGGAAAAAACGCATACGCCCTTTTTGGCCAACCAAGCAAGCTTGCAAAGGAAATCTGCACTACAATGAAGTCTCACTTCCCCCCGGTCAAAAGGGCCATCTGAAAAAAGTGTAAAATCCAGAAAGGCAGGACAGGCCATGGAGAACTGGGAGCCTTGTTATGCTGATGGGCGGGATGTAAATTGCCAACAGACACTCGGGAGAAGTGTATGGTGTTTCCTGAAACATCTAAAAAACAAAGCAACAGAGTGTAGGGCACTTTCACTTATGGTCCTATAGCTTAGGGAAATTAAAATCAAAAAGACACAGCCACCCCAAACATTGGGACGCCTCTGTTTACAAGAACCTCGTTTACAGTACAAGTTCAACATCGCAGAAAGTGAAAAATGGATAAAGAAGTTGTGGTATTTACTTACAAAGCAATATCACTCAGCAATGAAATCTATGTCATCAGGCCCTTAGCAGCACAATGAGTGGATTCAGGTATGATGATTCTAACTGAAATAAGTCACACAGAAAAAGAAACATCATAAGATATCAGTAATACACGGAATGTAAACTTGGCTACACAGGAACTGAATTACAGAACAGAACAGGGTCTCAAATTTAGAAAACCAACTTATGCTTTCTTAAGGGTAAAGGTGACTTGGGGTGCTGCATAAAACCAGAGATTGAAATGAGCACAGATAAAGTTCCTTAAGCCAAATATGGAATAGACAAGAGCTACTCCTTGCTCAAAGAAATGGACTCAACACCGCATATTAAACGCCTAAGAATGTACCTGACTAGTAAGTATCTTAAAACCTATGGATTGCTATGTCTCCGAAAGAGAATCAAGCATGTGTACAGGGGCATAAACGCAGCAGTGATAGGATTGGAGAGGTTCGGTGAGCAAATGAAGACCCTTTGAAGTCATATTGCATGGTACCCATTCCACGGGTTTCAACTACCCAGGTTTAAGGTATTCTTCCTTCAGCTAAAACATGCATGTGGAACCTAGAGTATGATCAACCATGTGATCGGGAGACGTGTTCAAATATGTCTCAGTTCTCGTACCCTGGTACTCGGGTGCAACATTCCAGACGCTTTACTAACACCCTCCCGACTTGGAGAGTCAGTCCCTTTAACCTCCTGTTTGGCCCAGTTTGCAATTTCTGCGGAAGATGAACAGGAATAGCGAGAACCAATGAGAGACTAGCTGGAGGTGTCTGGACGGGCAAATTTAACTCTCATTTCCCACCAGGAAGAGGAATTAACCAAAGGCTCAGCGTGCCGTGCCGGAACCAGATTAGGGCCTGAAGCCATCCTGCGGTGTTGCGGCCAGCTCAAAAGAAAGCGAGTTGAAGAAAGGAGCTCAGGGGCACTGTAATTCACAAACCTGCAGAGTTATAAATGACAGCTATCGTCCAAAAATATACTGAAGTAAGGCTGCCAAGAGGACTTGAAAGCGGGGCAGAATTGCAGGAAACCGATTTCAGGAGGTAGACTGGAATTGCATTGAAAGCATAGGAAAAGAGGCAGAACGTCCACAATGATGCACTTGGCCAAAAAGGGCGTATGCGTTTTTTCCTGAATATATTCAGGAAAAAACTCATACGCACTTTTTGGCCAACCAAGCAAGCTTGCAAAGGAAATCTGCACTACAATGAAGTCTCACTTCCCCCCGGTCAAAAGGGCCATCTGAAAAAAGTGTAAAATCCAGAAAGGCAGGACAGGCCATGGAGAACTGGGAGCCTTGTTATGCTGATGGGCGGGATGTAAATTGCCAACAGACACTCGGGAGAAGTGTATGGTGTTTCCTGAAACATCTAAAAAACAAAGCAACAGAGCCTAGGGCACTTCCACTTATGGTCCTATAGATTAGGGAAATTAAAATCAAAAAGACACAGCCACCCCAAAGTTTGGGACGCCTCTGTTTACAAGAACCTCGTTTACAGTACAAGTTCAACATCGCAGAAAGTGAAAAATGGATAAAGAAGTTGTGGTATTTACTTACAAAGCAATATCACTCTGCAATGAAATCTATGTCATCAGGCCCTTAGCAGCACAATGAGTGGATTCAGGTATGATGATTCTAACTGAAATAAGTCACACAGAAAAAGAAACATCATAAGATATCAGTAATACACGGAATGTAAACTTGGCTACACAGGAACTGAATTACAGAACAGAACAGGGTCTCAAATTTAGAAAACCAACTTATGCTTGCTTAAGGGTAAAGGTGAGTTGGGGTGCTGCATAAAACCAGAGATTGAAATGAGCACAGATAAAGTTCCTTAAGCCAAATATGGAATAGACAAGAGCTACTCCTTGCTCAAAGAAATGGACTCAACAGCGCATATTAAACGCCTAAGAATGTACCTGACTAGTAAGTATCTTAAAACCTATGGATTGCTATGTCTCCGAAAGAGAATCAAGCATGTGTCCAGGGGCAAAAACGCAGCAGTGATAGGATTGGAGAGGTTCGGTGAGCAAATGAAGACCCTTTGAAGTCATATTGCATGGTACCCATTCCACGGGTTTCAACTACCCAGGTTTAAGGTATTCTTCCTTCAGCTAAAACATGCATGTGGAACCTAGAGTATGATCAACCATGTGATCGGGAGACGTGTTCAAATATGTCTCAGTTTTCGTACCCTGGTACTCGGGTGCAACATTCCAGACGCTTTACTAACACCCTCCTGACTTGGAGAGTCAGTCCCTTTAACCTCCTGTTTGGCCCAGTTTGCAATTTCTGCGGAAGATGAACAGGAATAGCGAGAACCAATGAGAGACTAGCTGGAGGTGTCTGGACGGGCAAATTTAACTCTCATTTCCCACCAGGAAGAGGAATTAACCAAAGGCTCAGCGTGCCGTGCCGGAACCAGATTAGGGCCTGAAGCCATCCTGCGGTGTTGCGGCCAGCTCAAAAGAAAGCGAGTTGAAGAAAGGAGCTCAGGGGCACTGTAATTCACAAACCTGCAGAGTTATAAATGACAGCTATCGTCCAAAAATATACTGAAGTAAGGCTGCCAAGAGGACTTGAAAGCGGGGCAGAATTGCAGGAAACCGATTTCAGGAGGTAGACTGGAATTGCATTGAAAGCATAGGAAAAGAGGCAGAACGTCCACAATGATGCACTTGGCCAAAAAGGGCGTATGCGTTTTTTCCTGAATATATTCAGGAAAAAACTCATACGCACTTTTTGGCCAACCAAGCAAGCTTGCAAAGGAAATCTGCACTACAATGAAGTCTCACTTCCCCCCGGTCAAAAGGGCCATCTGAAAAAAGTGTAAAATCCAGAAAGGCAGGACAGGCCATGGAGAACTGGGAGCCTTGTTATGCTGATGGGCGGGATGTAAATTGCCAACAGACACTCGGGAGAAGTGTATGGTGTTTCCTGAAACATCTAAAAAACAAAGCAACAGAGCCTAGGGCACTTCCACTTATGGTCCTATAGATTAGGGAAATTAAAATCAAAAAGACACAGCCACCCCAAAGTTTGGGACGCCTCTGTTTACAAGAACCTCGTTTACAGTACAAGTTCAACATCGCAGAAAGTGAAAAATGGATAAAGAAGTTGTGGTATTTACTTACAAAGCAATATCACTCTGCAATGAAATCTATGTCATCAGGCCCTTAGCAGCACAATGAGTGGATTCAGGTATGATGATTCTAACTGAAATAAGTCACACAGAAAAAGAAACATCATAAGATATCAGTAATACACGGAATGTAAACTTGGCTACACAGGAACTGAATTACAGAACAGAACAGGGTCTCAAATTTAGAAAACCAACTTATGCTTGCTTAAGGGTAAAGGTGAGTTGGGGTGCTGCATAAAACCAGAGATTGAAATGAGCACAGATAAAGTTCCTTAAGCCAAATATGGAATAGACAAGAGCTACTCCTTGCTCAAAGAAATGGACTCAACAGCGCATATTAAACGCCTAAGAATGTACCTGACTAGTAAGTATCTTAAAACCTATGGATTGCTATGTCTCCGAAAGAGAATCAAGCATGTGTCCAGGGGCAAAAACGCAGCAGTGATAGGATTGGAGAGGTTCGGTGAGCAAATGAAGACCCTTTGAAGTCATATTGCATGGTACCCATTCCACGGGTTTCAACTACCCAGGTTTAAGGTATTCTTCCTTCAGCTAAAACATGCATGTGGAACCTAGAGTATGATCAACCATGTGATCGGGAGACGTGTTCAAATATGTCTCAGTTTTCGTACCCTGGTACTCGGGTGCAACATTCCAGACGCTTTACTAACACCCTCCTGACTTGGAGAGTCAGTCCCTTTAACCTCCTGTTTGGCCCAGTTTGCAATTTCTGCGGAAGATGAACAGGAATAGCGAGAACCAATGAGAGACTAGCTGGAGGTGTCTGGACGGGCAAATTTAACTCTCATTTCCCACCAGGAAGAGGAATTAACCAAAGGCTCAGCGTGCCGTGCCGGAACCAGATTAGGGCCTGAAGCCATCCTGCGGTGTTGCGGCCAGCTCAAAAGAAAGCGAGTTGAAGAAAGGAGCTCAGGGGCACTGTAATTCACAAACCTGCAGAGTTATAAATGACAGCTATCGTCCAAAAATATACTGAAGTAAGGCTGCCAAGAGGACTTGAAAGCGGGGCAGAATTGCAGGAAACCGATTTCAGGAGGTAGACTGGAATTGCATTGAAAGCATAGGAAAAGAGGCAGAACGTCCACAATGATGCACTTGGCCAAAAAGGGCGTATGCGTTTTTTCCTGAATATATTCAGGAAAAAACGCATACGCCCTTTTTGGCCAACCAAGCAAGCTTGCAAAGGAAATCTGCACTACAATGAAGTCTCACTTCCCCCCGGTCAAAAGGGCCATCTGAAAAAAGTGTAAAATCCAGAAAGGCAGGACAGGCCATGGAGAACTGGGAGCCTTGTTATGCTGATGGGCGGGATGTAAATTGCCAACAGACACTCGGGAGAAGTGTATGGTGTTTCCTGAAACATCTAAAAAACAAAGCAACAGAGTGTAGGGCACTTTCACTTATGGTCCTATAGCTTAGGGAAATTAAAATCAAAAAGACACAGCCACCCCAAACATTGGGACGCCTCTGTTTACAAGAACCTCGTTTACAGTACAAGTTCAACATCGCAGAAAGTGAAAAATGGATAAAGAAGTTGTGGTATTTACTTACAAAGCAATATCACTCAGCAATGAAATCTATGTCATCAGGCCCTTAGCAGCACAATGAGTGGATTCAGGTATGATGATTCTAACTGAAATAAGTCACACAGAAAAAGAAACATCATAAGATATCAGTAATACACGGAATGTAAACTTGGCTACACAGGAACTGAATTACAGAACAGAACAGGGTCTCAAATTTAGAAAACCAACTTATGCTTTCTTAAGGGTAAAGGTGACTTGGGGTGCTGCATAAAACCAGAGATTGAAATGAGCACAGATAAAGTTCCTTAAGCCAAATATGGAATAGACAAGAGCTACTCCTTGCTCAAAGAAATGGACTCAACACCGCATATTAAACGCCTAAGAATGTACCTGACTAGTAAGTATCTTAAAACCTATGGATTGCTATGTCTCCGAAAGAGAATCAAGCATGTGTACAGGGGCATAAACGCAGCAGTGATAGGATTGGAGAGGTTCGGTGAGCAAATGAAGACCCTTTGAAGTCATATTGCATGGTACCCATTCCACGGGTTTCAACTACCCAGGTTTAAGGTATTCTTCCTTCAGCTAAAACATGCATGTGGAACCTAGAGTATGATCAACCATGTGATCGGGAGACGTGTTCAAATATGTCTCAGTTCTCGTACCCTGGTACTCGGGTGCAACATTCCAGACGCTTTACTAACACCCTCCCGACTTGGAGAGTCAGTCCCTTTAACCTCCTGTTTGGCCCAGTTTGCAATTTCTGCGGAAGATGAACAGGAATAGCGAGAACCAATGAGAGACTAGCTGGAGGTGTCTGGACGGGCAAATTTAACTCTCATTTCCCACCAGGAAGAGGAATTAACCAAAGGCTCAGCGTGCCGTGCCGGAACCAGATTAGGGCCTGAAGCCATCCTGCGGTGTTGCGGCCAGCTCAAAAGAAAGCGAGTTGAAGAAAGGAGCTCAGGGGCACTGTAATTCACAAACCTGCAGAGTTATAAATGACAGCTATCGTCCAAAAATATACTGAAGTAAGGCTGCCAAGAGGACTTGAAAGCGGGGCAGAATTGCAGGAAACCGATTTCAGGAGGTAGACTGGAATTGCATTGAAAGCATAGGAAAAGAGGCAGAACGTCCACAATGATGCACTTGGCCAAAAAGGGTGTATGCGTTTTTTCCTGAATATATTCAGGAAAAAACTCATACGCACTTTTTGGCCAACCAAGCAAGCTTGCAAAGGAAATCTGCACTACAATGAAGTCTCACTTCCCCCCGGTCAAAAGGGCCATCTGAAAAAAGTGTAAAATCCAGAAAGGCAGGACAGGCCATGGAGAACTGGGAGCCTTGTTATGCTGATGGGCGGGATGTAAATTGCCAACAGACACTCGGGAGAAGTGTATGGTGTTTCCTGAAACATCTAAAAAACAAAGCAACAGAGCCTAGGGCACTTCCACTTATGGTCCTATAGATTAGGGAAATTAAAATCAAAAAGACACAGCCACCCCAAAGTTTGGGACGCCTCTGTTTACAAGAACCTCGTTTACAGTACAAGTTCAACATCGCAGAAAGTGAAAAATGGATAAAGAAGTTGTGGTATTTACTTACAAAGCAATATCACTCTGCAATGAAATCTATGTCATCAGGCCCTTAGCAGCACAATGAGTGGATTCAGGTATGATGATTCTAACTGAAATAAGTCACACAGAAAAAGAAACATCATAAGATATCAGTAATACACGGAATGTAAACTTGGCTACACAGGAACTGAATTACAGAACAGAACAGGGTCTCAAATTTAGAAAACCAACTTATGCTTGCTTAAGGGTAAAGGTGAGTTGGGGTGCTGCATAAAACCAGAGATTGAAATGAGCACAGATAAAGTTCCTTAAGCCAAATATGGAATAGACAAGAGCTACTCCTTGCTCAAAGAAATGGACTCAACACCGCATATTAAACGCCTAAGAATGTACCTGACTAGTAAGTATCTTAAAACCTATGGATTGCTATGTCTCCGAAAGAGAATCAAGCATGTGTCCAGGGGCATAAACGCAGCAGTGATAGGATTGGAGAGGTTCGGTGAGCAAATGAAGACCCTCTGAAGTCATATTGCATGGTACCCATTCCACGGGTTTCAACTACCCAGGTTTAAGGTATTCTTCCTTCAGCTAAAACATGCATGTGGAACCTAGAGTCTGATCAACCATGTGATCGGGAGACGTGTTCAAATATGTCTCAGTTTTCATACCCTGGTACTCGGGTGCAACATTCCAGACGCTTTACTAACACCCTCCCGACTTGGAGAGTCAGTCCCTTTAACCTCCTGTTTGGCCCAGTTTGCAATTTCTGCGGAAGATGAACAGGAATAGCGAGAACCAATGAGAGACTAGCTGGAGGTGTCTGGACGGGCAAATTTAACTCTCATTTCCCACCAGGAAGAGGAATTAACCAAAGGCTCAGCGTGCCGTGCCGGAACCAGATTAGGGCCTGAAGCCATCCTGCGGTGTTGCGGCCAGCTCAAAAGAAAGCGAGTTGAAGAAAGGAGCTCAGGGGCACTGTAATTCACAAACCTGCAGAGTTATAAATGACAGCTATCGTCCAAAAATATACTGAAGTAAGGCTGCCAAGAGGACTTGAAAGCGGGGCAGAATTGCAGGAAACCGATTTCAGGAGGTAGACTGGAATTGCATTGAAAGCATAGGAAAAGAGGCAGAACGTCCACCATGATGCACTTGGCCAAAAAGGGCGTATGCGTTTTTTCCTGAATATATTCAGGAAAAAACGCATACGCCCTTTTTGGCCAACCAAGCAAGCTTGCAAAGGAAATCTGCACTACAATGAAGTCTCACTTCCCCCCGGTCAAAAGGGCCATCTGAAAAAAGTGTAAAATCCAGAAAGGCAGGACAGGCCATGGAGAACTGGGAGCCTTGTTATGCTGATGGGCGGGATGTAAATTGCCAACAGACACTCGGGAGAAGTGTATGGTGTTTCCTGAAACATCTAAAAAACAAAGCAACAGAGCCTAGGGCACTTCCACTTATGGTCCTATAGCTTAGGGAAATTAAAATCAAAAAGACACAGCCACCCCAAAGTTTGGGACGCCTCTGTTTACAAGAACCTCGTTTACAGTACAAGTTCAACATCGCAGAAAGTGAAAAATGGATAAAGAAGTTGTGGTATTTACTTACAAAGCAATATCACTCTGCAATGAAATCTATGTCATCAGGCCCTTAGCAGCACAATGAGTGGATTCAGGTATGATGATTCTAACTGAAATAAGTCACACAGAAAAAGAAACATCATAAGATATCAGTAATACACGGAATGTAAACTTGGCTACACAGGAACTGAATTACAGAACAGAACAGGGTCTCAAATTTAGAAAACCAACTTATGCTTGCTTAAGGGTAAAGGTGACTTGGGGTGCTGCATAAAACCAGAGATTGAAATGAGCACAGATAAAGTTCCTTAAGCCAAATATGGAATAGACAAGAGCTACTCCTTGCTCAAAGAAATGGACTCAACACCGCATATTATACGTCTAAGAATGTACCTGACTAGTAAGTATCTTAAAACCTATGGATTGCTATGTCTCCGAAAGAGAATCAAGCATGTGTACAGGGGCATAAACGCAGCAGTGATAGGATTGGAGAGGTTCGGTGAGCAAATGAAGACCCTCTGAAGTCATATTGCATGGTACCCATTCCACGGGTTTCAACTACCCAGGTTTAAGGTATTCTTCCTTCAGCTAAAACATGCATGTGGAACCTAGAGTCTGATCAACCATGTGATCGGGAGACGTGTTCAAATATGTCTCAGTTTTCGTACCCTGGTACTCGGGTGCAACATTCCAGACGCTTTACTAACACCCTCCCGACTTGGAGAGTCAGTCCCTTTAACCTCCTGTTTGGCCCAGTTTGCAATTTCTGCGGAAGATGAACAGGAATAGCGAGAACCAATGAGAGACTAGCTGGAGGTGTCTGGACGGGCAAATTTAACTCTCATTTCCCACCAGGAAGAGGAATTAACCAAAGGCTCAGCGTGCCGTGCCGGAACCAGATTAGGGCCTGAAGCCATCCTGCGGTGTTGCGGCCAGCTCAAAAGAAAGCGAGTTGAAGAAAGGAGCTCAGGGGCACTGTAATTCACAAACCTGCAGAGTTATAAATGACAGCTATCGTCCAAAAATATACTGAAGTAAGGCTGCCAAGAGGACTTGAAAGCGGGGCAGAATTGCAGGAAACCGATTTCAGGAGGTAGACTGGAATTGCATTGAAAGCATAGGAAAAGAGGCAGAACGTCCACAATGATGCACTTGGCCAAAAAGGGCGTATGCGTTTTTTCCTGAATATATTCAGGAAAAAACGCATACGCACTTTTTGGCCAACCAAGCAAGCTTGCAAAGGAAATCTGCACTACAATGAAGTCTCACTTGCCCCCGGTCAAAAGGGCCATCTGAAAAAAGTGTAAAATCCAGAAAGGCAGGACAGGCCATGGAGAACTGGGAGCCTTGTTATGCTGATGGGCGGGATGTAAATTGCCAACAGACACTCGGGAGAAGTGTATGGTGTTTCCTGAAACATCTAAAAAACAAAGCAACAGAGCCTAGGGCACTTCCACTTATGGTCCTATAGCTTAGGGAAATTAAAATCAAAAAGACACAGCCACCCCAAAGTTTGGGACGCCTCTGTTTACAAGAACCTCGTTTACAGTACAAGTTCAACATCGCAGAAAGTGAAAAATGGATAAAGAAGTTGTGGTATTTACTTACAAAGCAATATCACTCAGCAATGAAATCTATGTCATCAGGCCCTTAGCAGCACAATGAGTGGATTCAGGTATGATGATTCTAACTGAAATAAGTCACACAGAAAAAGAAACATCATAAGATATCAGTAATACACGGAATGTAAACTTGGCTACACAGGAACTGAATTACAGAACAGAACAGGGTCTCAAATTTAGAAAACCAACTTATGCTTGCTTAAGGGGAAAGGTGAGTTGGGGTGCTGCATAAAACCAGAGATTGAAATGAGCACAGATAAAGTTCCTTAAGCCAAATATGGAATAGACAAGAGCTACTCCTTGCTCAACGAAATGGACTCAACACCGCATATTAAACGCCTAAGAATGTACCTGACTAGTAAGTATCTTAAAACCTATGGATTGCTATGTCTCCGAAAGAGAATCAAGCATGTGTACAGGGGCATAAACGCAGCAGTGATAGGATTGGAGAGGTTCGGTGAGCAAATGAAGACCCTTTGAAGTCATATTGCATGGTACCCATTCCACGGGTTTCAACTACCCAGGTTTAAGGTATTCTTCCTTCAGCTAAAACATGCATGTGGAACCCAGAGAATGATCAACCATGTGATCGGGAGACGTGTTCAAATATGTCTCAGTTTTCGTACCCTGGTACTCGGGTGCAACATTCCAGACGCTTTACTAACACCCTCCCGACTTGGAGAGTCAGTCCCTTTAACCTCCTGTTTGGCCCAGTTTGCAATTTCTGCGGAAGATGAACAGGAATAGCGAGAACCAATGAGAGACTAGCTGGAGGTGTCTGGACGGGCAAATTTAACTCTCATTTCCCACCAGGAAGAGGAATTAACCAAAGGCTCAGCGTGCCGTGCCGGAACCAGATTAGGGCCTGAAGCCATCCTGCGGTGTTGCGGCCAGCTCAAAAGAAAGCGAGTTGAAGAAAGGAGCTCAGGGGCACTGTAATTCACAAACCTGCAGAGTTATAAATGACAGCTATCGTCCAAAAATATACTGAAGTAAGGCTGCCAAGAGGACTTGAAAGCGGGGCAGAATTGCAGGAAACCGATTTCAGGAGGTAGACTGGAATTGCATTGAAAGCATAGGAAAAGAGGCAGAACGTCCACCATGATGCACTTGGCCAAAAAGGGCGTATGCGTTTTTTCCTGAATATATTCAGGAAAAAACGCATACGCCCTTTTTGGCCAACCAAGCAAGCTTGCAAAGGAAATCTGCACTACAATGAAGTCTCACTTCCCCCCGGTCAAAAGGGCCATCTGAAAAAAGTGTAAAATCCAGAAAGGCAGGACAGGCCATGGAGAACTGGGAGCCTTGTTATGCTGATGGGCGGGATGTAAATTGCCAACAGACACTCGGGAGAAGTGTATGGTGTTTCCTGAAACATCTAAAAAACAAAGCAACAGAGCCTAGGGCACTTCCACTTATGGTCCTATAGCTTAGGGAAATTAAAATCAAAAAGACACAGCCACCCCAAAGTTTGGGACGCCTCTGTTGACAAGAACCTCGTTTACAGTACAAGTTCAACATCGCAGAAAGTGAAAAATGGATAAAGAAGTTGTGGTATTTACTTACAAAGCAATATCACTCAGCAATGAAATCTATGTCATCAGGCCCTTAGCAGCACAATGAGTGGATTCACGTATGATGATTCTAACTGAAATAAGTCACACAGAAAAAGAAACATCATAAGATATCAGTAATACACGGAATGTAAACTTGGCTACACAGGAACTGAATTACAGAACAGAACAGGGTCTCAAATTTAGAAAACCAACTTATGCTTGCTTAAGGGGAAAGGTGAGTTGGGGTGCTGCATAAAACCAGAGATTGAAATGAGCACAGATAAAGTTCCTTAAGCCAAATATGGAATAGACAAGAGCTACTCCTTGCTCAACGAAATGGACTCAACACCGCATATTAAATGCCTAAGAATGTACCTGACTAGTAAGTATCTTAAAACCTATGGATTGCTATGTCTCCGAAAGAGAATCAAGCATGTGTACAGGGGCATAAACGCAGCAGTGATAGGATTGGAGAGGTTCGGTGAGCAAATGAAGACCCTTTGAAGTCATATTGCATGGTACCCATTCCACGGGTTTCAACTACCCAGGTTTAAGGTATTCTTCCTTCAGCTAAAACATGCATGTGGAACCTAGAGTATGATCAACCATGTGATCGGGAGACGTGTTCAAATATGTCTCAGTTTTCGTACCCTGGTACTCGGGTGCAACATTCCAGACGCTTTACTAACACCCTCCCGACTTGGAGAGTCAGTCTCTTTAACCTCCTGTTTGGCCCAGTTTGCAATTTCTGCGGAAGATGAACAGGAATAGCGAGAACCAATGAGAGACTAGCTGGAGGTGTCTGGACGGGCAAATTTAACTCTCATTTCCCACCAGGAAGAGGAATTAACCAAAGGCTCAGCGTGCCGTGCCGGAACCAGATTAGGGCCTGAAGCCATCCTGCGGTGTTGCGGCCAGCTCAAAAGAAAGCGAGTTGAAGAAAGGAGCTCAGGGGCACTGTAATTCACAAACCTGCAGAGTTATAAATGACAGCTATCGTCCAAAAATATACTGAAGTAAGGCTGCCAAGAGGACTTGAAAGCGGGGCAGAATTGCAGGAAACCGATTTCAGGAGGTAGACTGGAATTGCATTGAAAGCATAGGAAAAGAGGCAGAACGTCCACAATGATGCACTTGGCCAAAAAGGGCGTATGCGTTTTTTCCTGAATATATTCAGGAAAAAACGCATATGCCCTTTTTGGCCAACCAAGCAAGCTTGCAAAGGAAATCTGCACTACAATGAAGTCTCACTTCCCCCCGGTCAAAAGGGCCATCTGAAAAAAGTGTAAAATCCAGAAAGGCAGGACAGGCCATGGAGAACTGGGAGCCTTGTTATGCTGATGGGCGGGATGTAAATTGCCAACAGACACTCGGGAGAAGTGTATGGTGTTTCCTGAAACATCTAAAAAACAAAGCAACAGAGCCTAGGGCACTTCCACTTATGGTCCTATAGCTTAGGGAAATTAAAATCAAAAAGACACAGCCACCCCAAAGTTTGGAACGCCTCTGTTGACAAGAACCTCGTTTACAGTACAAGTTCAACATCGCAGAAAGTGAAAAATGGATAAAGAAGTTGTGGTATTTACTTACAAAGCAATATCACTCAGCAATGAAATCTATGTCATCAGGCCCTTAGCAGCACAATGAGTGGATTCAGGTATGATGATTCTAACTGAAATAAGTCACACAGAAAAAGAAACATCATAAGATATCAGTAATACACGGAATGTAAACTTGGCTACACAGGAACTGAATTACAGAACAGAACAGGGTCTCAAATTTAGAAAACCAACTTATGCTTGCTTAAGGGGAAAGGTGAGTTGGGGTGCTGCATAAAACCAGAGATTGAAATGAGCACAGATAAAGTTCCTTAAGACAAATATGGAATAGACAAGAGCTACTCCTTGCTCAACGAAATGGACTCAACACCGCATATTAAATGCCTAAGAATGTACCTGACTAGTAAGTATCTTAAAACCTATGGATTGCTATGTCTCCGAAAGAGAATCAAGCATGTGTACAGGGGCATAAACGCAGCAGTGATAGGATTGGAGAGGTTCGGTGAGCAAATGAAGACCCTTTGAAGTCATATTGCATGGTACCCATTCCACGGGTTTCAACTACCCAGGTTTAAGGTATTCTTCCTTCAGCTAAAACATGCATGTGGAACCTAGAGTATGATCAACCATGTGATCGGGAGACGTGTTCAAATATGTCTCAGTTTTCGTACCCTGGTACTCGGGTGCAACATTCCAGACGCTTTACTAACACCCTCCCGACTTGGAGAGTCAGTCTCTTTAACCTCCTGTTTGGCCCAGGTGCAATTTCTGCGGAAGATGAACAGGAATAGCGAGAACCAATGAGAGACTAGCTGGAGGTGTCTGGACGGGCAAATTTAACTCTCATTTCCCACCAGGAAGAGGAATTAACCAAAGGCTCAGCGTGCCGTGCCGGAACCAGATTAGGGCCTGAAGCCATCCTGCGGTGTTGCGGCCAGCTCAAAAGAAAGCGAGTTGAAGAAAGGAGCTCAGGGGCACTGTAATTCACAAACCTGCAGAGTTATAAATGACAGCTATCGTCCAAAAATATACTGAAGTAAGGCTGCCAAGAGGACTTGAAAGCGGGGCAGAATTGCAGGAAACCGATTTCAGGAGGTAGACTGGAATTGCATTGAAAGCATAGGAAAAGAGGCAGAACGTCCACAATGATGCACTTGGCCAAAAAGGGCGTATGCGTTTTTTCCTGAATATATTCAGGAAAAAACGCATATGCCCTTTTTGGCCAACCAAGCAAGCTTGCAAAGGAAATCTGCACTACAATGAAGTCTCACTTCCCCCCGGTCAAAAGGGCCATCTGAAAAAAGTGTAAAATCCAGAAAGGCAGGACAGGCCATGGAGAACTGGGAGCCTTGTTATGCTGATGGGCGGGATGTAAATTGCCAACAGACACTCGGGAGAAGTGTATGGTGTTTCCTGAAACATCTAAAAAACAAAGCAACAGAGCCTAGGGCACTTCCACTTATGGTCCTATAGCTTAGGGAAATTAAAATCAAAAAGACACAGCCACCCCAAAGTTTGGGACGCCTCTGTTTACAAGAACCTCGTTTACAGTACAAGTTCAACACCGCAGAAAGTGAAAAATGGATAAAGAAGTTGTGGTATTTACTTACAAAGCAATATCACTCAGCAATGAAATCTATGTCATCAGGCCCTTAGCAGCACAATGAGTGGATTCAGGTATGATGATTCTAACTGAAATAAGTCACACAGAAAAAGAAACATCATAAGATATCAGTAATACACGGAATGTAAACTTGGCTACACAGGAACTGAATTACAGAACAGAACAGGGTCTCAAATTTAGAAAACCAACTTATGCTTTCTTAAGGGTAAAGGTGACTTGGGGTGCTGCATAAAACCAGAGATTGAAATGAGCACAGATAAACTTCCTTAAGCCAAATATGGAATAGACAAGAGCTACTCCTTGCTCAACGATATGGACTCAACACTGCATATTAAACGCCTAAGAATGTAACTGACTAGTAAGTATCTTAAAACCTATGGATTGCTATGTCTCCGAAAGAGAATCAAGCATGTGTACAGGGGCATAAATGCAGCAGTGAAAGGATTGGAGAGGTTCGGTGAGCAAATGAAGACCCTTTGAAGTCATATTGCATGGTACCCATTCCATGGGTTTCAACTACCCAGGTTTAAGGTATTCTTCCTTCAGCTAAAACATGCATGTGGAACCTAGAGTATGATCAACCATGTGATCGGGAGACGTGTTCAAATATGTCTCAGTTTTCATACCCTGGTACTCGGGTGCAACATTCCAGATGCTTTACTAACACTCTCCCGACTTTGAGAGTCAGTCCCTTTAACCTCCTGTTTGGCCCAGTTTGCAATTTCTGCGGAAGATGAACAGGAATAGCGAGAACCAATGAGAGACTAGCTGGAGGTGTCTGGACGGGCAAATTTAACTCTCATTTCCCACCAGGGAGAGGAATTAACCAAAGGCTCAGTGTGCCGTGCCGGAACAAGTTTAGGGCCTGAAGCCATCTTGCGGTGTTGCGGCCAGGTCACAAGAAAGCGAGTTGAAGAAAGGAGCTCAGGGGCAGTGTAATTCACAAACCTGCAGAGTTATAAATGACAGCTATCGTCCAAAAATATACTGAAGTAAGGCTGCCAAGAGGACTTGAAAGCGGGGCAGAATTGCAGGAAACCGATTTCAGGAGGTAGACTGGAATTGCATTGAAAGCATAGGAAACGAGGCAGAATGTCCACAATGATGCACTTGGCCAAAAAGTGCATATGCGTTTTTTCCTGAATATATTCAGGAAAAAACGCATAAGCCCTTTTTGGCCAACCAAGCAAGCTTGCAAAGGAAATCTGCACTACAATGAAGTCTCACTTCCCCCCGGTCAAAAGGGCCATCTGAAAAAAGTGTAAAATCCAGAAAGGCAGGACAGGCCATGGAGAACTGGGAGCCTTGTTATGCTGATGGGCGGGATGTAAATTGCCAACAGACACTCGGGAGAAGTGTATGGTGTTTCCTGAAACATCTAAAAAACAAAGCAACAGAGCCTAGGGCACTTCCACTTATGGTCCTATAGCTTAGGGAAATTAAAATCAAAAAGACACAGCCACCCCAAAGTTTGGGACGCCTCTGTTTACAAGAACCTCGTTTACCGTACAAGTTCAATATCACAGAAAGTGAAAAATGGATAAAGAACTTGTGGTACTTACGTACAATGCAGTATCACTCAGCAATGAAATCTATGTCATCAGGCCCGTAGCAGCATAATGAGTGGATTCAGGTACGATGATTCTAACTGAAATAAGTCACACAGAAAAAGAAACATCATAAGATATCACTAATACATGGAATGTAAACTTGGCTACACAGGAACTGAATTCCAAAACAGAACAGGGTCTCAAATTTAGAAAACCTACTTATGCTTGCTTAAGGGGAAAGGTGAGTTGGGGTGCTGCATAAAACCAGAGATTGAAATGAGCACAGATAAAGTTCCTTAAGCCAAATATGGAATAGACAAGAGCTACTCCTTGCTCAACGAAATGGACTCAACACCGCATATTAAACGCCTAAGAATGTACCTGACTACTAAGTATCTTAAAACCTATGGATTGCTATGTCTCCAAAAGAGAATCAAGCGTGTGTACAGGGGCATAAACGCAGCAGTGATAGGATTGGAGAGGTTCGGTGAGCAAATGAAGACCCTTTGAAGTCATATTGCATGGTACCCATTACACGGGTCTCAACTCTCCAGGTTTAAGGGATTCTTCCTTCAGCTAAAACATGCATGTGGAACCCAGAGTATGATCAACCGTGTGAACGGGAGACGTGTTCATATATGTCTCAGTTTTCCTCCCCTGGTACTCGGGTGCAACATTCCAGACGCTTTACTAACACTCTCCCCACTTGGAGAGTCAGCGCCTTTAACCTCCTGTTTGGCCCAGTTTGCAATTTCTGCGGAAGATGAACAGGAATAGCGAGAACCAATGAGAGACTAGCTGGAGGTGTCTGGACGGGCAAATTTAACTCTCATTTCCCACCAGGAAGAGGAAATAACCAAAGGCTCAGCGTGCCGTGCCGGAACCAGATTAGGGCCTGAAGCCATCCTGCGGTGTTGCGGCCAGGTCACAAAAAAGCGAGTTGAAGAAAGGAGTTCAGGGGCACTGTAATTCACAAACCTGCAGAGTTATAAATGACAGCTATCGTCCAAAAATATACTGAAGTAAGGCTGCCAAGAGGACTTGAAAGCGGGGCAGAATTGCAGGAAACCGATTTCAGGAGGTAGACTGGAATTGCATTGAAAGCATAGGAAAAGAGGCAGAACGTCCACAATGATGCACTTGGCCGAAAAGGGCGTATGCGTTTTTTCCTGAATATATTCAGGAAAAAACGCATTCGCCCTTTTTGGCCAACCAAGCAAGCTTGCAAAGGAAATCTGCACTACAATGAAGTCTCACTTCCCCCCGGTCAAAAGGGCCATCTGAAAAAAGTGTAAAATCCAGAAAGGCAGGACAGGCCATGGAGAACTGGGAGCCTTGTTATGCTGATGGGCGGGATGTAAATTGCCAACAGCCACTCCGGAGAAGTGTATGGTGTTTCCTGAAACATCTAAAAAACAAAGCAACAGAGCCTAGGGCACTTCCACTTATGGTCCTATAGCTTAGGGAAATTAAAATCAAAAAGACACAGCCACCCCAAAGTTTGGGACGCCTCTGTTTACAAGAACCTCATTTACCGTACAAGTTCAATATCACAGAAAGTGAAAAATGGATAAAGAACTTGTGGTACTTATGTACAATGCAGTATCACTCAGCAATGAAATCTATGTCATCAGGCCCGTAGCAGCATAATGAGTGGATTCAGGTACGATGATTCTAACTGAAATAAGTCACACAGAAAAAGAAACATCATAAGATATCAGTAATACACGGAATGTAAACTTGGCTACACAGGAACTGAATTACAGAACAGAACAGGGTCTCAAATTTAGAAAACCAACTTATGCTTGCTTAAGGGTAAAGGTGAGTTGGGGTGCTGCATAAAACCAGAGATTGAAATGAGCACAGATAAAGTTCCTTAAGCCAAATATGGAATAGACAAGAGCTACTCCTTGCTCAACGAAATGGACTCAACACCGCATATTAAATGCCTAAGAATGTACCTGACTAGTAAGTATCTTAAAACCTATGGATTGCTATGTCTCCAAAAGGGAATCAAGCGTGTGTACAGGGGCATAAATGCAGCAATGATAGGATTGGAGAGGTTCGGTGAGCAAATGAAGACCCTTTGAAGTCATATTGCATGGTACCCATTACACGGGTCTCAACTCTCCAGGTTTAAGGTATTCTTCCTTCAGCTAAAACATGCATGTGGAACCCAGAGTATGATCAACCGTGTGAACGGGAGACGTGTTCAAATATGTCTCAGTTTTCCTCCCCTGGTACTCGGGTGCAACATTCCAGACGCTTTACTAACACCCTCCCGACTTGGAGAGTCAGTCCCTTCAACCTCCTGTTTGGCCCAGTTTGCAATTTCTGCGGAAGATGAACAGGAATAGCGAGAACCAATGAGAGACTAGCTGGAGGTGTATGGACAGGCAAATTTAACTCTCATTTCCCACCAGGAAGAGGAATTAACCAAAGGCTCAGCGTGCCGTGCCGGAACCAGATTAGGGCCTGAAGCCATCCTGCGGTGTTGCGGCCAGCTCAAAAGAAAGCGAGTTGAAGAAAGGAGCTCAGGGGCACTGTAATTCACAAACCTGCAGAGTTATAAATGACAGCTATCGTCCAAAAATATACTGAAGTAAGGCTGCCAAGAGGACTTGAAAGTGGGGCAGAATTGCAGGAAACCGATTTCAGGAGGTAGACTGGAATTGCATTGAAAGCATAGGAAAAGAGGCAGAACGTCCACAATGATGCACTTGGCCAAAAAGGGCGTATGCGTTTTTTCCTGAATATATTCAGGAAAAAACGCATACGCCCTTTTTGGCCAACCAAGCAAGCTTGCAAAGGAAATCTGCACTACAATGAAGTCTCACTTCCCCCCGGTCAAAAGGGCCATCTGAAAAAAGTGTAAAATCCAGAAAGGCAGGACAGGCCATGGAGAACTGGGAGCCTTGTTATGCTGATGGGCGGGATGTAAATTGCCAACAGACACTCGGGAGAAGTGTATGGTGTTTCCTGAAACATCTAAAAAACAAAGCAACAGAGCCTAGGGCACTTCCACTTATGGTCCTATAGCTTAGGGAAATTAAAATCAAAAAGACACAGCCACCCCAAAGTTTGGGACGCCTCTGTTTACAAGAACCTCGTTTACAGTACAAGTTCAACATCGCAGAAAGTGAAAAATGGATAAAGAAGTTGTGGTATTTACTTACAAAGCAATATCACTCTGCAATGATATCTATGTCATCAGTCCCTGAGCAGCACAATGAGTGGATTCAGGTATGATGATTCTAACTGAAATAAGTCACACAGAAAAAGAAACATCATAAGATATCAGTAATACACGGAATGTAAACTTGGCTACACAGGAACTGAATTACAGAACAGAACAGGGTCTCAAATTTAGAAAACCAACTTATGCTTGCTTAAGGGGAAAGGTGAGTTGGGGTGCTGCATAAAACCAGAGATTGAAATGAGCACAGATAAAGTTCCTTAAGCCAAATATGGAATAGACAAGAGCTACTCCTTGCTCAACGAAATGGACTCAACAGCGCATATTAAACGCCTAAGAATGTACCTGACTAGTCAGTATCTTAAAACCTATGGATTGCTATGTCTCCGAAAGAGAATCAAGCATGTGTACAGGGGCATAAACGCAGCAGTGATTGGATTGGAGAGGTTCGGTGAGCAAATGAAGACCCTTTGAAGTCATATTGCATGGTACCCATTCCACGGGTTTCAACTACCAAGGTTTAAGGTATTCTTCCTTCAGGTAAAACATGCATGTGGAACCTAGAGTATGATCAACCATGTGATCGGGAGACATGTTCAAATATGTCTCAGTTTTCGTACCCTGGTACTCGGGTGCAATATTCCAGACGCTTTACTAACACCCTCCCGAGTTGGAGAGTCAGTCCCTTTAACCTCCTGTTTGGCCCAGTTTGCAATTTCTGCGGAAGATGAACAGGAATAGCGAGAACCAATGAGAGACTAGCTGGAGGTGTCTGGACGGGCAAATTTAACTCTCATTTCCCACCAGGAAGAGGAATTAACCAAAGGCTCAGCGTGCCGTGCCAGAACCAGATTAGGGCCTGAAGCCATCCTGCGGTGTTGCGGCCAGCTCAAAAGAAAGCGAGTTGAAGAAAGGAGCTCAGGGGCACTGTAATTCACAAACCTGCAGAGTTATAAATGACAGCTATCGTCCAAAAATATACTGAAGTAAGGCTGCCAAGAGGACTTGAAAGCGGGGCAGAATTGCAGGAAACCGATTTCAGGAGGTAGACTGGAATTGCATTGAAAGCATAGGAAAAGAGGCAGAACGTCCACAATGATGCACTTGGCCAAAAAGGGCGTATGCGTTTTTTCCTGAATATATTCAGGAAAAAACGCATACGCCCTTTTTGGCCAACCAAGCAAGCTTGCAAAGGAAATCTGCAATACAATGAAGTCTCACTTCCCCCCGGTCAAAAGGGCCATCTGAAAAAAGTGTAAAATCCAGAAAGGCAGGACAGGCCATGGAGAACTGGGAGCCTTGTTATGCTGATGGGCGGGATGTAAATTGCCAACAGACACTCGGGAGAAGTGTATGGTGTTTCCTGAAACATCTAAAAAACAAAGCAACAGAGCCTAGGGCACTTCCACTTATGGTCCTATAGCTTAGGGAAATTAAAATCAAAAAGACACAGCCACCCCAAAGTTTGGGACGCCTCTGTTTACAAGAACCTCGTTTACAGTACAAGTTCAACATCGCAGAAAGTGAAAAATGGATAAAGAAGTTGTGGTATTTACTTACAAAGCAATATCACTCAGCAATGAAATCTATGTCATCAGGCCCTTAGCAGCACAATGAGTGGATTCAGGTATGATGATTCTAACTGAAATAAGTCACACAGAAAAAGAAACATCATAAGATATCAGTAATACACGGAATGTAAACTTGGCTACACAGGAACTGAATTACAGAACAGAACAGGGTCTCAAATTTAGAAAACCAACTTATGCTTGCTTAAGGGTAAAGGTGAGTTGGGGTGCTGCATAAAACCAGAGATTGAAATGAGCACAGATAAAGTTCCTTAAGCCAAATATGGAATAGACAAGAGCTACTCCTTGCTCAACGAAATGGACTCAACACCGCATATTAAATGCCTAAGAATGTACCTGACTAGTCAGTATCTAAAAACCTATGGATTGCTATGTCTCCGAAAGAGAATCAAGCATGTGTACAGGGGCATAAACGCAGCAGTGATAGGATTGGAGAGGTTCGGTGAGCAAATGAAGACCCTTTGAAGTCATATTGCATGGTACCCATTCCACGGGTTTCAACTACCCAGTTTTAAGGTATTCTTCCTTCAGCTAAAACATGCATGTGGAACCTAGAGTATGATCAACCATGTGATCGGGAGACGTGTTCAAATATGTCTCAGTTCTCGTACCCTGGTACTCGGGTGCAACATTCCAGACGCTTTACTAACACCCTCCCGACTTGGAGAGTCAGTCCCTTTAACCTCCTGTTTGGCCCAGTTTGCAATTTCTGCGGAAGATGAACAGGAATAGTGAGAACCAATGAGAGACTAGCTGGAGGTGTCTGGACGGGCAAATTTAACTCTCATTTCCCACCAGGAAGAGGAATTAACCAAAGGCTCAGCGTGCCGTGCCGGAACCAGATTAGGGCCTGAAGCCATCCTGCGGTGTTGCGGCCAGCTCAAAAGAAAGCGAGTTGAAGAAAGGAGCTCAGGGGCACTGTAATTCACAAACCTGCAGAGTTATAAATGACAGCTATCGTCCAAAAATATACTGAAGTAAGGCTGCCAAGAGGACTTGAAAGCGGGGCAGAATTGCAGGAAACCGATTTCAGGAGGTAGACTGGAATTGCATTGAAAGCATAGGAAAAGAGGCAGAACGTCCACAATGATGCACTTGGCCAAAAAGGGCGTATGCGTTTTTTCCTGAATATATTCAGGAAAAAACGCATACGCCCTTTTTGGCCAACCAAGCAAGCTTGCAAAGGAAATCTGCACTACAATGAAGTCTCACTTCCCCCCGGTCAAAAGGGCCATCTGAAAAAAGTGTAAAATCCAGAAAGGCAGGACAGGCCATGGAGAACTGGGAGCCTTGTTATGCTGATGGGCGGGATGTAAATTGCCAACAGACACTCGGGAGAAGTGTATGGTGTTTCCTGAAACATCTAAAAAACAAAGCAACAGAGCCTAGGGCACTTCCACTTATGGTCCTATAGCTTAGGGAAATTAAAATCAAAAAGACACAGCCACCCCAAAGTTTGGGACGCCTCTGTTGACAAGAACCTCGTTTACAGTACAAGTTCAACATCGCAGAAAGTGAAAAATGGATAAAGAAGTTGTGGTATTTACTTACAAAGCAATATCACTCAGCAATGAAATCTATGTCATCAGGCCCTTAGCAGCACAATGAGTGGATTCAGGTGTGATGATTCTAACTGAAATAAGTCACACAGAAAAAGAAACATCATAAGATATCAGTAATACACGGAATGTAAACTTGGCTACACAGGAACTGAATTACAGAACAGAACAGGGTCTCAAATTTAGAAAACCAACTTATGCTTTCTTAAGGGTAAAGGTGAGTTGGGGTGCTGCATAAAACCAGAGATTGAAATGAGCACAGATAAAGTTCCTTAAGCCAAATATGGAATAGACAAGAGCTACTCCTTGCTCAACGAAATGGACTCAACACCGCATATTAAATGCCTAAGAATGTACCTGACTAGTCAGTATCTTAAAACCTATGGATTGCTATGTCTCCGAAAGAGAATCAAGCATGTGTACAGGGGCATAAACGCAGCAGTGATAGGATTGGAGAGGTTCGGTGAGCAAATGAAGACCCTTTGAAGTCATATTGCATCGTACCCATTCCACGGGTTTCAACTACCCAGTTTTAAGGTATTCTTCCTTCAGCTAAAACATGCATGTGGAACCTAGAGTATGATCAACCATGTGATCGGGAGACGTGTTCAAATATGTCTCAGTTCTCGTACCATTGTACTCGGGTGCAACATTCCAGACGCTTTACTAACACCCTCCCGACTTGGAGAGTCAGTCCCTTTAACCTCCTGTTTGGCCCAGTTTGCAATTTCTGCGGAAGATGAACAGGAATAGTGAGAACCAATGAGAGACTAGCTGGAGGTGTCTGGACGGGCAAATTTAACTCTCATTTCCCACCAGGAAGAGGAATTAACCAAAGGCTCAGCGTGCCGTGCCGGAACCAGATTAGGGCCTGAAGCCATCCTGCGGTGTTGCGGCCAGCTCAAAAGAAAGCGAGTTGAAGAAAGGAGCTCAGGGGCACTGTAATTCACAAACCTGCAGAGTTATAAATGACAGCTATCGTCCAAAAATATACTGAAGTAAGGCTGCCAAGAGGACTTGAAAGCGGGGCAGAATTGCAGGAAACCGATTTCAGGAGGTAGACTGGAATTGCATTGAAAGCATAGGAAAAGAGGCAGAACGTCCACAATGATGCACTTGGCCAAAAAGGGCGTATGCGTTTTTTCCTGAATATATTCAGGAAAAAACGCATACGCCCTTTTTGGCCAACCAAGCAAGCTTGCAAAGGAAATCTGCACTACAATGAAGTCTCACTTCCCCCCGGTCAAAAGGGCCATCTGAAAAAAGTGTAAAATCCAGAAAGGCAGGACAGGCCATGGAGAACTGGGAGCCTTGTTATGCTGATGGGCGGGATGTAAATTGCCAACAGACACTCGGGAGAAGTGTATGGTGTTTCCTGAAACATCTAAAAAACAAAGCAACAGAGCCTAGGGCACTTCCACTTATGGTCCTATAGCTTAGGGAAATTAAAATCAAAAAGACACAGCCACCCCAAAGTTTGGGACGCCTCTGTTTACAAGAACCTCGTTTACAGTACAAGTTCAACATCGCAGAAAGTGAAAAATGGATAAAGAAGTTGTGGTATTTACTTACAAAGCAATATCACTCAGCAATGAAATCTATGTCATCAGGCCCTTAGCAGCACAATGAGTGGATTCAGGTATGATGATTCTAACTGAAATAAGTCACACAGAAAAAGAAACATCATAAGATATCAGTAATACACGGAATGTAAACTTGGCTACACAGGAACTGAATTACAGAACAGAACAGGGTCTCAAATTTAGAAAACCAACTTATGCTTGCATAAGGGTAAAGGTGAGTTGGGGTGCTGCATAAAACCAGAGATTGAAATGAGCACAGATAAAGTTCCTTAAGCCAAATATGGAATAGACAAGAGCTACTCCTTGCTCAACGAAATGGACTCAACACTGCATATTAAACGCCTAAGAATGTAACTGACTAGTAAGTATCTTAAAACCTATGGATTGCTATGTCTCCGAAAGAGAATCAAGCATGTGTACAGGGGCATAAATGCAGCAGTGATAGGATTGGAGAGGTTCGGTGAGCAAATGAAGACCCTTTGAAGTCATATTGCATGGTACCCATTCCACGGGTTTCAACTACCCAGGTTTAAGGTATTCTTCCTTCAGCTAAAACATGCATGTGGAACCTAGAGTATGATCAACCATGTGATCGGGAGACGTGTTCAAATATGTCTCAGTTTTCATACCCTGGTACTCGGGTGCAACATTCCAGATGCTTTACTAACACTCTCCCGACTTTGAGAGTCAGTCCCTTTAACCTCCTGTTTGGCCCAGTTTGCAATTTCTGCGGAAGATGAACAGGAATAGCGAGAACCAATGAGAGACTAGCTGGAGGTGTCTGGACGGGCAAATATAACTCTCATTTCCCACCAGGGAGAGGAATTAACCAAAGGCTCAGTGTGCCGTGCCGGAACAAGTTTAGGGCCTGAAGCCATCTTGCGGTGTTGCGGCCAGGTCACAAGAAAGCGAGTTGAAGAAAGGAGCTCAGGGGCACTGTAATTCACAAACCTGCAGAGTTATAAATGACAGCTATCGTCCAAAAATATACTGAAGTAAGGCTGCCAAGAGGACTTGAAAGCGGGGCAGAATTTCAGGAAACCGATTTCAGGAGGTAGACTGGAATTGCATTGAAAGCATAGGAAACGAGGCAGAATGTCCACAATGATGCACTTGGCCAAAAAGTGCATATGCGTTTTTTCCTGAATATATTCAGGAAAAAACGCATAAGCACTTTTTGGCCAACCAAGCAAGCTTGCAAAGGAAATCTGCACTACAATGAAGTCTCACTTCCCCCCGGTCAAAAGGGCCATCTGAAAAAAGTGTAAAATCCAGAAAGGCAGGACAGACCATGGAGAACTGGGAGCCTTGTTATGCTGATGGGCGGGATGTAAATTGCCAACAGACACTCGGGAGAAGTGTATGGTGTTTCCTGAAACATCTAAAAAACAAAGCAACAGAGCCTAGGGCACTTCCACTTATGGTCCTATAGCTTAGGGAAATTAAAATCAAAAAGACACAGCCACCCCAAAGTTTGGGACGCCTCTGTTTACAAGAACCTCGTTTACCGTACAAGTTCAATATCACAGAAAGTGAAAAATGGATAAAGAACTTGTGGTACTTACGTACAATGCAGTATCACTCAGCAATGAAATCTATGTCATCAGGCCCGTAGCAGCATAATGAGTGGATTCAGGTACGATGATTCTAACTGAAATAAGTCACACAGAAAAAGAAACATCATAAGATATCACTAATACATGGAATGTAAACTTGGCTACACAGGAACTGAATTCCAAAACAGAACAGGGTCTCAAATTTAGAAAACCTACTTATGCTTGCTTAAGGGGAAAGGTGAGTTGGGGTGCTGCATAAAACCAGAGATTGAAATGAGCACAGATAAAGTTCCTTAAGCCAAATATGGAATAGACAAGAGCTACTCCTTGCTCAACGAAATGGACTCAACACCGCATATTAAACGCCTAAGAATGTACCTGACTACTAAGTATCTTAAAACCTATGGATTGCTATGTCTCCAAAAGAGAATCAAGCGTGTGTACAGGGGCATAAACGCAGCAGTGATAGGATTGGAGAGGTTCGGTGAGCAAATGAAGACCCTTTGAAGTCATATTGCATGGTACCCATTACACGGGTCTCAACTCTCCAGGTTTAAGGGATTCTTCCTTCAGCTAAAACATGCATGTGGAACCCAGAGTATGATCAACCGTGTGAACGGGAGACGTGTTCATATATGTCTCAGTTTTCCTCCCCTGGTACTCGGGTGCAACATTCCAGACGCTTTACTAACACTCTCCCCACTTGGAGAGTCAGCGCCTTTAACCTCCTGTTTGGCCCAGTTTGCAATTTCTGCGGAAGATGAACAGGAATAGCGAGAACCAATGAGAGACTAGCTGGAGGTGTCTGGACGGGCAAATTTAACTCTCATTTCCCACCAAGAAGAGGAAATAACCAAAGGCTCAGCGTGCCGTGCCGGAACCAGATTAGGGCCTGAAGCCATCCTGCGGTGTTGCGGCCAGGTCACAAGAAAGCGAGTTGAAGAAAGGAGTTCAGGGGCACTGTAATTCACAAACCTGCAGAGTTATAAATCACAGCTATCGTCCAAAAATATACTGAAGTAAGGCTGCCAAGAGGACTTGAAAGCGGGGCAGAATTTCAGGAAACCGATTTCAGGAGGTAGACTGGAATTGCATTGAAAGCATAGGAAAAGAGGCAGAACGTCCACAATGATGCACTTGGCCGAAAAGGGCGTATGCGTTTTTTCCTGAATATATTCAGGAAAAAACGCATTCGCCCTTTTTGGCCAACCAAGCAAGCTTGCAAAGGAAATCTGCACTACAATGAAGTCTCACTTCCCCCCGGTCAAAAGGGCCATCTGAAAAAAGTGTAAAATCCAGAAAGGCAGGACAGGCCATGGAGAACTGGGAGCCTTTTTATGCTGATGGGCGGGATGTAAATTGCCAACAGCCACTCGGGAGAAGTGTATGGTGTTTCCTGAAACATCTAAAAAACAAAGCAACAGAGCCTAGGGCACTTCCACTTATGGTCCTATAGCTTAGGGAAATTAAAATCAAAAAGACACAGCCACCCCAAAGTTTGGGACGCCTCTGTTTACAAGAACCTCATTTACCGTACAAGTTCAATATCACAGAAAGTGAAAAATGGATAAAGAACTTGTGGTACTTACGTACAATGCAGTATCACTCAGCAATGAAATCTATGTCATCAGGCCCGTAGCAGCATAATGAGTGGATTCAGGTACGATGATTCTAACTGAAATAAGTCACACAGAAAAAGAAACATCATAAGTTATCAGTAATACACGGAATGTAAACTTGGCTACACAGGAACTGAATTACAGAACAGAACAGGGTCTCAAATTTAGAAAACCAACTTATGCTTGCTTAAGGGTAAAGGTGAGTTGGGGTGCTGCATAAAACCAGAGATTGAAATGAGCACAGATAAAGTTCCTTAAGCCAAATATGGAATAGACAAGAGCTACTCCTTGCTCAACGAAATGGACTCAACACCGCATATTAAATGCCTAAGAATGTACCTGACTAGTAAGTATCTTAAAACCTATGGATTGCTATGTCTCCAAAAGGGAATCAAGCGTGTGTACAGGGGCATAAATGCAGCAATGATAGGATTGGAGAGGTTCGGTGAGCAAATGAAGACCCTCTGAAGTCATATTGCATGGTACCCATTCCACGGGTTTCAACTACCCAGGTTTAAGGTATTCTTCCTTCAGCTAAAACATGCATGTGGAACCTAGAGTCTGATCAACCATGTGATCGGGAGACGTGTTCAAATATGTCTCAGTTTTCGTACCCTGGTACTCGGGTGCAACATTCCAGACGCTTTACTAACACCCTCCCGACTTGGAGAGTCAGTCCCTTTAACCTCCTGTTTGGCCCAGTTTGCAATTTCTGCGGAAGATGAACAGGAATAGCGAGAACCAATGAGAGACTAGCTGGAGGTGTCTGGACGGGCAAATTTAACTCTCATTTCCCACCAGGAAGAGGAATTAACCAAAGGCTCAGCGTGCCGTGCCGGAACCAGATTAGGGCCTGAAGCCATCCTGCGGTGTTGCGGCCAGCTCAAAAGAAAGCGAGTTGAAGAAAGGAGCTCAGGGGCACTGTAATTCACAAACCTGCAGAGTTATAAATGACAGCTATCGTCCAAAAATATACTGAAGTAAGGCTGCCAAGAGGACTTGAAAGCGGGGCAGAATTGCAGGAAACCGATTTCAGGAGGTAGACTGGAATTGCATTGAAAGCATAGGAAAAGAGGCAGAACGTCCACAATGATGCACTTGGCCAAAAAGGGCGTATGCGTTTTTTCCTGAATATATTCAGGAAAAAACGCATACGCACTTTTTGGCCAACCAAGCAAGCTTGCAAAGGAAATCTGCACTACAATGAAGTCTCACTTGCCCCCGGTCAAAAGGGCCATCTGAAAAAAGTGTAAAATCCAGAAAGGCAGGACAGGCCATGGAGAACTGGGAGCCTTGTTATGCTGATGGGCGGGATGTAAATTGCCAACAGACACTCGGGAGAAGTGTATGGTGTTTCCTGAAACATCTAAAAAACAAAGCAACAGAGCCTAGGGCACTTCCACTTATGGTCCTATAGCTTAGGGAAATTAAAATCAAAAAGACACAGCCACCCCAAAGTTTGGGACGCCTCTGTTTACAAGAACCTCGTTTACAGTACAAGTTCAACATCGCAGAAAGTGAAAAATGGATAAAGAAGTTGTGGTATTTACTTACAAAGCAATATCACTCAGCAATGAAATCTATGTCATCAGGCCCTTAGCAGCACAATGAGTGGATTCAGGTATGATGATTCTAACTGAAATAAGTCACACAGAAAAAGAAACATCATAAGATATCAGTAATACACGGAATGTAAACTTGGCTACACAGGAACTGAATTACAGAACAGAACAGGGTCTCAAATTTAGAAAACCAACTTATGCTTGCTTAAGGGGAAAGGTGAGTTGGGGTGCTGCATAAAACCAGAGATTGAAATGAGCACAGATAAAGTTCCTTAAGCCAAATATGGAATAGACAAGAGCTACTCCTTGCTCAACGAAATGGACTCAACACCGCATATTAAACGCCTAAGAATGTACCTGACTAGTAAGTATCTTAAAACCTATGGATTGCTATGTCTCCGAAAGAGAATCAAGCATGTGTACAGGGGCATAAACGCAGCAGTGATAGGATTGGAGAGGTTCGGTGAGCAAATGAAGACCCTTTGAAGTCATATTGCATGGTACCCATTCCACGGGTTTCAACTACCCAGGTTTAAGGTATTCTTCCTTCAGCTAAAACATGCATGTGGAACCCAGAGAATGATCAACCATGTGATCGGGAGACGTGTTCAAATATGTCTCAGTTTTCGTACCCTGGTACTCGGGTGCAACATTCCAGACGCTTTACTAACACCCTCCCGACTTGGAGAGTCAGTCCCTTTAACCTCCTGTTTGGCCCAGTTTGCAATTTCTGCGGAAGATGAACAGGAATAGCGAGAACCAATGAGAGACTAGCTGGAGGTGTCTGGACGGGCAAATTTAACTCTCATTTCCCACCAGGAAGAGGAATTAACCAAAGGCTCAGCGTGCCGTGCCGGAACCAGATTAGGGCCTGAAGCCATCCTGCGGTGTTGCGGCCAGCTCAAAAGAAAGCGAGTTGAAGAAAGGAGCTCAGGGGCACTGTAATTCACAAACCTGCAGAGTTATAAATGACAGCTATCGTCCAAAAATATACTGAAGTAAGGCTGCCAAGAGGACTTGAAAGCGGGGCAGAATTGCAGGAAACCGATTTCAGGAGGTAGACTGGAATTGCATTGAAAGCATAGGAAAAGAGGCAGAACGTCCACCATGATGCACTTGGCCAAAAAGGGCGTATGCGTTTTTTCCTGAATATATTCAGGAAAAAACGCATACGCCCTTTTTGGCCAACCAAGCAAGCTTGCAAAGGAAATCTGCACTACAATGAAGTCTCACTTCCCCCCGGTCAAAAGGGCCATCTGAAAAAAGTGTAAAATCCAGAAAGGCAGGACAGGCCATGGAGAACTGGGAGCCTTGTTATGCTGATGGGCGGGATGTAAATTGCCAACAGACACTCGGGAGAAGTGTATGGTGTTTCCTGAAACATCTAAAAAACAAAGCAACAGAGCCTAGGGCACTTCCACTTATGGTCCTATAGCTTAGGGAAATTAAAATCAAAAAGACACAGCCACCCCAAAGTTTGGGACGCCTCTGTTGACAAGAACCTCGTTTACAGTACAAGTTCAACATCGCAGAAAGTGAAAAATGGATAAAGAAGTTGTGGTATTTACTTACAAAGCAATATCACTCAGCAATGAAATCTATGTCATCAGGCCCTTAGCAGCACAATGAGTGGATTCACGTATGATGATTCTAACTGAAATAAGTCACACAGAAAAAGAAACATCATAAGATATCAGTAATACACGGAATGTAAACTTGGCTACACAGGAACTGAATTACAGAACAGAACAGGGTCTCAAATTTAGAAAACCAACTTATGCTTGCTTAAGGGGAAAGGTGAGTTGGGGTGCTGCATAAAACCAGAGATTGAAATGAGCACAGATAAAGTTCCTTAAGCCAAATATGGAATAGACAAGAGCTACTCCTTGCTCAACGAAATGGACTCAACACCGCATATTAAATGCCTAAGAATGTACCTGACTAGTAAGTATCTTAAAACCTATGGATTGCTATGTCTCCGAAAGAGAATCAAGCATGTGTACAGGGGCATAAACGCAGCAGTGATAGGATTGGAGAGGTTCGGTGAGCAAATGAAGACCCTTTGAAGTCATATTGCATGGTACCCATTCCACGGGTTTCAACTACCCAGGTTTAAGGTATTCTTCCTTCAGCTAAAACATGCATGTGGAACCTAGAGTATGATCAACCATGTGATCGGGAGACGTGTTCAAATATGTCTCAGTTTTCGTACCCTGGTACTCGGGTGCAACATTCCAGACGCTTTACTAACACCCTCCCGACTTGGAGAGTCAGTCTCTTTAACCTCCTGTTTGGCCCAGTTTGCAATTTCTGCGGAAGATGAACAGGAATAGCGAGAACCAATGAGAGACTAGCTGGAGGTGTCTGGACGGGCAAATTTAACTCTCATTTCCCACCAGGAAGAGGAATTAACCAAAGGCTCAGCGTGCCGTGCCGGAACCAGATTAGGGCCTGAAGCCATCCTGCGGTGTTGCGGCCAGCTCAAAAGAAAGCGAGTTGAAGAAAGGAGCTCAGGGGCACTGTAATTCACAAACCTGCAGAGTTATAAATGACAGCTATCGTCCAAAAATATACTGAAGTAAGGCTGCCAAGAGGACTTGAAAGCGGGGCAGAATTGCAGGAAACCGATTTCAGGAGGTAGACTGGAATTGCATTGAAAGCATAGGAAAAGAGGCAGAACGTCCACAATGATGCACTTGGCCAAAAAGGGCGTATGCGTTTTTTCCTGAATATATTCAGGAAAAAACGCATATGCCCTTTTTGGCCAACCAAGCAAGCTTGCAAAGGAAATCTGCACTACAATGAAGTCTCACTTCCCCCCGGTCAAAAGGGCCATCTGAAAAAAGTGTAAAATCCAGAAAGGCAGGACAGGCCATGGAGAACTGGGAGCCTTGTTATGCTGATGGGCGGGATGTAAATTGCCAACAGACACTCGGGAGAAGTGTATGGTGTTTCCTGAAACATCTAAAAAACAAAGCAACAGAGCCTAGGGCACTTCCACTTATGGTCCTATAGCTTAGGGAAATTAAAATCAAAAAGACACAGCCACCCCAAAGTTTGGGACGCCTCTGTTTACAAGAACCTCGTTTACAGTACAAGTTCAACACCGCAGAAAGTGAAAAATGGATAAAGAAGTTGTGGTATTTACTTACAAAGCAATATCACTCAGCAATGAAATCTATGTCATCAGGCCCTTAGCAGCACAATGAGTGGATTCAGGTATGATGATTCTAACTGAAATAAGTCACACAGAAAAAGAAACATCATAAGATATCAGTAATACACGGAATGTAAACTTGGCTACACAGGAACTGAATTACAGAACAGAACAGGGTCTCAAATTTAGAAAACCAACTTATGCTTGCTTAAGGGGAAAGGTGAGTTGGGGTGCTGCATAAAACCAGAGATTGAAATGAGCACAGATAAAGTTCCTTAAGACAAATATGGAATAGACAAGAGCTACTCCTTGCTCAACGAAATGGACTCAACACCGCATATTAAATGCCTAAGAATGTACCTGACTAGTAAGTATCTTAAAACCTATGGATTGCTATGTCTCCGAAAGAGAATCAAGCATGTGTACAGGGGCATAAACGCAGCAGTGATAGGATTGGAGAGGTTCGGTGAGCAAATGAAGACCCTTTGAAGTCATATTGCATGGTACCCATTCCACGGGTTTCAACTACCCAGGTTTAAGGTATTCTTCCTTCAGCTAAAACATGCATGTGGAACCTAGAGTATGATCAACCATGTGATCGGGAGATGTGTTCAAATATGTCTCAGTTTTCGTACCCTGGTACTCGGGTGCAACATTCCAGACGCTTTACTAACACCCTCCCGACTTGGAGAGTCAGTCCCTTTAACCTCCTGTTTGGTCCAGTTTGCAATTTCTGCGGAAGATGAACAGGAATAGCGAGAACCAATGAGAGACTAGCTGGAGGTGTCTGGACGGGCAAATTTAACTCTCATTTCCCACCAGGAAGAGGAATTAACCAAAGGCTCAGCGTGCCGTGCCAGAACCAGATTAGGGCCTGAAGCCATCATGCGGTGTTGCGGCCAGCTCAAAAGAAAGCGAGTTGAAGAAAGGAGCTCAGGGGCACTGTAATTCACAAACCTGCAGAGTTATAAATGACAGCTATCGTCCAAAAATATACTGAAGTAAGGCTGCCAAGAGGACTTGAAAGCGGGGCAGAATTGCAGGAAACCGATTTCAGGAGGTAGACTGGAATTGCATTGAAAGCATAGGAAAAGAGGCAGAACGTCCACCATGATGCACTTGGCCAAAAAGGGCGTATGCGTTTTTTCCTGAATATATTCAGGAAAAAACGCATACGCCCTTTTTGGCCAACCAAGCAAGCTTGCAAAGGAAATCTGCACTACAATGAAGTCTCACTTCCCCCCGGTCAAAAGGGCCATCTGAAAAAAGTGTAAAATCCAGAAAGGCAGGACAGGCCATGGAGAACTGGGAGCCTTGTTATGCTGATGGGCGGGATGTAAATTGCCAACAGACACTCGGGAGAAGTGTATGGTGTTTCCTGAAACATCTAAAAAACAAAGCAACAGAGCCTAGGGCACTTCCACTTATGGTCCTATAGCTTAGGGAAATTAAAATCAAAAAGACACAGCCACCCCAAAGTTTGGAACGCCTCTGTTGACAAGAACCTCGTTTACAGTACAAGTTCAACATCGCAGAAAGTGAAAAATGGATAAAGAAGTTGTGGTATTTACTTACAAAGCAATATCACTCAGCAATGAAATCTATGTCATCAGGCCCTTAGCAGCACAATGAGTGGATTCAGGTATGATGATTCTAACTGAAATAAGTCACACAGAAAAAGAAACATCATAAGATATCAGTAATACACGGAATGTAAACTTGGCTACACAGGAACTGAATTACAGAACAGAACAGGGTCTCAAATTTAGAAAACCAACTTATGCTTGCTTAAGGGGAAAGGTGAGTTGGGGTGCTGCATAAAACCAGAGATTGAAATGAGCACAGATAAAGTTCCTTAAGCCAAATATGGAATAGACAAGAGCTACTCCTTGCTCAACGAAATGGACTCAACACCGCATATTAAATGCCTAAGAATGTACCTGACTAGTAAGTATCTTAAAACCTATGGATTGCTATGTCTCCGAAAGAGAATCAAGCATGTGTACAGGGGCATAAACGCAGCAGTGATAGGATTGGAGAGGTTCGGTGAGCAAATGAAGACCCTTTGAAGTCATATTGCATGGTACCCATTCCACGGGTTTCAACTACCCAGGTTTAAGGTATTCTTCCTTCAGCTAAAACATGCATGTGGAACCTAGAGTATGATCAACCATGTGATCGGGAGACGTGTTCAAATATGTCTCAGTTTTCGTACCCTGGTACTCGGGTGCAACATTCCAGACGCTTT
This sequence comes from Pseudorca crassidens, assembly GCF_039906515.1. Taxonomy (NCBI): domain Eukaryota; kingdom Metazoa; phylum Chordata; class Mammalia; order Artiodactyla; family Delphinidae; genus Pseudorca; species Pseudorca crassidens. The sequence continues at coordinate 755,284 of NW_027136309.1, forward strand.
ACTAACACCCTCCCGACTTGGAGAGTCAGTCTCTTTAACCTCCTGTTTGGCCCAGGTGCAATTTCTGCGGAAGATGAACAGGAATAGCGAGAACCAATGAGAGACTAGCTGGAGGTGTCTGGACGGGCAAATTTAACTCTCATTTCCCACCAGGAAGAGGAATTAACCAAAGGCTCAGCGTGCCGTGCCGGAACCAGATTAGGGCCTGAAGCCATCCTGCGGTGTTGCGGCCAGCTCAAAAGAAAGCGAGTTGAAGAAAGGAGCTCAGGGGCACTGTAATTCACAAACCTGCAGAGTTATAAATGACAGCTATCGTCCAAAAATATACTGAAGTAAGGCTGCCAAGAGGACTTGAAAGCGGGGCAGAATTGCAGGAAACCGATTTCAGGAGGTAGACTGGAATTGCATTGAAAGCATAGGAAAAGAGGCAGAACGTCCACAATGATGCACTTGGCCAAAAAGGGCGTATGCGTTTTTTCCTGAATATATTCAGGAAAAAACGCATATGCCCTTTTTGGCCAACCAAGCAAGCTTGCAAAGGAAATCTGCACTACAATGAAGTCTCACTTCCCCCCGGTCAAAAGGGCCATCTGAAAAAAGTGTAAAATCCAGAAAGGCAGGACAGGCCATGGAGAACTGGGAGCCTTGTTATGCTGATGGGCGGGATGTAAATTGCCAACAGACACTCGGGAGAAGTGTATGGTGTTTCCTGAAACATCTAAAAAACAAAGCAACAGAGCCTAGGGCACTTCCACTTATGGTCCTATAGCTTAGGGAAATTAAAATCAAAAAGACACAGCCACCCCAAAGTTTGGGACGCCTCTGTTTACAAGAACCTCGTTTACAGTACAAGTTCAACACCGCAGAAAGTGAAAAATGGATAAAGAAGTTGTGGTATTTACTTACAAAGCAATATCACTCAGCAATGAAATCTATGTCATCAGGCCCTTAGCAGCACAATGAGTGGATTCAGGTATGATGATTCTAACTGAAATAAGTCACACAGAAAAAGAAACATCATAAGATATCAGTAATACACGGAATGTAAACTTGGCTACACAGGAACTGAATTACAGAACAGAACAGGGTCTCAAATTTAGAAAACCAACTTATGCTTGCTTAAGGGTAAAGGTGACTTGGGGTGCTGCATAAAACCAGAGATTGAAATGAGCACAGATAAACTTCCTTAAGCCAAATATGGAATAGACAAGAGCTACTCCTTGCTCAACGATATGGACTCAACACTGCATATTAAACGCCTAAGAATGTAACTGACTAGTAAGTATCTTAAAACCTATGGATTGCTATGTCTCCGAAAGAGAATCAAGCATGTGTACAGGGGCATAAATGCAGCAGTGAAAGGATTGGAGAGGTTCGGTGAGCAAATGAAGACCCTTTGAAGTCATATTGCATGGTACCCATTCCATGGGTTTCAACTACCCAGGTTTAAGGTATTCTTCCTTCAGCTAAAACATGCATGTGGAACCTAGAGTATGATCAACCATGTGATCGGGAGACGTGTTCAAATATGTCTCAGTTTTCATACCCTGGTACTCGGGTGCAACATTCCAGATGCTTTACTAACACTCTCCCGACTTTGAGAGTCAGTCCCTTTAACCTCCTGTTTGGCCCAGTTTGCAATTTCTGCGGAAGATGAACAGGAATAGCGAGAACCAATGAGAGACTAGCTGGAGGTGTCTGGACGGGCAAATTTAACTCTCATTTCCCACCAGGGAGAGGAATTAACCAAAGGCTCAGTGTGCCGTGCCGGAACAAGTTTAGGGCCTGAAGCCATCTTGCGGTGTTGCGGCCAGGTCACAAGAAAGCGAGTTGAAGAAAGGAGCTCAGGGGCAGTGTAATTCACAAACCTGCAGAGTTATAAATGACAGCTATCGTCCAAAAATATACTGAAGTAAGGCTGCCAAGAGGACTTGAAAGCGGGGCAGAATTGCAGGAAACCGATTTCAGGAGGTAGACTGGAATTGCATTGAAAGCATAGGAAACGAGGCAGAATGTCCACAATGATGCACTTGGCCAAAAAGTGCATATGCGTTTTTTCCTGAATATATTCAGGAAAAAACGCATAAGCCCTTTTTGGCCAACCAAGCAAGCTTGCAAAGGAAATCTGCACTACAATGAAGTCTCACTTCCCCCCGGTCAAAAGGGCCATCTGAAAAAAGTGTAAAATCCAGAAAGGCAGGACAGGCCATGGAGAACTGGGAGCCTTGTTATGCTGATGGGCGGGATGTAAATTGCCAACAGACACTCGGGAGAAGTGTATGGTGTTTCCTGAAACATCTAAAAAACAAAGCAACAGAGCCTAGGGCACTTCCACTTATGGTCCTATAGCTTAGGGAAATTAAAATCAAAAAGACACAGCCACCCCAAAGTTTGGGACGCCTCTGTTTACAAGAACCTCGTTTACCGTACAAGTTCAATATCACAGAAAGTGAAAAATGGATAAAGAACTTGTGGTACTTACGTACAATGCAGTATCACTCAGCAATGAAATCTATGTCATCAGGCCCGTAGCAGCATAATGAGTGGATTCAGGTACGATGATTCTAACTGAAATAAGTCACACAGAAAAAGAAACATCATAAGATATCACTAATACATGGAATGTAAACTTGGCTACACAGGAACTGAATTCCAAAACAGAACAGGGTCTCAAATTTAGAAAACCTACTTATGCTTGCTTAAGGGGAAAGGTGAGTTGGGGTGCTGCATAAAACCAGAGATTGAAATGAGCACAGATAAAGTTCCTTAAGCCAAATATGGAATAGACAAGAGCTACTCCTTGCTCAACGAAATGGACTCAACACCGCATATTAAACGCCTAAGAATGTACCTGACTACTAAGTATCTTAAAACCTATGGATTGCTATGTCTCCAAAAGAGAATCAAGCGTGTGTACAGGGGCATAAACGCAGCAGTGATAGGATTGGAGAGGTTCGGTGAGCAAATGAAGACCCTTTGAAGTCATATTGCATGGTACCCATTACACGGGTCTCAACTCTCCAGGTTTAAGGGATTCTTCCTTCAGCTAAAACATGCATGTGGAACCCAGAGTATGATCAACCGTGTGAACGGGAGACGTGTTCATATATGTCTCAGTTTTCCTCCCCTGGTACTCGGGTGCAACATTCCAGACGCTTTACTAACACTCTCCCCACTTGGAGAGTCAGCGCCTTTAACCTCCTGTTTGGCCCAGTTTGCAATTTCTGCGGAAGATGAACAGGAATAGCGAGAACCAATGAGAGACTAGCTGGAGGTGTCTGGACGGGCAAATTTAACTCTCATTTCCCACCAGGAAGAGGAAATAACCAAAGGCTCAGCGTGCCGTGCCGGAACCAGATTAGGGCCTGAAGCCATCCTGCGGTGTTGCGGCCAGGTCACAAAAAAGCGAGTTGAAGAAAGGAGTTCAGGGGCACTGTAATTCACAAACCTGCAGAGTTATAAATGACAGCTATCGTCCAAAAATATACTGAAGTAAGGCTGCCAAGAGGACTTGAAAGCGGGGCAGAATTGCAGGAAACCGATTTCAGGAGGTAGACTGGAATTGCATTGAAAGCATAGGAAAAGAGGCAGAACGTCCACAATGATGCACTTGGCCGAAAAGGGCGTATGCGTTTTTTCCTGAATATATTCAGGAAAAAACGCATTCGCCCTTTTTGGCCAACCAAGCAAGCTTGCAAAGGAAATCTGCACTACAATGAAGTCTCACTTCCCCCCGGTCAAAAGGGCCATCTGAAAAAAGTGTAAAATCCAGAAAGGCAGGACAGGCCATGGAGAACTGGGAGCCTTGTTATGCTGATGGGCGGGATGTAAATTGCCAACAGCCACTCCGGAGAAGTGTATGGTGTTTCCTGAAACATCTAAAAAACAAAGCAACAGAGCCTAGGGCACTTCCACTTATGGTCCTATAGCTTAGGGAAATTAAAATCAAAAAGACACAGCCACCCCAAAGTTTGGGACGCCTCTGTTTACAAGAACCTCATTTACCGTACAAGTTCAATATCACAGAAAGTGAAAAATGGATAAAGAACTTGTGGTACTTATGTACAATGCAGTATCACTCAGCAATGAAATCTATGTCATCAGGCCCGTAGCAGCATAATGAGTGGATTCAGGTATGATGATTCTAACTGAAATAAGTCACACAGAAAAAGAAACATCATAAGATATCAGTAATACACGGAATGTAAACTTGGCTACACAGGAACTGAATTACAGAACAGAACAGGGTCTCAAATTTAGAAAACCAACTTATGCTTGCTTAAGGGTAAAGGTGAGTTGGGGTGCTGCATAAAACCAGAGATTGAAATGAGCACAGATAAAGTTCCTTAAGCCAAATATGGAATAGACAAGAGCTACTCCTTGCTCAACGAAATGGAGTCAACACCGCATATTAAATGCCTAAGAATGTACCTGACTAGTAAGTATCTTAAAACCTATGGATTGCTATGTCTCCAAAAGGGAATCAAGCGTGTGTACAGGGGCATAAATGCAGCAATGATAGGATTGGAGAGGTTCGGTGAGCAAATGAAGACCCTTTGAAGTCATATTGCATGGTACCCATTACACGGGTCTCAACTCTCCAGGTTTAAGGTATTCTTCCTTCAGCTAAAACATGCATGTGGAACCCAGAGTATGATCAACCGTGTGAACGGGAGACGTGTTCAAATATGTCTCAGTTTTCCTCCCCTGGTACTCGGGTGCAACATTCCAGACGCTTTACTAACACCCTCCCGACTTGGAGAGTCAGTCCCTTCAACCTCCTGTTTGGCCCAGTTTGCAATTTCTGCGGAAGATGAACAGGAATAGCGAGAACCAATGAGAGACTAGCTGGAGGTGTATGGACAGGCAAATTTAACTCTCATTTCCCACCAGGAAGAGCAATTAACCAAAGGCTCAGCGTGCCGTGCCGGAACCAGATTAGGGCCTGAAGCCATCCTGCGGTGTTGCGGCCAGCTCAAAAGAAAGCGAGTTGAAGAAAGGAGCTCAGGGGCACTGTAATTCACAAACCTGCAGAGTTATAAATGACAGCTATCGTCCAAAAATATACTGAAGTAAGGCTGCCAAGAGGACTTGAAAGTGGGGCAGAATTGCAGGAAACCGATTTCAGGAGGTAGACTGGAATTGCATTGAAAGCATAGGAAAAGAGGCAGAACGTCCACCATGATGCACTTGGCCAAAAAGGGCGTATGCGTTTTTTCCTGAATATATTCAGGAAAAAACGCATACGCCCTTTTTGGCCAACCAAGCAAGCTTGCAAAGGAAATCTGCACTACAATGAAGTCTCACTTCCCCCCGGTCAAAAGGGCCATCTGAAAAAAGTGTAAAATCCAGAAAGGCAGGACAGGCCATGGAGAACTGGGAGCCTTGTTATGCTGATGGGCGGGATGTAAATTGCCAACAGACACTCGGGAGAAGTGTATGGTGTTTCCTGAAACATCTAAAAAACAAAGCAACAGAGCCTAGGGCACTTCCACTTATGGTCCTATAGCTTAGGGAAATTAAAATCAAAAAGACACAGCCACCCCAAAGTTTGGGACGCCTCTGTTTACAAGAACCTCGTTTACAGTACAAGTTCAACATCGCAGAAAGTGAAAAATGGATAAAGAAGTTGTGGTATTTACTTACAAAGCAATATCACTCTGCAATGATATCTATGTCATCAGTCCCTGAGCAGCACAATGAGTGGATTCAGGTATGATGATTCTAACTGAAATAAGTCACACAGAAAAAGAAACATCATAAGATATCAGTAATACACGGAATGTAAACTTGGCTACACAGGAACTGAATTACAGAACAGAACAGGGTCTCAAATTTAGAAAACCAACTTATGCTTGCTTAAGGGGAAAGGTGAGTTGGGGTGCTGCATAAAACCAGAGATTGAAATGAGCACAGATAAAGTTCCTTAAGCCAAATATGGAATAGACAAGAGCTACTCCTTGCTCAACGAAATGGACTCAACAGCGCATATTAAACGCCTAAGAATGTACCTGACTAGTCAGTATCTTAAAACCTATGGATTGCTATGTCTCCGAAAGAGAATCAAGCATGTGTACAGGGGCATAAACGCAGCAGTGATTGGATTGGAGAGGTTCGGTGAGCAAATGAAGACCCTTTGAAGTCATATTGCATGGTACCCATTCCACGGGTTTCAACTACCAAGGTTTAAGGTATTCTTCCTTCAGGTAAAACATGCATGTGGAACCTAGAGTATGATCAACCATGTGATCGGGAGACATGTTCAAATATGTCTCAGTTTTCGTACCCTGGTACTCGGGTGCAATATTCCAGACGCTTTACTAACACCCTCCCGAGTTGGAGAGTCAGTCCCTTTAACCTCCTGTTTGGCCCAGTTTGCAATTTCTGCGGAAGATGAACAGGAATAGCGAGAACCAATGAGAGACTAGCTGGAGGTGTCTGGACGGGCAAATTTAACTCTCATTTCCCACCAGGAAGAGGAATTAACCAAAGGCTCAGCGTGCCGTGCCAGAACCAGATTAGGGCCTGAAGCCATCCTGCGGTGTTGCGGCCAGCTCAAAAGAAAGCGAGTTGAAGAAAGGAGCTCAGGGGCACTGTAATTCACAAACCTGCAGAGTTATAAATGACAGCTATCGTCCAAAAATATACTGAAGTAAGGCTGCCAAGAGGACTTGAAAGCGGGGCAGAATTGCAGGAAACCGATTTCAGGAGGTAGACTGGAATTGCATTGAAAGCATAGGAAAAGAGGCAGAACGTCCACAATGATGCACTTGGCCAAAAAGGGCGTATGCGTTTTTTCCTGAATATATTCAGGAAAAAACGCATACGCCCTTTTTGGCCAACCAAGCAAGCTTGCAAAGGAAATCTGCAATACAATGAAGTCTCACTTCCCCCCGGTCAAAAGGGCCATCTGAAAAAAGTGTAAAATCCAGAAAGGCAGGACAGGCCATGGAGAACTGGGAGCCTTGTTATGCTGATGGGCGGGATGTAAATTGCCAACAGACACTCGGGAGAAGTGTATGGTGTTTCCTGAAACATCTAAAAAACAAAGCAACAGAGCCTAGGGCACTTCCACTTATGGTCCTATAGCTTAGGGAAATTAAAATCAAAAAGACACAGCCACCCCAAAGTTTGGGACGCCTCTGTTGACAAGAACCTCGTTTACAGTACAAGTTCAACATCGCAGAAAGTGAAAAATGGATAAAGAAGTTGTGGTATTTACTTACAAAGCAATATCACTCAGCAATGAAATCTATGTCATCAGGCCCTTAGCAGCACAATGAGTGGATTCAGGTATGATGATTCTAACTGAAATAAGTCACACAGAAAAAGAAACATCATAAGATATCAGTAATACACGGAATGTAAACTTGGCTACACAGGAACTGAATTACAGAACAGAACAGGGTCTCAAATTTAGAAAACCAACTTATGCTTGCTTAAGGGTAAAGGTGAGTTGGGGTGCTGCATAAAACCAGAGATTGAAATGAGCACAGATAAAGTTCCTTAAGCCAAATATGGAATAGACAAGAGCTACTCCTTGCTCAACGAAATGGACTCAACACCGCATATTAAATGCCTAAGAATGTACCTGACTAGTCAGTATCTAAAAACCTATGGATTGCTATGTCTCCGAAAGAGAATCAAGCATGTGTACAGGGGCATAAACGCAGCAGTGATAGGATTGGAGAGGTTCGGTGAGCAAATGAAGACCCTTTGAAGTCATATTGCATGGTACCCATTCCACGGGTTTCAACTACCCAGTTTTAAGGTATTCTTCCTTCAGCTAAAACATGCATGTGGAACCTAGAGTATGATCAACCATGTGATCGGGAGACGTGTTCAAATATGTCTCAGTTCTCGTACCCTGGTACTCGGGTGCAACATTCCAGACGCTTTACTAACACCCTCCCGACTTGGAGAGTCAGTCCCTTTAACCTCCTGTTTGGCCCAGTTTGCAATTTCTGCGGAAGATGAACAGGAATAGTGAGAACCAATGAGAGACTAGCTGGAGGTGTCTGGACGGGCAAATTTAACTCTCATTTCCCACCAGGAAGAGGAATTAACCAAAGGCTCAGCGTGCCGTGCCGGAACCAGATTAGGGCCTGAAGCCATCCTGCGGTGTTGCGGCCAGCTCAAAAGAAAGCGAGTTGAAGAAAGGAGCTCAGGGGCACTGTAATTCACAAACCTGCAGAGTTATAAATGACAGCTATCGTCCAAAAATATACTGAAGTAAGGCTGCCAAGAGGACTTGAAAGCGGGGCAGAATTGCAGGAAACCGATTTCAGGAGGTAGACTGGAATTGCATTGAAAGCATAGGAAAAGAGGCAGAACGTCCACAATGATGCACTTGGCCAAAAAGGGCGTATGCGTTTTTTCCTGAATATATTCAGGAAAAAACGCATACGCCCTTTTTGGCCAACCAAGCAAGCTTGCAAAGGAAATCTGCACTACAATGAAGTCTCACTTCCCCCCGGTCAAAAGGGCCATCTGAAAAAAGTGTAAAATCCAGAAAGGCAGGACAGGCCATGGAGAACTGGGAGCCTTGTTATGCTGATGGGCGGGATGTAAATTGCCAACAGACACTCGGGAGAAGTGTATGGTGTTTCCTGAAACATCTAAAAAACAAAGCAACAGAGCCTAGGGCACTTCCACTTATGGTCCTATAGCTTAGGGAAATTAAAATCAAAAAGACACAGCCACCCCAAAGTTTGGGACGCCTCTGTTGACAAGAACCTCGTTTACAGTACAAGTTCAACATCGCAGAAAGTGAAAAATGGATAAAGAAGTTGTGGTATTTACTTACAAAGCAATATCACTCAGCAATGAAATCTATGTCATCAGGCCCTTAGCAGCACAATGAGTGGATTCAGGTGTGATGATTCTAACTGAAATAAGTCACACAGAAAAAGAAACATCATAAGATATCAGTAATACACGGAATGTAAACTTGGCTACACAGGAACTGAATTACAGAACAGAACAGGGTCTCAAATTTAGAAAACCAACTTATGCTTTCTTAAGGGTAAAGGTGAGTTGGGGTGCTGCATAAAACCAGAGATTGAAATGAGCACAGATAAAGTTCCTTAAGCCAAATATGGAATAGACAAGAGCTACTCCTTGCTCAACGAAATGGACTCAACACCGCATATTAAATGCCTAAGAATGTACCTGACTAGTCAGTATCTTAAAACCTATGGATTGCTATGTCTCCGAAAGAGAATCAAGCATGTGTACAGGGGCATAAACGCAGCAGTGATAGGATTGGAGAGGTTCGGTGAGCAAATGAAGACCCTTTGAAGTCATATTGCATCGTACCCATTCCACGGGTTTCAACTACCCAGTTTTAAGGTATTCTTCCTTCAGCTAAAACATGCATGTGGAACCTAGAGTATGATCAACCATGTGATCGGGAGACGTGTTCAAATATGTCTCAGTTCTCGTACCATTGTACTCGGGTGCAACATTCCAGACGCTTTACTAACACCCTCCCGACTTGGAGAGTCAGTCCCTTTAACCTCCTGTTTGGCCCAGTTTGCAATTTCTGCGGAAGATGAACAGGAATAGTGAGAACCAATGAGAGACTAGCTGGAGGTGTCTGGACGGGCAAATTTAACTCTCATTTCCCACCAGGAAGAGGAATTAACCAAAGGCTCAGCGTGCCGTGCCGGAACCAGATTAGGGCCTGAAGCCATCCTGCGGTGTTGCGGCCAGCTCAAAAGAAAGCGAGTTGAAGAAAGGAGCTCAGGGGCACTGTAATTCACAAACCTGCAGAGTTATAAATGACAGCTATCGTCCAAAAATATACTGAAGTAAGGCTGCCAAGAGGACTTGAAAGCGGGGCAGAATTGCAGGAAACCGATTTCAGGAGGTAGACTGGAATTGCATTGAAAGCATAGGAAAAGAGGCAGAACGTCCACAATGATGCACTTGGCCAAAAAGGGCGTATGCGTTTTTTCCTGAATATATTCAGGAAAAAACGCATACGCCCTTTTTGGCCAACCAAGCAAGCTTGCAAAGGAAATCTGCACTACAATGAAGTCTCACTTCCCCCCGGTCAAAAGGGCCATCTGAAAAAAGTGTAAAATCCAGAAAGGCAGGACAGGCCATGGAGAACTGGGAGCCTTGTTATGCTGATGGGCGGGATGTAAATTGCCAACAGACACTCGGGAGAAGTGTATGGTGTTTCCTGAAACATCTAAAAAACAAAGCAACAGAGCCTAGGGCACTTCCACTTATGGTCCTATAGCTTAGGGAAATTAAAATCAAAAAGACACAGCCACCCCAAAGTTTGGGACGCCTCTGTTTACAAGAACCTCGTTTACAGTACAAGTTCAACATCGCAGAAAGTGAAAAATGGATAAAGAAGTTGTGGTATTTACTTACAAAGCAATATCACTCAGCAATGAAATCTATGTCATCAGGCCCTTAGCAGCACAATGAGTGGATTCAGGTATGATGATTCTAACTGAAATAAGTCACACAGAAAAAGAAACATCATAAGATATCAGTAATACACGGAATGTAAACTTGGCTACACAGGAACTGAATTACAGAACAGAACAGGGTCTCAAATTTAGAAAACCAACTTATGCTTGCATAAGGGTAAAGGTGAGTTGGGGTGCTGCATAAAACCAGAGATTGAAATGAGCACAGATAAAGTTCCTTAAGCCAAATATGGAATAGACAAGAGCTACTCCTTGCTCAACGAAATGGACTCAACACTGCATATTAAACGCCTAAGAATGTAACTGACTAGTAAGTATCTTAAAACCTATGGATTGCTATGTCTCCGAAAGAGAATCAAGCATGTGTACAGGGGCATAAATGCAGCAGTGATAGGATTGGAGAGGTTCGGTGAGCAAATGAAGACCCTTTGAAGTCATATTGCATGGTACCCATTCCACGGGTTTCAACTACCCAGGTTTAAGGTATTCTTCCTTCAGCTAAAACATGCATGTGGAACCTAGAGTATGATCAACCATGTGATCGGGAGACGTGTTCAAATATGTCTCAGTTTTCATACCCTGGTACTCGGGTGCAACATTCCAGATGCTTTACTAACACTCTCCCGACTTTGAGAGTCAGTCCCTTTAACCTCCTGTTTGGCCCAGTTTGCAATTTCTGCGGAAGATGAACAGGAATAGCGAGAACCAATGAGAGACTAGCTGGAGGTGTCTGGACGGGCAAATATAACTCTCATTTCCCACCAGGGAGAGGAATTAACCAAAGGCTCAGTGTGCCGTGCCGGAACAAGTTTAGGGCCTGAAGCCATCTTGCGGTGTTGCGGCCAGGTCACAAGAAAGCGAGTTGAAGAAAGGAGCTCAGGGGCACTGTAATTCACAAACCTGCAGAGTTATAAATGACAGCTATCGTCCAAAAATATACTGAAGTAAGGCTGCCAAGAGGACTTGAAAGCGGGGCAGAATTGCAGGAAACCGATTTCAGGAGGTAGACTGGAATTGCATTGAAAGCATAGGAAACGAGGCAGAATGTCCACAATGATGCACTTGGCCAAAAAGTGCATATGCGTTTTTTCCTGAATATATTCAGGAAAAAACGCATAAGCACTTTTTGGCCAACCAAGCAAGCTTGCAAAGGAAATCTGCACTACAATGAAGTCTCACTTCCCCCCGGTCAAAAGGGCCATCTGAAAAAAGTGTAAAATCCAGAAAGGCAGGACAGACCATGGAGAACTGGGAGCCTTGTTATGCTGATGGGCGGGATGTAAATTGCCAACAGACACTCGGGAGAAGTGTATGGTGTTTCCTGAAACATCTAAAAAACAAAGCAACAGAGCCTAGGGCACTTCCACTTATGGTCCTATAGCTTAGGGAAATTAAAATCAAAAAGACACAGCCACCCCAAAGTTTGGGACGCCTCTGTTTACAAGAACCTCGTTTACCGTACAAGTTCAATATCACAGAAAGTGAAAAATGGATAAAGAACTTGTGGTACTTACGTACAATGCAGTATCACTCAGCAATGAAATCTATGTCATCAGGCCCGTAGCAGCATAATGAGTGGATTCAGGTACGATGATTCTAACTGAAATAAGTCACACAGAAAAAGAAACATCATAAGATATCACTAATACATGGAATGTAAACTTGGCTACACAGGAACTGAATTCCAAAACAGAACAGGGTCTCAAATTTAGAAAACCTACTTATGCTTGCTTAAGGGGAAAGGTGAGTTGGGGTGCTGCATAAAACCAGAGATTGAAATGAGCACAGATAAAGTTCCTTAAGCCAAATATGGAATAGACAAGAGCTACTCCTTGCTCAACGAAATGGACTCAACACCGCATATTAAACGCCTAAGAATGTACCTGACTACTAAGTATCTTAAAACCTATGGATTGCTATGTCTCCAAAAGAGAATCAAGCGTGTGTACAGGGGCATAAACGCAGCAGTGATAGGATTGGAGAGGTTCGGTGAGCAAATGAAGACCCTTTGAAGTCATATTGCATGGTACCCATTACACGGGTCTCAACTCTCCAGGTTTAAGGGATTCTTCCTTCAGCTAAAACATGCATGTGGAACCCAGAGTATGATCAACCGTGTGAACGGGAGACGTGTTCATATATGTCTCAGTTTTCCTCCCCTGGTACTCGGGTGCAACATTCCAGACGCTTTACTAACACTCTCCCCACTTGGAGAGTCAGCGCCTTTAACCTCCTGTTTGGCCCAGTTTGCAATTTCTGCGGAAGATGAACAGGAATAGCGAGAACCAATGAGAGACTAGCTGGAGGTGTCTGGACGGGCAAATTTAACTCTCATTTCCCACCAAGAAGAGGAAATAACCAAAGGCTCAGCGTGCCGTGCCGGAACCAGATTAGGGCCTGAAGCCATCCTGCGGTGTTGCGGCCAGGTCACAAGAAAGCGAGTTGAAGAAAGGAGTTCAGGGGCACTGTAATTCACAAACCTGCAGAGTTATAAATCACAGCTATCGTCCAAAAATATACTGAAGTAAGGCTGCCAAGAGGACTTGAAAGCGGGGCAGAATTTCAGGAAACCGATTTCAGGAGGTAGACTGGAATTGCATTGAAAGCATAGGAAAAGAGGCAGAACGTCCACAATGATGCACTTGGCCGAAAAGGGCGTATGCGTTTTTTCCTGAATATATTCAGGAAAAAACGCATTCGCCCTTTTTGGCCAACCAAGCAAGCTTGCAAAGGAAATCTGCACTACAATGAAGTCTCACTTCCCCCCGGTCAAAAGGGCCATCTGAAAAAAGTGTAAAATCCAGAAAGGCAGGACAGGCCATGGAGAACTGGGAGCCTTTTTATGCTGATGGGCGGGATGTAAATTGCCAACAGCCACTCGGGAGAAGTGTATGGTGTTTCCTGAAACATCTAAAAAACAAAGCAACAGAGCCTAGGGCACTTCCACTTATGGTCCTATAGCTTAGGGAAATTAAAATCAAAAAGACACAGCCACCCCAAAGTTTGGGACGCCTCTGTTTACAAGAACCTCATTTACAGTACAAGTTCAACGTCGCAGAAAGTGAAAAATGGATAAAGAACTTGTGGTACTTACGTACAATGCAGTATCACTCAGCAATGAAATCTATGTCATCAGGCCCTTAGCAGCACAATGAGTGGATTCAGGTACGATGATTCTAACTGAAATAAGTCACACAGAAAAAGAAACATCATAAGATATCAGTAATACATGGAATGTAAACTTGGCTACACAGGAACTGAATTACAGAACAGAACAGGGTCTCAAATTTAGAAAACCAACTTATGCTTGCTTAAGGGTAAAGGTGAGTTGGGGTGCTGCATAAAACCAGAGATTGAAATGAGCACAGATAAAGTTCCTTAAGCCAAATATGGAATAGACAAGAGCTACTCCTTGCTCAACGAAATGGAGTCAACACCGCATATTAAATGCCTAAGAATGTACCTGACTAGTAAGTATCTTAAAACCTATGGATTGCTATGTCTCCAAAAGGGAATCAAGCGTGTGTACAGGGGCATAAATGCAGCAATGATAGGATTGGAGAGGTTCGGTGAGCAAATGAAGACCCTTTGAAGTCATATTGCATGGTACCCATTACACGGGTCTCAACTCTCCAGGTTTAAGGTATTCTTCCTTCAGCTAAAACATGCATGTGGAACCCAGAGTATGATCAACCGTGTGAACGGGAGACGTGTTCAAATATGTCTCAGTTTTCCTCCCCTGGTACTCGGGTGCAACATTCCAGACGCTTTACTAACACCCTCCCGACTTGGAGAGTCAGTCCCTTCAACCTCCTGTTTGGCCCAGTTTGCAATTTCTGCGGAAGATGAACAGGAATAGCGAGAACCAATGAGAGACTAGCTGGAGGTGTATGGACAGGCAAATTTAACTCTCATTTCCCACCAGGAAGAGGAATTAACCAAAGGCTCAGCGTGCCGTGCCGGAACCAGATTAGGGCCTGAAGCCATCCTGCGGTGTTGCGGCCAGCTCAAAAGAAAGCGAGTTGAAGAAAGGAGCTCAGGGGCACTGTAATTCACAAACCTGCAGAGTTATAAATGACAGCTATCGTCCAAAAATATACTGAAGTAAGGCTGCCAAGAGGACTTGAAAGTGGGGCAGAATTGCAGGAAACCGATTTCAGGAGGTAGACTGGAATTGCATTGAAAGCATAGGAAAAGAGGCAGAACGTCCACCATGATGCACTTGGCCAAAAAGGGCGTATGCGTTTTTTCCTGAATATATTCAGGAAAAAACGCATACGCCCTTTTTGGCCAACCAAGCAAGCTTGCAAAGGAAATCTGCACTACAATGAAGTCTCACTTCCCCCCGGTCAAAAGGGCCATCTGAAAAAAGTGTAAAATCCAGAAAGGCAGGACAGGCCATGGAGAACTGGGAGCCTTGTTATGCTGATGGGCGGGATGTAAATTGCCAACAGACACTCGGGAGAAGTGTATGGTGTTTCCTGAAACATCTAAAAAACAAAGCAACAGAGCCTAGGGCACTTCCACTTATGGTCCTATAGCTTAGGGAAATTAAAATCAAAAAGACACAGCCACCCCAAAGTTTGGGACGCCTCTGTTTACAAGAACCTCGTTTACAGTACAAGTTCAACATCGCAGAAAGTGAAAAATGGATAAAGAAGTTGTGGTATTTACTTACAAAGCAATATCACTCTGCAATGATATCTATGTCATCAGTCCCTGAGCAGCACAATGAGTGGATTCAGGTATGATGATTCTAACTGAAATAAGTCACACAGAAAAAGAAACATCATAAGATATCAGTAATACACGGAATGTAAACTTGGCTACACAGGAACTGAATTACAGAACAGAACAGGGTCTCAAATTTAGAAAACCAACTTATGCTTGCTTAAGGGGAAAGGTGAGTTGGGGTGCTGCATAAAACCAGAGATTGAAATGAGCACAGATAAAGTTCCTTAAGCCAAATATGGAATAGACAAGAGCTACTCCTTGCTCAACGAAATGGACTCAACAGCGCATATTAAACGCCTAAGAATGTACCTGACTAGTCAGTATCTTAAAACCTATGGATTGCTATGTCTCCGAAAGAGAATCAAGCATGTGTACAGGGGCATAAACGCAGCAGTGATTGGATTGGAGAGGTTCGGTGAGCAAATGAAGACCCTTTGAAGTCATATTGCATGGTACCCATTCCACGGGTTTCAACTACCAAGGTTTAAGGTATTCTTCCTTCAGGTAAAACATGCATGTGGAACCTAGAGTATGATCAACCATGTGATCGGGAGACATGTTCAAATATGTCTCAGTTTTCGTACCCTGGTACTCGGGTGCAATATTCCAGACGCTTTACTAACACCCTCCCGAGTTGGAGAGTCAGTCCCTTTAACCTCCTGTTTGGCCCAGTTTGCAATTTCTGCGGAAGATGAACAGGAATAGCGAGAACCAATGAGAGACTAGCTGGAGGTGTCTGGACGGGCAAATTTAACTCTCATTTCCCACCAGGAAGAGGAATTAACCAAAGGCTCAGCGTGCCGTGCCAGAACCAGATTAGGGCCTGAAGCCATCCTGCGGTGTTGCGGCCAGCTCAAAAGAAAGCGAGTTGAAGAAAGGAGCTCAGGGGCACTGTAATTCACAAACCTGCAGAGTTATAAATGACAGCTATCGTCCAAAAATATACTGAAGTAAGGCTGCCAAGAGGACTTGAAAGCGGGGCAGAATTGCAGGAAACCGATTTCAGGAGGTAGACTGGAATTGCATTGAAAGCATAGGAAAAGAGGCAGAACGTCCACAATGATGCACTTGGCCAAAAAGGGCGTATGCGTTTTTTCCTGAATATATTCAGGAAAAAACGCATACGCCCTTTTTGGCCAACCAAGCAAGCTTGCAAAGGAAATCTGCAATACAATGAAGTCTCACTTCCCCCCGGTCAAAAGGGCCATCTGAAAAAAGTGTAAAATCCAGAAAGGCAGGACAGGCCATGGAGAACTGGGAGCCTTGTTATGCTGATGGGCGGGATGTAAATTGCCAACAGACACTCGGGAGAAGTGTATGGTGTTTCCTGAAACATCTAAAAAACAAAGCAACAGAGCCTAGGGCACTTCCACTTATGGTCCTATAGCTTAGGGAAATTAAAATCAAAAAGACACAGCCACCCCAAAGTTTGGGACGCCTCTGTTGACAAGAACCTCGTTTACAGTACAAGTTCAACATCGCAGAAAGTGAAAAATGGATAAAGAAGTTGTGGTATTTACTTACAAAGCAATATCACTCAGCAATGAAATCTATGTCATCAGGCCCTTAGCAGCACAATGAGTGGATTCAGGTATGATGATTCTAACTGAAATAAGTCACACAGAAAAAGAAACATCATAAGATATCAGTAATACACGGAATGTAAACTTGGCTACACAGGAACTGAATTACAGAACAGAACAGGGTCTCAAATTTAGAAAACCAACTTATGCTTGCTTAAGGGTAAAGGTGAGTTGGGGTGCTGCATAAAACCAGAGATTGAAATGAGCACAGATAAAGTTCCTTAAGCCAAATATGGAATAGACAAGAGCTACTCCTTGCTCAACGAAATGGACTCAACACCGCATATTAAATGCCTAAGAATGTACCTGACTAGTCAGTATCTAAAAACCTATGGATTGCTATGTCTCCGAAAGAGAATCAAGCATGTGTACAGGGGCATAAACGCAGCAGTGATAGGATTGGAGAGGTTCGGTGAGCAAATGAAGACCCTTTGAAGTCATATTGCATGGTACCCATTCCACGGGTTTCAACTACCCAGTTTTAAGGTATTCTTCCTTCAGCTAAAACATGCATGTGGAACCTAGAGTATGATCAACCATGTGATCGGGAGACGTGTTCAAATATGTCTCAGTTCTCGTACCCTGGTACTCGGGTGCAACATTCCAGACGCTTTACTAACACCCTCCCGACTTGGAGAGTCAGTCCCTTTAACCTCCTGTTTGGCCCAGTTTGCAATTTCTGCGGAAGATGAACAGGAATAGTGAGAACCAATGAGAGACTAGCTGGAGGTGTCTGGACGGGCAAATTTAACTCTCATTTCCCACCAGGAAGAGGAATTAACCAAAGGCTCAGCGTGCCGTGCCGGAACCAGATTAGGGCCTGAAGCCATCCTGCGGTGTTGCGGCCAGCTCAAAAGAAAGCGAGTTGAAGAAAGGAGCTCAGGGGCACTGTAATTCACAAACCTGCAGAGTTATAAATGACAGCTATCGTCCAAAAATATACTGAAGTAAGGCTGCCAAGAGGACTTGAAAGCGGGGCAGAATTGCAGGAAACCGATTTCAGGAGGTAGACTGGAATTGCATTGAAAGCATAGGAAAAGAGGCAGAACGTCCACAATGATGCACTTGGCCAAAAAGGGCGTATGCGTTTTTTCCTGAATATATTCAGGAAAAAACGCATACGCCCTTTTTGGCCAACCAAGCAAGCTTGCAAAGGAAATCTGCACTACAATGAAGTCTCACTTCCCCCCGGTCAAAAGGGCCATCTGAAAAAAGTGTAAAATCCAGAAAGGCAGGACAGGCCATGGAGAACTGGGAGCCTTGTTATGCTGATGGGCGGGATGTAAATTGCCAACAGACACTCGGGAGAAGTGTATGGTGTTTCCTGAAACATCTAAAAAACAAAGCAACAGAGCCTAGGGCACTTCCACTTATGGTCCTATAGCTTAGGGAAATTAAAATCAAAAAGACACAGCCACCCCAAAGTTTGGGACGCCTCTGTTTACAAGAACCTCATTTACAGTACAAGTTCAACATCGCAGAAAGTGAAAAATGGATAAAGAAGTTGTGGTATTTACTTACAAAGCAATATCACTCAGCAATGAAATCTATGTCATCAGGCCCTTAGCAGCACAATGAGTGGATTCAGGTGTGATGATTCTAACTGAAATAAGTCACACAGAAAAAGAAACATCATAAGATATCAGTAATACACGGAATGTAAACTTGGCTACACAGGAACTGAATTACAGAACAGAACAGGGTCTCAAATTTAGAAAACCAACTTATGCTTTCTTAAGGGTAAAGGTGAGTTGGGGTGCTGCATAAAACCAGAGATTGAAATGAGCACAGATAAAGTTCCTTAAGCCAAATATGGAATAGACAAGAGCTACTCCTTGCTCAACGAAATGGACTCAACACCGCATATTAAATGCCTAAGAATGTACCTGACTAGTCAGTATCTTAAAACCTATGGATTGCTATGTCTCCGAAAGAGAATCAAGCATGTGTACAGGGGCATAAACGCAGCAGTGATAGGATTGGAGAGGTTCGGTGAGCAAATGAAGACCCTTTGAAGTCATATTGCATCGTACCCATTCCACGGGTTTCAACTACCCAGTTTTAAGGTATTCTTCCTTCAGCTAAAACATGCATGTGGAACCTAGAGTATGATCAACCATGTGATCGGGAGACGTGTTCAAATATGTCTCAGTTCTCGTACCATTGTACTCGGGTGCAACATTCCAGACGCTTTACTAACACCCTCCCGACTTGGAGAGTCAGTCCCTTTAACCTCCTGTTTGGCCCAGTTTGCAATTTCTGCGGAAGATGAACAGGAATAGTGAGAACCAATGAGAGACTAGCTGGAGGTGTCTGGACGGGCAAATTTAACTCTCATTTCCCACCAGGAAGAGGAATTAACCAAAGGCTCAGCGTGCCGTGCCGGAACCAGATTAGGGCCTGAAGCCATCCTGCGGTGTTGCGGCCAGCTCAAAAGAAAGCGAGTTGAAGAAAGGAGCTCAGGGGCACTGTAATTCACAAACCTGCAGAGTTATAAATGACAGCTATCGTCCAAAAATATACTGAAGTAAGGCTGCCAAGAGGACTTGAAAGCGGGGCAGAATTGCAGGAAACCGATTTCAGGAGGTAGACTGGAATTGCATTGAAAGCATAGGAAAAGAGGCAGAACGTCCACCATGATGCACTTGGCCAAAAAGGGCGTATGCGTTTTTTCCTGAATATATTCAGGAAAAAACGCATACGCCCTTTTTGGCCAACCAAGCAAGCTTGCAAAGGAAATCTGCACTACAATGAAGTCTCACTTCCCCCCGGTCAAAAGGGCCATCTGAAAAAAGTGTAAAATCCAGAAAGGCAGGACAGGCCATGGAGAACTGGGAGCCTTGTTATGCTGATGGGCGGGATGTAAATTGCCAACAGACACTCGGGAGAAGTGTATGGTGTTTCCTGAAACATCTAAAAAACAAAGCAACAGAGCCTAGGGCACTTCCACTTATGGTCCTATAGCTTAGGGAAATTAAAATCAAAAAGACACAGCCACCCCAAAGTTTGGGACGCCTCTGTTTACAAGAACCTCGTTTACAGTACAAGTTCAACATCGCAGAAAGTGAAAAATGGATAAAGAAGTTGTGGTATTTACTTACAAAGCAATATCACTCAGCAATGAAATCTATGTCATCAGGCCCTTAGCAGCACAATGAGTGGATTCAGGTATGATGATTCTAACTGAAATAAGTCACACAGAAAAAGAAACATCATAAGATATCAGTAATACACGGAATGTAAACTTGGCTACACAGGAACTGAATTACAGAACAGAACAGGGTCTCAAATTTAGAAAACCAACTTATGCTTGCATAAGGGTAAAGGTGAGTTGGGGTGCTGCATAAAACCAGAGATTGAAATGAGCACAGATAAAGTTCCTTAAGCCAAATATGGAATAGACAAGAGCTACTCCTTGCTCAACGAAATGGACTCAACACTGCATATTAAACGCCTAAGAATGTAACTGACTAGTAAGTATCTTAAAACCTATGGATTGCTATGTCTCCGAAAGAGAATCAAGCATGTGTACAGGGGCATAAATGCAGCAGTGATAGGATTGGAGAGGTTCGGTGAGCAAATGAAGACCCTTTGAAGTCATATTGCATGGTACCCATTCCACGGGTTTCAACTACCCAGGTTTAAGGTATTCTTCCTTCAGCTAAAACATGCATGTGGAACCTAGAGTATGATCAACCATGTGATCGGGAGACGTGTTCAAATATGTCTCAGTTTTCATACCCTGGTACTCGGGTGCAACATTCCAGACGCTTTACTAACACCCTCCCGACTTGGAGAGTCAGTCCCTTCAACCTCCTGTTTGGCCCAGTTTGCAATTTCTGCGGAAGATGAACAGGAATAGCGAGAACCAATGAGAGACTAGCTGGAGGTGTATGGACAGGCAAATTTAACTCTCATTTCCCACCAGGAAGAGGAATTAACCAAAGGCTCAGCGTGCCGTGCCGGAACCAGATTAGGGCCTGAAGCCATCCTGCGGTGTTGCGGCCAGCTCAAAAGAAAGCGAGTTGAAGAAAGGAGCTCAGGGGCACTGTAATTCACAAACCTACAGAGTTATAAATGACAGCTATCGTCCAAAAATATACTGAAGTAAGGCTGCCAAGAGGACTTGAAAGCGGGGCAGAATTGCAGGAAACCGATTTCAGGAGGTAGACTGGAATTGCATTGAAAGCATAGGAAAAGAGGCAGAACGTCCACAATGATGCACTTGGCCAAAAAGGGCGTATGCGTTTTTTCCTGAATATATTCAGGAAAAAACGCATACGCCCTTTTTGGCCAACCAAGCAAGCTTGCAAAGGAAATCTGCACTACAATGAAGTCTCACTTCCCCCCGGTCAAAAGGGCCATCTGAAAAAAGTGTAAAATCCAGAAAGGCAGGACAGACCATGGAGAACTGGGAGCCTTGTTATGCTGATGGGCGGGATGTAAATTGCCAACAGACACTCGGGAGAAGTGTATGGTGTTTCCTGAAACATCTAAAAAACAAAGCAACAGAGCCTAGGGCACTTCCACTTATGGTCCTATAGCTTAGGGAAATTAAAATCAAAAAGACACAGCCACCCCAAAGTTTGGGACGCCTCTGTTTACAAGAACCTCGTTTACAGTACAAGTTCAACATCGCAGAAAGTGAAAAATGGATAAAGAAGTTGTGGTATTTACTTACAAAGCAATATCACTCTGCAATGATATCTATGTCATCAGGCCCTGAGCAGCACAATGAGTGGATTCAGGTATGATGATTCTAACTGAAATAAGTCACACAGAAAAAGAAACATCATAAGATATCAGTAATACACGGAATGTAAACTTGGCTACACAGGAACTGAATTACAGAACAGAACAGGGTCTCAAATTTAGAAAACCAACTTATGCTTGCTTAAGGGGAAAGGTGAGTTGGGGTGCTGCATAAAACCAGAGATTGAAATGAGCACAGATAAAGTTCCTTAAGCCAAATATGGAATAGACAAGAGCTACTCCTTGCTCAACGAAATGGACTCAACAGCGCATATTAAACGCCTAAGAATGTACCTGACTAGTAAGTATCTTAAAACCTATGGATTGCTATGTCTCCAAAAGAGAATCAAGCATGTGTACAGGGGCATAAACACAGCAGTGATAGGATTGGAGAGGTTCGGTGAGCAAATGAAGACCCTCTGAAGTCATATTACATGGTACCCATTCCACGGGATTCAACTACCCAGGTTTAAGGTATTCTTCCTTCAGCTAAAACATGCATGTGGAACCTAGAGTATGATCAACCATGTGATCGGTAGATGTGTTCAAATATGTCTCAGTTTTCGTACCCTGGTACTCGGGTGCAACATTCCAGACGCTTTACTAACACCCTCCCGACTTGGAGAGTCAGCGCCTTTAACCTCCTGTTTGGCCCAGTTTGCAATTTCTGCGGAAGATGAACAGGAATAGCGAGAACCAATGAGAGACTAGCTGGAGGTGTCTGGACGGGCAAATTTAACCCTCATTTCCCACCAGGAAGAGGAATTAACCAAAGGCTCAGCGTGCCGTGCCGGAACCAGATTAGGGCCTGAAGCCATCCTGCGGTGTTGCGGCCAGCTCAAAAGAAAGCGAGTTGAAGAAAGGAGCTCAGGGGCACTGTAATTCACAAACCTGCAGAGTTATAAATGACAGCTATCGTCCAAAAATATACTGAAGTAAGGCTGCCAAGAGGACTTGAAAGCGGGGCAGAATTGCAGGAAACCGATTTCAGGAGGTAGACTGGAATTGCATTGAAAGCATAGGAAAAGAGGCAGAACGTCCACAATGATGCACTTGGCCAAAAAGGGCGTATGCGTTTTTTCCTGAATATATTCAGGAAAAAACGCATATGCCCTTTTTGGCCAACCAAGCAAGCTTGCAAAGGAAATCTGCACTACAATGAAGTCTCACTTCCCCCCGGTCAAAAGGGCCATCTGAAAAAAGTGTAAAATCCAGAAAGGCAGGACAGGCCATGGAGAACTGGGAGCCTTGTTATGCTGATGGGCGGGATGTAAATTGCCAACAGACACTCGGGAGAAGTGTATGGTGTTTCCTGAAACATCTAAAAACCAAAGCAACAGAGCCTAGGGCACTTCCACTTATGGTCCTATAGCTTAGGGAAATTAAAATCAAAAAGACACAGCCACCCCAAAGTTTGGGACGCCTCTGTTTACAAGAACCTCGTTTACAGTACAAGTTCAACGTCGCAGAAAGTGAAAAATGGATAAAGAAGTTGTGGTATTTACTTACAAAGCAATATCACTCAGCAATGAAATCTATGTCATCAGGCCCTTAGCAGCACAATGAGTGGATTCAGGTATGATGATTCTAACTGAAATAAATCACACAGAAAAAGAAACATCATAAGATATCAGTAATACATGGAATGTAAACTTGGCTACACAGGAACTGAATTACAGAACAGAACAGGGTCTCAAATTTAGAAAACCAACTTATGCTTGCTTAAGGGTAAAGGTGAGTTGGGGTGCTGCATAAAACCAGAGATTGAAATGAGCACAGATAAAGTTCCTTAAGCCAAATATGGAATAGACAAGAGCTACTCCTTGCTCAACGAAATGGACTCAACACCGCATATTAAATGCCTAAGAATGTACCTGACTAGTAAGTATCTTAAAACCTATGGATTGCTATGTCTCCAAAAGGGAATCAAGCGTGTGTACAGGGGCATAAATGCAGCAATGATAGGATTGGAGAGGTTCGGTGAGCAAATGAAGACCCTTTGAAGTCATATTGCATGGTACCCATTACACGGGTCTCAACTCTCCAGGTTTAAGGTATTCTTCCTTCAGCTAAAACATGCATGTGGAACCCAGAGTATGATCAACCGTGTGAACGGGAGACGTGTTCAAATATGTCTCAGTTTTCCTCCCCTGGTACTCGGGTGCAACATTCCAGACGCTTTACTAACACCCTCCCGACTTGGAGAGTCAGTCCCTTCAACCTCCTGTTTGGCCCAGTTTGCAATTTCTGCGGAAGATGAACAGGAATAGCGAGAACCAATGAGAGACTAGCTGGAGGTGTATGGACAGGCAAATTTAACTCTCATTTCCCACCAGGAAGAGGAATTAACCAAAGGCTCAGCGTGCCGTGCCGGAACCAGATTAGGGCCTGAAGCCATCCTGCGGTGTTGCGGCCAGCTCAAAAGAAAGCGAGTTGAAGAAAGGAGCTCAGGGGCACTGTAATTCACAAACCTGCAGAGTTATAAATGACAGCTATCGTCCAAAAATATACTGAAGTAAGGCTGCCAAGAGGACTTGAAAGCGGGGCAGAATTGCAGGAAACCGATTTCAGGAGGTAGACTGGAATTGCATTGAAAGCATAGGAAAAGAGGCAGAACGTCCACAATGATGCACTTGGCCAAAAAGGGCGTATGCGTTTTTTCCTGAATATATTCAGGAAAAAACGCATACGCCCTTTTTGGCCAACCAAGCAAGCT
Source organism: Pseudorca crassidens (assembly GCF_039906515.1). NCBI lineage: Eukaryota > Metazoa > Chordata > Mammalia > Artiodactyla > Delphinidae > Pseudorca > Pseudorca crassidens. Next base: position 779,517 of record NW_027136309.1, read on the forward strand.
TGCAAAGGAAATCTGCACTACAATGAAGTCTCACTTCCCCCCGGTCAAAAGGGCCATCTGAAAAAAGTGTAAAATCCAGAAAGGCAGGACAGGCCATGGAGAACTGGGAGCCTTGTTATGCTGATGGGCGGGATGTAAATTGCCAACAGACACTCGGGAGAAGTGTATGGTGTTTCCTGAAACATCTAAAAAACAAAGCAACAGAGCCTAGGGCACTTCCACTTATGGTCCTATAGCTTAGGGAAATTAAAATCAAAAAGACACAGCCACCCCAAAGTTTGGGACGCCTCTGTTTACAAGAACCTCGTTTACAGTACAAGTTCAACATCGTAGAAAGTGAAAAATGGATAAAGAAGTTGTGGTATTTACTTACAAAGCAATATCACTCTGCAATGATATCTATGTCATCAGGCCCTGAGCAGCACAATGAGTGGATTCAGGTATGATGATTCTAACTGAAATAAGTCACACAGAAAAAGAAACATCATAAGATATCAGTAATACACGGAATGTAAACTTGGCTACACAGGAACTGAATTACAGAACAGAACAGGGTCTCAAATTTAGAAAACCAACTTATGCTTGCTTAAGGGGAAAGGTGAGTTGGGGTGCTGCATAAAACCAGAGATTGAAATGAGCACAGATAAAGTTCCTTAAGCCAAATATGGAATAGACAAGAGCTACTCCTTGCTCAACGAAATGGACTCAACAGCGCATATTAAACGCCTAAGAATGTACCTGACTAGTAAGTATCTTAAAACCTATGGATTGCTATGTCTCCGAAAGAGAATCAAGCATGTGTCCAGGGGCAAAAACGCAGCAGTGATAGGATTGGAGAGGTTCGGTGAGCAAATGAAGACCCTTTGAAGTCATATTGCATGGTACCCATTCCACGGGTTTCAAATACCCAGGTTTAAGGTATTCTTCCTTCAGCTAAAACATGCATGTGGAACCTAGAGTATGATCAACCATGTGATCGGGAGACGTGTTCAAATATGTCTCAGTTTTCGTACCCTGGTACTCGGGTGCAACATTCCAGACGCTTTACTAACACCCTCCCGACTTGGAGAGTCAGTCCCTTTAACCTCCTGTTTGGCCCAGTTTGCAATTTCTGCGGAAGATGAACAGGAATAGCGAGAACCAATGAGAGACTAGCTGGAGGTGTCTGGACGGGCAAATTTAACTCTCATTTCCCACCAGGAAGAGGAATTAACCAAAGGCTCAGCGTGCCGTGCCGGAACCAGATTACGGCCTGAAGCCATCCTGCGGTGTTGCGGCCAGCTCAAAAGAAAGCGAGTTGAAGAAAGGAGCTCAGGGGCACTGTAATTCACAAACCTACAGAGTTATAAATGACAGCTATCGTCCAAAAATATACTGAAGTAAGGCTGCCAAGAGGACTTGAAAGCGGGGCAGAATTGCAGGAAACCGATTTCAGGAGGTAGACTGGAATTGCATTGAAAGCATAGGAAAAGAGGCAGAACGTCCACAATGATGCACTTGGCCAAAAAGGGCGTATGCGTTTTTTCCTGAATATATTCAGGAAAAAACGCATACGCCCTTTTTGGCCAACCAAGCAAGCTTGCAAAGGAAATCTGCACTACAATGAAGTCTCACTTCCCCCCGGTCAAAAGGGCCATCTGAAAAAAGTGTAAAATCCAGAAAGGCAGGACAGGCCATGGAGAACTGGGAGCCTTGTTATGCTGATGGGCGGGATGTAAATTGCCAACAGACACTCGGGAGAAGTGTATGGTGTTTCCTGAAACATCTAAAAAACAAAGCAACAGAGCGTAGGGTACTTTCACTTATGGTCCTATAGCTTAGGGAAATTAAAATCAAAAAGACACAGCCACCCCAAACATTGGGACGCCTCTGTTTACAAGAACCTCGTTTACAGTACAAGTTCAACATCGCAGAAAGTGAAAAATGGATAAAGAAGTTGTGGTATTTACTTACAAAGCAATATCACTCAGCAATGAAATCTATGTCATCAGGCCCTTAGCAGCACAATGAGTGGATTCAGGTATGATGATTCTAACTGAAATAAGTCACACAGAAAAAGAAACATCATAAGATATCAGTAATACACGGAATGTAAACTTGGCTACACAGGAACTGAATTACAGAACAGAACAGGGTCTCAAATTTAGAAAACCAACTTATGCTTTCTTAAGGGTAAAGGTGACTTGGGGTGCTGCATAAAACCAGAGATTGAAATGAGCACAGATAAAGTTCCTTAAGCCAAATATGGAATAGACAAGAGCTACTCCTTGCTCAACGAAATGGACTCAACACCGCATATTAAACGCCTAAGAATGTACCTGACTAGTAAGTATCTTAAAACCTATGGATTGCTATGTCTCCGAAAGAGAATCAAGCATGTGTACAGGGGCATAAACGCAGCAGTGATAGGATTGGAGAGGTTCGGTGAGCAAATGAAGACCCTTTGAAGTCATATTGCATGGTACCCATTCCACGGGTTTCAACTACCCAGGTTTAAGGTATTCTTCCTTCAGCTAAAACATGCATGTGGAACCTAGAGTCTGATCAACCATGTGATCGGGAGACGTGTTCAAATATGTCTCAGTTTTCGTACCCTGGTACTCGGGTGCAACATTCCAGACGCTTTACTAACACCCTCCCGACTTGGAGAGTCAGTCCCTTTAACCTCCTGTTTGGCCCAGTTTGCAATTTCTGCGGAAGATGAACAGGAATAGCGAGAACCAATGAGAGACTAGCTGGAGGTGTCTGGACGGGCAAATTTAACTCTCATTTCCCACCAGGAAGAGGAATTAACCAAAGGCTCAGCGTGCCGTGCCGGAACCAGATTAGGGCCTGAAGCCATCCTGCGGTGTTGCGGCCAGCTCAAAAGAAAGCGAGTTGAAGAAAGGAGCTCAGGGGCACTGTAATTCACAAACCTGCAGAGTTATAAATGACAGCTATCGTCCAAAAATATACTGAAGTAAGGCTGCCAAGAGGACTTGAAAGCGGGGCAGAATTGCAGGAAACCGATTTCAGGAGGTAGACTGGAATTGCATTGAAAGCATAGGAAAAGAGGCAGAACGTCCACAATGATGCACTTGGCCAAAAAGGGCGTATGCGTTTTTTCCTGAATATATTCAGGAAAAAACGCATACGCCCTTTTTGGCCAACCAAGCAAGCTTGCAAAGGAAATCTGCACTACAATGAAGTCTCACTTCCCCCCGGTCAAAAGGGCCATCTGAAAAAAGTGTAAAATCCAGAAAGGCAGGACAGGCCATGGAGAACTGGGAGCCTTGTTATGCTGATGGGCGGGATGTAAATTGCCAACAGACACTCGGGAGAAGTGTATGGTGTTTCCTGAAACATCTAAAAAACAAAGCAACAGAGCCTAGGGCACTTCCACTTATGGTCCTATAGCTTAGGGAAATTAAAATCAAAAAGACACAGCCACCCCAAAGTTTGGGACGCCTCTGTTTACAAGAACCTCGTTTACAGTACAAGTTCAACATCGCAGAAAGTGAAAAATGGATAAAGAAGTTGTGGTATTTACTTACAAAGCAATATCACTCTGCAATGATATCTATGTCATCAGGCCCTGAGCAGCACAATGAGTGGATTCAGGTATGATGATTCTAACTGAAATAAGTCACACAGAAAAAGAAACATCATAAGATATCAGTAATACACGGAATGTAAACTTGGCTACACAGGAACTGAATTACAGAACAGAACAGGGTCTCAAATTTAGAAAACCAACTTATGCTTGCTTAAGGGGAAAGGTGAGTTGGGGTGCTGCATAAAACCAGAGATTGAAATGAACACAGATAAAGTTCCTTAAGCCAAATATGGAATAGACAAGAGCTACTCCTTGCTCAACGAAATGGACTCAACAGCGCATATTAAACGCCTAAGAATGTACCTGACTAGTAAGTATCTTAAAACCTATGGATTGCTATGTCTCCGAAAGAGAATCAAGCATGTGTCCAGGGGCAAAAACGCAGCAGTGATAGGATTGGAGAGGTTCGGTGAGCAAATGAAGACCCTTTGAAGTCATATTGCATGGTACCCATTCCACGGGTTTCAACTACCCAGGTTTAAGGTATTCTTCCTTCAGCTAAAACATGCATGTGGAACCTAGAGTATGATCAACCATGTGATCGGGAGACGTGTTCAAATATGTCTCAGTTTTCGTACCCTGGTACTCGGGTGCAACATTCCAGACGCTTTACTAACACCCTCCCGACTTGGAGAGTCAGTCCCTTTAACCTCCTGTTTGGCCCAGTTTGCAATTTCTGCGGAAGATGAACAGGAATAGCGAGAACCAATGAGAGACTAGCTGGAGGTGTCTGGACGGGCAAATTTAACTCTCATTTCCCACCAGGAAGAGGAATTAACCAAAGGCTCAGCGTGCCGTGCCGGAACCAGATTAGGGCCTGAAGCCATCCTGCGGTGTTGCGGCCAGCTCAAAAGAAAGCGAGTTGAAGAAAGGAGCTCAGGGGCACTGTAATTCACAAACCTGCAGAGTTATAAATGACAGCTATCGTCCAAAAATATACTGAAGTAAGGCTGCCAAGAGGACTTGAAAGCGGGGCAGAATTGCAGGAAACCGATTTCAGGAGGTAGACTGGAATTGCATTGAAAGCATAGGAAAAGAGGCAGAACGTCCACAATGATGCACTTGGCCAAAAAGGGCGTATGCGTTTTTTCCTGAATATATTCAGGAAAAAACGCATACGCCCTTTTTGGCCAACCAAGCAAGCTTGCAAAGGAAATCTGCACTACAATGAAGTCTCACTTCCCCCCGGTCAAAAGGGCCATCTGAAAAAAGTGTAAAATCCAGAAAGGCAGGACAGGCCATGGAGAACTGGGAGCCTTGTTATGCTGATGGGCGGGATGTAAATTGCCAACAGACACTCGGGAGAAGTGTATGGTGTTTCCTGAAACATCTAAAAAACAAAGCAACAGAGCCTAGGGCACTTCCACTTATGGTCCTATAGCTTAGGGAAATTAAAATCAAAAAGACACAGCCACCCCAAAGTTTGGGACGCCTCTGTTTACAAGAACCTCGTTTACAGTACAAGTTCAACATCGCAGAAAGTGAAAAATGGATAAAGAAGTTGTGGTATTTACTTACAAAGCAATATCACTCTGCAATGAAATCTATGTCATCAGGCCCTTAGCAGCACAATGAGTGGATTCAGGTATGATGATTCTAACTGAAATAAGTCACACAGAAAAAGAAACATCATAAGATATCAGTAATACACGGAATGTAAACTTGGCTACACAGGAACTGAATTACAGAACAGAACAGGGTCTCAAATTTAGAAAACCAACTTATGCTTGCTTAAGGGTAAAGGTGACTTGGGGTGCTGCATAAAACCAGAGATTGAAATGAGCACAGATAAAGTTCCTTAAGCCAAATATGGAATAGACAAGAGCTACTCCTTGCTCAAAGAAATGGACTCAACACCGCATATTATACGTCTAAGAATGTACCTGACTAGTAAGTATCTTAAAACCTATGGATTGCTATGTCTCCGAAAGAGAATCAAGCATGTGTACAGGGGCATAAACGCAGCAGTGATAGGATTGGAGAGGTTCGGTGAGCAAATGAAGACCCTCTGAAGTCATATTGCATGGTACCCATTCCACGGGTTTCAACTACCCAGGTTTAAGGTATTCTTCCTTCAGCTAAAACATGCATGTGGAACCTAGAGTCTGATCAACCATGTGATCGGGAGACGTGTTCAAATATGTCTCAGTTTTCGTACCCTGGTACTCGGGTGCAACATTCCAGACGCTTTACTAACACCCTCCCGACTTGGAGAGTCAGTCCCTTTAACCTCCTGTTTGGCCCAGTTTGCAATTTCTGCGGAAGATGAACAGGAATAGCGAGAACCAATGAGAGACTAGCTGGAGGTGTCTGGACGGGCAAATTTAACTCTCATTTCCCACCAGGAAGAGGAATTAACCAAAGGCTCAGCGTGCCGTGCCGGAACCAGATTAGGGCCTGAAGCCATCCTGCGGTGTTGCGGCCAGCTCAAAAGAAAGCGAGTTGAAGAAAGGAGCTCAGGGGCACTGTAATTCACAAACCTGCAGAGTTATAAATGACAGCTATCGTCCAAAAATATACTGAAGTAAGGCTGCCAAGAGGACTTGAAAGCGGGGCAGAATTGCAGGAAACCGATTTCAGGAGGTAGACTGGAATTGCATTGAAAGCATAGGAAAAGAGGCAGAACGTCCACAATGATGCACTTGGCCAAAAAGGGCGTATGCGTTTTTTCCTGAATATATTCAGGAAAAAACGCATACGCACTTTTTGGCCAACCAAGCAAGCTTGCAAAGGAAATCTGCACTACAATGAAGTCTCACTTCCCCCCGGTCAAAAGGGCCATCTGAAAAAAGTGTAAAATCCAGAAAGGCAGGACAGGCCATGGAGAACTGGGAGCCTTGTTATGCTGATGGGCGGGATGTAAATTGCCAACAGACACTCGGGAGAAGTGTATGGTGTTTCCTGAAACATCTAAAAAACAAAGCAACAGAGCCTAGGGCACTTCCACTTATGGTCCTATAGCTTAGGGAAATTAAAATCAAAAAGACACAGCCACCCCAAAGTTTGGGACGCCTCTGTTTACAAGAACCTCGTTTACAGTACAAGTTCAACATCGCAGAAAGTGAAAAATGGATAAAGAAGTTGTGGTATTTACTTACAAAGCAATATCACTCAGCAATGAAATCTATGTCATCAGGCCCTTAGCAGCACAATGAGTGGATTCAGGTATGATGATTCTAACTGAAATAAGTCACACAGAAAAAGAAACATCATAAGATATCAGTAATACACGGAATGTAAACTTGGCTACACAGGAACTGAATTACAGAACAGAACAGGGTCTCAAATTTAGAAAACCAACTTATGCTTGCTTAAGGGGAAAGGTGAGTTGGGGTGCTGCATAAAACCAGAGATTGAAATGAGCACAGATAAAGTTCCTTAAGCCAAATATGGAATAGACAAGAGCTACTCCTTGCTCAACGAAATGGACTCAACACCGCATATTAAACGCCTAAGAATGTACCTGACTAGTAAGTATCTTAAAACCTATGGATTGCTATGTCTCCGAAAGAGAATCAAGCATGTGTACAGGGGCATAAACGCAGCAGTGATAGGATTGGAGAGGTTCGGTGAGCAAATGAAGACCCTTTGAAGTCATATTGCATGGTACCCATTCCACGGGTTTCAACTACCCAGGTTTAAGGTATTCTTCCTTCAGGTAAAACATGCATGTGGAACCTAGAGTATGATCAACCATGTGATCGGGAGACGTGTTCAAATATGTCTCAGTTTTCGTACCCTGGTACTCGGGTGCAACATTCCAGACGCTTTACTAACACCCTCCCGACTTGGAGAGTCAGTCCCTTTAACCTCCTGTTTGGCCCAGTTTGCAATTTCTGCGGAAGATGAACAGGAATAGCGAGAACCAATGAGAGACTAGCTGGAGGTGTCTGGACGGGCAAATTTAACTCTCATTTCCCACCAGGAAGAGGAATTAACCAAAGGCTCAGCGTGCCGTGCCGGAACCAGATTAGGGCCTGAAGCCATCCTGCGGTGTTGCGGCCAGCTCAAAAGAAAGCGAGTTGAAGAAAGGAGCTCAGGGGCACTGTAATTCACAAACCTGCAGAGTTATAAATGACAGCTATCGTCCAAAAATATACTGAAGTAAGGCTGCCAAGAGGACTTGAAAGCGGGGCAGAATTGCAGGAAACTGATTTCAGGAGGTAGACTGGAATTGCATTGAAAGCATAGGAAAAGAGGCAGAACGTCCACCATGATGCACTTGGCCAAAAAGGGCATATGCGTTTTTTCCTGAATATATTCAGGAAAAAACGCATACGCCCTTTTTGGCCAACCAAGCAAGCTTGCAAAGGAAATCTGCACTACAATGAAGTCTCACTTGCCCCCGGTCAAAAGGGCCATCTGAAAAAAGTGTAAAATCCAGAAAGGCAGGACAGGCCATGGAGAACTGGGAGCCTTGTTATGCTGATGGGCGGGATGTAAATTGCCAACAGACACTCGGGAGAAGTGTATGGTGTTTCCTGAAACATCTAAAAAACAAAGCAACAGAGCCTAGGGCACTTCCACTTATGGTCCTATAGCTTAGGGAAATTAAAATCAAAAAGACACAGCCACCCCAAAGTTTGGGACGCCTCTGTTTACAAGAACCTCGTTTACCGTACAAGTTCAACATCATAGAAAGTGAAAAATGGATAAAGAAGTTGTGGTATTTACTTACAAAGCAATATCACTCAGCAATGAAATATATGTCATCAGGCCCTTAGCAGCACAATGAGTGGATTCAGGTATGATGATTCTAACTGAAATAAGTCACACAGAAAAAGAAACATCATAAGATATCAGTAATACACGGAATGTAAACTTGGCTACACAGGAACTGAATTACAGAACAGAACAGGGTCTCAAATTTAGAAAACCAACTTATGCTTGCTTAAGGGGAAAGGTGAGTTGGGATGCTGCATAAAACCAGAGATTGAAATGAGCACAGATAAAGTTCCTTAAGCCAAATATGGAATAGACAAGAGCTACTCCTTGCTCAACGAAATGGACTAAACACCGCATATTAAACGCCTAAGAATGTACCTGACTAGTAAGTATCTTAAAACCTATGGATTGCTATGTCTCCGAAAGAGAATCAAGCATGTGTACAGGGGCATAAACGCAGCAGTGATAGGATTGGAGAGGTTCGGTGAGCAAATGAAGACCCTTTGAAGTCATATTGCATGGTACCCATTCCACGGGTTTCAACTACCCAGGTTTAAGGTATTCTTCCTTCAGCTAAAACATGCATGTGGAACCCAGAGAATGATCAACCATGTGATCGGGAGACGTGTTCAAATATGTCTCAGTTTTCGTACCCTGGTACTCGGGTGCAACATTCCAGACGCTTTACTAACACCCTCCTGACTTGGAGAGTCAGTCCCTTTAACCTCCTGTTTGGCCCAGTTTGCAATTTCTGCGGAAGATGAACAGGAATAGCGAGAACCAATGAGAGACTAGCTGGAGGTGTCTGGACGGGCAAATTTAACTCTCATTTCCCACCAGGAAGAGGAATTAACCAAAGGCTCAGCGTGCCGTGCCGGAACCAGATTAGGGCCTGAAGCCATCCTGCGGTGTTGCGGCCAGCTCAAAAGAAAGCGAGTTGAAGAAAGGAGCTCAGGGGCACTGTAATTCACAAACCTGCAGAGTTATAAATGACAGCTATCGTCCAAAAATATACTGAAGTAAGGCTGCCAAGAGGACTTGAAAGCGGGGCAGAATTGCAGGAAACCGATTTCAGGAGGTAGACTGGAATTGCATTGAAAGCATAGGAAAAGAGGCAGAACGTCCACCATGATGCACTTGGCCAAAAAGGGCGTATGCGTTTTTTCCTGAATATATTCAGGAAAAAACGCATACGCCCTTTTTGGCCAACCAAGCAAGCTTGCAAAGGAAATCTGCACTACAATGAAGTCTCACTTCCCCCCGGTCAAAAGGGCCATCTGAAAAAAGTGTAAAATCCAGAAAGGCAGGACAGGCCATGGAGAACTGGGAGCCTTGTTATGCTGATGGGCGGGATGTAAATTGCCAACAGACACTCGGGAGAAGTGTATGGTGTTTCCTGAAACATCTAAAAAACAAAGCAACAGAGCCTAGGGCACTTCCACTTATGGTCCTATAGCTTAGGGAAATTAAAATCAAAAAGACACAGCCACCCCAAAGTTTGGGACGCCTCTGTTGACAAGAACCTCGTTTACAGTACAAGTTCAACATCGCAGAAAGTGAAAAATGGATAAAGAAGTTGTGGTATTTACTTACAAAGCAATATCACTCAGCAATGAAATCTATGTCATCAGGCCCTTAGCAGCACAATGAGTGGATTCACGTATGATGATTCTAACTGAAATAAGTCACACAGAAAAAGAAACATCATAAGATATCAGTAATACACGGAATGTAAACTTGGCTACACAGGAACTGAATTACAGAACAGAACAGGGTCTCAAATTTAGAAAACCAACTTATGCTTGCTTAAGGGGAAAGGTGAGTTGGGGTGCTGCATAAAACCAGAGATTGAAATGAGCACAGATAAAGTTCCTTAAGCCAAATATGGAATAGACAAGAGCTACTCCTTGCTCAACGAAATGGACTCAACACCGCATATTAAATGCCTAAGAATGTACCTGACTAGTAAGTATCTTAAAACCTATGGATTGCTATGTCTCCGAAAGAGAATCAAGCATGTGTACAGGGGCATAAACGCAGCAGTGATAGGATTGGAGAGGTTCGGTGAGCAAATGAAGACCCTTTGAAGTCATATTGCATGGTACCCATTCCACGGGTTTCAACTACCCAGGTTTAAGGTATTCTTCCTTCAGCTAAAACATGCATGTGGAACCTAGAGTATGATCAACCATGTGATCGGGAGACGTGTTCAAATATGTCTCAGTTTTTGTACCCTGGTACTCGGGTGCAACATTCCAGACGCTTTACTAACACCCTCCCGACTTGGAGAGTCAGTCTCTTTAACCTCCTGTTTGGCCCAGTTTGCAATTTCTGCGGAAGATGAACAGGAATAGCGAGAACCAATGAGAGACTAGCTGGAGGTGTCTGGACGGGCAAATTTAACTCTCATTTCCCACCAGGAAGAGGAATTAACCAAAGGCTCAGCGTGCCGTGCCGGAACCAGATTAGGGCCTGAAGCCATCCTGCGGTGTTGCGGCCAGCTCAAAAGAAAGCGAGTTGAAGAAAGGAGCTCAGGGGCACTGTAATTCACAAACCTGCAGAGTTATAAATGACAGCTATCGTCCAAAAATATACTGAAGTAAGGCTGCCAAGAGGACTTGAAAGCGGGGCAGAATTGCAGGAAACCGATTTCAGGAGGTAGACTGGAATTGCATTGAAAGCATAGGAAAAGAGGCAGAACGTCCACAATGATGCACTTGGCCAAAAAGGGCGTATGCGTTTTTTCCTGAATATATTCAGGAAAAAACGCATACGCCCTTTTTGGCCAACCAAGCAAGCTTGCAAAGGAAATCTGCACTACAATGAAGTCTCACTTCCCCCCGGTCAAAAGGGCCATCTGAAAAAAGTGTAAAATCCAGAAAGGCAGGACAGGCCATGGAGAACTGGGAGCCTTGTTATGCTGATGGGCGGGATGTAAATTGCCAACAGACACTCGGGAGAAGTGTATGGTGTTTCCTGAAACATCTAAAAAACAAAGCAACAGAGCCTAGGGCACTTCCACTTATGGTCCTATAGCTTAGGGAAATTAAAATCAAAAAGACACAGCCACCCCAAAGTTTGGGACGCCTCTGTTTACAAGAACCTCGTTTACAGTACAAGTTCAACACCGCAGAAAGTGAAAAATGGATAAAGAAGTTGTGGTATTTACTTACAAAGCAATATCACTCAGCAATGAAATCTATGTCATCAGGCCCTTAGCAGCACAATGAGTGGATTCAGGTATGATGATTCTAACTGAAATAAGTCACACAGAAAAAGAAACATCATAAGATATCAGTAATACACGGAATGTAAACTTGGCTACACAGGAACTGAATTACAGAACAGAACAGGGTCTCAAATTTAGAAAACCAACTTATGCTTGCTTAAGGGGAAAGGTGAGTTGGGGTGCTGCATAAAACCAGAGATTGAAATGAGCACAGATAAAGTTCCTTAAGACAAATATGGAATAGACAAGAGCTACTCCTTGCTCAACGAAATGGACTCAACACCGCATATTAAATGCCTAAGAATGTACCTGACTAGTAAGTATCTTAAAACCTATGGATTGCTATGTCTCCGAAAGAGAATCAAGCATGTGTACAGGGGCATAAACGCAGCAGTGATAGGATTGGAGAGGTTCGGTGAGCAAATGAAGACCCTTTGAAGTCATATTGCATGGTACCCATTCCACGGGTTTCAACTACCCAGGTTTAAGGTATTCTTCCTTCAGCTAAAACATGCATGTGGAACCTAGAGTATGATCAACCATGTGATCGGGAGATGTGTTCAAATATGTCTCAGTTTTCGTACCCTGGTACTCGGGTGCAACATTCCAGACGCTTTACTAACACCCTCCCGACTTGGAGAGTCAGTCCCTTTAACCTCCTGTTTGGTCCAGTTTGCAATTTCTGCGGAAGATGAACAGGAATAGCGAGAACCAATGAGAGACTAGCTGGAGGTGTCTGGACGGGCAAATTTAACTCTCATTTCCCACCAGGAAGAGGAATTAACCAAAGGCTCAGCGTGCCGTGCCGGAACCAGATTAGGGCCTGAAGCCATCCTGCGGTGTTGCGGCCAGCTCAAAAGAAAGCGAGTTGAAGAAAGGAGCTCAGGGGCACTGTAATTCACAAACCTGCAGAGTTATAAATGACAGCTATCGTCCAAAAATATACTGAAGTAAGGCTGCCAAGAGGACTTGAAAGCGGGGCAGAATTGCAGGAAACCGATTTCAGGAGGTAGACTGGAATTGCATTGAAAGCATAGGAAAAGAGGCAGAACGTCCACCATGATGCACTTGGCCAAAAAGGGCGTATGCGTTTTTTCCTGAATATATTCAGGAAAAAACGCATACGCCCTTTTTGGCCAACCAAGCAAGCTTGCAAAGGAAATCTGCACTACAATGAAGTCTCACTTCCCCCCGGTCAAAAGGGCCATCTGAAAAAAGTGTAAAATCCAGAAAGGCAGGACAGGCCATGGAGAACTGGGAGCCTTGTTATGCTGATGGGCGGGATGTAAATTGCCAACAGACACTCGGGAGAAGTGTATGGTGTTTCCTGAAACATCTAAAAAACAAAGCAACAGAGCCTAGGGCACTTCCACTTATGGTCCTATAGCTTAGGGAAATTAAAATCAAAAAGACACAGCCACCCCAAAGTTTGGAACGCCTCTGTTGACAAGAACCTCGTTTACAGTACAAGTTCAACATCGCAGAAAGTGAAAAATGGATAAAGAAGTTGTGGTATTTACTTACAAAGCAATATCACTCAGCAATGAAATCTATGTCATCAGGCCCTTAGCAGCACAATGAGTGGATTCAGGTATGATGATTCTAACTGAAATAAGTCACACAGAAAAAGAAACATCATAAGATATCAGTAATACACGGAATGTAAACTTGGCTACACAGGAACTGAATTACAGAACAGAACAGGGTCTCAAATTTAGAAAACCAACTTATGCTTGCTTAAGGGGAAAGGTGAGTTGGGGTGCTGCATAAAACCAGAGATTGAAATGAGCACAGATAAAGTTCCTTAAGCCAAATATGGAATAGACAAGAGCTACTCCTTGCTCAACGAAATGGACTCAACACCGCATATTAAATGCCTAAGAATGTACCTGACTAGTAAGTATCTTAAAACCTATGGATTGCTATGTCTCCGAAAGAGAATCAAGCATGTGTACAGGGGCATAAACGCAGCAGTGATAGGATTGGAGAGGTTCGGTGAGCAAATGAAGACCCTTTGAAGTCATATTGCATGGTACCCATTCCACGGGTTTCAACTACCCAGGTTTAAGGTATTCTTCCTTCAGCTAAAACATGCATGTGGAACCTAGAGTATGATCAACCATGTGATCGGGAGACGTGTTCAAATATGTCTCAGTTTTCGTACCCTGGTACTCGGGTGCAACATTCCAGACGCTTTACTAACACCCTCCCGACTTGGAGAGTCAGTCTCTTTAACCTCCTGTTTGGCCCAGGTGCAATTTCTGCGGAAGATGAACAGGAATAGCGAGAACCAATGAGAGACTAGCTGGAGGTGTCTGGACGGGCAAATTTAACTCTCATTTCCCACCAGGAAGAGGAATTAACCAAAGGCTCAGCGTGCCGTGCCGGAACCAGATTAGGGCCTGAAGCCATCCTGCGGTGTTGCGGCCAGCTCAAAAGAAAGCGAGTTGAAGAAAGGAGCTCAGGGGCACTGTAATTCACAAACCTGCAGAGTTATAAATGACAGCTATCGTCCAAAAATATACTGAAGTAAGGCTGCCAAGAGGACTTGAAAGCGGGGCAGAATTGCAGGAAACCGATTTCAGGAGGTAGACTGGAATTGCATTGAAAGCATAGGAAAAGAGGCAGAACGTCCACAATGATGCACTTGGCCAAAAAGGGCGTATGCGTTTTTTCCTGAATATATTCAGGAAAAAACGCATATGCCCTTTTTGGCCAACCAAGCAAGCTTGCAAAGGAAATCTGCACTACAATGAAGTCTCACTTCCCCCCGGTCAAAAGGGCCATCTGAAAAAAGTGTAAAATCCAGAAAGGCAGGACAGGCCATGGAGAACTGGGAGCCTTGTTATGCTGATGGGCGGGATGTAAATTGCCAACAGACACTCGGGAGAAGTGTATGGTGTTTCCTGAAACATCTAAAAAACAAAGCAACAGAGCCTAGGGCACTTCCACTTATGGTCCTATAGCTTAGGGAAATTAAAATCAAAAAGACACAGCCACCCCAAAGTTTGGGACGCCTCTGTTTACAAGAACCTCGTTTACAGTACAAGTTCAACACCGCAGAAAGTGAAAAATGGATAAAGAAGTTGTGGTATTTACTTACAAAGCAATATCACTCAGCAATGAAATCTATGTCATCAGGCCCTTAGCAGCACAATGAGTGGATTCAGGTATGATGATTCTAACTGAAATAAGTCACACAGAAAAAGAAACATCATAAGATATCAGTAATACACGGAATGTAAACTTGGCTACACAGGAACTGAATTACAGAACAGAACAGGGTCTCAAATTTAGAAAACCAACTTATGCTTTCTTAAGGGTAAAGGTGACTTGGGGTGCTGCATAAAACCAGAGATTGAAATGAGCACAGATAAACTTCCTTAAGCCAAATATGGAATAGACAAGAGCTACTCCTTGCTCAACGATATGGACTCAACACTGCATATTAAACGCCTAAGAATGTAACTGACTAGTAAGTATCTTAAAACCTATGGATTGCTATGTCTCCGAAAGAGAATCAAGCATGTGTACAGGGGCATAAATGCAGCAGTGATAGGATTGGAGAGGTTCGGTGAGCAAATGAAGACCCTTTGAAGTCATATTGCATGGTACCCATTCCATGGGTTTCAACTACCCAGGTTTAAGGTATTCTTCCTTCAGCTAAAACATGCATGTGGAACCTAGAGTATGATCAACCATGTGATCGGGAGACGTGTTCAAATATGTCTCAGTTTTCATACCCTGGTACTCGGGTGCAACATTCCAGATGCTTTACTAACACTCTCCCGACTTTGAGAGTCAGTCCCTTTAACCTCCTGTTTGGCCCAGTTTGCAATTTCTGCGGAAGATGAACAGGAATAGCGAGAACCAATGAGAGACTAGCTGGAGGTGTCTGGACGGGCAAATTTAACTCTCATTTCCCACCAGGGAGAGGAATTAACCAAAGGCTCAGTGTGCCGTGCCGGAACAAGTTTAGGGCCTGAAGCCATCTTGCGGTGTTGCGGCCAGGTCACAAGAAAGCGAGTTGAAGAAAGGAGCTCAGGGGCAGTGTAATTCACAAACCTGCAGAGTTATAAATGACAGCTATCGTCCAAAAATATACTGAAGTAAGGCTGCCAAGAGGACTTGAAAGCGGGGCAGAATTGCAGGAAACCGATTTCAGGAGGTAGACTGGAATTGCATTGAAAGCATAGGAAACGAGGCAGAATGTCCACAATGATGCACTTGGCCAAAAAGTGCATATGCGTTTTTTCCTGAATATATTCAGGAAAAAACGCATAAGCCCTTTTTGGCCAACCAAGCAAGCTTGCAAAGGAAATCTGCACTACAATGAAGTCTCACTTCCCCCCGGTCAAAAGGGCCATCTGAAAAAAGTGTAAAATCCAGAAAGGCAGGACAGGCCATGGAGAACTGGGAGCCTTGTTATGCTGATGGGTGGGATGTAAATTGCCAACAGACACTCGGGAGAAGTGTATGGTGTTTCCTGAAACATCTAAAAAACAAAGCAACAGAGCCTAGGGCACTTCCACTTATGGTCCTATAGCTTAGGGAAATTAAAATCAAAAAGACACAGCCACCCCAAAGTTTGGGACGCCTCTGTTTACAAGAACCTCGTTTACCGTACAAGTTCAATATCACAGAAAGTGAAAAATGGATAAAGAACTTGTGGTACTTACGTACAATGCAGTATCACTCAGCAATGAAATCTATGTCATCAGGCCCGTAGCAGCATAATGAGTGGATTCAGGTACGATGATTCTAACTGAAATAAGTCACACAGAAAAAGAAACATCATAAGATATTACTAATACATGGAATGTAAACTTGGCTACACAGGAACTGAATTCCAAAACAGAACAGGGTCTCAAATTTAGAAAACCTACTTATGCTTGCTTAAGGGGAAAGGTGAGTTGGGGTGCTGCATAAAACCAGAGATTGAAATGAGCACAGATAAAGTTCCTTAAGCCAAATATGGAATAGACAAGAGCTACTCCTTGCTCAACGAAATGGACTCAACACCGCATATTAAACGCCTAAGAATGTACCTGACTACTAAGTATCTTAAAACCTATGGATTGCTATGTCTCCAAAAGAGAATCAAGCGTGTGTACAGGGGCATAAACGCAGCAGTGATAGGATTGGAGAGGTTCGGTGAGCAAATGAAGACCCTTTGAAGTCATATTGCATGGTACCCATTACACGGGTCTCAACTCTCCAGGTTTAAGGGATTCTTCCTTCAGCTAAAACATGCATGTGGAACCCAGAGTATGATCAACCGTGTGAACGGGAGACGTGTTCATATATGTCTCAGTTTTCCTCCCCTGGTACTCGGGTGCAACATTCCAGACGCTTTACTAACACTCTCCCCACTTGGAGAGTCAGCGCCTTTAACCTCCTGTTTGGCCCAGTTTGCAATTTCTGCGGAAGATGAACAGGAATAGCGAGAACCAATGAGAGACTAGCTGGAGGTGTCTGGACGGGCAAATTTAACTCTCATTTCCCACCAGGAAGAGGAAATAACCAAAGGCTCAGCGTGCCGTGCCGGAACCAGATTAGGGCCTGAAGCCATCCTGCGGTGTTGCGGCCAGGTCACAAGAAAGCGAGTTGAAGAAAGGAGTTCAGGGGCACTGTAATTCACAAACCTGCAGAGTTATAAATGACAGCTATCGTCCAAAAATATACTGAAGTAAGGCTGCCAAGAGGACTTGAAAGCGGGGCAGAATTGCAGGAAACCGATTTCAGGAGGTAGACTGGAATTGCATTGAAAGCATAGGAAAAGAGGCAGAACGTCCACAATGATGCACTTGGCCGAAAAGGGCGTATGCGTTTTTTCCTGAATATATTCAGGAAAAAACGCATTCGCCCTTTTTGGCCAACCAAGCAAGCTTGCAAAGGAAATCTGCACTACAATGAAGTCTCACTTCCCCCCGGTCAAAAGGGCCATCTGAAAAAAGTGTAAAATCCAGAAAGGCAGGACAGGCCATGGAGAACTGGGAGCCTTGTTATGCTGATGGGCGGGATGTAAATTGCCAACAGCCACTCCGGAGAAGTGTATGGTGTTTCCTGAAACATCTAAAAAACAAAGCAACAGAGCCTAGGGCACTTCCACTTATGGTCCTATAGCTTAGGGAAATTAAAATCAAAAAGACACAGCCACCCCAAAGTTTGGGACGCCTCTGTTTACAAGAACCTCATTTACCGTACAAGTTCAATATCACAGAAAGTGAAAAATGGATAAAGAACTTGTGGTACTTATGTACAATGCAGTATCACTCAGCAATGAAATCTATGTCATCAGGCCCGTAGCAGCATAATGAGTGGATTCAGGTACGATGATTCTAACTGAAATAAGTCACACAGAAAAAGAAACATCATAAGATATCAGTAATACACGGAATGTAAACTTGGCTACACAGGAACTGAATTACAGAACAGAACAGGGTCTCAAATTTAGAAAACCAACTTATGCTTGCTTAAGGGTAAAGGTGAGTTGGGGTGCTGCATAAAACCAGAGATTGAAATGAGCACAGATAAAGTTCCTTAAGCCAAATATGGAATAGACAAGAGCTACTCCTTGCTCAACGAAATGGAGTCAACACCGCATATTAAATGCCTAAGAATGTACCTGACTAGTAAGTATCTTAAAACCTATGGATTGCTATGTCTCCAAAAGGGAATCAAGCGTGTGTACAGGGGCATAAATGCAGCAATGATAGGATTGGAGAGGTTCGGTGAGCAAATGAAGACCCTTTGAAGTCATATTGCATGGTACCCATTACACGGGTCTCAACTCTCCAGGTTTAAGGTATTCTTCCTTCAGCTAAAACATGCATGTGGAACCCAGAGTATGATCAACCGTGTGAACGGGAGACGTGTTCAAATATGTCTCAGTTTTCCTCCCCTGGTACTCGGGTGCAACATTCCAGACGCTTTACTAACACCCTCCCGACTTGGAGAGTCAGTCCCTTCAACCTCCTGTTTGGCCCAGTTTGCAATTTCTGCGGAAGATGAACAGGAATAGCGAGAACCAATGAGAGACTAGCTGGAGGTGTATGGACAGGCAAATTTAACTCTCATTTCCCACCAGGAAGAGGAATTAACCAAAGGCTCAGCGTGCCGTGCCGGAACCAGATTAGGGCCTGAAGCCATCCTGCGGTGTTGCGGCCAGCTCAAAAGAAAGCGAGTTGAAGAAAGGAGCTCAGGGGCACTGTAATTCACAAACCTGCAGAGTTATAAATGACAGCTATCGTCCAAAAATATACTGAAGTAAGGCTGCCAAGAGGACTTGAAAGTGGGGCAGAATTGCAGGAAACCGATTTCAGGAGGTAGACTGGAATTGCATTGAAAGCATAGGAAAAGAGGCAGAACGTCCACAATGATGCACTTGGCCAAAAAGGGCGTATGCGTTTTTTCCTGAATATATTCAGGAAAAAACGCATACGCCCTTTTTGGCCAACCAAGCAAGCTTGCAAAGGAAATCTGCACTACAATGAAGTCTCACTTCCCCCCGGTCAAAAGGGCCATCTGAAAAAAGTGTAAAATCCAGAAAGGCAGGACAGGCCATGGAGAACTGGGAGCCTTGTTATGCTGATGGGCGGGATGTAAATTGCCAACAGACACTCGGGAGAAGTGTATGGTGTTTCCTGAAACATCTAAAAAACAAAGCAACAGAGCCTAGGGCACTTCCACTTATGGTCCTATAGCTTAGGGAAATTAAAATCAAAAAGACACAGCCACCCCAAAGTTTGGGACGCCTCTGTTTACAAGAACCTCGTTTACAGTACAAGTTCAACATCGCAGAAAGTGAAAAATGGATAAAGAAGTTGTGGTATTTACTTACAAAGCAATATCACTCTGCAATGATATCTATGTCATCAGGCCCTGAGCAGCACAATGAGTGGATTCAGGTATGATGATTCTAACTGAAATAAGTCACACAGAAAAAGAAACATCATAAGATATCAGTAATACACGGAATGTAAACTTGGCTACACAGGAACTGAATTACAGAACAGAACAGGGTCTCAAATTTAGAAAACCAACTTATGCTTGCTTAAGGGGAAAGGTGAGTTGGGGTGCTGCATAAAACCAGAGATTGAAATGAGCACAGATAAAGTTCCTTAAGCCAAATATGGAATAGACAAGAGCTACTCCTTGCTCAACGAAATGGACTCAACAGCGCATATTAAACGCCTAAGAATGTACCTGACTAGTAAGTATCTTAAAACCTATGGATTGCTATGTCTCCGAAAGAGAATCAAGCATGTGTCCAGGGGCAAAAACGCAGCAGTGATAGGATTGGAGAGGTTCGGTGAGCAAATGAAGACCCTTTGAAGTCATATTGCATGGTACCCATTCCACGGGTTTCAACTACCCAGGTTTAAGGTATTCTTCCTTCAGCTAAAACATGCATGTGGAACCTAGAGTCTGATCAACCATGTGATCGGGAGACGTGTTCAAATATGTCTCAGTTTTCGTACCCTGGTACTCGGGTGCAACATTCCAGACGCTTTACTAACACCCTCCCGACTTGGAGAGTCAGTCCCTTTAACCTCCTGTTTGGCCCAGTTTGCAATTTCTGCGGAAGATGAACAGGAATAGCGAGAACCAATGAGAGACTAGCTGGAGGTGTCTGGACGGGCAAATTTAACTCTCATTTCCCACCAGGAAGAGGAATTAACCAAAGGCTCAGCGTGCCGTGCCGGAACCAGATTAGGGCCTGAAGCCATCCTGCGGTGTTGCGGCCAGCTCAAAAGAAAGCGAGTTGAAGAAAGGAGCTCAGGGGCACTGTAATTCACAAACCTGCAGAGTTATAAATGACAGCTATCGTCCAAAAATATACTGAAGTAAGGCTGCCAAGAGGACTTGAAAGCGGGGCAGAATTGCAGGAAACCGATTTCAGGAGGTAGACTGGAATTGCATTGAAAGCATAGGAAAAGAGGCAGAACGTCCACAATGATGCACTTGGCCAAAAAGGGCGTATGCGTTTTTTCCTGAATATATTCAGGAAAAAACGCATACGCCCTTTTTGGCCAACCAAGCAAGCTTGCAAAGGAAATCTGCACTACAATGAAGTCTCACTTCCCCCCGGTCAAAAGGGCCATCTGAAAAAAGTGTAAAATCCAGAAAGGCAGGACAGGCCATGGAGAACTGGGAGCCTTGTTATGCTGATGGGCGGGATGTAAATTGCCAACAGACACTCGGGAGAAGTGTATGGTGTTTCCTGAAACATCTAAAAAACAAAGCAACAGAGCCTAGGGCACTTCCACTTATGGTCCTATAGCTTAGGGAAATTAAAATCAAAAAGACACAGCCACCCCAAAGTTTGGGACGCCTCTGTTTACAAGAACCTCGTTTACAGTACAAGTTCAACATCGCAGAAAGTGAAAAATGGATAAAGAAGTTGTGGTATTTACTTACAAAGCAATATCACTCAGCAATGAAATCTATGTCATCAGGCCCTTAGCAGCACAATGAGTGGATTCAGGTATGATGATTCTAACTGAAATAAGTCACACAGAAAAAGAAACATCATAAGATATCAGTAATACACGGAATGTAAACTTGGCTACACAGGAACTGAATTACAGAACAGAACAGGGTCTCAAATTTAGAAAACCAACTTATGCTTGCTTAAGGGGAAAGGTGAGTTGGGGTGCTGCATAAAACCAGAGATTGAAATGAGCACAGATAAAGTTCCTTAAGCCAAATATGGAATAGACAAGAGCTACTCCTTGCTCAACGAAATGGACTCAACACCGCATATTAAATGCCTAAGAATGTACCTGACTAGTAAGTATCTTAAAACCTATGGATTGCTATGTCTCCGAAAGAGAATCAAGCATGTGTACAGGGGCATAAACGCAGCAGTGATAGGATTGGAGAGGTTCGGTGAGCAAATGAAGACCCTTTGAAGTCATATTGCATGGTACCCATTCCACGGGTTTCAACTACCCAGGTTTAAGGTATTCTTCCTTCAGGTAAAACATGCATGTGGAACCTAGAGTATGATCAACCATGTGATCGGGAGACGTGTTCAAATATGTCTCAGTTTTCGTACCCTGGTACTCGGGTGCAACATTCCAGACGCTTTACTAACACCCTCCCGACTTGGAGAGTCAGTCCCTTTAACCTCCTGTTTGGCCCAGTTTGCAATTTCTGCGGAAGATGAACAGGAATAGCGAGAACCAATGAGAGACTAGCTGGAGGTGTCTGGACGGGCAAATTTAACTCTCATTTCCCACCAGGAAGAGGAATTAACCAAAGGCTCAGCGTGCCGTGCCGGAACCAGATTAGGGCCTGAAGCCATCCTGCGGTGTTGCGGCCAGCTCAAAAGAAAGCGAGTTGAAGAAAGGAGCTCAGGGGCACTGTAATTCACAAACCTGCAGAGTTATAAATGACAGCTATCGTCCAAAAATATACTGAAGTAAGGCTGCCAAGAGGACTTGAAAGCGGGGCAGAATTGCAGGAAACTGATTTCAGGAGGTAGACTGGAATTGCATTGAAAGCATAGGAAAAGAGGCAGAACGTCCACCATGATGCACTTGGCCAAAAAGGGCATATGCGTTTTTTCCTGAATATATTCAGGAAAAAATGCATACGCCCTTTTTGGCCAACCAAGCAAGCTTGCAAAGGAAATCTGCACTACAATGAAGTCTCACTTCCCCCCGGTCAAAAGGGCCATCTGAAAAAAGTGTAAAATCCAGAAAGGCAGGACAGGCCATGGAGAACTGGGAGCCTTGTTATGCTGATGGGCGGGATGTAAATTGCCAACAGACACTCGGGAGAAGTGTATGGTGTTTCCTGAAACATCTAAAAAACAAAGCAACAGAGCCTAGGGCACTTCCACTTATGGTCCTATAGCTTAGGGAAATTAAAATAAAAAAGACACAGCCACCCCAAAGTTTGGGACGCCTCTGTTTACAAGAACCTCGTTTACCGTACAAGTTCAACATCGTAGAAAGTGAAAAATGGATAAAGAAGTTGTGGTATTTACTTACAAAGCAATATCACTCAGCAATGAAATCTATGTCATCAGGCCCTTAGCAGCACAATGAGTGGATTCAGGTATGATGATTCTAACTGAAATAAGTCACACAGAAAAAGAAACATCATAAGATATCAGTAATACACGGAATGTAAACTTGGCTACACAGGAACTGAATTACAGAACAGAACAGGGTCTCAAATTTAGAAAACCAACTTATGCTTGCTTAAGGGGAAAGGTGAGTTGGGATGCTGCATAAAACCAGAGATTGAAATGAGCACAGATAAAGTTCCTTAAGCCAAATATGGAATAGACAAGAGCTACTCCTTGCTCAACGAAATGGACTCAACACCGCATATTAAACGCCTAAGAATGTACCTGACTAGTAAGTATCTTAAAACCTATGGATTGCTATGTCTCCGAAAGAGAATCAAGCATGTGTACAGGGGCATAAACGCAGCAGTGATAGGATTGGAGAGGTTCGGTGAGCAAATGAAGACCCTTTGAAGTCATATTGCATGGTACCCATTCCACGGGTTTCAACTACCCAGGTTTAAGGTATTCTTCCTTCAGCTAAAACATGCATGTGGAACCCAGAGAATGATCAACCATGTGATCGGGAGACGTGTTCAAATATGTCTCAGTTTTCGTACCCTGGTACTCGGGTGCAACATTCCAGACGCTTTACTAACACCCTCCCGACTTGGAGAGTCAGTCCCTTTAACCTCCTGTTTGGCCCAGTTTGCAATTTCTGCGGAAGATGAACAGGAATAGCGAGAACCAATGAGAGACTAGCTGGAGGTGTCTGGACGGGCAAATTTAACTCTCATTTCCCACCAGGAAGAGGAATTAACCAAAGGCTCAGCGTGCCGTGCCGGAACCAGATTAGGGCCTGAAGCCATCCTGCGGTGTTGCGGCCAGCTCAAAAGAAAGCGAGTTGAAGAAAGGAGCTCAGGGGCACTGTAATTCACAAACCTGCAGAGTTATAAATGACAGCTATCGTCCAAAAATATACTGAAGTAAGGCTGCCAAGAGGACTTGAAAGCGGGGCAGAATTGCAGGAAACCGATTTCAGGAGGTAGACTGGAATTGCATTGAAAGCATAGGAAAAGAGGCAGAACGTCCACCATGATGCACTTGGCCAAAAAGGGCGTATGCGTTTTTTCCTGAATATATTCAGGAAAAAACGCATACGCCCTTTTTGGCCAACCAAGCAAGCTTGCAAAGGAAATCTGCACTACAATGAAGTCTCACTTCCCCCCGGTCAAAAGGGCC
The DNA here is from genome assembly GCF_039906515.1 of Pseudorca crassidens. Taxonomy (NCBI): domain Eukaryota; kingdom Metazoa; phylum Chordata; class Mammalia; order Artiodactyla; family Delphinidae; genus Pseudorca; species Pseudorca crassidens. Next base: position 803,271 of record NW_027136309.1, read on the forward strand.
ATCTGAAAAAAGTGTAAAATCCAGAAAGGCAGGACAGGCCATGGAGAACTGGGAGCCTTGTTATGCTGATGGGCGGGATGTAAATTGCCAACAGACACTCGGGAGAAGTGTATGGTGTTTCCTGAAACATCTAAAAAACAAAGCAACAGAGCCTAGGGCACTTCCACTTATGGTCCTATAGCTTAGGGAAATTAAAATAAAAAAGACACAGCCACCCCAAAGTTTGGGACGCCTCTGTTTACAAGAACCTCGTTTACAGTACAAGTTCAACATCGCAGAAAGTGAAAAATGGATAAAGAAGTTGTGGTATTTACTTACAAAGCAATATCACTCAGCAATGAAATCTATGTCATCAGGCCCTTAGCAGCACAATGAGTGGATTCAGGTATGATGATTCTAACTGAAATAAGTCACACAGAAAAAGAAACATCATAAGATATCAGTAATACACGGAATGTAAACTTGGCTACACAGGAACTGAATTACAGAACAGAACAGGGTCTCAAATTTAGAAAACCAACTTATGCTTGCTTAAGGGGAAAGGTGAGTTGGGGTGCTGCATAAAACCAGAGATTGAAATGAGCACAGATAAAGTTCCTTAAGCCAAATATGGAATAGACAAGAGCTACTCCTTGCTCAACGAAATGGACTCAACACCGCATATTAAACGCCTAAGAATGTACCTGACTAGTAAGTATCTTAAAACCTATGGATTGCTATGTCTCCGAAAGAGAATCAAGCATGTGTACAGGGGCATAAACGCAGCAGTGATAGGATTGGAGAGGTTCGGTGAGCAAATGAAGACCCTTTGAAGTCATATTGCATGGTACCCATTCCACGGGTTTCAACTACCCAGGTTTAAGGTATTCTTCCTTCAGCTAAAACATGCATGTGGAACCTAGAGTATGATCAACCATGTGATCGGGAGACGTGTTCAAATATGTCTCAGTTTTCGTACCCTGGTACTCGGGTGCAACATTCCAGACGCTTTACTAACACCCTCCCGACTTGGAGAGTCAGTCCCTTTAACCTCCTGTTTGGCCCAGTTTGCAATTTCTGCGGAAGATGAACAGGAATAGCGAGAACCAATGAGAGACTAGCTGGAGGTGTCTGGACGGGCAAATTTAACTCTCATTTCCCACCAGGAAGAGGAATTAACCAAAGGCTCAGCGTGCCGTGCCGGAACCAGATTAGGGCCTGAAGCCATCCTGCGGTGTTGCGGCCAGCTCAAAAGAAAGCGAGTTGAAGAAAGGAGCTCAGGGGCACTGTAATTCACAAACCTGCAGAGTTATAAATGACAGCTATCGTCCAAAAATATACTGAAGTAAGGCTGCCAAGAGGACTTGAAAGCGGGGCAGAATTGCAGGAAACCGATTTCAGGAGGTAGACTGGAATTGCATTGAAAGCATAGGAAAAGAGGCAGAACGTCCACAATGATGCACTTGGCCAAAAAGGGCGTATGCGTTTTTTCCTGAATATATTCAGGAAAAAACGCATATGCCCTTTTTGGCCAACCAAGCAAGCTTGCAAAGGAAATCTGCACTACAATGAAGTCTCACTTCCCCCCGGTCAAAAGGGCCATCTGAAAAAAGTGTAAAATCCAGAAAGGCAGGACAGGCCATGGAGAACTGGGAGCCTTGTTATGCTGATGGGCGGGATGTAAATTGCCAACAGACACTCGGGAGAAGTGTATGGTGTTTCCTGAAACATCTAAAAAACAAAGCAACAGAGCCTAGGGCACTTCCACTTATGGTCCTATAGCTTAGGGAAATTAAAATCAAAAAGACACAGCCACCCCAAAGTTTGGGACGCCTCTGTTTACAAGAACCTCGTTTACAGTACAAGTTCAACACCGCAGAAAGTGAAAAATGGATAAAGAAGTTGTGGTATTTACTTACAAAGCAATATCACTCAGCAATGAAATCTATGTCATCAGGCCCTTAGCAGCACAATGAGTGGATTCAGGTATGATGATTCTAACTGAAATAAGTCACACAGAAAAAGAAACATCATAAGATATCAGTAATACACGGAATGTAAACTTGGCTACACAGGAACTGAATTACAGAACAGAACAGGGTCTCAAATTTAGAAAACCAACTTATGCTTGCTTAAGGGGAAAGGTGAGTTGGGGTGCTGCATAAAACCAGAGATTGAAATGAGCACAGATAAAGTTCCTTAAGACAAATATGGAATAGACAAGAGCTACTCCTTGCTCAACGAAATGGACTCAACACCGCATATTAAATGCCTAAGAATGTACCTGACTAGTAAGTATCTTAAAACCTATGGATTGCTATGTCTCCGAAAGAGAATCAAGCATGTGTACAGGGGCATAAACGCAGCAGTGATAGGATTGGAGAGGTTTGGTGAGCAAATGAAGACCCTTTGAAGTCATATTGCATGGTACCCATTCCACGGGTTTCAACTACCCAGGTTTAAGGTATTCTTCCTTCAGCTAAAACATGCATGTGGAACCTAGAGTCTGATCAACCATGTGATCGGGAGACGTGTTCAAATATGTCTCAGTTTTCGTACCCTGGTACTCGGGTGCAACATTCCAGACGCTTTACTAACACCCTCCCGACTTGGAGAGTCAGTCCCTTTAACCTCCTGTTTGGCCCAGTTTGCAATTTCTGCGGAAGATGAACAGGAATAGCGAGAACCAATGAGAGACTAGCTGGAGGTGTCTGGACGGGCAAATTTAACTCTCATTTCCCACCAGGAAGAGGAATTAACCAAAGGCTCAGCGTGCCGTGCCGGAACCAGATTAGGGCCTGAAGCCATCCTGCGGTGTTGCGGCCAGCTCAAAAGAAAGCGAGTTGAAGAAAGGAGCTCAGGGGCACTGTAATTCACAAACCTGCAGAGTTATAAATGACAGCTATCGTCCAAAAATATACTGAAGTAAGGCTGCCAAGAGGACTTGAAAGCGGGGCAGAATTGCAGGAAACCGATTTCAGGAGGTAGACTGGAATTGCATTGAAAGCATAGGAAAAGAGGCAGAACGTCCACAATGATGCACTTGGCCAAAAAGGGCGTATGCGTTTTTTCCTGAATATATTCAGGAAAAAACGCATACGCCCTTTTTGGCCAACCAAGCAAGCTTGCAAAGGAAATCTGCACTACAATGAAGTCTCACTTCCCCCCGGTCAAAAGGGCCATCTGAAAAAAGTGTAAAATCCAGAAAGGCAGGACAGGCCATGGAGAACTGGGAGCCTTGTTATGCTGATGGGCGGGATGTAAATTGCCAACAGACACTCGGGAGAAGTGTATGGTGTTTCCTGAAACATCTAAAAAACAAAGCAACAGAGCCTAGGGCACTTCCACTTATGGTCCTATAGCTTAGGGAAATTAAAATCAAAAAGACACAGCCACCCCAAAGTTTGGGACGCCTCTGTTTACAAGAACCTCGTTTACAGTACAAGTTCAACATCGCAGAAAGTGAAAAATGGATAAAGAAGTTGTGGTATTTACTTACAAAGCAATATCACTCAGCAATGAAATCTATGTCATCAGGCCCTTAGCAGCACAATGAGTGGATTCAGGTATGATGATTCTAACTGAAATAAGTCACACAGAAAAAGAAACATCATAAGATATCAGTAATACACGGAATGTAAACTTGGCTACACAGGAACTGAATTACAGAACAGAACAGGGTCTCAAATTTAGAAAACCAACTTATGCTTGCTTAAGGGGAAAGGTGAGTTGGGGTGCTGCATAAAACCAGAGATTGAAATGAGCACAGATAAAGTTCCTTAAGCCAAATATGGAATAGACAAGAGCTACTCCTTGCTCAACGAAATGGACTCAACACCGCATATTAAATGCCTAAGAATGTACCTGACTAGTAAGTATCTTAAACCCTATGGATTGCTATGTCTCCGAAAGAGAATCAAGCATGTGTACAGGGGCATAAACGCAGCAGTGATAGGATTGGAGAGGTTCGGTGAGCAAATGAAGACCCTTTGAAGTCATATTGCATGGTACCCATTCCACGGGTTTCAACTACCCAGGTTTAAGGTATTCTTCCTTCAGCTAAAACATGCATGTGGAACCTAGAGTATGATCAACCATGTGATCGGGAGACGTGTTCAAATATGTCTCAGTTTTCGTACCCTGGTACTCGGGTGCAACATTCCAGACGCTTTACTAACACCCTCCCGACTTGGAGAGTCAGTCTCTTTAACCTCCTGTTTGGCCCAGTTTGCAATTTCTGCGGAAGATGAACAGGAATAGCGAGAACCAATGAGAGACTAGCTGGAGGTGTCTGGACGGGCAAATTTAACTCTCATTTCCCACCAGGAAGAGGAATTAACCAAAGGCTCAGCGTGCCGTGCCGGAACCAGATTAGGGCCTGAAGCCATCCTGCGGTGTTGCGGCCAGCTCAAAAGAAAGCGAGTTGAAGAAAGGAGCTCAGGGGCACTGTAATTCACAAACCTGCAGAGTTATAAATGACAGCTATCGTCCAAAAATATACTGAAGTAAGGCTGCCAAGAGGACTTGAAAGCGGGGCAGAATTGCAGGAAACCGATTTCAGGAGGTAGACTGGAATTGCATTGAAAGCATAGGAAAAGAGGCAGAACGTCCACAATGATGCACTTGGCCAAAAAGGGCGTATGCGTTTTTTCCTGAATATATTCAGGAAAAAACGCATATGCCCTTTTTGGCCAACCAAGCAAGCTTGCAAAGGAAATCTGCACTACAATGAAGTCTCACTTCCCCCCGGTCAAAAGGGCCATCTGAAAAAAGTGTAAAATCCAGAAAGGCAGGACAGGCCATGGAGAACTGGGAGCCTTGTTATGCTGATGGGTGGGATGTAAATTGCCAACAGACACTCGGGAGAAGTGTATGGTGTTTCCTGAAACATCTAAAAAACAAAGCAACAGAGCCTAGGGCACTTCCACTTATGGTCCTATAGCTTAGGGAAATTAAAATCAAAAAGACACAGCCACCCCAAAGTTTGGGACGCCTCTGTTTACAAGAACCTCGTTTACAGTACAAGTTCAACACCGCAGAAAGTGAAAAATGGATAAAGAAGTTGTGGTATTTACTTACAAAGCAATATCACTCAGCAATGAAATCTATGTCATCAGGCCCTTAGCAGCACAATGAGTGGATTCAGGTATGATGATTCTAACTGAAATAAGTCACACAGAAAAAGAAACATCATAAGATATCAGTAATACACGGAATGTAAACTTGGCTACACAGGAACTGAATTACAGAACAGAACAGGGTCTCAAATTTAGAAAACCAACTTATGCTTGCATAAGGGGAAAGGTGAGTTGGGGTGCTGCATAAAACCAGAGATTGAAATGAGCACAGATAAACTTCCTTAAGCCAAATATGGAATAGACAAGAGCTACTCCTTGCTCAACGAAATGGACTCAACACTGCATATTAAACGCCTAAGAATGTAACTGACTACTAAGTATCTTAAAACCTATGGATTGCTATGTCTCCGAAAGAGAATCAAGCATGTGTACAGGGGCATAAATGCAGCAGTGATAGGATTGGAGAGGTTCGGTGAGCAAATGAAGACCCTTTGAAGTCATATTGCATGGTACCCATTCCATGGGTTTCAACTACCCAGGTTTAAGGTATTCTTCCTTCAGCTAAAACATGCATGTGGAACCTAGAGTATGATCAACCATGTGATCGGGAGACGTGTTCAAATATGTCTCAGTTTTCATACCCTGGTACTCGGGTGCAACATTCCAGATGCTTTACTAACACTCTCCCGACTTTGAGAGTCAGTCCCTTTAACCTCCTGTTTGGCCCAGTTTGCAATTTCTGCGGAAGATGAACAGGAATAGCGAGAACCAATGAGAGACTAGCTGGAGGTGTCTGGACGGGCAAATTTAACTCTAATTTCCCACCAGGGAGAGGAATTAACCAAAGGCTCAGTGTGCCGTGCCGGAACAAGTTTAGGGCCTGAAGCCATCTTGCGGTGTTGCGGCCAGGTCACAAGAAAGCGAGTTGAAGAAAGGAGCTCAGGGGCAGTGTAATTCACAAACCTGCAGAGTTATAAATGACAGCTATCGTCCAAAAATATACTGAAGTAAGGCTGCCAAGAGGACTTGAAAGCGGGGCAGAATTGCAGGAAACCGATTTCAGGAGGTAGACTGGAATTGCATTGAAAGCATAGGAAACGAGGCAGAATGTCCACAATGATGCACTTGGCCAAAAAGTGCATATGCGTTTTTTCCTGAATATATTCAGGAAAAAACGCATAAGCCCTTTTTGGCCAACCAAGCAAGCTTGCAAAGGAAATCTGCACTACAATGAAGTCTCACTTCCCCCCGGTCAAAAGGGCCATCTGAAAAAAGTGTAAAATCCAGAAAGGCAGGACAGGCCATGGAGAACTGGGAGCCTTGTTATGCTGATGGGCGGGATGTAAATTGCCAACAGACACTCGGGAGAAGTGTATGGTGTTTCCTGAAACATCTAAAAAACAAAGCAACAGAGCCTAGGGCACTTCCACTTATGGTCCTATAGCTTAGGGAAATTAAAATCAAAAAGACACAGCCACCCCAAAGTTTGGGACGCCTCTGTTTACAAGAACCTCGTTTACCGTACAAGTTCAATATCACAGAAAGTGAAAAATGGATAAAGAACTTGTGGTACTTACGTACAATGCAGTATCACTCAGCAATGAAATCTATGTCATCAGGCCCGTAGCAGCATAATGAGTGGATTCAGGTACGATGATTCTAACTGAAATAAGTCACACAGAAAAAGAAACATCATAAGATATCACTAATACATGGAATGTAAACTTGGCTACACAGGAACTGAATTCCAAAACAGAACAGGGTCTCAAATTTAGAAAACCTACTTATGCTTGCTTAAGGGGAAAGGTGAGTTGGGGTGCTGCATAAAACCAGAGATTGAAATGAGCACAGATAAAGTTCCTTAAGCCAAATATGGAATAGACAAGAGCTACTCCTTGCTCAACGAAATGGACTCAACACCGCATATTAAACGCCTAAGAATGTACCTGACTACTAAGTATCTTAAAACCTATGGATTGCTATGTCTCCAAAAGAGAATCAAGCGTGTGTACAGGGGCATAAACGCAGCAGTGATAGGATTGGAGAGGTTCGGTGAGCAAATGAAGACCCTTTGAAGTCATATTGCATGGTACCCATTACACGGGTCTCAACTCTCCAGGTTTAAGGGATTCTTCCTTCAGCTAAAACATGCATGTGGAACCCAGAGTATGATCAACCGTGTGAACGGGAGACGTGTTCATATATGTCTCAGTTTTCCTCCCCTGGTACTCGGGTGCAACATTCCAGACGCTTTACTAACACTCTCCCCACTTGGAGAGTCAGCGCCTTTAACCTCCTGTTTGGCCCAGTTTGCAATTTCTGCGGAAGATGAACAGGAATAGCGAGAACCAATGAGAGACTAGCTGGAGGTGTCTGGACGGGCAAATTTAACTCTCATTTCCCACCAGGAAGAGGAAATAACCAAAGGCTCAGCGTGCCGTGCCGGAACCAGATTAGGGCCTGAAGCCATCCTGCGGTGTTGCGGCCAGCTCAAAAGAAAGCGAGTTGAAGAAAGGAGTTCAGGGGCACTGTAATTCACAAACCTGCAGAGTTATAAATGACAGCTATCGTCCAAAAATATACTGAAGTAAGGCTGCCAAGAGGACTTGAAAGCGGGGCAGAATTGCAGGAAACCGATTTCAGGAGGTAGACTGGAATTGCATTGAAAGCATAGGAAAAGAGGCAGAACGTCCACAATGATGCACTTGGCCGAAAAGGGCGTATGCGTTTTTTCCTGAATATATTCAGGAAAAAACGCATTCGCCCTTTTTGGCCAACCAAGCAAGCTTGCAAAGGAAATCTGCACTATAATGAAGTCTCACTTCCCCCCGGTCAAAAGGGCCATCTGAAAAAAGTGTAAAATCCAGAAAGGCAGGACAGGCCATGGAGAACTGGGAGCCTTGTTATGCTGATGGGCGGGATGTAAATTGCCAACAGCCACTCGGGAGAAGTGTATGGTGTTTCCTGAAACATCTAAAAAACAAAGCAACAGAGCCTAGGGCACTTCCACTTATGGTCCTATAGCTTAGGGAAATTAAAATCAAAAAGACACAGCCACCCCAAAGTTTGGGACGCCTCTGTTTACAAGAACCTCATTTACCGTACAAGTTCAATATCACAGAAAGTGAAAAATGGATAAAGAACTTGTGGTACTTATGTACAATGCAGTATCACTCAGCAATGAAATCTATGTCATCAGGCCCGTAGCAGCATAATGAGTGGATTCAGGTACGATGATTCTAACTGAAATAATTCACACAGAAAAAGAAACATCATAAGATATCAGTAATACACGGAATGTAAAGTTGGCTACACAGGAACTGAATTACAGAACAGAACAGGGTCTCAAATTTAGAAAACCAACTTATGCTTGCTTAAGGGTAAAGGTGAGTTGGGGTGCTGCATAAAACCAGAGATTGAAATGAGCACAGATAAAGTTCCTTAAGCCAAATATGGAATAGACAAGAGCTACTCCTTGCTCAACGAAATGGACTCAACACCGCATATTAAATGCCTAAGAATGTACCTGACTAGTAAGTATCTTAAAACCTATGGATTGCTATGTCTCCAAAAGGGAATCAAGCGTGTGTACAGGGGCATAAATGCAGCAATGATAGGATTGGAGAGGTTCGGTGAGCAAATGAAGACCCTTTGAAGTCATATTGCATGGTACCCATTACACGGGTCTCAACTCTCCAGGTTTAAGGTATTCTTCCTTCAGCTAAAACATCCATGTGGAACCCAGAATATGATCAACCGTGTGAACGGGAGACGTGTTCAAATATGTCTCAGTTTTCCTCCCCTGGTACTCGGGTGCAACATTCCAGACGCTTTACTAACACCCTCCCGACTTGGAGAGTCAGTCCCTTCAAACTCCTGTTTGGCCCAGTTTGCAATTTCTGCGGAAGATGAACAGGAATAGCGAGAACCAATGAGAGACTAGCTGGAGGTGTCTGGATGGGCAAATTTAACTCTCATTTCCCACCAGGAAGAGGAATTAACCAAAGGCTCAGCGTGCCGTGCCGGAACCAGATTAGGGCCTGAAGCCATCCTGCGGTGTTGCGGCCAGCTCAAAAGAAAGCGAGTTGAAGAAAGGAGCTCAGGGGCACTGTAATTCACAAACCTGCAGAGTTATAAATGACAGCTATCGTCCAAAAATATACTGAAGTAAGGCTGCCAAGAGGACTTGAAAGCGGGGCAGAATTGCAGGAAACCGATTTCAGGAGGTAGACTGGAATTGCATTGAAAGCATAGGAAAAGAGGCAGAACGTCCACAATGATGCACTTGGCCAAAAAGGGCGTATGCGTTTTTTCCTGAATATATTCAGGAAAAAACGCATACGCCCTTTTTGGCCAACCAAGCAAGCTTGCAAAGGAAATCTGCACTACAATGAAGTCTCACTTCCCCCCGGTCAAAAGGGCCATCTGAAAAAAGTGTAAAATCCAGAAAGGCAGGACAGGCCATGGAGAACTGGGAGCCTTGTTATGCTGATGGGCGGGATGTAAATTGCCAACAGACACTCGGGAGAAGTGTATGGTGTTTCCTGAAACATCTAAAAAACAAAGCAACAGAGCCTAGGGCACTTCCACTTATGGTCCTATAGCTTAGGGAAATTAAAATCAAAAAGACACAGCCACCCCAAAGTTTGGGACGCCTCTGTTTACAAGAACCTCGTTTACAGTACAAGTTCAACATCGCAGAAAGTGAAAAATGGATAAAGAAGTTGTGGTATTTACTTACAAAGCAATATCACTCTGCAATGATATCTATGTCATCAGGCCCTGAGCAGCACAATGAGTGGATTCAGGTATGATGATTCTAACTGAAATAAGTCACACAGAAAAAGAAACATCATAAGATATCAGTAATACACGGAATGTAAACTTGGCTACACAGGAACTGAATTACAGAACAGAACAGGGTCTCAAATTTAGAAAACCAACTTATGCTTGCTTAAGGGGAAAGGTGAGTTGGGGTGCTGCATAAAACCAGAGATTGAAATGAGCACAGATAAAGTTCCTTAAGCCAAATATGGAATAGACAAGAGCTACTCCTTGCTCAACGAAATGGACTCAACACCGCATATTAAACGCCTAAGAATGTACCTGACTAGTAAGTATCTTAAAACCTATGGATTGCTATGTCTCTGAAAGAGAATCAAGCATGTGTCCAGGGGCAAAAACGCAGCAGTGATAGGATTGGAGAGGTTCGGTGAGCAAATGAAGACCCTTTGAAGTCATATTGCATGGTACCCATTCCACGGGTTTCAACTACCCAGGTTTAAGGTATTCTTCCTTCAGCTAAAACATGCATGTGGAACCTAGAGTATGATCAACCATGTGATCGGGAGACGTGTTCAAATATGTCTCAGTTTTCGTACCCTGGTACTCGGGTGCAACATTCCAGACGCTTTACTAACACCCTCCCGACTTGGAGAGTCAGTCCCTTTAACCTCCTGTTTGGCCCAGTTTGCAATTTCTGCGGAAGATGAACAGGAATAGCGAGAACCAATGAGAGACTAGCTGGAGGTGTCTGGACGGGCAAATTTAACTCTCATTTCCCACCAGGAAGAGGAATTAACCAAAGGCTCAGCGTGCCGTGCCGGAACCAGATTAGGGCCTGAAGCCATCCTGCGGTGTTGCGGCCAGCTCAAAAGAAAGCGAGTTGAAGAAAGGAGCTCAGGGGCACTGTAATTCACAAACCTGCAGAGTTATAAATGACAGCTATCGTCCAAAAATATACTGAAGTAAGGCTGCCAAGAGGACTTGAAAGCGGGGCAGAATTGCAGGAAACCGATTTCAGGAGGTAGACTGGAATTGCATTGAAAGCATAGGAAAAGAGGCAGAACGTCCACAATGATGCACTTGGCCAAAAAGGGCGTATGCGTTTTTTCCTGAATATATTCAGGAAAAAACGCATACGCCCTTTTTGGCCAACCAAGCAAGCTTGCAAAGGAAATCTGCACTACAATGAAGTCTCACTTCCCCCCGGTCAAAAGGGCCATCTGAAAAAAGTGTAAAATCCAGAAAGGCAGGACAGGCCATGGAGAACTGGGAGCCTTGTTATGCTGATGGGCGGGATGTAAATTGCCAACAGACACTCGGGAGAAGTGTATGGTGTTTCCTGAAACATCTAAAAAACAAAGCAACAGAGCGTAGGGCACTTTCACTTATGGTCCTATAGCTTAGGGAAATTAAAATCAAAAAGACACAGCCACCCCAAACATTGGGACGCCTCTGTTTACAAGAACCTCGTTTACAGTACAAGTTCAACATCGCAGAAAGTGAAAAATGGATAAAGAAGTTGTGGTATTTACTTACAAAGCAATATCACTCAGCAATGAAATCTATGTCATCAGGCCCTTAGCAGCACAATGAGTGGATTCAGGTATGATGATTCTAACTGAAATAAGTCACACAGAAAAAGAAACATCATAAGATATCAGTAATACACGGAATGTAAACTTGGCTACACAGGAACTGAATTACAGTACAGAACAGGGTCTCAAATTTAGAAAACCAACTTATGCTTGCTTAAGGGTAAAGGTGACTTGGGGTGCTGCATAAAACCAGAGATTGAAATGAGCACAGATAAAGTTCCTTAAGCCAAATATGGAATAGACAAGAGCTACTCCTTGCTCAAAGAAATGGACTCAACACTGCATATTAAACGCCTAAGAATGTACCTGACTAGTAAGTATCTTAAAACCTATGGATTGCTATGTCTCCGAAAGAGAATCAAGCATGTGTACAGGGGCATAAACGCAGCAGTGATAGGATTGGAGAGGTTCGGTGAGCAAATGAAGACCCTTTGAAGTCATATTGCATGGTACCCATTCCACGGGTTTCAACTACCCAGGTTTAAGGTATTCTTCCTTCAGCTAAAACATGCATGTGGAACCTAGAGTCTGATCAACCATGTGATCGGGAGACGTGTTCAAATATGTCTCAGTTTTCGTACCCTGGTACTCGGGTGCAACATTCCAGACGCTTTACTAACACCCTCCCGACTTGGAGAGTCAGTCCCTTTAACCTCCTGTTTGGCCCAGTTTGCAATTTCTGCGGAAGATGAACAGGAATAGTGAGAACCAATGAGAGACTAGCTGGAGGTGTCTGGACGGGCAAATTTAACTCTCATTTCTCACCAGGAAGAGGAATTAACCAAAGGCTCAGCGTGCCGTGCCGGAACCAGATTAGGGCCTGAAGCCATCCTGCGGTGTTGCGGCCAGCTCAAAAGAAAGCGAGTTGAAGAAAGGAGCTCAGGGGCACTGTAATTCACAAACCTGCAGAGTTATAAATGACAGCTATCGTCCAAAAATATACTGAAGTAAGGCTGCCAAGAGGACTTGAAAGCGGGGCAGAATTGCAGGAAACCGATTTCAGGAGGTAGACTGGAATTGCATTGAAAGCATAGGAAAAGAGGCAGAACGTCCACAATGATGCACTTGGCCAAAAAGGGCGTATGCGTTTTTTCCTGAATATATTCAGGAAAAAACGCATACGCCCTTTTTGGCCAACCAAGCAAGCTTGCAAAGGAAATCTGCACTACAATGAAGTCTCACTTCCCCCCGGTCAAAAGGGCCATCTGAAAAAAGTGTAAAATCCAGAAAGGCAGGACAGGCCATGGAGAACTGGGAGCCTTGTTATGCTGATGGGCGGGATGTAAATTGCCAACAGCCACTCGGGAGAAGTGTATGGTGTTTCCTGAAACATCTAAAAAACAAAGCAACAGAGCCTAGGGCACTTCCACTTATGGTCCTATAGCTTAGGGAAATTAAAATCAAAAAGACACAGCCACCCCAAAGTTTGGGACGCCTCTGTTTACAAGAACCTCATTTACCGTACAAGTTCAATATCACAGAAAGTGAAAAATGGATAAAGAACTTGTGGTACTTATGTACAATGCAGTATCACTCAGCAATGAAATCTATGTCATCAGGCCCGTAGCAGCATAATGAGTGGATTCAGGTACGATGATTCTAACTGAAATAAGTCACACAGAAAAAGAAACATCATAAGATATCAGTAATACACGGAATGTAAACTTGGCTACACAGGAACTGAATTACAGAACAGAACAGGGTCTCAAATTTAGAAAACCAACTTATGCTTGCTTAAGGGTAAAGGTGAGTTGGGGTGCTGCATAAAACCAGAGATTGAAATGAGCACAGATAAAGTTCCTTAAGCCAAATATGGAATAGACAAGAGCTACTCCTTGCTCAACGAAATGGACTCAACACCGCATATTAAATGCCTAAGAATGTACCTGACTAGTAAGTATCTTAAAACCTATGGATTGCTATGTCTCCAAAAGGGAATCAAGCGTGTGTACAGGGGCATAAATGCAGCAATGATAGGATTGGAGAGGTTCGGTGAGCAAATGAAGACCCTTTAAAGTCATATTGCATGGTACCCATTACACGGGTCTCAACTCTCCAGGTTTAAGGTATTCTTCCTTCAGCTAAAACATGCATGTGGAACCCAGAGTATGATCAACCGTGTGAACGGGAGACGTGTTCAAATATGTCTCAGTTTTCCTCCCCTGGTACTCGGGTGCAACATTCCAGACGCTTTACTAACACCCTCCCGACTTGGAGAGTCAGTCCCTTCAACCTCCTGTTTGGCCCAGTTTGCAATTTCTGCGGAAGATGAACAGGAATAGCGAGAACCAATGAGAGACTAGCTGGAGGTGTATGGACAGGCAAATTTAACTCTCATTTCCCACCAGGAAGAGGAATTAACCAAAGGCTCAGCGTGCCGTGCCGGAACCAGATTAGGGCCTGAAGCCATCCTGCGGTGTTGCGGCCAGCTCAAAAGAAAGCGAGTTGAAGAAAGGAGCTCAGGGGCACTGTAATTCACAAACCTGCAGAGTTATAAATGACAGCTATCGTCCAAAAATATACTGAAGTAAGGCTGCCAAGAGGACTTGAAAGCGGGGCAGAATTGCAAGAAACCGATTTCAGGAGGTAGACTGGAATTGCATTGAAAGCATAGGAAAAGAGGCAGAACGTCCACAATGATGCACTTGGCCAAAAAGGGCGTATGCGTTTTTTCCTGAATATATTCAGGAAAAAACGCATACGCCCTTTTTGGCCAACCAAGCAAGCTTGCAAAGGAAATCTGCACTACAATGAAGTCTCACTTCCCCCCGGTCAAAAGGGCCATCTGAAAAAAGTGTAAAATCCAGAAAGGCAGGACAGGCCATGGAGAACTGGGAGCCTTGTTATGCTGATGGGCGGGATGTAAATTGCCAACAGACACTCGGGAGAAGTGTATGGTGTTTCCTGAAACATCTAAAAAACAAAGCAACAGAGCGTAGGGCACTTTCACTTATGGTCCTATAGCTTAGGGAAATTAAAATCAAAAAGACACAGCCACCCCAAACATTGGGACGCCTCTGTTTACAAGAACCTCGTTTACAGTACAAGTTCAACATCGCAGAAAGTGAAAAATGGATAAAGAAGTTGTGGTATTTACTTACAAAGCAATATCACTCAGCAATGAAATCTATGTCATCAGGCCCTTAGCAGCACAATGAGTGGATTCAGGTATGATGATTCTAACTGAAATAAGTCACACAGAAAAAGAAACATCATAAGATATCAGTAATACACGGAATGTAAACTTGGCTACACAGGAACTGAATTACAGTACAGAACAGGGTCTCAAATTTAGAAAACCAACTTATGCTTTCTTAAGGGTAAAGGTGACTTGGGGTGCTGCATAAAACCAGAGATTGAAATGAGCACAGATAAAGTTCCTTAAGCCAAATATGGAATAGACAAGAGCTACTCCTTGCTCAAAGAAATGGACTCAACACCGCATATTAAACGCCTAAGAATGTACCTGACTAGTAAGTATCTTAAAACCTATGGATTGCTATGTCTCCGAAAGAGAATCAAGCATGTGTACAGGGGCATAAACGCAGCAGTGATAGGATTGGAGAGGTTCGGTGAGCAAATGAAGACCCTTTGAAGTCATATTGCATGGTACCCATTCCACGGGTTTCAACTACCCAGGTTTAAGGTATTCTTCCTTCAGCTAAAACATGCATGTGGAACCTAGAGTCTGATCAACCATGTGATCGGGAGACGTGTTCAAATATGTCTCAGTTTTCGTACCCTGGTACTCGGGTGCAACATTCCAGACGCTTTACTAACACCCTCCCGACTTGGAGAGTCAGTCCCTTTAACCTCCTGTTTGGCCCAGTTTGCAATTTCTGCGGAAGATGAACAGGAATAGCGAGAACCAATGAGAGACTAGCTGGAGGTGTCTGGACGGGCAAATTTAACTCTCATTTCCCACCAGGAAGAGGAATTAACCAAAGGCTCAGCGTGCCGTGCCGGAACCAGATTAGGGCCTGAAGCCATCCTGCGGTGTTGCGGCCAGCTCAAAAGAAAGCGAGTTGAAGAAAGGAGCTCAGGGGCACTGTAATTCACAAACCTGCAGAGTTATAAATGACAGCTATCGTCCAAAAATATACTGAAGTAAGGCTGCCAAGAGGACTTGAAAGCGGGGCAGAATTGCAGGAAACCGATTTCAGGAGGTAGACTGGAATTGCATTGAAAGCATAGGAAAAGAGGCAGAACGTCCACAATGATGCACTTGGCCAAAAAGGGCGTATGCGTTTTTTCCTGAATATATTCAAGAAAAAACGCATACGCCCTTTTTGGCCAACCAAGCAAGCTTGCAAAGGAAATCTGCACTACAATGAAGTCTCACTTCCCCCCGGTCAAAAGGGCCATCTGAAAAAAGTGTAAAATCCAGAAAGGCAGGACAGGCCATGGAGAACTGGGAGCCTTGTTATGCTGATGGGCGGGATGTAAATTGCCAACAGACACTCGGGAGAAGTGTATGGTGTTTCCTGAAACATCTAAAAAACAAAGCAACAGAGCCTAGGGCACTTCCACTTATGGTCCTATAGATTAGGGAAATTAAAATCAAAAAGACACAGCCACCCCAAAGTTTGGGACGCCTCTGTTTACAAGAACCTCGTTTACAGTACAAGTTCAACATCGCAGAAAGTGAAAAATGGATAAAGAAGTTGTGGTATTTACTTACAAAGCAATATCACTCTGCAATGAAATCTATGTCATCAGGCCCTTAGCAGCACAATGAGTGGATTCAGGTATGATGATTCTAACTGAAATAAGTCACACAGAAAAAGAAACATCATAAGATATCAGTAATACACGGAATGTAAACTTGGCTACACAGGAACTGAATTACAGAACAGAACAGGGTCTCAAATTTAGAAAACCAACTTATGCTTGCTTAAGGGGAAAGGTGAGTTGGGGTGCTGCATAAAACCAGAGATTGAAATGAGCACAGATAAAGTTCCTTAAGCCAAATATGGAATAGACAAGAGCTACTCCTTGCTCAAAGAAATGGACTCAACACCGCATATTAAACGCCTAAGAATGTACCTGACTAGTAAGTATCTTAAAACCTATGGATTGCTATGTCTCCGAAAGAGAATCAAGCATGTGTACAGGGGCATAAACGCAGCAGTGATAGGATTGGAGAGGTTCGGTGAGCAAATGAAGACCCTCTGAAGTCATATTGCATGGTACCCATTCCACGGGTTTCAACTACCCAGGTTTAAGGTATTCTTCCTTCAGCTAAAACATGCATGTGGAACCTAGAGTCTGATCAACCATGTGATCGGGAGACGTGTTCAAATATGTCTCAGTTTTCGTACCCTGGTACTCGGGTGCAACATTCCAGACGCTTTACTAACACCCTCCCGACTTGGAGAGTCAGTCCCTTTAACCTCCTGTTTGGCCCAGTTTGCAATTTCTGCGGAAGATGAACAGGAATAGCGAGAACCAATGAGAGACTAGCTGGAGGTGTCTGGACGGGCAAATTTAACTCTCATTTCCCACCAGGAAGAGGAATTAACCAAAGGCTCAGCGTGCCGTGCCGGAACCAGATTAGGGCCTGAAGCCATCCTGCGGTGTTGCGGCCAGCTCAAAAGAAAGCGAGTTGAAGAAAGGAGCTCAGGGGCACTGTAATTCACAAACCTGCAGAGTTATAAATGACAGCTATCGTCCAAAAATATACTGAAGTAAGGCTGCCAAGAGGACTTGAAAGCGGGGCAGAATTGCAGGAAACCGATTTCAGGAGGTAGACTGGAATTGCATTGAAAGCATAGGAAAAGAGGCAGAACGTCCACAATGATGCACTTGGCCAAAAAGGGCGTATGCGTTTTTTCCTGAATATATTCAGGAAAAAACGCATACGCCCTTTTTGGCCAACCAAGCAAGCTTGCAAAGGAAATCTGCACTACAATGAAGTCTCACTTCCCCCCGGTCAAAAGGGCCATCTGAAAAAAGTGTAAAATCCAGAAAGGCAGGACAGGCCATGGAGAACTGGGAGCCTTGTTATGCTGATGGGCGGGATGTAAATTGCCAACAGACACTCGGGAGAAGTGTATGGTGTTTCCTGAGACATCTAAAAAACAAAGCAACAGAGCGTAGGGCACTTTCACTTATGGTCCTATAGCTTAGGGAAATTAAAATCAAAAAGACACAGCCACCCCAAACATTGGGACGCCTCTGTTTACAAGAACCTCGTTTACAGTACAAGTTCAACATCGCAGAAAGTGAAAAATGGATAAAGAAGTTGTGGTATTTACTTACAAAGCAATATCACTCAGCAATGAAATCTATGTCATCAGGCCCTTAGCAGCACAATGAGTGGATTCAGGTATGATGATTCTAACTGAAATAAGTCACACAGAAAAAGAAACATCATAAGATATCAGTAATACACGGAATGTAAACTTGGCTACACAGGAACTGAATTACAGTACAGAACAGGGTCTCAAATTTAGAAAACCAACTTATGCTTGCTTAAGGGTAAAGGTGACTTGGGGTGCTGCATAAAACCAGAGATTGAAATGAGCACAGATAAAGTTCCTTAAGCCAAATATGGAATAGACAAGAGCTACTCCTTGCTCAAAGAAATGGACTCAACACCGCATATTAAACGCCTAAGAATGTACCTGACTAGTAAGTATCTTAAAACCTATGGATTGCTATGTCTCCGAAAGAGAATCAAGCATGTGTACAGGGGCATAAACGCAGCAGTGATAGGATTGGAGAGGTTCGGTGAGCAAATGAAGACCCTTTGAAGTCATATTGCATGGTACCCATTCCACGGGTTTCAACTACCCAGGTTTAAGGTATTCTTCCTTCAGCTAAAACATGCATGTGGAACCTAGAGTCTGATCAACCATGTGATCGGGAGACGTGTTCAAATATGTCTCAGTTTTCGTACCCTGGTACTCGGGTGCAACATTCCAGACGCTTTACTAACACCCTCCCGACTTGGAGAGTCAGTCCCTTTAACCTCCTGTTTGGCCCAGTTTGCAATTTCTGCGGAAGATGAACAGGAATAGCGAGAACCAATGAGAGACTAGCTGGAGGTGTCTGGACGGGCAAATTTAACTCTCATTTCCCACCAGGAAGAGGAATTAACCAAAGGCTCAGCGTGCCGTGCCAGAACCAGATTAGGGCCTGAAGCCATCCTGCAGTGTTGCGGCCAGCTCAAAAGAAAGCGAGTTGAAGAAAGGAGCTCAGGGGCACTGTAATTCACAAACCTGCAGAGTTATAAATGACAGCTATCGTCCAAAAATATACTGAAGTAAGGCTGCCAAGAGGACTTGAAAGCGGGGCAGAATTGCAGGAAACCGATTTCAGGAGGTAGACTGGAATTGCATTGAAAGCATAGGAAAAGAGGCAGAACGTCCACAATGATGCACTTGGCCAAAAAGGGCGTATGCGTTTTTTCCTGAATATATTCAGGAAAAAACTCATACGCCCTTTTTGGCCAACCAAGCAAGCTTGCAAAGGAAATCTGCACTACAATGAAGTCTCACTTCCCCCCGGTCAAAAGGGCCATCTGAAAAAAGTGTAAAATCCAGAAAGGCAGGACAGGCCATGGAGAACTGGGAGCCTTGTTATGCTGATGGGCGGGATGTAAATTGCCAACAGACACTCGGGAGAAGTGTATGGTGTTTCCTGAAACATCTAAAAAACAAAGCAACAGAGCCTAGGGCACTTCCACTTATGGTCCTATCGATTAGGGAAATTAAAATCAAAAAGACACAGCCACCCCAAAGTTTGGGACGCCTCTGTTTACAAGAACCTCGTTTACAGTACAAGTTCAACATCGCAGAAAGTGAAAAATGGATAAAGAAGTTGTGGTATTTACTTACAAAGCAATATCACTCTGCAATGAAATCTATGTCATCAGGCCCTTAGCAGCACAATGAGTGGATTCAGGTATGATGATTCTAACTGAAATAAGTCACACAGAAAAAGAAACATCATAAGATATCAGTAATACACGGAATGTAAACTTGGCTACACAGGAACTGAATTACAGAACAGAACAGGGTCTCAAATTTAGAAAACCAACTTATGCTTGCTTAAGGGGAAAGGTGAGTTGGGGTGCTGCATAAAACCAGAGATTGAAATGAGCACAGATAAAGTTCCTTAAGCCAAATATGGAATAGACAAGAGCTACTCCTTGCTCAAAGAAATGGACTCAACACCGCATATTAAACGCCTAAGAATGTACCTGACTAGTAAGTATCTTAAAACCTATGGATTGCTATGTCTCCGAAAGAGAATCAAGCATGTGTACAGGGGCATAAACGCAGCAGTGATAGGATTGGAGAGGTTCGGTGAGCAAATGAAGACCCTCTGAAGTCATATTGCATGGTACCCATTCCACGGGTTTCAACTACCCAGGTTTAAGGTATTCTTCCTTCAGCTAAAACATGCATGTGGAACCTAGAGTCTGATCAACCATGTGATCGGGAGACGTGTTCAAATATGTCTCAGTTTTCGTACCCTGGTACTCGGGTGCAACATTCCAGACGCTTTACTAACACCCTCCCGACTTGGAGAGTCAGTCCCTTTAACCTCCTGTTTGGCCCAGTTTGCAATTTCTGCGGAAGATGAACAGGAATAGCGAGAACCAATGAGAGACTAGCTGGAGGTGTCTGGACGGGCAAATTTAACTCTCATTTCCCACCAGGAAGAGGAATTAACCAAAGGCTCAGCGTGCCGTGCCGGAACCAGATTAGGGCCTGAAGCCATCCTGCGGTGTTGCGGCCAGCTCAAAAGAAAGCGAGTTGAAGAAAGGAGCTCAGGGGCACTGTAATTCACAAACCTGCAGAGTTATAAATGACAGCTATCGTCCAAAAATATACTGAAGTAAGGCTGCCAAGAGGACTTGAAAGCGGGGCAGAATTGCAGGAAACCGATTTCAGGAGGTAGACTGGAATTGCATTGAAAGCATAGGAAAAGAGGCAGAACGTCCACAATGATGCACTTGGCCAAAAAGGGCATATGCGTTTTTTCCTGAATATATTCAGGAAAAAACACATACGCCCTTTTTGGCCAACCAAGCAAGCTTGCAAAGGAAATCTGCACTACAATGAAGTCTCACTTCCCCCCGGTCAAAAGGGCCATCTGAAAAAAGTGTAAAATCCAGAAAGGCAGGACAGGCCATGGAGAACTGGGAGCCTTGTTATGCTGATGGGCGGGATGTAAATTGCCAACAGACACTCGGGAGAAGTGTATGGTGTTTCCTGAAACATCTAAAAAACAAAGCAACAGAGCCTAGGGCACTTCCACTTATGGTCCTATAGATTAGGGAAATTAAAATCAAAAAGACACAGCCACCCCAAAGTTTGGGACGCCTCTGTTTACAAGAACCTCGTTTACAGTACAAGTTCAACATCGCAGAAAGTGAAAAATGGATAAAGAAGTTGTGGTATTTACTTACAAAGCAATATCACTCTGCAATGAAATCTATGTCATCAGGCCCTTAGCAGCACAATGAGTGGATTCAGGTATGATGATTCTAACTGAAATAAGTCACACAGAAAAAGAAACATCATAAGATATCAGTAATACACGGAATGTAAACTTGGCTACACAGGAACTGAATTACAGAACAGAACAGGGTCTCAAATTTAGAAAACCAACTTATGCTTGCTTAAGGGGAAAGGTGAGTTGGGGTGCTGCATAAAACCAGAGATTGAAATGAGCACAGATAAAGTTCCTTAAGCCAAATATGGAATAGACAAGAGCTACTCCTTGCTCAACGAAATGGACACAACACCGCATATTAAACGCCTAAGAATGTACCTGACTAGTAAGTATCTTAAAACCTATGGATTGCTATGTCTCCGAAAGAGAATCAAGCATGTGTACAGGGGCATAAACGCAGCAGTGATAGGATTGGAGAGGTTTGGTGAGCAAATGAAGACCCTCTGAAGTCATATTGCATGGTACCCATTCCACGGGTTTCAACTACCCAGGTTTAAGGTATTCTTCCTTCAGCTAAAACATGCATGTGGAACCTAGAGTATGATCAACCATGTGATCGGGAGACGTGTTCAAATATGTCTCAGTTTTCGTACCCTGGTACTCGGGTGCAACATTCCAGACGCTTTACTAACACCCTCCCGACTTGGAGAGTCAGTCCCTTTAACCTCCTGTTTGGCCCAGTTTGCAATTTCTGCGGAAGATGAACAGGAATAGCGAGAACCAATGAGAGACTAGCTGGAGGTGTCTGGACGGGCAAATTTAACTCTCATTTCCCACGAGGAAGAGGAATTAACCAAAGGCTCAGCGTGCCGTGACGGAACCAGATTAGGGCCTGAAGCCATCCTGCGGTGTTGCGGCCAGCTCACAAGAAAGCGAGTTGAAGAAAGGAGCTCAGGGGCACTTTAATTCACAAACCTGCAGAGTTATAAATGACAGCTATCGTCCAAAAATATACTGAAGTAAGGCTGCCAAGAGGACTTGAAAGCGGGGCAGAATTGCAGGAAACCGATTTCAGGAGGTAGACTGGAATTGCATTGAAAGCATAGGAAAAGAGGCAGAACGTCCACAATGATGCACTTGGCCAAAAAGGGCGTATGCGTTTTTTCCTGAATATATTCAGGAAAAAACGCATACGCACTTTTTGGCCAACCAAGCAAGCTTGCAAAGGAAATCTGCACTACAATGAAGTCTCACTTCCCCCCGGTCAAAAGGGCCATCTGAAAAAAGTGTAAAATCCAGAAAGGCAGGACAGGCCATGGAGAACTGGGAGCCTTGTTATGCTGATGGGCGGGATGTAAATTGCCAACAGACACTCGGGAGAAGTGTATGGTGTTTCCTGAAACATCTAAAAAACAAAGCAACAGAGCCTAGGGCACTTCCACTTATGGTCCTATAGATTAGGGAAATTAAAATCAAAAAGACACAGCCACCCCAAAGTTTGGGACGCCTCTGTTTACAAGAACCTCGTTTACAGTACAAGTTCAACATCGCAGAAAGTGAAAAATGGATAAAGAAGTTGTGGTATTTACTTACAAAGCAATATCACTCTGCAATGAAATCTATGTCATCAGGCCCTTAGCAGCACAATGAGTGGATTCAGGTATGATGATTCTAACTGAAATAAGTCACACAGAAAAAGAAACATCATAAGATATCAGTAATACACGGAATGTAAACTTGGCTACACAGGAACTGAATTACAGAACAGAACAGGGTCTCAAATTTAGAAAACCAACTTATGCTTGCTTAAGGGTAAAGGTGACTTGGGGTGCTGCATAAAACCAGAGATTGAAATGAGCACAGATAAAGTTCCTTAAGCCAAATATGGAATAGACAAGAGCTACTCCTTGCTCAAAGAAATGGACTCAACACCGCATATTAAACGCCTAAGAATGTACCTGACTAGTAAGTATCTTAAAACCTATGGATTGCTATGTCTCCGAAAGAGAATCAAGCATGTGTACAGGGGCATAAACGCAGCAGTGATAGGATTGGAGAGGTTCGGTGAGCAAATGAAGACCCTCTGAAGTCATATTGCATGGTACCCATTCCACGGGTTTCAACTACCCAGGTTTAAGGTATTCTTCCTTCAGCTAAAACATGCATGTGGAACCTAGAGTCTGATCAACCATGTGATCGGGAGACGTGTTCAAATATGTCTCAGTTTTCGTACCCTGGTACTCGGGTGCAACATTCCAGACGCTTTACTAACACCCTCCCGACTTGGAGAGTCAGTCCCTTTAACCTCCTGTTTGGCCCAGTTTGCAATTTCTGCGGAAGATGAACAGGAATAGCGAGAACCAATGAGAGACTAGCTGGAGGTGTCTGGACGGGCAAATTTAACTCTCATTTCCCACGAGGAAGAGGAATTAACCAAAGGCTCAGCGTGCCGTGACGGAACCAGATTAGGGCCTGAAGCCATCCTGCGGTGTTGCGGCCAGCTCACAAGAAAGCGAGTTGAAGAAAGGAGCTCAGGGGCACTGTAATTCACAAACCTGCAGAGTTATAAATGACAGCTATCGTCCAAAAATATACTGAAGTAAGGCTGCCAAGAGGACTTGAAAGCGGGGCAGAATTGCAGGAAACCGATTTCAGGAGGTAGACTGGAATTGCATTGAAAGCATAGGAAAAGAGGCAGAACGTCCACAATGATGCACTTGGCCAAAAAGGGCGTATGCGTTTTTTCCTGAATATATTCAGGAAAAAACGCATACGCCCTTTTTGGCCAACCAAGCAAGCTTGCAAAGGAAATCTGCACTACAATGAAGTCTCACTTCCCCCCGGTCAAAAGGGCCATCTGAAAAAAGTGTAAAATCCAGAAAGGCAGGACAGGCCATGGAGAACTGGGAGCCTTGTTATGCTGATGGGCGGGATGTAAATTGCCAACAGACACTCGGGAGAAGTGTATGGTGTTTCCTGAAACATCTAAAAAACAAAGCAACAGAGCCTAGGGCACTTCCACTTATGGTCCTATAGATTAGGGAAATTAAAATCAAAAAGACACAGCCACCCCAAAGTTTGGGACGCCTCTGTTTACAAGAACCTCGTTTACAGTACAAGTTCAACATCGCAGAAAGTGAAAAATGGATAAAGAAGTTGTGGTATTTACTTACAAAGCAATATCACTCTGCAATGAAATCTATGTCATCAGGCCCTTAGCAGCACAATGAGTGGATTCAGGTATGATGATTCTAACTGAAATAAGTCACACAGAAAAAGAAACATCATAAGATATCAGTAATACACGGAATGTAAACTTGGCTACACAGGAACTGAATTACAGAACAGAACAGGGTCTCAAATTTAGAAAACCAACTTATGCTTGCTTAAGGGGAAAGGTGAGTTGGGGTGCTGCATAAAACCAGAGATTGAAATGAGCACAGATAAAGTTCCTTAAGCCAAATATGGAATAGACAAGAGCTACTCCTTGCTCAACGAAATGGACACAACACCGCATATTAAACGCCTAAGAATGTACCTGACTAGTAAGTATCTTAAAACCTATGGATTGCTATGTCTCCAAAAGAGAATCAAGCATGTGTACAGGGGCATAAACGCAGCAGTGATAGGATTGGAGAGGTTCGGTGAGCAAATGAAGACCCTCTGAAGTCATATTGCATGGTACCCATTCCACGGGTTTCAACTACCCAGGTTTAAGGTATTCTTCCTTCAGCTAAAACATGCATGTGGAACCTAGAGTATGATCAACCATGTGATCGGGAGACGTGTTCAAATATGTCTCAGTTTTCGTACCCTGGTACTCGGGTGCAACATTCCAGATGCTTTACTAACACCCTCCCGAATTGGAGAGTCAGTCCCTTTAACCTCCTGTTTGGCCCAGTTTGCAATTTCTGCGGAAGATGAACAGGAATAGCGAGAACCAATGAGAGACTAGCTGGAGGTGTCTGGACGGGCAAATTTAACTCTCATTTCCCACCAGGAAGAGGAATTAACCAAAGGCTCAGCGTGCCGTGACGGAACCAGATTAGGGCCTGAAGCCATCCTGCGGTGTTGCGGCCAGCTCACAAGAAAGCGAGTTGAAGAAAGGAGCTCAGGGGCACTTTAATTCACAAACCTGCAGAGTTATAAATGACAGCTATCGTCCAAAAATATACTGAAGTAAGGCTGCCAAGAGGACTTGAAAGCGGGGCAGAATTGCAGGAAACCGATTTCAGGAGGTAGACTGGAATTGCATTGAAAGCATAGGAAAAGAGGCAGAACGTCCACAATGATGCACTTGGCCAAAAAGGGCGTATGCGTTTTTTCCTGAATATATTCAGGAAAAAACGCATACGCCCTTTTTGGCCAACCAAGCAAGCTTGCAAAGGAAATCTGCACTACAATGAAGTCTCACTTCCCCCCGGTCAAAAGGGCCATCTGAAAAAAGTGTAAAATCCAGAAAGGCAGGACAGGCCATGGAGAACTGGGAGCCTTGTTATGCTGATGGGCGGGATGTAAATTGCCAACAGACACTCGGGAGAAGTGTATGGTGTTTCCTGAAACATCTAAAAAACAAAGCAACAGAGCCTAGGGCACTTCCACTTATGGTCCTATAGCTTAGGGAAATTAAAATCAAAAAGACACAGCCACCCCAAAGTTTGGGACGCCTCTGTTTACAAGAACCTCGTTTACAGTACAAGTTCAACACCGCAGAAAGTGAAAAATGGATAAAGAAGTTGTGGTATTTACTTACAAAGCAATATCACTCAGCAATGAAATCTATGTCATCAGGCCCTTAGCAGCACAATGAGTGGATTCAGGTATGATGATTCTAACTGAAATAAGTCACACAGAAAAAGAAACATCATAAGATATCAGTAATACACGGAATGTAAACTTGGCTACACAGGAACTGAATTACAGAACAGAACAGGGTCTCAAATTTAGAAAACCAACTTATGCTTGCTTAAGGGTAAAGGTGACTTGGGGTGCTGCATAAAACCAGAGATTGAAATGAGCACAGATAAAGTTCCTTAAGCCAAATATGGAATAGACAAGAGCTACTCCTTGCTCAACGAAATGGACTCAACACCGCATATTAAATGCCTAAGAATGTACCTGACTAGTAAGTATCTTAAAACCTATGGATTGCTATGTCTCCGAAAGAGAATCAAGCATGTGTACAGGGGCATAAACGCAGCAGTGATAGGATTGGAGAGGTTCGGTGAGCAAATGAAGACCCTTTGAAGTCATATTGCATGGTACCCATTCCACGGGTTTCAACTACCCAGGTTTAAGGTATTCTTCCTTCAGCTAAAACATGCATGTGGAACCTAGAGTATGATCAACCATGTGATCGGGAGACGTGTTCAAATATGTCTCAGTTTTCGTACCCTGGTACTCGGGTGCAACATTCCAGACGCTTTACTAACACCCTCCCGACTTGGAGAGTCAGTCCCTTTAACCTCCTGTTTGGCCCAGTTTGCAATTTCTGCGGAAGATGAACAGGAATAGCGAGAACCAATGAGAGACTAGCTGGAGGTGTCTGGACGGGCAAATTTAACTCTCATTTCCCACCAGGAAGAGGAATTAACCAAAGGCTCAGCGTGCCGTGCCGGAACCAGATTAGGGCCTGAAGCCATCCTACGGTGTTGCGGCCAGCTCAAAAGAAAGCGAGTTGAAGAAAGGAGCTCAGGGGCACTGTAATTCACAAACCTGCAGAGTTATAAATGACAGCTATCGTCCAAAAATATACTGAAGTAAGGCTGCCAAGAGGACTTGAAAGCGGGGCAGAATTGCAGGAAACCGATTTCAGGAGGTAGACTGGAATTGCATTGAAAGCATAGGAAAAGAGGCAGAACGTCTACCATGATGCACTTGGCCAAAAAGGGCGTATGCGTTTTTTCCTGAATATATTCAGGAAAAAACGCATACGCCCTTTTTGGCCAACCAAGCAAGCTTGCAAAGGAAATCTGCACTACAATGAAGTCTCACTTCCCCCCGGTCAAAAGGGCCATCTGAAAAAAGTGTAAAATCCAGAAAGGCAGGACAGGCCATGGAGAACTGGGAGCCTTGTTATGCTGATGGGCGGGATGTAAATTGCCAACAGACACTCGGGAGAAGTGTATGGTGTTTCCTGAAACATCTAAAAAACAAAGCAACAGAGCCTAGGGCACTTCCACTTATGGTCCTATAGCTTAGGGAAATTAAAATCAAAAAGACACAGCCACCCCAAAATTTTGGACGCCTCTGTTTACAAGAACCTCGTTTACAGTACAAGTTCAACATCGCAGAAAGTGAAAAATGGATAAAGAAGTTGTGGTATTTACTTACAAAGCAATATCACTCAGCAATGAAATCTATGTCATCAGGCCCTTAGCAGCACAATGAGTGGATTCAGGTATGATGACTCTAACTGAAATAAGTCACACAGAAAAAGAAACATCATAAGATATCAGTAATACACGGAATGTAAACTTGGCTACACAGGAACTGAATTACAGAACAGAACAGGGTCTCAAATTTAGAAAACCAACTTATGCTTGCTTAAGGGTAAAGGTGAGTTGGGGTGCTGCATAAAACCAGAGATTGAAATGAGCACAGATAAAGTTCCTTAAGCCAAATATGGAATAGACAAGAGCTACTCCTTGCTCAACGAAATGGACTCAACACCGCATATTAAATGCCTAAGAATGTACCTGACTAGTAAGTATCTTAAAACCTATGGATTGCTATGTCTCCGAAAGAGAATCAAGCATGTGTACAGGGGCATAAACGCAGCAGTGATAGGATTGGAGAGGTTCGGTGAGCAAATGAAGACCCTTTGAAGTCATATTGCATGGTACCCATTCCACGGGTTTCAACTACCCAGGTTTAAGGTATTCTTCCTTCAGCTAAAACATGCATGTGGAACCTAGAGTATGATCAACCATGTGATCGGGAGACGTGTTCAAATATGTCTCAGTTTTCGTACCCTGGTACTCGGGTGCAACATTCCAGACGCTTTACTAACACCCTCCCGACTTGGAGAGTCAGTCTCTTTAACCTCCTGTTTGGCCCAGTTTGCAATTTCTGCGGAAGATGAACAGGAATAGCGAGAACCAATGAGAGACTAGCTGGAGGTGTCTGGACGGGCAAATTTAACTCTCATTTCCCACCAGGAAGAGGAATTAACCAAAGGCTCAGCGTGCCGTGCCGGAACCAGATTAGGGCCTGAAGCCATCCTGCGGTGTTGCGGCCAGCTCAAAAGAAAGCGAGTTGAAGAAAGGAGCTCAGGGGCACTGTAATTCACAAACCTGCAGAGTTATAAATGACAGCTATCGTCCAAAAATATACTGAAGTAAGGCTGCCAAGAGGACTTGAAAGCGGGGCAGAATTGCAGGAAACCGATTTCAGGAGGTAGACTGGAATTGCATTGAAAGCATAGGAAAAGAGGCAGAACGTCCACAATGATGCACTTGGCCAAAAAGGGCGTATGCGTTTTTTCCTGAATATATTCAGGAAAAAACGCATATGCCCTTTTTGGCCAACCAAGCAAGCTTGCAAAGGAAATCTGCACTACAATGAAGTCTCACTTCCCCCCGGTCAAAAGGGCCATCTGAAAAAAGTGTAAAATCCAGAAAGGCAGGACAGGCCATGGAGAACTGGGAGCCTTGTTATGCTGATGGGCGGGATGTAAATTGCCAACAGACACTCGGGAGAAGTGTATGGTGTTTCCTGAAACATCTAAAAAACAAAGCAACAGAGCCTAGGGCACTTCCACTTATGGTCCTATAGCTTAGGGAAATTAAAATCAAAAAGACACAGCCACCCCAAAGTTTTGGACGCCTCTGTTTACAAGAACCTCGTTTACAGTACAAGTTCAACATCGCAGAAAGTGAAAAATGGATAAAGAAGTTGTGGTATTTACTTACAAAGCAATATCACTCAGCAATGAAATCTATGTCATCAGGCCCTTAGCAGCACAATGAGTGGATTCAGGTATGATGATTCTAACTGAAATAAGTCACACAGAAAAAGAAACATCATAAGATATCAGTAATACACGGAATGTAAACTTGGCTACACAGGAACTGAATTACAGAACAGAACAGGGTCTCAAATTTAGAAAACCAACTTATGCTTGCTTAAGGGGAAAGGTGAGTTGGGGTGCTGCATAAAACCAGAGATTGAAATGAGCACAGATAAAGTTCCTTAAGCCAAATATGGAATAGACAAGAGCTACTCCTTGCTCAACGAAATGGACTCAACACCGCATATTAAATGCCTAAGAATGTACCTGACTAGTAAGTATCTTAAAACCTATGGATTGCTATGTCTCCGAAAGAGAATCAAGCATGTGTACAGGGGCATAAACGCAGCAGTGATAGGATTGGAGAGGTTCGGTGAGCAAATGAAGACCCTTTGAAGTCATATTGCATGGTACCCATTCCACGGGTTTCAACTACCCAGGTTTAAGGTATTCTTCCTTCAGGTAAAACATGCATGTGGAACCTAGAGTATGATCAACCATGTGATCGGGAGACGTGTTCAAATATGTCTCAGTTTTCGTACCCTGGTACTCGGGTGCAACATTCCAGACGCTTTACTAACACCCTCCCGACTTGGAGAGTCAGTCCCTTTAACCTCCTGTTTGGCCCAGTTTGCAATTTCTGCGGAAGATGAACAGGAATAGCGAGAACCAATGAGAGACTAGCTGGAGGTGTCTGGACGGGCAAATTTAACTCTCATTTCCCACGAGGAAGAGGAATTAACCAAAGGCTCAGCGTGCCGTGCCGGAACCAGATTAGGGCCTGAAGCCATCCTGCGGTGTTGCGGCCAGCTCAAAAGAAAGCGAGTTGAAGAAAGGAGCTCAGGGGCACTGTAATTCACAAACCTGCAGAGTTATAAATGACAGCTATCGTCCAAAAATATACTGAAGTAAGGCTGCCAAGAGGACTTGAAAGCGGGGCAGAATTGCAGGAAACCGATTTCAGGAGGTAGACTGGAATTGCATTGAAAGCATAGGAAAAGAGGCAGAACGTCCACCATGATGCACTTGGCCAAAAAGGGCGTATGCGTTTTTTCCTGAATATATTCAGGAAAAAACGCATACGCCCTTTTTGGCCAACCAAGCAAGCTTGCAAAGGAAATCTGCACTACAATGAAGTCTCACTTGCCCCCGGTCAAAAGGGCCATCTGAAAAAAGTGTAAAATCCAGAAAGGCAGGACAGGCCATGGAGAACTGGGAGCCTTGTTATGCTGATGGGCGGGATGTAAATTGCCAACAGACACTCGGGAGAAGTGTATGGTGTTTCCTGAAACATCTAAAAAACAAAGCAACAGAGCCTAGGGCACTTCCACTTATGGTCCTATAGATTAGGGAAATTAAAATCAAAAAGACACAGCCACCCCAAAGTTTGGGACGCCTCTGTTTACAAGAACCTCGTTTACAGTACAAGTTCAACATCGCAGAAAGTGAAAAATGGATAAAGAAGTTGTGGTATTTACTTACAAAGCAATATCACTCTGCAATGAAATCTATGTCATCAGGCCCTTAGCAGCACAATGAGAGGATTCAGGTATGATGATTCTAACTGAAATAAGTCACACAGAAAAAGAAACATCATAAGATATCAGTAATACACGGAATGTAAACTTGGCTACACAGGAACTGAATTACAGAACAGAACAGGGTCTCAAATTTAGAAAACCAACTTATGCTTGCTTAAGGGGAAAGGTGAGTTGGGGTGCTGCATAAAACCAGAGATTGAAATGAGCACAGATAAAGTTCCTTAAGCCAAATATGGAATAGACAAGAGCTACTCCTTGCTCAACGAAATGGACACAACACCGCATATTAAACGCCTAAGAATGTACCTGACTAGTAAGTATCTTAAAACCTATGGATTGCTATGTCTCCGAAAGAGAATCAAGCATGTGTACAGGGGCATAAACGCAGCAGTGATAGGATTGGAGAGGTTTGGTGAACAAATGAAGACCCTCTGAAGTCATATTGCATGGTACCCATTCCACGGGTTTCAACTACCCAGGTTTAAGGTATTCTTCCTTCAGCTAAAACATGCATGTGGAACCTAGAGTATGATCAACCATGTGATCGGGAGACGTGTTCAAATATGTCTCAGTTTTCGTACCCTGGTACTCGGGTGCAACATTCCAGACGCTTTACTAACACCCTCCCGAATTGGAGAGTCAGTCCCTTTAACCTCCTGTTTGGCCCAGTTTGCAATTTCTGCGGAAGATGAACAGGAATAGCGAGAACCAATGAGAGACTAGCTGGAGGTGTCTGGACGGGCAAATTTAACTCTCATTTCCCACGAGGAAGAGGAATTAACCAAAGGCTCAGCGTGCCGTGACGGAACCAGATTAGGGCCTGAAGCCATCCTGCGGTGTTGTGGCCAGCTCACAAGAAAGCGAGTTGAAGAAAGGAGCTCAGGGGCACTTTAATTCACAAACCTGCAGAGTTATAAATGACAGCTATCGTCCAAAAATATACTGAAGTAAGGCTGCCAAGAGGACTTGAAAGCGGGGCAGAATTGCAGGAAACCGATTTCAGGAGGTAGACTGGAATTGCATTGAAAGCATAGGAAAAGAGGCAGAACGTCCACAATGATGCACTTGGCCAAAAAGGGCGTATGCGTTTTTTCCTGAATATATTCAGGAAAAAACGCATACGCCCTTTTTGGCCAACCAAGCAAGCTTGCAAAGGAAATCTGCA
The DNA here is from genome assembly GCF_039906515.1 of Pseudorca crassidens. Taxonomy (NCBI): domain Eukaryota; kingdom Metazoa; phylum Chordata; class Mammalia; order Artiodactyla; family Delphinidae; genus Pseudorca; species Pseudorca crassidens. Next base: position 834,833 of record NW_027136309.1, read on the forward strand.
CTACAATGAAGTCTCACTTCCCCCCGGTCAAAAGGGCCATCTGAAAAAAGTGTAAAATCCAGAAAGGCAGGACAGGCCATGGAGAACTGGGAGCCTTGTTATGCTGATGGGCGGGATGTAAATTGCCAACAGACACTCGGGAGAAGTGTATGGTGTTTCCTGAAACATCTAAAAAACAAAGCAACAGAGCCTAGGGCACTTCCACTTATGGTCCTATAGCTTAGGGAAATTAAAATCAAAAAGACACAGCCACCCCAAAGTTTGGGACGCCTCTGTTTACAAGAACCTCGTTTACAGTACAAGTTCAACATCGCAGAAAGTGAAAAATGGATAAAGAAGTTGTGGTATTTACTTACAAAGCAATATCACTCAGCAATGAAATCTATGTCATCAGGCCCTTAGCAGCACAATGAGTGGATTCAGGTATGATGATTCTAACTGAAATAAGTCACACAGAAAAAGAAACATCATAAGATATCAGTAATACACGGAATGTAAACTTGGCTACACAGGAACTGAATTACAGAACAGAACAGGGTCTCAAATTTAGAAAACCAACTTATGCTTGCTTAAGGGGAAAGGTGAGTTGGGGTACTGCATAAAACCAGAGATTGAAATGAGCACAGATAAAGTTCCTTAAGCCAAATATGGAATAGACAAGAGCTACTCCTTGCTCAACGAAATGGACTCAACACCGCATATTAAATGCCTAAGAATGTACCTGACTAGTAAGTATCTTAAAACCTATGGATTGCTATGTCTCCGAAAGAGAATCAAGCATGTGTACAGGGGCATAAACGCAGCAGTGATAGGATTGGAGAGGTTCGGTGAGCAAATGAAGACCCTTTGAAGTCATATTGCATGGTACCCATTCCACGGGTTTCAACTACCCAGGTTTAAGGTATTCTTCCTTCAGCTAAAACATGCATGTGGAACCTAGAGTATGATCAACCATGTGATCGGGAGACGTGTTCAAATATGTCTCAGTTTTCGTACCCTGGTACTCGGGTGCAACATTCCAGACGCTTTACTAACACCCTCCCGACTTGGAGAGTCAGTCTCTTTAACCTCCTGTTTGGCCCAGTTTGCAATTTCTGCGGAAGATGAACAGGAATAGCGAGAACCAATGAGAGACTAGCTGGAGGTGTCTGGACGGGCAAATTTAACTCTCATTTCCCACGAGGAAGAGGAATTAACCAAAGGCTCAGCGTGCCGTGCCGGAACCAGATTAGGGCCTGAAGCCATCCTGCGGTGTTGCGGCCAGCTCAAAAGAAAGCGAGTTGAAGAAAGGAGCTCAGGGGCACTGTAATTCACAAACCTGCAGAGTTATAAATGACAGCTATCGTCCAAAAATATACTGAAGTAAGGCTGCCAAGAGGACTTGAAAGCGGGGCAGAATTGCAGGAAACCGATTTCAGGAGGTAGACTGGAATTGCATTGAAAGCATAGGAAAAGAGGCAGAACGTCCACAATGATGCACTTGGCCAAAAAGGGCGTATGCGTTTTTTCCTGAATATATTCAGGAAAAAACGCATATGCACTTTTTGGCCAACCAAGCAAGCTTGCAAAGGAAATCTGCACTACAATGAAGTCTCACTTCCCCCCGGTCAAAAGGGCCATCTGAAAAAAGTGTAAAATCCAGAAAGGCAGGACAGGCCATGGAGAACTGGGAGCCTTGTTATGCTGATGGGCGGGATGTAAATTGCCAACAGACACTCGGGAGAAGTGTATGGTGTTTCCTGAAACATCTAAAAAACAAAGCAACAGAGCCTAGGGCACTTCCACTTATGGTCCTATAGCTTAGGGAAATTAAAATCAAAAAGACACAGCCACCCCAAAGTTTGGGACGCCTCTGTTTACAAGAACCTCGTTTACAGTACAAGTTCAACACCGCAGAAAGTGAAAAATGGATAAAGAAGTTGTGGTATTTACTTACAAAGCAATATCACTCAGCAATGAAATCTATGTCATCAGGCCCTTAGCAGCACAATGAGTGGATTCAGGTATGATGATTCTAACTGAAATAAGTCACACAGAAAAAGAAACATCATAAGATATCAGTAATACACGGAATGTAAACTTGGCTACACAGGAACTGAATTACAGAACAGAACAGGGTCTCAAATTTAGAAAACCAACTTATGCTTGCTTAAGGGGAAAGGTGAGTTGGGGTGCTGCATAAAACCAGAGATTGAAATGAGCACAGATAAAGTTCCTTAAGCCAAATATGGAATAGACAAGAGCTACTCCTTGCTCAACGAAATGGACTCAACACCGCATATTAAATGCCTAAGAATGTACCTGACTAGTAAGTATCTTAAAACCTATGGATTGCTATGTCTCCGAAAGAGAATCAAGCATGTGTACAGGGGCATAAACGCAGCAGTGATAGGATTGGAGAGGTTCGGTGAGCAAATGAAGACCCTTTGAAGTCATATTGCATGGTACCCATTCCACGGGTTTCAACTACCCAGGTTTAAGGTATTCTTCCTTCAGCTAAAACATGCATGTGGAACCTAGAGTATGATCAACCATGTGATCGGGAGACGTGTTCAAATATGTCTCAGTTTTCGTACCCTGGTACTCGGGTGCAACATTCCAGACGCTTTACTAACACCCTCCCGACTTGGAGAGTCAGTCTCTTTAACCTCCTGTTTGGCCCAGTTTGCAATTTCTGCGGAAGATGAACAGGAATAGCGAGAACCAATGAGAGACTAGCTGGAGGTGTCTGGACGGGCAAATTTAACTCTCATTCCCCACCAGGAAGAGGAATTAACCAAAGGCTCAGCGTGCCGTGCCGGAACCAGATTAGGGCCTGAAGCCATCCTGCGGTGTTGCGGCCAGCTCAAAAGAAAGCGAGTTGAAGAAAGGAGCTCAGGGGCACTGTAATTCACAAACCTGCAGAGTTATAAATGACAGCTATCGTCCAAAAATATACTGAAGTAAGGCTGCCAAGAGGACTTGAAAGCGGGGCAGAATTGCAGGAAACCGATTTCAGGAGGTAGACTGGAATTGCATTGAAAGCATAGGAAAAGAGGCAGAACGTCCACAATGATGCACTTGGCCAAAAAGGGCGTATGCGTTTTTTCCTGAATATATTCAGGAAAAAACGCATATGCCCTTTTTGGCCAACCAAGCAAGCTTGCAAAGGAAATCTGCACTACAATGAAGTCTCACTTCCCCCCGGTCAAAAGGGCCATCTGAAAAAAGTGTAAAATCCAGAAAGGCAGGACAGGCCATGGAGAACTGGGAGCCTTGTTATGCTGATGGGCGGGATGTAAATTGCCAACAGACACTCGGGAGAAGTGTATGGTGTTTCCTGAAACATCTAAAAAACAAAGCAACAGAGCCTAGGGCACTTCCACTTATGGTCCTATAGCTTAGGGAAATTAAAATCAAAAAGACACAGCCACCCCAAAGTTTGGGACGCCTCTGTTTACAAGAACCTCGTTTACAGTACAAGTTCAACACCGCAGAAAGTGAAAAATGGATAAAGAAGTTGTGGTATTTACTTACAAAGCAATATCACTCAGCAATGAAATCTATGTCATCAGGCCCTTAGCAGCACAATGAGTGGATTCAGGTATGATGATTCTAACTGAAATAAGTCACACAGAAAAAGAAACATCATAAGATATCAGTAATACACGGAATGTAAACTTGGCTACACAGGAACTGAATTACAGAACAGAACAGGGTCTCAAATTTAGAAAACCAACTTATGCTTGCTTAAGGGGAAAGGTGAGTTGGGGTGCTGCATAAAACCAGAGATTGAAATGAGCACAGATAAAGTTCCTTAAGCCAAATATGGAATAGACAAGAGCTACTCCTTGCTCAACGAAATGGACTCAACACCGCATATTAAATGCCTAAGAATGTACCTGACTAGTAAGTATCTTAAAACCTATGGATTGCTATGTCTCCGAAAGAGAATCAAGCATGTGTACAGGGGCATAAACGCAGCAGTGATAGGATTGGAGAGGTTCGGTGAGCAAATGAAGACCCTTTGAAGTCATATTGCATGGTACCCATTCCACGGGTTTCAACTACCCAGGTTTAAGGTATTCTTCCTTCAGCTAAAACATGCATGTGGAACCTAGAGTATGATCAACCATGTGATCGGGAGACGTGTTCAAATATGTCTCAGTTTTCGTACCCTGGTACTCGGGTGCAACATTCCAGACGCTTTACTAACACCCTCCCGACTTGGAGAGTCAGTCCCTTTAACCTCCTGTTTGGCCCAGTTTGCAATTTCTGCGGAAGATGAACAGGAATAGCGAGAACCAATGAGAGACTAGCTGGAGGTGTCTGGACGGGCAAATTTAACTCTCATTTCCCACCAGGAAGAGGAATTAACCAAAGGCTCAGCGTGCCGTGCCGGAACCAGATTAGGGCCTGAAGCCATCCTACGGTGTTGCGGCCAGCTCAAAAGAAAGCGAGTTGAAGAAAGGAGCTCAGGGGCACTGTAATTCACAAACCTGCAGAGTTATAAATGACAGCTATCGTCCAAAAATATACTGAAGTAAGGCTGCCAAGAGGACTTGAAAGCGGGGCAGAATTGCAGGAAACCGATTTCAGGAGGTAGACTGGAATTGCATTGAAAGCATAGGAAAAGAGGCAGAACGTCTACCATGATGCACTTGGCCAAAAAGGGCGTATGCGTTTTTTCCTGAATATATTCAGGAAAAAACGCATACGCCCTTTTTGGCCAACCAAGCAAGCTTGCAAAGGAAATCTGCACTACAATGAAGTCTCACTTGCCCCCGGTCAAAAGGGCCATCTGAAAAAAGTGTAAAATCCAGAAAGGCAGGACAGGCCATGGAGAACTGGGAGCCTTGTTATGCTGATGGGCGGGATGTAAATTGCCAACAGACACTCGGGAGAAGTGTATGGTGTTTCCTGAAACATCTAAAAAACAAAGCAACAGAGCCTAGGGCACTTCCACTTATGGTCCTATAGCTTAGGGAAATTAAAATCAAAAAGACACAGCCACCCCAAAGTTTGGGACGCCTCTGTTTACAAGAACCTCGTTTACAGTACAAGTTCAACATCGCAGAAAGTGAAAAATGGATAAAGAAGTTGTGGTATTTACTTACAAAGCAATATCACTCAGCAATGAAATCTATGTCATCAGGCCCTTAGCAGCACAATGAGTGGATTCAGGTATGATGACTCTAACTGAAATAAGTCACACAGAAAAAGAAACATCATAAGATATCAGTAATACACGGAATGTAAACTTGGCTACACAGGAACTGAATTACAGAACAGAACAGGGTCTCAAATTTAGAAAACCAACTTATGCTTGCTTAAGGGGAAAGGTGAGTTGGGGTGCTGCATAAAACCAGAGATTGAAATGAGCACAGATAAAGTTCCTTAAGCCAAATATGGAATAGACAAGAGCTACTCCTTGCTCAACGAAATGGACTCAACACCGCATATTAAATGCCTAAGAATGTACCTGACTAGTAAGTATCTTAAAACCTATGGATTGCTATGTCTCCGAAAGAGAATCAAGCATGTGTACAGGGGCATAAACGCAGCAGTGATAGGATTGGAGAGGTTCGGTGAGCAAATGAAGACCCTTTGAAGTCATATTGCATGGTACCCATTCCACGGGTTTCAACTACCCAGGTTTAAGGTATTCTTCCTTCAGCTAAAACATGCATGTGGAACCCAGAGTATGATCAACCGTGTGAACGGGAGACGTGTTCAAATATGTCTCAGTTTTCGTACCCTGGTACTCGGGTGCAACATTCCAGACGCTTTACTAACACCCTCCCGACTTGGAGAGTCAGTCCCTTTAACCTCCTGTTTGGCCCAGTTTGCAATTTCTGTGGAAGATGAACAGGAATAGCGAGAACCAATGAGAGACTAGCTGGAGGTGTCTGGACGGGCAAATTTAACTCTCATTTCCCACCAGGAAGAGGAATTAACCAAAGGCTCAGCGTGCCGTGCCGGAACCACATTAGGGCCTGAAGCCATCCTACGGTGTTGCGGCCAGCTCAAAAGAAAGCGAGTTGAAGAAAGGAGCTCAGGGGCACTGTAATTCACAAACCTGCAGAGTTATAAATGACAGCTATCGTCCAAAAATATACTGAAGTAAGGCTGCCAAGAGGACTTGAAAGCGGGGCAGAATTGCAGGAAACCGATTTCAGGAGGTAGACTGGAATTGCATTGAAAGCATAGGAAAAGAGGCAGAACGTCTACCATGATGCACTTGGCCAAAAAGGGCGTATGCGTTTTTTCCTGAATATATTCAGGAAAAAACGCATACGCCCTTTTTGGCCAACCAAGCAAGCTTGCAAAGGAAATCTGCACTACAATGAAGTCTCACTTCCCCCCGGTCAAAAGGGCCATCTGAAAAAAGTGTAAAATCCAGAAAGGCAGGACAGGCCATGGAGAACTGGGAGCCTTGTTATGCTGATGGGCGGGATGTAAATTGCCAACAGACACTCGGGAGAAGTGTATGGTGTTTCCTGAAACATCTAAAAAACAAAGCAACAGAGCCTAGGGCACTTCCACTTATGGTCCTATAGCTTAGGGAAATTAAAATCAAAAAGACACAGCCACCCCAAAGTTTTGGACGCCTCTGTTTACAAGAACCTCGTTTACAGTACAAGTTCAACATCGCAGAAAGTGAAAAATGGATAAAGAAGTTGTGGTATTTACTTACAAAGCAATATCACTCAGCAATGAAATCTATGTCATCAGGCCCTTAGCAGCACAATGAGTGGATTCAGGTATGATGACTCTAACTGAAATAAGTCACACAGAAAAAGAAACATCATAAGATATCAGTAATACACGGAATGTAAACTTGGCTACACAGGAACTGAATTACAGAACAGAACAGGGTCTCAAATTTAGAAAACCAACTTATGCTTGCTTAAGGGTAAAGGTGAGTTGGGGTGCTGCATAAAACCAGAGATTGAAATGAGCACAGATAAAGTTCCTTAAGCCAAATATGGAATAGACAAGAGCTACTCCTTGCTCAACGAAATGGACTCAACACCGCATATTAAATGCCTAAGAATGTACCTGACTAGTAAGTATCTTAAAACCTATGGATTGCTATGTCTCCGAAAGAGAATCAAGCATGTGTACAGGGGCATAAACGCAGCAGTGATAGGATTGGAGAGGTTCGGTGAGCAAATGAAGACCCTTTGAAGTCATATTGCATGGTACCCATTCCACGGGTTTCAACTACCCAGGTTTAAGGTATTCTTCCTTCAGCTAAAACATGCATGTGGAACCTAGAGTATGATCAACCATGTGATTGGGAGACGTGTTCAAATATGTCTCAGTTTTCGTACCCTGGTACTCGGGTGCAACATTCCAGACGCTTTACTAACACCCTCCCGACTTGGAGAGTCAGTCTCTTTAACCTCCTGTTTGGCCCAGTTTGCAATTTCTGCGGAAGATGAACAGGAATAGCGAGAACCAATGAGAGACTAGCTGGAGGTGTCTGGACGGGCAAATTTAACTCTCATTTCCCACCAGGAAGAGGAATTAACCAAAGGCTCAGCGTGCCGTGCCGGAACCAGATTAGGGCCTGAAGCCATCCTGCGGTGTTGCGGCCAGCTCAAAAGAAAGCGAGTTGAAGAAAGGAGCTCAGGGGCACTGTAATTCACAAACCTGCAGAGTTATAAATGACAGCTATCGTCCAAAAATATACTGAAGTAAGGCTGCCAAGAGGACTTGAAAGCGGGGCAGAATTGCAGGAAACCGATTTCAGGAGGTAGACTGGAATTGCATTGAAAGCATAGGAAAAGAGGCAGAACGTCCACAATGATGCACTTGGCCAAAAAGGGCGTATGCGTTTTTTCCTGAATATATTCAGGAAAAAACGCATATGCCCTTTTTGGCCAACCAAGCAAGCTTGCAAAGGAAATCTGCACTACAATGAAGTCTCACTTCCCCCCGGTCAAAAGGGCCATCTGAAAAAAGTGTAAAATCCAGAAAGGCAGGACAGGCCATGGAGAACTGGGAGCCTTGTTATGCTGATGGGCGGGATGTAAATTGCCAACAGACACTCGGGACAAGTGTATGGTGTTTCCTGAAACATCTAAAAAACAAAGCAACAGAGCCTAGGGCACTTCCACTTATGGTCCTATAGCTTAGGGAAATTAAAATCAAAAAGACACAGCCACCCCAAAGTTTGGGACGCCTCTGTTTACAAGAACCTCGTTTACAGTACAAGTTCAACACCGCAGAAAGTGAAAAATGGATAAAGAAGTTGTGGTATTTACTTACAAAGCAATATCACTCAGCAATGAAATCTATGTCATCAGGCCCTTAGCAGCACAATGAGTGGATTCAGGTATGATGATTCTAACTGAAATAAGTCACACAGAAAAAGAAACATCATAAGATATCAGTAATACACGGAATGTAAACTTGGCTACACAGGAACTGAATTACAGAACAGAACAGGGTCTCAAATTTAGAAAACCAACTTATGCTTGCTTAAGGGGAAAGGTGAGTTGGGGTGCTGCATAAAACCAGAGATTGAAATGAGCACAGATAAAGTTCCTTAAGCCAAATATGGAATAGACAAGAGCTACTCCTTGCTCAACGAAATGGACTCAACACCGCATATTAAATGCCTAAGAATGTACCTGACTAGTAAGTATCTTAAAACCTATGGATTGCTATGTCTCCGAAAGAGAATCAAGCATGTGTACAGGGGCATAAACGCAGCAGTGATAGGATTGGAGAGGTTCGGTGAGCAAATGAAGACCCTTTGAAGTCATATTGCATGGTACCCATTCCACGGGTTTCAACTACCCAGGTTTAAGGTATTCTTCCTTCAGCTCAAACATGCATGTGGAACCTAGAGTATGATCAACCATGTGATCGGGAGACGTGTTCAAATATGTCTCAGTTTTCGTACCCTGGTACTCGGGTGCAACATTCCAGACGCTTTACTAACACCCTCCCGACTTGGAGAGTCAGTCCCTTTAACCTCCTGTTTGGCCCAGTTTGCAATTTCTGCGGAAGATGAACAGGAATAGCGAGAACCAATGAGAGACTAGCTGGAGGTGTCTGGACGGGCAAATTTAACTCTCATTTCCCACGAGGAAGAGGAATTAACCAAAGGCTCAGCGTGCCGTGCCGGAACCAGATTAGGGCCTGAAGCCATCCTGCGGTGTTGCGGCCAGCTCAAAAGAAAGCGAGTTGAAGAAAGGAGCTCAGGGGCACTGTAATTCACAAACCTGCAGAGTTATAAATGACAGCTATCGTCCAAAAATATACTGAAGTAAGGCTGCCAAGAGGACTTGAAAGCGGGGCAGAATTGCAGGAAACCGATTTCAGGAGGTAGACTGGAATTGCATTGAAAGCATAGGAAAAGAGGCAGAACGTCCACCATGATGCACTTGGCCAAAAAGGGCGTATGCGTTTTTTCCTGAATATATTCAGGAAAAAACGCATACGCCCTTTTTGGCCAACCAAGCAAGCTTGCAAAGGAAATCTGCACTACAATGAAGTCTCACTTGCCCCCGGTCAAAAGGGCCATCTGAAAAAAGTGTAAAATCCAGAAAGGCAGGACAGGCCATGGAGAACTGGGAGCCTTGTTATGCTGATGGGCGGGATGTAAATTGCCAACAGACACTCGGGAGAAGTGTATGGTGTTTCCTGAAACATCTAAAAAACAAAGCAACAGAGCCTAGGGCACTTCCACTTATGGTCCTATAGCTTAGGGAAATTAAAATCAAAAAGACACAGCCACCCCAAAGTTTGGGACGCCTCTGTTTACAAGAACCTCGTTTACCGTACAAGTTCAACATCGCAGAAAGTGAAAAATGGATAAAGAAGTTGTGGTATTTACTTACAAAGCAATATCACTCAGCAATGAAATCTATGTCATCAGGCCCTTAGCAGCACAATGAGTGGATTCAGGTATGATGATTCTAACTGAAATAAGTCACACAGAAAAAGAAACATCATAAGATATCAGTAATACACGGAATGTAAACTTGGCTACACAGGAACTGAATTACAGAACAGAACAGGGTCTCAAATTTAGAAAACCAACTTATGCTTGCTTAAGGGGAAAGGTGAGTTGGGATGCTGCATAAAACCAGAGATTGAAATGAGCACAGATAAAGTTCCTTAAGCCAAATATGGAATAGACAAGAGCTACTCCTTGCTCAACGAAAGGGACTCAACACCGCATATTAAACGCCTAAGAATGTACCTGACTAGTAAGTATCTTAAAACCTATGGATTGCTATGTCTCCGAAAGAGAATCAAGCATGTGTACAGGGGCATAAACGCAGCAGTGATAGGATTGGAGAGGTTCGGTGAGCAAATGAAGACCCTTTGAAGTCATATTGCATGGTACCCATTCCACGGGTTTCAACTACCCAGGTTTAAGGTATTCTTCCTTCAGCTAAAACATGCATGTGGAACCTAGAGTATGATCAACCATGTGATCGGGAGACGTGTTCAAATATGTCTCAGTTTTCGTACCCTGGTACTCGGGTGCAACATTCCAGACGCTTTACTAACACCCTCCCGACTTGGAGAGTCAGTCCCTTTAACCTCCTGTTTGGCCCAGTTTGCAATTTCTGCGGAAGATGAACAGGAATAGCGAGAACCAATGAGAGACTAGCTGGAGGTGTCTGGACGGGCAAATTTAACTCTCATTTCCCACGAGGAAGAGGAATTAACCAAAGGCTCAGCGTGCCGTGCCGGAACCAGATTAGGGCCTGAAGCCATCCTGCGGTGTTGCGGCCAGCTCAAAAGAAAGCGAGTTGAAGAAAGGAGCTCAGGGGCACTGTAATTCACAAACCTGCAGAGTTATAAATGACAGCTATCGTCCAAAAATATACTGAAGTAAGGCTGCCAAGAGGACTTGAAAGCGGGGCAGAATTGCAGGAAACTGATTTCAGGAGGTAGACTGGAATTGCATTGAAAGCATAGGAAAAGAGGCAGAACGTCCACCATGATGCACTTGGCCAAAAAGGGCGTATGCGTTTTTTCCTGAATATATTCAGGAAAAAACGCATACGCCCTTTTTGGCCAACCAAGCAAGCTTGCAAAGGAAATCTGCACTACAATGAAGTCTCACTTGCCCCAGGTCAAAAGGGCCATCTGAAAAAAGTGTAAAATCCAGAAAGGCAGGACAGGCCATGGAGAACTGGGAGCCTTGTTATGCTGATGGGCGGGATGTAAATTGCCAACAGACACTCGGGAGAAGTGTATGGTGTTTCCTGAAACATCTAAAAAACAAAGCAACAGAGCCTAGGGCACTTCCACTTATGGTCCTATAGCTTAGGGAAATTAAAATCAAAAAGACACAGCCACCCCAAAGTTTGGGACGCCTCTGTTTACAAGAACCTCGTTTACAGTACAAGTTCAACATCGCAGAAAGTGAAAAATGGATAAAGAAGTTGTGGTATTTACTTACAAAGCAATATCACTCAGCAATGAAATCTATGTCATCAGGCCCTTAGCAGCACAATGAGTGGATTCAGGTATGATGACTCTAACTGAAATAAGTCACACAGAAAAAGAAACATCATAAGATATCAGTAATACACGGAATGTAAACTTGGCTACACAGGAACTGAATTACAGAACAGAACAGGGTCTCAAATTTAGAAAACCAACTTATGCTTGCTTAAGGGGAAAGGTGAGTTGGGGTGCTGCATAAAACCAGAGATTGAAATGAGCACAGATAAAGTTCCTTAAGCCAAATATGGAATAGACAAGAGCTACTCCTTGCTCAACGAAATGGACTCAACACCGCATATTAAATGCCTAAGAATGTACCTGACTAGTAAGTATCTTAAAACCTATGGATTGCTATGTCTCCGAAAGAGAATCAAGCATGTGTACAGGGGCATAAACGCAGCAGTGATAGGATTGGAGAGGTTCGGTGAGCAAATGAAGACCCTTTGAAGTCATATTGCATGGTACCCATTCCACGGATTTCAACTACCCAGGTTTAAGGTATTCTTCCTTCAGCTAAAACATGCATGTGGAACCTAGAGTATGATCAACCATGTGATCGGGAGACGTGTTCAAATATGTCTCAGTTTTCGTACCCTGGTACTCGGGTGCAACATTCCAGACGCTTTACTAACACCCTCCCGACTTGGAGAGTCAGTCTCTTTAACCTCCTGTTTGGCCCAGTTTGCAATTTCTGCGGAAGATGAACAGGAATAGCGAGAACCAATGAGAGACTAGCTGGAGGTGTCTGGACGGGCAAATTTAACTCTCATTTCCCACCAGGAAGAGGAATTAACCAAAGGCTCAGCGTGCCGTGCCGGAACCAGATTAGGGCCTGAAGCCATCCTGCGGTGTTGCGGCCAGCTCAAAAGAAAGCGAGTTGAAGAAAGGAGCTCAGGGGCACTGTAATTCACAAACCTGCAGAGTTATAAATGACAGCTATCGTCCAAAAATATACTGAAGTAAGGCTGCCAAGAGGACTTGAAAGCGGGGCAGAATTGCAGGAAACCGATTTCAGGAGGTAGACTGGAATTGCATTGAAAGCATAGGAAAAGAGGCAGAACGTCCACAATGATGCACTTGGCCAAAAAGGGCGTATGCGTTTTTTCCTGAATATATTCAGGAAAAAACGCATATGCCCTTTTTGGCCAACCAAGCAAGCTTGCAAAGGAAATCTGCACTACAATGAAGTCTCACTTCCCCCCGGTCAAAAGGGCCATCTGAAAAAAGTGTAAAATCCAGAAAGGCAGGACAGGCCATGGAGAACTGGGAGCCTTGTTATGCTGATGGGCGGGATGTAAATTGCCAACAGACACTCGGGACAAGTGTATGGTGTTTCCTGAAACATCTAAAAAACAAAGCAACAGAGCCTAGGGCACTTCCACTTATGGTCCTATAGCTTAGGGAAATTAAAATCAAAAAGACACAGCCACCCCAAAGTTTGGGACGCCTCTGTTTACAAGAACCTCGTTTACAGTACAAGTTCAACACCGCAGAAAGTGAAAAATGGATAAAGAAGTTGTGGTATTTACTTACAAAGCAATATCACTCAGCAATGAAATCTATGTCATCAGGCCCTTAGCAGCACAATGAGTGGATTCAGGTATGATGATTCTAACTGAAATAAGTCACACAGAAAAAGAAACATCATAAGATATCAGTAATACACGGAATGTAAACTTGGCTACACAGGAACTGAATTACAGAACAGAACAGGGTCTCAAATTTAGAAAACCAACTTATGCTTGCTTAAGGGGAAAGGTGAGTTGGGGTGCTGCATAAAACCAGAGATTGAAATGAGCACAGATAAAGTTCCTTAAGCCAAATATGGAATAGACAAGAGCTACTCCTTGCTCAACGAAATGGACTCAACACCGCATATTAAATGCCTAAGAATGTACCTGACTAGTAAGTATCTTAAAACCTATGGATTGCTATGTCTCCGAAAGAGAATCAAGCATGTGTACAGGGGCATAAACGCAGCAGTGATAGGATTGGAGAGGTTCGGTGAGCAAATGAAGACCCTTTGAAGTCATATTGCATGGTACCCATTCCACGGGTTTCAACTACCCAGGTTTAAGGTATTCTTCCTTCAGGTAAAACATGCATGTGGAACCTAGAGTATGATCAACCATGTGATCGGGAGACGTGTTCAAATATGTCTCAGTTTTCGTACCCTGGTACTCGGGTGCAACATTCCAGACGCTTTACTAACACCCTCCCGACTTGGAGAGTCAGTCCCTTTAACCTCCTGTTTGGCCCAGTTTGCAATTTCTGCGGAAGATGAACAGGAATAGCGAGAACCAATGAGAGACTAGCTGGAGGTGTCTGGACGGGCAAATTTAACTCTCATTTCCCACGAGGAAGAGGAATTAACCAAAGGCTCAGCGTGCCGTGCCGGAACCAGATTAGGGCCTGAAGCCATCCTGCGGTGTTGCGGCCAGCTCAAAAGAAAGCGAGTTGAAGAAAGGAGCTCAGGGGCACTGTAATTCACAAACCTGCAGAGTTATAAATGACAGCTATCGTCCAAAAATATACTGAAGTAAGGCTGCCAAGAGGACTTGAAAGCGGGGCAGAATTGCAGGAAACCGATTTCAGGAGGTAGACTGGAATTGCATTGAAAGCATAGGAAAAGAGGCAGAACGTCCACCATGATGCACTTGGCCAAAAAGGGCGTATGCGTTTTTTCCTGAATATATTCAGGAAAAAACGCATACGCCCTTTTTGGCCAACCAAGCAAGCTTGCAAAGGAAATCTGCACTACAATGAAGTCTCACTTGCCCCCGGTCAAAAGGGCCATCTGAAAAAAGTGTAAAATCCAGAAAGGCAGGACAGGCCATGGAGAACTGGGAGCCTTGTTATGCTGATGGGCGGGATGTAAATTGCCAACAGACACTCGGGAGAAGTGTATGGTGTTTCCTGAAACATCTAAAAAACAAAGCAACAGAGCCTAGGGCACTTCCACTTATGGTCCTATAGCTTAGGGAAATTAAAATCAAAAAGACACAGCCACCCCAAAGTTTGGGACGCCTCTGTTTACAAGAACCTCGTTTACCATACAAGTTCAACATCGCAGAAAGTGAAAAATGGATAAAGAAGTTGTGGTATTTACTTACAAAGCAATATCACTCAGCAATGAAATCTATGTCATCAGGCCCTTAGCAGCACAATGAGTGGATTCAGGTATGATGATTCTAACTGAAATAAGTCACACAGAAAAAGAAACATCATAAGATATCAGTAATACACGGAATGTAAACTTGGCTACACAGGAACTGAATTACAGAACAGAACAGGGTCTCAAATTTAGAAAACCAACTTATGCTTGCTTAAGGGGAAAGGTGAGTTGGGGTGCTGCATAAAACCAGAGATTGAAATGAGCACAGATAAAGTTCCTTAAGCCAAATATGGAATAGACAAGAGCTACTCCTTGCTCAACGAAATGGACTCAACACCGCATATTAAATGCCTAAGAATGTACCTGACTAGTAAGTATCTTAAAACCTATGGATTGCTATGTCTCCGAAAGAGAATCAAGCATGTGTACAGGGGCATAAATGCAGCAGTGATAGGATTGGAGAGGTTCGGTGAGCAAATGAAGACCCTTTGAAGTCATATTGCATGGTACCCATTCCACGGGTTTCAACTACCCAGGTTTAAGGTATTCTTCCTTCAGGTAAAACATGCATGTGGAACCTAGAGTATGATCAACCATGTGATCGGGAGACGTGTTCAAATATGTCTCAGTTTTCGTACCCTGGTACTCGGGTGCAACATTCCAGACGCTTTACTAACACCCTCCCGACTTGGAGAGTCAGTCCCTTTAACCTCCTGTTTGGCCCAGTTTGCAATTTCTGCGGAAGATGAACAGGAATAGCGAGAACCAATGAGAGACTAGCTGGAGGTGTCTGGACGGGCAAATTTAACTCTCATTTCCCACGAGGAAGAGGAATTAACCAAAGGCTCAGCGTGCCGTGCCGGAACCAGATTAGGGCCTGAAGCCATCCTGCGGTGTTGCGGCCAGCTCAAAAGAAAGCGAGTTGAAGAAAGGAGCTCAGGGGCACTGTAATTCACAAACCTGCAGAGTTATAAATGACAGCTATCGTCCAAAAATATACTGAAGTAAGGCTGCCAAGAGGACTTGAAAGCGGGGCAGAATTGCAGGAAACCGATTTCAGGAGGTAGACTGGAATTGCATTGAAAGCATAGGAAAAGAGGTAGAACGTCCACCATGATGCACTTGGCCAAAAAGGGCGTATGCGTTTTTTCCTGAATATATTCAGGAAAAAACGCATACGCCCTTTTTGGCCAACCAAGCAAGCTTGCAAAGGAAATCTGCACTACAATGAAGTCTCACTTGCCCCCGGTCAAAAGGGCCATCTGAAAAAAGTGTAAAATCCAGAAAGGCAGGACAGGCCATGGAGAACTGGGAGCCTTGTTATGCTGATGGGCGGGATGTAAATTGCCAACAGACACTCGGGAGAAGTGTATGGTGTTTCCTGAAACATCTAAAAAACAAAGCAACAGAGCCTAGGGCACTTCCACTTATGGTCCTATAGCTTAGGGAAATTAAAATCAAAAAGACACAGCCACCCCAAAGTTTGGGACGCCTCTGTTTACAAGAACCTCGTTTACCGTACAAGTTCAACATCGCAGAAAGTGAAAAATGGATAAAGAAGTTGTGGTATTTACTTACAAAGCAATATCACTCAGCAATGAAATCTATGTCATCAGGCCCTTAGCAGCACAATGAGTGGATTCAGGTATGATGATTCTAACTGAAATAAGTCACACAGAAAAAGAAACATCATAAGATATCAGTAATACACGGAATGTAAACTTGGCTACACAGGAACTGAATTACAGAACAGAACAGGGTCTCAAATTTAGAAAACCAACTTATGCTTGCTTAAGGGGAAAGGTGAGTTGGGATGCTGCATAAAACCAGAGATTGAAATGAGCACAGATAAAGTTCCTTAAGCCAAATATGGAATAGACAAGAGCTACTCCTTGCTCAACGAAAGGGACTAAACACCGCATATTAAACGCCTAAGAATGTACCTGACTAGTAAGTATCTTAAAACCTATGGATTGCTATGTCTCCGAAAGAGAATCAAGCATGTGTACAGGGGCATAAACGCAGCAGTGATAGGATTGGAGAGGTTCGGTGAGCAAATGAAGACCCTTTGAAGTCATATTGCATGGTACCCATTCCACGGGTTTCAACTACCCAGGTTTAAGGTATTCTTCCTTCAGCTAAAACATGCATGTGGAACCTAGAGTATGATCAACCATGTGATCGGGAGACGTGTTCAAATATGTCTCAGTTTTCGTACCCTGGTACTCGGGTGCAACATTCCAGACGCTTTACTAACACCCTCCCGACTTGGAGAGTCAGTCCCTTTAACCTCCTGTTTGGCCCAGTTTGCAATTTCTGCGGAAGATGAACAGGAATAGCGAGAACCAATGAGAGACTAGCTGGAGGTGTCTGGACGGGCAAATTTAACTCTCATTTCCCACGAGGAAGAGGAATTAACCAAAGGCTCAGCGTGCCGTGCCGGAACCAGATTAGGGCCTGAAGCCATCCTGCGGTGTTGCGGCCAGCTCAAAAGAAAGCGAGTTGAAGAAAGGAGCTCAGGGGCACTGTAATTCACAAACCTGCAGAGTTATAAATGACAGCTATCGTCCAAAAATATACTGAAGTAAGGCTGCCAAGAGGACTTGAAAGCGGGGCAGAATTGCAGGAAACTGATTTCAGGAGGTAGACTGGAATTGCATTGAAAGCATAGGAAAAGAGGCAGAACGTCCACCATGATGCACTTGGCCAAAAAGGGCGTATGCGTTTTTTCCTGAATATATTCAGGAAAAAACGCATACGCCCTTTTTGGCCAACCAAGCAAGCTTGCAAAGGAAATCTGCACTACAATGAAGTCTCACTTGCCCCAGGTCAAAAGGGCCATCTGAAAAAAGTGTAAAATCCAGAAAGGCAGGACAGGCCATGGAGAACTGGGAGCCTTGTTATGCTGATGGGCGGGATGTAAATTGCCAACAGACACTCGGGAGAAGTGTATGGTGTTTCCTGAAACATCTAAAAAACAAAGGAACAGAGCCTAGGGCACTTCCACTTATGGTCCTATAGCTTAGGGAAATTAAAATCAAAAAGACACAGCCACCCCAAAGTTTGGGACGCCTCTGTTTACAAGAACCTCGTTTACAGTACAAGTTCAACATCGCAGAAAGTGAAAAATGGATAAAGAAGTTGTGGTATTTACTTACAAAGCAATATCACTCAGCAATGAAATCTATGTCATCAGGCCCTTAGCAGCACAATGAGTGGATTCAGGTATGATGACTCTAACTGAAATAAGTCACACAGAAAAAGAAACATCATAAGATATCAGTAATACACGGAATGTAAACTTGGCTACACAGGAACTGAATTACAGAACAGAACAGGGTCTCAAATTTAGAAAACCAACTTATGCTTGCTTAAGGGGAAAGGTGAGTTGGGGTGCTGCATAAAACCAGAGATTGAAATGAGCACAGATAAAGTTCCTTAAGCCAAATATGGAATAGACAAGAGCTACTCCTTGCTCAACGAAATGGACTCAACACCGCATATTAAATGCCTAAGAATGTACCTGACTAGTAAGTATCTTAAAACCTATGGATTGCTATGTCTCCGAAAGAGAATCAAGCATGTGTACAGGGGCATAAACGCAGCAGTGATAGGATTGGAGAGGTTCGGTGAGCAAATGAAGACCCTTTGAAGTCATATTGCATGGTACCCATTCCACGGGTTTCAACTACCCAGGTTTAAGGTATTCTTCCTTCAGCTAAAACATGCATGTGGAACCTAGAGTATGATCAACCATGTGATCGGGAGACGTGTTCAAATATGTCTCAGTTTTCGTACCCTGGTACTCGGGTGCAACATTCCAGACGCTTTACTAACACCCTCCCGACTTGGAGAGTCAGTCTCTTTAACCTCCTGTTTGGCCCAGTTTGCAATTTCTGCGGAAGATGAACAGGAATAGCGAGAACCAATGAGAGACTAGCTGGAGGTGTCTGGACGGGCAAATTTAACTCTCATTTCCCACCAGGAAGAGGAATTAACCAAAGGCTCAGCGTGCCGTGCCGGAACCAGATTAGGGCCTGAAGCCATCCTGCGGTGTTGCGGCCAGCTCAAAAGAAAGCGAGTTGAAGAAAGGAGCTCAGGGGCACTGTAATTCACAAACCTGCAGAGTTATAAATGACAGCTATCGTCCAAAAATATACTGAAGTAAGGCTGCCAAGAGGACTTGAAAGCGGGGCAGAATTGCAGGAAACCGATTTCAGGAGGTAGACTGGAATTGCATTGAAAGCATAGGAAAAGAGGCAGAACGTCCACAATGATGCACTTGGCCAAAAAGGGCGTATGCGTTTTTTCCTGAATATATTCAGGAAAAAACGCATATGCCCTTTTTGGCCAACCAAGCAAGCTTGCAAAGGAAATCTGCACTACAATGAAGTCTCACTTCCCCCCGGTCAAAAGGGCCATCTGAAAAAAGTGTAAAATCCAGAAAGGCAGGACAGGCCATGGAGAACTGGGAGCCTTGTTATGCTGATGGGCGGGATGTAAATTGCCAACAGACACTCGGGAGAAGTGTATGGTGTTTCCTGAAACATCTAAAAAACAAAGCAACAGAGCCTAGGGCACTTCCACTTATGGTCCTATAGCTTAGGGAAATTAAAATCAAAAAGACACAGCCACCCCAAACATTGGGACGCCTCTGTTTACAAGAACCTCGTTTACAGTACAAGTTCAACATCGCAGAAAGTGAAAAATGGATAAAGAAGTTGTGGTATTTACTTACAAAGCAATATCACTCAGCAATGAAATCTATGTCATCAGGCCCTTAGCAGCACAATGAGTGGATTCAGGTATGATGATTCTAACTGAAATAAGTCACACAGAAAAAGAAACATCATAAGATATCAGTAATACACGGAATGTAAACTTGGCTACACAGGAACTGAATTACAGAACAGAACAGGGTCTCAAATTTAGAAAACCAACTTATGCTTGCTTAAGGGGAAAGGTGAGTTGGGGTGCTGCATAAAACCAGAGATTGAAATGAGCACAGATAAATTTCCTTAAGCCAAATATGGAATAGACAAGAGCTGCTCCTTGCTCAACGAAATGGTCTCAACACCGCATATTAAATGCCTAAGAATGTACCTGACTAGTAAGTATCTTAAAACCTATGGATTGCTATGTCTCCGAAAGAGAATCAAGCATGTGTACAGGGGCATAAACGCAGCAGTGATAGGATTGGAGAGGTTCGGTGAGCAAATGAAGACCCTTTGAAGTCATATTGCATGGTACCCATTCCACGGGTTTCAACTACCCAGGTTTAAGGTATTCTTCCTTCAGCTAAAACATGCATGTGGAACCTAGAGTATGATCAACCATGTGATCGGGAGACGTGTTCAAATATGTCTCAGTTTTCGTACCCTGGTACTCGGGTGCAACATTCCAGACGCTTTACTAACACCCTCCCGACTTGGAGAGTCAGTCTCTTTAACCTCCTGTTTGGCCCAGTTTGCAATTTCTGCGGAAGATGAACAGGAATAGCGAGAACCAATGAGAGACTAGCTGGAGGTGTCTGGACGGGCAAATTTAACTCTCATTTCCCACCAGGAAGAGGAATTAACCAAAGGCTCAGCGTGCCGTGCCGGAACCAGATTAGGGCCTGAAGCCATCCTGCGGTGTTGCGGCCAGCTCAAAAGAAAGCGAGTTGAAGAAAGGAGCTCAGGGGCACTGTAATTCACAAACCTGCAGAGTTATAAATGACAGCTATCGTCCAAAAATATACTGAAGTAAGGCTGCCAAGAGGACTTGAAAGCGGGGCAGAATTGCAGGAAACCGATTTCAGGAGGTAGACTGGAATTGCATTGAAAGCATAGGAAAAGAGGCAGAACGTCCACAATGATGCACTTGGCCAAAAAGGGCGTATGCGTTTTTTCCTGAATATATTCAGGAAAAAACGCATATGCCCTTTTTGGCCAACCAAGCAAGCTTGCAAAGGAAATCTGCACTACAATGAAGTCTCACTTCCCCCCGGTCAAAAGGGCCATCTGAAAAAAGTGTAAAATCCAGAAAGGCAGGACAGGCCATGGAGAACTGGGAGCCTTGTTATGCTGATGGGCGGGATGTAAATTGCCAACAGACACTCGGGAGAAGTGTATGGTGTTTCCTGAAACATCTAAAAAACAAAGCAACAGAGCCTAGGGCACTTCCACTTATGGTCCTATAGCTTAGGGAAATTAAAATCAAAAAGACACAGCCACCCCAAAGTTTGGGACGCCTCTGTTTACAAGAACCTCGTTTACAGTACAAGTTCAACACCGCAGAAAGTGAAAAATGGATAAAGAAGTTGTGGTATTTACTTACAAAGCAATATCACTCAGCAATGAAATCTATGTCATCAGGCCCTTAGCAGCACAATGAGTTGATTCAGGTATGATGATTCTAACTGAAATAAGTCACACAGAAAAAGAAACATCATAAGATATCAGTAATACACGGAATGTAAACTTGGCTACACAGGAACTGAATTACAGAACAGAACAGGGTCTCAAATTTAGAAAACCAACTTATGCTTGCTTAAGGGGAAAGGTGAGTTGGGGTGCTGCATAAAACCAGAGATTGAAATGAGCACAGATAAAGTTCCTTAAGACAAATATGGAATAGACAAGAGCTACTCCTTGCTCAATGAAATGGACTCAACACCGCATATTAAATGCCTAAGAATGTACCTGACTAGTAAGTATCTTAAAACCTATGGATTGCTATGTCTCCGAAAGAGAATCAAGCATGTGTACAGGGGCATAAACGCAGCAGTGATAGGATTGGAGAGGTTCGGTGAGCAAATGAAGACCCTTTGAAGTCATATTGCATGGTACCCATTCCACGGGTTTCAACTACCCAGGTTTAAGGTATTCTTCCTTCAGCTAAAACATGCATGTGGAACCTAGAGTATGATCAACCATGTGATCGGGAGACGTGTTCAAATATGTCTCAGTTTTCGTACCCTGGTACTCGGGTGCAACATTCCAGACGCTTTACTAACACCCTCCCGACTTGGAGAGTCAGTCCCTTTAACCTCCTGTTTGGCCCAGTTTGCAATTTCTGCGGAAGATGAACAGGAATAGCGAGAACCAATGAGAGACTAGCTGGAGGTGTCTGGACGGGCAAATTTAACTCTCATTTCCCACCAGGAAGAGGAATTAACCAAAGGCTCAGCGTGCCGTGCCGGAACCAGATTAGGGCCTGAAGCCATCCTGCGGTGTTGCGGCCAGCTCAAAAGAAAGCGAGTTGAAGAAAGGAGCTCAGGGGCACTGTAATTCACAAACCTGCAGAGTTATAAATGACAGCTATCGTCCAAAAATATACTGAAGTAAGGCTGCCAAGAGGACTTGAAAGCGGGGCAGAATTGCAGGAAACCGATTTCAGGAGGTAGACTGGAATTGCATTGAAAGCATAGGAAAAGAGGCAGAACGTCCACCATGATGCACTTGGCCAAAAAGGGCGTATGCGTTTTTTCCTGAATATATTCAGGAAAAAACGCATACGCCCTTTTTGGCCAACCAAGCAAGCTTGCAAAGGAAATCTGCACTACAATGAAGTCTCACTTCCCCCCGGTCAAAAGGGCCATCTGAAAAAAGTGTAAAATCCAGAAAGGCAGGACAGGCCATGGAGAACTGGGAGCCTTGTTATGCTGATGGGCGGGATGTAAATTGCCAACAGACACTCGGGAGAAGTGTATGGTGTTTCCTGAAACATCTAAAAAACAAAGCAACAGAGCCTAGGGCACTTCCACTTATGGTCCTATAGCTTAGGGAAATTAAAATCAAAAAGACACAGCCACCCCAAAGTTTGGGACGCCTCTGTTTACAAGAACCTCGTTTACAGTACAAGTTCAACACCGCAGAAAGTGAAAAATGGATAAAGAAGTTGTGGTATTTACTTACAAAGCAATATCACTCAGCAATGAAATCTATGTCATCAGGCCCTTAGCAGCACAATGAGTGGATTCAGGTATGATGATTCTAACTGAAATAAGTCACACAGAAAAAGAAACATCATAAGATATCAGTAATACACGGAATGTAAACTTGGCTACACAGGAACTGAATTACAGAACAGAACAGGGTCTCAAATTTAGAAAACCAACTTATGCTTGCTTAAGGGGAAAGGTGAGTTGGGGTGCTGCATAAAACCAGAGATTGAAATGAGCACAGATAAAGTTCCTTAAGACAAATATGGAATAGACAAGAGCTACTCCTTGCTCAACGAAATGGACTCAACACCGCATATTAAATGCCTAAGAATGTACCTGACTAGTAAGTATCTTAAAACCTATGGATTGCTATGTCTCCGAAAGAGAATCAAGCATGTGTACAGGGGCATAAACGCAGCAGTGATAGGATTGGAGAGGTTCGGTGAGCAAATGAAGACCCTTTGAAGTCATATTGCATGGTACCCATTCCACGGGTTTCAACTACCCAGGTTTAAGGTATTCTTCCTTCAGCTAAAACATGCATGTGGAACCTAGAGTATGATCAACCATGTGATCGGGAGACGTGTTCAAATATGTCTCAGTTTTCGTACCCTGGTACTCGGGTGCAACATTCCAGACGCTTTACTAACACCCTCCCGACTTGGAGAGTCAGTCCCTTTAACCTCCTGTTTGGCCCAGTTTGCAATTTCTGCGGAAGATGAACAGGAATAGCGAGAACCAATGAGAGACTAGCTGGAGGTGTCTGGACGGGCAAATTTAACTCTCATTTCCCACCAGGAAGAGGAATTAACCAAAGGCTCAGCGTGCCGTGCCGGAACCAGATTAGGGCCTGAAGCCATCCTGCGGTGTTGCGGCCAGCTCAAAAGAAAGCGAGTTGAAGAAAGGAGCTCAGGGGCACTGTAATTCACAAACCTGCAGAGTTATAAATGACAGCTATCGTCCAAAAATATACTGAAGTAAGGCTGCCAAGAGGACTTGAAAGCGGGGCAGAATTGCAGGAAACCGATTTCAGGAGGTAGACTGGAATTGCATTGAAAGCATAGGAAAAGAGGCAGAACGTCCACCATGATGCACTTGGCCAAAAAGGGCGTATGCGTTTTTTCCTGAATATATTCAGGAAAAAACGCATACGCCCTTTTTGGCCAACCAAGCAAGCTTGCAAAGGAAATCTGCACTACAATGAAGTCTCACTTCCCCCCGGTCAAAAGGGCCATCTGAAAAAAGTGTAAAATCCAGAAAGGCAGGACAGGCCATGGAGAACTGGGAGCCTTGTTATGCTGATGGGCGGGATGTAAATTGCCAACAGACACTCGGGAGAAGTGTATGGTGTTTCCTGAAACATCTAAAAAACAAAGCAACAGAGCCTAGGGCACTTCCACTTATGGTCCTATAGCTTAGGGAAATTAAAATCAAAAAGACACAGCCACCCCAAAGTTTGGGATGCCTCTGTTTACAAGAACCTCGTTTACAGTACAAGTTCAACATCGCAGAAAGTGAAAAATGGATAAAGAAGTTGTGGTATTTACTTACAAAGCAATATCACTCAGCAATGAAATCTATGTCATCAGGCCCTTAGCAGCACAATGAGTGGATTCAGGTATGATGATTCTAACTGAAATAAGTCACACAGAAAAAGAAACATCATAAGATATCAGTAATACACGGAATGTAAACTTGGCTACACAGGAACTGAATTACAGAACAGAACAGGGTCTCAAATTTAGAAAACCAACTTATGCTTGCTTAAGGGGAAAGGTGAGTTGGGGTGCTGCATAAAACCAGAGATTGAAATGAGCACAGATAAAGTTCCTTAAGCCAAATATGGAATAGACAAGAGCTACTCCTTGCTCAACGAAATGGACTCAACACCGCATATTAAATGCCTAAGAATGTACCTGACTAGTAAGTATCTTAAAACCTATGGATTGCTATGTCTCCGAAAGAGAATCAAGCATGTGTACAGGGGCATAAACGCAGCAGTGATAGGATTGGAGAGGTTCGGTGAGCAAATGAAGACCCTTTGAAGTCATATTGCATGGTACCCATTCCACGGGTTTCAACTACCCAGGTTTAAGGTATTCTTCCTTCAGCTAAAACATGCATGTGGAACCTAGAGTATGATCAACCATGTGATCGGGAGACGTGTTCAAATATGTCTCAGTTTTCGTACCCTGGTACTCGGGTGCAACATTCCAGACGCTTTACTAACACCCTCCCGACTTGGAGAGTCAGTCTCTTTAACCTCCTGTTTGGCCCAGTTTGCAATTTCTGCGGAAGATGAACAGGAATAGCGAGAACCAATGAGAGACTAGCTGGAGGTGTCTGGACGGGCAAATTTAACTCTCATTTCCCACCAGGAAGAGGAATTAACCAAAGGCTCAGCGTGCCGTGCCGGAACCAGATTAGGGCCTGAAGCCATCCTGCGGTGTTGCGGCCAGCTCAAAAGAAAGCGAGTTGAAGAAAGGAGCTCAGGGGCACTGTAATTCACAAACCTGCAGAGTTATAAATGACAGCTATCGTCCAAAAATATACTGAAGTAAGGCTGCCAAGAGGACTTGAAAGCGGGGCAGAATTGCAGGAAACCGATTTCAGGAGGTAGACTGGAATTGCATTGAAAGCATAGGAAAAGAGGCAGAACGTCCACAATGATGCACTTGGCCAAAAAGGGCGTATGCGTTTTTTCCTGAATATATTCAGGAAAAAACGCATACGCCCTTTTTGGCCAACCAAGCAAGCTTGCAAAGGAAATCTGCACTACAATGAAGTCTCACTTCCCCCCGGTCAAAAGGGCCATCTGAAAAAAGTGTAAAATCCAGAAAGGCAGGACAGGCCATGGAGAACTGGGAGCCTTGTTATGCTGATGGGCGGGATGTAAATTGCCAACAGACACTCGGGAGAAGTGTATGGTGTTTCCTGAAACATCTAAAAAACAAAGCAACAGAGCCTAGGGCACTTCCACTTATGGTCCTATAGCTTAGGGAAATTAAAATCAAAAAGACACAGCCACCCCAAAGTTTGGGACGCCTCTGTTTACAAGAACCTCGTTTACAGTACAAGTTCAACACCGCAGAAAGTGAAAAATGGATAAAGAAGTTGTGGTATTTACTTACAAAGCAATATCACTCAGCAATGAAATCTATGTCATCAGGCCCTTAGCAGCACAATGAGTGGATTCAGGTATGATGATTCTAACTGAAATAAGTCACACAGAAAAAGAAACATCATAAGATATCAGTAATACACGGAATGTAAACTTGGCTACACAGGAACTGAATTACAGAACAGAACAGGGTCTCAAATTTAGAAAACCAACTTATGCTTGCTTAAGGGGAAAGGTGAGTTGGGGTGCTGCATAAAACCAGAGATTGAAATGAGCACAGATAAAGTTCCTTAAGCCAAATATGGAATAGACAAGAGCTACTCCTTGCTCAACGAAATGGACTCAACACCGCATATTAAATGCCTAAGAATGTACCTGACTAGTAAGTATCTTAAAACCTATGGATTGCTATGTCTCCGAAAGAGAATCAAGCATGTGTACAGGGGCATAAACGCAGCAGTGATAGGATTGGAGAGGTTCGGTGAGCAAATGAAGACCCTTTGAAGTCATATTGCATGGTACCCATTCCACGGGTTTCAACTACCCAGGTTTAAGGTATTCTTCCTTCAGCTAAAACATGCATGTGGAACCTAGAGTATGATCAACCATGTGATCGGGAGACGTGTTCAAATATGTCTCAGTTTTCGTACCCTGGTACTCGGGTGCAACATTCCAGACGCTTTACTAACACCCTCCCGACTTGGAGAGTCAGTCTCTTTAACCTCCTGTTTGGCCCAGTTTGCAATTTCTGCGGAAGATGAACAGGAATAGCGAGAACCAATGAGAGACTAGCTGGAGGTGTCTGGACGGGCAAATTTAACTCTCATTTCCCACCAGGAAGAGGAATTAACCAAAGGCTCAGCGTGCCGTGCCGGAACCAGATTAGGGCCTGAAGCCATCCTGCGGTGTTGCGGCCAGCTCAAAAGAAAGCGAGTTGAAGAAAGGAGCTCAGGGGCACTGTAATTCACAAACCTGCAGAGTTATAAATGACAGCTATCGTCCAAAAATATACTGAAGTAAGGCTGCCAAGAGGACTTGAAAGCGGGGCAGAATTGCAGGAAACCGATTTCAGGAGGTAGACTGGAATTGCATTGAAAGCATAGGAAAAGAGGCAGAACGTCCACAATGATGCACTTGGCCAAAAAGGGCGTATGCGTTTTTTCCTGAATATATTCAGGAAAAAACGCATATGCCCTTTTTGGCCAACCAAGCAAGCTTGCAAAGGAAATCTGCACTACAATGAAGTCTCACTTCCCCCCGGTCAAAAGGGCCATCTGAAAAAAGTGTAAAATCCAGAAAGGCAGGACAGGCCATGGAGAACTGGGAGCCTTGTTATGCTGATGGGCGGGATGTAAATTGCCAACAGACACTCGGGAGAAGTGTATGGTGTTTCCTGAAACATCTAAAAAACAAAGCAACAGAGCCTAGGGCACTTCCACTTATGGTCCTATAGCTTAGGGAAATTAAAATCAAAAAGACACAGCCACCCCAAAGTTTGGGACGCCTCTGTTTACAAGAACCTCGTTTACAGTACAAGTTCAACACCGCAGAAAGTGAAAAATGGATAAAGAAGTTGTGGTATTTACTTACAAAGCAATATCACTCTGCAATGAAATCTATGTCATCAGGCCCTTAGCAGCACAATGAGTGGATTCAGGTATGATGATTCTAACTGAAATAAGTCACACAGAAAAAGAAACATCATAAGATATCAGTAATACACGGAATGTAAACTTGGCTACACAGGAACTGAATTACAGAACAGAACAGGGTCTCAAATTTAGAAAACCAACTTATGCTTGCTTAAGGGGAAAGGTGAGTTGGGGTGCTGCATAAAACCAGAGATTGAAATGAGCACAGATAAAGTTCCTTAAGCCAAATATGGAATAGACAAGAGCTACTCCTTGCTCAACGAAATGGACTCAACACCGCATATTAAATGCCTAAGAATGTACCTGACTAGTAAGTATCTTAAAACCTATGGATTGCTATGTCTCCGAAAGAGAATCAAGCATGTGTACAGGGGCATAAACGCAGCAGTGATAGGATTGGAGAGGTTCGGTGAGCAAATGAAGACCCTTTGAAGTCATATTGCATGGTACCCATTCCACGGGTTTCAACTACCCAGGTTTAAGGTATTCTTCCTTCAGCTAAAACATGCATGTGGAACCTAGAGTCTGATCAACCATGTGATCGGGAGACATGTTCAAATATGTCTCAGTTTTCGTACCCTGGTACTCGGGTGCAACATTCCAGACGCTTTACTAACACCCTCCCGACTTGGAGAGTCAGTCCCTTTAACCTCCTGTTTGGTCCAGTTTGCAATTTCTGCGGAAGATGAACAGGAATAGCGAGAACCAATGAGAGACTAGCTGGAGGTGTCTGGACGGGCAAATTTAACTCTCATTTCCCACCAGGAAGAGGAATTAACCAAAGGCTCAGCGTGCCGTGCCGGAACCAGATTAGGGCCTGAAGCCATCCTGCGGTGTTGCGGCCAGCTCAA
The DNA here is from genome assembly GCF_039906515.1 of Pseudorca crassidens. NCBI lineage: Eukaryota > Metazoa > Chordata > Mammalia > Artiodactyla > Delphinidae > Pseudorca > Pseudorca crassidens. The sequence goes on from NW_027136309.1 coordinate 862,962, forward strand.
AAGAAAGCGAGTTGAAGAAAGGAGCTCAGGGGCACTGATAATTCACAAACCTGCAGAGTTATAAATGACAGCTATCGTCCAAAAATATACTGAAGTAAGGCTGCCAAGAGGACTTGAAAGCGGGGCAGAATTGCAGGAAACCGATTTCAGGAGGTAGACTGGAATTGCATTGAAAGCATAGGAAAAGAGGCAGAACGTCCACAATGATGCACTTGGCCAAAAAGGGCGTATGCGTTTTTTCCTGAATATATTCAGGAAAAAACGCATACGCCCTTTTTGGCCAACCAAGCAAGCTTGCAAAGGAAATCTGCACTACAATGAAGTCTCACTTCCCCCCGGTCAAAAGGGCCATCTGAAAAAAGTGTAAAATCCAGAAAGGCAGGACAGGCCATGGAGAACTGGGAGCCTTGTTATGCTGATGGGCGGGATGTAAATTGCCAACAGACACTCGGGAGAAGTGTATGGTGTTTCCTGAAACATCTAAAAAACAAAGCAACAGAGCCTAGGGCACTTCCACTTATGGTCCTATAGCTTAGGGAAATTAAAATCAAAAAGACACAGCCACCCCAAAGTTTGGGACGCCTCTGTTTACAAGAACCTCGTTTACAGTACAAGTTCAACATCGCAGAAAGTGAAAAATGGATAAAGAAGTTGTGGTATTTACTTACAAAGCAATATCACTCAGCAATGAAATCTATGTCATCAGGCCCTTAGCAGCACAATGAGTGGATTCAGGTATGATGATTCTAACTGAAATAAGTCACACAGAAAAAGAAACATCAAAAGATATCAGTAATACACGGAATGTAAACTTGGCTACACAGGAACTGAATTACAGAACAGAACAGGGTCTCAAATTTAGAAAACCAACTTATGCTTGCTTAAGGGGAAAGGTGAGTTGGGGTGCTGCATAAAACCAGAGATTGAAATGAGCACAGATAAAGTTCCTTAAGCCAAATATGGAATAGACAAGAGCTACTCCTTGCTCAACGAAATGGACTCAACACCGCATATTAAACGCCTAAGAATGTACCTGACTAGTAAGTATCTTAAAACCTATGGATTGCTATGTCTCCGAAAGAGAATCAAGCATGTGTACAGGGGCATAAACGCAGCAGTGATAGGATTGGAGAGGTTCGGTGAGCAAATGAAGACCCTTTGAAGTCATATTGCATGGTACCCATTCCACGGGTTTCAACTACCCAGGTTTAAGGTATTCTTCCTTCAGCTAAAACATGCATGTGGAACCTAGAGTATGATCAACCATGTGATCGGGAGACGTGTTCAAATATGTCTCAGTTTTCGTACCCTGGTACTCGGGTGCAACATTCCAGACGCTTTACTAACACCCTCCCGACTTGGAGAGTCAGTCCCTTTAACCTCCTGTTTGGCCCAGTTTGCAATTTCTGCGGAAGATGAACAGGAATAGCGAGAACCAATGAGAGACTAGCTGGAGGTGTCTGGACGGGCAAATTTAACTCTCATTTCCCACCAGGAAGAGGAATTAACCAAAGGCTCAGCGTGCCGTGCCGGAACCAGATTAGGGCCTGAAGCCATCCTGCGGTGTTGCGGCCAGCTCAAAAGAAAGCGAGTTGAAGAAAGGAGCTCAGGGGCACTGTAATTCACAAACCTGCAGAGTTATAAATGACAGCTATCGTCCAAAAATATACTGAAGTAAGGCTGCCAAGAGGACTTGAAAGCGGGGCAGAATTGCAGGAAACCGATTTCAGGAGGTAGACTGGAATTGCATTGAAAGCATAGGAAAAGAGGCAGAACGTCCACAATGATGCACTTGGCCAAAAAGGGCGTATGCGTTTTTTCCTGAATATATTCAGGAAAAAACGCATATGCCCTTTTTGGCCAACCAAGCAAGCTTGCAAAGGAAATCTGCACTACAATGAAGTCTCACTTCCCCACGGTCAAAAGGGCCATCTGAAAAAAGTGTAAAATCCAGAAAGGCAGGACAGGCCATGGAGAACTGGGAGCCTTGTTATGCTGATGGGCGGGATGTAAATTGCCAACAGACACTCGGGAGAAGTGTATGGTGTTTCCTGAAACATCTAAAAAACAAAGCAACAGAGCCTAGGGCACTTCCACTTATGGTCCTATAGCTTAGGGAAATTAAAATCAAAAAGACACAGCCACCCCAAAGTTTGGGACGCCTCTGTTTACAAGAACCTCGTTTACAGTACAAGTTCAACACCGCAGAAAGTGAAAAATGGATAAAGAAGTTGTGGTATTTACTTACAAAGCAATATCACTCAGCAATGAAATCTATGTCATCAGGCCCTTAGCAGCACAATGAGTGGATTCAGGTATGATGATTCTAACTGAAATAAGTCACACAGAAAAAGAAACATCATAAGATATCAGTAATACACGGAATGTAAACTTGGCTACACAGGAACTGAATTACAGAACAGAACAGGGTCTCAAATTTAGAAAACCAACTTATGCTTGCTTAAGGGGAAAGGTGAGTTGGGGTGCTGCATAAAACCAGAGATTGAAATGAGCACAGATAAAGTTCCTTAAGCCAAATATGGAATAGACAAGAGCTACTCCTTGCTCAACGAAATGGACTCAACACCGCATATTAAATGCCTAAGAATGTACCTGACTAGTAAGTATCTTAAAACCTATGGATTGCTATGTCTCCGAAAGAGAATCAAGCATGTGTACAGGGGCATAAACGCAGCAGTGATAGGATTGGAGAGGTTCGGTGAGCAAATGAAGACCCTTTGAAGTCATATTGCATGGTACCCATTCCACGGGTTTCAACTACCCAGGTTTAAGGTATTCTTCCTTCAGCTAAAACATGCATGTGGAACCTAGAGTATGATCAACCATGTGATCGGGAGACGTGTTCAAATATGTCTCAGTTTTCGTACCCTGGTACTCGGGTGCAACATTCCAGACGCTTTACTAACACCCTCCCGACTTGGAGAGTCAGTCTCTTTAACCTCCTGTTTGGCCCAGTTTGCAATTTCTGCGGAAGATGAACAGGAATAGCGAGAACCAATGAGAGACTAGCTGGAGGTGTCTGGACGGGCAAATTTAACTCTCATTTCCCACCAGGAAGAGGAATTAACCAAAGGCTCAGCGTGCCGTGCCGGAACCAGATTAGGGCCTGAAGCCATCCTGCGGTGTTGCGGCCAGCTCAAAAGAAAGCGAGTTGAAGAAAGGAGCTCAGGGGCACTGTAATTCACAAACCTGCAGAGTTATAAATGACAGCTATCGTCCAAAAATATACTGAAGTAAGGCTGCCAAGAGGACTTGAAAGCGGGGCAGAATTGCAGGAAACCGATTTCAGGAGGTAGACTGGAATTGCATTGAAAGCATAGGAAAAGAGGCAGAACGTCCACAATGATGCACTTGGCCAAAAAGGGCGTATGCGTTTTTTCCTGAATATATTCAGGAAAAAACGCATATGCCCTTTTTGGCCAACCAAGCAAGCTTGCAAAGGAAATCTGCACTACAATGAAGTCTCACTTCCCCCCGGTCAAAAGGGCCATCTGAAAAAAGTGTAAAATCCAGAAAGGCAGGACAGGCCATGGAGAACTGGGAGCCTTGTTATGCTGATGGGCGGGATGTAAATTGCCAACAGACACTCGGGAGAAGTGTATGGTGTTTCCTGAAACATCTAAAAAACAAAGCAACAGAGCCTAGGGCACTTCCACTTATGGTCCTATAGCTTAGGGAAATTAAAATCAAAAAGACACAGCCACCCCAAAGTTTGGGACGCCTCTGTTTACAAGAACCTCGTTTACAGTACAAGTTCAACACCGCAGAAAGTGAAAAATGGATAAAGAAGTTGTGGTATTTACTTACAAAGCAATATCACTCTGCAATGAAATCTATGTCATCAGGCCCTTAGCAGCACAATGAGTGGATTCAGGTATGATGATTCTAACTGAAATAAGTCACACAGAAAAAGAAACATCATAAGATATCAGTAATACACGGAATGTAAACTTGGCTACACAGGAACTGAATTACAGAACAGAACAGGGTCTCAAATTTAGAAAACCAACTTATGCTTGCTTAAGGGGAAAGGTGAGTTGGGGTGCTGCATAAAACCAGAGATTGAAATGAGCACAGATAAAGTTCCTTAAGCCAAATATGGAATAGACAAGAGCTACTCCTTGCTCAACGAAATGGACTCAACACCGCATATTAAATGCCTAAGAATGTACCTGACTAGTAAGTATCTTAAAACCTATGGATTGCTATGTCTCCGAAAGAGAATCAAGCATGTGTACAGGGGCATAAACGCAGCAGTGATAGGATTGGAGAGGTTCGGTGAGCAAATGAAGACCCTTTGAAGTCATATTGCATGGTACCCATTCCACGGGTTTCAACTACCCAGGTTTAAGGTATTCTTCCTTCAGCTAAAACATGCATGTGGAACCTAGAGTCTGATCAACCATGTGATCGGGAGACATGTTCAAATATGTCTCAGTTTTCGTACCCTGGTACTCGGGTGCAACATTCCAGACGCTTTACTAACACCCTCCCGACTTGGAGAGTCAGTCCCTTTAACCTCCTGTTTGGTCCAGTTTGCAATTTCTGCGGAAGATGAACAGGAATAGCGAGAACCAATGAGAGACTAGCTGGAGGTGTCTGGACGGGCAAATTTAACTCTCATTTCCCACCAGGAAGAGGAATTAACCAAAGGCTCAGCGTGCCGTGCCGGAACCAGATTAGGGCCTGAAGCCATCCTGCGGTGTTGCGGCCAGCTCAAAAGAAAGCGAGTTGAAGAAAGGAGCTCAGGGGCACTGATAATTCACAAACCTGCAGAGTTATAAATGACAGCTATCGTCCAAAAATATACTGAAGTAAGGCTGCCAAGAGGACTTGAAAGCGGGGCAGAATTGCAGGAAACCGATTTCAGGAGGTAGACTGGAATTGCATTGAAAGCATAGGAAAAGAGGCAGAACGTCCACAATGATGCACTTGGCCAAAAAGGGCGTATGCGTTTTTTCCTGAATATATTCAGGAAAAAACGCATACGCCCTTTTTGGCCAACCAAGCAAGCTTGCAAAGGAAATCTGCACTACAATGAAGTCTCACTTCCCCCCGGTCAAAAGGGCCATCTGAAAAAAGTGTAAAATCCAGAAAGGCAGGACAGGCCATGGAGAACTGGGAGCCTTGTTATGCTGATGGGCGGGATGTAAATTGCCAACAGACACTCGGGAGAAGTGTATGGTGTTTCCTGAAACATCTAAAAAACAAAGCAACAGAGCCTAGGGCACTTCCACTTATGGTCCTATAGCTTAGGGAAATTAAAATCAAAAAGACACAGCCACCCCAAAGTTTGGGACGCCTCTGTTTACAAGAACCTCGTTTACAGTACAAGTTCAACATCGCAGAAAGTGAAAAATGGATAAAGAAGTTGTGGTATTTACTTACAAAGCAATATCACTCAGCAATGAAATCTATGTCATCAGGCCCTTAGCAGCACAATGAGTGGATTCAGGTATGATGATTCTAACTGAAATAAGTCACACAGAAAAAGAAACATCAAAAGATATCAGTAATACACGGAATGTAAACTTGGCTACACAGGAACTGAATTACAGAACAGAACAGGGTCTCAAATTTAGAAAACCAACTTATGCTTGCTTAAGGGGAAAGGTGAGTTGGGGTGCTGCATAAAACCAGAGATTGAAATGAGCACAGATAAAGTTCCTTAAGCCAAATATGGAATAGACAAGAGCTACTCCTTGCTCAACGAAATGGACTCAACACCGCATATTAAACGCCTAAGAATGTACCTGACTAGTAAGTATCTTAAAACCTATGGATTGCTATGTCTCCGAAAGAGAATCAAGCATGTGTACAGGGGCATAAACGCAGCAGTGATAGGATTGGAGAGGTTCGGTGAGCAAATGAAGACCCTTTGAAGTCATATTGCATGGTACCCATTCCACGGGTTTCAACTACCCAGGTTTAAGGTATTCTTCCTTCAGCTAAAACATGCATGTGGAACCTAGAGTATGATCAACCATGTGATCGGGAGACGTGTTCAAATATGTCTCAGTTTTCGTACCCTGGTACTCGGGTGCAACATTCCAGACGCTTTACTAACACCCTCCCGACTTGGAGAGTCAGTCCCTTTAACCTCCTGTTTGGCCCAGTTTGCAATTTCTGCGGAAGATGAACAGGAATAGCGAGAACCAATGAGAGACTAGCTGGAGGTGTCTGGACGGGCAAATTTAACTCTCATTTCCCACCAGGAAGAGGAATTAACCAAAGGCTCAGCGTGCCGTGCCGGAACCAGATTAGGGCCTGAAGCCATCCTGCGGTGTTGCGGCCAGCTCAAAAGAAAGCGAGTTGAAGAAAGGAGCTCAGGGGCACTGTAATTCACAAACCTGCAGAGTTATAAATGACAGCTATCGTCCAAAAATATACTGAAGTAAGGCTGCCAAGAGGACTTGAAAGCGGGGCAGAATTGCAGGAAACCGATTTCAGGAGGTAGACTGGAATTGCATTGAAAGCATAGGAAAAGAGGCAGAACGTCCACAATGATGCACTTGGCCAAAAAGGGCGTATGCGTTTTTTCCTGAATATATTCAGGAAAAAACGCATACGCCCTTTTTGGCCAACCAAGCAAGCTTGCAAAGGAAATCTGCACTACAATGAAGTCTCACTTCCCCCCGGTCAAAAGGGACATCTGAAAAAAGTGTAAAATCCAGAAAGGCAGGACAGGCCATGGAGAACTGGGAGCCTTGTTATGCTGATGGGCGGGATGTAAATTGCCAACAGACACTCGGGAGAAGTGTATGGTGTTTCCTGAAACATCTAAAAAACAAAGCAACAGAGCCTAGGGCACTTCCACTTATGGTCCTATAGTTTAGGGAAATTAAAATCAAAAAGACACAGCCACCCCAAAGTTTGGGACGCCTCTGTTTACAAGAACCTCGTTTACAGTACAAGTTCAACACCGCAGAAAGTGAAAAATGGATAAAGAAGTTGTGGTATTTACTTACAAAGCAATATCACTCAGCAATGAAATCTATGTCATCAGGCCCTTAGCAGCACAATGAGTGGATTCAGGTATGATGATTCTAACTGAAATAAGTCACACAGAAAAAGAAACATCATAAGATATCAGTAATACACGGAATGTAAACTTGGCTACACAGGAACTGAATTACAGAACAGAACAGGGTCTCAAATTTAGAAAACCAACTTATGCTTGCTTAAGGGGAAAGGTGAGTTGGGGTGCTGCATAAAACCAGAGATTGAAATGAGCACAGATAAAGTTCCTTAAGACAAATATGGAATAGACAAGAGCTACTCCTTGCTCAACGAAATGGACTCAACACCGCATATTAAATGCCTAAGAATGTACCTGACTAGTAAGTATCTTAAAACCTATGGATTGCTATGTCTCCGAAAGAGAATCAAGCATGTGTACAGGGGCATAAACGCAGCAGTGATAGGATTGGAGAGGTTTGGTGAGCAAATGAAGACCCTTTGAAGTCATATTGCATGGTACCCATTCCACGGGTTTCAACTACCCAGGTTTAAGGTATTCTTCCTTCAGCTAAAACATGCATGTGGAACCTAGAGTCTGATCAACCATGTGATCGGGAGACGTGTTCAAATATGTCTCAGTTTTCGTACCCTGGTACTCGGGTGCAACATTCCAGACGCTTTACTAACACCCTCCCGACTTGGAGAGTCAGTCCCTTTAACCTCCTGTTTGGCCCAGTTTGCAATTTCTGCGGAAGATGAACAGGAATAGCGAGAACCAATGAGAGACTAGCTGGAGGTGTCTGGACGGGCAAATTTAACTCTCATTTCCCACCAGGAAGAGGAATTAACCAAAGGCTCAGCGTGCCGTGCCGGAACCAGATTAGGGCCTGAAGCCATCCTGCGGTGTTGCGGCCAGCTCAAAAGAAAGCGAGTTGAAGAAAGGAGCTCAGGGGCACTGTAATTCACAAACCTGCAGAGTTATAAATGACAGCTATCGTCCAAAAATATACTGAAGTAAGGCTGCCAAGAGGACTTGAAAGCGGGGCAGAATTGCAGGAAACCGATTTCAGGAGGTAGACTGGAATTGCATTGAAAGCATAGGAAAAGAGGCAGAACGTCCACAATGATGCACTTGGCCAAAAAGGGCGTATGCGTTTTTTCCTGAATATATTCAGGAAAAAACGCATACGCCCTTTTTGGCCAACCAAGCAAGCTTGCAAAGGAAATCTGCACTACAATGAAGTCTCACTTCCCCCCGGTCAAAAGGGCCATCTGAAAAAAGTGTAAAATCCAGAAAGGCAGGACAGGCCATGGAGAACTGGGAGCCTTGTTATGCTGATGGGCGGGATGTAAATTGCCAACAGACACTCGGGAGAAGTGTATGGTGTTTCCTGAAACATCTAAAAAACAAAGCAACAGAGCCTAGGGCACTTCCACTTATGGTCCTATAGCTTAGGGAAATTAAAATCAAAAAGACACAGCCACCCCAAAGTTTGGGACGCCTCTGTTTACAAGAACCTCGTTTACAGTACAAGTTCAACATCGCAGAAAGTGAAAAATGGATAAAGAAGTTGTGGTATTTACTTACAAAGCAATATCACTCAGCAATGAAATCTATGTCATCAGGCCCTTAGCAGCACAATGAGTGGATTCAGGTATGATGATTCTAACTGAAATAAGTCACACAGAAAAAGAAACATCATAAGATATCAGTAATACACGGAATGTAAACTTGGCTACACAGGAACTGAATTACAGAACAGAACAGGGTCTCAAATTTAGAAAACCAACTTATGCTTGCTTAAGGGGAAAGGTGAGTTGGGGTGCTGCATAAAACCAGAGATTGAAATGAGCACAGATAAAGTTCCTTAAGCCAAATATGGAATAGACAAGAGCTACTCCTTGCTCAACGAAATGGACTCAACACCGCATATTAAATGCCTAAGAATGTACCTGACTAGTAAGTATCTTAAAACCTATGGATTGCTATGTCTCCGAAAGAGAATCAAGCATGTGTACAGGGGCATAAACGCAGCAGTGATAGGATTGGAGAGGTTCGGTGAGCAAATGAAGACCCTTTGAAGTCATATTGCATGGTACCCATTCCACGGGTTTCAACTACCCAGGTTTAAGGTATTCTTCCTTCAGCTCAAACATGCATGTGGAACCTAGAGTATGATCAACCATGTGATCGGGAGACGTGTTCAAATATGTCTCAGTTTTCGTACCCTGGTACTCGGGTGCAACATTCCAGACGCTTTACTAACACCCTCCCGACTTGGAGAGTCAGTCTCTTTAACCTCCTGTTTGGCCCAGTTTGCAATTTCTGCGGAAGATGAACAGGAATAGCGAGAACCAATGAGAGACTAGCTGGAGGTGTCTGGACGGGCAAATTTAACTCTCATTTCCCACCAGGAAGAGGAATTAACCAAAGGCTCAGCGTGCCGTGCCGGAACCAGATTAGGGCCTGAAGCCATCCTGCGGTGTTGCGGCCAGCTCAAAAGAAAGCGAGTTGAAGAAAGGAGCTCAGGGGCACTGTAATTCACAAACCTGCAGAGTTATAAATGACAGCTATCGTCCAAAAATATACTGAAGTAAGGCTGCCAAGAGGACTTGAAAGCGGGGCAGAATTGCAGGAAACCGATTTCAGGAGGTAGACTGGAATTGCATTGAAAGCATAGGAAAAGAGGCAGAACGTCCACCATGATGCACTTGGCCAAAAAGGGCGTATGCGTTTTTTCCTGAATATATTCAGGAAAAAACGCATATGCCCTTTTTGGCCAACCAAGCAAGCTTGCAAAGGAAATCTGCACTACAATGAAGTCTCACTTCCCCCCGGTCAAAAGGGCCATCTGAAAAAAGTGTAAAATCCAGAAAGGCAGGACAGGCCATGGAGAACTGGGAGCCTTGTTATGCTGATGGGCGGGATGTAAATTGCCAACAGACACTCGGGAGAAGTGTATGGTGTTTCCTGAAACATCTAAAAAACAAAGCAACAGAGCCTAGGGCACTTCCACTTATGGTCCTATAGCTTAGGGAAATTAAAATCAAAAAGACACAGCCACCCCAAAGTTTGGGACGCCTCTGTTTACAAGAACCTCGTTTACAGTACAAGTTCAACATCGCAGAAAGTGAAAAATGGATAAAGAAGTTGTGGTATTTACTTACAAAGCAATATCACTCAGCAATGAAATCTATGTCATCAGGCCCTTAGCAGCACAATGAGTGGATTCAGGTATGATGATTCTAACTGAAATAAGTCACACAGAAAAAGAAACATCAAAAGATATCAGTAATACACGGAATGTAAACTTGGCTACACAGGAACTGAATTACAGAACAGAACAGGGTCTCAAATTTAGAAAACCAACTTATGCTTGCTTAAGGGGAAAGGTGAGTTGGGGTGCTGCATAAAACCAGAGATTGAAATGAGCACAGATAAAGTTCCTTAAGCCAAATATGGAATAGACAAGAGCTACTCCTTGCTCAACGAAATGGACTCAACACCGCATATTAAACGCCTAAGAATGTACCTGACTAGTAAGTATCTTAAAACCTATGGATTGCTATGTCTCCGAAAGAGAATCAAGCATGTGTACAGGGGCATAAACGCAGCAGTGATAGGATTGGAGAGGTTCGGTGAGCAAATGAAGACCCTTTGAAGTCATATTGCATGGTACCCATTCCACGGGTTTCAACTACCCAGGTTTAAGGTATTCTTCCTTCAGCTAAAACATGCATGTGGAACCTAGAGTATGATCAACCATGTGATCGGGAGACGTGTTCAAATATGTCTCAGTTTTCGTACCCTGGTACTCGGGTGCAACATTCCAGACGCTTTACTAACACCCTCCCGACTTGGAGAGTCAGTCCCTTTAACCTCCTGTTTGGCCCAGTTTGCAATTTCTGCGGAAGATGAACAGGAATAGCGAGAACCAATGAGAGACTAGCTGGAGGTGTCTGGACGGGCAAATTTAACTCTCATTTCCCACCAGGAAGAGGAATTAACCAAAGGCTCAGCGTGCCGTGCCGGAACCAGATTAGGGCCTGAAGCCATCCTGCGGTGTTGCGGCCAGCTCAAAAGAAAGCGAGTTGAAGAAAGGAGCTCAGGGGCACTGTAATTCACAAACCTGCAGAGTTATAAATGACAGCTATCGTCCAAAAATATACTGAAGTAAGGCTGCCAAGAGGACTTGAAAGCGGGGCAGAATTGCAGGAAACCGATTTCAGGAGGTAGACTGGAATTGCATTGAAAGCATAGGAAAAGAGGCAGAACGTCCACAATGATGCACTTGGCCAAAAAGGGCGTATGCGTTTTTTCCTGAATATATTCAGGAAAAAACGCATACGCCCTTTTTGGCCAACCAAGCAAGCTTGCAAAGGAAATCTGCACTACAATGAAGTCTCACTTCCCCCCGGTCAAAAGGGACATCTGAAAAAAGTGTAAAATCCAGAAAGGCAGGACAGGCCATGGAGAACTGGGAGCCTTGTTATGCTGATGGGCGGGATGTAAATTGCCAACAGACACTCGGGAGAAGTGTATGGTGTTTCCTGAAACATCTAAAAAACAAAGCAACAGAGCGTAGGGCACTTCCACTTATGGTCCTATAGCTTAGGGAAATTAAAATCAAAAAGACACAGCCACCCCAAAGTTTGGGACGCCTCTGTTTACAAGAACCTCGTTTACAGTACAAGTTCAACACCGCAGAAAGTGAAAAATGGATAAAGAAGTTGTGGTATTTACTTACAAAGCAATATCACTCAGCAATGAAATCTATGTCATCAGGCCCTTAGCAGCACAATGAGTGGATTCAGGTATGATGATTCTAACTGAAATAAGTCACACAGAAAAAGAAACATCATAAGATATCAGTAATACACGGAATGTAAACTTGGCTACACAGGAACTGAATTACAGAACAGAACAGGGTCTCAAATTTAGAAAACCAACTTATGCTTGCTTAAGGGGAAAGGTGAGTTGGGGTGCTGCATAAAACCAGAGATTGAAATGAGCACAGATAAAGTTCCTTAAGACAAATATGGAATAGACAAGAGCTACTCCTTGCTCAACGAAATGGACTCAACACCGCATATTAAATGCCTAAGAATGTACCTGACTAGTAAGTATCTTAAAACCTATGGATTGCTATGTCTCCGAAAGAGAATCAAGCATGTGTACAGGGGCATAAACGCAGCAGTGATAGGATTGGAGAGGTTTGGTGAGCAAATGAAGACCCTTTGAAGTCATATTGCATGGTACCCATTCCACGGGTTTCAACTACCCAGGTTTAAGGTATTCTTCCTTCAGCTAAAACATGCATGTGGAACCTAGAGTCTGATCAACCATGTGATCGGGAGACGTGTTCAAATATGTCTCAGTTTTCGTACCCTGGTACTCGGGTGCAACATTCCAGACGCTTTACTAACACCCTCCCGACTTGGAGAGTCAGTCCCTTTAACCTCCTGTTTGGCCCAGTTTGCAATTTCTGCGGAAGATGAACAGGAATAGCGAGAACCAATGAGAGACTAGCTGGAGGTGTCTGGACGGGCAAATTTAACTCTCATTTCCCACCAGGAAGAGGAATTAACCAAAGGCTCAGCGTGCCGTGCCGGAACCAGATTAGGGCCTGAAGCCATCCTGCGGTGTTGCGGCCAGCTCAAAAGAAAGCGAGTTGAAGAAAGGAGCTCAGGGGCACTGTAATTCACAAACCTGCAGAGTTATAAATGACAGCTATCGTCCAAAAATATACTGAAGTAAGGCTGCCAAGAGGACTTGAAAGCGGGGCAGAATTGCAGGAAACCGATTTCAGGAGGTAGACTGGAATTGCATTGAAAGCATAGGAAAAGAGGCAGAACGTCCACAATGATGCACTTGGCCAAAAAGGGCGTATGCGTTTTTTCCTGAATATATTCAGGAAAAAACGCATACGCCCTTTTTGGCCAACCAAGCAAGCTTGCAAAGGAAATCTGCACTACAATGAAGTCTCACTTCCCCCCGGTCAAAAGGGCCATCTGAAAAAAGTGTAAAATCCAGAAAGGCAGGACAGGCCATGGAGAACTGGGAGCCTTGTTATGCTGATGGGCGGGATGTAAATTGCCAACAGACACTCGGGAGAAGTGTATGGTGTTTCCTGAAACATCTAAAAAACAAAGCAACAGAGCCTAGGGCACTTCCACTTATGGTCCTATAGCTTAGGGAAATTAAAATAAAAAAGACACAGCCACCCCAAAGTTTGGGACGCCTCTGTTTACAAGAACCTCGTTTACAGTACAAGTTCAACATCGCAGAAAGTGAAAAATGGATAAAGAAGTTGTGGTATTTACTTACAAAGCAATATCACTCAGCAATGAAATCTATGTCATCAGGCCCTTAGCAGCACAATGAGTGGATTCAGGTATGATGATTCTAACTGAAATAAGTCACACAGAAAAAGAAACATCATAAGATATCAGTAATACACGGAATGTAAACTTGGCTACACAGGAACTGAATTACAGAACAGAACAGGGTCTCAAATTTAGAAAACCAACTTATGCTTGCTTAAGGGGAAAGGTGAGTTGGGGTGCTGCATAAAACCAGAGATTGAAATGAGCACAGATAAAGTTCCTTAAGCCAAATATGGAATAGACAAGAGCTACTCCTTGCTCAACGAAATGGACTCAACACCGCATATTAAATGCCTAAGAATGTACCTGACTAGTAAGTATCTTAAAACCTATGGATTGCTATGTCTCCGAAAGAGAATCAAGCATGTGTACAGGGGCATAAACGCAGCAGTGATAGGATTGGAGAGGTTCGGTGAGCAAATGAAGACCCTTTGAAGTCATATTGCATGGTACCCATTCCACGGGTTTCAACTACCCAGGTTTAAGGTATTCTTCCTTCAGCTCAAACATGCATGTGGAACCTAGAGTATGATCAACCATGTGATCGGGAGACGTGTTCAAATATGTCTCAGTTTTCGTACCCTGGTACTCGGGTGCAACATTCCAGACGCTTTACTAACACCCTCCCGACTTGGAGAGTCAGTCTCTTTAACCTCCTGTTTGGCCCAGTTTGCAATTTCTGCGGAAGATGAACAGGAATAGCGAGAACCAATGAGAGACTAGCTGGAGGTGTCTGGACGGGCAAATTTAACTCTCATTTCCCACCAGGAAGAGGAATTAACCAAAGGCTCAGCGTGCCGTGCCGGAACCAGATTAGGGCCTGAAGCCATCCTGCGGTGTTGCGGCCAGCTCAAAAGAAAGCGAGTTGAAGAAAGGAGCTCAGGGGCACTGTAATTCACAAACCTGCAGAGTTATAAATGACAGCTATCGTCCAAAAATATACTGAAGTAAGGCTGCCAAGAGGACTTGAAAGCGGGGCAGAATTGCAGGAAACCGATTTCAGGAGGTAGACTGGAATTGCATTGAAAGCATAGGAAAAGAGGCAGAACGTCCACAATGATGCACTTGGCCAAAAAGGGCGTATGCGTTTTTTCCTGAATATATTCAGGAAAAAACGCATATGCCCTTTTTGGCCAACCAAGCAAGCTTGCAAAGGAAATCTGCACTACAATGAAGTCTCACTTCCCCCCGGTCAAAAGGGACATCTGAAAAAAGTGTAAAATCCAGAAAGGCAGGACAGGCCATGGAGAACTGGGAGCCTTGTTATGCTGATGGGTGGGATGTAAATTGCCAACAGACACTCGGGAGAAGTGTATGGTGTTTCCTGAAACATCTAAAAAACAAAGCAACAGAGCCTAGGGCACTTCCACTTATGGTCCTATAGCTTAGGGAAATTAAAATCAAAAAGACACAGCCACCCCAAAGTTTGGGACGCCTCTGTTTACAAGAACCTCGTTTACAGTACAAGTTCAACACCGCAGAAAGTGAAAAATGGATAAAGAAGTTGTGGTATTTACTTACAAAGCAATATCACTCAGCAATGAAATCTATGTCATCAGGCCCTTAGCAGCACAATGAGTGGATTCAGGTATGATGATTCTAACTGAAATAAGTCACACAGAAAAAGAAACATCATAAGATATCAGTAATACACGGAATGTAAACTTGGCTACACAGGAACTGAATTACAGAACAGAACAGGGTCTCAAATTTAGAAAACCAACTTATGCTTGCATAAGGGGAAAGGTGAGTTGGGGTGCTGCATAAAACCAGAGATTGAAATGAGCACAGATAAACTTCCTTAAGCCAAATATGGAATAGACAAGAGCTACTCCTTGCTCAACGAAATGGACTCAACACTGCATATTAAACGCCTAAGAATGTAACTGACTAGTAAGTATCTTAAAACCTATGGATTGCTATGTCTCCGAAAGAGAATCAAGCATGTGTACAGGGGCATAAATGCAGCAGTGATAGGATTGGAGAGGTTCGGTGAGCAAATGAAGACCCTTTGAAGTCATATTGCATGGTACCCATTCCATGGGTTTCAACTACCCAGGTTTAAGGTATTCTTCCTTCAGCTAAAACATGCATGTGGAACCTAGAGTATGATCAACCATGTGATCGGGAGACGTGTTCAAATATGTCTCAGTTTTCATACCCTGGTACTCGGGTGCAACATTCCAGATGCTTTACTAACACTCTCCCGACTTTGAGAGTCAGTCCCTTTAACCTCCTGTTTGGCCCAGTTTGCAATTTCTGCGGAAGATGAACAGGAATAGCGAGAACCAATGAGAGACTAGCTGGAGGTGTCTGGACGGGCAAATTTAACTCTCATTTCCCACCAGGGAGAGGAATTAACCAAAGGCTCAGTGTGCCGTGCCGGAACAAGTTTAGGGCCTGAAGCCATCTTGCGGTGTTGCGGCCAGGTCACAAGAAAGCGAGTTGAAGAAAGGAGCTCAGGGGCAGTGTAATTCACAAACCTGCAGAGTTATAAATGACAGCTATCGTCCAAAAATATACTGAAGTAAGGCTGCCAAGAGGACTTGAAAGCGGGGCAGAATTGCAGGAAACGGATTTCAGGAGGTAGACTGGAATTGCATTGAAAGCATAGGAAACGAGGCAGAATGTCCACAATGATGCACTTGGCCAAAAAGTGCATATGCGTTTTTTCCTGAATATATTCAGGAAAAAACGCATACGCCCTTTTTGGCCAACCAAGCAAGCTTGCAAAGGAAATCTGCACTACAATGAAGTCTCACTTCCCCCCGGTCAAAAGGGCCATCTGAAAAAAGTGTAAAATCCAGAAAGGCAGGACAGGCCATGGAGAACTGGGAGCCTTGTTATGCTGATGGGCGGGATGTAAATTGCCAACAGACACTCGGGAGAAGTGTATGGTGTTTCCTGAAACATCTAAAAAACAAAGCAACAGAGCCTAGGGCACTTCCACTTATGGTCCTATAGCTTAGGGAAATTAAAATCAAAAAGACACAGCCACCCCAAAGTTTGGGACGCCTCTGTTTACAAGAACCTCGTTTACCGTACAAGTTCAATATCACAGAAAGTGAAAAATGGATAAAGAACTTGTGGTACTTACGTACAATGCAGTATCACTCAGCAATGAAATCTATGTCATCAGGCCCGTAGCAGCATAATGAGTGGATTCAGGTACGATGATTCTAACTGAAATAAGTCACACAGAAAAAGAAACATCATAAGATATCACTAATACATGGAATGTAAACTTGGCTACACAGGAACTGAATTCCAAAACAGAACAGGGTCTCAAATTTAGAAAACCTACTTATGCTTGCTTAAGGGGAAAGGTGAGTTGGGGTGCTGCATAAAACCAGAGATTGAAATGAGCACAGATAAAGTTCCTTAAGCCAAATATGGAATAGACAAGAGCTACTCCTTGCTCAACGAAATGGACTCAACACCGCATATTAAACGCCTAAGAATGTACCTGACTACTAAGTATCTTAAAACCTATGGATTGCTATGTCTCCAAAAGAGAATCAAGCGTGTGTACAGGGGCATAAACGCAGCAGTGATAGGATTGGAGAGGTTCGGTGAGCAAATGAAGACCCTTTGAAGTCATATTGCATGGTACCCATTACACGGGTCTCAACTCTCCAGGTTTAAGGGATTCTTCCTTCAGCTAAAACATGCATGTGGAACCCAGAGTATGATCAACCGTGTGAACGGGAGACGTGTTCATATATGTCTCAGTTTTCCTCCCCTGGTACTCGGGTGCAACATTCCAGACGCTTTACTAACACTCTCCCCACTTGGAGAGTCAGCGCCTTTAACCTCCTGTTTGGCCCAGTTTGCAATTTCTGCGGAAGATGAACAGGAATAGCGAGAACCAATGAGAGACTAGCTGGAGGTGTCTGGACGGGCAAATTTAACTCTCATTTCCCACCAGGAAGAGGAAATAACCAAAGGCTCAGCGTGCCGTGCCGGAACCAGATTAGGGCCTGAAGCCATCCTGCGGTGTTGCGGCCAGGTCACAAGAAAGCGAGTTGAAGAAAGGAGTTCAGGGGCACTGTAATTCACAAACCTGCAGAGTTATAAATGACAGCTATCGTCCAAAAATATACTGAAGTAAGGCTGCCAAGAGGACTTGAAAGCGGGGCAGAATTGCAGGAAACCGATTTCAGGAGGTAGACTGGAATTGCATTGAAAGCATAGGAAAAGAGGCAGAACGTCCACAATGATGCACTTGGCCGAAAAGGTCGTATGCGTTTTTTCCTGAATATATTCAGGAAAAAACGCATTCGCCCTTTTTGGCCAACCAAGCAAGCTTGCAAAGGAAATCTGCACTATAATGAAGTCTCACTTCCCCCCGGTCAAAAGGGCCATCTGAAAAAAGTGTAAAATCCAGAAAGGCAGGACAGGCCATGGAGAACTGGGAGCCTTGTTATGCTGATGGGCGGGATGTAAATTGCCAACAGCCACTCGGGAGAAGTGTATGGTGTTTCCTGAAACATCTAAAAAACAAAGCAACAGAGCCTAGGGCACTTCCACTTATGGTCCTATAGCTTAGGGAAATTAAAATCAAAAAGACACAGCCACCCCAAAGTTTGGGACGCCTCTGTTTACAAGAACCTCATTTACCGTACAAGTTCAATATCACAGAAAGTGAAAAATGGATAAAGAACTTGTGGTACTTATGTACAATGCAGTATCACTCAGCAATGAAATCTATGTCATCAGGCCCGTAGCAGCATAATGAGTGGATTCAGGTACGATGATTCTAACTGAAATAAGTCACACAGAAAAAGAAACATCATAAGATATCAGTAATACACGGAATGTAAAGTTGGCTACACAGGAACTGAATTACAGAACAGAACAGGGTCTCAAATTTAGAAAACCAACTTATGCTTGCTTAAGGGTAAAGGTGAGTTGGGGTGCTGCATAAAACCAGAGATTGAAATGAGCACAGATAAAGTTCCTTAAGCCAAATATGGAATAGACAAGAGCTACTCCTTGCTCAACGAAATGGACTCAACACCGCATATTAAATGCCTAAGAATGTACCTGACTAGTAAGTATCTTAAAACCTATGGATTGCTATGTCTCCAAAAGGGAATCAAGCGTGTGTACAGGGGCATAAATGCAGCAATGATAGGATTGGAGAGGTTCGGTGAGCAAATGAAGACCCTTTGAAGTCATATTGCATGGTACCCATTACACGGGTCTCAACTCTCCAGGTTTAAGGTATTCTTCCTTCAGCTAAAACATGCATGTGGAACCCAGAATATGATCAACCGTGTGAACGGGAGACGTGTTCAAATATGTCTCAGTTTTCCTCCCCTGGTACTCGGGTGCAACATTCCAGACGCTTTACTAACACCCTCCCGACTTGGAGAGTCAGTCCCTTCAACCTCCTGTTTGGCCCAGTTTGCAATTTCTGCGGAAGATGAACAGGAATAGCGAGAACCAATGAGAGACTAGCTGGAGGTGTCTGGATGGGCAAATTTAACTCTCATTTCCCACCAGGAAGAGGAATTAACCAAAGGCTCAGCGTGCCGTGCCGGAACCAGATTAGGGCCTGAAGCCATCCTGCGGTGTTGCGGCCAGCTCAAAAGAAAGCGAGTTGAAGAAAGGAGCTCAGGGGCACTGTAATTCACAAACCTGCAGAGTTATAAATGACAGCTATCGTCCAAAAATATACTGAAGTAAGGCTGCCAAGAGGACTTGAAAGCGGGGCAGAATTGCAGGAAACCGATTTCAGGAGGTAGACTGGAATTGCATTGAAAGCATAGGAAAAGAGGCAGAACGTCCACAATGATGCACTTGGCCAAAAAGGGCGTATGCGTTTTTTCCTGAATATATTCAGGAAAAAACGCATACGCCCTTTTTGGCCAACCAAGCAAGCTTGCAAAGGAAATCTGCACTACAATGAAGTCTCACTTCCCCCCGGTCAAAAGGGCCATCTGAAAAAAGTGTAAAATCCAGAAAGGCAGGACAGGCCATGGAGAACTGGGAGCCTTGTTATGCTGATGGGCGGGATGTAAATTGCCAACAGACACTCGGGAGAAGTGTATGGTGTTTCCTGAAACATCTAAAAAACAAAGCAACAGAGCCTAGGGCACTTCCACTTATGGTCCTATAGCTTAGGGAAATTAAAATCAAAAAGACACAGCCACCCCAAAGTTTGGGACGCCTCTGTTTACAAGAACCTCGTTTACAGTACAAGTTCAACATCGCAGAAAGTGAAAAATGGATAAAGAAGTTGTGGTATTTACTTACAAAGCAATATCACTCTGCAATGATATCTATGTCATCAGGCCCTGAGCAGCACAATGAGTGGATTCAGGTATGATGATTCTAACTGAAATAAGTCACACAGAAAAAGAAACATCATAAGATATCAGTAATACACGGAATGTAAACTTGGCTACACAGGAACTGAATTACAGAACAGAACAGGGTCTCAAATTTAGAAAACCAACTTATGCTTGCTTAAGGGGAAAGGTGAGTTGGGGTGCTGCATAAAACCAGAGATTGAAATGAGCACAGATAAAGTTCCTTAAGCCAAATATGGAATAGACAAGAGCTACTCCTTGCTCAACGAAATGGACTCAACACCGCATATTAAACGCCTAAGAATGTACCTGACTAGTAAGTATCTTAAAACCTATGGATTGCTATGTCTCTGAAAGAGAATCAAGCATGTGTCCAGGGGCAAAAACGCAGCAGTGATAGGATTGGAGAGGTTCGGTGAGCAAATGAAGACCCTTTGAAGTCATATTGCATGGTACCCATTCCACGGGTTTCAACTACCCAGGTTTAAGGTATTCTTCCTTCAGCTAAAACATGCATGTGGAACCTAGAGTCTGATCAACCATGTGATCGGGAGACGTGTTCAAATATGTCTCAGTTTTCGTACCCTGGTACTTGGGTGCAACATTCCAGACGCTTTACTAACACCCTCCCGACTTGGAGAGTCAGTCCCTTTAACCTCCTGTTTGGCCCAGTTTGCAATTTCTGCGGAAGATGAACAGGAATAGCGAGAACCAATGAGAGACTAGCTGGAGGTGTCTGGACGGGCAAATTTAACTCTCATTTCCCACCAGGAAGAGGAATTAACCAAAGGCTCAGCGTGCCGTGCCGGAACCAGATTAGGGCCTGAAGCCATCCTGCGGTGTTGCGGCCAGCTCAAAAGAAAGCGAGTTGAAGAAAGGAGCTCAGGGGCACTGTAATTCACAAACCTGCAGAGTTATAAATGACAGCTATCGTCCAAAAATATACTGAAGTAAGGCTGCCAAGAGGACTTGAAAGCGGGGCAGAATTGCAGGAAACCGATTTCAGGAGGTAGACTGGAATTGCATTGAAAGCATAGGAAAAGAGGCAGAACGTCCACAATGATGCACTTGGCCAAAAAGGGCGTATGCGTTTTTTCCTGAATATATTCAGGAAAAAACGCATACGCCCTTTTTGGCCAACCAAGCAAGCTTGCAAAGGAAATCTGCACTACAATGAAGTCTCACTTCCCCCCGGTCAAAAGGGCCATCTGAAAAAAGTGTAAAATCCAGAAAGGCAGGACAGGCCATGGAGAACTGGGAGCCTTGTTATGCTGATGGGCGGGATGTAAATTGCCAACAGACACTCGGGAGAAGTGTATGGTGTTTCCTGAAACATCTAAAAAACAAAGCAACAGAGCGTAGGGCACTTTCACTTATGGTCCTATAGCTTAGGGAAATTAAAATCAAAAAGACACAGCCACCCCAAACATTGGGACGCCTCTGTTTACAAGAACCTCGTTTACAGTACAAGTTCAACATCGCAGAAAGTGAAAAATGGATAAAGAAGTTGTGGTATTTACTTACAAAGCAATATCACTCAGCAATGAAATCTATGTCATCAGGCCCTTAGCAGCACAATGAGTGGATTCAGGTATGATGATTCTAACTGAAATAAGTCACACAGAAAAAGAAACATCATAAGATATCAGTAATACACGGAATGTAAACTTGGCTACACAGGAACTGAATTACAGTACAGAACAGGGTCTCAAATTTAGAAAACCAACTTATGCTTGCTTAAGGGTAAAGGTGACTTGGGGTGCTGCATAAAACCAGAGATTGAAATGAGCACAGATAAAGTTCCTTAAGCCAAATATGGAATAGACAAGAGCTACTCCTTGCTCAAAGAAATGGACTCAACACCGCATATTAAACGCCTAAGAATGTACCTGACTAGTAAGTATCTTAAAACCTATGGATTGCTATGTCTCCGAAAGAGAATCAAGCATGTGTACAGGGGCATAAACGCAGCAGTGATAGGATTGGAGAGGTTCGGTGAGCAAATGAAGACCCTTTGAAGTCATATTGCATGGTACCCATTCCACGGGTTTCAACTACCCAGGTTTAAGGTATTCTTCCTTCAGCTAAAACATGCATGTGGAACCTAGAGTCTGATCAACCATGTGATCGGGAGACGTGTTCAAATATGTCTCAGTTTTCGTACCCTGGTACTCGGGTGCAACATTCCAGACGCTTTACTAACACCCTCCCGACTTGGAGAGTCAGTCCCTTTAACCTCCTGTTTGGCCCAGTTTGCAATTTCTGCGGAAGATGAACAGGAATAGCGAGAACCAATGAGAGACTAGCTGGAGGTGTCTGGACGGGCAAATTTAACTCTCATTTCTCACCAGGAAGAGGAATTAACCAAAGGCTCAGCGTGCCGTGCCGGAACCAGATTAGGGCCTGAAGCCATCCTGCGGTGTTGCGGCCAGCTCAAAAGAAAGCGAGTTGAAGAAAGGAGCTCAGGGGCACTGTAATTCACAAACCTGCAGAGTTATAAATGACAGCTATCGTCCAAAAATATACTGAAGTAAGGCTGCCAAGAGGACTTGAAAGCGGGGCAGAATTGCAGGAAACCGATTTCAGGAGGTAGACTGGAATTGCATTGAAAGCATAGGAAAAGAGGCAGAACGTCCACAATGATGCACTTGGCCAAAAAGGGCGTATGCGTTTTTTCCTGAATATATTCAGGAAAAAACGCATACGCCCTTTTTGGCCAACCAAGCAAGCTTGCAAAGGAAATCTGCACTACAATGAAGTCTCACTTCCCCCCGGTCAAAAGGGCCATCTGAAAAAAGTGTAAAATCCAGAAAGGCAGGACAGGCCATGGAGAACTGGGAGCCTTGTTATGCTGATGGGCGGGATGTAAATTGCCAACAGCCACTCGGGAGAAGTGTATGGTGTTTCCTGAAACATCTAAAAAACAAAGCAACAGAGCCTAGGGCACTTCCACTTATGGTCCTATAGCTTAGGGAAATTAAAATCAAAAAGACACAGCCACCCCAAAGTTTGGGACGCCTCTGTTTACAAGAACCTCATTTACCGTACAAGTTCAATATCACAGAAAGTGAAAAATGGATAAAGAACTTGTGGTACTTATGTACAATGCAGTATCACTCAGCAATGAAATCTATGTCATCAGGCCCGTAGCAGCATAATGAGTGGATTCAGGTACGAATATTCTAACTGAAATAAGTCACACAGAAAAAGAAACATCATAAGATATCAGTAATACACGGAATGTAAACTTGGCTACACAGGAACTGAATTACAGAACAGAACAGGGTCTCAAATTTAGAAAACCAACTTATGCTTGCTTAAGGGTAAAGGTGAGTTGGGGTGCTGCATAAAACCAGAGATTGAAATGAGCACAGATAAAGTTCCTTAAGCCAAATATGGAATAGACAAGAGCTACTCCTTGCTCAACGAAATGGACTCAACACCGCATATTAAACGCCTAAGAATGTACCTGACTAGTAAGTATCTTAAAACCTATGGATTGCTATGTCTCCAAAAGGGAATCAAGCGTGTGTACAGGGGCATAAATGCAGCAATGATAGGATTGGAGAGGTTCGGTGAGCAAATGAAGACCCTTTGAAGTCATATTGCATGGTACCCATTACACGGGTCTCAACTCTCCAGGATTAAGGTATTCTTCCTTCAGCTAAAACATGCATGTGGAACCCAGAGTATGATCAACCGTGTGAACGGGAGACGTGTTCAAATATGTCTCAGTTTTCCTCCCCTGGTACTCGGGTGCAACATTCCAGACGCTTTACTAACACCCTCCCGACTTGGAGAGTCAGTCCCTTCAACCTCCTGTTTGGCCCAGTTTGCAATTTCTGCGGAAGATGAACAGGAATAGCGAGAACCAATGAGAGACTAGCTGGAGGTGTATGGACAGGCAAATTTAACTCTCATTTCCCACCAGGAAGAGGAATTAACCAAAGGCTCAGCGTGCCGTGCCGGAACCAGATTAGGGCCTGAAGCCATCCTGCGGTGTTGCGGCCAGCTCAAAAGAAAGCGAGTTGAAGAAAGGAGCTCAGGGGCACTGTAATTCACAAACCTGCAGAGTTATAAATGACAGCTATCGTCCAAAAATATACTGAAGTAAGGCTGCCAAGAGGACTTGAAAGCGGGGCAGAATTGCAAGAATCCGATTTCAGGAGGTAGACTGGAATTGCATTGAAAGCATAGGAAAAGAGGCAGAACGTCCACAATGATGCACTTGGCCAAAAAGGGCGTATGCGTTTTTTCCTGAATATATTCAGGAAAAAACGCATACGCCCTTTTTGGCCAACCAAGCAAGCTTGCAAAGGAAATCTGCACTACAATGAAGTCTCACTTCCCCCCGGTCAAAAGGGCCATCTGAAAAAAGTGTAAAATCCAGAAAGGCAGGACAGGCCATGGAGAACTGGGAGCCTTGTTATGCTGATGGGCGGGATGTAAATTGCCAACAGCCACTCGGGAGAAGTGTATGGTGTTTCCTGAAACATCTAAAAAACAAAGCAACAGAGCCTAGGGCACTTCCACTTATGGTCCTATAGCTTAGGGAAATTAAAATCAAAAAGACACAGCCACCCCAAAGTTTGGGACGCCTCTGTTTACAAGAACCTCATTTACCGTACAAGTTCAATATCACAGAAAGTGAAAAATGGATAAAGAACTTGTGGTACTTATGTACAATGCAGTATCACTCAGCAATGAAATCTATGTCATCAGGCCCGTAGCAGCATAATGAGTGGATTCAGGTACGATGATTCTAACTGAAATAAGTCACACAGAAAAAGAAACATCATAAGATATCAGTAATACACGGAATGTAAACTTGGCTACACAGGAACTGAATTACAGAACAGAACAGGGTCTCAAATTTAGAAAACCAACTTATGCTTGCTTAAGGGTAAAGGTGAGTTGGGGTGCTGCATAAAACCAGAGATTGAAATGAGCACAGATAAAGTTCCTTAAGCCAAATATGGAATAGACAAGAGCTACTCCTTGCTCAATGAAATGGACTCAACACCGCATATTAAATGCCTAAGAATGTACCTGACTAGTAAGTATCTTAAAACCTATGGATTGCTATGTCTCCAAAAGGGAATCAAGCGTGTGTACAGGGGCATAAATGCAGCAATGATAGGATTGGAGAGGTTCGGTGAGCAAATGAAGACCCTTTGAAGTCATATTGCATGGTACCCATTACACGGGTCTCAACTCTCCAGGATTAAGGTATTCTTCCTTCAGCTAAAACATGCATGTGGAACCCAGAGTATGATCAACCGTGTGAACGGGAGACGTGTTCAAATATGTCTCAGTTTTCCTCCCCTGGTACTCGGGTGCAACATTCCAGACGCTTTACTAACACCCTCCCGACTTGGAGAGTCAGTCCCTTCAACCTCCTGTTTGGCCCAGTTTGCAATTTCTGCGGAAGATGAACAGGAATAGCGAGAACCAATGAGAGACTAGCTGGAGGTGTATGGACAGGCAAATTTAACTCTCATTTCCCACCAGGAAGAGGAATTAACCAAAGGCTCAGCGTGCCGTGCCGGAACCAGATTAGGGCCTGAAGCCATCCTGCGGTGTTGCGGCCAGCTCAAAAGAAAGCGAGTTGAAGAAAGGAGCTCAGGGGCACTGTAATTCACAAACCTGCAGAGTTATAAATGACAGCTATCGTCCAAAAATATACTGAAGTAAGGCTGCCAAGAGGACTTGAAAGCGGGGCAGAATTGCAAGAATCCGATTTCAGGAGGTAGACTGGAATTGCATTGAAAGCATAGGAAAAGAGGCAGAACGTCCACAATGATGCACTTGGCCAAAAAGGGCGTATGCGTTTTTTCCTGAATATATTCAGGAAAAAACGCATACGCCCTTTTTGGCCAACCAAGCAAGCTTGCAAAGGAAATCTGCACTACAATGAAGTCTCACTTCCCCCCGGTCAAAAGGGCCATCTGAAAAAAGTGTAAAATCCAGAAAGGCAGGACAGGCCATGGAGAACTGGGAGCCTTGTTATGCTGATGGGCGGGATGTAAATTGCCAACAGACACTCGGGAGAAGTGTATGGTGTTTCCTGAAACATCTAAAAAACAAAGCAACAGAGCGTAGGGCACTTTCACTTATGGTCCTATAGCTTAGGGAAATTAAAATCAAAAAGACACAGCCACCCCAAACATTGGGACGCCTCTGTTTACAAGAACCTCGTTTACAGTACAAGTTCAACATCGCAGAAAGTGAAAAATGGATAAAGAAGTTGTGGTATTTACTTACAAAGCAATATCACTCAGCAATGAAATCTATGTCATCAGGCCCTTAGCAGCACAATGAGTGGATTCAGGTATGATGATTCTAACTGAAATAAGTCACACAGAAAAAGAAACATCATAAGATATCAGTAATACACGGAATGTAAACTTGGCTACACAGGAACTGAATTACAGTACAGAACAGGGTCTCAAATTTAGAAAACCAACTTATGCTTGCTTAAGGGTAAAGGTGACTTGGGGTGCTGCATAAAACCAGAGATTGAAATGAGCACAGATAAAGTTCCTTAAGCCAAATATGGAATAGACAAGAGCTACTCCTTGCTCAAAGAAATGGACTCAACACCGCATATTAAACGCCTAAGAATGTACCTGACTAGTAAGTATCTTAAAACCTATGGATTGCTATGTCTCCGAAAGAGAATCAAGCATGTGTACAGGGGCATAAACGCAGCAGTGATAGGATTGGAGAGGTTCGGTGAGCAAATGAAGACCCTTTGAAGTCATATTGCATGGTACCCATTCCACGGGTTTCAACTACCCAGGTTTAAGGTATTCTTCCTTCAGCTAAAACATGCATGTGGAACCTAGAGTCTGATCAACCATGTGATCGGGAGACGTGTTCAAATATGTCTCAGTTTTCGTACCCTGGTACTCGGGTGCAACATTCCAGACGCTTTACTAACACCCTCCCGACTTGGAGAGTCAGTCCCTTTAACCTCCTGTTTGGCCCAGTTTGCAATTTCTGCGGAAGATGAACAGGAATAGCGAGAACCAATGAGAGACTAGCTGGAGGTGTCTGGACGGGCAAATTTAACTCTCATTTCCCACCAGGAAGAGGAATTAACCAAAGGCTCAGCGTGCCGTGCCGGAACCAGATTAGGGCCTGAAGCCATCCTGCGGTGTTGCGGCCAGCTCAAAAGAAAGCGAGTTGAAGAAAGGAGCTCAGGGGCACTGTAATTCACAAACCTGCAGAGTTATAAATGACAGCTATCGTCCAAAAATATACTGAAGTAAGGCTGCCAAGAGGACTTGAAAGCGGGGCAGAATTGCAGGAAACCGATTTCAGGAGGTAGACTGGAATTGCATTGAAAGCATAGGAAAAGAGGCAGAACGTCCACAATGATGCACTTGGCCAAAAAGGGCGTATGCGTTTTTTCCTGAATATATTCAAGAAAAAACGCATACGCCCTTTTTGGCCAACCAAGCAAGCTTGCAAAGGAAATCTGCACTACAATGAAGTCTCACTTCCCCCCGGTCAAAAGGGCCATCTGAAAAAAGTGTAAAATCCAGAAAGGCAGGACAGGCCATGGAGAACTGGGAGCCTTGTTATGCTGATGGGCGGGATGTAAATTGCCAACAGACACTCGGGAGAAGTGTATGGTGTTTCCTGAAACATCTAAAAAACAAAGCAACAGAGCCTAGGGCACTTCCACTTATGGTCCTATAGATTAGGGAAATTAAAATCAAAAAGACACAGCCACCCCAAAGTTTGGGACGCCTCTGTTTACAAGAACCTCGTTTACAGTACAAGTTCAACATCGCAGAAAGTGAAAAATGGATAAAGAAGTTGTGGTATTTACTTACAAAGCAATATCACTCTGCAATGAAATCTATGTCATCAGGCCCTTAGCAGCACAATGAGTGGATTCAGGTATGATGATTCTAACTGAAATAAGTCACACAGAAAAAGAAACATCATAAGATATCAGTAATACACGGAATGTAAACTTGGCTACACAGGAACTGAATTACAGAACAGAACAGGGTCTCAAATTTAGAAAACCAACTTATGCTTGCTTAAGGGGAAAGGTGAGTTGGGGTGCTGCATAAAACCAGAGATTGAAATGAGCACAGATAAAGTTCCTTAAGCCAAATATGGAATAGACAAGAGCTACTCCTTGCTCAAAGAAATGGACTCAACACCGCATATTAAACGCCTAAGAATGTACCTGACTAGTAAGTATCTTAAAACCTATGGATTGCTATGTCTCCGAAAGAGAATCAAGCATGTGTACAGGGGCATAAACGCAGCAGTGATAGGATTGGAGAGGTTCGGTGAGCAAATGAAGACCCTCTGAAGTCATATTGCATGGTACCCATTCCACGGGTTTCAACTACCCAGGTTTAAGGTATTCTTCCTTCAGCTAAAACATGCATGTGGAACCTAGAGTCTGATCAACCATGTGATCGGGAGACGTGTTCAAATATGTCTCAGTTTTCGTACCCTGGTACTCGGGTGCAACATTCCAGACGCTTTACTAACACCCTCCCGACTTGGAGAGTCAGTCCCTTTAACCTCCTGTTTGGCCCAGTTTGCAATTTCTGCGGAAGATGAACAGGAATAGCGAGAACCAATGAGAGACTAGCTGGAGGTGTCTGGACGGGCAAATTTAACTCTCATTTCCCACCAGGAAGAGGAATTAACCAAAGGCTCAGCGTGCCGTGCCGGAACCAGATTAGGGCCTGAAGCCATCCTGCGGTGTTGCGGCCAGCTCAAAAGAAAGCGAGTTGAAGAAAGGAGCTCAGGGGCACTGTAATTCACAAACCTGCAGAGTTATAAATGACAGCTATCGTCCAAAAATATACTGAAGTAAGGCTGCCAAGAGGACTTGAAAGCGGGGCAGAATTGCAGGAAACCGATTTCAGGAGGTAGACTGGAATTGCATTGAAAGCATAGGAAAAGAGGCAGAACGTCCACAATGATGCACTTGGCCAAAAAGGGCGTATGCGTTTTTTCCTGAATATATTCAGGAAAAAACGCATACGCCCTTTTTGGCCAACCAAGCAAGCTTGCAAAGGAAATCTGCACTACAATGAAGTCTCACTTCCCCCCGGTCAAAAGGGCCATCTGAAAAAAGTGTAAAATCCAGAAAGGCAGGACAGGCCATGGAGAACTGGGAGCCTTGTTATGCTGATGGGCGGGATGTAAATTGCCAACAGACACTCGGGAGAAGTGTATGGTGTTTCCTGAGACATCTAAAAAACAAAGCAACAGAGCGTAGGGCACTTTCACTTATGGTCCTATAGCTTAGGGAAATTAAAATCAAAAAGACACAGCCACCCCAAACATTGGGACGCCTCTGTTTACAAGAACCTCGTTTACAGTACAAGTTCAACATCGCAGAAAGTGAAAAATGGATAAAGAAGTTGTGGTATTTACTTACAAAGCAATATCACTCAGCAATGAAATCTATGTCATCAGGCCCTTAGCAGCACAATGAGTGGATTCAGGTATGATGATTCTAACTGAAATAAGTCACACAGAAAAAGAAACATCATAAGATATCAGTAATACACGGAATGTAAACTTGGCTACACAGGAACTGAATTACAGTACAGAACAGGGTCTCAAATTTAGAAAACCAACTTATGCTTGCTTAAGGGTAAAGGTGACTTGGGGTGCTGCATAAAACCAGAGATTGAAATGAGCACAGATAAAGTTCCTTAAGCCAAATATGGAATAGACAAGAGCTACTCCTTGCTCAAAGAAATGGACTCAACACCGCATATTAAACGCCTAAGAATGTACCTGACTAGTAAGTATCTTAAAACCTATGGATTGCTATGTCTCCGAAAGAGAATCAAGCATGTGTACAGGGGCATAAACGCAGCAGTGATAGGATTGGAGAGGTTCGGTGAGCAAATGAAGACCCTTTGAAGTCATATTGCATGGTACCCATTCCACGGGTTTCAACTACCCAGGTTTAAGGTATTCTTCCTTCAGCTAAAACATGCATGTGGAACCTAGAGTCTGATCAACCATGTGATCGGGAGACGTGTTCAAATATGTCTCAGTTTTCGTACCCTGGTACTCGGGTGCAACATTCCAGACGCTTTACTAACACCCTCCCGACTTGGAGAGTCAGTCCCTTTAACCTCCTGTTTGGCCCAGTTTGCAATTTCTGCGGAAGATGAACAGGAATAGCGAGAACCAATGAGAGACTAGCTGGAGGTGTCTGGACGGGCAAATTTAACTCTCATTTCCCACCAGGAAGAGGAATTAACCAAAGGCTCAGCGTGCCGTGCCAGAACCAGATTAGGGCCTGAAGCCATCCTGCAGTGTTGCGGCCAGCTCAAAAGAAAGCGAGTTGAAGAAAGGAGCTCAGGGGCACTGTAATTCACAAACCTGCAGAGTTATAAATGACAGCTATCGTCCAAAAATATACTGAAGTAAGGCTGCCAAGAGGACTTGAAAGCGGGGCAGAATTGCAGGAAACCGATTTCAGGAGGTAGACTGGAATTGCATTGAAAGCATAGGAAAAGAGGCAGAACGTCCACAATGATGCACTTGGCCAAAAAGGGCGTATGCGTTTTTTCCTGAATATATTCAGGAAAAAACTCATACGCACTTTTTGGCCAACCAAGCAAGCTTGCAAAGGAAATCTGCACTACAATGAAGTCTCACTTCCCCCCGGTCAAAAGGGCCATCTGAAAAAAGTGTAAAATCCAGAAAGGCAGGACAGGCCATGGAGAACTGGGAGCCTTGTTATGCTGATGGGCGGGATGTAAATTGCCAACAGACACTCGGGAGAAGTGTATGGTGTTTCCTGAAACATCTAAAAAACAAAGCAACAGAGCCTAGGGCACTTCCACTTATGGTCCTATAGATTAGGGAAATTAAAATCAAAAAGACACAGCCACCCCAAAGTTTGGGACGCCTCTGTTTACAAGAACCTCGTTTACAGTACAAGTTCAACATCGCAGAAAGTGAAAAATGGATAAAGAAGTTGTGGTATTTACTTACAAAGCAATATCACTCTGCAATGAAATCTATGTCATCAGGCCCTTAGCAGCACAATGAGTGGATTCAGGTATGATGATTCTAACTGAAATAAGTCACACAGAAAAAGAAACATCATAAGATATCAGTAATACACGGAATGTAAACTTGGCTACACAGGAACTGAATTACAGAACAGAACAGGGTCTCAAATTTAGAAAACCAACTTATGCTTGCTTAAGGGGAAAGGTGAGTTGGGGTGCTGCATAAAACCAGAGATTGAAATGAGCACAGATAAAGTTCCTTAAGCCAAATATGGAATAGACAAGAGCTACTCCTTGCTCAAAGAAATGGACTCAACACCGCATATTAAACGCCTAAGAATGTACCTGACTAGTAAGTATCTTAAAACCTATGGATTGCTATGTCTCCGAAAGAGAATCAAGCATGTGTACAGGGGCATAAACGCAGCAGTGATAGGATTGGAGAGGTTCGGTGAGCAAATGAAGACCCTCTGAAGTCATATTGCATGGTACCCATTCCACGGGTTTCAACTACCCAGGTTTAAGGTATTCTTCCTTCAGCTAAAACATGCATGTGGAACCTAGAGTCTGATCAACCATGTGATCGGGAGACGTGTTCAAATATGTCTCAGTTTTCGTACCCTGGTACTCGGGTGCAACATTCCAGACGCTTTACTAACACCCTCCCGACTTGGAGAGTCAGTCCCTTTAACCTCCTGTTTGGCCCAGTTTGCAATTTCTGCGGAAGATGAACAGGAATAGCGAGAACCAATGAGAGACTAGCTGGAGGTGTCTGGACGGGCAAATTTAACTCTCATTTCCCACCAGGAAGAGGAATTAACCAAAGGCTCAGCGTGCCGTGCCGGAACCAGATTAGGGCCTGAAGCCATCCTGCGGTGTTGCGGCCAGCTCAAAAGAAAGCGAGTTGAAGAAAGGAGCTCAGGGGCACTGTAATTCACAAACCTGCAGAGTTATAAATGACAGCTATCGTCCAAAAATATACTGAAGTAAGGCTGCCAAGAGGACTTGAAAGCGGGGCAGAATTGCAGGAAACCGATTTCAGGAGGTAGACTGGAATTGCATTGAAAGCATAGGAAAAGAGGCAGAACGTCCACAATGATGCACTTGGCCAAAAAGGGCGTATGCGTTTTTTCCTGAATATATTCAGGAAAAAACGCATACGCCCTTTTTGGCCAACCAAGCAAGCTTGCAAAGGAAATCTGCACTACAATGAAGTCTCACTTCCCCCCGGTCAAAAGGGCCATCTGAAAAAAGTGTAAAATCCAGAAAGGCAGGACAGGCCATGGAGAACTGGGAGCCTTGTTATGCTGATGGGCGGGATGTAAATTGCCAACAGACACTCGGGAGAAGTGTATGGTGTTTCCTGAGACATCTAAAAAACAAAGCAACAGAGCGTAGGGCACTTTCACTTATGGTCCTATAGCTTAGGGAAATTAAAATCAAAAAGACACAGCCACCCCAAACATTGGGACGCCTCTGTTTACAAGAACCTCGTTTACAGTACAAGTTCAACATCGCAGAAAGTGAAAAATGGATAAAGAAGTTGTGGTATTTACTTACAAAGCAATATCACTCAGCAATGAAATCTATGTCATCAGGCCCTTAGCAGCACAATGAGTGGATTCAGGTATGATGATTCTAACTGAAATAAGTCACACAGAAAAAGAAACATCATAAGATATCAGTAATACACGGAATGTAAACTTGGCTACACAGGAACTGAATTACAGTACAGAACAGGGTCTCAAATTTAGAAAACCAACTTATGCTTGCTTAAGGGTAAAGGTGACTTGGGGTGCTGCATAAAACCAGAGATTGAAATGAGCACAGATAAAGTTCCTTAAGCCAAATATGGAATAGACAAGAGCTACTCCTTGCTCAAAGAAATGGACTCAACACCGCATATTAAACGCCTAAGAATGTACCTGACTAGTAAGTATCTTAAAACCTATGGATTGCTATGTCTCCGAAAGAGAATCAAGCATGTGTACGGGGGCATAAACGCAGCAGTGATAGGATTGGAGAGGTTCGGTGAGCAAATGAAGACCCTTTGAAGTCATATTGCATGGTACCCATTCCACGGGTTTCAACTACCCAGGTTTAAGGTATTCTTCCTTCAGCTAAAACATGCATGTGGAACCTAGAGTCTGATCAACCATGTGATCGGGAGACGTGTTCAAATATGTCTCAGTTTTCGTACCCTGGTACTCGGGTGCAACATTCCAGACGCTTTACTAACACCCTCCCGACTTGGAGAGTCAGTCCCTTTAACCTCCTGTTTGGCCCAGTTTGCAATTTCTGCGGAAGATGAACAGGAATAGCGAGAACCAATGAGAGACTAGCTGGAGGTGTCTGGACGGGCAAATTTAACTCTCATTTCCCACCAGGAAGAGGAATTAACCAAAGGCTCAGCGTGCCGTGCCAGAACCAGATTAGGGCCTGAAGCCATCCTGCAGTGTTGCGGCCAGCTCAAAAGAAAGCGAGTTGAAGAAAGGAGCTCAGGGGCACTGTAATTCACAAACCTGCAGAGTTATAAATGACAGCTATCGTCCAAAAATATACTGAAGTAAGGCTGCCAAGAGGACTTGAAAGCGGGGCAGAATTGCAGGAAACCGATTTCAGGAGGTAGACTGGAATTGCATTGAAAGCATAGGAAAAGAGGCAGAACGTCCACAATGATGCACTTGGCCAAAAAGGGCGTATGCGTTTTTTCCTGAATATATTCAGGAAAAAACTCATACGCACTTTTTGGCCAACCAAGCAAGCTTGCAAAGGAAATCTGCACTACAATGAAGTCTCACTTCCCCCCGGTCAAAAGGGCCATCTGAAAAAAGTGTAAAATCCAGAAAGGCAGGACAGGCCATGGAGAACTGGGAGCCTTGTTATGCTGATGGGCGGGATGTAAATTGCCAACAGACACTCGGGAGAAGTGTATGGTGTTTCCTGAAACATCTAAAAAACAAAGCAACAGAGCCTAGGGCACTTCCACTTATGGTCCTATAGATTAGGGAAATTAAAATCAAAAAGACACAGCCACCCCAAAGTTTGGGACGCCTCTGTTTACAAGAACCTCGTTTACAGTACAAGTTCAACATCGCAGAAAGTGAAAAATGGATAAAGAAGTTGTGGTATTTACTTACAAAGCAATATCACTCTGCAATGAAATCTATGTCATCAGGCCCTTAGCAGCACAATGAGTGGATTCAGGTATGATGATTCTAACTGAAATAAGTCACACAGAAAAAGAAACATCATAAGATATCAGTAATACACGGAATGTAAACTTGGCTACACAGGAACTGAATTACAGAACAGAACAGGGTCTCAAATTTAGAAAACCAACTTATGCTTGCTTAAGGGGAAAGGTGAGTTGGGGTGCTGCATAAAACCAGAGATTGAAATGAGCACAGATAAAGTTCCTTAAGCCAAATATGGAATAGACAAGAGCTACTCCTTGCTCAAAGAAATGGACTCAACACCGCATATTAAACGCCTAAGAATGTACCTGACTAGTAAGTATCTTAAAACCTATGGATTGCTATGTCTCCGAAAGAGAATCAAGCATGTGTACAGGGGCATAAACGCAGCAGTGATAGGATTGGAGAGGTTCGGTGAGCAAATGAAGACCCTCTGAAGTCATATTGCATGGTACCCATTCCACGGGTTTCAACTACCCAGGTTTAAGGTATTCTTCCTTCAGCTAAAACATGCATGTGGAACCTAGAGTCTGATCAACCATGTGATCGGGAGACGTGTTCAAATATGTCTCAGTTTTCGTACCCTGGTACTCGGGTGCAACATTCCAGACGCTTTACTAACACCCTCCCGACTTGGAGAGTCAGTCCCTTTAACCTCCTGTTTGGCCCAGTTTGCAATTTCTGCGGAAGATGAACAGGAATAGCGAGAACCAATGAGAGACTAGCTGGAGGTGTCTGGACGGGCAAATTTAACTCTCATTTCCCACCAGGAAGAGGAATTAACCAAAGGCTCAGCGTGCCGTGCCGGAACCAGATTAGGGCCTGAAGCCATCCTGCGGTGTTGCGGCCAGCTCAAAAGAAAGCGAGTTGAAGAAAGGAGCTCAGGGGCACTGTAATTCACAAACCTGCAGAGTTATAAATGACAGCTATCGTCCAAAAATATACTGAAGTAAGGCTGCCAAGAGGACTTGAAAGCGGGGCAGAATTGCAGGAAACCGATTTCAGGAGGTAGACTGGAATTGCATTGAAAGCATAGGAAAAGAGGCAGAACGTCCACAATGATGCACTTGGCCAAAAAGGGCGTATGCGTTTTTTCCTGAATATATTCAGGAAAAAACTCATACGCACTTTTTGGCCAACCAAGCAAGCTTGCAAAGGAAATCTGCACTACAATGAAGTCTCACTTCCCCCCGGTCAAAAGGGCCATCTGAAAAAAGTGTAAAATCCAGAAAGGCAGGACAGGCCATGGAGAACTGGGAGCCTTGTTATGCTGATGGGCGGGATGTAAATTGCCAACAGACACTCGGGAGAAGTGTATGGTGTTTCCTGAAACATCTAAAAAACAAAGCAACAGAGCCTAGGGCACTTCCACTTATGGTCCTATAGATTAGGGAAATTAAAATCAAAAAGACACAGCCACCCCAAAGTTTGGGACGCCTCTGTTTACAAGAACCTCGTTTACAGTACAAGTTCAACATCGCAGAAAGTGAAAAATGGATAAAGAAGTTGTGGTATTTACTTACAAAGCAATATCACTCAGCAATGAAATCTATGTCATCAGGCCCTTAGCAGCACAATGAGTGGATTCAGGTATGATGATTCTAACTGAAATAAGTCACACAGAAAAAGAAACATCATAAGATATCAGTAATACACGGAATGTAAACTTGGCTACACAGGAACTGAATTACAGAACAGAACAGGGTCTCAAATTTAGAAAACCAACTTATGCTTGCTTAAGGGGAAAGGTGAGTTGGGGTGCTGCATAAAACCAGAGATTGAAATGAGCACAGATAAAGTTCCTGAAGCCAAATATGGAATAGACAAGAGCTACTCCTTGCTCAACGAAATGGACACAACACCGCATATTAAACGCCTAAGAATGTACCTGACTAGTAAGTATCTTAAAACCTATGGATTGCTATGTCTCCGAAAGAGAATCAAGCATGTGTACAGGGGCATAAACGCAGCAGTGATAGGATTGGAGAGGTTTGGTGAGCAAATGAAGACCCTCTGAAGTCATATTGCATGGTACCCATTCCACGGGTTTCAACTACCCAGGTTTAAGGTATTCTTCCTTCAGCTAAAACATGCATGTGGAACCTAGAGTATGATCAACCATGTGATCGGGAGACGTGTTCAAATATGTCTCAGTTTTCGTACCCTGGTACTCGGGTGCAACATTCCAGACGCTTTACTAACACCCTCCCGACTTGGAGAGTCAGTCCCTTTAACCTCCTGTTTGGCCCAGTTTGCAATTTCTGCGGAAGATGAACAGGAATAGCGAGAACCAATGAGAGACTAGCTGGAGGTGTCTGGACGGGCAAATTTAACTCTCATTTCCCACGAGGAAGAGGAATTAACCAAAGGCTCAGCGTGCCGTGACGGAACCAGATTAGGGCCTGAAGCCATCCTGCGGTGTTGCGGCCAGCTCACAAGAAAGCGAGTTGAAGAAAGGAGCTCAGGGGCAGTGTAATTCACAAACCTGCAGAGTTATAAATGACAGCTATCGTCCAAAAATATACTGAAGTAAGGCTGCCAAGAGGACTTGAAAGCGGGGCAGAATTGCAGGAAACCGATTTCAGGAGGTAGACTGGAATTGCATTGAAAGCATAGGAAAAGAGGCAGAACGTCCACAATGATGCACTTGGCCAAAAAGGGCGTATGCGTTTTTTCCTGAATATATTCAGGAAAAAACGCATACGCCCTTTTTGGCCAACCAAGCAAGCTTGCAAAGGAAATCTGCACTACAATGAAGTCTCACTTCCCCCCGGTCAAAAGGGCCATCTGAAAAAAGTGTAAAATCCAGAAAGGCAGGACAGGCCATGGAGAACTGGGAGCCTTGTTATGCTGATGGGCGGGATGTAAATTGCCAACAGACACTCGGGAGAAGTGTATGGTGTTTCCTGAAACATCTAAAAAACAAAGCAACAGAGCCTAGGGCACTTCCACTTATGGTCCTATAGATTAGGGAAATTAAAATCAAAAAGACACAGCCACCCCAAAGTTTGGGACGCCTCTGTTTACAAGAACCTCGTTTACAGTACAAGTTCAACATCGCAGAAAGTGAAAAATGGATAAAGAAGTTGTGGTATTTACTTACAAAGCAATATCACTCTGCAATGAAATCTATGTCATCAGGCCCTTAGCAGCACAATGAGTGGATTCAGGTATGATGATTCTAACTGAAATAAGTCACACAGAAAAAGAAACATCATAAGATATCAGTAATACACGGAATGTAAACTTGGCTACACAGGAACTGAATTACAGAACAGAACAGGGTCTCAAATTTAGAAAACCAACTTATGCTTGCTTAAGGGTAAAGGTGAGTTGGGGTGCTGCATAAAACCAGAGATTGAAATGAGCACAGATAAAGTTCCTTAAGCCAAATATGGAATAGACAAGAGCTACTCCTTGCTCAAAGAAATGGACTCAACACCGCATATTAAACGCCTAAGAATGTACCTGACTAGTAAGTATCTTAAAACCTATGGATTGCTATGTCTCCGAAAGAGAATCAAGCATGTGTACAGGGGCATAAACGCAGCAGTGATAGGATTGGAGAGGTTTGGTGAGCAAATGAAGACCCTCTGAAGTCATATTGCATGGTACCCATTCCACGGGTTTCAACTACCCAGGTTTAAGGTATTCTTCCTTCAGCTAAAACATGCATGTGGAACCTAGAGTCTGATCAACCATGTGATCGGGAGACGTGTTCAAATATGTCTCAGTTTTCGTACCCTGGTACTCGGGTGCAACATTCCAGACGCTTTACTAACACCCTCCCGACTTGGAGAGTCAGTCCCTTTAACCTCCTGTTTGGCCCAGTTTGCAATTTCTGCGGAAGATGAACAGGAATAGCGAGAACCAATGAGAGACTAGCTGGAGGTGTCTGGACGGGCAAATTTAACTCTCATTTCCCACCAGGAAGAGGAATTAACCAAAGGCTCAGCGTGCCGTGCCGGAACCAGATTAGGGCCTGAAGCCATCCTGCGGTGTTGCGGCCAGCTCAAAAGAAAGCGAGTTGAAGAAAGGAGCTCAGGGGCACTGTAATTCACAAACCTGCAGAGTTATAAATGACAGCTATCGTCCAAAAATATACTGAAGTAAGGCTGCCAAGAGGACTTGAAAGCGGGGCAGAATTGCAGGAAACCGATTTCAGGAGGTAGACTGGAATTGCATTGAAAGCATAGGAAAAGAGGCAGAACGTCCACAATGATGCACTTGGCCAAAAAGGGTGTATGCGTTTTTTCCTGAATATATTCAGGAAAAAACGCATACGCCCTTTTTGGCCAACCAAGCAAGCTTGCAAAGGAAATCTGCACTACAATGAAGTCTCACTTCCCCCCGGTCAAAAGGGCCATCTGAAAAAAGTGTAAAATCCAGAAAGGCAGGACAGGCCATGGAGAACTGGGAGCCTTGTTATGCTGATGGGCGGGATGTAAATTGCCAACAGACACTCGGGAGAAGTGTATGGTGTTTCCTGAAACATCTAAAAAACAAAGCAACAGAGCGTAGGGCACTTTCACTTATGGTCCTATAGCTTAGGGAAATTAAAATCAAAAAGACACAGCCACCCCAAACATTGGGACGCCTCTGTTTACAAGAACCTCGTTTACAG
This sequence comes from Pseudorca crassidens, assembly GCF_039906515.1. NCBI lineage: Eukaryota > Metazoa > Chordata > Mammalia > Artiodactyla > Delphinidae > Pseudorca > Pseudorca crassidens. The sequence continues at coordinate 901,492 of NW_027136309.1, forward strand.
TACAAGTTCAACATCGCAGAAAGTGAAAAATGGATAAAGAAGTTGTGGTATTTACTTACAAAGCAATATCACTCAGCAATGAAATCTATGTCATCAGGCCCTTAGCAGCACAATGAGTGGATTCAGGTATGATGATTCTAACTGAAATAAGTCACACAGAAAAAGAAACATCATAAGATATCAGTAATACACGGAATGTAAACTTGGCTACACAGGAACTGAATTACAGAACAGAACAGGGTCTCAAATTTAGAAAACCAACTTATGCTTGCTTAAGGGTAAAGGTGACTTGGGGTGCTGCATAAAACCAGAGATTGAAATGAGCACAGATAAAGTTCCTTAAGCCAAATATGGAATAGACAAGAGCTACTCCTTGCTCAAAGAAATGGACTCAACACCGCATATTAAACGCCTAAGAATGTACCTGACTAGTAAGTATCTTAAAACCTATGGATTGCTATGTCTCCGAAAGAGAATCAAGCATGTGTACAGGGGCATAAACGCAGCAGTGATAGGATTGGAGAGGTTCGGTGAGCAAATGAAGACCCTTTGAAGTCATATTGCATGGTACCCATTCCACGGGTTTCAACTACCCAGGTTTAAGGTATTCTTCCTTCAGCTAAAACATGCATGTGGAACCTAGAGTCTGATCAACCATGTGATCGGGAGACGTGTTCAAATATGTCTCAGTTTTCGTACCCTGGTACTCGGGTGCAACATTCCAGACGCTTTACTAACACCCTCCCGACTTGGAGAGTCAGTCCCTTTAACCTCCTGTTTGGCCCAGTTTGCAATTTCTGCGGAAGATGAACAGGAATAGCGAGAACCAATGAGAGACTAGCTGGAGGTGTCTGGACGGGCAAATTTAACTCTCATTTCCCACCAGGAAGAGGAATTAACCAAAGGCTCAGCGTGCCGTGCCGGAACCAGATTAGGGCCTGAAGCCATCCTACAGTGTTGCGGCCAGCTCAAAAGAAAGTGAGTTGAAGAAAGGAGCTCAGGGGCACTGTAATTCACAAACCTGCAGAGTTATAAATGACAGCTATCGTCCAAAAATATACTGAAGTAAGGCTGCCAAGAGGACTTGAAAGCGGGGCAGAATTGCAGGAAACCGATTTCAGGAGGTAGACTGGAATTGCATTGAAAGCATAGGAAAAGAGGCAGAACGTCCACAATGATGCACTTGGCCAAAAAGGGCGTATGCGTTTTTTCCTGAATATATTCAGGAAAAAACGCATACGCACTTTTTGGCCAACCAAGCAAGCTTGCAAAGGAAATCTGCACTACAATGAAGTCTCACTTCCCCCCGGTCAAAAGGGCCATCTGAAAAAAGTGTAAAATCCAGAAAGGCAGGACAGGCCATGGAGAACTGGGAGCCTTGTTATGCTGATGGGCGGGATGTAAATTGCCAACAGACACTCGGGAGAAGTGTATGGTGTTTCCTGAAACATCTAAAAAACAAAGCAACAGAGCCTAGGGCACTTCCACTTATGGTCCTATAGATTAGGGAAATTAAAATCAAAAAGACACAGCCACCCCAAAGTTTGGGACGCCTCTGTTTACAAGAACCTCGTTTACAGTACAAGTTCAACATCGCAGAAAGTGAAAAATGGATAAAGAAGTTGTGGTATTTACTTACAAAGCAATATCACTCTGCAATGAAATCTATGTCATCAGGCCCTTAGCAGCACAATGAGTGGATTCAGGTATGATGATTCTAACTGAAATAAGTCACACAGAAAAAGAAACATCATAAGATATCAGTAATACACGGAATGTAAACTTGGCTACACAGGAACTGAATTACAGAACAGAACAGGGTCTCAAATTTAGAAAACCAACTTATGCTTGCTTAAGGGTAAAGGTGAGTTGGGGTGCTGCATAAAACCAGAGATTGAAATGAGCACAGATAAAGTTCCTTAAGCCAAATATGGAATAGACAAGAGCTACTCCTTGCTCAAAGAAATGGACTCAACACCGCATATTAAACGCCTAAGAATGTACCTGACTAGTAAGTATCTTAAAACCTATGGATTGCTATGTCTCCGAAAGAGAATCAAGCATGTGTACAGGGGCATAAACGCAGCAGTGATAGGATTGGAGAGGTTCGGTGAGCAAATGAAGACCCTCTGAAGTCATATTGCATGGTACCCATTCCACGGGTTTCAACTACCCAGGTTTAAGGTATTCTTCCTTCAGCTAAAACATGCATGTGGAACCTAGAGTCTGATCAACCATGTGATCGGGAGACGTGTTCAAATATGTCTCAGTTTTCGTACCCTGGTACTCGGGTGCAACATTCCAGACGCTGTACTAACACCCTCCCGACTTGGAGAGTCAGTCCCTTTAACCTCCTGTTTGGCCCAGTTTGCAATTTCTGCGGAAGATGAACAGGAATAGCGAGAACCAATGAGAGACTAGCTGGAGGTGTCTGGACGGGCAAATTTAACTCTCATTTCCCACCAGGAAGAGGAATTAACCAAAGGCTCAGCGTGCCGTGCCGGAACCAGATTAGGGCCTGAAGCCATCCTGCGGTGTTGCGGCCAGCTCAAAAGAAAGCGAGTTGAAGAAAGGAGCTCAGGGGCACTGTAATTCACAAACCTGCAGAGTTATAAATGACAGCTATCGTCCAAAAATATACTGAAGTAAGGCTGCCAAGAGGACTTGAAAGCGGGGCAGAATTGCAGGAAACCGATTTCAGGAGGTAGACTGGAATTGCATTGAAAGCATAGGAAAAGAGGCAGAACGTCCACAATGATGCACTTGGCCAAAAAGGGCGTATGCGTTTTTTCCTGAATATATTCAGGAAAAAACTCATACGCACTTTTTGGCCAACCAAGCAAGCTTGCAAAGGAAATCTGCACTACAATGAAGTCTCACTTCCCCCCGGTCAAAAGGGCCATCTGAAAAAAGTGTAAAATCCAGAAAGGCAGGACAGGCCATGGAGAACTGGGAGCCTTGTTATGCTGATGGGCGGGATGTAAATTGCCAACAGACACTCGGGAGAAGTGTATGGTGTTTCCTGAAACATCTAAAAAACAAAGCAACAGAGCCTAGGGCACTTCCACTTATGGTCCTATAGATTAGGGAAATTAAAATCAAAAAGACACAGCCACCCCAAAGTTTGGGACGCCTCTGTTTACAAGAACCTCGTTTACAGTACAAGTTCAACATCGCAGAAAGTGAAAAATGGATAAAGAAGTTGTGGTATTTACTTACAAAGCAATATCACTCTGCAATGAAATCTATGTCATCAGGCCCTTAGCAGCACAATGAGTGGATTCAGGTATGATGATTCTAACTGAAATAAGTCACACAGAAAAAGAAACATCATAAGATATCAGTAATACACGGAATGTAAACTTGGCTACACAGGAACTGAATTACAGAACAGAACAGGGTCTCAAATTTAGAAAACCAACTTATGCTTGCTTAAGGGGAAAGGTGAGTTGGGGTGCTGCATAAAACCAGAGATTGAAATGAGCACAGATAAAGTTCCTTAAGCCAAATATGGAATAGACAAGAGCTACTCCTTGCTCAACGAAATGGACACAACACCGCATATTAAACGCCTAAGAATGTACCTGACTAGTAAGTATCTTAAAACCTATGGATTGCTATGTCTCCAAAAGAGAATCAAGCATGTGTACAGGGGCATAAACGCAGCAGTGATAGGATTGGAGAGGTTCGGTGAGCAAATGAAGACCCTCTGAAGTCATATTGCATGGTACCCATTCCACGGGTTTCAACTACCCAGGTTTAAGGTATTCTTCCTTCAGCTAAAACATGCATGTGGAACCTAGAGTATGATCAACCATGTGATCGGGAGACGTGTTCAAATATGTCTCAGTTTTCGTACCCTGGTACTCGGGTGCAACATTCCAGATGCTTTACTAACACCCTCCCGAATTGGAGAGTCAGTCCCTTTAACCTCCTGTTTGGCCCAGTTTGCAATTTCTGCGGAAGATGAACAGGAATAGCGAGAACCAATGAGAGACTAGCTGGAGGTGTCTGGACGGGCAAATTTAACTCTCATTTCCCACCAGGAAGAGGAATTAACCAAAGGCTCAGCGTGCCGTGACGGAACCAGATTAGGGCCTGAAGCCATCCTGCGGTGTTGCGGCCAGCTCACAAGAAAGCGAGTTGAAGAAAGGAGCTCAGGGGCACTTTAATTCACAAACCTGCAGAGTTATAAATGACAGCTATCGTCCAAAAATATACTGAAGTAAGGCTGCCAAGAGGACTTGAAAGCGGGGCAGAATTGCAGGAAACCGATTTCAGGAGGTAGACTGGAATTGCATTGAAAGCATAGGAAAAGAGGCAGAACGTCCACAATGATGCACTTGGCCAAAAAGGGCGTATGCGTTTTTTCCTGAATATATTCAGGAAAAAACGCATACGCCCTTTTTGGCCAACCAAGCAAGCTTGCAAAGGAAATCTGCACTACAATGAAGTCTCACTTCCCCCCGGTCAAAAGGGCCATCTGAAAAAAGTGTAAAATCCAGAAAGGCAGGACAGGCCATGGAGAACTGGGAGCCTTGTTATGCTGATGGGCGGGATGTAAATTGCCAACAGACACTCGGGAGAAGTGTATGGTGTTTCCTGAAACATCTAAAAAACAAAGCAACAGAGCCTAGGGCACTTCCACTTATGGTCCTATAGCTTAGGGAAATTAAAATCAAAAAGACACAGCCACCCCAAAGTTTGGGACGCCTCTGTTTACAAGAACCTCGTTTACAGTACAAGTTCAACATCGCAGAAAGTGAAAAATGGATAAAGAAGTTGTGGTATTTACTTACAAAGCAATATCACTCAGCAATGAAATCTATGTCATCAGGCCCTTAGCAGCACAATGAGTGGATTCAGGTATGATGATTCTAACTGAAATAAGTCACACAGAAAAAGAAACATCATAAGATATCAGTAATACACGGAATGTAAACTTGGCTACACAGGAACTGAATTACAGAACAGAACAGGGTCTCAAATTTAGAAAACCAACTTATGCTTGCTTAAGGGGAAAGGTGAGTTGGGGTGCTGCATAAAACCAGAGATTGAAATGAGCACAGATAAAGTTCCTTAAGCCAAATATGGAATAGACAAGAGCTACTCCTTGCTCAACGAAATGGACTCAACACCGCATATTAAACGCCTAAGAATGTACCTGACTAGTAAGTATCTTAAAACCTATGGATTGCTATGTCTCCGAAAGAGAATCAAGCATGTGTACAGGGGCATAAACGCAGCAGTGATAGGATTGGAGAGGTTCGGTGAGCAAATGAAGACCCTTTGAAGTCATATTGCATGGTACCCATTCCACGGGTTTCAACTACCCAGGTTTAAGGTATTCTTCCTTCAGCTAAAACATGCATGTGGAACCTAGAGTATGATCAACCATGTGATCGGGAGACGTGTTCAAATATGTCTCAGTTTTCGTACCCTGGTACTCGGGTGCAACATTCCAGACGCTTTACTAACACCCTCCCGACTTGGAGAGTCAGTCCCTTTAACCTCCTGTTTGGCCCAGTTTGCAATTTCTGCGGAAGATGAACAGGAATAGCGAGAACCAATGAGAGACTAGCTGGAGGTGTCTGGACGGGCAAATTTAACTCTCATTTCCCACCAGGAAGAGGAATTAACCAAAGGCTCAGCGTGCCGTGCCGGAACCAGATTAGGGCCTGAAGCCATCCTGCGGTGTTGCGGCCAGCTCAAAAGAAAGCGAGTTGAAGAAAGGAGCTCAGGGGCACTGTAATTCACAAACCTGCAGAGTTATAAATGACAGCTATCGTCCAAAAATATACTGAAGTAAGGCTGCCAAGAGGACTTGAAAGCGGGGCAGAATTGCAGGAAACCGATTTCAGGAGGTAGACTGGAATTGCATTGAAAGCATAGGAAAAGAGGCAGAACGTCCACAATGATGCACTTGGCCAAAAAGGGCGTATGCGTTTTTTCCTGAATATATTCAGGAAAAAACGCATATGCACTTTTTGGCCAACCAAGCAAGCTTGCAAAGGAAATCTGCACTACAATGAAGTCTCACTTCCCCCCGGTCAAAAGGGCCATCTGAAAAAAGTGTAAAATCCAGAAAGGCAGGACAGGCCATGGAGAACTGGGAGCCTTGTTATGCTGATGGGCGGGATGTAAATTGCCAACAGACACTCGGGAGAAGTGTATGGTGTTTCCTGAAACATCTAAAAAACAAAGCAACAGAGCCTAGGGCACTTCCACTTATGGTCCTATAGCTTAGGGAAATTAAAATCAAAAAGACACAGCCACCCCAAAGTTTGGGACGCCTCTGTTTACAAGAACCTCGTTTACAGTACAAGTTCAACACCGCAGAAAGTGAAAAATGGATAAAGAAGTTGTGGTATTTACTTACAAAGCAATATCACTCAGCAATGAAATCTATGTCATCAGGCCCTTAGCAGCACAATGAGTGGATTCAGGTATGATGATTCTAACTGAAATAAGTCACACAGAAAAAGAAACATCATAAGATATCAGTAATACACGGAATGTAAACTTGGCTACACAGGAACTGAATTACAGAACAGAACAGGGTCTCAAATTTAGAAAACCAACTTATGCTTGCTTAAGGGGAAAGGTGAGTTGGGGTGCTGCATAAAACCAGAGATTGAAATGAGCACAGATAAAGTTCCTTAAGCCAAATATGGAATAGACAAGAGCTACTCCTTGCTCAACGAAATGGACTCAACACCGCATATTAAATGCCTAAGAATGTACCTGACTAGTAAGTATCTTAAAACCTATGGATTGCTATGTCTCCGAAAGAGAATCAAGCATGTGTACAGGGGCATAAACGCAGCAGTGATAGGATTGGAGAGGTTCGGTGAGCAAATGAAGACCCTTTGAAGTCATATTGCATGGTACCCATTCCACGGGTTTCAACTACCCAGGTTTAAGGTATTCTTCCTTCAGCTAAAACATGCATGTGGAACCTAGAGTATGATCAACCATGTGATCGGGAGACGTGTTCAAATATGTCTCAGTTTTCGTACCCTGGTACTCGGGTGCAACATTCCAGACGCTTTACTAACACCCTCCCGACTTGGAGAGTCAGTCCCTTTAACCTCCTGTTTGGCCCAGTTTGCAATTTCTGCGGAAGATGAACAGGAATAGCGAGAACCAATGAGAGACTAGCTGGAGGTGTCTGGACGGGCAAATTTAACTCTCATTTCCCACCAGGAAGAGGAATTAACCAAAGGCTCAGCGTGCCGTGCCGGAACCAGATTAGGGCCTGAAGCCATCCTGCGGTGTTGCGGCCAGCTCAAAAGAAAGCGAGTTGAAGAAAGGAGCTCAGGGGCACTGTAATTCACAAACCTGCAGAGTTATAAATGACAGCTATCGTCCAAAAATATACTGAAGTAAGGCTGCCAAGAGGACTTGAAAGCGGGGCAGAATTGCAGGAAACCGATTTCAGGAGGTAGACTGGAATTGCATTGAAAGCATAGGAAAAGAGGCAGAACGTCTACCATGATGCACTTGGCCAAAAAGGGCGTATGCGTTTTTTCCTGAATATATTCAGGAAAAAACGCATACGCCCTTTTTGGCCAACCAAGCAAGCTTGCAAAGGAAATCTGCACTACAATGAAGTCTCACTTCCCCCCGGTCAAAAGGGCCATCTGAAAAAAGTGTAAAATCCAGAAAGGCAGGACAGGCCATGGAGAACTGGGAGCCTTGTTATGCTGATGGGCGGGATGTAAATTGCCAACAGACACTCGGGAGAAGTGTATGGTGTTTCCTGAAACATCTAAAAAACAAAGCAACAGAGCCTAGGGCACTTCCACTTATGGTCCTATAGCTTAGGGAAATTAAAATCAAAAAGACACAGCCACCCCAAAGTTTGGGACGCCTCTGTTTACAAGAACCTCGTTTACCGTACAAGTTCAACATCGCAGAAAGTGAAAAATGGATAAAGAAGTTGTGGTATTTACTTACAAAGCAATATCACTCAGCAATGAAATCTATGTCATCAGGCCCTTAGCAGCACAATGAGTGGATTCAGGTATGATGACTCTAACTGAAATAAGTCACACAGAAAAAGAAACATCATAAGATATCAGTAATACACGGAATGTAAACTTGGCTACACAGGAACTGAATTACAGAACAGAACAGGGTCTCAAATTTAGAAAACCAACTTATGCTTGCTTAAGGGGAAAGGTGAGTTGGGGTGCTGCATAAAACCAGAGATTGAAATGAGCACAGATAAAGTTCCTTAAGCCAAATATGGAATAGACAAGAGCTACTCCTTGCTCAACGAAATGGACTCAACACCGCATATTAAATGCCTAAGAATGTACCTGACTAGTAAGTATCTTAAAACCTATGGATTGCTATGTCTCCGAAAGAGAATCAAGCATGTGTACAGGGGCATAAACGCAGCAGTGATAGGATTGGAGAGGTTCGGTGAGCAAATGAAGACCCTTTGAAGTCATATTGCATGGTACCCATTCCACGGGTTTCAACTACCCAGGTTTAAGGTATTCTTCCTTCAGCTAAAACATGCATGTGGAACCTAGAGTATGATCAACCATGTGATCGGGAGACGTGTTCAAATATGTCTCAGTTTTCGTACCCTGGTACTCGGGTGCAACATTCCAGACGCTTTACTAACACCCTCCCGACTTGGAGAGTCAGTCTCTTTAACCTCCTGTTTGGCCCAGTTTGCAATTTCTGCGGAAGATGAACAGGAATAGCGAGAACCAATGAGAGACTAGCTGGAGGTGTCTGGACGGGCAAATTTAACTCTCATTCCCCACCAGGAAGAGGAATTAACCAAAGGCTCAGCGTGCCGTGCCGGAACCAGATTAGGGCCTGAAGCCATCCTGCGGTGTTGCGGCCAGCTCAAAAGAAAGCGAGTTGAAGAAAGGAGCTCAGGGGCACTGTAATTCACAAACCTGCAGAGTTATAAATGACAGCTATCGTCCAAAAATATACTGAAGTAAGGCTGCCAAGAGGACTTGAAAGCGGGGCAGAATTGCAGGAAACCGATTTCAGGAGGTAGACTGGAATTGCATTGAAAGCATAGGAAAAGAGGCAGAACGTCCACAATGATGCACTTGGCCAAAAAGGGCGTATGCGTTTTTTCCTGAATATATTCAGGAAAAAACGCATATGCCCTTTTTGGCCAACCAAGCAAGCTTGCAAAGGAAATCTGCACTACAATGAAGTCTCACTTCCCCCCGGTCAAAAGGGCCATCTGAAAAAAGTGTAAAATCCAGAAAGGCAGGACAGGCCATGGAGAACTGGGAGCCTTGTTATGCTGATGGGCGGGATGTAAATTGCCAACAGACACTCGGGAGAAGTGTATGGTGTTTCCTGAAACATCTAAAAAACAAAGCAACAGAGCCTAGGGCACTTCCACTTATGGTCCTATAGCTTAGGGAAATTAAAATCAAAAAGACACAGCCACCCCAAAGTTTGGGACGCCTCTGTTTACAAGAACCTCGTTTACAGTACAAGTTCAACACCGCAGAAAGTGAAAAATGGATAAAGAAGTTGTGGTATTTACTTACAAAGCAATATCACTCAGCAATGAAATCTATGTCATCAGGCCCTTAGCAGCACAATGAGTGGATTCAGGTATGATGATTCTAACTGAAATAAGTCACACAGAAAAAGAAACATCATAAGATATCAGTAATACACGGAATGTAAACTTGGCTACACAGGAACTGAATTACAGAACAGAACAGGGTCTCAAATTTAGAAAACCAACTTATGCTTGCTTAAGGGTAAAGGTGAGTTGGGGTGCTGCATAAAACCAGAGATTGAAATGAGCACAGATAAAGTTCCTTAAGCCAAATATGGAATAGACAAGAGCTACTCCTTGCTCAACGAAATGGACTCAACACCGCATATTAAATGCCTAAGAATGTACCTGACTAGTAAGTATCTTAAAACCTATGGATTGCTATGTCTCCGAAAGAGAATCAAGCATGTGTACAGGGGCATAAACGCAGCAGTGATAGGATTGGAGAGGTTCGGTGAGCAAATGAAGACCCTTTGAAGTCATATTGCATGGTACCCATTCCACGGGTTTCAACTACCCAGGTTTAAGGTATTCTTCCTTCAGCTAAAACATGCATGTGGAACCTAGAGTATGATCAACCATGTGATCGGGAGACGTGTTCAAATATGTCTCAGTTTTCGTACCCTGGTACTCGGGTGCAACATTCCAGACGCTTTACTAACACCCTCCCGACTTGGAGAGTCAGTCCCTTTAACCTCCTGTTTGGCCCAGTTTGCAATTTCTGCGGAAGATGAACAGGAATAGCGAGAACCAATGAGAGACTAGCTGGAGGTGTCTGGACGGGCAAATTTAACTCTCATTTCCCACCAGGAAGAGGAATTAACCAAAGGCTCAGCGTGCCGTGCCGGAACCAGATTAGGGCCTGAAGCCATCCTACGGTGTTGCGGCCAGCTCAAAAGAAAGCGAGTTGAAGAAAGGAGCTCAGGGGCACTGTAATTCACAAACCTGCAGAGTTATAAATGACAGCTATCGTCCAAAAATATACTGAAGTAAGGCTGCCAAGAGGACTTGAAAGCGGGGCAGAATTGCAGGAAACCGATTTCAGGAGGTAGACTGGAATTGCATTGAAAGCATAGGAAAAGAGGCAGAACGTCTACCATGATGCACTTGGCCAAAAAGGGCGTATGCGTTTTTTCCTGAATATATTCAGGAAAAAACGCATACGCCCTTTTTGGCCAACCAAGCAAGCTTGCAAAGGAAATCTGCACTACAATGAAGTCTCACTTCCCCCCGGTCAAAAGGGCCATCTGAAAAAAGTGTAAAATCCAGAAAGGCAGGACAGGCCATGGAGAACTGGGAGCCTTGTTATGCTGATGGGCGGGATGTAAATTGCCAACAGACACTCGGGAGAAGTGTATGGTGTTTCCTGAAACATCTAAAAAACAAAGCAACAGAGCCTAGGGCACTTCCACTTATGGTCCTATAGCTTAGGGAAATTAAAATCAAAAAGACACAGCCACCCCAAAGTTTTGGACGCCTCTGTTTACAAGAACCTCGTTTACAGTACAAGTTCAACATCGCAGAAAGTGAAAAATGGATAAAGAAGTTGTGGTATTTACTTACAAAGCAATATCACTCAGCAATGAAATCTATGTCATCAGGCCCTTAGCAGCACAATGAGTGGATTCAGGTATGATGACTCTAACTGAAATAAGTCACACAGAAAAAGAAACATCATAAGATATCAGTAATACACGGAATGTAAACTTGGCTACACAGGAACTGAATTACAGAACAGAACAGGGTCTCAAATTTAGAAAACCAACTTATGCTTGCTTAAGGGTAAAGGTGAGTTGGGGTGCTGCATAAAACCAGAGATTGAAATGAGCACAGATAAAGTTCCTTAAGCCAAATATGGAATAGACAAGAGCTACTCCTTGCTCAACGAAATGGACTCAACACCGCATATTAAATGCCTAAGAATGTACCTGACTAGTAAGTATCTTAAAACCTATGGATTGCTATGTCTCCGAAAGAGAATCAAGCATGTGTACAGGGGCATAAACGCAGCAGTGATAGGATTGGAGAGGTTCGGTGAGCAAATGAAGACCCTTTGAAGTCATATTGCATGGTACCCATTCCACGGGTTTCAACTACCCAGGTTTAAGGTATTCTTCCTTCAGCTAAAACATGCATGTGGAACCTAGAGTATGATCAACCATGTGATCGGGAGACGTGTTCAAATATGTCTCAGTTTTCGTACCCTGGTACTCGGGTGCAACATTCCAGACGCTTTACTAACACCCTCCCGACTTGGAGAGTCAGTCTCTTTAACCTCCTGTTTGGCCCAGTTTGCAATTTCTGCGGAAGATGAACAGGAATAGCGAGAACCAATGAGAGACTAGCTGGAGGTGTCTGGACGGGCAAATTTAACTCTCATTTCCCACCAGGAAGAGGAATTAACCAAAGGCTCAGCGTGCCGTGCCGGAACCAGATTAGGGCCTGAAGCCATCCTGCGGTGTTGCGGCCAGCTCAAAAGAAAGCGAGTTGAAGAAAGGAGCTCAGGGGCACTGTAATTCACAAACCTGCAGAGTTATAAATGACAGCTATCGTCCAAAAATATACTGAAGTAAGGCTGCCAAGAGGACTTGAAAGCGGGGCAGAATTGCAGGAAACCGATTTCAGGAGGTAGACTGGAATTGCATTGAAAGCATAGGAAAAGAGGCAGAACGTCCACAATGATGCACTTGGCCAAAAAGGGCGTATGCGTTTTTTCCTGAATATATTCAGGAAAAAACGCATATGCCCTTTTTGGCCAACCAAGCAAGCTTGCAAAGGAAATCTGCACTACAATGAAGTCTCACTTCCCCCCGGTCAAAAGGGCCATCTGAAAAAAGTGTAAAATCCAGAAAGGCAGGACAGGCCATGGAGAACTGGGAGCCTTGTTATGCTGATGGGCGGGATGTAAATTGCCAACAGACACTCGGGAGAAGTGTATGGTGTTTCCTGAAACATCTAAAAAACAAAGCAACAGAGCCAAGGGCACTTCCACTTATGGTCCTATAGCTTAGGGAAATTAAAATCAAAAAGACACAGCCACCCCAAAGTTTTGGACGCCTCTGTTTACAAGAACCTCGTTTACAGTACAAGTTCAACATCGCAGAAAGTGAAAAATGGATAAAGAAGTTGTGGTATTTACTTACAAAGCAATATCACTCAGCAATGAAATCTATGTCATCAGGCCCTTAGCAGCACAATGAGTGGATTCAGGTATGATGATTCTAACTGAAATAAGTCACACAGAAAAAGAAACATCATAAGATATCAGTAATACACGGAATGTAAACTTGGCTACACAGGAACTGAATTACAGAACAGAACAGGGTCTCAAATTTAGAAAACCAACTTATGCTTGCTTAAGGGGAAAGGTGAGTTGGGGTGCTGCATAAAACCAGAGATTGAAATGAGCACAGATAAAGTTCCTTAAGCCAAATATGGAATAGACAAGAGCTACTCCTTGCTCAACGAAATGGACTCAACACCGCATATTAAATGCCTAAGAATGTACCTGACTAGTAAGTATCTTAAAACCTATGGATTGCTATGTCTCCGAAAGAGAATCAAGCATGTGTACAGGGGCATAAACGCAGCAGTGATAGGATTGGAGAGGTTCGGTGAGCAAATGAAGACCCTTTGAAGTCATATTGCATGGTACCCATTCCACGGGTTTCAACTACCCAGGTTTAAGGTATTCTTCCTTCAGGTAAAACATGCATGTGGAACCTAGAGTATGATCAACCATGTGATCGGGAGACGTGTTCAAATATGTCTCAGTTTTCGTACCCTGGTACTCGGGTGCAACATTCCAGACGCTTTACTAACACCCTCCCGACTTGGAGAGTCAGTCCCTTTAACCTCCTGTTTGGCCCAGTTTGCAATTTCTGCGGAAGATGAACAGGAATAGCGAGAACCAATGAGAGACTAGCTGGAGGTGTCTGGACGGGCAAATTTAACTCTCATTTCCCACGAGGAAGAGGAATTAACCAAAGGCTCAGCGTGCCGTGCCGGAACCAGATTAGGGCCTGAAGCCATCCTGCGGTGTTGCGGCCAGCTCAAAAGAAAGCGAGTTGAAGAAAGGAGCTCAGGGGCACTGTAATTCACAAACCTGCAGAGTTATAAATGACAGCTATCGTCCAAAAATATACTGAAGTAAGGCTGCCAAGAGGACTTGAAAGCGGGGCAGAATTGCAGGAAACCGATTTCAGGAGGTAGACTGGAATTGCATTGAAAGCATAGGAAAAGAGGCAGAACGTCCACCATGATGCACTTGGCCAAAAAGGGCGTATGCGTTTTTTCCTGAATATATTCAGGAAAAAACGCATACGCCCTTTTTGGCCAACCAAGCAAGCTTGCAAAGGAAATCTGCACTACAATGAAGTCTCACTTGCCCCCGGTCAAAAGGGCCATCTGAAAAAAGTGTAAAATCCAGAAAGGCAGGACAGGCCATGGAGAACTGGGAGCCTTGTTATGCTGATGGGCGGGATGTAAATTGCCAACAGACACTCGGGAGAAGTGTATGGTGTTTCCTGAAACATCTAAAAAACAAAGCAACAGAGCCTAGGGCACTTCCACTTATGGTCCTATAGCTTAGGGAAATTAAAATCAAAAAGACACAGCCACCCCAAAGTTTGGGACGCCTCTGTTTACAAGAACCTCGTTTACCGTACAAGTTCAACATCGCAGAAAGTGAAAAATGGATAAAGAAGTTGTGGTATTTACTTACAAAGCAATATCACTCAGCAATGAAATCTATGTCATCAGGCCCTTAGCAGCACAATGAGTGGATTCAGGTATGATGATTCTAACTGAAATAAGTCACACAGAAAAAGAAACATCATAAGATATCAGTAATACACGGAATGTAAACTTGGCTACACAGGAACTGAATTACAGAACAGAACAGGGTCTCAAATTTAGAAAACCAACTTATGCTTGCTTAAGGGGAAAGGTGAGTTGGGATGCTGCATAAAACCAGAGATTGAAATGAGCACAGATAAAGTTCCTTAAGCCAAATATGGAATAGACAAGAGCTACTCCTTGCTCAACGAAAGGGACTAAACACCGCATATTAAACGCCTAAGAATGTACCTGACTAGTAAGTATCTTAAAACCTATGGATTGCTATGTCTCCGAAAGAGAATCAAGCATGTGTACAGGGGCATAAACGCAGCAGTGATAGGATTGGAGAGGTTCGGTGAGCAAATGAAGACCCTTTGAAGTCATATTGCATGGTACCCATTCCACGGGTTTCAACTACCCAGGTTTAAGGTATTCTTCCTTCAGCTAAAACATGCATGTGGAACCTAGAGTATGATCAACCATGTGATCGGGAGACGTGTTCAAATATGTCTCAGTTTTCGTACCCTGGTACTCGGGTGCAACATTCCAGACGCTTTACTAACACCATCCCGACTTGGAGAGTCAGTCCCTTTAACCTCCTGTTTGGCCCAGTTTGCAATTTCTGCGGAAGATGAACAGGAATAGCGAGAACCAATGAGAGACTAGCTGGAGGTGTCTGGACGGGCAAATTTAACTCTCATTTCCCACCAGGAAGAGGAATTAACCAAAGGCTCAGCGTGCCGTGCCGGAACCAGATTAGGGCCTGAAGCCATCCTGCGGTGTTGCGGCCAGCTCAAAAGAAAGCGAGTTGAAGAAAGGAGCTCAGGGGCACTGTAATTCACAAACCTGCAGAGTTATAAATGACAGCTATCGTCCAAAAATATACTGAAGTAAGGCTGCCAAGAGGACTTGAAAGCGGGGCAGAATTGCAGGAAACCGATTTCAGGAGGTAGACTGGAATTGCATTGAAAGCATAGGAAACGAGGCAGAATGTCCACAATGATGCACTTGGCCAAAAAGTGCATATGCGTTTTTTCCTGAATATATTCAGGAAAAAACGCATAAGCCCTTTTTGGCCAAGCAAGCAAGCTTGCAAAGGAAATCTGCACTACAATGAAGTCTCACTTCCCCCCGGTCAAAAGGGCCATCTGAAAAAAGTGTAAAATCCAGAAAGGCAGGACAGGCCATGGAGAACTGGGAGCCTTGTTATGCTGATGGGCGGGATGTAAATTGCCAACAGACACTCGGGAGAAGTGTATGGTGTTTCCTGAAACATCTAAAAAACAAAGCAACAGAGCCTAGGGCACTTCCACTTATGGTCCTATAGCTTAGGGAAATTAAAATCAAAAAGACACAGCCACCCCAAAGTTTGGGACGCCTCTGTTTACAAGAACCTCGTTTACCGTACAAGTTCAATATCACAGAAAGTGAAAAATGGATAAAGAACTTGTGGTACTTACGTACAATGCAGTATCACTCAGCAATGAAATCTATGTCATCAGGCCCGTAGCAGCATAATGAGTGGATTCAGGTACGATGATTCTAACTGAAATAAGTCACACAGAAAAAGAAACATCATAAGATATCAGTAATACACGGAATGTAAACTTGGCTACACAGGAACTGAATTACAGAACAGAACAGGGTCTCAAATTTAGAAAACCAACTTATGCTTGCTTAAGGGGAAAGGTGAGTTGGGGTGCTGCATAAAACCAGAGATTGAAATGAGCACAGATAAAGTTCCTTAAGCCAAATATGGAATAGACAAGAGCTACTCCTTGCTCAACGAAATGGACACAACACCGCATATTAAACGCCTAAGAATGTACCTGACTAGTAAGTATCTTAAAACCTATGGATTGCTATGTCTCCGAAAGAGAATCAAGCATGTGTACAGGGGCATAAACGCAGCAGTGATAGGATTGGAGAGGTTTGGTGAGCAAATGAAGACCCTCTGAAGTCATATTGCATGGTACCCATTCCACGGGTTTCAACTACCCAGGTTTAAGGTATTCTTCCTTCAGCTAAAACATGCATGTGGAACCTAGAGTATGATCAACCATGTGATCGGGAGACGTGTTCAAATATGTCTCAGTTTTCGTACCCTGGTACTCGGGTGCAACATTCCAGACGCTTTACTAACACCCTCCCGACTTGGAGAGTCAGTCCCTTTAACCTCCTGTTTGGCCCAGTTTGCAATTTCTGCGGAAGATGAACAGGAATAGCGAGAACCAATGAGAGACTAGCTGGAGGTGTCTGGACGGGCAAATTTAACTCTCATTTCCCACGAGGAAGAGGAATTAACCAAAGGCTCAGCGTGCCGTGACGGAACCAGATTAGGGCCTGAAGCCATCCTGCGGTGTTGCGGCCAGCTCACAAGAAAGCGAGTTGAAGAAAGGAGCTCAGGGGCACTTTAATTCACAAACCTGCAGAGTTATAAATGACAGCTATCGTCCAAAAATATACTGAAGTAAGGCTGCCAAGAGGACTTGAAAGCGGGGCAGAATTGCAGGAAACCGATTTCAGGAGGTAGACTGGAATTGCATTGAAAGCATAGGAAAAGAGGCAGAACGTCCACAATGATGCACTTGGCCAAAAAGGGCGTATGCGTTTTTTCCTGAATATATTCAGGAAAAAACGCATACGCCCTTTTTGGCCAACCAAGCAAGCTTGCAAAGGAAATCTGCACTACAATGAAGTCTCACTTCCCCCCGGTCAAAAGGGCCATCTGAAAAAAGTGTAAAATCCAGAAAGGCAGGACAGGCCATGGAGAACTGGGAGCCTTGTTATGCTGATGGGCGGGATGTAAATTGCCAACAGACACTCGGGAGAAGTGTATGGTGTTTCCTGAAACATCTAAAAAACAAAGCAACAGAGCCTAGGGCACTTCCACTTATGGTCCTATAGCTTAGGGAAATTAAAATCAAAAAGACACAGCCACCCCAAAGTTTGGGACGCCTCTGTTTACAAGAACCTCGTTTACAGTACAAGTTCAACATCGCAGAAAGTGAAAAATGGATAAAGAAGTTGTGGTATTTACTTACAAAGCAATATCACTCAGCAATGAAATCTATGTCATCAGGCCCTTAGCAGCACAATGAGTGGATTCAGGTATGATGATTCTAACTGAAATAAGTCACACAGAAAAAGAAACATCATAAGATATCAGTAATACACGGAATGTAAACTTGGCTACACAGGAACTGAATTACAGAACAGAACAGGGTCTCAAATTTAGAAAACCAACTTATGCTTGCTTAAGGGGAAAGGTGAGTTGGGGTGCTGCATAAAACCAGAGATTGAAATGAGCACAGATAAAGTTCCTTAAGCCAAATATGGAATAGACAAGAGCTACTCCTTGCTCAACGAAATGGACTCAACACCGCATATTAAACGCCTAAGAATGTACCTGACTAGTAAGTATCTTAAAACCTATGGATTGCTATGTCTCCGAAAGAGAATCAAGCATGTGTACAGGGGCATAAACGCAGCAGTGATAGGATTGGAGAGGTTCGGTGAGCAAATGAAGACCCTTTGAAGTCATATTGCATGGTACCCATTCCACGGGTTTCAACTACCCAGGTTTAAGGTATTCTTCCTTCAGCTAAAACATGCATGTGGAACCTAGAGTATGATCAACCATGTGATCGGGAGACGTGTTCAAATATGTCTCAGTTTTCGTACCCTGGTACTCGGGTGCAACATTCCAGACGCTTTACTAACACCCTCCCGACTTGCAGAGTCAGTCTCTTTAACCTCCTGTTTGGCCCAGTTTGCAATTTCTGCGGAAGATGAACAGGAATAGCGAGAACCAATGAGAGACTAGCTGGAGGTGTCTGGACGGGCAAATTTAACTCTCATTTCCCACCAGGAAGAGGAATTAACCAAAGGCTCAGCGTGCCGTGCCGGAACCACATTAGGGCCTGAAGCCATCCTGCGGTGTTGTCGCCAGGTCACAAGAAAGCGAGTTGAAGAAAGGAGCTCAGGGGCACTGTAATTCACAAACCTGCAGAGTTATAAATGACAGCTATCGTCCAAAAATATACTGAAGTAAGGCTGCCAAGAGGACTTGAAAGCGGGGCAGAATTGCAGGAAACCGATTTCAGGAGGTAGACTGGAATTGCATTGAAAGCATAGGAAAAGAGGCAGAACGTCCACAATGATGCACTTGGCCAAAAAGGGCGTATGCGTTTTTTCCTGAATTTATTCAGGAAAAAACGCATATGCCCTTTTTGGCCAACCAAGCAAGCTTGCAAAGGAAATCTGCACTACAATGAAGTCTCACTTGCCCCCGGTCAAAAGGGCCATCTGAAAAAAGTGTAAAATCCAGAAAGGCAGGACAGGCCATGGAGAACTGGGAGCCTTGTTATGCTGATGGGCGGGATGTAAATTGCCAACAGACACTCGGGAGAAGTGTATGGTGTTTCCTGAAACATCTAAAAAACAAAGCAACAGAGCCTAGGGCACTTCCACTTATGGTCCTATAGATTAGGGAAATTAAAATCAAAAAGACACAGCCACCCCAAAGTTTGGGACGCCTCTGTTTACAAGAACCTCGTTTACAGTACAAGTTCAACATCGCAGAAAGTGAAAAATGGATAAAGAAGTTGTGGTATTTACTTACAAAGCAATATCACTCTGCAATGAAATCTATGTCATCAGGCCCTTAGCAGCACAATGAGAGGATTCAGGTATGATGATTCTAACTGAAATAAGTCACACAGAAAAAGAAACATCATAAGATATCAGTAATACACGGAATGTAAACTTGGCTACACAGGAACTGAATTACAGAACAGAACAGGGTCTCAAATTTAGAAAACCAACTTATGCTTGCTTAAGGGGAAAGGTGAGTTGGGGTGCTGCATAAAACCAGAGATTGAAATGAGCACAGATAAAGTTCCTTAAGCCAAATATGGAATAGACAAGAGCTACTCCTTGCTCAACGAAATGGACACAACACCGCATATTAAACGCCTAAGAATGTACCTGACTAGTAAGTATCTTAAAACCTATGGATTGCTATGTCTCCGAAAGAGAATCAAGCATGTGTACAGGGGCATAAACGCAGCAGTGATAGGATTGGAGAGGTTTGGTGAGCAAATGAAGACCCTCTGAAGTCATATTGCATGGTACCCATTCCACGGGTTTCAACTACCCAGGTTTAAGGTATTCTTCCTTCAGCTAAAACATGCATGTGGAACCTAGAGTATGATCAACCATGTGATCGGGAGACGTGTTCAAATATGTCTCAGTTTTCGTACCCTGGTACTCGGGTGCAACATTCCAGACGCTTTACTAACACCCTCCCGAATTGGAGAGTCAGTCCCTTTAACCTCCTGTTTGGCCCAGTTTGCAATTTCTGCGGAAGATGAACAGGAATAGCGAGAACCAATGAGAGACTAGCTGGAGGTGTCTGGACGGGCAAATTTAACTCTCATTTCCCACGAGGAAGAGGAATTAACCAAAGGCTCAGCGTGCCGTGACGGAACCAGATTAGGACCTGAAGCCATCCTGCGGTGTTGTGGCCAGCTCACAAGAAAGCGAGTTGAAGAAAGGAGCTCAGGGGCACTTTAATTCACAAACCTGCAGAGTTATAAATGACAGCTATCGTCCAAAAATATACTGAAGTAAGGCTGCCAAGAGGACTTGAAAGCGGGGCAGAATTGCAGGAAACCGATTTCAAGAGGTAGACTGGAATTGCATTGAAAGCATAGGAAAAGAGGCAGAACGTCCACAATGATGCACTTGGCCAAAAAGGGCGTATGCGTTTTTTCCTGAATATATTCAGGAAAAAACGCATACGCCCTTTTTGGCCAACCAAGCAAGCTTGCAAAGGAAATCTGCACTACAATGAAGTCTCACTTCCCCCCGGTCAAAAGGGCCATCTGAAAAAAGTGTAAAATCCAGAAAGGCAGGACAGGCCATGGAGAACTGGGAGCCTTGTTATGCTGATGGGCGGGATGTAAATTGCCAACAGACACTCGGGAGAAGTGTATGGTGTTTCCTGAAACATCTAAAAAACAAAGCAACAGAGCCTAGGGCACTTCCACTTATGGTCCTATAGCTTAGGGAAATTAAAATCAAAAAGACACAGCCACCCCAAAGTTTGGGACGCCTCTGTTTACAAGAACCTCGTTTACAGTACAAGTTCAACATCGCAGAAAGTGAAAAATGGATAAAGAAGTTGTGGTATTTACTTACAAAGCAATATCACTCAGCAATGAAATCTATGTCATCAGGCCCTTAGCAGCACAATGAGTGGATTCAGGTATGATGATTCTAACTGAAATAAGTCACACAGAAAAAGAAACATCATAAGATATCAGTAATACACGGAATGTAAACTTGGCTACACAGGAACTGAATTACAGAACAGAACAGGGTCTCAAATTTAGAAAACCAACTTATGCTTGCTTAAGGGGAAAGGTGAGTTGGGGTGCTGCATAAAACCAGAGATTGAAATGAGCACAGATAAAGTTCCTTAAGCCAAATATGGAATAGACAAGAGCTACTCCTTGCTCAACGAAATGGACTCAACACCGCATATTAAATGCCTAAGAATGTACCTGACTAGTAAGTATCTTAAAACCTATGGATTGCTATGTCTCCGAAAGAGAATCAAGCATGTGTACAGGGGCATAAACGCAGCAGTGATAGGATTGGAGAGGTTCGGTGAGCAAATGAAGACCCTTTGAAGTCATATTGCATGGTACCCATTCCACGGGTTTCAACTACCCAGGTTTAAGGTATTCTTCCTTCAGCTAAAACATGCATGTGGAACCTAGAGTATGATCAACCATGTGATCGGGAGACGTGTTCAAATATGTCTCAGTTTTCGTACCCTGGTACTCGGGTGCAACATTCCAGACGCTTTACTAACACCCTCCCCACTTGGAGAGTCAGTCTCTTTAACCTCCTGTTTGGCCCAGTTTGCAATTTCTGCGGAAGATGAACAGGAATAGCGAGAACCAATGAGAGACTAGCTGGAGGTGTCTGGACGGGCAAATTTAACTCTCATTTCCCACCAGGAAGAGGAATTAACCAAAGGCTCAGCGTGCCGTGCCGGAACCAGATTAGGGCCTGAAGCCATCCTGCGGTGTTGCGGCCAGCTCAAAAGAAAGCGAGTTGAAGAAAGGAGCTCAGGGGCACTGTAATTCACAAACCTGCAGAGTTATAAATGACAGCTATCGTCCAAAAATATACTGAAGTAAGGCTGCCAAGAGGACTTGAAAGCGGGGCAGAATTGCAGGAAACCGATTTCAGGAGGTAGACTGGAATTGCATTGAAAGCATAGGAAAAGAGGCAGAACGTCCACAATGATGCACTTGGCCAAAAAGGGCGTATGCGTTTTTTCCTGAATATATTCAGGAAAAAACGCATATGCACTTTTTGGCCAACCAAGCAAGCTTGCAAAGGAAATCTGCACTACAATGAAGTCTCACTTCCCCCCGGTCAAAAGGGCCATCTGAAAAAAGTGTAAAATCCAGAAAGGCAGGACAGGCCATGGAGAACTGGGAGCCTTGTTATGCTGATGGGCGGGATGTAAATTGCCAACAGACACTCGGGAGAAGTGTATGGTGTTTCCTGAAACATCTAAAAAACAAAGCAACAGAGCCTAGGGCACTTCCACTTATGGTCCTATAGCTTAGGGAAATTAAAATCAAAAAGACACAGCCACCCCAAAGTTTGGGACGCCTCTGTTTACAAGAACCTCGTTTACAGTACAAGTTCAACACCGCAGAAAGTGAAAAATGGATAAAGAAGTTGTGGTATTTACTTACAAAGCAATATCACTCAGCAATGAAATCTATGTCATCAGGCCCTTAGCAGCACAATGAGTGGATTCAGGTATGATGATTCTAACTGAAATAAGTCACACAGAAAAAGAAACATCATAAGATATCAGTAATACACGGAATGTAAACTTGGCTACACAGGAACTGAATTACAGAACAGAACAGGGTCTCAAATTTAGAAAACCAACTTATGCTTGCTTAAGGGGAAAGGTGAGTTGGGGTGCTGCATAAAACCAGAGATTGAAATGAGCACAGATAAAGTTCCTTAAGCCAAATATGGAATAGACAAGAGCTACTCCTTGCTCAACGAAATGGACTCAACACCGCATATTAAATGCCTAAGAATGTACCTGACTAGTAAGTATCTTAAAACCTATGGATTGCTATGTCTCCGAAAGAGAATCAAGCATGTGTACAGGGGCATAAACGCAGCAGTGATAGGATTGGAGAGGTTCGGTGAGCAAATGAAGACCCTTTGAAGTCATATTGCATGGTACCCATTCCACGGGTTTCAACTACCCAGGTTTAAGGTATTCTTCCTTCAGCTAAAACATGCATGTGGAACCTAGAGTATGATCAACCATGTGATCGGGAGACGTGTTCAAATATGTCTCAGTTTTCGTACCCTGGTACTCGGGTGCAACATTCCAGACGCTTTACTAACACCCTCCCGACTTGGAGAGTCAGTCTCTTTAACCTCCTGTTTGGCCCAGTTTGCAATTTCTGCGGAAGATGAACAGGAATAGCGAGAACCAATGAGAGACTAGCTGGAGGTGTCTGGACGGGCAAATTTAACTCTCATTCCCCACCAGGAAGAGGAATTAACCAAAGGCTCAGCGTGCCGTGCCGGAACCAGATTAGGGCCTGAAGCCATCCTGCGGTGTTGCGGCCAGCTCAAAAGAAAGCGAGTTGAAGAAAGGAGCTCAGGGGCACTGTAATTCACAAACCTGCAGAGTTATAAATGACAGCTATCGTCCAAAAATATACTGAAGTAAGGCTGCCAAGAGGACTTGAAAGCGGGGCAGAATTGCAGGAAACCGATTTCAGGAGGTAGACTGGAATTGCATTGAAAGCATAGGAAAAGAGGCAGAACGTCCACAATGATGCACTTGGCCAAAAAGGGCGTATGCGTTTTTTCCTGAATATATTCAGGAAAAAACGCATATGCCCTTTTTGGCCAACCAAGCAAGCTTGCAAAGGAAATCTGCACTACAATGAAGTCTCACTTCCCCCCGGTCAAAAGGGCCATCTGAAAAAAGTGTAAAATCCAGAAAGGCAGGACAGGCCATGGAGAACTGGGAGCCTTGTTATGCTGATGGGCGGGATGTAAATTGCCAACAGACACTCGGGAGAAGTGTATGGTGTTTCCTGAAACATCTAAAAAACAAAGCAACAGAGCCTAGGGCACTTCCACTTATGGTCCTATAGTTTAGGGAAATTAAAATCAAAAAGACACAGCCACCCCAAAGTTTGGGACGCCTCTGTTTACAAGAACCTCGTTTACAGTACAAGTTCAACACCGCAGAAAGTGAAAAATGGATAAAGAAGTTGTGGTATTTACTTACAAAGCAATATCACTCAGCAATGAAATCTATGTCATCAGGCCCTTAGCAGCACAATGAGTGGATTCAGGTATGATGACTCTAACTGAAATAAGTCACACAGAAAAAGAAACATCATAAGATATCAGTAATACACGGAATGTAAACTTGGCTACACAGGAACTGAATTACAGAACAGAACAGGGTCTCAAATTTAGAAAACCAACTTATGCTTGCTTAAGGGGAAAGGTGAGTTGGGGTGCTGCATAAAACCAGAGATTGAAATGAGCACAGATAAAGTTCCTTAAGCCAAATATGGAATAGACAAGAGCTACTCCTTGCTCAACGAAATGGACTCAACACCGCATATTAAATGCCTAATAATGTACCTGACTAGTAAGTATCTTAAAACCTATGGATTGCTATGTCTCCGAAAGAGAATCAAGCATGTGTACAGGGGCATAAACGCAGCAGTGATAGGATTGGAGAGGTTCGGTGAGCAAATGAAGACCCTTTGAAGTCATATTGCATGGTACCCATTCCACGGGTTTCAACTACCCAGGTTTAAGGTATTCTTCCTTCAGCTAAAACATGCATGTGGAACCTAGAGTATGATCAACCATGTGATCGGGAGACGTGTTCAAATATGTCTCAGTTTTCGTACCCTGGTACTCGGGTGCAACATTCCAGACGCTTTACTAACACCCTCCCGACTTGGAGAGTCAGTCCCTTTAACCTCCTGTTTGGCCCAGTTTGCAATTTCTGTGGAAGATGAACAGGAATAGCGAGAACCAATGAGAGACTAGCTGGAGGTGTCTGGACGGGCAAATTTAACTCTCATTTCCCACCAGGAAGAGGAATTAACCAAAGGCTCAGCGTGCCGTGCCGGAACCACATTAGGGCCTGAAGCCATCCTACGGTGTTGCGGCCAGCTCAAAAGAAAGCGAGTTGAAGAAAGGAGCTCAGGGGCACTGTAATTCACAAACCTGCAGAGTTATAAATGACAGCTATCGTCCAAAAATATACTGAAGTAAGGCTGCCAAGAGGACTTGAAAGCGGGGCAGAATTGCAGGAAACCGATTTCAGGAGGTAGACTGGAATTGCATTGAAAGCATAGGAAAAGAGGCAGAACGTCCACAATGATGCACTTGGCCAAAAAGGGCGTATGCGTTTTTTCCTGAATATATTCAGGAAAAAACGCATACGCCCTTTTTGGCCAACCAAGCAAGCTTGCAAAGGAAATCTGCACTACAATGAAGTCTCACTTCCCCCCGGTCAAAAGGGCCATCTGAAAAAAGTGTAAAATCCAGAAAGGCAGGACAGGCCATGGAGAACTGGGAGCCTTGTTATGCTGATGGGCGGGATGTAAATTGCCAACAGACACTCGGGAGAAGTGTATGGTGTTTCCTGAAACATCTAAAAAACAAAGCAACAGAGCCTAGGGCACTTCCACTTATGGTCCTATAGCTTAGGGAAATTAAAATCAAAAAGACACAGCCACCCC
Organism: Pseudorca crassidens; assembly: GCF_039906515.1. Lineage (NCBI taxonomy): Eukaryota > Metazoa > Chordata > Mammalia > Artiodactyla > Delphinidae > Pseudorca > Pseudorca crassidens. Next base: position 926,731 of record NW_027136309.1, read on the forward strand.
AAAGTTTGGGACGCCTCTGTTTACAAGAACCTCGTTTACAGTACAAGTTCAACATCGCAGAAAGTGAAAAATGGATAAAGAAGTTGTGGTATTTACTTACAAAGCAATATCACTCAGCAATGAAATCTATGTCATCAGGCCCTTAGCAGCACAATGAGTGGATTCAGGTATGATGATTCTAACTGAAATAAGTCACACAGAAAAAGAAACATCATAAGATATCAGTAATACACGGAATGTAAACTTGGCTACACAGGAACTGAATTACAGAACAGAACAGGGTCTCAAATTTAGAAAACCAACTTATGCTTGCTTAAGGGGAAAGGTGAGTTGGGGTGCTGCATAAAACCAGAGATTGAAATGAGCACAGATAAAGTTCCTTAAGCCAAATATGGAATAGACAAGAGCTACTCCTTGCTCAACGAAATGGACTCAACACCGCATATTAAACGCCTAAGAATGTACCTGACTAGTAAGTATCTTAAAACCTATGGATTGCTATGTCTCCGAAAGAGAATCAAGCATGTGTACAGGGGCATAAACGCAGCAGTGATAGGATTGGAGAGGTTCGGTGAGCAAATGAAGACCCTTTGAAGTCATATTGCATGGTACCCATTCCACGGGTTTCAACTACCCAGGTTTAAGGTATTCTTCCTTCAGCTAAAACATGCATGTGGAACCTAGAGTATGATCAACCATGTGATCGGGAGACGTGTTCAAATATGTCTCAGTTTTCGTACCCTGGTACTCGGGTGCAACATTCCAGACGCTTTACTAACACCCTCCCGACTTGGAGAGTCAGTCTCTTTAACCTCCTGTTTGGCCCAGTTTGCAATTTCTGCGGAAGATGAACAGGAATAGCGAGAACCAATGAGAGACTAGCTGGAGGTGTCTGGACGGGCAAATTTAACTCTCATTTCCCACCAGGAAGAGGAATTAACCAAAGGCTCAGCATGCCGTGCCGGAACCAGATTAGGGCCTGAAGCCATCCTGCGGTGTTGTCGCCAGGTCACAAGAAAGCGAGTTGAAGAAAGGAGCTCAGGGGCACTGTAATTCACAAACCTGCAGAGTTATAAATGACAGCTATCGTCCAAAAATATACTGAAGTAAGGCTGCCAAGAGGACTTGAAAGCGGGGCAGAATTGCAGGAAACCGATTTCAGGAGGTAGACTGGAATTGCATTGAAAGCATAGGAAAAGAGGCAGAACGTCCACAATGATGCACTTGGCCAAAAAGGGCGTATGCGTTGTTTCCTGAATTTATTCAGGAAAAAACGCATATGCCCTTTTTGGCCAACCAAGCAAGCTTGCAAAGGAAATCTGCACTACAATGAAGTCTCACTTCCCCCCGGTCAAAAGGGCCATCTGAAAAAAGTGTAAAATCCAGAAAGGCAGGACAGGCCATGGAGAACTGGGAGCCTTGTTATGCTGATGGGCGGGATGTAAATTGCCAACAGACACTCGGGAGAAGTGTATGGTGTTTCCTGAAACATCTAAAAAACAAAGCAACAGAGCCTAGGGCACTTCCACTTATGGTCCTATAGATTAGGGAAATTAAAATCAAAAAGACACAGCCACCCCAAAGTTTGGGACGCCTCTGTTTACAAGAACCTCGTTTACAGTACAAGTTCAACATCGCAGAAAGTGAAAAATGGATAAAGAAGTTGTGGTATTTACTTACAAAGCAATATCACTCTGCAATGAAATCTATGTCATCAGGCCCTTAGCAGCACAATGAGAGGATTCAGGTATGATGATTCTAACTGAAATAAGTCACACAGAAAAAGAAACATCATAAGATATCAGTAATACACGGAATGTAAACTTGGCTACACAGGAACTGAATTACAGAACAGAACAGGGTCTCAAATTTAGAAAACCAACTTATGCTTGCTTAAGGGGAAAGGTGAGTTGGGGTGCTGCATAAAACCAGAGATTGAAATGAGCACAGATAAAGTTCCTTAAGCCAAATATGGAATAGACAAGAGCTACTCCTTGCTCAACGAAATGGACACAACACCGCATATTAAACGCCTAAGAATGTACCTGACTAGTAAGTATCTTAAAACCTATGGATTGCTATGTCTCCGAAAGAGAATCAAGCATGTGTACAGGGGCATAAACGCAGCAGTGATAGGATTGGAGAGGTTTGGTGAGCAAATGAAGACCCTCTGAAGTCATATTGCATGGTACCCATTCCACGGGTTTCAACTACCCAGGTTTAAGGTATTCTTCCTTCAGCTAAAACATGCATGTGGAACCTAGAGTATGATCAACCATGTGATCGGGAGACGTGTTCAAATATGTCTCAGTTTTCGTACCCTGGTACTCGGGTGCAACATTCCAGACGCTTTACTAACACCCTCCCGAATTGGAGAGTCAGTCCCTTTAACCTCCTGTTTGGCCCAGTTTGCAATTTCTGCGGAAGATGAACAGGAATAGCGAGAACCAATGAGAGACTAGCTGGAGGTGTCTGGACGGGCAAATTTAACTCTCATTCCCCACCAGGAAGAGGAATTAACCAAAGGCTCAGCGTGCCGTGCCGGAACCAGATTAGGGCCTGAAGCCATCCTGCGGTGTTGCGGCCAGCTCAAAAGAAAGCGAGTTGAAGAAAGGAGCTCAGGGGCACTGTAATTCACAAACCTGCAGAGTTATAAATGACAGCTATCGTCCAAAAATATACTGAAGTAAGGCTGCCAAGAGGACTTGAAAGCGGGGCAGAATTGCAGGAAACCGATTTCAGGAGGTAGACTGGAATTGCATTGAAAGCATAGGAAAAGAGGCAGAACGTCCACAATGATGCACTTGGCCAAAAAGGGCGTATGCGTTTTTTCCTGAATATATTCAGGAAAAAACGCATATGCCCTTTTTGGCCAACCAAGCAAGCTTGCAAAGGAAATCTGCACTACAATGAAGTCTCACTTCCCCCCGGTCAAAAGGGCCATCTGAAAAAAGTGTAAAATCCAGAAAGGCAGGACAGGCCATGGAGAACTGGGAGCCTTGTTATGCTGATGGGCGGGATGTAAATTGCCAACAGACACTCGGGACAAGTGTATGGTGTTTCCTGAAACATCTAAAAAACAAAGCAACAGAGCCTAGGGCACTTCCACTTATGGTCCTATAGCTTAGGGAAATTAAAATCAAAAAGACACAGCCACCCCAAAGTTTGGGACGCCTCTGTTTACAAGAACCTCGTTTACAGTACAAGTTCAACACCGCAGAAAGTGAAAAATGGATAAAGAAGTTGTGGTATTTACTTACAAAGCAATATCACTCAGCAATGAAATCTATGTCATCAGGCCCTTAGCAGCACAATGAGTGGATTCAGGTATGATGACTCTAACTGAAATAAGTCACACAGAAAAAGAAACATCATAAGATATCAGTAATACACGGAATGTAAACTTGGCTACACAGGAACTGAATTACAGAACAGAACAGGGTCTCAAATTTAGAAAACCAACTTATGCTTGCTTAAGGGGAAAGGTGAGTTGGGGTGCTGCATAAAACCAGAGATTGAAATGAGCACAGATAAAGTTCCTTAAGCCAAATATGGAATAGACAAGAGCTACTCCTTGCTCAACGAAATGGACTCAACACCGCATATTAAATGCCTAATAATGTACCTGACTAGTAAGTATCTTAAAACCTATGGATTGCTATGTCTCCGAAAGAGAATCAAGCATGTGTACAGGGGCATAAACGCAGCAGTGATAGGATTGGAGAGGTTCGGTGAGCAAATGAAGACCCTTTGAAGTCATATTGCATGGTACCCATTCCACGGGTTTCAACTACCCAGGTTTAAGGTATTCTTCCTTCAGCTAAAACATGCATGTGGAACCTAGAGTATGATCAACCATGTGATCGGGAGACGTGTTCAAATATGTCTCAGTTTTCGTACCCTGGTACTCGGGTGCAACATTCCAGACGCTTTACTAACACCCTCCCGACTTGGAGAGTCAGTCCCTTTAACCTCCTGTTTGGCCCAGTTTGCAATTTCTGTGGAAGATGAACAGGAATAGCGAGAACCAATGAGAGACTAGCTGGAGGTGTCTGGACGGGCAAATTTAACTCTCATTTCCCACCAGGAAGAGGAATTAACCAAAGGCTCAGCGTGCCGTGCCGGAACCACATTAGGGCCTGAAGCCATCCTACGGTGTTGCGGCCAGCTCAAAAGAAAGCGAGTTGAAGAAAGGAGCTCAGGGGCACTGTAATTCACAAACCTGCAGAGTTATAAATGACAGCTATCGTCCAAAAATATACTGAAGTAAGGCTGCCAAGAGGACTTGAAAGCGGGGCAGAATTGCAGGAAACCGATTTCAGGAGGTAGACTGGAATTGCATTGAAAGCATAGGAAAAGAGGCAGAACGTCTACCATGATGCACTTGGCCAAAAAGGGCGTATGCGTTTTTTCCTGAATATATTCAGGAAAAAACGCATACGCCCTTTTTGGCCAACCAAGCAAGCTTGCAAAGGAAATCTGCACTACAATGAAGTCTCACTTCCCCCCGGTCAAAAGGGCCATCTGAAAAAAGTGTAAAATCCAGAAAGGCAGGACAGGCCATGGAGAACTGGGAGCCTTGTTATGCTGATGGGCGGGATGTAAATTGCCAACAGACACTCGGGAGAAGTGTATGGTGTTTCCTGAAACATCTAAAAAACAAAGCAACAGAGCCTAGGGCACTTCCACTTATGGTCCTATAGCTTAGGGAAATTAAAATCAAAAAGACACAGCCACCCCAAAGTTTTGGACGCCTCTGTTTACAAGAACCTCGTTTACAGTACAAGTTCAACATCGCAGAAAGTGAAAAATGGATAAAGAAGTTGTGGTATTTACTTACAAAGCAATATCACTCAGCAATGAAATCTATGTCATCAGGCCCTTAGCAGCACAATGAGTGGATTCAGGTATGATGACTCTAACTGAAATAAGTCACACAGAAAAAGAAACATCATAAGATATCAGTAATACACGGAATGTAAACTTGGCTACACAGGAACTGAATTACAGAACAGAACAGGGTCTCAAATTTAGAAAACCAACTTATGCTTGCTTAAGGGTAAAGGTGAGTTGGGGTGCTGCATAAAACCAGAGATTGAAATGAGCACAGATAAAGTTCCTTAAGCCAAATATGGAATAGACAAGAGCTACTCCTTGCTCAACGAAATGGACTCAACACCGCATATTAAATGCCTAAGAATGTACCTGACTAGTAAGTATCTTAAAACCTATGGATTGCTATGTCTCCGAAAGAGAATCAAGCATGTGTACAGGGGCATAAACGCAGCAGTGATAGGATTGGAGAGGTTCGGTGAGCAAATGAAGACCCTTTGAAGTCATATTGCATGGTACCCATTCCACGGGTTTCAACTACCCAGGTTTAAGGTATTCTTCCTTCAGCTAAAACATGCATGTGGAACCTAGAGTATGATCAACCATGTGATCGGGAGACGTGTTCAAATATGTCTCAGTTTTCGTACCCTGGTACTCGGGTGCAACATTCCAGACGCTTTACTAACACCCTCCCGACTTGGAGAGTCAGTCTCTTTAACCTCCTGTTTGGCCCAGTTTGCAATTTCTGCGGAAGATGAACAGGAATAGCGAGAACCAATGAGAGACTAGCTGGAGGTGTCTGGACGGGCAAATTTAACTCTCATTTCCCACCAGGAAGAGGAATTAACCAAAGGCTCAGCGTGCCGTGCCGGAACCAGATTAGGGCCTGAAGCCATCCTGCGGTGTTGCGGCCAGCTCAAAAGAAAGCGAGTTGAAGAAAGGAGCTCAGGGGCACTGTAATTCACAAACCTGCAGAGTTATAAATGACAGCTATCGTCCAAAAATATACTGAAGTAAGGCTGCCAAGAGGACTTGAAAGCGGGGCAGAATTGCAGGAAACCGATTTCAGGAGGTAGACTGGAATTGCATTGAAAGCATAGGAAAAGAGGCAGAACGTCCACAATGATGCACTTGGCCAAAAAGGGCGTATGCGTTGTTTCCTGAATATATTCAGGAAAAAACGCATATGCCCTTTTTGGCCAACCAAGCAAGCTTGCAAAGGAAATCTGCACTACAATGAAGTCTCACTTCCCCCCGGTCAAAAGGGCCATCTGAAAAAAGTGTAAAATCCAGAAAGGCAGGACAGGCCATGGAGAACTGGGAGCCTTGTTATGCTGATGGGCGGGATGTAAATTGCCAACAGACACTCGGGACAAGTGTATGGTGTTTCCTGAAACATCTAAAAAACAAAGCAACAGAGCCTAGGGCACTTCCACTTATGGTCCTATAGCTTAGGGAAATTAAAATCAGAAAGACACAGCCACCCCAAAGTTTGGGACGCCTCTGTTTACAAGAACCTCGTTTACAGTACAAGTTCAACACCGCAGAAAGTGAAAAATGGATAAAGAAGTTGTGGTATTTACTTACAAAGCAATATCACTCAGCAATGAAATCTATGTCATCAGGCCCTTAGCAGCACAATGAGTGGATTCAGGTATGATGATTCTAACTGAAATAAGTCACACAGAAAAAGAAACATCATAAGATATCAGTAATACACGGAATGTAAACTTGGCTACACAGGAACTGAATTACAGAACAGAACAGGGTCTCAAATTTAGAAAACCAACTTATGCTTGCTTAAGGGGAAAGGTGAGTTGGGGTGCTGCATAAAACCAGAGATTGAAATGAGCACAGATAAAGTTCCTTAAGCCAAATATGGAATAGACAAGAGCTACTCCTTGCTCAACGAAATGGACTCAACACCGCATATTAAATGCCTAAGAATGTACCTGACTAGTAAGTATCTTAAAACCTATGGATTGCTATGTCTCCGAAAGAGAATCAAGCATGTGTACAGGGGCATAAACGCAGCAGTGATAGGATTGGAGAGGTTCGGTGAGCAAATGAAGACCCTTTGAAGTCATATTGCATGGTACCCATTCCACGGGTTTCAACTACCCAGGTTTAAGGTATTCTTCCTTCAGCTAAAACATGCATGTGGAACCTAGAGTATGATCAACCATGTGATCGGGAGACGTGTTCAAATATGTCTCAGTTTTCGTACCCTGGTACTCGGGTGCAACATTCCAGACGCTTTACTAACACCCTCCCGACTTGGAGAGTCAGTCCCTTTAACCTCCTGTTTGACCCAGTTTGCAATTTCTGCGGAAGATGAACAGGAATAGCGAGAACCAATGAGAGACTAGCTGGAGGTGTCTGGACGGGCAAATTTAACTCTCATTTCCCACGAGGAAGAGGAATTAACCAAAGGCTCAGCGTGCCGTGCCGGAACCAGATTAGGGCCTGAAGCCATCCTGCGGTGTTGCGGCCAGCTCAAAAGAAAGCGAGTTGAAGAAAGGAGCTCAGGGGCACTGTAATTCACAAACCTGCAGAGTTATAAATGACAGCTATCGTCCAAAAATATACTGAAGTAAGGCTGCCAAGAGGACTTGAAAGCGGGGCAGAATTGCAGGAAACCGATTTCAGGAGGTAGACTGGAATTGCATTGAAAGCATAGGAAAAGAGGCAGAACGTCCACCATGATGCACTTGGCCAAAAAGGGCGTATGCGTTTTTTCCTGAATATATTCAGGAAAAAACGCATACGCCCTTTTTGGCCAACCAAGCAAGCTTGCAAAGGAAATCTGCACTACAATGAAGTCTCACTTGCCCCCGGTCAAAAGGGCCATCTGAAAAAAGTGTAAAATCCAGAAAGGCAGGACAGGCCATGGAGAACTGGGAGCCTTGTTATGCTGATGGGCGGGATGTAAATTGCCAACAGACACTCGGGAGAAGTGTATGGTGTTTCCTGAAACATCTAAAAAACAAAGCAACAGAGCCTAGGGCACTTCCACTTATGGTCCTATAGCTTAGGGAAATTAAAATCAAAAAGACACAGCCACCCCAAAGTTTGGGACGCCTCTGTTTACAAGAACCTCGTTTACCGTACAAGTTCAACATCGCAGAAAGTGAAAAATGGATAAAGAAGTTGTGGTATTTACTTACAAAGCAATATCACTCAGCAATGAAATCTATGTCATCAGGCCCTTAGCAGCACAATGAGTGGATTCAGGTATGATGATTCTAACTGAAATAAGTCACACAGAAAAAGAAACATCATAAGATATCAGTAATACACGGAATGTAAACTTGGCTACACAGGAACTGAATTACAGAACAGAACAGGGTCTCAAATTTAGAAAACCAACTTATGCTTGCTTAAGGGGAAAGGTGAGTTGGGATGCTGCATAAAACCAGAGATTGAAATGAGCACAGATAAAGTTCCTTAAGCCAAATATGGAATAGACAAGAGCTACTCCTTGCTCAACGAAAGGGACTAAACACCGCATATTAAACGCCTAAGAATGTACCTGACTAGTAAGTATCTTAAAACCTATGGATTGCTATGTCTCCGAAAGAGAATCAAGCATGTGTACAGGGGCATAAACGCAGCAGTGATAGGATTGGAGAGGTTCGGTGAGCAAATGAAGACCCTTTGAAGTCATATTGCATGGTACCCATTCCACGGGTTTCAACTACCCAGGTTTAAGGTATTCTTCCTTCAGCTAAAACATGCATGTGGAACCTAGAGTATGATCAACCATGTGATCGGGAGACGTGTTCAAATATGTCTCAGTTTTCGTACCCTGGTACTCGGGTGCAACATTCCAGACGCTTTACTAACACCCTCCCGACTTGGAGAGTCAGTCCCTTTAACCTCCTGTTTGGCCCAGTTTGCAATTTCTGCGGAAGATGAACAGGAATAGCGAGAACCAATGAGAGACTAGCTGGAGGTGTCTGGACGGGCAAATTTAACTCTCATTTCCCACCAGGAAGAGGAATTAACCAAAGGCTCAGCGTGCCGTGCCGGAACCAGATTAGGGCCTGAAGCCATCCTGCGGTGTTGCGGCCAGCTCAAAAGAAAGCGAGTTGAAGAAAGGAGCTCAGGGGCACTGTAATTCACAAACCTGCAGAGTTATAAATGACAGCTATCGTCCAAAAATATACTGAAGTAAGGCTGCCAAGAGGACTTGAAAGCGGGGCAGAATTGCAGGAAACCGATTTCAGGAGGTAGACTGGAATTGCATTGAAAGCATAGGAAACGAGGCAGAATGTCCACAATGATGCACTTGGCCAAAAAGTGCATATGCGTTTTTTCCTGAATATATTCAGGAAAAAACGCATAAGCCCTTTTTGGCCAACCAAGCAAGCTTGCAAAGGAAATCTGCACTACAATGAAGTCTCACTTCCCCCCGGTCAAAAGGGCCATCTGAAAAAAGTGTAAAATCCAGAAAGGCAGGACAGGCCATGGAGAACTGGGAGCCTTGTTATGCTGATGGGCGGGATGTAAATTGCCAACAGACACTCGGGAGAAGTGTATGGTGTTTCCTGAAACATCTAAAAAACAAAGCAACAGAGCCTAGGGCACTTCCACTTATGGTCCTATAGCTTAGGGAAATTAAAATCAAAAAGACACAGCCACCCCAAAGTTTGGGACGCCTCTGTTTACAAGAACCTCGTTTACCGTACAAGTTCAATATCACAGAAAGTGAAAAATGGATAAAGAACTTGTGGTACTTACGTACAATGCAGTATCACTCAGCAATGAAATCTATGTCATCAGGCCCGTAGCAGCATAATGAGTGGATTCAGGTACGATGATTCTAACTGAAATAAGTCACACAGAAAAAGAAACATCATAAGATATCAGTAATACACGGAATGTAAACTTGGCTACACAGGAACTGAATTACAGAACAGAACAGGGTCTCAAATTTAGAAAACCAACTTATGCTTGCTTAAGGGGAAAGGTGAGTTGGGGTGCTGCATAAAACCAGAGATTGAAATGAGCACAGATAAAGTTCCTTAAGCCAAATATGGAATAGACAAGAGCTACTCCTTGCTCAACGAAATGGACACAACAGCGCATATTAAACGCCTAAGAATGTACCTGACTAGTAAGTATCTTAAAACCTATGGATTGCTATGTCTCCGAAAGAGAATCAAGCATGTGTACAGGGGCATAAACGCAGCAGTGATAGGATTGGAGAGGTTTGGTGAGCAAATGAAGACCCTCTGAAGTCATATTGCATGGTACCCATTCCACGGGTTTCAACTACCCAGGTTTAAGGTATTCTTCCTTCAGCTAAAACATGCATGTGGAACCTAGAGTATGATCAACCATGTGATCGGGAGACGTGTTCAAATATGTCTCAGTTTTCGTACCCTGGTACTCGGGTGCAACATTCCAGACGCTTTACTAACACCCTCCCGACTTGGAGAGTCAGTCCCTTTAACCTCCTGTTTGGCCCAGTTTGCAATTTCTGCGGAAGATGAACAGGAATAGCGAGAACCAATGAGAGACTAGCTGGAGGTGTCTGGACGGGCAAATTTAACTCTCATTTCCCACGAGGAAGAGGAATTAACCAAAGGCTCAGCGTGCCGTGACGGAACTAGATTAGGGCCTGAAGCCATCCTGCGGTGTTGCGGCCAGCTCACAAGAAAGCGAGTTGAAGAAAGGAGCTCAGGGGCACTTTAATTCACAAACCTGCAGAGTTATAAATGACAGCTATCGTCCAAAAATATACTGAAGTAAGGCTGCCAAGAGGACTTGAAAGCGGGGCAGAATTGCAGGAAACCGATTTCAGGAGGTAGACTGGAATTGCATTGAAAGCATAGGAAAAGAGGCAGAACGTCCACAATGATGCACTTGGCCAAAAAGGGCGTATGCGTTTTTTCCTGAATATATTCAGGAAAAAACGCATACGCCCTTTTTGGCCAACCAAGCAAGCTTGCAAAGGAAATCTGCACTACAATGAAGTCTCACTTCCCCCCGGTCAAAAGGGCCATCTGAAAAAAGTGTAAAATCCAGAAAGGCAGGACAGGCCATGGAGAACTGGGAGCCTTGTTATGCTGATGGGCGGGATGTAAATTGCCAACAGACACTCGGGAGAAGTGTATGGTGTTTCCTGAAACATCTAAAAAACAAAGCAACAGAGCCTAGGGCACTTCCACTTATGGTCCTATAGCTTAGGGAAATTAAAATCAAAAAGACACAGCCACCCCAAAGTTTGGGACGCCTCTGTTTACAAGAACCTCGTTTACAGTACAAGTTCAACATCGCAGAAAGTGAAAAATGGATAAAGAAGTTGTGGTATTTACTTACAAAGCAATATCACTCAGCAATGAAATCTATGTCATCAGGCCCTTAGCAGCACAATGAGTGGATTCAGGTATGATGATTCTAACTGAAATAAGTCACACAGAAAAAGAAACATCATAAGATATCAGTAATACACGGAATGTAAACTTGGCTACACAGGAACTGAATTACAGAACAGAACAGGGTCTCAAATTTAGAAAACCAACTTATGCTTGCTTAAGGGGAAAGGTGAGTTGGGGTGCTGCATAAAACCAGAGATTGAAATGAGCACAGATAAAGTTCCTTAAGCCAAATATGGAATAGACAAGAGCTACTCCTTGCTCAACGAAATGGACTCAACACCGCATATTAAACGCCTAAGAATGTACCTGACTAGTAAGTATCTTAAAACCTATGGATTGCTATGTCTCCGAAAGAGAATCAAGCATGTGTACAGGGGCATAAACGCAGCAGTGATAGGATTGGAGAGGTTCGGTGAGCAAATGAAGACCCTTTGAAGTCATATTGCATGGTACCCATTCCACGGGTTTCAACTACCCAGGTTTAAGGTATTCTTCCTTCAGCTAAAACATGCATGTGGAACCTAGAGTATGATCAACCATGTGATCGGGAGACGTGTTCAAATATGTCTCAGTTTTCGTACCCTGGTACTCGGGTGCAACATTCCAGACGCTTTACTAACACCCTCCCGACTTGGAGAGTCAGTCTCTTTAACCTCCTGTTTGGCCCAGTTTGCAATTTCTGCGGAAGATGAACAGGAATAGCGAGAACCAATGAGAGACTAGCTGGAGGTGTCTGGACGGGCAAATTTAACTCTCATTTCCCACCAGGAAGAGGAATTAACCAAAGGCTCAGCGTGCCGTGCCGGAACCAGATTAGGGCCTGAAGCCATCCTGCGGTGTTGCGGCCAGCTCAAAAGAAAGCGAGTTGAAGAAAGGAGCTCAGGGGCACTGTAATTCACAAACCTGCAGAGTTATAAATGACAGCTATCGTCCAAAAATATACTGAAGTAAGGCTGCCAAGAGGACTTGAAAGCGGGGCAGAATTGCAGGAAACCGATTTCAGGAGGTAGACTGGAATTGCATTGAAAGCATAGGAAAAGAGGCAGAACGTCCACAATGATGCACTTGGCCAAAAAGGGCGTATGCGTTTTTTCCTGAATATATTCAGGAAAAAACGCATATGCCCTTTTTGGCCAACCAAGCAAGCTTGCAAAGGAAATCTGCACTACAATGAAGTCTCACTTCCCCCCGGTCAAAAGGGCCATCTGAAAAAAGTGTAAAATCCAGAAAGGCAGGACAGGCCATGGAGAACTGGGAGCCTTGTTATGCTGATGGGCGGGATGTAAATTGCCAACAGACACTCGGGAGAAGTGTATGGTGTTTCCTGAAACATCTAAAAAACAAAGCAACAGAGCCTAGGGCACTTCCACTTATGGTCCTATAGCTTAGGGAAATTAAAATCAAAAAGACACAGCCACCCCAAAGTTTGGGACGCCTCTGTTTACAAGAACCTCGTTTACAGTACAAGTTCAACACCGCAGAAAGTGAAAAATGGATAAAGAAGTTGTGGTATTTACTTACAAAGCAATATCACTCAGCAATGAAATCTATGTCATCAGGCCCTTAGCAGCACAATGAGTGGATTCAGGTATGATGATTCTAACTGAAATAAGTCACACAGAAAAAGAAACATCATAAGATATCAGTAATACACGGAATGTAAACTTGGCTACACAGGAACTGAATTACAGAACAGAACAGGGTCTCAAATTTAGAAAACCAACTTATGCTTGCTTAAGGGGAAAGGTGAGTTGGGGTGCTGCATAAAACCAGAGATTGAAATGAGCACAGATAAAGTTCCTTAAGACAAATATGGAATAGACAAGAGCTACTCCTTGCTCAACGAAATGGACTCAACACCGCATATTAAATGCCTAAGAATGTACCTGACTAGTAAGTATCTTAAAACCTATGGATTGCTATGTCTCCGAAAGAGAATCAAGCATGTGTACAGGGGCATAAACGCAGCAGTGATAGGATTGGAGAGGTTCGGTGAGCAAATGAAGACCCTTTGAAGTCATATTGCATGGTACCCATTCCACGGGTTTCAACTACCCAGGTTTAAGGTATTCTTCCTTCAGCTAAAACATGCATGTGGAACCTAGAGTATGATCAACCATGTGATCGGGAGACGTGTTCAAATATGTCTCAGTTTTCGTACCCTGGTACTCGGGTGCAACATTCCAGACGCTTTACTAACACCCTCCCGACTTGGAGAGTCAGTCCCTTTAACCTCCTGTTTGGCCCAGTTTGCAATTTCTGCGGAAGATGAACAGGAATAGCGAGAACCAATGAGAGACTAGCTGGAGGTGTCTGGACGGGCAAATTTAACTCTCATTTCCCACGAGGAAGAGGAATTAACCAAAGGCTCAGCGTGCCGTGCCGGAACCAGATTAGGGCCTGAAGCCATCCTGCGGTGTTGCGGCCAGCTCAAAAGAAAGCGAGTTGAAGAAAGGAGCTCAGGGGCACTGTAATTCACAAACCTGCAGAGTTATAAATGACAGCTATCGTCCAAAAATATACTGAAGTAAGGCTGCCAAGAGGACTTGAAAGCGGGGCAGAATTGCAGGAAACTGATTTCAGGAGGTAGACTGGAATTGCATTGAAAGCATAGGAAAAGAGGCAGAACGTCCACCATGATGCACTTGGCCAAAAAGGGCATATGCGTTTTTTCCTGAATATATTCAGGAAAAAACGCATACGCCCTTTTTGGCCAACCAAGCAAGCTTGCAAAGGAAATCTGCACTACAATGAAGTCTCACTTGCCCCAGGTCAAAAGGGCCATCTGAAAAAAGTGTAAAATCCAGAAAGGCAGGACAGGCCATGGAGAACTGGGAGCCTTGTTATGCTGATGGGCGGGATGTAAATTGCCAACAGACACTCGGGAGAAGTGTATGGTGTTTCCTGAAACATCTAAAAAACAAAGCAACAGAGCCTAGGGCACTTCCACTTATGGTCCTATAGCTTAGGGAAATTAAAATCAAAAAGACACAGCCACCCCAAAGTTTGGGACGCCTCTGTTTACAAGAACCTCGTTTACAGTACAAGTTCAACATCGCAGAAAGTGAAAAATGGATAAAGAAGTTGTGGTATTTACTTACAAAGCAATATCACTCAGCAATGAAATCTATGTCATCAGGCCCTTAGCAGCACAATGAGTGGATTCAGGTATGATGACTCTAACTGAAATAAGTCACACAGAAAAAGAAACATCATAAGATATCAGTAATACACGGAATGTAAACTTGGCTACACAGGAACTGAATTACAGAACAGAACAGGGTCTCAAATTTAGAAAACCAACTTATGCTTGCTTAAGGGGAAAGGTGAGTTGGGGTGCTGCATAAAACCAGAGATTGAAATGAGCACAGATAAAGTTCCTTAAGCCAAATATGGAATAGACAAGAGCTACTCCTTGCTCAACGAAATGGACTCAACACCGCATATTAAATGCCTAAGAATGTACCTGACTAGTAAGTATCTTAAAACCTATGGATTGCTATGTCTCCGAAAGAGAATCAAGCATGTGTACAGGGGCATAAACGCAGCAGTGATAGGATTGGAGAGGTTCGGTGAGCAAATGAAGACCCTTTGAAGTCATATTGCATGGTACCCATTCCACGGGTTTCAACTACCCAGGTTTAAGGTATTCTTCCTTCAGCTAAAACATGCATGTGGAACCTAGAGTATGATCAACCATGTGATCGGGAGACGTGTTCAAATATGTCTCAGTTTTCGTACCCTGGTACTCGGGTGCAACATTCCAGACGCTTTACTAACACCCTCCCGACTTGGAGAGTCAGTCTCTTTAACCTCCTGTTTGGCCCAGTTTGCAATTTCTGCGGAAGATGAACAGGAATAGCGAGAACCAATGAGAGACTAGCTGGAGGTGTCTGGACGGGCAAATTTAACTCTCATTTCCCACCAGGAAGAGGAATTAACCAAAGGCTCAGCGTGCCGTGCCGGAACCAGATTAGGGCCTGAAGCCATCCTGCGGTGTTGCGGCCAGCTCAAAAGAAAGCGAGTTGAAGAAAGGAGCTCAGGGGCACTGTAATTCACAAACCTGCAGAGTTATAAATGACAGCTATCGTCCAAAAATATACTGAAGTAAGGCTGCCAAGAGGACTTGAAAGCGGGGCAGAATTGCAGGAAACCGATTTCAGGAGGTAGACTGGAATTGCATTGAAAGCATAGGAAAAGAGGCAGAACGTCCACAATGATGCACTTGGCCAAAAAGGGCGTATGCGTTTTTTCCTGAATATATTCAGGAAAAAACGCATATGCCCTTTTTGGCCAACCAAGCAAGCTTGCAAAGGAAATCTGCACTACAATGAAGTCTCACTTCCCCCCGGTCAAAAGGGCCATCTGAAAAAAGTGTAAAATCCAGAAAGGCAGGACAGGCCATGGAGAACTGGGAGCCTTGTTATGCTGATGGGCGGGATGTAAATTGCCAACAGACACTCGGGAGAAGTGTATGGTGTTTCCTGAAACATCTAAAAAACAAAGCAACAGAGCCTAGGGCACTTCCACTTATGGTCCTATAGCTTAGGGAAATTAAAATCAAAAAGACACAGCCACCCCAAACATTGGGACGCCTCTGTTTACAAGAACCTCGTTTACAGTACAAGTTCAACATCGCAGAAAGTGAAAAATGGATAAAGAAGTTGTGGTATTTACTTACAAAGCAATATCACTCAGCAATGAAATCTATGTCATCAGGCCCTTAGCAGCACAATGAGTGGATTCAGGTATGATGATTCTAACTGAAATAAGTCACACAGAAAAAGAAACATCATAAGATATCAGTAATACACGGAATGTAAACTTGGCTACACAGGAACTGAATTACAGAACAGAACAGGGTCTCAAATTTAGAAAACCAACTTATGCTTGCTTAAGGGGAAAGGTGAGTTGGGGTGCTGCATAAAACCAGAGATTGAAATGAGCACAGATAAATTTCCTTAAGCCAAATATGGAATAGACAAGAGCTGCTCCTTGCTCAACGAAATGGACTCAACACCGCATATTAAATGCCTAAGAATGTACCTGACTAGTAAGTATCTTAAAACCTATGGATTGCTATGTCTCCGAAAGAGAATCAAGCATGTGTACAGGGGCATAAACGCAGCAGTGATAGGATTGGAGAGGTTCGGTGAGCAAATGAAGACCCTTTGAAGTCATATTGCATGGTACCCATTCCACGGGTTTCAACTACCCAGGTTTAAGGTATTCTTCCTTCAGCTAAAACATGCATGTGGAACCTAGAGTATGATCAACCATGTGATCGGGAGACGTGTTCAAATATGTCTCAGTTTTCGTACCCTGGTACTCGGGTGCAACATTCCAGACGCTTTACTAACACCCTCCCGACTTGGAGAGTCAGTCTCTTTAACCTCCTGTTTGGCCCAGTTTGCAATTTCTGCGGAAGATGAACAGGAATAGCGAGAACCAATGAGAGACTAGCTGGAGGTGTCTGGACGGGCAAATTTAACTCTCATTTCCCACCAGGAAGAGGAATTAACCAAAGGCTCAGCGTGCCGTGCCGGAACCAGATTAGGGCCTGAAGCCATCCTGCGGTGTTGCGGCCAGCTCAAAAGAAAGCGAGTTGAAGAAAGGAGCTCAGGGGCACTGTAATTCACAAACCTGCAGAGTTATAAATGACAGCTATCGTCCAAAAATATACTGAAGTAAGGCTGCCAAGAGGACTTGAAAGCGGGGCAGAATTGCAGGAAACCGATTTCAGGAGGTAGACTGGAATTGCATTGAAAGCATAGGAAAAGAGGCAGAACGTCCACAATGATGCACTTGGCCAAAAAGGGCGTATGCGTTTTTTCCTGAATATATTCAGGAAAAAACGCATACGCCCTTTTTGGCCAACCAAGCAAGCTTGCAAAGGAAATCTGCACTACAATGAAGTCTCACTTCCCCCCGGTCAAAAGGGCCATCTGAAAAAAGTGTAAAATCCAGAAAGGCAGGACAGGCCATGGAGAACTGGGAGCCTTGTTATGCTGATGGGCGGGATGTAAATTGCCAACAGACACTCGGGAGAAGTGTATGGTGTTTCCTGAAACATCTAAAAAACAAAGCAACAGAGCCTAGGGCACTTCCACTTATGGTCCTATAGCTTAGGGAAATTAAAATCAAAAAGACACAGCCACCCCAAAGTTTGGGACGCCTCTGTTTACAAGAACCTCGTTTACAGTACAAGTTCAACACCGCAGAAAGTGAAAAATGGATAAAGAAGTTGTGGTATTTACTTACAAAGCAATATCACTCAGCAATGAAATCTATGTCATCAGGCCCTTAGCAGCACAATGAGTGGATTCAGGTATGATGATTCTAACTGAAATAAGTCACACAGAAAAAGAAACATCATAAGATATCAGTAATACACGGAATGTAAACTTGGCTACACAGGAACTGAATTACAGAACAGAACAGGGTCTCAAATTTAGAAAACCAACTTATGCTTGCTTAAGGGGAAAGGTGAGTTGGGGTGCTGCATAAAACCAGAGATTGAAATGAGCACAGATAAAGTTCCTTAAGACAAATATGGAATAGACAAGAGCTACTCCTTGCTCAACGAAATGGACTCAACACCGCATATTAAATGCCTAAGAATGTACCTGACTAGTAAGTATCTTAAAACCTATGGATTGCTATGTCTCCGAAAGAGAATCAAGCATGTGTACAGGGGCATAAACGCAGCAGTGATAGGATTGGAGAGGTTCGGTGAGCAAATGAAGACCCTTTGAAGTCATATTGCATGGTACCCATTCCACGGGTTTCAACTACCCAGGTTTAAGGTATTCTTCCTTCAGCTAAAACATGCATGTGGAACCTAGAGTATGATCAACCATGTGATCGGGAGACGTGTTCAAATATGTCTCAGTTTTCGTACCCTGGTACTCGGGTGCAACATTCCAGACGCTTTACTAACACCCTCCCGACTTGGAGAGTCAGTCCCTTTAACCTCCTGTTTGGCCCAGTTTGCAATTTCTGCGGAAGATGAACAGGAATAGCGAGAACCAATGAGAGACTAGCTGGAGGTGTCTGGACGGGCAAATTTAACTCTCATTTCCCACCAGGAAGAGGAATTAACCAAAGGCTCAGCGTGCCGTGCCGGAACCAGATTAGGGCCTGAAGCCATCCTGCGGTGTTGCGGCCAGCTCAAAAGAAAGCGAGTTGAAGAAAGGAGCTCAGGGGCACTGTAATTCACAAACCTGCAGAGTTATAAATGACAGCTATCGTCCAAAAATATACTGAAGTAAGGCTGCCAAGAGGACTTGAAAGCGGGGCAGAATTGCAGGAAACCGATTTCAGGAGGTAGACTGGAATTGCATTGAAAGCATAGGAAAAGAGGCAGAACGTCCACCATGATGCACTTGGCCAAAAAGGGCGTATGCGTTTTTTCCTGAATATATTCAGGAAAAAACGCATACGCCCTTTTTGGCCAACCAAGCAAGCTTGCAAAGGAAATCTGCACTACAATGAAGTCTCACTTCCCCCCGGTCAAAAGGGCCATCTGAAAAAAGTGTAAAATCCAGAAAGGCAGGACAGGCCATGGAGAACTGGGAGCCTTGTTATGCTGATGGGCGGGATGTAAATTGCCAACAGACACTCGGGAGAAGTGTATGGTGTTTCCTGAAACATCTAAAAAACAAAGCAACAGAGCCTAGGGCACTTCCACTTATGGTCCTATAGCTTAGGGAAATTAAAATCAAAAAGACACAGCCACCCCAAAGTTTGGGATGCCTCTGTTTACAAGAACCTCGTTTACAGTACAAGTTCAACATCGCAGAAAGTGAAAAATGGATAAAGAAGTTGTGGTATTTACTTACAAAGCAATATCACTCAGCAATGAAATCTATGTCATCAGGCCCTTAGCAGCACAATGAGTGGATTCAGGTATGATGATTCTAACTGAAATAAGTCACACAGAAAAAGAAACATCATAAGATATCAGTAATACACGGAATGTAAACTTGGCTACACAGGAACTGAATTACAGAACAGAACAGGGTCTCAAATTTAGAAAACCAACTTATGCTTGCTTAAGGGGAAAGGTGAGTTGGGGTGCTGCATAAAACCAGAGATTGAAATGAGCACAGATAAAGTTCCTTAAGCCAAATATGGAATAGACAAGAGCTACTCCTTGCTCAACGAAATGGACTCAACACCGCATATTAAATGCCTAAGAATGTACCTGACTAGTAAGTATCTTAAAACCTATGGATTGCTATGTCACCGAAAGAGAATCAAGCATGTGTACAGGGGCATAAACGCAGCAGTGATAGGATTGGAGAGGTTCGGTGAGCAAATGAAGACCCTTTGAAGTCATATTGCATGGTACCCATTCCACGGGTTTCAACTACCCAGGTTTAAGGTATTCTTCCTTCAGCTAAAACATGCATGTGGAACCTAGAGTATGATCAACCATGTGATCGGGAGACGTGTTCAAATATGTCTCAGTTTTCGTACCCTGGTACTCGGGTGCAACATTCCAGACGCTTTACTAACACCCTCCCGACTTGGAGAGTCAGTCCCTTTAACCTCCTGTTTGGCCCAGTTTGCAATTTCTGCGGAAGATGAACAGGAATAGCGAGAACCAATGAGAGACTAGCTGGAGGTGTCTGGACGGGCAAATTTAACTCTCATTTCCCACGAGGAAGAGGAATTAACCAAAGGCTCAGCGTGCCGTGCCGGAACCAGATTAGGGCCTGAAGCCATCCTGCGGTGTTGCGGCCAGGTCACAAGAAAGCGAGTTGAAGAAAGGAGCTCAGGGGCACTGTAATTCACAAACCTGCAGAGTTATAAATGACAGCTATCGTCCAAAAATATACTGAAGTAAGGCTGCCAAGAGGACTTGAAAGCGGGGCAGAATTGCAGGAAACTGATTTCAGGAGGTAGACTGGAATTGCATTGAAAGCATAGGAAAAGAGGCAGAACGTCCACCATGATGCACTTGGCCAAAAAGGGCGAATGCGTTTTTTCCTGAATATATTCAGGAAAAAACGCATACGCCCTTTTTGGCCAACCAAGCAAGCTTGCAAAGGAAATCTGCACTACACTGAAGTCTCACTTGCCCCCGGTCAAAAGGGCCATCTGAAAAAAGTGTAAAATCCAGAAAGGCAGGACAGGCCATGGAGAACTGGGAGCCTTGTTATGCTGATGGGCGGGATGTAAATTGCCAACAGACACTCGGGAGAAGTGTATGGTGTTTCCTGAAACATCTAAAAAACAAAGCAACAGAGCCTAGGGCACTTCCACTTATGGTCCTATAGCTTAGGGAAATTAAAATCAAAAAGACACAGCCACCCCAAAGTTTGGGACGCCTCTGTTTACAAGAACCTCGTTTACCGTACAAGTTCAACATCGCAGAAAGTGAAAAATGGATAAAGAAGTTGTGGTATTTACTTACAAAGCAATATCACTCAGCAATGAAATCTATGTCATCAGGCCCTTAGCAGCACAATGAGTGGATTCAGGTATGATGATTCTAACTGAAATAAGTCACACAGAAAAAGAAACATCATAAGATATCAGTAATACACGGAATGTAAACTTGGCTACACAGGAACTGAATTACAGAACAGAACAGGGTCTCAAATTTAGAAAACCAACTTATGCTTGCTTAAGGGGAAAGGTGAGTTGGGGTGCTGCATAAAACCAGAGATTGAAATGAGCACAGATAAAGTTCCTTAAGCCAAATATGGAATAGACAAGAGCTACTCCTTGCTCAACGAAATGGACTCAACACCGCATATTAAACGCCTAAGAATGTACCTGACTAGTAAGTATCTTAAAACCTATGGATTGCTATGTCTCCGAAAGAGAATCAAGCATGTGTACAGGGGCATAAACGCAGCAGTGATAGGATTGGAGAGGTTCGGTGAGCAAATGAAGACCCTTTGAAGTCATATTGCATGGTACCCATTCCACGGGTTTCAACTACCCAGGTTTAAGGTATTCTTCCTTCAGCTAAAACATGCATGTGGAACCTAGAGTATGATCAACCATGTGATCGGGAGACGTGTTCAAATATGTCTCAGTTTTCGTACCCTGGTACTCGGGTGCAACATTCCAGACGCTTTACTAACACCCTCCCGACTTGGAGAGTCAGTCCCTTTAACCTCCTGTTTGGCCCAGTTTGCAATTTCTGCGGAAGATGAACAGGAATAGCGAGAACCAATGAGAGACTAGCTGGAGGTGTCTGGACGGGCAAATTTAACTCTCATTTCCCACGAGGAAGAGGAATTAACCAAAGGCTCAGCGTGCCGTGCCGGAACCAGATTAGGGCCTGAAGCCATCCTGCGGTGTTGCGGCCAGGTCACAAGAAAGCGAGTTGAAGAAAGGAGCTCAGGGGCACTGTAATTCACAAACCTGCAGAGTTATAAATGACAGCTATCGTCCAAAAATATACTGAAGTAAGGCTGCCAAGAGGACTTGAAAGCGGGGCAGAATTGCAGGAAACTGATTTCAGGAGGTAGACTGGAATTGCATTGAAAGCATAGGAAAAGAGGCAGAACGTCCACCATGATGCACTTGGCCAAAAAGGGCGTATGTGTTTTTTCCTGAATATATTCAGGAAAAAACGCATACGCCCTTTTTGGCCAACCAAGCAAGCTTGCAAAGGAAATCTGCACTACAATGAAGTCTCACTTGCCCCCGGTCAAAAGGGCCATCTGAAAAAAGTGTAAAATCCAGAAAGGCAGGACAGGCCATGGAGAACTGGGAGCCTTGTTATGCTGATGGGCGGGATGTAAATTGCCAACAGACACTCGGGAGAAGTGTATGGTGTTTCCTGAAACATCTAAAAAACAAAGCAACAGAGCCTAGGGCACTTCCACTTATGGTCCTATAGCTTAGGGAAATTAAAATCAAAAAGACACAGCCACCCCAAAGTTTGGGACGCCTCTGTTTACAAGAACCTCGTTTACAGTACAAGTTCAACATCGCAGAAAGTGAAAAATGGATAAAGAAGTTGTGGTATTTACTTACAAAGCAATATCACTCAGCAATGAAATCTATGTCATCAGGCCCTTAGCAGCACAATGAGTGGATTCAGGTATGATGATTCTAACTGAAATAAGTCACACAGAAAAAGAAACATCATAAGATATCAGTAATACACGGAATGTAAACTTGGCTACACAGGAACTGAATTACAGAACAGAACAGGGTCTCAAATTTAGAAAACCAACTTATGCTTTCTTAAGGGTAAAGGTGAGTTGGGGTGCTGCATAAAACCAGAGATTGAAATGAGCACAGATAAAGTTCCTTAAGCCAAATATGGAATAGACAAGAGCTACTCCTTGCTCAACGAAATGGACTCAACACCGCATATTAAACGCCTAAGAATGTACCTGACTAGTAAGTATCTTAAAACCTATGGATTGCTATGTCTCCGAAAGAGAATCAAGCATGTGTACAGGGGCATAAACGCAGCAGTGATAGGATTGGAGAGGTTCGGTGAGCAAATGAAGACCCTTTGAAGTCATATTGCATGGTACCCATTCCACGGGTTTCAACTACCCAGGTTTAAGGTATTCTTCCTTCAGCTAAAACATGCATGTGGAACCTAGAGTATGATCAACCATGTGATCGGGAGACGTGTTCAAATATGTCTCAGTTTTCGTACCCTGGTACTCGGGTGCAACATTCCAGACGCTTTACTAACACCCTCCCGACTTGGAGAGTCAGTCCCTTTAACCTCCTGTTTGGCCCAGTTTGCAATTTCTGCGGAAGATGAACAGGAATAGCGAGAACCAATGAGAGACTAGCTGGAGGTGTCTGGACGGGCAAATTTAACTCTCATTTCCCACCAGGAAGAGGAATTAACCAAAGGCTCAGCGTGCCGTGCCGGAACCAGATTAGGGCCTGAAGCCATCCTGCGGTGTTGCGGCCAGGTCACAAGAAAGCGAGTTGAAGAAAGGAGCTCAGGGGCACTGTAATTCACAAACCTGCAGAGTTATAAATGACAGCTATCGTCCAAAAATATACTGAAGTAAGGCTGCCAAGAGGACTTGAAAGCGGGGCAGAATTGCAGGAAACTGATTTCAGGAGGTAGACTGAAATTGCATTGAAAGCATAGGAAAAGAGGCAGAACGTCCACCATGATGCACTTGGCCAAAAAGGGCGTATGCGTTTTTTCCTGAATATATTCAGGAAAAAACGCATACGCCCTTTTTGGCCAACCAAGCAAGCTTGCAAAGGAAATCTGCACTACAATGAAGTCTCACTTGCCCCCGGTCAAAAGGGCCATCTGAAAAAAGTGTAAAATCCAGAAAGGCAGGACAGGCCATGGAGAACTGGGAGCCTTGTTATGCTGATGGGCGGGATGTAAATTGCCAACAGACACTCGGGAGAAGTGTATGGTGTTTCCTGAAACATCTAAAAAACAAAGCAACAGAGCCTAGGGCACTTCCACTTATGGTCCTATAGCTTAGGGAAATTAAAATCAAAAAGACACAGCCACCCCAAAGTTTGGGACGCCTCTGTTTACAAGAACCTCGTTTACCGTACAAGTTCAACATCGCAGAAAGTGAAAAATGGATAAAGAAGTTGTGGTATTTACTTACAAAGCAATATCACTCAGCAATGAAATCTATGTCATCAGGCCCTTAGCAGCACAATGAGTGGATTCAGGTATGATGATTCTAACTGAAATAAGTCACACAGAAAAAGAAACATCATAAGATATCAGTAATACACGGAATGTAAACTTGGCTACACAGGAACTGAATTACAGAACAGAACAGGGTCTCAAATTTAGAAAACCAACTTATGCTTGCTTAAGGGGAAAGGTGAGTTGGGGTGCTGCATAAAACCAGAGATTGAAATGAGCACAGATAAAGTTCCTTAAGCCAAATATGGAATAGACAAGAGCTACTCCTTGCTCAACGAAATGGACTCAACACCGCATATTAAACGCCTAAGAATGTACCTGACTGGTAAGTATCTTAAAACCTATGGATTGCTATGTCTCCGAAAGAGAATCAAGCATGTGTACAGGGGCATAAACGCAGCAGTGATAGGATTGGAGAGGTTCGGTGAGCAAATGAAGACCCTTTGAAGTCATATTGCATGGTACCCATTCCACGGGTTTCAACTACCCAGGTTTAAGGTATTCTTCCTTCAGCTAAAACATGCATGTGGAACCTAGAGTATGATCAACCATGTGATCGGGAGACGTGTTCAAATATGTCTCAGTTTTCGTACCCTGGTACTCGGGTGCAACATTCCAGACGCTTTACTAACACCCTCCCGACTTGGAGAGTCAGTCCCTTTAACCTCCTGTTTGGCCCAGTTTGCAATTTCTGCGGAAGATGAACAGGAATAGCGAGAACCAATGAGAGACTAGCTGGAGGTGTCTGGACGGGCAAATTTAACTCTCATTTCCCACCAGGAAGAGGAATTAACCAAAGGCTCAGCGTGCCGTGCCGGAACCAGATTAGGGCCTGAAGCCATCCTGCGGTGTTGCGGCCAGCTCAAAAGAAAGCGAGTTGAAGAAAGGAGCTCAGGGGCACTGTAATTCACAAACCTGCAGAGTTATAAATGACAGCTATCGTCCAAAAATATACTGAAGTAAGGCTGCCAAGAGGACTTGAAAGCGGGGCAGAATTGCAGGAAACCGATTTCAGGAGGTAGACTGGAATTGCATTGAAAGCATAGGAAAAGAGGCAGAACGTCCACCATGATGCACTTGGCCAAAAAGGGCGTATGCGTTTTTTCCTGAATATATTCAGGAAAAAACGCATACGCCCTTTTTGGCCAACCAAGCAAGCTTGCAAAGGAAATCTGCACTACAATGAAGTCTCACTTCCCCCCGGTCAAAAGGGCCATCTGAAAAAAGTGTAAAATCCAGAAAGGCAGGACAGGCCATGGAGAACTGGGAGCCTTGTTATGCTGATGGGCGGGATGTAAATTGCCAACAGACACTCGGGAGAAGTGTATGGTGTTTCCTGAAACATCTAAAAAACAAAGCAACAGAGCCTAGGGCACTTCCACTTATGGTCCTATAGCTTAGGGAAATTAAAATCAAAAAGACACAGCCACCCCAAAGTTTGGGACGCCTCTGTTTACAAGAACCTCGTTTACCGTACAAGTTCAACATCGCAGAAAGTGAAAAATGGATAAAGAAGTTGTGGTATTTACTTACAAAGCAATATCACTCAGCAATGAAATCTATGTCATCAGGCCCTTAGCAGCACAATGAGTGGATTCAGGTATGATGATTCTAACTGAAATAAGTCACACAGAAAAAGAAACATCATAAGATATCAGTAATACACGGAATGTAAACTTGGCTACACAGGAACTGAATTACAGAACAGAACAGGGTCTCAAATTTAGAAAACCAACTTATGCTTGCTTAAGGGGAAAGGTGAGTTGGGGTGCTGCATAAAACCAGAGATTGAAATGAGCACAGATAAAGTTCCTTAAGACAAATATGGAATAGACAAGAGCTACTCCTTGCTCAACGAAATGGACTCAACACCGCATATTAAATGCCTAAGAATGTACCTGACTAGTAAGTATCTTAAAACCTATGGATTGCTATGTCTCCGAAAGAGAATCAAGCATGTGTACAGGGGCATAAACGCAGCAGTGATAGGATTGGAGAGGTTCGGTGAGCAAATGAAGACCCTTTGAAGTCATATTGCATGGTACCCATTCCACGGGTTTCAACTACCCAGGTTTAAGGTATTCTTCCTTCAGCTAAAACATGCATGTGGAACCTAGAGTATGATCAACCATGTGATCGGGAGACGTGTTCAAATATGTCTCAGTTTTCGTACCCTGGTACTCGGGTGCAACATTCCAGACGCTTTACTAACACCCTCCCGACTTGGAGAGTCAGTCCCTTTAACCTCCTGTTTGGCCCAGTTTGCAATTTCTGCGGAAGATGAACAGGAATAGCGAGAACCAATGAGAGACTAGCTGGAGGTGTCTGGACGGGCAAATTTAACTCTCATTTCCCACCAGGAAGAGGAATTAACCAAAGGCTCAGCGTGCCGTGCCGGAACCAGATTAGGGCCTGAAGCCATCCTGCGGTGTTGCGGCCAGCTCAAAAGAAAGCGAGTTGAAGAAAGGAGCTCAGGGGCACTGTAATTCACAAACCTGCAGAGTTATAAATGACAGCTATCGTCCAAAAATATACTGAAGTAAGGCTGCCAAGAGGACTTGAAAGCGGGGCAGAATTGCAGGAAACCGATTTCAGGAGGTAGACAGGAATTGCATTGAAAGCATAGGAAAAGAGGCAGAACGTCCACCATGATGCACTTGGCCAAAAAGGGCGTATGCGTTTTTTCCTGAATATATTCAGGAAAAAACGCATACGCCCTTTTTGGCCAACCAAGCAAGCTTGCAAAGGAAATCTGCACTACAATGAAGTCTCACTTCCCCCCGGTCAAAAGGGCCATCTGAAAAAAGTGTAAAATCCAGAAAGGCAGGACAGGCCATGGAGAACTGGGAGCCTTGTTATGCTGATGGGCGGGATGTAAATTGCCAACAGACACTCGGGAGAAGTGTATGGTGTTTCCTGAAACATCTAAAAAACAAAGCAACAGAGCCTAGGGCACTTCCACTTATGGTCCTATAGCTTAGGGAAATTAAAATCAAAAAGACACAGCCACCCCAAAGTTTGGGACGCCTCTGTTTACAAGAACCTCGTTTACAGTACAAGTTCAACATCGCAGAAAGTGAAAAATGGATAAAGAAGTTGTGGTATTTACTTACAAAGCAATATCACTCAGCAATGAAATCTATGTCATCAGGCCCTGAGCAGCACAATGAGTGGATTCAGGTATGATGATTCTAACTGAAATAAGTCACACAGAAAAAGAAACATCATAAGATATCAGTAATACACGGAATGTAAACTTGGCTACACAGGAACTGAATTACAGAACAGAACAGGGTCTCAAATTTAGAAAACCAACTTATGCTTGCTTAAGGGGAAAGGTGAGTTGGGGTGCTGCATAAAACCAGAGATTGAAATGAGCACAGATAAAGTTCCTTAAGCCAAATATGGAATAGACAAGAGCTACTCCTTGCTCAACGAAATGGACTCAACACCGCATATTAAATGCCTAAGAATGTACCTGACTAGTAAGTATCTTAAAACCTATGGATTGCTATGTCTCCGAAAGAGAATCAAGCATGTGTACAGGGGCATAAACGCAGCAGTGATAGGATTGGAGAGGTTCGGTGAGCAAATGAAGACCCTTTGAAGTCATATTGCATGGTACCCATTCCACGGGTTTCAACTACCCAGGTTTAAGGTATTCTTCCTTCAGCTAAAACATGCATGTGGAACCTAGAGTATGATCAACCATGTGATCGGGAGACGTGTTCAAATATGTCTCAGTTTTCGTACCCTGGTACTCGGGTGCAACATTCCAGACGCTTTACTAACACCCTCCCGACTTGGAGAGTCAGTCCCTTTAACCTCCTGTTTGGCCCAGTTTGCAATTTCTGCGGAAGATGAACAGGAATAGCGAGAACCAATGAGAGACTAGCTGGAGGTGTCTGGACGGGCAAATTTAACTCTCATTTCCCACGAGGAAGAGGAATTAACCAAAGGCTCAGCGTGCCGTGCCGGAACCAGATTAGGGCCTGAAGCCATCCTGCGGTGTTGCGGCCAGGTCACAAGAAAGCGAGTTGAAGAAAGGAGCTCAGGGGCACTGTAATTCACAAACCTGCAGAGTTATAAATGACAGATATCGTCCAAAAATATACTGAAGTAAGGCTGCCAAGAGGACTTGAAAGCGGGGCAGAATTGCAGGAAACTGATTTCAGGAGGTAGACTGGAATTGCATTGAAAGCATAGGAAAAGAGGCAGAACGTCCACCATGATGCACTTGGCCAAAAAGGGCGAATGCGTTTTTTCCTGAATATATTCAGGAAAAAACGCATACGCCCTTTTTGGCCAACCAAGCAAGCTTGCAAAGGAAATCTGCACTACAATGAAGTCTCACTTGCCCCCGGTCAAAAGGGCCATCTGAAAAAAGTGTAAAATCCAGAAAGGCAGGACAGGCCATGGAGAACTGGGAGCCTTGTTATGCTGATGGGCGGGATGTAAATTGCCAACAGACACTCGGGAGAAGTGTATGGTGTTTCCTGAAACATCTAAAAAACAAAGCAACAGAGCCTAGGGCACTTCCACTTATGGTCCTATAGCTTAGGGAAATTAAAATCAAAAAGACACAGCCACCCCAAAGTTTGGGACGCCTCTGTTTACAAGAACCTCGTTTACAGTACAAGTTCAACATCGCAGAAAGTGAAAAATGGATAAAGAAGTTGTGGTATTTACTTACAAAGCAATATCACTCAGCAATGAAATCTATGTCATCAGGCCCTTAGCAGCACAATGAGTGGATTCAGGTATGATGATTCTAACTGAAATAAGTCACACAGAAAAAGAAACATCATAAGATATCAGTAATACACGGAATGTAAACTTGGCTACACAGGAACTGAATTACAGAACAGAACAGGGTCTCAAATTTAGAAAACCAACTTATGCTTGCTTAAGGGGAAAGGTGAGTTGGGGTGCTGCATAAAACCAGAGATTGAAATGAGCACAGATAAAGTTCCTTAAGCCAAATATGGAATAGACAAGAGCTACTCCTTGCTCAACGAAATGGACTCAACACCGCATATTAAACGCCTAAGAATGTACCTGACTAGTAAGTATCTTAAAACCTATGGATTGCTATGTCTCCGAAAGAGAATCAAGCATGTGTACAGGGGCATAAACGCAGCAGTGATAGGATTGGAGAGGTTCGGTGAGCAAATGAAGACCCTTTGAAGTCATATTGCATGGTACCCATTCCACGGGTTTCAACTACCCAGGTTTAAGGTATTCTTCCTTCAGCTAAAACATGCATGTGGAACCTAGAGTATGATCAACCATGTGATCGGGAGACGTGTTCAAATATGTCTCAGTTTTCGTACCCTGGTACTCGGGTGCAACATTCCAGACGCTTTACTAACACCCTCCCGACTTGGAGAGTCAGTCCCTTTAACCTCCTGTTTGGCCCAGTTTGCAATTTCTGCAGAAGATGAACAGGAATAGCGAGAACCAATGAGAGACTAGCTGGAGGTGTCTGGACGGGCAAATTTAACTCTCATTTCCCACGAGGAAGAGGAATTAACCAAAGGCTCAGCGTGCCGTGCCGGAACCAGATTAGGGCCTGAAGCCATCCTGCGGTGTTGCGGCCAGGTCACAAGAAAGCGAGTTGAAGAAAGGAGCTCAGGGGCACTGTAATTCACAAACCTGCAGAGTTATAAATGACAGCTATCGTCCAAAAATATACTGAAGTAAGGCTGCCAAGAGGACTTGAAAGCGGGGCAGAATTGCAGGAAACTGATTTCAGGAGGTAGACTGGAATTGCATTGAAAGCATAGGAAAAGAGGCAGAACGTCCACCATGATGCACTTGGCCAAAAAGGGCGTATGCGTTTTTTCCTGAATATATTCAGGAAAAAACGCATACGCCCTTTTTGGCCAACCAAGCAAGCTTGCAAAGGAAATCTGCACTACAATGAAGTCTCACTTGCCCCCGGTCAAAAGGGCCATCTGAAAAAAGTGTAAAATCCAGAAAGGCAGGACAGGCCATGGAGAACTGGGAGCCTTGTTATGCTGATGGGCGGGATGTAAATTGCCAACAGACACTCGGGAGAAGTGTATGGTGTTTCCTGAAACATCTAAAAAACAAAGCAACAGAGCCTAGGGCACTTCCACTTATGGTCCTATAGCTTAGGGAAATTAAAATCAAAAAGACACAGCCACCCCAAAGTTTGGGACGCCTCTGTTTACAAGAACCTCGTTTACCGTACAAGTTCAACATCGCAGAAAGTGAAAAATGGATAAAGAAGTTGTGGTATTTACTTACAAAGCAATATCACTCAGCAATGAAATCTATGTCATCAGGCCCTTAGCAGCACAATGAGTGGATTCAGGTATGATGATTCTAACTGAAATAAGTCACACAGAAAAAGAAACATCATAAGATATCAGTAATACACGGAATGTAAACTTGGCTACACAGGAACTGAATTACAGAACAGAACAGGGTCTCAAATTTAGAAAACCAACTTATGCTTGCTTAAGGGGAAAGGTGAGTTGGGGTGCTGCATAAAACCAGAGATTGAAATGAGCACAGATAAAGTTCCTTAAGCCAAATATGGAATAGACAAGAGCTACTCCTTGCTCAACGAAATGGACTCAACACCGCATATTAAACGCCTAAGAATGTACCTGACTGGTAAGTATCTTAAAACCTATGGATTGCTATGTCTCCGAAAGAGAATCAAGCATGTGTACAGGGGCATAAACGCAGCAGTGATAGGATTGGAGAGGTTCGGTGAGCAAATGAAGACCCTTTGAAGTCATATTGCATGGTACCCATTCCACGGGTTTCAACTACCCAGGTTTAAGGTATTCTTCCTTCAGCTAAAACATGCATGTGGAACCTAGAGTATGATCAACCATGTGATCGGGAGACGTGTTCAAATATGTCTCAGTTTTCGTACCCTGGTACTCGGGTGCAACATTCCAGACGCTTTACTAACACCCTCCCGACTTGGAGAGTCAGTCCCTTTAACCTCCTGTTTGGCCCAGTTTGCAATTTCTGCGGAAGATGAACAGGAATAGCGAGAACCAATGAGAGACTAGCTGGAGGTGTCTGGACGGGCAAATTTAACTCTCATTTCCCACCAGGAAGAGGAATTAACCAAAGGCTCAGCGTGCCGTGCCGGAACCAGATTAGGGCCTGAAGCCATCCTGCAGTGTTGCGGCCAGCTCAAAAGAAAGCGAGTTGAAGAAAGGAGCTCAGGGGCACTGTAATTCACAAACCTGCAGAGTTATAAATGACAGCTATCGTCCAAAAATATACTGAAGTAAGGCTGCCAAGAGGACTTGAAAGCGGGGCAGAATTGCAGGAAACCGATTTCAGGAGGTAGACTGGAATTGCATTGAAAGCATAGGAAAAGAGGCAGAACGTCCACCATGATGCACTTGGCCAAAAAGGGCGTATGCGTTTTTTCCTGAATATATTCAGGAAAAAACGCATACGCCCTTTTTGGCCAACCAAGCAAGCTTGCAAAGGAAATCTGCACTACAATGAAGTCTCACTTCCCCCCGGTCAAAAGGGCCATCTGAAAAAAGTGTAAAATCCAGAAAGGCAGGACAGGCCATGGAGAACTGGGAGCCTTGTTATGCTGATGGGCGGGATGTAAATTGCCAACAGACACTCGGGAGAAGTGTATGGTGTTTCCTGAAACATCTAAAAAACAAAGCAACAGAGCCTAGGGCACTTCCACTTATGGTCCTATAGCTTAGGGAAATTAAAATCAAAAAGACACAGCCACCCCAAAGTTTGGGACGCCTCTGTTTACAAGAACCTCGTTTACAGTACAAGTTCAACATCGCAGAAAGTGAAAAATGGATAAAGAAGTTGTGGTATTTACTTACAAAGCAATATCACTCAGCAATGAAATCTATGTCATCAGGCCCTTAGCAGCACAATGAGTGGATTCAGGTATGATGATTCTAACTGAAATAAGTCACACAGAAAAAGAAACATCATAAGATATCAGTAATACACGGAATGTAAACTTGGCTACACAGGAACTGAATTACAGAACAGAACAGGGTCTCAAATTTAGAAAACCAACTTATGCTTGCTTAAGGGGAAAGGTGAGTTGGGGTGCTGCATAAAACCAGAGATTGAAATGAGCACAGATAAAGTTCCTTAAGCCAAATATGGAATAGACAAGAGCTACTCCTTGCTCAACGAAATGGACTCAACACCGCATATTAAATGCCTAAGAATGTACCTGACTAGTAAGTATCTTAAAACCTATGGATTGCTATGTCTCCGAAAGAGAATCAAGCATGTGTACAGGGGCATAAACGCAGCAGTGATAGGATTGGAGAGGTTCGGTGAGCAAATGAAGACCCTTTGAAGTCATATTGCATGGTACCCATTCCACGGGTTTCAACTACCCAGGTTTAAGGTATTCTTCCTTCAGCTAAAACATGCATGTGGAACCTAGAGTATGATCAACCATGTGATCGGGAGACGTGTTCAAATATGTCTCAGTTTTCGTACCCTGGTACTCGGGTGCAACATTCCAGACGCTTTACTAACACCCTCCCGACTTGGAGAGTCAGTCCCTTTAACCTCCTGTTTGGCCCAGTTTGCAATTTCTGCGGAAGATGAACAGGAATAGCGAGAACCAATGAGAGACTAGCTGGAGGTGTCTGGACGGGCAAATTTAACTCTCATTTCCCACGAGGAAGAGGAATTAACCAAAGGCTCAGCGTGCCGTGCCGGAACCAGATTAGGGCCTGAAGCCATCCTGCGGTGTTGCGGCCAGGTCACAAGAAAGCGAGTTGAAGAAAGGAGCTCAGGGGCACTGTAATTCACAAACCTGCAGAGTTATAAATGACAGCTATCGTCCAAAAATATACTGAAGTAAGGCTGCCAAGAGGACTTGAAAGCGGGGCAGAATTGCAGGAAACTGATTTCAGGAGGTAGACTGGAATTGCATTGAAAGCATAGGAAAAGAGGCAGAACGTCCACCATGATGCACTTGGCCAAAAAGGGCGAATGCGTTTTTTCCTGAATATATTCAGGAAAAAACGCATACGCCCTTTTTGGCCAACCAAGCAAGCTTGCAAAGGAAATCTGCACTACAATGAAGTCTCACTTGCCCCCGGTCAAAAGGGCCATCTGAAAAAAGTGTAAAATCCAGAAAGGCAGGACAGGCCATGGAGAACTGGGAGCCTTGTTATGCTGATGGGCGGGATGTAAATTGCCAACAGACACTCGGGAGAAGTGTATGGTGTTTCCTGAAACATCTAAAAAACAAAGCAACAGAGCCTAGGGCACTTCCACTTATGGTCCTATAGCTTAGGGAAATTAAAATCAAAAAGACACAGCCACCCCAAAGTTTGGGACGCCTCTGTTTACAAGAACCTCGTTTACCGTACAAGTTCAACATCGCAGAAAGTGAAAAATGGATAAAGAAGTTGTGGTATTTACTTACAAAGCAATATCACTCAGCAATGAAATCTATGTCATCAGGCCCTTAGCAGCACAATGAGTGGATTCAGGTATGATGATTCTAACTGAAATAAGTCACACAGAAAAAGAAACATCATAAGATATCAGTAATACACGGAATGTAAACTTGGCTACACAGGAACTGAATTACAGAACAGAACAGGGTCTCAAATTTAGAAAACCAACTTATGCTTGCTTAAGGGGAAAGGTGAGTTGGGGTGCTGCATAAAACCAGAGATTGAAATGAGCACAGATAAAGTTCCTTAAGCCAAATATGGAATAGACAAGAGCTACTCCTTGCTCAACGAAATGGACTCAACACCGCATATTAAACGCCTAAGAATGTACCTGACTAGTAAGTATCTTAAAACCTATGGATTGCTATGTCTCCGAAAGAGAATCAAGCATGTGTACAGGGGCATAAACGCAGCAGTGATAGGATTGGAGAGGTTCGGTGAGCAAATGAAGACCCTTTGAAGTCATATTGCATGGTACCCATTCCACGGGTTTCAACTACCCAGGTTTAAGGTATTCTTCCTTCAGCTAAAACATGCATGTGGAACCTAGAGTATGATCAACCATGTGATCGGGAGACGTGTTCAAATATGTCTCAGTTTTCGTACCCTGGTACTCGGGTGCAACATTCCAGACGCTTTACTAACACCCTCCCGACTTGGAGAGTCAGTCCCTTTAACCTCCTGTTTGGCCCAGTTTGCAATTTCTGCGGAAGATGAACAGGAATAGCGAGAACCAATGAGAGACTAGCTGGAGGTGTCTGGACGGGCAAATTTAACTCTCATTTCCCACGAGGAAGAGGAATTAACCAAAGGCTCAGCGTGCCGTGCCGGAACCAGATTAGGGCCTGAAGCCATCCTGCGGTGTTGCGGCCAGGTCACAAGAAAGCGAGTTGAAGAAAGGAGCTCAGGGGCACTGTAATTCACAAACCTGCAGAGTTATAAATGACAGCTATCGTCCAAAAATATACTGAAGTAAGGCTGCCAAGAGGACTTGAAAGCGGGGCAGAATTGCAGGAAACTGATTTCAGGAGGTAGACTGGAATTGCATTGAAAGCATAGGAAAAGAGGCAGAACGTCCACCATGATGCACTTGGCCAAAAAGGGCGAATGCGTTTTTTCCTGAATATATTCAGGAAAAAACGCATACGCCCTTTTTGGCCAACCAAGCAAGCTTGCAAAGGAAATCTGCACTACAATGAAGTCTCACTTGCCCCCGGTCAAAAGGGCCATCTGAAAAAAGTGTAAAATCCAGAAAGGCAGGACAGGCCATGGAGAACTGGGAGCCTTGTTATGCTGATGGGCGGGATGTAAATTGCCAACAGACACTCGGGAGAAGTGTATGGTGTTTCCTGAAACATCTAAAAAACAAAGCAACAGAGCCTAGGGCACTTCCACTTATGGTCCTATAGCTTAGGGAAATTAAAATCAAAAAGACACAGCCACCCCAAAGTTTGGGACGCCTCTGTTTACAAGAACCTCGTTTACCGTACAAGTTCAACATCGCAGAAAGTGAAAAATGGATAAAGAAGTTGTGGTATTTACTTACAAAGCAATATCACTCAGCAATGAAATCTATGTCATCAGGCCCTTAGCAGCACAATGAGTGGATTCAGGTATGATGATTCTAACTGAAATAAGTCACACAGAAAAAGAAACATCATAAGATATCAGTAATACACGGAATGTAAACTTGGCTACACAGGAACTGAATTACAGAACAGAACAGGGTCTCAAATTTAGAAAACCAACTTATGCTTGCTTAAGGGGAAAGGTGAGTTGGGGTGCTGCATAAAACCAGAGATTGAAATGAGCACAGATAAAGTTCCTTAAGCCAAATATGGAATAGACAAGAGCTACTCCTTGCTCAACGAAATGGACTCAACACCGCATATTAAACGCCTAAGAATATACCTGACTGGTAAGTATCTTAAAACCTATGGATTGCTATGTCTCCGAAAGAGAATCAAGCATGTGTACAGGGGCATAAACGCAGCAGTGATAGGATTGGAGAGGTTCGGTGAGCAAATGAAGACCCTTTGAAGTCATATTGCATGGTACCCATTCCACGGGTTTCAACTACCCAGGTTTAAGGTATTCTTCCTTCAGCTAAAACATGCATGTGGAACCTAGAGTATGATCAACCATGTGATCGGGAGACGTGTTCAAATATGTCTCAGTTTTCGTACCCTGGTACTCGGGTGCAACATTCCAGACGCTTTACTAACACCCTCCCGACTTGGAGAGTCAGTCCCTTTAACCTCCTGTTTGGCCCAGTTTGCAATTTCTGCGGAAGATGAACAGGAATAGCGAGAACCAATGAGAGACTAGCTGGAGGTGTCTGGACGGGCAAATTTAACTCTCATTTCCCACGAGGAAGAGGAATTAACCAAAGGCTCAGCGTGCCGTGCCGGAACCAGATTAGGGCCTGAAGCCATCCTGCGGTGTTGCGGCCAGGTCACAAGAAAGCGAGTTGAAGAAAGGAGCTCAGGGGCACTGTAATTCACAAACCTGCAGAGTTATAAATGACAGCTATCGTCCAAAAATATACTGAAGTAAGGCTGCCAAGAGGACTTGAAAGCGGGGCAGAATTGCAGGAAACTGATTTCAGGAGGTAGACTGGAATTGCATTGAAAGCATAGGAAAAGAGGCAGAACGTCCACCATGATGCACTTGGCCAAAAAGGGCGTATGCGTTTTTTCCTGAATATATTCAGGAAAAAACGCATACGCACTTTTTGGCCAACCAAGCAAGCTTGCAAAGGAAATCTGCACTACAATGAAGTCTCACTTGCCCCCGGTCAAAAGGGCCATCTGAAAAAAGTGTAAAATCCAGAAAGGCAGGACAGGCCATGGAGAACTGGGAGCCTTGTTATGCTGATGGGCGGGATGTAAATTGCCAACAGACACTCGGGAGAAGTGTATGGTGTTTCCTGAAACATCTAAAAAACAAAGCAACAGAGCCTAGGGCACTTCCACTTATGGTCCTATAGCTTAGGGAAATTAAAATCAAAAAGACACAGCCACCCCAAAGTTTGGGACGCCTCTGTTTACAAGAACCTCGTTTACCGTACAAGTTCAACATCGCAGAAAGTGAAAAATGGATAAAGAAGTTGTGGTATTTACTTACAAAGCAATATCACTCAGCAATGAAATCTATGTCATCAGGCCCTTAGCAGCACAATGAGTGGATTCAGGTATGATGATTCTAACTGAAATAAGTCACACAGAAAAAGAAACATCATAAGATATCAGTAATACACGGAATGTAAACTTGGCTACACAGGAACTGAATTACAGAACAGAACAGGGTCTCAAATTTAGAAAACCAACTTATGCTTGCTTAAGGGGAAAGGTGAGTTGGGGTGCTGCATAAAACCAGAGATTGAAATGAGCACAGATAAAGTTCCTTAAGCCAAATATGGAATAGACAAGAGCTACTCCTTGCTCAACGAAATGGACTCAACACCGCATATTAAACGCCTAAGAATATACCTGACTGGTAAGTATCTTAAAACCTATGGATTGCTATGTCTCCGAAAGAGAATCAAGCATGTGTACAGGGGCATAAACGCAGCAGTGATAGGATTGGAGAGGTTCGGTGAGCAAATGAAGACCCTTTGAAGTCATATTGCATGGTACCCATTCCACGGGTTTCAACTACCCAGGTTTAAGGTATTCTTCCTTCAGCTAAAACATGCATGTGGAACCTAGAGTATGATCAACCATGTGATCGGGAGACGTGTTCAAATATGTCTCAGTTTTCGTACCCTGGTACTCGGGTGCAACATTCCAGATGCTTTACTAACACCCTCCCGACTTGGAGAGTCAGTCCCTTTAACCTCCTGTTTGGCCCAGTTTGCAATTTCTGCGGAAGATGAACAGGAATAGCGAGAACCAATGAGAGACTAGCTGGAGGTGTCTGGACGGGCAAATTTAACTCTCATTTCCCACGAGGAAGAGGAATTAACCAAAGGCTCAGCGTGCCGTGCCGGAACCAGATTAGGGCCTGAAGCCATCCTGCGGTGTTGCGGCCAGGTCACAAGAAAGCGAGTTGAAGAAAGGAGCTCAGGGGCACTGTAATTCACAAACCTGCAGAGTTATAAATGACAGCTATCGTCCAAAAATATACTGAAGTAAGGCTGCCAAGAGGACTTGAAAGCGGGGCAGAATTGCAGGAAACTGATTTCAGGAGGTAGACTGGAATTGCATTGAAAGCATAGGAAAAGAGGCAGAACGTCCACCATGATGCACTTGGCCAAAAAGGGCGTATGTGTTTTTTCCTGAATATATTCAGGAAAAAACGCATACGCCCTTTTTGGCCAACCAAGCAAGCTTGCAAAGGAAATCTGCACTACAATGAAGTCTCACTTGCCCCCGGTCAAAAGGGCCATCTGAAAAAAGTGTAAAATCCAGAAAGGCAGGACAGGCCATGGAGAACTGGGAGCCTTGTTATGCTGATGGGCGGGATGTAAATTGCCAACAGACACTCGGGAGAAGTGTATGGTGTTTCCTGAAACATCTAAAAAACAAAGCAACAGAGCCTAGGGCACTTCCACTTATGGTCCTATAGCTTAGGGAAATTAAAATCAAAAAGACACAGCCACCCCAAAGTTTGGGACGCCTCTGTTTACAAGAACCTCGTTTACAGTACAAGTTCAACATCGCAGAAAGTGAAAAATGGATAAAGAAGTTGTGGTATTTACTTACAAAGCAATATCACTCAGCAATGAAATCTATGTCATCAGGCCCTTAGCAGCACAATGAGTGGATTCAGGTATGATGATTCTAACTGAAATAAGTCACACAGAAAAAGAAACATCATAAGATATCAGTAATACACGGAATGTAAACTTGGCTACACAGGAACTGAATTACAGAACAGAACAGGGTCTCAAATTTAGAAAACCAACTTATGCTTGCTTAAGGGGAAAGGTGAGTTGGGGTGCTGCATAAAACCAGAGATTGAAATGAGCACAGATAAAGTTCCTTAAGCCAAATATGGAATAGACAAGAGCTACTCCTTGCTCAACGAAATGGACTCAACACCGCATATTAAACGCCTAAGAATGTACCTGACTGGTAAGTATCTTAAAACCTATGGATTGCTATGTCTCCGAAAGAGAATCAAGCATGTGTACAGGGGCATAAACGCAGCAGTGATAGGATTGGAGAGGTTCGGTGAGCAAATGAAGACCCTTTGAAGTCATATTGCATGGTACCCATTCCACGGGTTTCAACTACCCAGGTTTAAGGTATTCTTCCTTCAGCTAAAACATGCATGTGGAACCTAGAGTATGATCAACCATGTGATCGGGAGACGTGTTCAAATATGTCTCAGTTTTCGTACCCTGGTACTCGGGTGCAACATTCCAGACGCTTTACTAACACCCTCCCGACTTGGAGAGTCAGTCCCTTTAACCTCCTGTTTGGCCCAGTTTGCAATTTCTGCGGAAGATGAACAGGAATAGCGAGAACCAATGAGAGACTAGCTGGAGGTGTCTGGACGGGCAAATTTAACTCTCATTTCCCACGAGGAAGAGGAATTAACCAAAGGCTCAGCGTGCCGTGCCGGAACCAGATTAGGGCCTGAAGCCATCCTGCGGTGTTGCGGCCAGCTCAAAAGAAAGCGAGTTGAAGAAAGGAGCTCAGGGGCACTGTAATTCACAAACCTGCAGAGTTATAAATGACAGCTATCGTCCAAAAATATACTGAAGTAAGGCTGCCAAGAGGACTTGAAAGCGGGGCAGAATTGCAGGAAACTGATTTCAGGAGGTAGACTGGAATTGCATTGAAAGCATAGGAAAAGAGGCAGAACGTCCACCATGATGCACTTGGCCAAAAAGGGCGTATGCGTTTTTTCCTGAATATATTCAGGAAAAAACGCATACGCCCTTTTTGGCCAACCAAGCAAGCTTGCAAAGGAAATCTGCACTACAATGAAGTCTCACTTGCCCCCGGTCAAAAGGGCCATCTGAAAAAAGTGTAAAATCCAGAAAAGCAGGACAGGCCATGGAGAACTGGGAGCCTTGTTATGCTGATGGGCGGGATGTAAATTGCCAACAGACACTCGGGAGAAGTGTATGGTGTTTCCTGAAACATCTAAAAAACAAAGCAACAGAGCCTAGGGCACTTCCACTTATGGTCCTATAGCTTAGGGAAATTAAAATCAAAAAGACACAGCCACCCCAAAGTTTGGGACGCCTCTGTTTACAAGAACCTCGTTTACCGTACAAGTTCAACATCGCAGAAAGTGAAAAATGGATAAAGAAGTTGTGGTATTTACTTACAAAGCAATATCACTCAGCAATGAAATCTATGTCATCAGGCCCTTAGCAGCACAATGAGTGGATTCAGGTATGATGATTCTAACTGAAATAAGTCACACAGAAAAAGAAACATCAAAAGATATCAGTAATACACGGAATGTAAACTTGGCTACACAGGAACTGAATTACAGAACAGAACAGGGTCTCAAATTTAGAAAACCAACTTATGCTTGCTTAAGGGGAAAGGTGAGTTGGGGTGCTGCATAAAACCAGAGATTGAAATGAGCACAGATAAAGTTCCTTAAGCCAAATATGGAATAGACAAGAGCTACTCCTTGCTCAACGAAATGGACTCAACACCGCATATTAAACGCCTAAGAATGTACCTGACTGGTAAGTATCTTAAAACCTATGGATTGCTATGTCTCCGAAAGAGAATCAAGCATGTGTACAGGGGCATAAACGCAGCAGTGATAGGATTGGAGAGGTTCGGTGAGCAAATGAAGACCCTTTGAAGTCATATTGCATGGTACCCATTCCACGGGTTTCAACTACCCAGGTTTAAGGTATTCTTCCTTCAGCTAAAACATGCATGTGGAACCTAGAGTATGATCAACCATGTGATCGGGAGACGTGTTCAAATATGTCTCAGTTTTCGTACCCTGGTACTCGGGTGCAACATTCCAGATGCTTTACTAACACCCTCCCGACTTGGAGAGTCAGTCCCTTTAACTTCCTGTTTGGCCCAGTTTGCAATTTCTGCGGAAGATGAACAGGAATAGCGAGAACCAATGAGAGACTAGCTGGAGGTGTCTGGACGGGCAAATTTAACTCTCATTTCCCACCAGGAAGAGGAATTAACCAAAGGCTCAGCGTGCCGTGCCGGAACCAGATTAGGGCCTGAAGCCATCCTGCGGTGTTGCGGCCAGCTCAAAAGAAAGCGAGTTGAAGAAAGGAGCTCAGGGGCACTGTA
This sequence comes from Pseudorca crassidens, assembly GCF_039906515.1. Classification (NCBI taxonomy): domain Eukaryota; kingdom Metazoa; phylum Chordata; class Mammalia; order Artiodactyla; family Delphinidae; genus Pseudorca; species Pseudorca crassidens. The sequence continues at coordinate 967,283 of NW_027136309.1, forward strand.
ATTCACAAACCTGCAGAGTTATAAATGACAGCTATCGTCCAAAAATATACTGAAGTAAGGCTGCCAAGAGGACTTGAAAGCGGGGCAGAATTGCAGGAAACCGATTTCAGGAGGTAGACTGGAATTGCATTGAAAGCATAGGAAAAGAGGCAGAACGTCCACCATGATGCACTTGGCCAAAAAGGGCGTATGCGTTTTTTCCTGAATATATTCAGGAAAAAACGCATACGCCCTTTTTGGCCAACCAAGCAAGCTTGCAAAGGAAATCTGCACTACAATGAAGTCTCACTTGCCCCCGGTCAAAAGGGCCATCTGAAAAAAGTGTAAAATCCAGAAAGGCAGGACAGGCCATGGAGAACTGGGAGCCTTGTTATGCTGATGGGCGGGATGTAAATTGCCAACAGACACTCGGGAGAAGTGTATGGTGTTTCCTGAAACATCTAAAAAACAAAGCAACAGAGCCTAGGGCACTTCCACTTATGGTCCTATAGATTAGGGAAATTAAAATCAAAAAGACACAGCCACCCCAAAGTTTGGGACGCCTCTGTTTACAAGAACCTCGTTTACCGTACAAGTTCAACATCGCAGAAAGTGAAAAATGGATAAAGAAGTTGTGGTATTTACTTACAAAGCAATATCACTCAGCAATGAAATCTATGTCATCAGGCCCTTAGCAGCACCATGAGTGGATTCAGGTATGATGATTCTAACTGAAATAAGTCACACAGAAAAAGAAACATCATAAGATATCAGTAATACACGGAATGTAAACTTGGCTACACAGGAACTGAATTACAGAACAGAACAGGGTCTCAAATTTAGAAAACCAACTTATGCTTGCTTAAGGGTAAAGGTGAGTTGGGGTGCTGCATAAAACCAGAGATTGAAATGAGCACAGATAAAGTTCCTTAAGCCAAATATGGAATAGACAAGAGCTACTCCTTGCTCAACGAAATGGACTCAACACCGCATATTAAACGCCTAAGAATGTACCTGACTAGTAAGTATCTTAAAACCTATGGATTGCTATGTCTCCGAAAGAGAATCAAGCATGTGTACAGGGGCATAAACGCAGCAGTGATAGGATTGGAGAGGTTCGGTGAGCAAATGAAGACCCTTTGAAGTCATATTGCATGGTACCCATTCCACGGGTTTCAACTACCCAGGTTTAAGGTATTCTTCCTTCAGCTAAAACATGCATGTGGAACCTAGAGTATGATCAACCATGTGATCGGGAGACGTGTTCAAATATGTCTCAGTTTTCGTACCCTGGTACTCGGGTGCAACATTCCAGACGCTTTACTAACACCCTCCCGACTTGGAGAGTCAGTCCCTTTAACCTCCTGTTTGGCCCAGTTTGCAATTTCTGCGGAAGATGAACAGGAATAGCGAGAACCAATGAGAGACTAGCTGGAGGTGTCTGGACGGGCAAATTTAACTCTCATTTCCCACGAGGAAGAGGAATTAACCAAAGGCTCAGCGTGCCGTGCCGGAACCAGATTAGGGCCTGAAGCCATCCTGCGGTGTTGCGGCCAGGTCACAAGAAAGCGAGTTGAAGAAAGGAGCTCAGGGGCACTGTAATTCACAAACCTGCAGAGTTATAAATGACAGCTATCGTCCAAAAATATACTGAAGTAAGGCTGCCAAGAGGACTTGAAAGCGGGGCAGAATTGCAGGAAACCGATTTCAGGAGGTAGACTGGAATTGCATTGAAAGCATAGGAAAAGAGGCAGAACGTCCACCATGATGCACTTGGCCAAAAAGGGCGTATGTGTTTTTTCCTGAATATATTCAGGAAAAAACGCATACGCCCTTTTTGGCCAACCAAGCAAGCTTGCAAAGGAAATCTGCACTACAATGAAGTCTCACTTGCCCCCGGTCAAAAGGGCCATCTGAAAAAAGTGTAAAATCCAGAAAGGCAGGACAGGCCATGGAGAACTGGGAGCCTTGTTATGCTGATGGGCGGGATGTAAATTGCCAACAGACACTCGGGAGAAGTGTATGGTGTTTCCTGAAACATCTAAAAAACAAAGCAACAGAGCCTAGGGCACTTCCACTTATGGTCCTATAGCTTAGGGAAATTAAAATCAAAAAGACACAGCCACCCCAAAGTTTGGGACGCCTCTGTTTACAAGAACCTCGTTTACAGTACAAGTTCAACATCGCAGAAAGTGAAAAATGGATAAAGAAGTTGTGGTATTTACTTACAAAGCAATATCACTCAGCAATGAAATCTATGTCATCAGGCCCTTAGCAGCACAATGAGTGGATTCAGGTATGATGATTCTAACTGAAATAAGTCACACAGAAAAAGAAACATCATAAGATATCAGTAATACACGGAATGTAAACTTGGCTACACAGGAACTGAATTACAGAACAGAACAGGGTCTCAAATTTAGAAAACCAACTTATGCTTGCTTAAGGGGAAAGGTGAGTTGGGGTGCTGCATAAAACCAGAGATTGAAATGAGCACAGATAAAGTTCCTTAAGCCAAATATGGAATAGACAAGAGCTACTCCTTGCTCAACGAAATGGACTCAACACCGCATATTAAACGCCTAAGAATGTACCTGACTGGTAAGTATCTTAAAACCTATGGATTGCTATGTCTCCGAAAGAGAATCAAGCATGTGTACAGGGGCATAAACGCAGCAGTGATAGGATTGGAGAGGTTCGGTGAGCAAATGAAGACCCTTTGAAGTCATATTGCATGGTACCCATTCCACGGGTTTCAACTACCCAGGTTTAAGGTATTCTTCCTTCAGCTAAAACATGCATGTGGAACCTAGAGTATGATCAACCATGTGATCGGGAGACGTGTTCAAATATGTCTCAGTTTTCGTACCCTGGTACTCGGGTGCAACATTCCAGACGCTTTACTAACACCCTCCCGACTTGGAGAGTCAGTCCCTTTAACCTCCTGTTTGGCCCAGTTTGCAATTTCTGCGGAAGATGAACAGGAATAGCGAGAACCAATGAGAGACTAGCTGGAGGTGTCTGGACGGGCAAATTTAACTCTCATTTCCCACCAGGAAGAGGAATTAACCAAAGGCTCAGCGTGCCGTGCCGGAACCAGATTAGGGCCTGAAGCCATCCTGCGGTGTTGCGGCCAGCTCAAAAGAAAGCGAGTTGAAGAAAGGAGCTCAGGGGCACTGTAATTCACAAACCTGCAGAGTTATAAATGACAGCTATCATCCAAAAATATACTGAAGTAAGGCTGCCAAGAGGACTTGAAAGCGGGGCAGAATTGCAGGAAACCGATTTCAGGAGGTAGACTGGAATTGCATTGAAAGCATAGGAAAAGAGGCAGAACGTCCACCATGATGCACTTGGCCAAAAAGGGCGTATGCGTTTTTTCCTGAATATATTCAGGAAAAAACGCATACGCCCTTTTTGGCCAACCAAGCAAGCTTGCAAAGGAAATCTGCACTACAATGAAGTCTCACTTCCCCCCGGTCAAAAGGGCCATCTGAAAAAAGTGTAAAATCCAGAAAGGCAGGACAGGCCATGGAGAACTGGGAGCCTTGTTATGCTGATGGGCGGGATGTAAATTGCCAACAGACACTCGGGAGAAGTGTATGGTGTTTCCTGAAACATCTAAAAAACAAAGCAACAGAGCCTAGGGCACTTCCACTTATGGTCCTATAGCTTAGGGAAATTAAAATCAAAAAGACACAGCCACCCCAAAGTTTGGGACGCCTCTGTTTACAAGAACCTCGTTTACAGTACAAGTTCAACATCGCAGAAAGTGAAAAATGGATAAAGAAGTTGTGGTATTTACTTACAAAGCAATATCACTCAGCAATGAAATCTATGTCATCAGGCCCTTAGCAGCACAATGAGTGGATTCAGGTATGATGATTCTAACTGAAATAAGTCACACAGAAAAAGAAACATCATAAGATATCAGTAATACACGGAATGTAAACTTGGCTACACAGGAACTGAATTACAGAACAGAACAGGGTCTCAAATTTAGAAAACCAACTTATGCTTGCTTAAGGGTAAAGGTGAGTTGGGGTGCTGCATAAAACCAGAGATTGAAATGAGCACAGATAAAGTTCCTTAAGCCAAATATGGAATAGACAAGAGCTACTCCTTGCTCAACGAAATGGACTCAACACCGCATATTAAACGCCTAAGAATGTACCTGACTGGTAAGTATCTTAAAACCTATGGATTGCTATGTCTCCGAAAGAGAATCAAGCATGTGTACAGGGGCATAAACGCAGCAGTGATAGGATTGGAGAGGTTCGGTGAGCAAATGAAGACCCTTTGAAGTCATATTGCATGGTACCCATTCCACGGGTTTCAACTACCCAGGTTTAAGGTATTCTTCCTTCAGCTAAAACATGCATGTGGAACCTAGAGTATGATCAACCATGTGATCGGGAGACGTGTTCAAATATGTCTCAGTTTTCGTACCCTGGTACTCGGGTGCAACATTCCAGACGCTTTACTAACACCCTCCCGACTTGGAGAGTCAGTCCCTTTAACCTCCTGTTTGGCCCAGTTTGCAATTTCTGCGGAAGATGAACAGGAATAGCGAGAACCAATGAGAGACTAGCTGGAGGTGTCTGGACGGGCAAATTTAACTCTCATTTCCCACCAGGAAGAGGAATTAACCAAAGGCTCAGCGTGCCGTGCCGGAACCAGATTAGGGCCTGAAGCCATCCTGCGGTGTTGCGGCCAGCTCAAAAGAAAGCGAGTTGAAGAAAGGAGCTCAGGGGCACTGTAATTCACAAACCTGCAGAGTTATAAATGACAGCTATCGTCCAAAAATATACTGAAGTAAGGCTGCCAAGAGGACTTGAAAGCGGGGCAGAATTGCAGGAAACCGATTTCAGGAGGTAGACTGGAATTGCATTGAAAGCATAGGAAAAGAGGCAGAACGTCCACCATGATGCACTTGGCCAAAAAGGGCGTATGTGTTTTTTCCTGAATATATTCAGGAAAAAACGCATACGCCCTTTTTGGCCAACCAAGCAAGCTTGCAAAGGAAATCTGCACTACAATGAAGTCTCACTTCCCCCCGGTCAAAAGGGCCATCTGAAAAAAGTGTAAAATCCAGAAAGGCAGGACAGGCCATGGAGAACTGGGAGCCTTGTTATGCTGATGGGCGGGATGTAAATTGCCAACAGACACTCGGGAGAAGTGTATGGTGTTTCCTGAAACATCTAAAAAACAAAGCAACAGAGCCTAGGGCACTTCCACTTATGGTCCTATAGCTTAGGGAAATTAAAATCAAAAAGACACAGCCACCCCAAAGTTTGGGACGCCTCTGTTTACAAGAACCTCGTTTACCGTACAAGTTCAACATCGCAGAAAGTGAAAAATGGATAAAGAAGTTGTGGTATTTACTTACAAAGCAATATCACTCAGCAATGAAATCTATGTCATCAGGCCCTTAGCAGCACAATGAGTGGATTCAGGTATGATGATTCTAACTGAAATAAGTCACACAGAAAAAGAAACATCATAAGATATCAGTAATACACGGAATGTAAACTTGGCTACACAGGAACTGAATTACAGAACAGAACAGGGTCTCAAATTTAGAAAACCAACTTATGCTTGCTTAAGGGGAAAGGTGAGTTGGGGTGCTGCATAAAACCAGAGATTGAAATGAGCACAGATAAAGTTCCTTAAGCCAAATATGGAATAGACAAGAGCTACTCCTTGCTCAACGAAATGGACTCAACACCGCATATTAAACGCCTAAGAATGTACCTGACTGGTAAGTATCTTAAAACCTATGGATTGCTATGTCTCCGAAAGAGAATCAAGCATGTGTACAGGGGCATAAACGCAGCAGTGATAGGATTGGAGAGGTTCGGTGAGCAAATGAAGACCCTTTGAAGTCATATTGCATGGTACCCATTCCACGGGTTTCAACTACCCAGGTTTAAGGTATTCTTCCTTCAGCTAAAACATGCATGTGGAACCTAGAGTATGATCAACCATGTGATCGGGAGACGTGTTCAAATATGTCTCAGTTTTCGTACCCTGGTACTCGGGTGCAACATTCCAGACGCTTTACTAACACCCTCCCGACTTGGAGAGTCAGTCCCTTTAACCTCCTGTTTGGCCCAGTTTGCAATTTCTGCGGAAGATGAACAGGAATAGCGAGAACCAATGAGAGACTAGCTGGAGGTGTCTGGACGGGCAAATTTAACTCTCATTTCCCACCAGGAAGAGGAATTAACCAAAGGCTCAGCGTGCCGTGCCGGAACCAGATTAGGGCCTGAAGCCATCCTGCGGTGTTGCGGCCAGCTCAAAAGAAAGCGAGTTGAAGAAAGGAGCTCAGGGGCACTGTAATTCACAAACCTGCAGAGTTATAAATGACAGCTATCGTCCAAAAATATACTGAAGTAAGGCTGCCAAGAGGACTTGAAAGCGGGGCAGAATTGCAGGAAACCGATTTCAGGAGGTAGACTGGAATTGCATTGAAAGCATAGGAAAAGAGGCAGAACGTCCACCATGATGCACTTGGCCAAAAAGGGCGTATGCATTTTTTCCTGAATATATTCAGGAAAAAACGCATACGCCCTTTTTGGCCAACCAAGCAAGCTTGCAAAGGAAATCTGCACTACAATGAAGTCTCACTTGCCCCCGGTCAAAAGGGCCATCTGAAAAAAGTGTAAAATCCAGAAAGGCAGGACAGGCCATGGAGAACTGGGAGCCTTGTTATGCTGATGGGCGGGATGTAAATTGCCAACAGACACTCGGGAGAAGTGTATGGTGTTTCCTGAAACATCTAAAAAACAAAGCAACAGAGCCTAGGGCACTTCCACTTATGGTCCTATAGCTTAGGGAAATTAAAATCAAAAAGACACAGCCACCCCAAAGTTTGGGACGCCTCTGTTTACAAGAACCTCGTTTACCGTACAAGTTCAACATCGCAGAAAGTGAAAAATGGATAAAGAAGTTGTGGTATTTACTTACAAAGCAATATCACTCAGCAATGAAATCTATGTCATCAGGCCCTTAGCAGCACAATGAGTGGATTCAGGTATGATGATTCTAACTGAAATAAGTCACACAGAAAAAGAAACATCATAAGATATCAGTAATACACGGAATGTAAACTTGGCTACACAGGAACTGAATTACAGAACAGAACAGGGTCTCAAATTTAGAAAACCAACTTATGCTTGCTTAAGGGGAAAGGTGAGTTGGGGTGCTGCATAAAACCAGAGATTGAAATGAGCACAGATAAAGTTCCTTAAGCCAAATATGGAATAGACAAGAGCTACTCCTTGCTCAACGAAATGGACTCAACACCGCATATTAAACGCCTAAGAATGTACCTGACTGGTAAGTATCTTAAAACCTATGGATTGCTATGTCTCCGAAAGAGAATCAAGCATGTGTACAGGGGCATAAACGCAGCAGTGATAGGATTGGAGAGGTTCGGTGAGCAAATGAAGACCCTTTGAAGTCATATTGCATGGTACCCATTCCACGGGTTTCAACTACCCAGGTTTAAGGTATTCTTCCTTCAGCTAAAACATGCATGTGGAACCTAGAGTATGATCAACCATGTGATCGGGAGACGTGTTCAAATATGTCTCAGTTTTCGTACCCTGGTACTCGGGTGCAACATTCCAGACGCTTTACTAACACCCTCCCGACTTGGAGAGTCAGTCCCTTTAACCTCCTGTTTGGCCCAGTTTGCAATTTCTGCGGAAGATGAACAGGAATAGCGAGAACCAATGAGAGACTAGCTGGAGGTGTCTGGATGGGCAAATTTAACTCTCATTTCCCACCAGGAAGAGGAATTAACCAAAGGCTCAGCGTGCCGTGCCGGAACCAGATTAGGGCCTGAAGCCATCCTGCGGTGTTGCGGCCAGCTCAAAAGAAAGCGAGTTGAAGAAAGGAGCTCAGGGGCACTGTAATTCACAAACCTGCAGAGTTATAAATGACAGCTATCGTCCAAAAATATACTGAAGTAAGGCTGCCAAGAGGACTTGAAAGCGGGGCAGAATTGCAGGAAACCGATTTCAGGAGGTAGACTGGAATTGCATTGAAAGCATAGGAAAAGAGGCAGAACGTCCACCATGATGCACTTGGCCAAAAAGGCCGTATGCGTTTTTTCCTGAATATATTCAGGAAAAAACGCATACGCCCTTTTTGGCCAACCAAGCAAGCTTGCAAAGGAAATCTGCACTACAATGAAGTCTCACTTGCCCCCGGTCAAAAGGGTCATCTGAAAAAAGTGTAAAATCCAGAAAGGCAGGACAGGCCATGGAGAACTGGGAGTCTTGTTATGCTGATGGGCGGGATGTAAATTGCCAACAGACACTCGGGAGAAGTGTATGGTGTTTCCTGAAACATCTAAAAAACAAAGCAACAGAGCCTAGGGCACTTCCACTTATGGTCCTATAGCTTAGGGAAATTAAAATCAAAAAGACACAGCCACCCCAAAGTTTGGGACGCCTCTGTTTACAAGAACCTCGTTTACCGTACAAGTTCAACATCGCAGAAAGTGAAAAATGGATAAAGAAGTTGTGGTATTTACTTACAAAGCAATATCACTCAGCAATGAAATCTATGTCATCAGGCCCTTAGCAGCACAATGAGTGGATTCAGGTATGATGATTCTAACTGAAATAAGTCACACAGAAAAAGAAACATCATAAGATATCAGTAATACACGGAATGTAAACTTGGCTACACAGGAACTGAATTACAGAACAGAACAGGGTCTCAAATTTCGAAAACCAACTTATGCTTGCTTAAGGGGAAAGGTGAGCTGGGGTGCTGCATAAAACCAGAGATTGAAATGAGCACAGATAAAGTTCCTTAAGCCAAATATGGAATAGACAAGAGCTACTCCTTGCTCAACGAAATGGACTCAACACCGCATATTAAACGCCTAAGAATGTACCTGACTAGTAAGTATCTTAAAACCTATGGATTGCTATGTCTCCGAAAGAGAATCAAGCATGTGTACAGGGGCATAAACGCAGCAGTGATAGGATTGGAGAGGTTCGGTGAGCAAATGAAGACCCTTTGAAGTCATATTGCATGGTACCCATTCCACGGGTTTCAACTACCCAGGTTTAAGGTATTCTTCCTTCAGCTAAAACATGCATGTGGAACCTAGAGTATGATCAACCATGTGATCGGGAGACGTGTTCAAATATGTCTCAGTTTTCGTACCCTGGTACTCGGGTGCAACATTCCAGACGCTTTACTAACACCCTCCCGACTTGGAGAGTCAGTCCCTTTAACCTCCTGTTTGGCCCAGTTTGCAATTTCTGCGGAAGATGAACAGGAATAGCGAGAACCAATGAGAGACTAGCTGGAGGTGTCTGGACGGGCAAATTTAACTCTCATTTCCCACCAGGAAGAGGAATTAACCAAAGGCTCAGCGTGCCGTGCCGGAACCAGATTAGGGCCTGAAGCCATCCTGCGGTGTTGCGGCCAGCTCAAAAGAAAGCGAGTTGAAGAAAGGAGCTCAGGGGCACTGTAATTCACAAACCTGCAGAGTTATAAATGACAGCTATCGTCCAAAAATATACTGAAGTAAGGCTGCCAAGAGGACTTGAAAGCGGGGCAGAATTACAGGAAACCGATTTCAGGAGGTAGACTGGAATTGCATTGAAAGCATAGGAAAAGAGGCAGAACGTCCACCATGATGCACTTGGCCAAAAAGGGCGTATGCGTTTTTTCCCGAATATATTCAGGAAAAAACGCATACGCCCTTTTTGGCCAACCAAGCAAGCTTGCAAAGGAAATCTGCACTACAATGAAGTCTCACTTGCCCCCGGTCAAAAGGGCCATCTGAAAAAAGTGTAAAATCCAGAAAGGCAGGACAGGCCATGGAGAACTGGGAGCCTTGTTATGCTGATGGGCGGGATGTAAATTGCCAACAGACACTCGGGAGAAGTGTATGGTGTTTCCTGAAACATCTAAAAAACAAAGCAACAGAGCCTAGGGCACTTCCACTTATGGTCCTATAGCTTAGGGAAATTAAAATCAAAAAGACACAGCCACCCCAAAGTTTGGGACGCCTCTGTTTACAAGAACCTCGTTTACCGTACAAGTTCAACATCGCAGAAAGTGAAAAATGGATAAAGAAGTTGTGGTATTTACTTACAAAGCAATATCACTCAGCAATGAAATCTATGTCATCAGGCCCTTAGCAGCACCATGAGTGGATTCAGGTATGATGATTCTAACTGAAATAAGTCACACAGAAAAAGAAACATCATAAGATATCAGTAATACACGGAATGTAAACTTGGCTACACAGGAACTGAATTACAGAACAGAACAGGGTCTCAAATTTAGAAAACCAACTTATGCTTGCTTAAGGGGAAAGGTGAGCTGGGGTGCTGCATAAAACCAGAGATTGAAATGAGCACAGATAAAGTTCCTTAAGCCAAATATGGAATAGACAAGAGCTACTCCTTGCTCAACGAAATGGACTCAACACCGCATATTAAACGCCTAAGAATGTACCTGACTAGTAAGTATCTTAAAACCTATGGATTGCTATGTCTCCGAAAGAGAATCAAGCATGTGTACAGGGGCATAAACGCAGCAGTGATAGGATTGGAGAGGTTCGGTGAGCAAATGAAGACCCTTTGAAGTCATATTGCATGGTACCCATTCCACGGGTTTCAACTACCCAGGTTTAAGGTATTCTTCCTTCAGCTAAAACATGCATGTGGAACCTAGAGTATGATCAACCATGTGATCGGGAGACGTGTTCAAATATGTCTCAGTTTTCGTACCCTGGTACTCGGGTGCAACATTCCAGACGCTTTACTAACACCCTCCCGACTTGGAGAGTCAGTCCCTTTAACCTCCTGTTTGGCCCAGTTTGCAATTTCTGCGGAAGATGAACAGGAATAGCGAGAACCAATGAGAGACTAGCTGGAGGTGTCTGGACGGGCAAATTTAACTCTCATTTCCCACCAGGAAGAGGAATTAACCAAAGGCTCAGCGTGCCGTGCCGGAACCAGATTAGGGCCTGAAGCCATCCTGCGGTGTTGCGGCCAGCTCAAAAGAAAGCGAGTTGAAGAAAGGAGCTCAGGGGCACTGTAATTCACAAACCTGCAGAGTTATAAATGACAGCTATCGTCCAAAAATATACTGAAGTAAGGCTGCCAAGAGGACTTGAAAGCGGGGCAGAATTGCAGGAAACCGATTTCAGGAGGTAGACTGGAATTGCATTGAAAGCATAGGAAAAGAGGCAGAACGTCCACCATGATGCACTTGGCCAAAAAGGGCGTATGCGTTTTTTCCCGAATATATTCAGGAAAAAACGCATACGCCCTTTTTGGCCAACCAAGCAAGCTTGCAAAGGAAATCTGCACTACAATGAAGTCTCACTTCCCCCCGGTCAAAAGGGCCATCTGAAAAAAGTGTAAAATCCAGAAAGGCAGGACAGGCCATGGAGAACTGGGAGCCTTGTTATGCTGATGGGCGGGATGTAAATTGCCAACAGACACTCGGGAGAAGTGTATGGTGTTTCCTGAAACATCTAAAAAACAAAGCAACAGAGCCTAGGGCACTTCCACTTATGGTCCTATAGCTTAGGGAAATTAAAATCAAAAAGACACAGCCACCCCAAAGTTTGGGACGCCTCTGTTTACAAGAACCTCGTTTACCGTACAAGTTCAACATCGCAGAAAGTGAAAAATGGATAAAGAAGTTGTGGTATTTACTTACAAAGCAATATCACTCAGCAATGAAATCTATGTCATCAGGCCCTTAGCAGCACCATGAGTGGATTCAGGTATGATGATTCTAACTGAAATAAGTCACACAGAAAAAGAAACATCATAAGATATCAGTAATACACGGAATGTAAACTTGGCTACACAGGAACTGAATTACAGAACAGAACAGGGTCTCAAATTTAGAAAACCAACTTATGCTTGCTTAAGGGGAAAGGTGAGTTGGGGTGCTGCATAAAACCAGAGATTGAAATGAGCACAGATAAAGTTCCTTAAGCCAAATATGGAATAGACAAGAGCTACTCCTTGCTCAACGAAATGGACTCAACACCGCATATTAAACGCCTAAGAATGTACCTGACTAGTAAGTATCTTAAAACCTATGGATTGCTATGTCTCCGAAAGAGAATCAAGCATGTGTACAGGGGCATAAACGCAGCAGTGATAGGATTGGAGAGGTTCGGTGAGCAAATGAAGACCCTTTGAAGTCATATTGCATGGTACCCATTCCACGGGTTTCAACTACCCAGGTTTAAGGTATTCTTCCTTCAGCTAAAACATGCATGTGGAACCTAGAGTATGATCAACCATGTGATCGGGAGACGTGTTCAAATATGTCTCAGTTTTCGTACCCTGGTACTCGGGTGCAACATTCCAGACGCTTTACTAACACCCTCCCGACTTGGAGAGTCAGTCCCTTTAACCTCCTGTTTGGCCCAGTTTGCAATTTCTGCGGAAGATGAACAGGAATAGCGAGAACCAATGAGAGACTAGCTGGAGGTGTCTGGACGGGCAAATTTAACTCTCATTTCCCACCAGGAAGAGGAATTAACCAAAGGCTCAGCGTGCCGTGCCGGAACCAGATTAGGGCCTGAAGCCATCCTGCGGTGTTGCGGCCAGCTCAAAAGAAAGCGAGTTGAAGAAAGGAGCTCAGGGGCACTGTAATTCACAAACCTGCAGAGTTATAAATGACAGCTATCGTCCAAAAATATACTGAAGTAAGGCTGCCAAGAGGACTTGAAAGCGGGGCAGAATTGCAGGAAACCGATTTCAGGAGGTAGACTGGAATTGCATTGAAAGCATAGGAAAAGAGGCAGAACGTCCACCATGATGCACTTGGCCAAAAAGGGCGTATGCGTTTTTTCCCGAATATATTCAGGAAAAAACGCATACGCACTTTTTGGCCAACCAAGCAAGCTTGCAAAGGAAATCTGCACTACAATGAAGTCTCACTTGCCCCCGGTCAAAAGGGCCATCTGAAAAAAGTGTAAAATCCAGAAAGGCAGGACAGGCCATGGAGAACTGGGAGCCTTGTTATGCTGATGGGCGGGATGTAAATTGCCAACAGACACTCGGGAGAAGTGTATGGTGTTTCCTGAAACATCTAAAAAACAAAGCAACAGAGCCTAGGGCACTTCCACTTATGGTCCTATAGCTTAGGGAAATTAAAATCAAAAAGACACAGCCACCCCAAAATTTGGGACGCCTCTGTTTACAAGAACCTCGTTTACCGTACAAGTTCAACATCGCAGAAAGTGAAAAATGGATAAAGAAGTTGTGGTATTTACTTACAAAGCAATATCACTCAGCAATGAAATCTATGTCATCAGGCCCTTAGCAGCACAATGAGTGGATTCAGGTATGATGATTCTAACTGAAATAAGTCACACAGAAAAAGAAACATCAAAAGATATCAGTAATACACGGAATGTAAACTTGGCTACACAGGAACTGAATTACAGAACAGAACAGGGTCTCAAATTTAGAAAACCAACTTATGCTTGCTTAAGGGGAAAGGTGAGTTGGGGTGCTGCATAAAACCAGAGATTGAAATGAGCACAGATAAAGTTCCTTAAGCCAAATATGGAATAGACAAGAGCTACTCCTTGCTCAACGAAATGGACTCAACACCGCATATTAAACGCCTAAGAATGTACCTGACTAGTAAGTATCTTAAAACCTATGGATTGCTATGTCTCCGAAAGAGAATCAAGCATGTGTACAGGGGCATAAACGCAGCAGTGATAGGATTGGAGAGGTTCGGTGAGCAAATGAAGACCCTTTGAAGTCATATTGCATGGTACCCATTCCACGGGTTTCAACTACCCAGGTTTAAGGTATTCTTCCTTCAGCTAAAACATGCATGTGGAACCTAGAGTATGATCAACCATGTGATCGGGAGACGTGTTCAAATATGTCTCAGTTTTCGTACCCTGGTACTCGGGTGCAACATTCCAGACGCTTTACTAACACCCTCCCGACTTGGAGAGTCAGTCCCTTTAACCTCCTGTTTGGCCCAGTTTGCAATTTCTGCGGAAGATGAACAGGAATAGCGAGAACCAATGAGAGACTAGCTGGAGGTGTCTGGACGGGCAAATTTAACTCTCATTTCCCACCAGGAAGAGGAATTAACCAAAGGCTCAGCGTGCCGTGCCGGAACCAGATTAGGGCCTGAAGCCATCCTGCGGTGTTGCGGCCAGCTCAAAAGAAAGCGAGTTGAAGAAAGGAGCTCAGGGGCACTGTAATTCACAAACCTGCAGAGTTATAAATGACAGCTATCGTCCAAAAATATACTGAAGTAAGGCTGCCAAGAGGACTTGAAAGCGGGGCAGAATTGCAGGAAACCGATTTCAGGAGGTAGACTGGAATTGCATTGAAAGCATAGGAAAAGAGGCAGAACGTCCACCATGATGCACTTGGCCAAAAAGGGCGTATGCGTTTTTTCCCGAATATATTCAGGAAAAAACGCATACGCCCTTTTTGGCCAACCAAGCAAGCTTGCAAAGGAAATCTGCACTACAATGAAGTCTCACTTGCCCCCGGTCAAAAGGGCCATCTGAAAAAAGTGTAAAATCCAGAAAGGCAGGACAGGCCATGGAGAACTGGGAGCCTTGTTATGCTGATGGGCGGGATGTAAATTGCCAACAGACACTCGGGAGAAGTGTATGGTGTTTCCTGAAACATCTAAAAAACAAAGCAACAGAGCCTAGGGCACTTCCACTTATGGTCCTATAGCTTAGGGAAATTAAAATCAAAAAGACACAGCCACCCCAAAGTTTGGGACGCCTCTGTTTACAAGAACCTCGTTTACCGTACAAGTTCAACATCGCAGAAAGTGAAAAATGGATAAAGAAGTTGTGGTATTTACTTACAAAGCAATATCACTCAGCAATGAAATCTATGTCATCAGGCCCTTAGCAGCACAATGAGTGGATTCAGGTATGATGATTCTAACTGAAATAAGTCACACAGAAAAAGAAACATCAAAAGATATCAGTAATACACGGAATGTAAACTTGGCTACACAGGAACTGAATTACAGAACAGAACAGGGTCTCAAATTTAGAAAACCAACTTATGCTTGCTTAAGGGGAAAGGTGAGTTGGGGTGCTGCATAAAACCAGAGATTGAAATGAGCACAGATAAAGTTCCTTAAGCCAAATATGGAATAGACAAGAGCTACTCCTTGCTCAACGAAATGGACTCAACACCGCATATTAAACGCCTAAGAATGTACCTGACTAGTAAGTATCTTAAAACCTATGGATTGCTATGTCTCCGAAAGAGAATCAAGCATGTGTACAGGGGCATAAACGCAGCAGTGATAGGATTGGAGAGGTTCGGTGAGCAAATGAAGACCCTTTGAAGTCATATTGCATGGTACCCATTCCACGGGTTTCAACTACCCAGGTTTAAGGTATTCTTCCTTCAGCTAAAACATGCATGTGGAACCTAGAGTATGATCAACCATGTGATCGGGAGACGTGTTCAAATATGTCTCAGTTTTCGTACCCTGGTACTCGGGTGCAACATTCCAGACGCTTTACTAACACCCTCCCGACTTGGAGAGTCAGTCCCTTTAACCTCCTGTTTGGCCCAGTTTGCAATTTCTGCGGAAGATGAACAGGAATAGCGAGAACCAATGAGAGACTAGCTGGAGGTGTCTGGACGGGCAAATTTAACTCTCATTTCCCACCAGGAAGAGGAATTAACCAAAGGCTCAGCGTGCCGTGCCGGAACCAGATTAGGGCCTGAAGCCATCCTGCGGTGTTGCAGCCAGCTCAAAAGAAAGCGAGTTGAAGAAAGGAGCTCAGAGGCACTGTAATTCACAAACCTGCAGAGTTATAAATGACAGCTATCGTCCAAAAATATACTGAAGTAAGGCTGCCAAGAGGACTTGAAAGCGGGGCAGAATTGCAGGAAACCGATTTCAGGAGGTAGACTGGAATTGCATTGAAAGCATAGGAAAAGAGGCAGAACGTCCACCATGATGCACTTGGCCAAAAAGGGCGTATGCGTTTTTTCCTGAATATATTCAGGAAAAAACGCATACGCCCTTTTTGGCCAACCAAGCAAGCTTGCAAAGGAAATCTGCACTACAATGAAGTCTCACTTGCCCCCGGTCAAAAGGGCCATCTGAAAAAAGTGTAAAATCCAGAAAGGCAGGACAGGCCATGGAGAACTGGGAGCCTTGTTATGCTGATGGGCGGGATGTAAATTGCCAACAGACACTCGGGAGAAGTGTATGGTGTTTCCTGAAACATCTAAAAAACAAAGCAACAGAGCCTAGGGCACTTCCACTTATGGTCCTATAGCTTAGGGAAATTAAAATCAAAAAGACACAGCCACCCCAAAGTTTGGGACGCCTCTGTTTACAAGAACCTCGTTTACAGTACAAGTTCAACATCGCAGAAAGTGAAAAATGGATAAAGAAGTTGTGGTATTTACTTACAAAGCAATATCACTCAGCAATGAAATCTATGTCATCAGGCCCTTAGCAGCACAATGAGTGGATTCAGGTATGATGATTCTAACTGAAATAAGTCACACAGAAAAAGAAACATCATAAGATATCAGTAATACACGGAATGTAAACTTGGCTACACAGGAACTGAATTACAGAACAGAACAGGGTCTCAAATTTAGAAAACCAACTTATGCTTGCTTAAGGGGAAAGGTGAGTTGGGGTGCTGCATAAAACCAGAGATTGAAATGAGCACAGATAAAGTTCCTTAAGCCAAATATGGAATAGACAAGAGCTACTCCTTGCTCAACGAAATGGACTCAACACCGCATATTAAATGCCTAAGAATGTACCTGACTAGTAAGTATCTTAAAACCTATGGATTGCTATGTCTCCGAAAGAGAATCAAGCATGTGTACAGCGGCATAAACGCAGCAGTGATAGGATTGGAGAGGTTCGGTGAGCAAATGAAGACCCTTTGAAGTCATATTGCATGGTACCCATTCCACGGGTTTCAACTACACAGGTTTAAGGTATTCTTCCTTCAGCTAAAACATGCATGTGGAACCTAGAGTATGATCAACCATGTGATCGGGAGACGTGTTCAAATATGTCTCAGTTTTCGTACCCTGGTACTCGGGTGCAACATTCCAGACGCTTTACTAACACCCTCCCGACTTGGAGAGTCAGTCCCTTTAACCTCCTGTTTGGCCCAGTTTGCAATTTCTGCGGAAGATGAACAGGAATAGCGAGAACCAATGAGAGACTAGCTGGAGGTGTCTGGACGGGCAAATTTAACTCTCATTTCCCACCAGGAAGAGGAATTAACCAAAGGCTCAGCGTGCCGTGCCGGAACCAGATTAGGGCCTGAAGCCATCCTGCGGTGTTGCGGCCAGCTCAAAAGAAAGCGAGTTGAAGAAAGGAGCTCAGAGGCACTGTAATTCACAAACCTGCAGAGTTATAAATGACAGCTATCGTCCAAAAATATACTGAAGTAAGGCTGCCAAGAGGACTTGAAAGCGGGGCAGAATTGCAGGAAACCGATTTCAGGAGGTAGACTGGAATTGCATTGAAAGCATAGGAAAAGAGGCAGAACGTCCACCATGATGCACTTGGCCAAAAAGGGCGTATGCGTTTTTTCCTGAATATATTCAGGAAAAAACGCATACGCCCTTTTTGGCCAACCAAGCAAGCTTGCAAAGGAAATCTGCACTACAATGAAGTCTCACTTGCCCCCGGTCAAAAGGGCCATCTGAAAAAAGTGTAAAATCCAGAAAGGCAGGACAGGCCATGGAGAACTGGGAGCCTTGTTATGCTGATGGGCGGGATGTAAATTGCCAACAGACACTCGGGAGAAGTGTATGGTGTTTCCTGAAACATCTAAAAAACAAAGCAACAGAGCCTAGGGCACTTCCACTTATGGTCCTATAGCTTAGGGAAATTAAAATCAAAAAGACACAGCCACCCCAAAGTTTGGGACGCCTCTGTTTACAAGAACCTCGTTTACAGTACAAGTTCAACATCGCAGAAAGTGAAAAATGGATAAAGAAGTTGTGGTATTTACTTACAAAGCAATATCACTCAGCAATGAAATCTATGTCATCAGGCCCTTAGCAGCACAATGAGTGGATTCAGGTATGATGATTCTAACTGAAATAAGTCACACAGAAAAAGAAACATCATAAGATATCAGTAATACACGGAATGTAAACTTGGCTACACAGGAACTGAATTACAGAACAGAACAGGGTCTCAAATTTAGAAAACCAACTTATGCTTGCTTAAGGGTAAAGGTGAGTTGGGGTGCTGCATAAAACCAGAGATTGAAATGAGCACAGATAAAGTTCCTTAAGCCAAATATGGAATAGACAAGAGCTACTCCTTGCTCAACGAAATGGACTCAACACCGCATATTAAATGCCTAAGAATGTACCTGACTAGTAAGTATCTTAAAACCTATGGATTGCTATGTCTCTGAAAGAGAATCACGCATGTGTACAGGGGCATAAACGCAGCAGTGATAGGATTGGAGAGGTTCGGTGAGCAAATGAAGACCCTTTGAAGTCATATTGCATGGTACCCATTCCACGGGTTTCAACTACTCAGGTTTAAGGTATTCTTCCTTCAGCTAAAACATGCATGTGGAACCTAGAGTATGATCAACCATGTGATCGGGAGACGTGTTCAAATATGTCTCAGTTTTCGTACCCTGGTACTCGGGTGCAACATTCCAGACGCTTTACTAACACCCTCCCGACTTGGAGAGTCAGTCCCTTTAACCTCCTGTTTGGCCCAGTTTGCAATTTCTGCGGAAGATGAACAGGAATAGCGAGAACCAATGAGAGACTAGCTGGAGGTGTCTGGACGGGCAAATTTAACTCTCATTTCCCACCAGGAAGAGGAATTAACCAAAGGCTCAGCGTGCCGTGCCGGAACCAGATTAGGGCCTGAAGCCATCCTGCGGTGTTGCGGCCAGCTCAAAAGAAAGCGAGTTGAAGAAAGGAGCTCAGGGGCACTGTAATTCACAAACCTGCAGAGTTATAAATGACAGCTATCGTCCAAAAATATACTGAAGTAAGGCTGCCAAGAGGACTTGAAAGCGGGGCAGAATTGCAGGAAACCGATTTCAGGAGGTAGACTGGAATTGCATTGAAAGCATAGGAAAAGAGGCAGAACGTCCACAATGATGCACTTGGCCAAAAAGGGCGTATGCGTTTTTTCCTGAATATATTCAGGAAAAAACGCATACGCCCTTTTTGGCCAACCAAGCAAGCTTGCAAAGGAAATCTGCACTACAATGAAGTCTCACTTCCCCCCGGTCAAAAGGGCCATCTGAAAAAAGTGTAAAATCCAGAAAGGCAGGACAGGCCATGGAGAACTGGGAGCCTTGTTATGCTGATGGGCGGGATGTAAATTGCCAACAGACACTCGGGAGAAGTGTATGGTGTTTCCTGAAACATCTAAAAAACAAAGCAACAGAGCCTAGGGCACTTCCACTTATGGTCCTATAGCTTAGGGAAATTAAAATCAAAAAGACACAGCCACCCCAAAGTTTGGGACGCCTCTGTTTACAAGAACCTCGTTTACCGTACAAGTTCAACATCGCAGAAAGTGAAAAATGGATAAAGAAGTTGTGGTATTTACTTACAAAGCAATATCACTCAGCAATGAAATCTATGTCATCAGGCCCTTAGCAGCACAATGAGTGGATTCAGGTATGATGATTCTAACTGAAATAAGTCACACAGAAAAAGAAACATCATAAGATATCAGTAATACACGGAATGTAAACTTGGCTACACAGGAACTGAATTACAGAACAGAACAGGGTCTCAAATTTAGAAAACCAACTTATGCTTGCTTAAGGGTAAAGGTGAGTTGGGGTGCTGCATAAAACCAGAGATTGAAATGAGCACAGATAAAGTTCCTTAAGCCAAATATGGAATAGACAAGAGCTACTCCTTGCTCAACGAAATGGACTCAACACCGCATATTAAATGCCTAAGAATGTACCTGACTAGTAAGTATCTTAAAACCTATGGATTGCTATGTCTCCGAAAGAGAATCAAGCATGTGTACAGGGGCATAAACGCAGCAGTGATAGGATTGGAGAGGTTCGGTGAGCAAATGAAGACCCTTTGAAGTCATATTGCATGGTACCCATTCCACGGGTTTCAACTACCCAGGTTTAAGGTATTCTTCCTTCAGCTAAAACATGCATGTGGAACCTAGAGTATGATCAACCATGTGATCGGGAGACGTGTTCAAATATGTCTCAGTTTTCGTACCCTGGTACTCGGGTGCAACATTCCAGACGCTTTACTAACACCCTCCCGACTTGGAGAGTCAGTCCCTTTAACCTCCTGTTTGGCCCAGTTTGCAATTTCTGCGGAAGATGAACAGGAATAGCGAGAACCAATGAGAGACTAGCTGGAGGTGTCTGGACGGGCAAATTTAACTCTCATTTCCCACCAGGAAGAGGAATTAACCAAAGGCTCAGCGTGCCGTGCCGGAACCAGATTAGGGCCTGAAGCCATCCTGCGGTGTTGCGGCCAGCTCAAAAGAAAGCGAGTTGAAGAAAGGAGCTCAGGGGCACTGTAATTCACAAACCTGCAGAGTTATAAATGACAGCTATCGTCCAAAAATATACTGAAGTAAGGCTGCCAAGAGGACTTGAAAGCGGGGCAGAATTGCAGGAAACCGATTTCAGGAGGTAGACTGGAATTGCATTGAAAGCATAGGAAAAGAGGCAGAACGTCCACCATGATGCACTTGGCCAAAAAGGGCGTATGCGTTTTTTCCTGAATATATTCAGGAAAAAACGCATACGCCCTTTTTGGCAAACCAAGCAAGCTTGCAAAGGAAATCTGCACTACAATGAAGTCTCACTTCCCCCCGGTCAAAAGGGCCATCTGAAAAAAGTGTAAAATCCAGAAAGGCAGGACAGGCCATGGAGAACTGGGAGCCTTGTTATGCTGATGGGCGGGATGTAAATTGCCAACAGACACTCGGGAGAAGTGTATGGTGTTTCCTGAAACATCTAAAAAACAAAGCAACAGAGCCTAGGGCACTTCCACTTATGGTCCTATAGCTTAGGGAAATTAAAATCAAAAAGACACAGCCACCCCAAAGTTTGGGACGCCTCTGTTTACAAGAACCTCGTTTACAGTACAAGTTCAACATCGCAGAAAGTGAAAAATGGATAAAGAAGTTGTGGTATTTACTTACAAAGCAATATCACTCAGCAATGAAATCTATGTCATCAGGCCCTTAGCAGCACAATGAGTGGATTCAGGTATGATGATTCTAACTGAAATAAGTCACACAGAAAAAGAAACATCATAAGATATCAGTAATACACGGAATGTAAACTTGGCTACACAGGAACTGAATTACAGAACAGAACAGGGTCTCAAATTTAGAAAACCAACTTATGCTTGCTTAAGGGTAAAGGTGAGTTGGGGTGCTGCATAAAACCAGAGATTGAAATGAGCACAGATAAAGTTCCTTAAGCCAAATATGGAATAGACAAGAGCTACTCCTTGCTCAACGAAATGGACTCAACACCGCATATTAAATGCCTAAGAATGTACCTGACTAGTAAGTATCTTAAAACCTATGGATTGCTATGTCTCCGAAAGAGAATCAAGCATGTGTACGGGGGCATAAACGCAGCAGTGATAGGATTGGAGAGGTTCGGTGAGCAAATGAAGACCCTTTGAAGTCATATTGCATGGTACCCATTCCACGGGTTTCAACTACCCAGGTTTAAGGTATTCTTCCTTCAGCTAAAACATGCATGTGGAACCTAGAGTATGATCAACCATGTGATCGGGAGACGTGTTCAAATATGTCTCAGTTTTCGTACCCTGGTACTCGGGTGCAACATTCCAGACGCTTTACTAACACCCTCCCGACTTGGAGAGTCAGTCCCTTTAACCTCCTGTTTGGCCCAGTTTGCAATTTCTGCGGAAGATGAACAGGAATAGCGAGAACCAATGAGAGACTAGCTGGAGGTGTCTGGACGGGCAAATTTAACTCTCATTTCCCACCAGGAAGAGGAATTAACCAAAGGCTCAGCGTGCCGTGCCGGAACCAGATTAGGGCCTGAAGCCATCCTGCGGTGTTGCGGCCAGCTCAAAAGAAAGCGAGTTGAAGAAAGGAGCTCAGGGGCACTGTAATTCACAAACCTGCAGAGTTATAAATGACAGCTATCGTCCAAAAATATACTGAAGTAAGGCTGCCAAGAGGACTTGAAAGCGGGGCAGAATTGCAGGAAACCGATTTCAGGAGGTAGACTGGAATTGCATTGAAAGCATAGGAAAAGAGGCAGAACGTCCACCATGATGCACTTGGCCAAAAAGGGCGTATGCGTTTTTTCCTGAATATATTCAGGAAAAAACTCATACGCACTTTTTGGCCAACCAAGCAAGCTTGCAAAGGAAATCTGCACTACAATGAAGTCTCACTTCCCCCCGGTCAAAAGGGCCATCTGAAAAAAGTGTAAAATCCAGAAAGGCAGGACAGGCCATGGAGAACTGGGAGCCTTGTTATGCTGATGGGCGGGATGTAAATTGCCAACAGACACTCGGGAGAAGTGTATGGTGTTTCCTGAAACATCTAAAAAACAAAGCAACAGAGCCTAGGGCACTTCCAATTATGGTCCTATAGCTTAGGGAAATTAAAATCAAAAAGACACAGCCACCCCAAAGTTTGGGACGCCTCTGTTTACAAGAACCTCGTTTACAGTACAAGTTCAACATCGCAGAAAGTGAAAAATGGATAAAGAAGTTGTGGTATTTACTTACAAAGCAATATCACTCAGCAATGAAATCTATGTCATCAGGCCCTTAGCAGCACAATGAGTGGATTCAGGTATGATGATTCTAACTGAAATAAGTCACACAGAAAAAGAAACATCATAAGATATCAGTAATACACGGAATGTAAACTTGGCTACACAGGAACTGAATTACAGAACAGAACAGGGTCTCAAATTTAGAAAACCAACTTATGCTTGCTTAAGGGTAAAGGTGAGTTGGGGTGCTGCATAAAACCAGAGATTGAAATGAGCACAGATAAAGTTCCTTAAGCCAAATATGGAATAGACAAGAGCTACTCCTTGCTCAATGAAATGGACTCAACACCGCATATTAAACGCCTAAGAATGTACCTGACTAGTAAGTATCTTAAAACCTATGGATTGCTATGTCTCCGAAGGAGAATCAAGCATGTGTACAGGGGCATAAACGCAGCAGTGATAGGATTGGAGAGGTTCGGTGAGCAAATGAAGACCCTTTGAAGTCATATTGCATGGTACCCATTCCACGGGTTTCAACTACCCAGGTTTAAGGTATTCTTCCTTCAGCTAAAACATGCATGTGGAACCTAGAGTATGATCAACCATGTGATCGGGAGACGTGTTCAAATATGTCTCAGTTTTCGTACCCTGGTACTCGGGTGCAACATTCCAGACGCTTTACTAACACCCTCCCGACTTGGAGAGTCAGTCCCTTTAACCTCCTGTTTGGCCCAGTTTGCAATTTCTGCGGAAGATGAACAGGAATAGCGAGAACCAATGAGAGACTAGCTGGAGGTGTCTGGACGGGCAAATTTAACTCTCATTTCCCACCAGGAAGAGGAATTAACCAAAGGCTCAGCGTGCCGTGCCGGAACCAGATTAGGGCCTGAAGCCATCCTGCGGTGTTGCGGCCAGCTCAAAAGAAAGCGAGTTGAAGAAAGGAGCTCAGGGGCACTGTAATTCACAAACCTGCAGAGTTATAAATGACAGCTATCGTCCAAAAATATACTGAAGTAAGGCTGCCAAGAGGACTTGAAAGCGGGGCAGAATTGCAGGAAACCGATTTCAGGAGGCAGACTGGAATTGCATTGAAAGCATAGGAAAAGAGGCAGAACGTCCACAATGATGCACTTGGCCAAAAAGGGCGTATGCGTTTTTTCCTGAATATATTCAGGAAAAAACGCATACGCCCTTTTTGGCCAACCAAGCAAGCTTGCAAAGGAAATCTGCACTACAATGAAGTCTCACTTGCCCCCGGTCAAAAGGGCCATCTGAAAAAAGTGTAAAATCCAGAAAGGCAGGACAGGCCATGGAGAACTGGGAGCCTTGTTATGCTGATGGGCGGGATGTAAATTGCCAACAGACACTCGGGAGAAGTGTATGGTGTTTCCTGAAACATCTAAAAAACAAAGCAACAGAGCCTAGGGCACTTCCACTTATGGTCCTATAGCTTAGGGAAATTAAAATCAAAAAGACACAGCCACCCCAAAGTTTGGGACGCCTCTGTTTACAAGAACCTCGTTTACCGTACAAGTTCAACATCGCAGAAAGTGAAAAATGGATAAAGAAGTTGTGGTATTTACTTACAAAGCAATATCACTCAGCAATGAAATCTATGTCATCAGGCCCTTAGCAGCACAATGAGTGGATTCAGGTATGATGATTCTAACTGAAATAAGTCACACAGAAAAAGAAACATCAAAAGATATCAGTAATACACGGAATGTAAACTTGGCTACACAGGAACTGAATTACAGAACAGAACAGGGTCTCAAATTTAGAAAACCAACTTATGCTTGCTTAAGGGGAAAGGTGAGTTGGGGTGCTGCATAAAACCAGAGATTGAAATGAGCACAGATAAAGTTCCTTAAGCCAAATATGGAATAGACAAG
Organism: Pseudorca crassidens; assembly: GCF_039906515.1. Lineage (NCBI taxonomy): Eukaryota > Metazoa > Chordata > Mammalia > Artiodactyla > Delphinidae > Pseudorca > Pseudorca crassidens. Next base: position 991,916 of record NW_027136309.1, read on the forward strand.
AGCTACTCCTTGCTCAACGAAATGGACTCAACACCGCATATTAAACGCCTAAGAATGTACCTGACTAGTAAGTATCTTAAAACCTATGGATTGCTATGTCTCCGAAAGAGAATCAAGCATGTGTACAGGGGCATAAACGCAGCAGTGATAGGATTGGAGAGGTTCGGTGAGCAAATGAAGACCCTTTGAAGTCATATTGCATGGTACCCATTCCACGGGTTTCAACTACCCAGGTTTAAGGTATTCTTCCTTCAGCTAAAACATGCATGTGGAACCTAGAGTATGATCAACCATGTGATCGGGAGACGTGTTCAAATATGTCTCAGTTTTCGTACCCTGGTACTCGGGTGCAACATTCCAGACGCTTTACTAACACCCTCCCGACTTGGAGAGTCAGTCCCTTTAACCTCCTGTTTGGCCCAGTTTGCAATTTCTGCGGAAGATGAACAGGAATAGCGAGAACCAATGAGAGACTAGCTGGAGGTGTCTGGACGGGCAAATTTAACTCTCATTTCCCACCAGGAAGAGGAATTAACCAAAGGCTCAGCGTGCCGTGCCGGAACCAGATTAGGGCCTGAAGCCATCCTGCGGTGTTGCAGCCAGCTCAAAAGAAAGCGAGTTGAAGAAAGGAGCTCAGAGGCACTGTAATTCACAAACCTGCAGAGTTATAAATGACAGCTATCGTCCAAAAATATACTGAAGTAAGGCTGCCAAGAGGACTTGAAAGCGGGGCAGAATTGCAGGAAACCGATTTCAGGAGGTAGACTGGAATTGCATTGAAAGCATAGGAAAAGAGGCAGAACGTCCACCATGATGCACTTGGCCAAAAAGGGCGTATGCGTGTTTTCCTGAATATATTCAGGAAAAAACGCATACGCCCTTTTTGGCCAACCAAGCAAGCTTGCAAAGGAAATCTGCACTACAATGAAGTCTCACTTGCCCCCGGTCAAAAGGGCCATCTGAAAAAAGTGTAAAATCCAGAAAGGCAGGACAGGCCATGGAGAACTGGGAGCCTTGTTATGCTGATGGGCGGGATGTAAATTGCCAACAGACACTCGGGAGAAGTGTATGGTGTTTCCTGAAACATCTAAAAAACAAAGCAACAGAGCCTAGGGCACTTCCACTTATGGTCCTATAGCTTAGGGAAATTAAAATCAAAAAGACACAGCCACCCCAAAGTTTGGGACGCCTCTGTTTACAAGAACCTCGTTTACAGTACAAGTTCAACATCGCAGAAAGTGAAAAATGGATAAAGAAGTTGTGGTATTTACTTACAAAGCAATATCACTCAGCAATGAAATCTATGTCATCAGGCCCTTAGCAGCACAATGAGTGGATTCAGGTATGATGATTCTAACTGAAATAAGTCACACAGAAAAAGAAACATCATAAGATATCAGTAATACACAGAATGTAAACTTGGCTACACAGGAACTGAATTACAGAACAGAACAGGGTCTCAAATTTAGAAAACCAACTTATGCTTGCTTAAGGGTAAAGGTGAGTTGGGGTGCTGCATAAAACCAGAGATTGAAATGAGCACAGATAAAGTTCCTTAAGCCAAATATGGAATAGACAAGAGCTACTCCTTGCTCAACGAAATGGACTCAACACCGCATATTAAACGCCTAAGAATGTACCTGACTAGTAAGTATCTTAAAACCTATGGATTGCTATGTCTCCGAAGGAGAATCAAGCATGTGTACAGGGGCATAAACGCAGCAGTGATAGGATTGGAGAGGTTCGGTGAGCAAATGAAGACCCTTTGAAGTCATATTGCATGGTACCCATTCCACGGGTTTCAACTACCCAGGTTTAAGGTATTCTTCCTTCAGCTAAAACATGCATGTGGAACCTAGAGTATGATCAACCATGTGATCGGGAGACATGTTCAAATATGTCTCAGTTTTCGTACCCTGGTACTCGGGTGCAACATTCCAGACGCTTTACTAACACCCTCCCGACTTGGAGAGTCAGTCCCTTTAACCTCCTGTTTGGCCCAGTTTGCAATTTCTGCGGAAGATGAACAGGAATAGTGAGAACCAATGAGAGACTAGCTGGAGGTGTCTGGACGGGCAAATTTAACTCTCATTTCCCACCAGGAAGAGGAATTAACCAAAGGCTCAGCGTGCCGTGCCGGAACCAGATTAGGGTCTGAAGCCATCCTGCGGTGTTGCGGCCAGCTCAAAAGAAAGCGAGTTGAAGAAAGGAGCTCAGGGGCACTGTAATTCACAAACCTGCAGAGTTATAAATGACAGCTATCGTCCAAAAATATACTGAAGTAAGGCTGCCAAGAGGACTTGAAAGCGGGGCAGAATTGCAGGAAACCGATTTCAGGAGGTAGACTGGAATTGCATTGAAAGCATAGGAAAAGAGGCAGAACGTCCACAATGATGCACTTGGCCAAAAAGGGCGTATGCGTTTTTTCCTGAATATATTCAGGAAAAAACGCATACGCCCTTTTTGGCCAACCAAGCAAGCTTGCAAAGGAAATCTGCACTACAATGAAGTCTCACTTCCCCCCGGTCAAAAGGGCCATCTGAAAAAAGTGTAAAATCCAGAAAGGCAGGACAGGCCATGGAGAACTGGGAGCCTTGTTATGCTGATGGGCGGGATGTAAATTGCCAACAGACACTCGGGAGAAGTGTATGGTGTTTCCTGAAACATCTAAAAAACAAAGCAACAGAGCCTAGGGCACTTCCAATTATGGTCCTATAGCTTAGGGAAATTAAAATCAAAAAGACACAGCCACCCCTAATTTTGGGACGCCTCTGTTTACAAGAACCTCGTTTACAGTACAAGTTCAACATCGCAGAAAGTGAAAAATGGATAAAGAAGTTGTGGTATTTACTTACAAAGCAATATCACTCAGCAATGAAATCTATGTCATCAGGCCCTTAGCAGCACAATGAGTGGATTCAGGTATGATGATTCTAACTGAAATAAGTCACACAGAAAAAGAAACATCATAAGATATCAGTAATACACGGAATGTAAACTTGGCTACACAGGAACTGAATTACAGAACAGAACAGGGTCTCAAATTTAGAAAACCAACTTATGCTTGCTTAAGGGTAAAGGTGAGTTGGGGTGCTGCATAAAACCAGAGATTGAAATGAGCACAGATAAAGTTCCTTAAGCCAAATATGGAATAGACAAGAGCTACTCCTTGCTCAACGAAATGGACTCAACACCGCATATTAAATGCCTAAGAATGTACCTGACTAGTAAGTATCTTAAAACCTATGGATTGCTATGTCTCCGAAAGAGAATCAAGCATGTGTACAGGGGCATAAACGCAGCAGTGATAGGATTGGAGAGGTTCGGTGAGCAAATGAAGACCCTTTGAAGTCATATTGCATGGTACCCATTCCACGGGTTTCAACTACCCAGTTTTAAGGTATTCTTCCTTCAGGTAAAACATGCATGTGGAACCTAGAGTATGATCAACCATGTGATCGGGAGACGTGTTCAAATATGTCTCAGTTTTCGTACCCTGGTACTCGGGTGCAACATTCCAGACGCTTTACTAACACCCTCCCGACTTGGAGAGTCAGTCCCTTTAACCTCCTGTTTGGCCCAGTTTGCAATTTCTGCGGAAGATGAACAGGAATAGCGAGAACCAATGAGAGACTAGCTGGAGGTGTCTGGACGGGCAAATTTAACTCTCATTTCCCACCAAGGACAGGAATTAACCAAAGGCTCAGCGTGCCGTGCTGGAACCAGATTAGGGCCTGAAGCAATCCTGCGGTGTTGCGGCCAGCTCACAAGAAAGCGAGATGAAGAACGGAGCTCAGGGGCACTGTAATTCACAAACCTGCAGAGTTATAAATGACAGCAATCGTCCAAAAATATACTGAAGTAAGGCTGCCAAGAGGACTTGAAAGCGGGGCAGAATTGCAGGAAACCGATTTCAGGAGGTAGACTGGAATTGCATTTTAAGCATAGGAAAAGAGGCAGAACGTCCACAATGATGCACTTGGCCAAAAAGGGCGTATGCGTTTTTTCCTGAATATATTCAGGAAAAAACGCATACGCCCTTTTTGGCCAACCAAGCAAGCTTGCAAAGGAAATCTGCACTACAATGAAGTCTCACTTCTCCCCGGTCAAAAGGGCCATCTGAAAAAAGTGTAAAATCCAGAAAGGCAGGACAGGCCATGGAGAACTGGGAGCCTTGTTATGCTGATGGGCGGGATGTAAATTGCCAACAGACACTCGGGAGAAGTGTATGGTGTTTCCTGAAACATCTAAAAAACAAAGCAACAGAGCCTAGGGCACTTCCACTTATGGTCCTATAGCTTAGGGAAATTAAAATCAAAAAGACACAGCCACCCCAAAGTTTGGGACGCCTCTGTTTACAAGAACCTCGTTTACAGTACAAGTTCAACATCGCAGAAAGTGAAAAATGGATAAAGAAGTTGTGGTATTTACTTACAAAGCAATATCACTCAGCAATGAAATCTATGTCATCAGGCCCTTAGCAGCACAATGAGTGGATTCAGGTATGATGATTCTAACTGAAATAAGTCACACAGAAAACGAAACATCATAAGATATCAGTAATACACGGAATGTAAACTTGGCTACACAGGAACTGAATTACAGAACAGAACAGGGTCTCAAATTTAGAAAACCAACTTATGCTTGCTTAAGGGTAAAGGTGAGTTGGGGTGCTGCATAAAACCAGAGATTGAAATGAGCACAGATAAAGTTCCTTAAGCCAAATATGGAATAGACAAGAGCTACTCCTTGCTCAACGAAATGGACTCAACACCGCATATTAAATGCCTAAGAATGTACCTGACTAGTCAGTATCTTAAAACCTATGGATTGCTATGTCTCCGAAAGAGAATCAAGCATGTGTACAGGGGCATAAACGCAGCAGTGATAGGATTGGAGAGGTTCGGTGAGCAAATGAAGACCCTTTGAAGTCATATTGCATGGTACCCATTTTACGGGTTTCAACTACCCAGTTTTAAGGTATTCTTCCTTCAGCTAAAACATGCATGTGGAACCTAGAGTATGATCAACCATGTGATCGGGAGACGTGTTCAAATATGTCTCAGTTTTCGTACCCTGGTACTTGGGTGCAACATTCCAGACGCTTTACTAACACCCTCCCGACTTGGAGAGTCAGTCCCTTTAACCTCCTGTTTGGCCCAGTTTGCAATTTCTGCGGAAGATGAACAGGAATAGCGAGAACCAATGAGAGACTAGCTGGAGGTGTCTGGACGGGCAAATTTAACTCTCATTTCCCACCAGGAAGAGGAATTAACCAAAGGCTCAGCGTGCCGTGCCGGAACCAGATTAGGGCCTGAAGCCATCCTGCGGTGTTGCGGCCAGCTCAAAAGAAAGCGAGTTGAAGAAAGGAGCTCAGGGGCACTGTAATTCACAAACCTGCAGAGTTATAAATGACAGCTATCGTCCAAAAATATACTGAAGTAAGGCTGCCAAGAGGACTTGAAAGCGGGGCAGAATTGCAGGAAACCGATTTCAGGAGGTAGACTGGAATTGCATTGAAAGCATAGGAAAAGAGGCAGAACGTCCACAATGATGCACTTGGCCAAAAAGGGCGTATGCGTTTTTTCCTGAATATATTCAGGAAAAAACGCATACGCCCTTTTTGGCCAACCAAGCAAGCTTGCAAAGGAAATCTGCACTACAATGAAGTCTCACTTCCCCCCGGTCAATAGGGCCATCTGAAAAAAGTGTAAAATCCAGAAAGGCAGGACAGGCCATGGAGAACTGGGAGCCTTGTTATGCTGATGGGCGGGATGTAAATTGCCAACAGACACTCGGGAGAAGTGTATGGTGTTTCCTGAAACATCTAAAAAACAAAGCAACAGAGCCTAGGGCACTTCCACTTATGGTCCTATAGCTTAGGGAAATTAAAATCAAAAAGACACAGCCACCCCAAAGTTTGGGACGCCTCTGTTTACAAGAACCTCGTTTACAGTACAAGTTCAACATCGCAGAAAGTGAAAAATGGATAAAGAAGTTGTGGTATTTACTTACAAAGCAATATCACTCAGCAATGAAATCTATGTCATCAGGCCCTTAGCAGCACAATGAGTGGATTCAGGTATGATGATTCTAACTGAAATAAGTCACACAGAAAAAGAAACATCATAAGATATCAGTAATACACGGAATGTAAACTTGGCTACACAGGAACTGAATTACAGAACAGAACAGGGTCTCAAATTTAGAAAACCAACTTATGCTTGCTTAAGGGTAAAGGTGAGTTGGGGTGCTGCATAAAACCAGAGATTGAAATGAGCACAGATAAAGTTCCTTAAGCCAAATATGGAATAGACAAGAGCTACTCCTTGCTCAACGAAATGGACTCAACACCGCATATTAAATGCCTAAGAATGTACCTGACTAGTCAGTATCTTAAAACCTATGGATTGCTATGTCTCCGAAAGAGAATCAAGCATGTGTACAGGGGCATAAACGCAGCAGTGATAGGATTGGAGAGGTTCGGTGAGCAAATGAAGACCCTTTGAAGTCATATTGCATGGTACCCATTCCACGGGTTTCAACTACCCAGTTTTAAGGTATTCTTCCTTCAGCTAAAACATGCATGTGGAACCTAGAGTATGATCAGCCATGTGATCGGGAGACGTGTTCAAATATGTCTCAGTTTTCATACCCTGGTACTTGGGTGCAACATTCCAGACGCTTTACTAACACCCTCCCGACTTGGAGAGTCAGTCCCTTTAACCTCCTGTTTGGCCCAGTTTGCAATTTCTGCGGAAGATGAACAGGAATAGCGAGAACCAATGAGAGACTAGCTGGAGGTGTCTGGACGGGCAAATTTAACTCTCATTTCCCACCAGGAAGAGGAATTAACCAAAGGCTCAGCGTGCCGTGCCGGAACCAGATTAGGGCCTGAAGCCATCCTGCGGTGTTGCGGCCAGCTCAAAAGAAAGCGAGTTGAAGAAAGGAGCTCAGGGGCACTGTAATTCACAAACCTGCAGAGTTATAAATGACAGCTATCGTCCAAAAATATACTGAAGTAAGGCTGCCAAGAGGACTTGAAAGCGGGGCAGAATTGCAGGAAACCGATTTCAGGAGGTAGACTGGAATTGCATTGAAAGCATAGGAAAAGAGGCAGAACGTCCACAATGATGCACTTGGCCAAAAAGGGCGTATGCGTTTTTTCCTGAATATATTCAGGAAAAAACGCATACGCCCTTTTTGGCCAACCAAGCAAGCTTGCAAAGGAAATCTGCACTACAATGAAGTCTCACTTCCCCTCGGTCAATAGGGCCATCTGAAAAAAGTGTAAAATCCAGAAAGGCAGGACAGGCCATGGAGAACTGGGAGCCTTGTTATGCTGATGGGCGGGATGTAAATTGCCAACAGACACTCGGGAGAAGTGTATGGTGTTTCCTGAAACATCTAAAAAACAAAGCAACAGAGCCTAGGGCACTTCCACTTATGGTCCTATAGCTTAGGGAAATTAAAATCAAAAAGACACAGCCACCCCAAAGTTTGGGACGCCTCTGTTTACAAGAACCTCGTTTACAGTACAAGTTCAACATCGCAGAAAGTGAAAAATGGATAAAGAAGTTTTGGTATTTACTTACAAAGCAATATCACTCAGCAATGAAATCTATGTCATCAGGCCCTTAGCAGCACAATGAGTGGATTCAGGTATGATGATTCTAACTGAAATAAGTCACACAGAAAAAGAAACATCATAAGATATCAGTAATACACGGAATGTAAACTTGGCTACACAGGAACTGAATTACAGAACAGAACAGGGTCTCAAATTTAGAAAACCAACTTATGCTTTCTTAAGGGTAAAGGTGAGTTGGGGTGCTGCATAAAACCAGAGATTGAAATGAGCACAGATAAAGTTCCTTAAGCCAAATATGGAATAGACAAGAGCTACTCCTTGCTCAACGAAATGGACTCAACACCGCATATTAAATGCCTAAGAATGTACCTGACTAGTAAGTATCTTAAAACCTATGGATTGCTATGTCTCCGAAAGAGAATCAAGCATGTGTACAGGGGCATAAACGCAGCAGTGATAGGATTGGAGAGGTTCGGTGAGCAAATGAAGACCCTTTGAAGTCATATTGCATGGTACCCATTCCACGGGTTTCAACTACCCAGTTTTAAGGTATTCTTCCTTCAGGTAAAACATGCATGTGGAACCTAGAGTATGATCAACCATGTGATCGGGAGACGTGTTCAAATATGTCTCAGTTTTCGTACCCTGGTACTCGGGTGCAACATTCCAGACGCTTTACTAACACCCTCCCGACTTGGAGAGTCAGTCCCTTTAACCTCCTGTTTGGCCCAGTTTGCAATTTCTGCGGAAGATGAACAGGAATAGCGAGAACCAATGAGAGACTAGCTGGAGGTGTCTGGACGGGCAAATTTAACTCTCATTTCCCACCAGGAAGAGGAATTAACCAAAGGCTCAGCGTGCCGTGCCGGAACCAGATTAGGGCCTGAAGCCATCCTGCGGTGTTGCGGCCAGCTCAAAAGAAAGCGAGTTGAAGAAAGGAGCTCAGGGGCACTGTAATTCACAAACCTGCAGAGTTATAAATGACAGCTATCGTCCAAAAATATACTGAAGTAAGGCTGCCAAGAGGACTTGAAAGCGGGGCAGAATTGCAGGAAACCGATTTCAGGAGGTAGACTGGAATTGCATTGAAAGCATAGGAAAAGAGGCAGAACGTCCACAATGATGCACTTGGCCAAAAAGGGCGTATGCGTTTTTTCCTGAATATATTCAGGAAAAAACGCATACGCCCTTTTTGGCCAACCAAGCAAGCTTGCAAAGGAAATCTGCACTACAATGAAGTCTCACTTCCCCCCGGTCAAAAGGGCCATCTGAAAAAAGTGTAAAATCCAGAAAGGCAGGACAGGCCATGGAGAACTGGGAGCCTTGTTATGCTGATGGGCGGGATGTAAATTGCCAACAGACACTCGGGAGAAGTGTATGGTGTTTCCTGAAACATCTAAAAAACAAAGCAACAGAGCCTAGGGCACTTCCACTTATGGTCCTATAGCTTAGGGAAATTAAAATCAAAAAGACACAGCCAGCCCAAAGTTTGGGACGCCTCTGTTTACAAGAACCTCGTTTACAGTACAAGTTCAACATCGCAGAAAGTGAAAAATGGATAAAGAAGTTGTGGTATTTACTTACAAAGCAATATCACTCAGCAATGAAATCTATGTCATCAGGCCCTTAGCAGCACAATGAGTGGATTCAGGTATGATGATTCTAACTGAAATAAGTCACACAGAAAAAGAAACATCATAAGAGATCAGTAATACACGGAATGTAAACTTGGCTACACAGGAACTGAATTACAGAACAGAACAGGGTCTCAAATTTAGAAAACCAACTTATGCTTTCTTAAGGGTAAAGGTGAGTTGGGGTGCTGCATAAAACCAGAGATTGAAATGAGCACAGATAAAGTTCCTTAAGCCAAATATGGAATAGACAAGAGCTACTCCTTGCTCAACGAAATGGACTCAACACCGCATATTAAATGCCTAAGAATGTACCTGACTAGTAAGTATCTTAAAACCTATGGATTGCTATGTCTCCGAAGGAGAATCAAGCATGTGTACAGGGGCATAAACGCAGCAGTGATAGGATTGGAGAGGTTCGGTGAGCAAATGAAGACCCTTTGAAGTCATATTGCATCGTACCCATTCCACGGGTTTCAACTACCCAGGTTTAAGGTATTCTTCCTTCAGCTAAAACATGCATGTTGAACCTAGAGTATGATCAGCCATGTGATCGGGAGACGTGTTCAAATATGTCTCAGTTTTCGTACCCTGGTACTCGGGTGCAACATTCCAGACGCTTTACTAACACCCTCCCGACTTGGAGAGTCAGTCCCTTTAACCTCCTGTTTGGCCCAGTTTGCAATTTCTGCGGAAGATGAACAGGAATAGCGAGAACCAATGAGAGACTAGCTGGAGGTGTCTGGACGGGCAAATTTAACTCTCATTTCCCACCAGGAAGAGGAATTAACCAAAGGCTCAGCGTGCCGTGCCGGAACCAGATTAGGGCCTGAAGCCATCCTGCGGTGTTGCGGCCAGCTCAAAAGAAAGCGAGTTGAAGAAAGGAGCTCAGGGGCACTGTAATTCACAAACCTGCAGAGTTATAAATGACAGCTATCGTCCAAAAATATACTGAAGTAAGGCTGCCAAGAGGACTTGAAAGCGGGGCAGAATTGCAGGAAACCGATTTCAGGAGGTAGACTGGAATTGCATTGAAAGCATAGGAAAAGAGGCAGAACGTCCACAATGATGCACTTGGCCAAAAAGGGCGTATGCGTTTTTTCCTGAATATATTCAGGAAAAAACGCATACGCCCTTTTTGGCCAACCAAGCAAGCTTGCAAAGGAAATCTGCACTACAATGAAGTCTCACTTCCCCCCGGTCAAAAGGGCCATCTGAAAAAAGTGTAAAATCCAGAAAGGCAGGACAGGCCATGGAGAACTGGGAGCCTTGTTATGCTGATGGGCGGGATGTAAATTGCCAACAGACACTCGGGAGAAGTGTATGGTGTTTCCTGAAACATCTAAAAAACAAAGCAACAGAGCCTAGGGTACTTCCACTTATGGTCCTATAGCTTAGGGAAATTAAAATCAAAAAGACACAGCCACCCCAAAGTTTGGGACGCCTCTGTTTACAAGAACCTCGTTTACAGTACAAGTTCAACATCGCAGAAAGTGAAAAATGGATAAAGAAGTTGTGGTATTTACTTACAAAGCAATATCACTCAGCAATGAAATCTATGTCATCAGGCCCGTAGCAGCACAATGAGTGGATTCAGGTATGATGATTCTAACTGAAATAAGTCACACAGAAAAAGAAACATCATAAGATATCAGTAATACACGGAATGTAAACTTGGCTACACAGGAACTGAATTACAGAACAGAACAGGGTCTCAAATTTAGAAAACCAACTTATGCTTTCTTAAGGGTAAAGGTGAGTTGGGGTGCTGCATAAAACCAGAGATTGAAATGAGCACAGATAAAGTTCCTTAAGCCAAATATGGAATAGACAAGAGCTACTCCTTGCTCAACGAAATGGACTCAACACCGCATATTAAATGCCTAAGAATGTACCTGACTAGTAAGTATCTTAAAACCTATGGATTGCTATGTCTCCGAAAGAGAATCAAGCATGTGTACAGGGGCATAAACGCAGCAGTGATAGGATTGGAGAGGTTCGGTGAGCAAATGAAGACCCTTTGAAGTCATATTGCATGGTACCCATTCCACGGGTTTCAACTACCCAGTTTTAAGGTATTCTTCCTTCAGGTAAAACATGCATGTGGAACCTAGAGTATGATCAACCATGTGATCGGGAGACGTGTTCAAATATGTCTCAGTTTTCGTACCCTGGTACTCGGGTGCAACATTCCAGACGCTTTACTAACACCCTCCCGACTTGGAGAGTCAGTCCCTTTAACCTCCTGTTTGGCCCAGTTTGCAATTTCTGCGGAAGATGAACAGGAATAGCGAGAACCAATGAGAGACTAGCTGGAGGTGTCTGGACGGGCAAATTTAACTCTCATTTCCCACCAGGAAGAGGAATTAACCAAAGGCTCAGCGTGCCATGCCGGAACCAGATTAGGGCCTGAAGCCATCCTGCGGTGTTGCGGCCAGCTCAAAAGAAAGCGAGTTGAAGAAAGGAGCTCAGGGGCACTGTAATTCACAAACCTGCAGAGTTATAAATGACAGCTATCGTCCAAAAATATACTGAAGTAAGGCTGCCAAGAGGACTTGAAAGCGGGGCAGAATTGCAGGAAACCGATTTCAGGAGGTAGACTGGAATTGCATTGAAAGCATAGGAAAAGAGGCAGAACGTCCACAATGATGCACTTGGCCAAAAAGGGCGTATGCGTTTTTTCCTGAATATATTCAGGAAAAAACGCATACGCCCTTTTTGGCCAACCAAGCAAGCTTGCAAAGGAAATCTGCACTACAATGAAGTCTCACTTCCCCCCGGTCAAAAGGGCCATCTGAAAAAAGTGTAAAATCCAGAAAGGCAGGACAGGCCATGGAGAACTGGGAGCCTTGTTATGCTGATGGGCGGGATGTAAATTGCCAACAGACACTCGGGAGAAGTGTATGGTGTTTCCTGAAACATCTAAAAAACAAAGCAACAGAGCCTAGGGCACTTCCAATTATGGTCCTATAGCTTAGGGAAATTAAAATCAAAAAGACACAGCCACCCCAAAGTTTGGGACGCCTCTGTTTACAAGAACCTCGTTTACAGTACAAGTTCAACATCGCAGAAAGTGAAAAATGGATAAAGAAGTTGTGGTATTTACTTACAAAGCAATATCACTCAGCAATGAAATCTATGTCATCAGGCCCTTAGCAGCACAATGAGTGGATTCAGGTATGATGATTCTAACTGAAATAAGTCACACAGAAAAAGAAACATCATAAGATATCAGTAATACACAGAATGTAAACTTGGCTACACAGGAACTGAATTACAGAACAGAACAGGGTCTCAAATTTAGAAAACCAACTTATGCTTGCTTAAGGGTAAAGGTGAGTTGGGGTGCTGCATAAAACCAGAGATTGAAATGAGCACAGATAAAGTTCCTTAAGCCAAATATGGAATAGACAAGAGCTACTCCTTGCTCAACGAAATGGACTCAACACCGCATATTAAACGCCTAAGAATGTACCTGACTAGTAAGTATCTTAAAACCTATGGATTGCTATGTCTCCAAAGGAGAATCAAGCATGTGTACAGGGGCATAAACGCAGCAGTGATAGGATTGGAGAGGTTCGGTGAGCAAATGAAGACCCTTTGAAGTCATATTGCATGGTACCCATTCCACGGGTTTCAACTACCCAGGTTTAAGGTATTCTTCCTTCAGCTAAAACATGCATGTGGAACCTAGAGTATGATCAGCCATGTGATCGGGAGACGTGTTCAAATATGTCTCAGTTTTCGTACCCTGGTACTCGGGTGCAACATTCCAGACGCTTTACTAACACTCTCCCGAGTTGGAGAGTCAGTCCCTTTAACCTCCTGTTTGGCCCAGTTTGCAATTTCTGTGGAAGATGAACAGGAATAGCGAGAACCAATGAGAGACTAGCTGGAGGTGTCTGGACGGGCAAATTTAACTCTCATTTCCCACCAGGAAGAGGAATTAACCAAAGGCTCAGCGTGCCGTGCCGGAACCAGATTAGGGCCTGAAGCCATCCTGCGGTGTTGCGGCCAGCTCAAAAGAAAGCGAGTTGAAGAAAGGAGCTCAGGGGCACTGTAATTCACAAACCTGCAGAGTTATAAATGACAGCTATCGTCCAAAAATATACTGAAGTAAGGCTGCCAAGAGGACTTGAAAGCGGGGCAGAATTGCAGGAAACCGATTTCAGGAGGTAGACTGGAATTGCATTGAAAGCATAGGAAAAGAGGCAGAACGTCCACAATGATGCACTTGGCCAAAAAGGGCGTATGCGTTTTTTTCTGAATATATTCAGGAAAAAACGCATACGCACTTTTTGGCCAACCAAGCAAGCTTGCAAAGGAAATCTGCACTACAATGAAGTCTCACTTCCCCCCGGTCAAAAGGGCCATCTGAAAAAAGTGTAAAATCCAGAAAGGCAGGACAGGCCATGGAGAACTGGGAGCCTTGTTATGCTGATGGGCGGGATGTAAATTGCCAACAGACACTAGGGAGAAGTGTATGGTGTTTCCTGAAACATCTAAAAAACAAAGCAACAGAGCCTAGGGCACTTCCACTTATGGTCCTATAGCTTAGGGAAATTAAAATCAAAAAGACACAGCCACCCCAAAGTTTGGGACGCCTCTGTTTACAAGAACCTCGTTTACAGTACAAGTTCAACATCGCAGAAAGTGAAAAATGGATAAAGAAGTTGTGGTATTTACTTACAAAGCAATATCACTCAGCAATGAAATCTATGTCATCAGGCCCTTAGCAGCACAATGAGTGGATTCAGGTATGATGATTCTAACTGAAATAAGTCACACAGAAAAAGAAACATCATAAGATATCAGTAATACACGGAATGTAAACTTGGCTACACAGGAACTGAATTACAGAACAGAACAGGGTCTCAAATTTAGAAAACCAACTTATGCTTTCTTAAGGGTAAAGGTGACTTGGGGTGCTGCATAAAACCAGAGATTGAAATGAGCACAGATAAAGTTCCTTAAGCCAAATATGGAATAGACAAGAGCTACTCCTTGCTCAACGAAATGGACTCAACACCGCATATTAAATGCCTAAGAATGTACCTGACTAGTAAGTATCTTAAAACCTATGGATTGCTATGTCTCCGAAGGAGAATCAAGCATGTGTACAGGGGCATAAACGCAGCAGTGATAGGATTGGAGAGGTTCGGTGAGCAAATGAAGACCCTTTGAAGTCATATTGCATCGTACCCATTCCACGGGTTTCAACTACCCAGGTTTAAGGTATTCTTCCTTCAGCTAAAACATGCATGTGGAACCTAGAGTATGATCAGCCATGTGATCGGGAGACGTGTTCAAATATGTCTCAGTTTTCGTACCCTGGTACTCGGGTGCAACATTCCAGACGCTTTACTAACACCCTCCCGACTTGGAGAGTCAGTCCCTTTAACCTCCTGTTTGGCCCAGTTTGCAATTTCTGCGGAAGATGAACAGGAAAAGCGAGAACCAATGAGAGACTAACTGGAGGTGTCTGGATGGGCAAATTTAACTCTCATTTCCCACCAGGAAGAGGAATTAACCAAAGGCTCAGCGTGCCGTGCCGGAACCAGATTAGGGCCTGAAGCCATCCTGCGGTGTTGCGGCCAGCTCAAAAGAAAGCGAGTTGAAGAAAGGAGCTCAGGGGCACTGTAATTCACAAACCTGCAGAGTTATAAATGACAGCTATCGTCCAAAAATATACTGAAGTAAGGCTGCCAAGAGGACTTGAAAGCGGGGCAGAATTGCAGGAAACCGATTTCAGGAGGTAGACTGGAATTGCATTGAAAGCATAGGAAAAGAGGCAGAACGTCCACAATGATGCACTTGGCCAAAAAGGGCGTATGCGTTTTTTCCTGAATATATTCAGGAAAAAACGCATACGCCCTTTTTGGCCAACCAAGCAAGCTTGCAAAGGAAATCTGCACTACAATGAAGTCTCACTTCCCCCCGGTCAAAAGGGCCATCTGAAAAAAGTGTAAAATCCAGAAAGGCAGGACAGGCCATGGAGAACTGGGAGCCTTGTTATGCTGATGGGCGGGATGTAAATTGCCAACAGACACTCGGGAGAAGTGTATGGTGTTTCCTGAAACATCTAAAAAACAAAGCAACAGAGCCTAGGGCACTTCCACTTATGGTCCTATAGCTTAGGGAAATTAAAATCAAAAAGACACAGCCACCCCAAAGTTTGGGACGCCTCTGTTTACAAGAACCTCGTTTACAGTACAAGTTCAACATCGCAGAAAGTGAAAAATGGATAAAGAAGTTGTGGTATTTACTTACAAAGCAATATCACTCAGCAATGAAATCTATGTCATCAGGCCCGTAGCAGCACAATGAGTGGATTCAGGTATGATGATTCTAACTGAAATAAGTCACACAGAAAAAGAAACATCATAAGATATCAGTAATACACGGAATGTAAACTTGGCTACACAGGAACTGAATTACAGAACAGAACAGGGTCTCAAATTTAGAAAACCAACTTATGCTTTCTTAAGGGTAAAGGTGAGTTGGGGTGCTGCATAAAACCAGAGATTGAAATGAGCACAGATAAAGTTCCTTAAGCCAAATATGGAATAGACAAGAGCTACTCCTTGCTCAACGAAATGGACTCAACACCGCATATTAAATGCCTAAGAATGTACCTGACTAGTAAGTATCTTAAAACCTATGGATTGCTATGTCTCCGAAAGAGAATCAAGCATGTGTACAGGGGCATAAACGCAGCAGTGATAGGATTGGAGAGGTTCGGTGAGCAAATGAAGACCCTTTGAAGTCATATTGCATGGTACCCATTCCACGGGTTTCAACTACCCAGTTTTAAGGTATTCTTCCTTCAGGTAAAACATGCATGTGGAACCTAGAGTATGATCAACCATGTGATCGGGAGACGTGTTCAAATATGTCTCAGTTTTCGTACCCTGGTACTCGGGTGCAACATTCCAGACGCTTTACTAACACCCTCCCGACTTGGAGAGTCAGTCCCTTTAACCTCCTGTTTGGCCCAGTTTGCAATTTCTGCGGAAGATGAACAGGAATAGCGAGAACCAATGAGAGACTAGCTGGAGGTGTCTGGACGGGCAAATTTAACTCTCATTTCCCACCAGGAAGAGGAATTAACCAAAGGCTCAGCGTGCCATGCCGGAACCAGATTAGGGCCTGAAGCCATCCTGCGGTGTTGCGGCCAGCTCAAAAGAAAGCGAGTTGAAGAAAGGAGCTCAGGGGCACTGTAATTCACAAACCTGCAGAGTTATAAATGACAGCTATCGTCCAAAAATATACTGAAGTAAGGCTGCCAAGAGGACTTGAAAGCGGGGCAGAATTGCAGGAAACCGATTTCAGGAGGTAGACTGGAATTGCATTGAAAGCATAGGAAAAGAGGCAGAACGTCCACAATGATGCACTTGGCCAAAAAGGGCGTATGCGTTTTTTCCTGAATATATTCAGGAAAAAACGCATACGCCCTTTTTGGCCAACCAAGCAAGCTTGCAAAGGAAATCTGCACTACAATGAAGTCTCACTTCCCCCCGGTCAAAAGGGCCATCTGAAAAAAGTGTAAAATCCAGAAAGGCAGGACAGGCCATGGAGAACTGGGAGCCTTGTTATGCTGATGGGCGGGATGTAAATTGCCAACAGACACTCGGGAGAAGTGTATGGTGTTTCCTGAAACATCTAAAAAACAAAGCAACAGAGCCTAGGGCACTTCCAATTATGGTCCTATAGCTTAGGGAAATTAAAATCAAAAAGACACAGCCACCCCAAAGTTTGGGACGCCTCTGTTTACAAGAACCTCGTTTACAGTACAAGTTCAACATCGCAGAAAGTGAAAAATGGATAAAGAAGTTGTGGTATTTACTTACAAAGCAATATCACTCAGCAATGAAATCTATGTCATCAGGCCCTTAGCAGCACAATGAGTGGATTCAGGTATGATGATTCTAACTGAAATAAGTCACACAGAAAAAGAAACATCATAAGATATCAGTAATACACAGAATGTAAACTTGGCTACACAGGAACTGAATTACAGAACAGAACAGGGTCTCAAATTTAGAAAACCAACTTATGCTTGCTTAAGGGTAAAGGTGAGTTGGGGTGCTGCATAAAACCAGAGATTGAAATGAGCACAGATAAAGTTCCTTAAGCCAAATATGGAATAGACAAGAGCTACTCCTTGCTCAACGAAATGGACTCAACACCCCATATTAAACGCCTAAGAATGTACCTGACTAGTAAGTATCTTAAAACCTATGGATTGCTATGTCTCCGAAAGAGAATCAAGCATGTGTACAGGGGCATAAACGCAGCAGTGATAGGATTGGAGAGGTTCGGTGAGCAAATGAAGACCCTTTGAAGTCATATTGCATGGTACCCATTCCACGGGTTTCAACTACCCAGGTTTAAGGTATTCTTCCTTCAGCTAAAACATGCATGTGGAACCTAGAGTATGATCAGCCATGTGATCGGGAGACGTGTTCAAATATGTCTCAGTTTTCGTACCCTGGTACTCGGGTGCAACATTCCAGACGCTTTACTAACACTCTCCCGAGTTGGAGAGTCAGTCCCTTTAACCTCCTGTTTGGCCCAGTTTGCAATTTCTGTGGAAGATGAACAGGAATAGCGAGAACCAATGAGAGACTAGCTGGAGGTGTCTGGACGGGCAAATTTAACTCTCATTTCCCACCAGGAAGAGGAATTAACCAAAGGCTCAGCGTGCCGTGCCGGAACCAGATTAGGGCCTGAAGCCATCCTGCGGTGTTGCGGCCAGCTCAAAAGAAAGCGAGTTGAAGAAAGGAGCTCAGGGGCACTGTAATTCACAAACCTGCAGAGTTATAAATGACAGCTATCGTCCAAAAATATACTGAAGTAAGGCTGCCAAGAGGACTTGAAAGCGGGGCAGAATTGCAGGAAACCGATTTCAGGAGGTAGACTGGAATTGCATTGAAAGCATAGGAAAAGAGGCAGAACGTCCACAATGATGCACTTGGCCAAAAAGGGCGTATGCGTTTTTTCCTGAATATATTCAGGAAAAAACGCATACGCCCTTTTTGGCCAACCAAGCAAGCTTGCAAAGGAAATCTGCACTACAATGAAGTCTCACTTCCCCCCGGTCAAAAGGGCCATCTGAAAAAAGTGTAAAATCCAGAAAGGCAGGACAGGCCATGGAGAACTGGGAGCCTTGTTATGCTGATGGGCGGGATGTAAATTGCCAACAGACACTCGGGAGAAGTGTATGGTGTTTCCTGAAACATCTAAAAAACAAAGCAACAGAGCCTAGGGCACTTCCACTTATGGTCCTATAGCTTAGGGAAATTAAAATCAAAAAGACACAGCCAGCCCAAAGTTTGGGACGCCTCTGTTTACAAGAACCTCGTTTACAGTACAAGTTCAACATCGCAGAAAGTGAAAAATGGATAAAGAAGTTGTGGTATTTACTTACAAAGCAATATCACTCAGCAATGAAATCTATGTCATCAGGCCCGTAGCAGCACAATGAGTGGATTCAGGTATGATGATTCTAACTGAAATAAGTCACACAGAAAAAGAAACATCATAAGATATCAGTAATACACGGAATGTAAACTTGGCTACACAGGAACTGAATTACAGAACAGAACAGGGTCTCAAATTTAGAAAACCAACTTATGCTTGCTTAAGGGTAAAGGTGAGTTGGGGTGCTGCATAAAACCAGAGATTGAAATGAGCACAGATAAAGTTCCTTAAGCCAAATATGGAATAGACAAGAGCTACTCCTTGCTCAACGAAATGGACTCAACACCGCATATTAAATGCCTAAGAATGTACCTGACTAGTAAGTATCTTAAAACCTATGGATTGCTATGTCTCCGAAAGAGAATCAAGCATGTGTACAGGGGCATAAACGCAGCAGTGATAGGATTGGAGAGGTTCGGTGAGCAAATGAAGACCCTTTGAAGTCATATTGCATGGTACCCATTCCACGGGTTTCAACTACCCAGTTTTAAGGTATTCTTCCTTCAGGTAAAACATGCATGTGGAACCTAGAGTATGATCAACCATGTGATCGGGAGACGTGTTCAAATATGTCTCAGTTTTCGTACCCTGGTACTCGGGTGCAACATTCCAGACGCTTTACTAACACCCTCCCGACTTGGAGAGTCAGTCCCTTTAACCTCCTGTTTGGCCCAGTTTGCAATTTCTGCGGAAGATGAACAGGAATAGCGAGAACCAATGAGAGACTAGCTGGAGGTGTCTGGACGGGCAAATTTAACTCTCATTTCCCACCAGGAAGAGGAATTAACCAAAGGCTCAGCGTGCCATGCCGGAACCAGATTAGGGCCTGAAGCCATCCTGCGGTGTTGCGGCCAGCTCAAAAGAAAGCGAGTTGAAGAAAGGAGCTCAGGGGCACTGTAATTCACAAACCTGCAGAGTTATAAATGACAGCTATCGTCCAAAAATATACTGAAGTAAGGCTGCCAAGAGGACTTGAAAGCGGGGCAGAATTGCAGGAAACCGATTTCAGGAGGTAGACTGGAATTGCATTGAAAGCATAGGAAAAGAGGCAGAACGT
This sequence comes from Pseudorca crassidens, assembly GCF_039906515.1. Lineage (NCBI taxonomy): Eukaryota > Metazoa > Chordata > Mammalia > Artiodactyla > Delphinidae > Pseudorca > Pseudorca crassidens. Next base: position 1,011,681 of record NW_027136309.1, read on the forward strand.
CCACAATGATGCACTTGGCCAAAAAGGGCGTATGCGTTTTTTCCTGAATATATTCAGGAAAAAACGCATACGCCCTTTTTGGCCAACCAAGGAAGCTTGCAAAGGAAATCTGCACTACAATGAAGTCTCACTTCCCCCCGGTCAAAAGGGCCATCTGAAAAAAGTGTAAAATCCAGAAAGGCAGGACAGGCCATGGAGAACTGGGAGCCTTGTTATGCTGATGGGCGGGATGTAAATTGCCAACAGACACTCGGGAGAAGTGTATGGTGTTTCCTGAAACATCTAAAAAACAAAGCAACAGAGCCTAGGGCACTTCCAATTATGGTCCTATAGCTTAGGGAAATTAAAATCAAAAAGACACAGCCACCCCAAAGTTTGGGACGCCTCTGTTTACAAGAACCTCGTTTACAGTACAAGTTCAACATCGCAGAAAGTGAAAAATGGATAAAGAAGTTGTGGTATTTACTTACAAAGCAATATCACTCAGCAATGAAATCTATGTCATCAGGCCCTTAGCAGCACAATGAGTGGATTCAGGTATGATGATTCTAACTGAAATAAGTCACACAGAAAAAGAAACATCATAAGATATCAGTAATACACGGAATGTAAACTTGGCTACACAGGAACTGAATTACAGAACAGAACAGGGTCTCAAATTTAGAAAACCAACTTATGCTTGCTTAAGGGTAAAGGTGAGTTTGGGTGCTGCATAAAACCAGAGATTGAAATGAGCACAGATAAAGTTCCTTAAGCCAAATATGGAATAGACAAGAGCTACTCCTTGCTCAACGAAATGGACTCAACACCGCATATTAAACGCCTAAGAATGTACCTGACTAGTAAGTATCTTAAAACCTATGGATTGCTATGTCTCCAAAGGAGAATCAAGCATGTGTACAGGGGCATAAACGCAGCAGTGATAGGATTGGAGAGGTTCGGTGAGCAAATGAAGACCCTTTGAAGTCATATTGCATGGTACCCATTCCACGGGTTTCAACTACCCAGGTTTAAGGTATTCTTCCTTCAGCTAAAACATGCATGTGGAACCTAGAGTATGATCAGCCATGTGATCGGGAGACGTGTTCAAATATGTCTCAGTTTTCGTACCCTGGTACTCGGGTGCAACATTCCAGACGCTTTACTAACACTCTCCCGAGTTGGAGAGTCAGTCCCTTTAACCTCCTGTTTGGCCCAGTTTGCAATTTCTGTGGAAGATGAACAGGAATAGCGAGAACCAATGAGAGACTAGCTGGAGGTGTCTGGACGGGCAAATTTAACTCTCATTTCCCACCAGGAAGAGGAATTAACCAAAGGCTCAGCGTGCCGTGCCGGAACCAGATTAGGGCCTGAAGCCATCCTGCGGTGTTGCGGCCAGCTCAAAAGAAAGCGAGTTGAAGAAAGGAGCTCAGGGGCACTGTAATTCACAAACCTGCAGAGTTATAAATGACAGCTATCGTCCAAAAATATACTGAAGTAAGGCTGCCAAGAGGACTTGAAAGCGGGGCAGAATTGCAGGAAACCGATTTCAGGAGGTAGACTGGAATTGCATTGAAAGCATAGGAAAAGAGGCAGAACGTCCACAATGATGCACTTGGCCAAAAAGGGCGTATGCGTTTTTTTCTGAATATATTCAGGAAAAAACGCATACGCACTTTTTGGCCAACCAAGCAAGCTTGCAAAGGAAATCTGCACTACAATGAAGTCTCACTTCCCCCCGGTCAAAAGGGCCATCTGAAAAAAGTGTAAAATCCAGAAAGGCAGGACAGGCCATGGAGAACTGGGAGCCTTGTTATGCTGATGGGCGGGATGTAAATTGCCAACAGACACTCGGGAGAAGTGTATGGTGTTTCCTGAAACATCTAAAAAACAAAGCAACAGAGCCTAGGGCACTTCCACTTATGGTCCTATAGCTTAGGGAAATTAAAATCAAAAAGACACAGCCACCCCAAAGTTTGGGACGCCTCTGTTTACAAGAACCTCGTTTACAGTACAAGTTCAACATCGCAGAAAGTGAAAAATGGATAAAGAAGTTGTGGTATTTACTTACAAAGCAATATCACTCAGCAATGAAATCTATGTCATCAGGCCCTTAGCAGCACAATGAGTGGATTCAGGTATGATGATTCTAACTGAAATAAGTCACACAGAAAAAGAAACATCATAAGATATCAGTAATACACGGAATGTAAACTTGGCTACACAGGAACTGAATTACAGAACAGAACAGGGTCTCAAATTTAGAAAACCAACTTATGCTTGCTTAAGGGGAAAGGTGAGTTGGGGTGCTGCATAAAACCAGAGATTGAAATGAGCACAGATAAAGTTCCTTAAGCCAAATATGGAATAGACAAGAGCTACTCCTTGCTCAACGAAATGGACTCAACACCGCATATTAAATGCCTAAGAATGTACCTGACTAGTAAGTATCTTAAAACCTATGGATTGCTATGTCTCCGAAGGAGAATCAAGCATGTGTACAGGGGCATAAACGCAGCAGTGATAGGATTGGAGAGGTTCGGTGAGCAAATGAAGACCCTTTGAAGTCATATTGCATCGTACCCATTCCACGGGTTTCAACTACCCAGGTTTAAGGTATTCTTCCTTCAGCTAAAACATGCATGTGGAACCTAGAGTATGATCAGCCATGTGATCGGGAGACGTGTTCAAATATGTCTCAGTTTTCGTACCCTGGTACTCGGGTGCAACATTCCAGACGCTTTACTAACACCCTCCCGACTTGGAGAGTCAGTCCCTTTAACCTCCTGTTTGGCCCAGTTTGCAATTTCTGCGGAAGATGAACAGGAATAGCGAGAACCAATGAGAGACTAGCTGGAGGTGTCTGGATGGGCAAATTTAACTCTCATTTCCCACCAGGAACAGGAATTAACCAAAGGCTCAGCGTGCCGTGCCGGAACCAGATTAGGGCCTGAAGCCATCCTGCGGTGTTGCGGCCAGCTCAAAAGAAAGCGAGTTGAAGAAAGGAGCTCAGGGGCACTGTAATTCACAAACCTGCAGAGTTATAAATGACAGCTATCGTCCAAAAATATACTGAAGTAAGGCTGCCAAGAGGACTTGAAAGCGGGGCAGAATTGCAGGAAACCGATTTCAGGAGGTAGACTGGAATTGCATTGAAAGCATAGGAAAAGAGGCAGAACGTCCACAATGATGCACTTGGCCAAAAAGGGCGTATGCGTTTTTTCCTGAATATATTCAGGAAAAAACGCATACGCCCTTTTTGGCCAACCAAGCAAGCTTGCAAAGGAAATCTGCACTACAATGAAGTCTCACTTCCCCCCGGTCAAAAGGGCCATCTGAAAAAAGTGTAAAATCCAGAAAGGCAGGACAGGCCATGGAGAACTGGGAGCCTTGTTATGCTGATGGGCGGGATGTAAATTGCCAACAGACACTCGGGAGAAGTGTATGGTGTTTCCTGAAACATCTAAAAAACAAAGCAACAGAGCCTAGGGCACTTCCACTTATGGTCCTATAGCTTAGGGAAATTAAAATCAAAAAGACACAGCCACCCCAAAGTTTGGGACGCCTCTGTTTACAAGAACCTCGTTTACAGTACAAGTTCAACATCGCAGAAAGTGAAAAATGGATAAAGAAGTTGTGGTATTTACTTACAAAGCAATATCACTCAGCAATGAAATCTATGTCATCAGGCCCTTAGCAGCACAATGAGTGGATTCAGGTATGATGATTCTAACTGAAATAAGTCACACAGAAAAAGAAACATCATAAGATATCAGTAATACACGGAATGTAAACTTGGCTACACAGGAACTGAATTACAGAACAGAACAGGGTCTCAAATTTAGAAAACCAACTTATGCTTTCTTAAGGGTAAAGGTGAGTTGGGGTGCTGCATAAAACCAGAGATTGAAATGAGCACAGATAAAGTTCCTTAAGCCAAATATGGAATAGACAAGAGCTACTCCTTGCTCAACGAAATGGACTCAACACCGCATATTAAACGCCTCAGAATGTACCTGACTAGTAAGTATCTTAAAACCTATGGATTGCTATGTCTCCGAAAGAGAATCAAGCATGTGTACAGGGGCATAAATGCAGCAGTGATAGGATTGGAGAGGTTCGGTGAGCAAATGAAGACCCTTTGAAGTCATATTGCATGGTACCCATTCCACGGATTTCAACTACCCAGGTTTAAGGTATTTTTCCTTCAGCTAAAACATGCATGTGGAACCTAGAGTATGATCAACCATGTGATCGGGAGACGTGTTCAAATATGTCTCAGTTTTCGTACCCTGGTACTCAGGTGCAACATTCCAGACGCTTTACTAACACCCTCCCGACTTGGAGAGTCAGTCCCTTTAACCTCCTGTTTGGCCCAGTTTGCAATTTCTGCGGAAGATGAACAGGAATAGCGAGAACCAATGAGAGACTAGCTGGAGGTGTCTGGACGGGCAAATTTAACTCTCATTTCCCACCAGGAAGAGGAATTAACCAAAGCCTCAGCGTGCCGTGCCGGAACAAGATTAGGGCCTGAAGCCATCCTGCGGTGTTGCCGCCAGGTCACAAGAAAGCGAGTTGAAGAAAGGAGCTCAGGGGCAGTGTAATTCACAAACCTGCAGAGTTATAAATGACAGCTATCGTCCAAAAATATACTGAAGTAAGGCTGCCAAGAGGACTTGAAAGCGGGGCAGAATTGCAGGAAACCGATTTCAGGAGGTAGACTGGAATTGCATTGAAAGCATAGGAAACGAGGCAGAATGTCCACAATGATGCACTTGGCCAAAAAGTGCGTATGCGTTTTTTCCTGAATATATTCAGGAAAAAACGCATAAGCCCTTTTTGGCCAACCAAGCAAGCTTGCAAAGGAAATCTGCACTACAATGAAGTCTCACTTCCCCCCGGTCAAAAGGGCCATCTGAAAAAAGTGTAAAATCCAGAAAGGCAGGACAGGCCATGGAGAACTGGGAGCCTTGTTATGCTGATGGGCGGGATGTAAATTGTCAACAGACACTGGGAAGAAGTGTATGGTGTTTCCTGAAACATCTAAAAAACAAAGCAACAGAGCCTAGGGCACTTCCACTTATGGTCCTATAGCTTAGGGAAATTAAAATCAAAAAGACACAGCCACCCCAAAGTTTGGGACGCCTCTGTTTACAAGAACCTCATTTACCGTACAAGTTCAATATCACAGAAAGTGAAAAATGGATAAAGAACTTGTGGTACTTACGTACAATGCAGTATCACTCAGCAATGAAATCTATGTCATCAGGCCCGTAGCAGCATAATGAGTCGATTCAGGTACGATGATTCTAACTGAAATAAGTCACACCGAAAAAGAAACATCATAAGATATCAGTAATACACGGAATGTAAACTTGGCTACACAGGAACTGAATTACAGAACAGAACAGGGTCTCAAATTTAGAAAACCAACTTATGCTTGCTTAAGGGTAAAGGTGAGTTGGGGTGCTGCATAAAACCAGAGATTGAAATGAGCACAGATAAAGTTCCTTAAGCCAAATATGGAATAGACAAGAGCTACTCCTTGCTCAACGAAATGGACTCAACACCGCATATTAAATGCCTAAGAATGTACGTGACTAGTAAGTATCTTAAAACCTATGGATTGCTATGTCTCCGAAAGAGAATCAAGCATGTGTACAGGGGTATAAACGCAGCAGTGATAGGATTGGAGAGGTTCGGTGAGCAAATGAAGACCCTTTGAAGTCATACTGCATGGTACCCATTCCATGGGTTTCAACTACCCAGGTTTAAGGTATTCTTCCTTCAGCTAAAACATGCATGTGGAACCTAGAGTATGATCAACAATGTGATCGGGAGACGTGTTGAAATATGTCTCAGTTTTCATACCCTGGTACTCGGGTGCAACATTCCATACGCTTTACTAACACTCTCCCGACTTGGAGAGTCAGTCCCTTTAACCTCCTGTTTGGCCCAGTTTGCAATTTCTGCGGAAGATGAACAGGAATAGGGAGAACCAATGAGAGACTAGCTGGAGGTGTCTGGACGGGCAAATTTAACTCTCATTTCCCACCAGGGAGAGGAATTAACCAGAGGCTCAGTGTGCCGTGCCGGAACTAGATTAGGGCCTGAAGCCATCCTGCGGTGTTGCGGCCAGGTCACAAGAAAGCGAGTTGAAGAAAGGAGCTCAGGGGCAGTGTAATTCAAAAACCTGCAGAGTTATAAATGACAGCTATCGTCCAAAAATATACTGAAGTAAGGCTGCCAAGAGGACTTGAAAGCGGGGCAGAATTGCAGGAAACCGATTTCAGGAGGTAGACTGGAATTGCATTGAAAGCGTAGGAAAAGTGTCAGAACGTCCACAATGATGCACTTGGCCGAAAAGGGCGTATGCGTTTTTTCCGGAATATATTCAGGAAAAAACGCATTCGCCCTTTTTGGCCAACCAAGCAAGCTTGCAAAGGAAATCTGCACTACAATGAAGTCTCACTTCCCCCCGGTCAAAAGGGCCATCTGAAAAAAGTGTAAAATCCAGAAAGGCAGGACAGGCCATGGAGAACTGGGAGCCTTTTTATGCTGATGGGCGGGATGTAAATTGCCAACAGCCACTCGGGAGAAGTGTATGGTGTTTCCTGAAACATCTAAAAAACAAAGCAACAGAGCCTAGGGCACTTCCACTTATGGTCCTATAGCTTAGGGAAATTAAAATCAAAAAGACACAGCCACCCCAAAGTTTGGGACGCCTCTGTTTACAAGAACCTCATTTACCGTACAAGTTCAATATCACAGAAAGTGAAAAATGGATAAAGAACTTGTGGTACTTACGTACAATGCAGTATCACTCAGCAATGAAATCTATGTCATCAGGCCCGTAGCAGCATAATGAGTGGATTCAGGTACGATGATTCTAACTGAAATAAGTCACACAGAAAAAGAAACATCATAAGATATCAGTAATACACGGAATGTAAACTTGGCTACACAGGAACTGAATTACAGAACAGAACAGGGTCTCAAATTTAGAAAACCAACTTATGCTTTCTTAAGGGTAAAGGTGAGTTGGGGTGCTGCATAAAACCAGAGATTGAAATGAGCACAGATAAAGTTCCTTAAGCCAAATATGGAATAGACAAGAGCTACTCCTTGCTCAACGAAATGGACTCAACACCGCATATTAAACGCCTAAGAATGTACCTGACTAGTAAGTATCTTAAAACCTATGGATTGCTATGTCTCCAAAAGAGAATCAAGCGTGTGTACAGGGGCATAAATGCAGCAATGATAGGATTGGAGAGGTTCGGTGAGCAAATGAAGACCCTTTGAAGTCATATTGCATGGTACCCATTACACGGGTCTCAACTCTCCAGGTTTAAGGTATTCTTCCTTCAGCTAAAACATGCATGTGGAACCCAGAGTATGATCAACCGTGTGAACGGGAGACGTGTTCAAATATGTCTCAGTTTTCCTCCCCTGGTACTCGGGTGCAACATTCCAGACGCTTTACTAACACCCTCCCGACTTGGAGAGTCAGTCCCTTCAACCTCCTGTTTGGCCCAGTTTGCAATTTCTGCGGAAGATGAACAGGAATAGCGAGAACCAATGAGAGACTAGCTAGAGGTGTCTGGACAGGCAAATTTAACTCTCATTTCCCACCAGGAAGAGGAATTAACCAAAGGCTCAGCGTGCCGTGCCGGAACCAGATTAGGGCCTGAAGCCATCCTGCGGTGTTGCGGCCAGCTCAAAAGAAAGCGAGTTGAAGAAAGGAGCTCAGGGGCACTGTAATTCACAAACCTGCAGAGTTATAAATGACAGCTATCGTCCAAAAATATACTGAAGTAAGGCTGCCAAGAGGACTTGAAAGCGGGGCAGAATTGCAGGAAACCGATTTCAGGAGGTAGACTGGAATTGCATTGAAAGCATAGGAAAAGAGGCAGAACGTCCACAATGATGCACTTGGCCAAAAAGGACGTATGCGTTTTTTCCTGAATATATTCAGGAAAAAACGCATACGCCCTTTTTGGCCAACCAAGCAAGCTTGCAAAGGAAATCTGCACTACAATGAAGTCTCACTTCCCCCCGGTCAAAAGGGCCATCTGAAAAAAGTGTAAAATCCAGAAAGGCAGGACAGGCCATGGAGAACTGGGAGCCTTGTTATGCTGATGGGCGGGATGTAAATTGCCAACAGACACTCGGGAGAAGTGTATGGTGTTTCCTGAAACATCTAAAAAACAAAGCAACAGAGCCTAGGGCACTTCCACTTATGGTCCTATAGCTTAGGGAAATTAAAATCAAAAAGACACAGCCACCCCAAAGTTTGGGACGCCTCTGTTTACAAGAACCTCGTTTACAGTACAAGTTCAACATCGCAGAAAGTGAAAAATGGATAAAGAAGTTGTGATATTTAATTACAAAGCAATATCACTCAGCAATGAAATCTATGTCATCAGGCCCTTAGCAGCACAATGAGTGGATTCAGGTATGATGATTCTAACTGAAATAAGTCACACAGAAAAAGAAACATCATAAGATATCAGTAATACACAGAATGTAAACTTGGCTACACAGGAACTGAATTACAGAACAGAACAGGGTCTCAAATTTAGAAAACCAACTTATGCTTGCTTAAGGGGAAAGGTGAGTTGGGGTGCTGCATAAAACCAGAGATTGAAATGAGCACAGATAAAGTTCCTTAAGCCAAATATGGAATAGACAAGAGCTACTCCTTGCTCAACGAAATGGACTCAACACCGCATATTAAATGCCTAAGAATGTACCTGACTAGTAAGTATCTTAAAACCTATGGATTGCTATGTCTCCGAAGGAGAATCAAGCATGTGTACAGGGGCATAAACGCAGCAGTGATAGGATTGGAGAGGTTCGGTGAGCAAATGAAGACCCTTTGAAGTCATATTGCATGGTACCCATTCCACGGGTTTCAACTACCCAGGTTTAAGGTATTCTTCCTTCAGCTAAAACATGCATGTGGAACCTAGAGTATGATCAACCATGTGATCGGGAGACGTGTTCAAATATGTCTCAGTTTTCGTACCCTGGTACTCGGGTGCAACATTCCAGATGCTTTACTAACATCCTCCCGAGTTGGAGAGTCAGTCCCTTTAACCTCCTGTTTGGCCCAGTTTGCAATTTCTGCGGAAGATGAACAGGAATAGCGAGAACCAATGAGAGACTAGCTGGAGGTGTCTGGACGGGCAAATTTAACTCTCATTTCCCACCAAGGACAGGAATTAACCAAAGGCTCAGCGTGCCGTGCTGGAACCAGATTAGGGCCTGAAGGAATCCTGCGGTGTTGCGGCCAGCTCACAAGAAAGCGAGATGAAGAACGGAGCTCAGGGGCACTGTAATTCACAAACCTGCAGAGTTATAAATGACAGCAATCGTCCAAAAATATACTGAAGTAAGGCTGCCAAGAGGACTTGAAAGCGGGGCAGAATTGCAGGAAACCGATTTCAGGAGGTAGACTGGAATTGCATTTTAAGCATAGGAAAAGAGGCAGAACGTCCACAATGATGCACTTGGCCAAAAAGGGCGTATGCGTTTTTTCCTGAATCAGGAAAAAACGCATACGCACTTTTTGGCCAACCAAGCAAGCTTGCAAAGGAAATCTGCACTACAATGAAGTCTCACTTCCCCCTGGTCAAAAGGGCCATCTGAGAAAAGTGTAAAATCCAGAAAGGCAGGACAGGCCATGGAGAACTGGGAGCCTTGTTATGCTGATGGGCGGGATGTAAATTGCCAACAGACACTCGGGAGAAGTGTATGGTGTTTCCTGAAACATCTAAAAAACAAAGCAACAGAGCCTAGGGCACTTCCACTTATGGTCCTATAGCTTAGGGAAATTAAAATCAAAAAGACACAGCCACCCCAAAGTTTGGGACGCCTCTGTTTACAAGAACCTCGTTTACAGTACAAGTTCAACATCGCAGAAAGTGAAAAATGGATAAAGAAGTTGTGGTATTTACTTACAAAGCAATATCACTCAGCAATGAAATCTATGTCATCAGGCCCTTAGCAGCACAATGAGTGGATTCAGGTATGATGACTCTAACTGAAATAAGTCACACAGAAAAAGAAACATCATAAGATATCAGTAATACACGGAATGTAAACTTGGCTACACAGGAACTGAATTACAGAACAGAACAGGGTCTCAAATTTAGAAAACCAACTTATGCTTGCTTAAGGGTAAAGGTGAGTTGGGGTGCTGCATAAAACCAGAGATTGAAATGAGCACAGATAAAGTTCCTTAAGCCAAATATGGAATAGACAAGAGCTACTCCTTGCTCAACGAAATGGACTCAACACCGCATATTAAATGCCTAAGAATGTACCTGACTAGTAAGTATCTTAAAACCTATGGATTGCTATGTCTCCGAAAGAGAATCAAGCATGTGTACAGGGGCATAAACGCAGCAGTGATAGGATTGGAGAGGTTCGGTGAGCAAATGAAGACCCTTTGAAGTCATATTGCATGGTACCCATTCCACGGGTTTCAACTACCCAGGTTTAAGGTATTCTTCCTACAGGTAAAACATGCATGTGGAACCTAGAGTATGATCAACTATGTGATCGGGAGACGTGTTCAAATATGTCTCAGTTTTCGTACCCTGGTACTCGGGTGCAATATTCTAGACGCTTTACTAACACCCTCCCGACTTGGAGAGTCAGTCCCTTTAACCTCCTGTTTGGCCCAGTTTGCAATTTCTGCGGAAGATGAACAGGAATAGCGAGAACCAATGAGAGACTAGCTGGAGGTGTCTGGACGGGCAAATTTAACTCTCATTTCCCACCAGGAAGAGGAATTAACCAAAGGCTCAGCGTGCCGTGCCGGAACCAGATTAGGGCCTGAAGCCATCCTGCGGTGTTGCGGCCAGCTCAAAAGAAAGCGAGTTGAAGAAAGGAGCTCAGGGGCACTGTAATTCACAAACCTGCAGAGTTATAAATGACAGCTATCGTCCAAAAATATACTGAAGTAAGGCTGCCAAGAGGACTTGAAAGCGGGGCAGAATTGCAGGAAACCGATTTCAGGAGGTAGACTGGAATTGCATTGAAAGCATAGGAAAAGAGGCAGAACGTCCACAATGATGCACTTGGCCAAAAAGGGCGTATGCGATTTTTCCTGAATATATTCAGGAAAAAACGCATACGCCCTTTTTGGCCAACCAAGCAAGCTTGCAAAGGAAATCTGCACTACAATGAAGTCTCACTTCCCCCCGGTCAAAAGGGCCATCTGAAAAAAGTGTAAAATCCAGAAAGGCAGGACAGGCCATGGAGAACTGGGAGCCTTGTTATGCTGATGGGCGGGATGTAAATTGCCAACAGACACTCGGGAGAAGTGTATGGTGTTTCCTGAAACATCTAAAAAACAAAGCAACAGAGCCTAGGGCACTTCCACTTATGGTCCTATAGCTTAGGGAAATTAAAATCAAAAAGACACAGCCACCCCAAAGTTTGGGACGCCTCTGTTTACAAGAACCTCGTTTACAGTACAAGTTCAACATCGCAGAAAGTGAAAAATGGATAAAGAAGTTGTGGTATTTACTTACAAAGCAATATCACTCAGCAATGAAATCTATGTCATCAGGCCCTTAGCAGCACAATGAGTGGATTCAGGTATGATGACTCTAACTGAAATAAGTCACACAGAAAAAGAAACATCATAAGATATCAGTAATACACGGAATGTAAACTTGGCTACACAGGAACTGAATTACAGAACAGAACAGGGTCTCAAATTTAGAAAACCAACTTATGCTTGCTTAAGGGTAAAGGTGAGTTGGGGTGCTGCATAAAACCAGAGATTGAAATGAGCACAGATAAAGTTCCTTAAGCCAAATATGGAATAGACAAGAGCTACTCCTTGCTCAACGAAATGGACTCAACACCGCATATTAAATGCCTAAGAATGTACCTGACTAGTAAGTATCTTAAAACCTATGGATTGCTATGTCTCCGAAAGAGAATCAAGCATGTGTACAGGGGCATAAACGCAGCAGTGATAGGATTGGAGAGGTTCGGTGAGCAAATGAAGACCCTTTGAAGTCATATTGCATGGTACCCATTCCACGGGTTTCAACTACCCAGGTTTAAGGTATTCTTCCTACAGGTAAAACATGCATGTGGAACCTAGAGTATGATCAACCATGTGATCGGGAGACGTGTTCAAATATGTCTCAGTTTTCGTACCCTGGTACTCGGGTGCAATATTCTAGACGCTTTACTAACACCCTCCCGACTTGGAGAGTCAGTCCCTTTAACCTCCTGTTTGGCCCAGTTTGCAATTTCTGCGGAAGATGAACAGGAATAGCGAGAACCAATGAGAGACTAGCTGGAGGTGTCTGGACGGGCAAATTTAACTCTCATTTCCCACCAGGAAGAGGAATTAACCAAAGGCTCAGCGTGCCGTGCCGGAACCAGATTAGGGCCTGAAGCCATCCTGCGGTGTTGCGGCCAGCTCAAAAGAAAGCGAGTTGAAGAAAGGAGCTCAGGGGCACTGTAATTCACAAACCTGCAGAGTTATAAATGACAGCTATCGTCCAAAAATATACTGAAGTAAGGCTGCCAAGAGGACTTGAAAGCGGGGCAGAATTGCAGGAAACTGATTTCAGGAGGTAGACTGGAATTGCATTGAAAGCATAGGAAAAGAGGCAGAACGTCCACAATGATGCACTTGGCCAAAAAGGGCGTATGCGATTTTTCCTGAATATATTCAGGAAAAAACGCATACGCCCTTTTTGGCCAACCAAGCAAGCTTGCAAAGGAAATCTGCACTACAATGAAGTCTCACTTCCCCCCGGTCAAAAGGGCCATCTGAAAAAAGTGTAAAATCCAGAAAGGCAGGACAGGCCATGGAGAACTGGGAGCCTTGTTATGCTGATGGGCGGGATGTAAATTGCCAACAGACACTCGGGAGAAGTGTATGGTGTTTCCTGAAACATCTAAAAAACAAAGCAACAGAGCCTAGGGCACTTCCACTTATGGTCCTATAGCTTAGGGAAATTAAAATCAAAAAGACACAGCCACCCCAAAGTTTGGGACGCCTCTGTTTACAAGAACCTCGTTTACAGTACAAGTTCAACATCGCAGAAAGTGAAAAATGGATAAAGAAGTTGTGGTATTTACTTACAAAGCAATATCACTCAGCAATGAAATCTATGTCATCAGGCCCGTAGCAGCACAATGAGTGGATTCAGGTATGATGATTCTAACTGAAATAAGTCACACAGAAAAAGAAACATCATAAGATATCAGTAATACACGGAATGTAAACTTGGCTACACAGGAACTGAATTACAGAACAGAACAGGGTCTCAAATTTAGAAAACCAACTTATGCTTTCTTAAGGGTAAAGGTGAGTTGGGGTGCTGCATAAAACCAGAGATTGCAATGAGCACAGATAAAGTTCCTTAAGCCAAATATGGAATAGACAAGAGCTACTCCTTGCTCAACGAAATGGACTCAACACCGCATATTAAATGCCTAAGAATGTACCTGACTAGTAAGTATCTTAAAACCTATGGATTGCTATGTCTCCGAAAGAGAATCAAGCATGTGTACAGGGGCATAAACGCAGCAGTGATAGGATTGGAGAGGTTCGGTGAGCAAATGAAGACCCTTTGAAGTCATATTGCATGGTACCCATTCCACGGGTTTCAACTACCCAGTTTTAAGGTATTCTTCCTTCAGGTAAAACATGCATGTGGAACCTAGAGTATGATCAACCATGTGATCGGGAGACGTGTTCAAATATGTCTCAGTTTTCGTACCCTGGTACTCGGGTGCAACATTCCAGACGCTTTACTAACACCCTCCCGACTTGGAGAGTCAGTCCCTTTAACCTCCTGTTTGGCCCAGTTTGCAATTTCTGCGGAAGATGAACAGGAATAGCGAGAACCAATGAGAGACTAGCTGGAGGTGTCTGGACGGGCAAATTTAACTCTCATTTCCCACCAGGAAGAGGAATTAACCAAAGGCTCAGCGTGCCATGCCGGAACCAGATTAGGGCCTGAAGCCATCCTGCGGTGTTGCGGCCAGCTCAAAAGAAAGCGAGTTGAAGAAAGGAGCTCAGGGGCACTGTAATTCACAAACCTGCAGAGTTATAAATGACAGCTATCGTCCAAAAATATACTGAAGTAAGGCTGCCAAGAGGACTTGAAAGCGGGGCAGAATTGCAGGAAACCGATTTCAGGAGGTAGACTGGAATTGCATTGAAAGCATAGGAAAAGAGGCAGAACGTCCACAATGATGCACTTGGCCAAAAAAGGCGTATGTGTTTTTTCCTGAATATATTCAGGAAAAAACGCATACGCCCTTTTTGGCCAACCAAGCAAGCTTGCAAAGGAAATCTGCACTACAATGAAGTCTCACTTCCCCCCGGTCAAAAGGGCCATCTGAAAAAAGTGTAAAATCCAGAAAGGCAGGACAGGCCATGGAGAACTGGGAGCCTTGTTATGCTGATGGGCAGGATGTAAATTGCCAACAGACACTCGGGAGAAGTGTATGGTGTTTCCTGAAACATCTAAAAAACAAAGCAACAGAGCCTAGGGCACTTCCACTTATGGTCCTATAGCTTAGGGAAATTAAAATCAAAAAGACACAGCCACCCCAAAGTTTGGGACGCCTCTGTTTACAAGAACCTCGTTTACAGTACAAGTTCAACATCGCAGAAAGTGAAAAATGGATAAAGAAGTTGTGGTACTTACTTACAAAGCAATATCACTCAGCAATGAAATCTATGTCATCAGGCCCTTAGCAGCACAATGAGTGGATTCAGGTATGATGATTCTAACTGAAATAAGTCACACAGAAAAAGAAACATCATTAGATATCAGTAATACACAGAATGTAAACTTGGCTACACAGGAACTGTATTACAGAACAGAACAGGGTCTCAAATTTAGAAAACCAACTTATGCTTGCTTAAGGGTAAAGGTGAGTTGGGGTGCTGCATAAAACCAGAGATTGAAATGAGCACAGATAAAGTTCCTTAAGCCAAATATGGAATAGACAAGAGCTACTCCTTGCTCAACGAAATGGACTCAACACCCCATATTAAACGCCTAAGAATGTACCTGACTAGTAAGTATCTTAAAACCTATGGATTGCTATGTCTCCGAAAGAGAATCAAGCATGTGTACAGGGGCATAAACGCAGCAGTGATAGGATTGGAGAGGTTCGGTGAGCAAATGAAGACCCTTTGAAGTCATATTGCATGGTACCCATTCCACGGGTTTCAACTACCCAGGTTTAAGGTATTCTTCCTTCAGGTAAAACATGCATGTGGAACCTAGAGTATGATCAACCATGTGATTGGGAGACGTGTTCAAATATGTCTCAGTTTTCGTACCCTGGTACTCGGGTGCAACATTCCAGACGCTTTACTAACACCCTCCCGACTTGGAGAGTCAGTCCCTTTAACCTCCTGTTTGGCCCAGTTTGCAATTTCTGCGGAAGATGAACAGGAATAGCGAGAACCAATGAGAGACTAGCTGGAGGTGTCTGGACGGGCAAATTTAACTCTCATTTCCCACCAGGAAGAGGAATTAACCAAAGGCTCAGCGTGCCGTGCCGGAACCAGATTAGGGCCTGAAGCCATCCTGCAGTGTTGCGGCCAGCTCAAAAGAAAGCGAGTTGAAGAAAGGAGCTCAGGGGCACTGTAATTCACAAACCTGCAGAGTTATAAATGACAGCTATCGTCCAAAAATATACTGAAGTAAGGCTGCCAAGAGGACTTGAAAGCGGGGCAGAATTGCAGGAAACCGATTTCAGGAGGTAGACTGGAATTGCATTGAAAGCATAGGAAAAGAGGCAGAACGTCCACAATGATGCACTTGGCCAAAAAGGGCGTATGCGTTTTTTCCTGAATATATTCAGGAAAAAACGCATACGCCCTTTTTGGCCAACCAAGCAAGCTTGCAAAGGAAATCTGCACTACAATGAAGTCTCACTTCCCCCCGGTCAAAAGGGCCATCTGAAAAAAGTGTAAAATCCAGAAAGGCAGGACAGGCCATGGAGAACTGGGAGCCTTGTTATGCTGATGGGCGGGATGTAAATTGTCAACAGACACTGGGAAGAAGTGTATGGTGTTTCCTGAAACATCTAAAAAACAAAGCAACAGAGCCTAGGGCACTTCCACTTATGGTCCTATAGCTTAGGGAAATTAAAATCAAAAAGACACAGCCACCCCAAAGTTTGGGACGCCTCTGTTTACAAGAACCTCATTTACCGTACAAGTTCAATATCACAGAAAGTGAAAAATGGATAAAGAACTTGTGGTACTTACGTACAATGCAGTATCACTCAGCAATGAAATCTATGTCATCAGGCCCGTAGCAGCATAATGAGTCGATTCAGGTACGATGATTCTAACTGAAATAAGTCACACCGAAAAAGAAACATCATAAGATATCAGTAATACACGGAATGTAAACTTGGCTACACAGGAACTGAATTACAGAACAGAACAGGGTCTCAAATTTAGAAAACCAACTTATGCTTGCTTAAGGGTAAAGGTGAGTTGGGGTGCTGCATAAAACCAGAGATTGAAATGAGCACAGATAAAGTTCCTTAAGCCAAATATGGAATAGACAAGAGCTACTCCTTGCTCAACGAAAT
Source organism: Pseudorca crassidens (assembly GCF_039906515.1). Classification (NCBI taxonomy): domain Eukaryota; kingdom Metazoa; phylum Chordata; class Mammalia; order Artiodactyla; family Delphinidae; genus Pseudorca; species Pseudorca crassidens. The sequence goes on from NW_027136309.1 coordinate 1,028,274, forward strand.
GGACTCAACACCGCATATTAAATGCCTAAGAATGTACGTGACTAGTAAGTATCTTAAAACCTATGGATTGCTATGTCTCCGAAAGAGAATCAAGCATGTGTACAGGGGTATAAACGCAGCAGTGATAGGATTGGAGAGGTTCGGTGAGCAAATGAAGACCCTTTGAAGTCATACTGCATGGTACCCATTCCATGGGTTTCAACTACCCAGGTTTAAGGTATTCTTCCTTCAGCTAAAACATGCATGTGGAACCTAGAGTATGATCAACAATGTGATCGGGAGACGTGTTGAAATATGTCTCAGTTTTCATACCCTGGTACTCGGGTGCAACATTCCATACGCTTTACTAACACTCTCCCGACTTGGAGAGTCAGTCCCTTTAACCTCCTGTTTGGCCCAGTTTGCAATTTCTGCGGAAGATGAACAGGAATAGGGAGAACCAATGAGAGACTAGCTGGAGGTGTCTGGACGGGCAAATTTAACTCTCATTTCCCACCAGGGAGAGGAATTAACCAGAGGCTCAGTGTGCCGTGCCGGAACTAGATTAGGGCCTGAAGCCATCCTGCGGTGTTGCGGCCAGGTCACAAGAAAGCGAGTTGAAGAAAGGAGCTCAGGGGCAGTGTAATTCAAAAACCTGCAGAGTTATAAATGACAGCTATCGTCCAAAAATATACTGAAGTAAGGCTGCCAAGAGGACTTGAAAGCGGGGCAGAATTGCAGGAAACCGATTTCAGGAGGTAGACTGGAATTGCATTGAAAGCGTAGGAAAAGTGTCAGAACGTCCACAATGATGCACTTGGCCGAAAAGGGCGTATGCGTTTTTTCCGGAATATATTCAGGAAAAAACGCATTCGCCCTTTTTGGCCAACCAAGCAAGCTTGCAAAGGAAATCTGCACTACAATGAAGTCTCACTTCCCCCCGGTCAAAAGGGCCATCTGAAAAAAGTGTAAAATCCAGAAAGGCAGGACAGGCCATGGAGAACTGGGAGCCTTTTTATGCTGATGGGCGGGATGTAAATTGCCAACAGCCACTCGGGAGAAGTGTATGGTGTTTCCTGAAACATCTAAAAAACAAAGCAACAGAGCCTAGGGCACTTCCACTTATGGTCCTATAGCTTAGGGAAATTAAAATCAAAAAGACACAGCCACCCCAAAGTTTGGGACGCCTCTGTTTACAAGAACCTCATTTACCGTACAAGTTCAATATCACAGAAAGTGAAAAATGGATAAAGAACTTGTGGTACTTACGTACAATGCAGTATCACTCAGCAATGAAATCTATGTCATCAGGCCCGTAGCAGCATAATGAGTGGATTCAGGTACGATGATTCTAACTGAAATAAGTCACACAGAAAAAGAAACATCATAAGATATCAGTAATACACGGAATGTAAACTTGGCTACACAGGAACTGAATTACAGAACAGAACAGGGTCTCAAATTTAGAAAACCAACTTATGCTTTCTTAAGGGTAAAGGTGAGTTGGGGTGCTGCATAAAACCAGAGATTGAAATGAGCACAGATAAAGTTCCTTAAGCCAAATATGGAATAGACAAGAGCTACTCCTTGCTCAACGAAATGGACTCAACACCGCATATTAAACGCCTAAGAATGTACCTGACTAGTAAGTATCTTAAAACCTATGGATTGCTATGTCTCCAAAAGAGAATCAAGCGTGTGTACAGGGGCATAAATGCAGCAATGATAGGATTGGAGAGGTTCGGTGAGCAAATGAAGACCCTTTGAAGTCATATTGCATGGTACCCATTACACGGGTCTCAACTCTCCAGGTTTAAGGTATTCTTCCTTCAGCTAAAACATGCATGTGGAACCCAGAGTATGATCAACCGTGTGAACGGGAGACGTGTTCAAATATGTCTCAGTTTTCCTCCCCTGGTACTCGGGTGCAACATTCCAGACGCTTTACTAACACCCTCCCGACTTGGAGAGTCAGTCCCTTCAACCTCCTGTTTGGCCCAGTTTGCAATTTCTGCGGAAGATGAACAGGAATAGCGAGAACCAATGAGAGACTAGCTAGAGGTGTCTGGACAGGCAAATTTAACTCTCATTTCCCACCAGGAAGAGGAATTAACCAAAGGCTCAGCGTGCCGTGCCGGAACCAGATTAGGGCCTGAAGCCATCCTGCGGTGTTGCGGCCAGCTCAAAAGAAAGCGAGTTGAAGAAAGGAGCTCAGGGGCACTGTAATTCACAAACCTGCAGAGTTATAAATGACAGCTATCGTCCAAAAATATACTGAAGTAAGGCTGCCAAGAGGACTTGAAAGCGGGGCAGAATTGCAGGAAACCGATTTCAGGAGGTAGACTGGAATTGCATTGAAAGCATAGGAAAAGAGGCAGAACGTCCACAATGATGCACTTGGCCAAAAAGGACGTATGCGTTTTTTCCTGAATATATTCAGGAAAAAACGCATACGCCCTTTTTGGCCAACCAAGCAAGCTTGCAAAGGAAATCTGCACTACAATGAAGTCTCACTTCCCCCCGGTCAAAAGGGCCATCTGAAAAAAGTGTAAAATCCAGAAAGGCAGGACAGGCCATGGAGAACTGGGAGCCTTGTTATGCTGATGGGCGGGATGTAAATTGCCAACAGACACTCGGGAGAAGTGTATGGTGTTTCCTGAAACATCTAAAAAACAAAGCAACAGAGCCTAGGGCACTTCCACTTATGGTCCTATAGCTTAGGGAAATTAAAATCAAAAAGACACAGCCACCCCAAAGTTTGGGACGCCTCTGTTTACAAGAACCTCGTTTACAGTACAAGTTCAACATCGCAGAAAGTGAAAAATGGATAAAGAAGTTGTGATATTTAATTACAAAGCAATATCACTCAGCAATGAAATCTATGTCATCAGGCCCTTAGCAGCACAATGAGTGGATTCAGGTATGATGATTCTAACTGAAATAAGTCACACAGAAAAAGAAACATCATAAGATATCAGTAATACACAGAATGTAAACTTGGCTACACAGGAACTGAATTACAGAACAGAACAGGGTCTCAAATTTAGAAAACCAACTTATGCTTGCTTAAGGGTAAAGGTGAGTTGGGGTGCTGCATAAAACCAGAGATTGAAATGAGCACAGATAAAGTTCCTTAAGCCAAATATGGAATAGACAAGAGCTACTCCTTGCTCAACGAAATGGACTCAACACCGCATATTAAATGCCTAAGAATGTACCTGACTAGTAAGTATCTTAAAACCTATGGATTGCTATGTCTCCGAAGGAGAATCAAGCATGTGTACAGGGGCATAAACGCAGCAGTGATAGGATTGGAGAGGTTCGGTGAGCAAATGAAGACCCTTTGAAGTCATATTGCATGGTACCCATTCCACGGGTTTCAACTACCCAGGTTTAAGGTATTCTTCCTTCAGCTAAAACATGCATGTGGAACCTAGAGTATGATCAACCATGTGATCGGGAGACGTGTTCAAATATGTCTCAGTTTTCGTACCCTGGTACTCGGGTGCAACATTCCAGATGCTTTACTAACATCCTCCCGAGTTGGAGAGTCAGTCCCTTTAACCTCCTGTTTGGCCCAGTTTGCAATTTCTGCGGAAGATGAACAGGAATAGCGAGAACCAATGAGAGACTAGCTGGAGGTGTCTGGACGGGCAAATTTAACTCTCATTTCCCACCAAGGACAGGAATTAACCAAAGGCTCAGCGTGCCGTGCTGGAACCAGATTAGGGCCTGAAGGAATCCTGCGGTGTTGCGGCCAGCTCACAAGAAAGCGAGATGAAGAACGGAGCTCAGGGGCACTGTAATTCACAAACCTGCAGAGTTATAAATGACAGCAATCGTCCAAAAATATACTGAAGTAAGGCTGCCAAGAGGACTTGAAAGCGGGGCAGAATTGCAGGAAACCGATTTCAGGAGGTAGACTGGAATTGCATTTTAAGCATAGGAAAAGAGGCAGAACGTCCACAATGATGCACTTGGCCAAAAAGGGCGTATGCGTTTTTTCCTGAATCAGGAAAAAACGCATACGCACTTTTTGGCCAACCAAGCAAGCTTGCAAAGGAAATCTGCACTACAATGAAGTCTCACTTCCCCCTGGTCAAAAGGGCCATCTGAGAAAAGTGTAAAATCCAGAAAGGCAGGACAGGCCATGGAGAACTGGGAGCCTTGTTATGCTGATGGGCGGGATGTAAATTGCCAACAGACACTCGGGAGAAGTGTATGGTGTTTCCTGAAACATCTAAAAAACAAAGCAACAGAGCCTAGGGCACTTCCACTTATGGTCCTATAGCTTAGGGAAATTAAAATCAAAAAGACACAGCCACCCCAAAGTTTGGGACGCCTCTGTTTACAAGAACCTCGTTTACAGTACAAGTTCAACATCGCAGAAAGTGAAAAATGGATAAAGAAGTTGTGGTATTTACTTACAAAGCAATATCACTCAGCAATGAAATCTATGTCATCAGGCCCTTAGCAGCACAATGAGTGGATTCAGGTATGATGACTCTAACTGAAATAAGTCACACAGAAAAAGAAACATCATAAGATATCAGTAATACACGGAATGTAAACTTGGCTACACAGGAACTGAATTACAGAACAGAACAGGGTCTCAAATTTAGAAAACCAACTTATGCTTGCTTAAGGGTAAAGGTGAGTTGGGGTGCTGCATAAAACCAGAGATTGAAATGAGCACAGATAAAGTTCCTTAAGCCAAATATGGAATAGACAAGAGCTACTCCTTGCTCAACGAAATGGACTCAACACCGCATATTAAATGCCTAAGAATGTACCTGACTAGTAAGTATCTTAAAACCTATGGATTGCTATGTCTCCGAAAGAGAATCAAGCATGTGTACAGGGGCATAAACGCAGCAGTGATAGGATTGGAGAGGTTCGGTGAGCAAATGAAGACCCTTTGAAGTCATATTGCATGGTACCCATTCCACGGGTTTCAACTACCCAGGTTTAAGGTATTCTTCCTACAGGTAAAACATGCATGTGGAACCTAGAGTATGATCAACTATGTGATCGGGAGACGTGTTCAAATATGTCTCAGTTTTCGTACCCTGGTACTCGGGTGCAATATTCTAGACGCTTTACTAACACCCTCCCGACTTGGAGAGTCAGTCCCTTTAACCTCCTGTTTGGCCCAGTTTGCAATTTCTGCGGAAGATGAACAGGAATAGCGAGAACCAATGAGAGACTAGCTGGAGGTGTCTGGACGGGCAAATTTAACTCTCATTTCCCACCAGGAAGAGGAATTAACCAAAGGCTCAGCGTGCCGTGCCGGAACCAGATTAGGGCCTGAAGCCATCCTGCGGTGTTGCGGCCAGCTCAAAAGAAAGCGAGTTGAAGAAAGGAGCTCAGGGGCACTGTAATTCACAAACCTGCAGAGTTATAAATGACAGCTATCGTCCAAAAATATACTGAAGTAAGGCTGCCAAGAGGACTTGAAAGCGGGGCAGAATTGCAGGAAACCGATTTCAGGAGGTAGACTGGAATTGCATTGAAAGCATAGGAAAAGAGGCAGAACGTCCACAATGATGCACTTGGCCAAAAAGGGCGTATGCGATTTTTCCTGAATATATTCAGGAAAAAACGCATACGCCCTTTTTGGCCAACCAAGCAAGCTTGCAAAGGAAATCTGCACTACAATGAAGTCTCACTTCCCCCCGGTCAAAAGGGCCATCTGAAAAAAGTGTAAAATCCAGAAAGGCAGGACAGGCCATGGAGAACTGGGAGCCTTGTTATGCTGATGGGCGGGATGTAAATTGCCAACAGACACTCGGGAGAAGTGTATGGTGTTTCCTGAAACATCTAAAAAACAAAGCAACAGAGCCTAGGGCACTTCCACTTATGGTCCTATAGCTTAGGGAAATTAAAATCAAAAAGACACAGCCACCCCAAAGTTTGGGACGCCTCTGTTTACAAGAACCTCGTTTACAGTACAAGTTCAACATCGCAGAAAGTGAAAAATGGATAAAGAAGTTGTGGTATTTACTTACAAAGCAATATCACTCAGCAATGAAATCTATGTCATCAGGCCCTTAGCAGCACAATGAGTGGATTCAGGTATGATGACTCTAACTGAAATAAGTCACACAGAAAAAGAAACATCATAAGATATCAGTAATACACGGAATGTAAACTTGGCTACACAGGAACTGAATTACAGAACAGAACAGGGTCTCAAATTTAGAAAACCAACTTATGCTTGCTTAAGGGTAAAGGTGAGTTGGGGTGCTGCATAAAACCAGAGATTGAAATGAGCACAGATAAAGTTCCTTAAGCCAAATATGGAATAGACAAGAGCTACTCCTTGCTCAACGAAATGGACTCAACACCGCATATTAAATGCCTAAGAATGTACCTGACTAGTAAGTATCTTAAAACCTATGGATTGCTATGTCTCCGAAAGAGAATCAAGCATGTGTACAGGGGCATAAACGCAGCAGTGATAGGATTGGAGAGGTTCGGTGAGCAAATGAAGACCCTTTGAAGTCATATTGCATGGTACCCATTCCACGGGTTTCAACTACCCAGGTTTAAGGTATTCTTCCTACAGGTAAAACATGCATGTGGAACCTAGAGTATGATCAACCATGTGATCGGGAGACGTGTTCAAATATGTCTCAGTTTTCGTACCCTGGTACTCGGGTGCAATATTCTAGACGCTTTACTAACACCCTCCCGACTTGGAGAGTCAGTCCCTTTAACCTCCTGTTTGGCCCAGTTTGCAATTTCTGCGGAAGATGAACAGGAATAGCGAGAACCAATGAGAGACTAGCTGGAGGTGTCTGGACGGGCAAATTTAACTCTCATTTCCCACCAGGAAGAGGAATTAACCAAAGGCTCAGCGTGCCGTGCCGGAACCAGATTAGGGCCTGAAGCCATCCTGCGGTGTTGCGGCCAGCTCAAAAGAAAGCGAGTTGAAGAAAGGAGCTCAGGGGCACTGTAATTCACAAACCTGCAGAGTTATAAATGACAGCTATCGTCCAAAAATATACTGAAGTAAGGCTGCCAAGAGGACTTGAAAGCGGGGCAGAATTGCAGGAAACTGATTTCAGGAGGTAGACTGGAATTGCATTGAAAGCATAGGAAAAGAGGCAGAACGTCCACAATGATGCACTTGGCCAAAAAGGGCGTATGCGATTTTTCCTGAATATATTCAGGAAAAAACGCATACGCCCTTTTTGGCCAACCAAGCAAGCTTGCAAAGGAAATCTGCACTACAATGAAGTCTCACTTCCCCCCGGTCAAAAGGGCCATCTGAAAAAAGTGTAAAATCCAGAAAGGCAGGACAGGCCATGGAGAACTGGGAGCCTTGTTATGCTGATGGGCGGGATGTAAATTGCCAACAGACACTCGGGAGAAGTGTATGGTGTTTCCTGAAACATCTAAAAAACAAAGCAACAGAGCCTAGGGCACTTCCACTTATGGTCCTATAGCTTAGGGAAATTAAAATCAAAAAGACACAGCCACCCCAAAGTTTGGGACGCCTCTGTTTACAAGAACCTCGTTTACAGTACAAGTTCAACATCGCAGAAAGTGAAAAATGGATAAAGAAGTTGTGGTATTTACTTACAAAGCAATATCACTCAGCAATGAAATCTATGTCATCAGGCCCGTAGCAGCACAATGAGTGGATTCAGGTATGATGATTCTAACTGAAATAAGTCACACAGAAAAAGAAACATCATAAGATATCAGTAATACACGGAATGTAAACTTGGCTACACAGGAACTGAATTACAGAACAGAACAGGGTCTCAAATTTAGAAAACCAACTTATGCTTTCTTAAGGGTAAAGGTGAGTTGGGGTGCTGCATAAAACCAGAGATTGCAATGAGCACAGATAAAGTTCCTTAAGCCAAATATGGAATAGACAAGAGCTACTCCTTGCTCAACGAAATGGACTCAACACCGCATATTAAATGCCTAAGAATGTACCTGACTAGTAAGTATCTTAAAACCTATGGATTGCTATGTCTCCGAAAGAGAATCAAGCATGTGTACAGGGGCATAAACGCAGCAGTGATAGGATTGGAGAGGTTCGGTGAGCAAATGAAGACCCTTTGAAGTCATATTGCATGGTACCCATTCCACGGGTTTCAACTACCCAGTTTTAAGGTATTCTTCCTTCAGGTAAAACATGCATGTGGAACCTAGAGTATGATCAACCATGTGATCGGGAGACGTGTTCAAATATGTCTCAGTTTTCGTACCCTGGTACTCGGGTGCAACATTCCAGACGCTTTACTAACACCCTCCCGACTTGGAGAGTCAGTCCCTTTAACCTCCTGTTTGGCCCAGTTTGCAATTTCTGCGGAAGATGAACAGGAATAGCGAGAACCAATGAGAGACTAGCTGGAGGTGTCTGGACGGGCAAATTTAACTCTCATTTCCCACCAGGAAGAGGAATTAACCAAAGGCTCAGCGTGCCATGCCGGAACCAGATTAGGGCCTGAAGCCATCCTGCGGTGTTGCGGCCAGCTCAAAAGAAAGCGAGTTGAAGAAAGGAGCTCAGGGGCACTGTAATTCACAAACCTGCAGAGTTATAAATGACAGCTATCGTCCAAAAATATACTGAAGTAAGGCTGCCAAGAGGACTTGAAAGCGGGGCAGAATTGCAGGAAACCGATTTCAGGAGGTAGACTGGAATTGAATTGAAAGCATAGGAAAAGAGGCAGAACGTCCACAATGATGCACTTGGCCAAAAAAGGCGTATGTGTTTTTTCCTGAATATATTCAGGAAAAAACGCATACGCCCTTTTTGGCCAACCAAGCAAGCTTGCAAAGGAAATCTGCACTACAATGAAGTCTCACTTCCCCCCGGTCAAAAGGGCCATCTGAAAAAAGTGTAAAATCCAGAAAGGCAGGACAGGCCATGGAGAACTGGGAGCCTTGTTATGCTGATGGGCAGGATGTAAATTGCCAACAGACACTCGGGAGAAGTGTATGGTGTTTCCTGAAACATCTAAAAAACAAAGCAACAGAGCCTAGGGCACTTCCACTTATGGTCCTATAGCTTAGGGAAATTAAAATCAAAAAGACACAGCCACCCCAAAGTTTGGGACGCCTCTGTTTACAAGAACCTCGTTTACAGTACAAGTTCAACATCGCAGAAAGTGAAAAATGGATAAAGAAGTTGTGGTACTTACTTACAAAGCAATATCACTCAGCAATGAAATCTATGTCATCAGGCCCTTAGCAGCACAATGAGTGGATTCAGGTATGATGATTCTAACTGAAATAAGTCACACAGAAAAAGAAACATCATTAGATATCAGTAATACACAGAATGTAAACTTGGCTACACAGGAACTGTATTACAGAACAGAACAGGGTCTCAAATTTAGAAAACCAACTTATGCTTGCTTAAGGGTAAAGGTGAGTTGGGGTGCTGCATAAAACCAGAGATTGAAATGAGCACAGATAAAGTTCCTTAAGCCAAATATGGAATAGACAAGAGCTACTCCTTGCTCAACGAAATGGACTCAACACCCCATATTAAACGCCTAAGAATGTACCTGACTAGTAAGTATCTTAAAACCTATGGATTGCTATGTCTCCGAAAGAGAATCAAGCATGTGTACAGGGGCATAAACGCAGCAGTGATAGGATTGGAGAGGTTCGGTGAGCAAATGAAGACCCTTTGAAGTCATATTGCATGGTACCCATTCCACGGGTTTCAACTACCCAGGTTTAAGGTATTCTTCCTTCAGGTAAAACATGCATGTGGAACCTAGAGTATGATCAACCATGTGATTGGGAGACGTGTTCAAATATGTCTCAGTTTTCGTACCCTGGTACTCGGGTGCAACATTCCAGACGCTTTACTAACACCCTCCCGACTTGGAGAGTCAGTCCCTTTAACCTCCTGTTTGGCCCAGTTTGCAATTTCTGCGGAAGATGAACAGGAATAGCGAGAACCAATGAGAGACTAGCTGGAGGTGTCTGGACGGGCAAATTTAACTCTCATTTCCCACCAGGAAGAGGAATTAACCAAAGGCTCAGCGTGCCGTGCCGGAACCAGATTAGGGCCTGAAGCCATCCTGCAGTGTTGCGGCCAGCTCAAAAGAAAGCGAGTTGAAGAAAGGAGCTCAGGGGCACTGTAATTCACAAACCTGCAGAGTTATAAATGACAGCTATCGTCCAAAAATATACTGAAGTAAGGCTGCCAAGAGGACTTGAAAGCGGGGCAGAATTGCAGGAAACCGATTTCAGGAGGTAGACTGGAATTGCATTGAAAGCATAGGAAAAGAGGCAGAACGTCCACAATGATGCACTTGGCCAAAAAGGGCGTATGCGTTTTTTCCTGAATATATTCAGGAAAAAACGCATACGCCCTTTTTGGCCAACCAAGCAAGCTTGCAAAGGAAATCTGCACTACAATGAAGTCTCACTTCCCCCCGGTCAAAAGGGCCATCTGAAAAAAGTGTAAAATCCAGAAAGGCAGGACAGGCCATGGAGAACTGGGAGCCTTGTTATGCTGATGGGCGGGATGTAAATTGCCAACAGACACTCGGGAGAAGTGTATGGTGTTTCCTGAAACATCTAAAAAACAAAGCAACAGAGCCTAGGGCACTTCCACTTATGGTCCTATAGCTTAGGGAAATTAAAATCAAAAAGACACAGCCACCCCAAAGTTTGGGACGCCTCTGTTTACAAGAACCTCGTTTACAGTACAAGTTCAACATCGCAGAAAGTGAAAAATGGATAAAGAAGTTGTGGTATTTACTTACAAAGCAATATCACTCAGCAATGAAATCTATGTCATCAGGCCCTTAGCAGCACAATGAGTGGATTCAGGTATGATGATTCTAACTGAAATAAGTCACACAGAAAAAGAAACATCATAAGATATCAGTAATACACGGAATGTAAACTTGGCTACACAGGAACTGAATTACAGAACAGAACAGGGTCTCAAATTTAGAAAACCAACTTATGCTTGCTTAAGGGGAAAGGTGAGTTGGGGTGCTGCATAAAACCAGAGATTGAAATGAGCACAGATAAAGTTCCTTAAGCCAAATATGGAATAGACAAGAGCTACTCCTTGCTCAACGAAATGGACTCAACACCGCATATTAAATGCCTAAGAATGTACCTGACTAGTAAGTATCTTAAAACCTATGGATTGCTATGTCTCTGAAAGAGAATCAAGCATGTGTACAGGGGCATAAACGCAGCAGTGATAGGATTGGAGAGGTTCGGTGAGCAAATGAAGACCCTTTGAAGTCATATTGCATGGTACCCATTCTACGGGTTTCAACTACCCAGTTTTAAGGTATTCTTCCTTCAGCTAAAACATGCATGTGGAACCTAGAGTATGATCAACCATGTGATCGGGAGACGTGTTCAAATATGTCTCAGTTTTCGTACCCTGGTACTCGGGTGCAACATTCCAGACGCTTTACTAACACCCTCCCGACTTGGAGAGTCAGTCCCTTTAACCTCCTGTTTGGCCCAGTTTGCAATTTCTGCGGAAGATGAACAGGAATAGCGAGAACCAATGAGAGACTAGCTGGAGGTGTCTGGACGGGCAAATTTAACTCTCATTTCCCACCAGGAAGAGGAATTAACCAAAGGCTCAGCGTGCCATGCCGGAACCAGATTAGGGCCTGAAGCCATCCTGCGGTGTTGCGGCCAGCTCAAAAGAAAGCGAGTTGAAGAAAGGAGCTCAGGGGCACTGTAATTCACAAACCTGCAGAGTTATAAATGACAGCTATCGTCCAAAAATATACTGAAGTAAGGCTGCCAAGAGGACTTGAAAGCGGGGCAGAATTGCAGGAAACCGATTTCAGGAGGTAGACTGGAATTGCATTGAAAGCATAGGAAAAGAGGCAGAACGTCCACAATGATGCACTTGGCCAAAAAGGGCGTATGCGTTTTTTCCTGAATATATTCAGGAAAAAACGCATACGCCCTTTTTGGCCAACCAAGCAAGCTTGCAAAGGAAATCTGCACTACAATGAAGTCTCACTTCCCCCCGGTCAAAAGGGCCATCTGAAAAAAGTGTAAAATCCAGAAAGGCAGGACAGGCCATGGAGAACTGGGAGCCTTTTTATGCTGATGGGCGGGATGTAAATTGCCAACAGCCACTCGGGAGAAGTGTATGGTGTTTCCTGAAACATCTAAAAAACAAAGCAACAGAGCCTAGGGCACTTCCACTTATGGTCCTATAGCTTAGGGAAATTAAAATCAAAAAGACACAGCCACCCCAAAGTTTGGGATGCCTCTGTTTACAAGAACCTCATTTACCGTACAAGTTCAATATCAGAGAAAGTGAAAAATGGATAAAGAACTTGTGGTACTTACGTACAATGCAGTATCACTCAGCAATGAAATCTATGTCATCAGGCCCGTAGCAGCATAATGAGTGGATTCAGGTACGATGATTCTAACTGAAATAAGTCACACAGAAAAAGAAACATCATAAGATATCAGTAATACACGGAATGTAAACTTGGCTACACAGGAACTGAATTACAGAACAGAACAGGGTCTCAAATTTAGAAAACCAACTTATGCTTGCTTAAGGGTAAAGGTGAGTTGGGGTGCTGCATAAAACCAGAGATTGAAATGAGCACAGATAAAGTTCCTTAAGCCAAATATGGAATACACAAGAGCTACTCCTTGCTCAACGAAATGGACTCAACACCGCATATTAAACGCCTAAGAATGTACCTGACTAGTAAGTATCTTAAAACCTATGGATTGCTATGTCTCCAAAAGAGAATCAAGCGTGTGTACAGGGGCATAAATGCAGCAATGATAGGATTGGAGAGGTTCGGTGAGCAAATGAAGACCCTTTGAAGTCATATTGCATGGTACCCATTACACGGGTCTCAACTCTCCAGGTTTAAGGTATTCTTCCTTCAGCTAAAACATGCATGTGGAACCCAGAGTATGATCAACCGTGTGAACGGGAGACGTGTTCAAATATGTCTCAGTTTTCCTCCCCTGGTACTCGGGTGCAACATTCCAGACGCTTTACTAACACCCTCCCGACTTGGAGAGTCAGTCCCTTCAACCTCCTGTTTGGCCCAGTTTGCAATTTCTGCGGAAGATGAACAGGAATAGCGAGAACCAATGAGAGACTAGCTAGAGGTGTCTGGACAGGCAAATTTAACTCTCATTTCCCACCAGGAAGAGGAATTAACCAAAGGCTCAGCGTGCCGTGCCGGAACCAGATTAGGGCCTGAAGCCATCCTGCGGTGTTGCGGCCAGCTCAAAAGAAAGCGAGTTGAAGAAAGGAGCTCAGGGGCACTGTAATTCACAAACCTGCAGAGTTATAAATGACAGCTATCGTCCAAAAATATACTGAAGTAAGGCTGCCAAGAGGACTTGAAAGCGGGGCAGAATTGCAGGAAACCGATTTCAGGAGGTAGACTGGAATTGCATTGAAAGCATAGGAAAAGAGGCAGAACGTCCACAATGATGCACTTGGCCAAAAAGGGCGTATGCGTTTTTTCCTGAATATATTCAGGAAAAAACGCATACGCCCTTTTTGGCCAACCAAGCAAGCTTGCAAAGGAAATCTGCACTACAATGAAGTCTCACTTCCCCCCGGTCAAAAGGGCCATCTGAAAAAAGTGTAAAATCCAGAAAGGCAGGACAGGCCATGGAGAACTGGGAGCCTTGTTATGCTGATGGGCGGGATGTAAATTGCCAACAGACACTCGGGAGAAGTGTATGGTGTTTCCTGAAACATCTAAAAAACAAAGCAACAGAGCCTAGGGCACTTCCACTTATGGTCCTATAGCTTAGGGAAATTAAAATCAAAAAGACACAGCCACCCCAAAGTTTGGGACGCCTCTGTTTACAAGAACCTCGTTTACAGTACAAGTTCAACATCGCAGAAAGTGAAAAATGGATAAAGAAGTTGTGGTATTTACTTACAAAGCAATATCACTCAGCAATGAAATCTATGTCATCAGGCCCTTAGCAGCACAATGAGTGGATTCAGGTATGATGATTCTAACTGAAATAAGTCACACAGAAAAAGAAACATCATAAGATATCAGTAATACACGGAATGTAAACTTGGCTACACAGGAACTGAATTACAGAACAGAACAGGGTCTCAAATTTAGAAAACCAACTTATGCTTGCTTAAGGGTAAAGGTGAGTTTGGGTGCTGCATAAAACCAGAGATTGAAATGAGCACAGATAAAGTTCCTTAAGCCAAATATGGAATAGACAAGAGCTACTCCTTGCTCAACGAAATGGACTCAACACCGCATATTAAATGCCTAAGAATGTACCTGACTAGTCAGTAACTTAAAACCTATGGATTGCTATGTCTCCGAAAGAGAATCAAGCATGTGTACAGGGGCATAAACGCAGCAGTGATAGGATTGGAGAGGTTCGGTGAGCAAATGAAGACCCTTTGAAGTCATATTGCATGGTACCCATTCTACGGGTTTCAACTACCCAGTTTTAAGGTATTCTTCCTTCAGGTAAAACATGCATGTGGAACCTAGAGTATGATCAACCATGTGATCGGGAGACGTGTTCAAATATGTCTCAGTTTTCGTACCCTGGTACTCGGGTGCAACATTCCAGACGCTTTACTAACACCCTCCCGACTTGGAGAGTCAGTCCCTTTAACCTCCTGTTTGGCCCAGTTTGCAATTTCTGCGGAAGATGAACAGGAATAGCGAGAACCAATGAGAGACTAGCTGGAGGTGTCTGGACGGGCAAATTTAACTCTCATTTCCCACCAGGAAGAGGAATTAACCAAAGGCTCAGCGTGCCATGCCGGAACCAGATTAGGGCCTGAAGCCATCCTGCGGTGTTGCGGCCAGCTCAAAAGAAAGCGAGTTGAAGAAAGGAGCTCAGGGGCACTGTAATTCACAAACCTGCAGAGTTATAAATGACAGCTATCGTCCAAAAATATACTGAAGTAAGGCTGCCAAGAGGACTTGAAAGCGGGGCAGAATTGCAGGAAACCGATTTCAGGAGGTAGACTGGAATTGCATTGAAAGCATAGGAAAAGAGGCAGAACGTCCACAATGATGCACTTGGCCAAAAAGGGCGTATGCGTTTTTTCCTGAATATATTCAGGAAAAAACGCATACGCCCTTTTTGGCCAACCAAGCAAGCTTGCAAAGGAAATCTGCACTACAATGAAGTCTCACTTCCCCCCGGTCAAAAGGGCCATCTGAAAAAAGTGTAAAATCCAGAAAGGCAGGACAGGCCATGGAGAACTGGGAGCCTTGTTATGCTGATGGGCGGGATGTAAATTGCCAACAGACACTCGGGAGAAGTGTATGGTGTTTCCTGAAACATCTAAAAAACAAAGCAACAGAGCCTAGGGCACTTCCACTTATGGTCCTATAGCTTAGGGAAATTAAAATCAAAAAGACACAGCCACCCCAAAGTTTGGGACGCCTCTGTTTACAAGAACCTCGTTTACAGTACAAGTTCAACATCGCAGAAAGTGAAAAATGGATAAAGAAGTTGTGGTATTTACTTACAAAGCAATATCACTCAGCAATGAAATCTATGTCATCAGGCCCGTAGCAGCACAATGAGTGGATTCAGGTATGATAATTCTAACTGAAATAAGTCACACAGAAAAAGAAACATCATAAGATATCAGTAATACACGGAATGTAAACTTAGCTACACAGGAACTGAATTACAGAACAGAACAGGGTCTCAAATTTAGAAAACCAACTTATGCTTTCTTAAGGGTAAAGGTGAGTTGGGGTGCTGCATAAAACCAGAGATTGAAATGAGCACAGATAAAGTTCCTTAAGCCAAATATGGAATAGACAAGAGCTACTCCTTGCTCAACGAAATGGACTCAACACCGCATATTAAATGCCTAAGAATGTACCTGACTAGTAAGTATCTTAAAACCTATGGATTGCTATGTCTCCGAAAGAGAATCAAGCATGTGTACAGGGGCATAAACGCAGCAGTGATAGGATTGGAGAGGTTCGGTGAGCAAATGAAGACCCTTTGAAGTCATATTGCATGGTACCCATTCCACGGGTTTCAACTACCCAGTTTTAAGGTATTCTTCCTTCAGCTAAAACATGCATGTGGAACCTAGAGTATGATCAACCATGTGATCGGGAGACGTGTTCAAATATGTCTCAGTTTTCGTACTCTGGTACTCGGGTGCAACATTCCAGACGCTTTACTAACACCCTCCCGACTTGGAGAGTCAGTCCCTTTAACCTCCTGTTTGGCCCAGTTTGCAATTTCTGCGGAAGATGAACAGGAATAGCGAGAACCAATGAGAGACTAGCTGGAGGTGTCTGGACGGGCAAATTTAACTCTCATTTCCCACCAGGAAGAGGAATTAACCAAAGGCTCAGCTTGCCGTGCCGGAACCAGATTAGGGCCTGAAGCCATCCTGCGGTGTTGCGGCCAGCTCAAAAGAAAGCGAGTTGAAGAAAGGAGCTCAGGGGCACTGTAATTCACAAACCTGCAGAGTTATAAATGACAGCTATCGTCCAAAAATATACTGAAGTAAGGCTGCCAAGAGGACTTGAAAGCGGGGCAGAATTGCAGGAAACCGATTTCAGGAGGTAGACTGGAATTGCATTGAAAGCATAGGAAAAGAGGCAGAACGTCCACAATGATGCACTTGGCCAAAAAAGGCGTATGTGTTTTTTCCTGAATATATTCAGGAAAAAACGCATACGCACTTTTTGGCCAACCAAGCAAGCTTGCAAAGGAAATCTGCACTACAATGAAGTCTCACTTCCCCCCGGTCAAAAGGGCCATCTGAAAAAAGTGTAAAATCCAGAAAGGCAGGACAGGCCATGGAGAACTGGGAGCCTTGTTATGCTGATGGGCAGGATGTAAATTGCCAACAGACACTCGGGAGAAGTGTATGGTGTTTCCTGAAACATCTAAAAAACAAAGCAACAGAGCCTAGGGCACTTCCACTTATGGTCCTATAGCTTAGGGAAATTAAAATCAAAAAGACACAGCCACCCCAAAGTTTGGGACGCCTCTGTTTACAAGAACCTCGTTTACAGTACAAGTTCAACATCGCAGAAAGTGAAAAATGGATAAAGAAGTTGTGGTACTTACTTACAAAGCAATATCACTCAGCAATGAAATCTATGTCATCAGGCCCTTAGCAGCACAATGAGTGGATTCAGGTATGATGATTCTAACTGAAATAAGTCACACAGAAAAAGAAACATCATTAGATATCAGTAATACACAGAATGTAAACTTGGCTACACAGGAACTGTATTACAGAACAGAACAGGGTCTCAAATTTAGAAAACCAACTTATGCTTGCTTAAGGGTAAAGGTGAGTTGGGGTGCTGCATAAAACCAGAGATTGAAATGAGCACAGATAAAGTTCCTTAAGCCAAATATGGAATAGACAAGAGCTACTCCTTGCTCAACGAAATGGACTCAACACCCCATATTAAACGCCTAAGAATGTACCTGACTAGTAAGTATCTTAAAACCTATGGATTGCTATGTCTCCGAAAGAGAATCAAGCATGTGTACAGGGGCATAAACGCAGCAGTGATAGGATTGGAGAGGTTCGGTGAGCAAATGAAGACCCTTTGAAGTCATATTGCATGGTACCCATTCCACGGGTTTCAACTACCCAGGTTTAAGGTATTCTTCCTTCAGGTAAAACATGCATGTGGAACCTAGAGTATGATCAACCATGTGATTGGGAGACGTGTTCAAATATGTCTCAGTTTTCGTACCCTGGTACTCGGGTGCAACATTCCAGACGCTTTACTAACACCCTCCCGACTTGGAGAGTCAGTCCCTTTAACCTCCTGTTTGGCCCAGTTTGCAATTTCTGCGGAAGATGAACAGGAATAGCGAGAACCAATGAGAGACTAGCTGGAGGTGTCTGGACGGGCAAATTTAACTCTCATTTCCCACCAGGAAGAGGAATTAACCAAAGGCTCAGCGTGCCGTGCCGGAACCAGATTAGGGCCTGAAGCCATCCTGCAGTGTTGCGGCCAGCTCAAAAGAAAGCGAGTTGAAGAAAGGAGCTCAGGGGCACTGTAATTCACAAACCTGCAGAGTTATAAATGACAGCTATCGTCCAAAAATATACTGAAGTAAGGCTGCCAAGAGGACTTGAAAGCGGGGCAGAATTGCAGGAAACCGATTTCAGGAGGTAGACTGGAATTGCATTGAAAGCATAGGAAAAGAGGCAGAACGTCCACAATGATGCACTTGGCCAAAAAGGGCGTATGCGTTTTTTCCTGAATATATTCAGGAAAAAACGCATACGCCCTTTTTGGCCAACCAAGCAAGCTTGCAAAGGAAATCTGCACTACAATGAAGTCTCACTTCCCCCCGGTCAAAAGGGCCATCTGAAAAAAGTGTAAAATCCAGAAAGGCAGGACAGGCCATGGAGAACTGGGAGCCTTGTTATGCTGATGGGCGGGATGTAAATTGCCAACAGACACTCGGGAGAAGTGTATGGTGTTTCCTGAAACATCTAAAAAACAAAGCAACAGAGCCTAGGGCACTTCCACTTATGGTCCTATAGCTTAGGGAAATTAAAATCAAAAAGACACAGCCACCCCAAAGTTTGGGACGCCTCTGTTTACAAGAACCTCGTTTACAGTACAAGTTCAACATCGCAGAAAGTGAAAAATGGATAAAGAAGTTGTGGTATTTACTTACAAAGCAATATCACTCAGCAATGAAATCTATGTCATCAGGCCCTTAGCAGCACAATGAGTGGATTCAGGTATGATGATTCTAACTGAAATAAGTCACACAGAAAAAGAAACATCATAAGATATCAGTAATACACGGAATGTAAACTTGGCTACACAGGAACTGAATTACAGAACAGAACAGGGTCTCAAATTTAGAAAACCAACTTATGCTTGCTTAAGGGTAAAGGTGAGTTGGGGTGCTGCATAAAACCAGAGATTGAAATGAGCACAGATAAAGTTCCTTAAGCCAAATATGGAATACACAAGAGCTACTCCTTGCTCAACGAAATGGACTCAACACCGCATATTAAACGCCTAAGAATGTACCTGACTAGTAAGTATCTTAAAACCTATGGATTGCTATGTCTCCAAAAGAGAATCAAGCGTGTGTACAGGGGCATAAATGCAGCAATGATAGGATTGGAGAGGTTCGGTGAGCAAATGAAGACCCTTTGAAGTCATATTGCATGGTACCCATTACACGGGTCTCAACTCTCCAGGTTTAAGGTATTCTTCCTTCAGCTAAAACATGCATGTGGAACCCAGAGTATGATCAACCGTGTGAACGGGAGACGTGTTCAAATATGTCTCAGTTTTCCTCCCCTGGTACTCGGGTGCAACATTCCAGACGATTTACTAACACCCTCCCGACTTGGAGAGTCAGTCCCTTCAACCTCCTGTTTGGCCCAGTTTGCAATTTCTGCGGAAGATGAACAGGAATAGCGAGAACCAATGAGAGACTAGCTAGAGGTGTCTGGACAGGCAAATTTAACTCTCATTTCCCACCAGGAAGAGGAATTAACCAAAGGCTCAGCGTGCCGTGCCGGAACCAGATTAGGGCCTGAAGCCATCCTGCGGTGTTGCGGCCAGCTCAAAAGAAAGCGAGTTGAAGAAAGGAGCTCAGGGGCACTGTAATTCACAAACCTGCAGAGTTATAAATGACAGCTATCGTCCAAAAATATACTGAAGTAAGGCTGCCAAGAGGACTTGAAAGCGGGGCAGAATTGCAGGAAACCGATTTCAGGAGGTAGACTGGAATTGCATTGAAAGCATAGGAAAAGAGGCAGAACGTCCACAATGATGCACTTGGCCAAAAAGGGCGTATGCGTTTTTTCCTGAATATATTCAGGAAAAAACGCATACGCCCTTTTTGGCCAACCAAGCAAGCTTGCAAAGGAAATCTGCACTACAATGAAGTCTCACTTCCCCCCGGTCAAAAGGGCCATCTGAAAAAAGTGTAAAATCCAGAAAGGCAGGACAGGCCATGGAGAACTGGGAGCCTTGTTATGCTGATGGGCGGGATGTAAATTGCCAACAGACACTCGGGAGAAGTGTATGGTGTTTCCTGAAACATCTAAAAAACAAAGCAACAGAGCCTAGGGCACTTCCACTTATGGTCCTATAGCTTAGGGAAATTAAAATCAAAAAGACACAGCCACCCCAAAGTTTGGGACGCCTCTGTTTACAAGAACCTCGTTTACAGTACAAGTTCAACATCGCAGAAAGTGAAAAATGGATAAAGAAGTTGTGGTATTTACTTACAAAGCAATATCACTCAGCAATGAAATCTATGTCATCAGGCCCTTAGCAGCACAATGAGTGGATTCAGGTATGATGATTCTAACTGAAATAAGTCACACAGAAAAAGAAACATCATAAGATATCAGTAATACACGGAATGTAAACTTGGCTACACAGGAACTGAATTACAGAACAGAACAGGGTCTCAAATTTAGAAAACCAACTTATGCTTGCTTAAGGGTAAAGGTGAGTTTGGGTGCTGCATAAAACCAGAGATTGAAATGAGCACAGATAAAGTTCCTTAAGCCAAATATGGAATAGACAAGAGCTACTCCTTGCTCAACGAAATGGACTCAACACCGCATATTAAACGCCTAAGAATGTACCTGACTAGTAAGTATCTTAAAACCTATGGATTGCTATGTCTCCGAAAGAGAATCAAGCATGTGTACAGGGGCATAAACGCAGCAGTGATAGGATTGGAGAGGTTCGGTGAGCAAATGAAGACCCTCTGAAGTCATATTGCATGGTACCCATTCCACGGGTTTCAACTACCCAGGTTTAAGGTATTCTTCCTTCAGCTAAAACATGCATGTGGAACCTAGAGTATGATCAACCATGTGATCGGGAGACGTGTTCAAATATGTCTCAGTTTTCGTACCCTGGTACTCGGGTGCAACATTCCAGACGCTTTACTAACACCCTCCCGACTTGGAGAGTCAGTCCCTTTAACCTCCTGTTTGGCCCAGTTTGCAATTTCTGCGGAAGATGAACAGGAATAGCGAGAACCAATGAGAGACTAGCTGGAGGTGTCTGGACGGGCAAATTTAACTCTCATTTCCCACCAGGAAGAGGAATTAACCAAAGGCTCAGCGTGCCGTGCCGGAACCAGATTAGGGCCTGAAGCCATCCTGCGGTGTTGCGGCCAGCTCAAAAGAAAGCGAGTTGAAGAAAGGAGCTCAGGGGCACTGTAATTCACAAACCTGCAGAGTTATAAATGACAGCTATCGTCCAAAAATATACTGAAGTAAGGCTGCCAAGAGGACTTGAAAGCGGGGCAGAATTGCAGGAAACCGATTTCAGGAGGTAGACTGGAATTGCATTGAAAGCATAGGAAAAGAGGCAGAACGTCCACAATGATGCACTTGGCCAAAAAGGGCGTATGCGTTTTTTCCTGAATATATTCAGGAAAAAACGCATACGCCCTTTTTGGCCAACCAAGCAAGCTTGCAAAGGAAATCTGCACTACAATGAAGTCTCACTTCCCCCCGGTCAAAAGGGCCATCTGAAAAAAGTGTAAAATCCAGAAAGGCAGGACAGGCCATGGAGAACTGGGAGCCTTGTTATGCTGATGGGCGGGATGTAAATTGCCAACAGACACTCGGGAGAAGTGTATGGTGTTTCCTGAAACATCTAAAAAACAAAGCAACAGAGCCTAGGGCACTTCCACTTATGGTCCTATAGCTTAGGGAAATTAAAATCAAAAAGACACAGCCACCCCAAAGTTTGGGACGCCTCTGTTTACAAGAACCTCATTTACCGTACAAGTTCAATATCACAGAAAGTGAAAAATGGATAAAGAACTTGTGGTACTTACGTACAATGCAGTATCACTCAGCAATGAAATCTATGTCATCAGGCCCATAGCAGCATAATGAGTGGATTCAGGTACGATGATTCTAACTGAAATAAGTCACACAGAAAAAGAAACATCATAAGATATCAGTAATACACGGAATGTAAACTTGGCTACACAGGAACTGAATTACAGAACAGAACAGGGTCTCAAATTTAGAAAACCAACTTATGCTTGCTTAAGGGTAAAGGTGAGTTGGGGTGCTGCATAAAACCAGAGATTGAAATGAGCACAGATAAAGTTCCTTAAGCCAAATATGGAATACACAAGAGCTACTCCTTGCTCAACGAAATGGACTCAACACCGCATATTAAACGCCTAAGAATGTACCTGACTAGTAAGTATCTTAAAACCTATGGATTGCTATGTCTCCAAAAGAGAATCAAGCGTGTGTACAGGGGCATAAATGCAGCAATGATAGGATTGGAGAGGTTCGGTGAGCAAATGAAGACCCTTTGAAGTCATATTGCATGGTACCCATTACACGGGTCTCAACTCTCCAGGTTTAAGGTATTCTTCCTTCAGCTAAAACATGCATGTGGAACCCAGAGTATGATCAACCGTGTGAACGGGAGACGTGTTCAAATATGTCTCAGTTTTCCTCCCCTGGTACTCGGGTGCAACATTCCAGACGCTTTACTAACACCCTCCCGACTTGGAGAGTCAGTCCCTTCAACCTCCTGTTTGGCCCAGTTTGCAATTTCTGCGGAAGATGAACAGGAATAGCGAGAACCAATGAGAGACTAGCTAGAGGTGTCTGGACAGGCAAATTTAACTCTCATTTCCCACCAGGAAGAGGAATTAACCAAAGGCTCAGCGTGCCGTGCCGGAACCAGATTAGGGCCTGAAGCCATCCTGCGGTGTTGCGGCCAGCTCAAAAGAAAGCGAGTTGAAGAAAGGAGCTCAGGGGCACTGTAATTCACAAACCTGCAGAGTTATAAATGACAGCTATCGTCCAAAAATATACTGAAGTAAGGCTGCCAAGAGGACTTGAAAGCGGGGCAGAATTGCAGGAAACCGATTTCAGGAGGTAGACTGGAATTGCATTGAAAGCATAGGAAAAGAGGCAGAACGTCCACAATGATGCACTTGGCCAAAAAGGGCGTATGCGTTTTTTCCTGAATATATTCAGGAAAAAACGCATACGCCCTTTTTGGCCAACCAAGCAAGCTTGCAAAGGAAATCTGCACTACAATGAAGTCTCACTTCCCCCCGGTCAAAAGGGCCATCTGAAAAAAGTGTAAAATCCAGAAAGGCAGGACAGGCCATGGAGAACTGGGAGCCTTGTTATGCTGATGGGCGGGATGTAAATTGCCAACAGACACTCGGGAGAAGTGTATGGTGTTTCCTGAAACATCTAAAAAACAAAGCAACAGAGCCTAGGGCACTTCCACTTATGGTCCTATAGCTTAGGGAAATTAAAATCAAAAAGACACAGCCACCCCAAAGTTTGGGACGCCTCTGTTTATAAGAACCTCGTTTACAGTACAAGTTCAACATCGCAGAAAGTGAAAAATGGATAAAGAAGTTGTGGTATTTACTTACAAAGCAATATCACTCTGCAATGAAATCTATGTCATCAGGCCCTGAGCAGCACAATGAGTGGATTCAGGTATGATGATTCTAACTGAAATAAGTCACACAGAAAAAGAAACATCATAAGATATCAGTAATACACGGAATGTAAACTTGGCTACACAGGAACTGAATTACAGAACAGAACAGGGTCTCAAATTTAGAAAACCAACTTATGCTTGCTTAAGGGTAAAGGTGAGTTTGGGTGCTGCATAAAACCAGAGATTGAAATGAGCACAGATAAAGTTCCTTAAGCCAAATATGGAATAGACAAGAGCTACTCCTTGCTCAACGAAATGGACTCAACACCGCATATTAAACGCCTAAGAATGTACCTGACTAGTAAGTATCTTAAAACCTATGGATTGCTATGTCTCCGAAAGAGAATCAAGCATGTGTACAGGGGCATAAACGCAGCAGTGATAGGATTGGAGAGGTTCGGTGAGCAAATGAAGACCCTCTGAAGTCATATTGCATGGTACCCATTCCACGGGTTTCAACTACCCAGGTTTAAGGTATTCTTCCTTCAGCTAAAACATGCATGTGGAACCTAGAGTATGATCAACCATGTGATCGGGAGATGTGTTCAAATATGTCTCAGTTTTCGTACCCTGGTACTCGGGTGCAACATTCCAGACGCTTTACTAACACCCTCCCGACTTGGAGAGTCAGTCCCTTTAACCTCCTGTTTGGCCCAGTTTGCAATTTCTGCGGAAGATGAACAGGAATAGCGAGAACCAATGAGAGACTAGCTGGAGGTGTCTGGACGGGCAAATTTAACTCTCATTTCCCACGAGGAAGAGGAATTAACCAAAGGCTCAGCGTGCCGTGCCGGAACCAGATTAGGGCCTGAAGCCATCCTGCGGTGTTGCGGCCAGCTCAAAAGAAAGCGAGTTGAAGAAAGGAGCTCAGGGGCACTGTAATTCACAAACCTGCAGAGTTATAAATGACAGCTATCGTCCAAAAATATACTGAAGTAAGGCTGCCAAGAGGACTTGAAAGCGGGGCAGAATTGCAGGAAACCGATTTCAGGAGGTAGACTGGAATTGCATTGAAAGCATAGGAAAAGAGGCAGAACGTCCACAATGATGCACTTGGCCAAAAAGGGCGTATGCGTTTTTTCCTGAATATATTCAGGAAAAAACGCATACGCCCTTTTTGGCCAACCAAGCAAGCTTGCAAAGGAAATCTGCACTACAATGAAGTCTCACTTCCCCCCGGTCAAAAGGGCCATCTGAAAAAAGTGTAAAATCCAGAAAGGCAGGACAGGCCATGGAGAACTGGGAGCCTTGTTATGCTGATGGGCGGGATGTAAATTGCCAACAGCCACTCAGGAGAAGTGTATGGTGTTTCCTGAAACATCTAAAAAACAAAGCAACAGAGCCTAGGGCACTTCCACTTATGGTCCTATAGCTTAGGGAAATTAAAATCAAAAAGACACAGCCACCCCAAAGTTTGGGACGCCTCTGTTTACAAGAACCTCGTTTACAGTACAAGTTCAACATCGCAGAAAGTGAAAAATGGATAAAGAAGTTGTGGTATTTACTTACAAAGCAATATCACTCAGCAATGAAATCTATGTCATCAGGCCCTTAGCAGCACAATGAGTGGATTCAGGTATGATGACTCTAACTGAAATAAGTCACACAGAAAAAGAAACATCATAAGATATCAGTAATACACGGAATGTAAACTTGGCTACACAGGAACTGAATTACAGAACAGAACAGGGTCTCAAATTTAGAAAACCAACTTATGCTTGCTTAAGGGTAAAGGTGAGTTGGGGTGCTGCATAAAACCAGAGATTGAAATGAGCACAGATAAAGTTCCTTAAGCCAAATATGGAATAGACAAGAGCTACTCCTTGCTCAACGAAATGGACTCAATACCGCATATTAAATGCCTAAGAATGTACCTGACTAGTAAGTATCTTAAAACCTATGGATTGCTATGTCTCCGAAAGAGAATCAAGCATGTGTACAGGGGCATAAACGCAGCAGTGATAGGATTGGAGAGGTTCGGTGAGCAAATGAAGACCCTTTGAAGTCATATTGCATGGTACCCATTCCACGGGTTTCAACTACCCAGTTTTAAGGTATTCTTCCTACAGGTAAAACATGCATGTGGAACCTAGAGTATGATCAACCATGTGATCGGGAGACGTGTTCAAATATGTCTCAGTTTTCGTACCCTGGTACTCGGGTGCAATATTCTAGACGCTTTACTAACACCCTCCCGACTTGGAGAGTCAGTCCCTTTAACCTCCTGTTTGGCCCAGTTTGCAATTTCTGCGGAAGATGAACAGGAATAGCGAGAACCAATGAGAGACTAGCTGGAGGTGTCTGGACGGGCAAATTTAACTCTCATTTCCCACCAGGAAGAGGAATTAACCAAAGGCTCAGCGTGCCATGCCGGAACCAGATTAGGGCCTGAAGCCATCCTGCGGTGTTGCGGCCAGCTCAAAAGAAAGCGAGTTGAAGAAAGGAGCTCAGGGGCACTGTAATTCACAAACCTGCAGAGTTATAAATGACAGCTATCGTCCAAAAATATACTGAAGTAAGGCTGCCAAGAGGACTTGAAAGCGGGGCAGAATTGCAGGAAACCGATTTCAGGAGGTAGACTGGAATTGCATTGAAAGCATAGGAAAAGAGGCAGAACGTCCACAATGATGCACTTGGCCAAAAAGGGCGTATGCGTTTTTTCCTGAATATATTCAGGAAAAAACGCATACGCCCTTTTTGGCCAACCAAGCAAGCTTGCAAAGGAAATCTGCACTACAATGAAGTCTCCCTTCCCCCCGGTCAAAAGGGCCATCTGAAAAAAGTGTAAAATCCAGAAAGGCAGGACAGGCCATGGAGAACTGGGAGCCTTGTTATGCTGATGGGCGGGATGTAAATTGCCAACAGACACTCGGGAGAAGTGTATGGTGTTTCCTGAAACATCTAAAAAACAAAGCAACAGAGCCTAGGGCACTTCCACTTATGGTCCTATAGCTTAGGGAAATTAAAATCAAAAAGACACAGCCACCCCAAAGTTTGGGACGCCTCTGTTTACAAGAACCTCGTTTACAGTACAAGTTCAACATCGCAGAAAGTGAAAAATGGATAAAGAAGTTGTGGTATTTACTTACAAAGCAATATCACTCAGCAATGAAATCTATGTCATCAGGCCCTTAGCAGCACAATGAGTGGATTCAGGTATGATAATTCTAACTGAAATAAGTCACACAGAAAAAGAAACATCATAAGATATCAGTAATACACGGAATGTAAACTTAGCTACACAGGAACTGAATTACAGAACAGAACAGGGTCTCAAATTTAGAAAACCAACTTATGCTTTCTTAAGGGTAAAGGTGAGTTGGGGTGCTGCATAAAACCAGAGATTGAAATGAGCACAGATAAAGTTCCTTAAGCCAAATATGGAATAGACAAGAGCTACTCCTTGCTCAACGAAATGGACTCAACACCGCATATTAAATGCCTAAGAATGTACCTGACTAGTAAGTATCTTAAAACCTATGGATTGCTATGTCTCCGAAAGAGAATCAAGCATGTGTACAGGGGCATAAACGCAGCAGTGATAGGATTGGAGAGGTTCGGTGAGCAAATGAAGACCCTTTGAAGTCATATTGCATGGTACCCATTCCACGGGTTTCAACTACCCAGTTTTAAGGTATTCTTCCTTCAGCTAAAACATGCATGTGGAACCTAGAGTATGATCAACCATGTGATCGGGAGACGTGTTCAAATATGTCTCAGTTTTCGTACTCTGGTACTCGGGTGCAACATTCCAGACGCTTTACTAACACCCTCCCGACTTGGAGAGTCAGTCCCTTTAACCTCCTGTTTGGCCCAGTTTGCAATTTCTGCGGAAGATGAACAGGAATAGCGAGAACCAATGAGAGACTAGCTGGAGGTGTCTGGACGGGCAAATTTAACTCTCATTTCCCACCAGGAAGAGGAATTAACCAAAGGCTCAGCTTGCCGTGCCGGAACCAGATTAGGGCCTGAAGCCATCCTGCGGTGTTGCGGCCAGCTCAAAAGAAAGCGAGTTGAAGAAAGGAGCTCAGGGGCACTGTAATTCACAAATCTGCAGAGTTATAAATGACAGCTATCGTCCAAAAATATACTGAAGTAAGGCTGCCAAGAGGACTTGAAAGCGGGGCAGAATTGCAGGAAACCGATTTCAGGAGGTAGACTGGAATTGCATTGAAAGCATAGGAAAAGAGGCAGAACGTCCACAATGATGCACTTGGCCAAAAAAGGCGTATGTGTTTTTTCCTGAATATATTCAGGAAAAAACGCATACGCACTTTTTGGCCAACCAAGCAAGCTTGCAAAGGAAATCTGCACTACAATGAAGTCTCACTTCCCCCCGGTCAAAAGGGCCATCTGAAAAAAGTGTAAAATCCAGAAAGGCAGGACAGGCCATGGAGAACTGGGAGCCTTGTTATGCTGATGGGCAGGATGTAAATTGCCAACAGACACTCGGGAGAAGTGTATGGTGTTTCCTGAAACATCTAAAAAACAAAGCAACAGAGCCTAGGGCACTTCCACTTATGGTCCTATAGCTTAGGGAAATTAAAATCAAAAAGACACAGCCACCCCAAAGTTTGGGACGCCTCTGTTTACAAGAACCTCGTTTACAGTACAAGTTCAACATCGCAGAAAGTGAAAAATGGATAAAGAAGTTGTGGTACTTACTTACAAAGCAATATCACTCAGCAATGAAATCTATGTCATCAGGCCCTTAGCAGCACAATGAGTGGATTCAGGTATGATGATTCTAACTGAAATAAGTCACACAGAAAAAGAAACATCATTAGATATCAGTAATACACAGAATGTAAACTTGGCTACACAGGAACTGTATTACAGAACAGAACAGGGTCTCAAATTTAGAAAACCAACTTATGCTTGCTTAAGGGTAAAGGTGAGTTGGGGTGCTGCATAAAACCAGAGATTGAAATGAGCACAGATAAAGTTCCTTAAGCCAAATATGGAATAGACAAGAGCTACTCCTTGCTCAACGAAATGGACTCAACACCCCATATTAAACGCCTAAGAATGTACCTGACTAGTAAGTATCTTAAAACCTATGGATTGCTATGTCTCCGAAAGAGAATCAAGCATGTGTACAGGGGCATAAACGCAGCAGTGATAGGATTGGAGAGGTTCGGTGAGCAAATGAAGACCCTTTGAAGTCATATTGCATGGTACCCATTCCACGGGTTTCAACTACCCAGGTTTAAGGTATTCTTCCTTCAGGTAAAACATGCATGTGGAACCTAGAGTATGATCAACCATGTGATTGGGAGACGTGTTCAAATATGTCTCAGTTTTCGTACCCTGGTACTCGGGTGCAACATTCCAGACGCTTTACTAACACCCTCCCGACTTGGAGAGTCAGTCCCTTTAACCTCCTGTTTGGCCCAGTTTGCAATTTCTGCGGAAGATGAACAGGAATAGCGAGAACCAATGAGAGACTAGCTGGAGGTGTCTGGACGGGCAAATTTAACTCTCATTTCCCACCAGGAAGAGGAATTAACCAAAGGCTCAGTGTGCCGTGCCGGAACCAGATTAGGGCCTGAAGCCATCCTGCAGTGTTGCGGCCAGCTCAAAAGAAAGCGAGTTGAAGAAAGGAGCTCAGGGGCACTGTAATTCACAAACCTGCAGAGTTATAAATGACAGCTATCGTCCAAAAATATACTGAAGTAAGGCTGCCAAGAGGACTTGAAAGCGGGGCAGAATTGCAGGAAACCGATTTCAGGAGGTAGACTGGAATTGCATTGAAAGCATAGGAAAAGAGGCAGAACGTCCACAATGATGCACTTGGCCAAAAAGGGCGTATGCGTTTTTTCCTGAATATATTCAGGAAAAAACGCATACGCCCTTTTTGGCCAACCAAGCAAGCTTGCAAAGGAAATCTGCACTACAATGAAGTCTCACTTCCCCCCGGTCAAAAGGGCCATCTGAAAAAAGTGTAAAATCCAGAAAGGCAGGACAGGCCATGGAGAACTGGGAGCCTTGTTATGCTGATGGGCGGGATGTAAATTGCCAACAGACACTCGGGAGAAGTGTATGGTGTTTCCTGAAACATCTAAAAAACAAAGCAACAGAGCCTAGGGCACTTCCACTTATGGTCCTATAGCTTAGGGAAATTAAAATCAAAAAGACACAGCCACCCCAAAGTTTGGGACGCCTCTGTTTACAAGAACCTCGTTTACAGTACAAGTTCAACATCGCAGAAAGTGAAAAATGGATAAAGAAGTTGTGGTATTTACTTACAAAGCAATATCACTCAGCAATGAAATCTATGTCATCAGGCCCTTAGCAGCACAATGAGTGGATTCAGGTATGATGATTCTAACTGAAATAAGTCACACAGAAAAAGAAACATCATAAGATATCAGTAATACACGGAATGTAAACTTGGCTACACAGGAACTGAATTACAGAACAGAACAGGGTCTCAAATTTAGAAAACCAACTTATGCTTGCTTAAGGGTAAAGGTGAGTTGGGGTGCTGCATAAAACCAGAGATTGAAATGAGCACAGATAAAGTTCCTTAAGCCAAATATGGAATAGACAAGAGCTACTCCTTGCTCAACGAAATGGACTCAACACCGCATATTAAATGCCTAAGAATGTACCTGACTAGTAAGTATCTTAAAACCTATGGATTGCTATGTCTCCGAAAGAGAATCAAGCATGTGTACAGGGGCATAAACGCAGCAGTGATAGGATTGGAGAGGTTCGGTGAGCAAATGAAGACCCTTTGAAGTCATATTGCATGGTACCCATTCTACGGGTTTCAACTACCCAGTTTTAAGGTATTCTTCCTTCAGCTAAAACATGCATGTGGAACCTAGAGTATGATCAACCATGTGATCGGGAGACGTGTTCAAATATGTCTCAGTTTTCGTACCCTGGTACTCGGGTGCAACATTCCAGACGCTTTACTAACACCCTCCCGACTTGGAGAGTCAGTCCCTTTAACCTCCTGTTTGGCCCAGTTTGCAATTTCTGCGGAAGATGAACAGGAATAGCGAGAACCAATGAGAGACTAGCTGGAGGTGTCTGGACGGGCAAATTTAACTCTCATTTCCCACCAGGAAGAGGAATTAACCAAAGGCTCAGCGTGCCATGCCGGAACCAGATTAGGGCCTGAAGCCATCCTGCGGTGTTGCGGCCAGCTCAAAAGAAAGCGAGTTGAAGAAAGGAGCTCAGGGGCACTGTAATTCACAAACCTGCAGAGTTATAAATGACAGCTATCGTCCAAAAATATACTGAAGTAAGGCTGCCAAGAGGACTTGAAAGCGGGGCAGAATTGCAGGAAACCGATTTCAGGAGGTAGACTGGAATTGCATTGAAAGCATAGGAAAAGAGGCAGAACGTCCACAATGATGCACTTGGCCAAAAAGGGCGTATGCGTTTTTTCCTGAATATATTCAGGAAAAAACGCATACGCCCTTTTTGGCCAACCAAGCAAGCTTGCAAAGGAAATCTGCACTACAATGAAGTCTCACTTCCCCCCGGTCAAAAGGGCCATCTGAAAAAAGTGTAAAATCCAGAAAGGCAGGACAGGCCATGGAGAACTGGGAGCCTTTTTATGCTGATGGGCGGGATGTAAATTGCCAACAGCCACTCGGGAGAAGTGTATGGTG
Source organism: Pseudorca crassidens (assembly GCF_039906515.1). Classification (NCBI taxonomy): domain Eukaryota; kingdom Metazoa; phylum Chordata; class Mammalia; order Artiodactyla; family Delphinidae; genus Pseudorca; species Pseudorca crassidens. Next base: position 1,059,340 of record NW_027136309.1, read on the forward strand.
TTTCCTGAAACATCTAAAAAACAAAGCAACAGAGCCTAGGGCACTTCCACTTATGGTCCTATAGCTTAGGGAAATTAAAATCAAAAAGACACAGCCACCCCAAAGTTTGGGATGCCTCTGTTTACAAGAACCTCATTTACCGTACAAGTTCAATATCAGAGAAAGTGAAAAATGGATAAAGAACTTGTGGTACTTACGTACAATGCAGTATCACTCAGCAATGAAATCTATGTCATCAGGCCCGTAGCAGCATAATGAGTGGATTCAGGTACGATGATTCTAACTGAAATAAGTCACACAAAAAAAGAAACATCATAAGATATCAGTAATACACGGAATGTAAACTTGGCTACACAGGAACTGAATTACAGAACAGAACAGGGTCTCAAATTTAGAAAACCAACTTATGCTTGCTTAAGGGGAAAGGTGAGTTGGGGTGCTGCATAAAACCAGAGATTGAAATGAGCACAGATAAAGTTCCTTAAGCCAAATATGGAATACACAAGAGCTACTCCTTGCTCAACGAAATGGACTCAACACCGCATATTAAACGCCTAAGAATGTACCTGACTAGTAAGTATCTTAAAACCTATGGATTGCTATGTCTCCGAAAGAGAATCAAGCGTGTGTACAGGGGCATAAACGCAGCAGTGATAGGATTGGAGAGGTTCGGTGAGCACATGAAGACCCTTTGAAGTCATATTGCATGGTACCCATTCCACGGGTCTCAACTCTCCAGGTTTAAGGTATTCTTCCTTCAGCTAAAACATGCATGTGGAACCTAGAGTCTGATCAACCATGTGATCGGGAGACGTGTTCAAATATGTCTCAGTTTTCGTACCCTGGTACTCGGGTGCAACATTCCAGACGCTTTACTAACACCCTCCCGACTTGGAGAGTCCGGCCCTTTAACCTCCTGTTTGGCCCAGTTTGCAATTTCTGCGGAAGATGAACAGGAATAGCGAGAACCAATGAGAGACTAGCTGGAGGTGTCTGGACGGGCAAATTTAACTCTCATTTCCCACCAGGAAGAGGAATTAACCAAAGGCTCAGCGTGCCGTGCCGGAACCAGATTAGGGCCTGAAGCCATCCTGCGGTGTTGCGGCCAGCTCAAAAGAAAGCGAGTTGAAGAAAGGAGCTCAGGGGCACTGTAATTCACAAACCTGCAGAGTTATAAATGACAGCTATCGTCCAAAAATATACTGAAGTAAGGCTGCCAAGAGGACTTGAAAGCGGGGCAGAATTGCAGGAAACCGATTTCAGGAGGTAGACTGGAATTGCATTGAAAGCATAGGAAAAGAGGCAGAACGTCCACAATGATGCACTTGGCCAAAAAGGGCGTATGCGTTTTTTCCTGAATATATTCAGGAAAAAACGCATACGCCCTTTTTGGCCAACCAAGCAAGCTTGCAAAGGAAATCTGCACTACAATGAAGTCTCACTTCCCCCCGGTCAAAAGGGCCATCTGAAAAAAGTGTAAAATCCAGAAAGGCAGGACAGGCCATGGAGAACTGGGAGCCTTGTTATGCTGATGGGCGGGATGTAAATTGCCAACAGACACTCGGGAGAAGTGTATGGTGTTTCCTGAAACATCTAAAAAACAAAGCAACAGAGCCTAGGGCACTTCCACTTATGGTCCTATAGCTTAGGGAAATTAAAATCAAAAAGACACAGCCACCCCAACATTGGGACGCCTCTGTTTACAAGAACCTCGTTTACAGTACAATTTCAACATCGCAGAAAGTGAAAAATGGATAAAGAAGTTGTGGTATTTACTTACAAAGCAATATCACTCAGCAATGAAATCTATGTCATCAGGCCCTTAGCAGCACAATGAGTGGATTCAGGTATGATGATTCTAACTGAAATAAGTCACACAGAAAAAGAAACATCATAAGATATCAGTAATACACGGAATGTAAACTTGGCTACACAGGAACTGAATTACAGAACAGAACAGGGTCTCAAATTTAGAAAACCAACTTATGCTTGCTTAAGGGTAAAGGTGAGTTGGGGTGCTGCATAAAACCAGAGATTGAAATGAGCACAGATAAAGTTCCTTAAGCCAAATATGGAATAGACAAGAGCTACTCCTTGCTCAACGAAATGGACTCAACACCGCATATTAAACGCCTAAGAATGTACCTGACTAGTAAGTATCTTAAAACCTATGGATTGCTATGTCTCCGAAAGAGAATCAAGCATGTGTACAGGGGCATAAACGCAGCAGTGATAGGATTGGAGAGGTTCGGTGAGCAAATGAAGACCCTCTGAAGTCATATTGCATGGTACCCATTCCACGGGTTTCAACTACCCAGGTTTAAGGTATTCTTCCTTCAGCTAAAACATGCATGTGGAACCTAGAGTATGATCAACCATGTGATCGGGAGACGTGTTCAAATATGTCTCAGTTTTCGTACCCTGGTACTCGGGTGCAACATTCCAGACGCTTTACTAACACCCTCCCGACTTGGAGAGTCAGTCCCTTTAACCTCCTGTTTGGCCCAGTTTGCAATTTCTGCGGAAGATGAACAGGAATAGCGAGAACCAATGAGAGACTAGCTGGAGGTGTCTGGACGGGCAAATTTAACTCTCATTTCCCACCAGGAAGAGGAATTAACCAAAGGCTCAGCATGCCGTGCCGGAACCAGATTAGGGCCTGAAGCCATTCTGCGCTGTTGCGGCCAGGTCACAAGAAAGCGAGTTGAAGAAAGGAGCTCAGGGGCACTGTAATTCACAAACCTGCAGAGTTATAAATGACAGCTATCGTCCAAAAATATATTGAAGTAAGGCTGCCAAGAGGACTTGAAAGCGGGGCAGAATTGCAGGAAACCGATTTCAGGAGGTAGACTGGAATTGCATTGAAAGCATAGGAAAAGAGGCAGAACGTCCACAATGATGCACTTGGCCAAAAAGGGCGTATGCGTTTTTTCCTGAATATATTCAGGAAAAAACGCATACGCCCTTTTTGGCCAACCAAGCAAGCTTGCAAAGGAAATCTGCACTACAATGAAGTCTCACTTTCCCCCGGTCAAAAGGGCCATCTGAAAAAAGTGTAAAATCCAGAAAGGCAGGACAGGCCATGGAGAACTGGGAGCCTTGTTATGCTGATGGGCGGGATGTAAATTGCCAACAGACACTCGGGAGAAGTGTATGTTGTTTCCTGAAACATCTAAAAAACAAAGCAACAGAGCCTAGGGCACTTCCACTTATGGTCCTATAGCTTAGGGAAATTAAAATCAAAAAGACACAGCCACCCCAACATTGGGACGCCTCTGTTTACAAGAACCTCGTTTACAGTACAATTTCAACATCGCAGAAAGTGAAAAATGGATAAAGAAGTTGTGGTATTTACTTACAAAGCAATATCACTCAGCAATGAAATCTATGTCATCAGGCCCTTAGCAGCACAATGAGTGGATTCAGGTATGATGATTCTAACTGAAATAAGTCACACAGAAAAAGAAACATCATAAGATATCAGTAATACACGGAATGTAAACTTGGCTACACAGGAACTGAATTACAGAACAGAACAGGGTCTCAAATTTAGAAAACCAACTTATGCTTGCTTAAGGGTAAAGGTGAGTTCGGGTGCTGCATAAAACCAGAGATTGAAATGAGCACAGATAAAGTTCCTTAAGCCAAATATGGAATAGACAAGAGCTACTCCTTGCTCAACGAAATGGACTCAACACCGCATATTAAACGCCTAAGAATGTACCTGACTAGTAAGTATCTTAAAACCTATGGATTGCTATGTCTCCGAAAGAGAATCAAGCATGTGTACAGGGGCATAAACGCAGCAGTGATAGGATTGGAGAGGTTCGGTGAGCAAATGAAGACCCTTTGAAGTCATATTGCATGGTACCCATTCCACGGGTTTCAACTACCCAGTTTTAAGGTATTCTTCCTACAGGTAAAACATGCATGTGGAACCTAGAGTATGATCAACCATGTGATCGGGAGACGTGTTCAAATATGTCTCAGTTTTCGTACCCTGGTACTCGGGTGCAATATTCTAGACGCTTTACTAACACCCTCCCGACTTGGAGAGTCAGTCCCTTTAACCTCCTGTTTGGCCCAGTTTGCAATTTCTGCGGAAGATGAACAGGAATAGCGAGAACCAATGAGAGACTAGCTGGAGGTGTCTGGACGGGCAAATTTAACTCTCATTTCCCACCAGGAAGAGGAATTAACCAAAGGCTCAGCGTGCCATGCCGGAACCAGATTAGGGCCTGAAGCCATCCTGCGGTGTTGCGGCCAGCTCAAAAGAAAGCGAGTTGAAGAAAGGAGCTCAGGGGCACTGTAATTCACAAACCTGCAGAGTTATAAATGACAGCTATCGTCCAAAAATATACTGAAGTAAGGCTGCCAAGAGGACTTGAAAGCGGGGCAGAATTGCAGGAAACCGATTTCAGGAGGTAGACTGGAATTGCATTGAAAGCATAGGAAAAGAGGCAGAACGTCCACAATGATGCACTTGGCCAAAAAGGGCGTATGCGTTTTTTCCTGAATATATTCAGGAAAAAACGCATACGCCCTTTTTGGCCAACCAAGCAAGCTTGCAAAGGAAATCTGCACTACAATGAAGTCTCCCTTCCCCCCGGTCAAAAGGGCCATCTGAAAAAAGTGTAAAATCCAGAAAGGCAGGACAGGCCATGGAGAACTGGGAGCCTTGTTATGCTGATGGGCGGGATGTAAATTGCCAACAGACACTCGGGAGAAGTGTATGGTGTTTCCTGAAACATCTAAAAAACAAAGCAACAGAGCCTAGGGCACTTCCACTTATGGTCCTATAGCTTAGGGAAATTAAAATCAAAAAGACACAGCCACCCCAAAGTTTGGGACGCCTCTGTTTACAAGAACCTCGTTTACAGTACAAGTTCAACATCGCAGAAAGTGAAAAATGGATAAAGAAGTTGTGGTATTTACTTACAAAGCAATATCACTCAGCAATGAAATCTATGTCATCAGGCCCTTAGCAGCACAATGAGTGGATTCAGGTATGATGATTCTAACTGAAATAAGTCACACAGAAAAAGAAACATCATAAGATATCAGTAATACACGTAATGTAAACTTGGCTACACAGGAACTGAATTACAGGACAGAACAGGGTCTCAAATTTAGAAAACCAACTTATGCTTGCTTAAGGGTAAAGGTGAGTTGGGGTGCTGCATAAAACCAGAGATTGAAATGAGCACAGATAAAGTTCCTTAAGCCAAATATGGAATAGACAAGAGCTACTCCTTGCTCAACGAAATGGACTCAACACCGCATATTAAATGCCTAAGAATGTACCTGACTAGTCAGTATCTTAAAACCTATGGATTGCTATGTCTCCGAAAGAGAATCAAGCATGTGTACAGGGGCATAAACGCAGCAGTGATAGGATTGGAGAGGTTCGGTGAGCAAATGAAGACCCTTTGAAGTCATATTGCATGATACCCATTCCACGGGTTTCAACTACCCAGTTTTAAGGTATTCTTCCTTCAGCTAAAACATGCATGTGGAACCTAGAGTATGATCAACCATGTGATCGGGAGACGTGTTCAAATATGTCTCAGTTTTCGTACCCTGGTACTCGGGTGCAACATTCCAGACGCTTTACTAACACCCTCCCGAGTTGGAGAGTCAGTCCCTTTAACCTCCTGTTTGGCCCAGTTTGCAATTTCTGCGGAAGATGAACAGGAATAGCGAGAACCAATGAGAGACTAGCTGGAGGTGTCTGGACGGGCAAATTTAACTCTCATTTCCCACCAGGAAGAGGAATTAACCAAAGGCTCAGCATGCCGTGCCGGAACCAGATTAGGGCCTGAAGCCATCCTGCGGTGTTGCGGCCAGCTCAAAAGAAAGCGAGTTGAAGAAAGGAGCTCAGGGGCACTGTAATTCACAAACCTGCAGAGTTATAAATGACAGCTATCGTCCAAAAATATACTGAAGTAAGGCTGCCAAGAGGACTTGAAAGCGGGGCAGAATTGCAGGAAACCGATTTCAGGAGGTAGACTGGAATTGCATTGAAAGCATAGGAAAAGAGGCAGAACGTCCACAATGATGCACTTGGCCAAAAAGGGCGTATGCGTTTTTTCCTGAATATATTCAGGAAAAAACGCATACGCCCTTTTTGGCCAACCAAGCAAGCTTGCAAAGGAAATCTGCACTACAATGAAGTCTCACTTCCCCCCGGTCAAAAGGGCCATCTGAAAAAAGTGTAAAATCCAGAAAGGCAGGACAGGCCATGGAGAACTGGGAGCCTTGTTATGCTGATGGGCGGGATGTAAATTGCCAACAGACACTCGGGAGAAGTGTATGGTGTTTCCTGAAACATCTAAAAAACAAAGCAACAGAGCCTAGGGCACTTCCACTTATGGTCCTATAGCTTAGGGAAATTAAAATCAAAAAGACACAGCCACCCCAAAGTTTGGGACGCCTCTGTTTACAAGAACCTCGTTTACAGTACAAGTTCAACATCGCAGAAAGTGAAAAATGGATAAAGAAGTTGTGGTATTTACTTACAAAGCAATATCACTCAGCAATGAAATCTATGTCATCAGGCCCGTAGCAGCACAATGAGTGGATTCAGGTATGATGATTCTAACTGAAATAAGTCACACAGAAAAAGAAACATCATAAGATATCAGTAATACACGGAATGTAAACTTGGCTACACAGGAACTGAATTACAGAACAGAACAGGGTCTCAAATTTAGAAAACCAACTTATGCTTTCTTAAGGGTAAAGGTGAGTTGGGGTGCTGCATAAAACCAGAGATTGAAATGAGCACAGATAAAGTTCCTTAAGCCAAATATGGAATACACAAGAGCTACTCCTTGCTCAACGAAATGGACTCAACACCGCATATTAAACGCCTAAGAATGTACCTGACTAGTAAGTATCTTAAAACCTATGGATTGCTATGTCTCCAAAAGAGAATCAAGCGTGTGTACAGGGGCATAAATGCAGCAATGATAGGATTGGAGAGGTTCGGTGAGCAAATGAAGACCCTTTGAAGTCATATTGCATGGTACCCATTACACGGGTCTCAACTCTCCAGGTTTAAGGTATTCTTCCTTCAGCTAAAACATGCATGTGGAACCCAGAGTATGATCAACCGTGTGAACGGGAGACGTGTTCAAATATGTCTCAGTTTTCCGCCCCTGGTACTCGGGTGCAACATTCCAGACGCTTTACTAACACCCTCCCGACTTGGAGAGTCAGTCCCTTCAACCTCCTGTTTGGCCCAGTTTGCAATTTCTGCGGAAGATGAACAGGAATAGCGAGAACCAATGAGAGACTAGCTAGAGGTGTCTGGACAGGCAAATTTAACTCTCATTTCCCACCAGGAAGAGGAATTAACCAAAGGCTCAGCGTGCCGTGCCGGAACCAGATTAGGGCCTGAAGCCATCCTGCGGTGTTGCGGCCAGCTCAAAAGAAAGCGAGTTGAAGAAAGGAGCTCAGGGGCACTGTAATTCACAAACCTGCAGAGTTATAAATGACAGCTATCGTCCAAAAATATACTGAAGTAAGGCTGCCAAGAGGACTTGAAAGCGGGGCAGAATTGCAGGAAACCGATTTCAGGAGGTAGACTGGAATTGCATTGAAAGCATAGGAAAAGAGGCAGAACGTCCACAATGATGCACTTGGCCAAAAAGGGCGTATGCGTTTTTTCCTGAATATATTCAGGAAAAAACGCATACGCCCTTTTTGGCCAACCAAGCAAGCTTGCAAAGGAAATCTGCACTACAATGAAGTCTCACTTCCCCCCGGTCAAAAGGGCCATCTGAAAAAAGTGTAAAATCCAGAAAGGCAGGACAGGCCATGGAGAACTGGGAGCCTTGTTATGCTGATGGGCGGGATGTAAATTGCCAACAGACACTCGGGAGAAGTGTATGGTGTTTCCTGAAACATCTAAAAAACAAAGCAACAGAGCCTAGGGCACTTCCACTTATGGTCCTATAGCTTAGGGAAATTAAAATCAAAAAGACACAGCCACCCCAAAGTTTGGGACGCCTCTGTTTACAAGAACCTCGTTTACAGTACAAGTTCAACATCGCAGAAAGTGAAAAATGGATAAAGAAGTTGTGGTATTTACTTACAAAGCAATATCACTCAGCAATGAAATCTATGTCATCAGGCCCGTAGCAGCACAATGAGTGGATTCAGGTATGATGATTCTAACTGAAATAAGTCACACAGAAAAAGAAACATCATAAGATATCAGTAATACACGGAATGTAAACTTGGCTACACAGGAACTGAATTACAGAACAGAACAGGGTCTCAAATTTAGAAAACCAACTTATGCTTTCTTAAGGGTAAAGGTGAGTTGGGGTGCTGCATAAAACCAGAGATTGAAATGAGCACAGATAAAGTTCCTTAAGCCAAATATGGAATACACAAGAGCTACTCCTTGCTCAACGAAATGGACTCAACACCGCATATTAAACGCCTAAGAATGTACCTGACTAGTAAGTATCTTAAAACCTATGGATTGCTATGTCTCCAAAAGAGAATCAAGCGTGTGTACAGGGGCATAAATGCAGCAATGATAGGATTGGAGAGGTTCGGTGAGCAAATGAAGACCCTTTGAAGTCATATTGCATGGTACCCATTACACGGGTCTCAACTCTCCAGGTTTAAGGTATTCTTCCTTCAGCTAAAACATGCATGTGGAACCCAGAGTATGATCAACCGTGTGAACGGGAGACGTGTTCAAATATGTCTCAGTTTTCCGCCCCTGGTACTCGGGTGCAACATTCCAGACGCTTTACTAACACCCTCCCGACTTGGAGAGTCAGTCCCTTCAACCTCCTGTTTGGCCCAGTTTGCAATTTCTGCGGAAGATGAACAGGAATAGCGAGAACCAATGAGAGACTAGCTAGAGGTGTCTGGACAGGCAAATTTAACTCTCATTTCCCACCAGGAAGAGGAATTAACCAAAGGCTCAGCGTGCCGTGCCGGAACCAGATTAGGGCCTGAAGCCATCCTGCGGTGTTGCGGCCAGCTCAAAAGAAAGCGAGTTGAAGAAAGGAGCTCAGGGGCACTGTAATTCACAAACCTGCAGAGTTATAAATGACAGCTATCGTCCAAAAATATACTGAAGTAAGGCTGCCAAGAGGACTTGAAAGCGGGGCAGAATTGCAGGAAACCGATTTCAGGAGGTAGACTGGAATTGCATTGAAAGCATAGGAAAAGAGGCAGAACGTCCACAATGATGCACTTGGCCAAAAAGGGCGTATGCGTTTTTTCCTGAATATATTCAGGAAAAAACGCATACGCCCTTTTTGGCCAACCAAGCAAGCTTGCAAAGGAAATCTGCACTACAATGAAGTCTCACTTCCCCCCGGTCAAAAGGGCCATCTGAAAAAAGTGTAAAATCCAGAAAGGCAGGACAGGCCATGGAGAACTGGGAGCCTTGTTATGCTGATGGGCGGGATGTAAATTGCCAACAGACACTCGGGAGAAGTGTATGGTGTTTCCTGAAACATCTAAAAAACAAAGCAACAGAGCCTAGGGCACTTCCACTTATGGTCCTATAGCTTAGGGAAATTAAAATCAAAAAGACACAGCCACCCCAAAGTTTGGGACGCCTCTGTTTATAAGAACCTCGTTTACAGTACAAGTTCAACATCGCAGAAAGTGAAAAATGGATAAAGAAGTTGTGGTATTTACTTACAAAGCAATATCACTCTGCAATGAAATCTATGTCATCAGGCCCTGAGCAGCACAATGAGTGGATTCAGGTATGATGATTCTAACTGAAATAAGTCACACAGAAAAAGAAACATCATAAGATATCAGTAATACACGGAATGTAAACTTGGCTACACAGGAACTGAATTACAGAACAGAACAGGGTCTCAAATTTAGAAAACCAACTTATGCTTGCTTAAGGGTAAAGGTGAGTTTGGGTGCTGCATAAAACCAGAGATTGAAATGAGCACAGATAAAGTTCCTTAAGCCAAATATGGAATAGACAAGAGCTACTCCTTGCTCAACGAAATGGACTCAACACCGCATATTAAACGCCTAAGAATGTACCTGACTAGTAAGTATCTTAAAACCTATGGATTGCTATGTCTCCGAAAGAGAATCAAGCATGTGTACAGGGGCATAAACGCAGCAGTGATAGGATTGGAGAGGTTCGGTGAGCAAATGAAGACCCTCTGAAGTCATATTGCATGGTACCCATTCCACGGGTTTCAACTACCCAGGTTTAAGGTATTCTTCCTTCAGCTAAAACATGCATGTGGAACCTAGAGTATGATCAACCATGTGATCGGGAGACGTGTTCAAATATGTCTCAGTTTTCGTACCCTGGTACTCGGGTGCAACATTCCAGACGCTTTACTAACACCCTCCCGACTTGGAGAGTCAGTCCCTTTAACCTCCTGTTTGGCCCAGTTTGCAATTTCTGCGGAAGATGAACAGGAATAGCGAGAACCAATGAGAGACTAGCTGGAGGTGTCTGGACGGGCAAATTTAACTCTCATTTCCCACCAGGAAGAGGAATTAACCAAAGGCTCAGCGTGCCGTGCCGGAACCAGATTAGGGCCTGAAGCCATCCTGCGGTGTTGCGGCCAGCTCAAAAGAAAGCGAGTTGAAGAAAGGAGCTCAGGGGCACTGTAATTCACAAACCTGCAGAGTTATAAATGACAGCTATCGTCCAAAAATATACTGAAGTAAGGCTGCCAAGAGGACTTGAAAGCGGGGCAGAATTGCAGGAAACCGATTTCAGGAGGTAGACTGGAATTGCATTGAAAGCATAGGAAAAGAGGCAGAACGTCCACAATGATGCACTTGGCCAAAAAGGGCGTATGCGTTTTTTCCTGAATATATTCAGGAAAAAACGCATACGCCCTTTTTGGCCAACCAAGCAAGCTTGCAAAGGAAATCTGCACTACAATGAAGTCTCCATTCCCCCCGGTCAAAAGGGCCATCTGAAAAAAGTGTAAAATCCAGAAAGGCAGGACAGGCCATGGAGAACTGGGAGCCTTGTTATGCTGATGGGCGGGATGTAAATTGCCAACAGACACTCGGGAGAAGTGTATGGTGTTTCCTGAAACATCTAAAAAACAAAGCAACAGAGCCTAGGGCACTTCCACTTATGGTCCTATAGCTTAGGGAAATTAAAATCAAAAAGACACAGCCACCCCAAAGTTTGGGACGCCTCTGTTTACAAGAACCTCGTTTACAGTACAAGTTCAACATCGCAGAAAGTGAAAAATGGATAAAGAAGTTGTGGTATTTACTTACAAAGCAATATCACTCTGCAATGATATCTATGTCATCAGGCCCTGAGCAGCACAATGAGTGGATTCAGGTATGATGATTCTAACTGAAATAAGTCACACAGAAAAAGAAACATCATAAGATATCAGTAATACACGGAATGTAAACTTGGCTACACAGGAACTGAATTACAGAACAGAACAGGGTCTCAAATTTAGAAAACCAACTTATGCTTGCTTAAGGGGAAAGGTGAGTTTGGGTGCTGCATAAAACCAGAGATTGAAATGAGCACAGATAAAGTTCCTTAAGCCAAATATGGAATAGACAAGAGCTACTCCTTGCTCAACGAAATGGACTCAACACCGCATATTAAACGCCTAAGAATGTACCTGACTAGTAAGTATCTTAAAACCTATGGATTGCTATGTCTCCGAAAGAGAATCAAGCATGTGTACAGGGGCATAAACGCAGCAGTGATAGGATTGGAGAGGTTCGGTGAGCAAATGAAGACCCTCTGAAGTCATATTGCATGGTACCCATTCCACGGGTTTCAACTACCCAGGTTTAAGGTATTCTTCCTTCAGCTAAAACATGCATGTGGAACCTAGAGTATGATCAACCATGTGATCGGGAGACGTGTTCAAATATGTCTCAGTTTTCGTACCCTGGTACTCGGGTGCAACATTCCAGACGCTTTACTAACACCCTCCCGACTTGGAGAGTCAGTCCCTTTAACCTCCTGTTTGGCCCAGTTTGCAATTTCTGTGGAAGATGAACAGGAATAGCGAGAACCAATGAGAGACTAGCTGGAGGTGTCTGGACGGGCAAATTTAACTCTCATTTCCCACCAGGAAGAGGAATTAACCAAAGGCTCAGCGTGCCGTGCCGGAACCAGATTAGGGCCTGAAGCCATCCTGCGGTGTTGCGGCCAGCTCAAAAGAAAGCGAGTTGAAGAAAGGAGCTCAGGGGCACTGTAATTCACAAACCTGCAGAGTTATAAATGACAGCTATCGTCCAAAAATATACTGAAGTAAGGCTGCCAAGAGGACTTGAAAGCGGGGCAGAATTGCAGGAAACCGATTTCAGGAGGTAGACTGGAATTGCATTGAAAGCATAGGAAAAGAGGCAGAACGTCCACAATGATGCACTTGGCCAAAAAGGGCGTAGACGTTTTTTCCTGAATATATTCAGGAAAAAACGCATACGCCCTTTTTGGCCAACCAAGCAAGCTTGCAAAGGAAATCTGCACTACAATGAAGTCTCACTTCCCCCCGGTCAAAAGGGCCATCTGAAAAAAGTGTAAAATCCAGAAAGGCAGGACAGGCCATGGAGAACTGGGAGCCTTGTTATGCTGATGGGCGGGATGTAAATTGCCAACAGACACTCGGGAGAAGTGTATGGTGTTTCCTGAAACATCTAAAAAACAAAGCAACAGAGCCTAGGGCACTTCCACTTATGGTCCTATAGCTTAGGGAAATTAAAATCAAAAAGACACAGCCACCCCAAAGTTTGGGACGCCTCTGTTTACAAGAACCTCGTTTACAGTACAAGTTCAACATCGCAGAAAGTGAAAAATGGATAAAGAAGTTGTGGTATTTACTTACAAAGCAATATCACTCAGCAATGAAATCTATGTCATCAGGCCCGTAGCAGCACAATGAGTGGATTCAGGTATGATGATTCTAACTGAAATAAGTCACACAGAAAAAGAAACATCATAAGATATCAGTAATACACGGAATGTAAACTTGGCTACACAGGAACTGAATTACAGAACAGAACAGGGTCTCAAATTTAGAAAACCAACTTATGCTTTCTTAAGGGTAAAGGTGAGTTGGGGTGCTGCATAAAACCAGAGATTGAAATGAGCACAGATAAAGTTCCTTAAGCCAAATATGGAATAGACAAGAGCTACTCCTTGCTCAACGAAATGGACTCAACACCGCATATTAAATGCCTAAGAATGTACCTGACTGGTAAGTATCTTAAAACCTATGGATTGCTATGTCTCCGAAAGAGAATCAAGCATGTGTACAGGGGCATAAACGCAGCAGTGATAGGATTGGAGAGGTTCGGTGAGCAAATGAAGACCCTTTGAAGTCATATTGCATGGTACCCATTCCACGGGTTTCAACTACCCAGTTTTAAGGTATTCTTCCTTCAGGTAAAACATGCATGTGGAACCTAGAGTATGATCAACCATGTGATCGGGAGACGTGTTCAAATATGTCTCAGTTTTCGTACCCTGGTACTCGGGTGCAACATTCCAGACGCTTTACTAACACCCTCCCGACTTGGAGAGTCAGTCCCTTTAACTTCCTGTTTGGCCCAGTTTGCAATTTCTGCGGAAGATGAACAGGAATAGCGAGAACCAATGAGAGACTAGCTGGAGGTGTCTGGACGGGCAAATTTAACTCTCATTTCCCACCAGGAAGAGGAATTAACCAAAGGCTCAGCGTGCCGTGCCGGAACCAGATTAGGGCCTGAAGCCATCCTGCGGTGTTGCGGCCAGCTCAAAAGAAAGCGAGTTGAAGAAAGGAGCTCAGGGGCACTGTAATTCACAAACCTGCAGAGTTATAAATGACAGCTATCGTCCAAAAATATACTGAAGTAAGGCTGCCAAGAGGACTTGAAAGCGGGGCAGAATTGCAGGAAACCGATTTCAGGAGGTAGACTGGAATTGCATTGAAAGCATAGGAAAAGAGGCAGAACGTCCACAATGATGCACTTGGCCAAAAAGGGCGTATGCGTTTTTTCCTGAATATATTCAGGAAAAAACGCATACGCCCTTTTTGGCCAACCAAGCAAGCTTGCAAAGGAAATCTGCACTACAATGAAGTCTCACTTCCCCCCGGTCAAAAGGGCCATCTGAAAAAAGTGTAAAATCCAGAAAGGCAGGACAGGCCATGGAGAACTGGGAGCCTTGTTATGCTGATGGGCGGGATGTAAATTGCCAACAGACACTCGGGAGAAGTGTATGGTGTTTCCTGAAACATCTAAAAAACAAAGCAACAGAGCCTAGGGCACTTCCACTTATGGTCCTATAGCTTAGGGAAATTAAAATCAAAAAGACACAGCCACCCCAAAGTTTGGGACGCCTCTGTTTACAAGAACCTCATTTACCGTACAAGTTCAATATCACAGAAAGTGAAAAATGGATAAAGAACTTGTGGTACTTACGTACAATGCAGTATCACTCAGCAATGAAATCTATGTCATCAGGCCCGTAGCAGCATAATGAGTGGATTCAGGTACGATGATTCTAACTGAAATAAGTCACACAGAAAAAGAAACATCATAAGATATCAGTAATACACGGAATGTAAACTTGGCTACACAGGAACTGAATTACAGAACAGAACAGGGTCTCAAATTTAGAAAACCAACTTATGCTTGCTTAAGGGTAAAGGTGAGTTGGGGTGCTGCATAAAACCAGAGATTGAAATGAGCACAGATAAAGTTCCTTAAGCCAAATATGGAATACACAAGAGCTACTCCTTGCTCAACGAAATGGACTCAACACCGCATATTAAACGCCTAAGAATGTACCTGACTAGTAAGTATCTTAAAACCTATGGATTGCTATGTCTCCAAAAGAGAATCAAGCGTGTGTACAGGGGCATAAATGCAGCAATGATAGGATTGGAGAGGTTCGGTGAGCAAATGAAGACCCTTTGAAGTCATATTGCATGGTACCCATTACACGGGTCTCAACTCTCCAGGTTTAAGGTATTCTTCCTTCAGCTAAAACATGCATGTGGAACCCAGAGTATGATCAACCGTGTGAACGGGAGACGTGTTCAAATATGTCTCAGTTTTCCTCCCCTGGTACTCGGGTGCAACATTCCAGACGCTTTACTAACACCCTCCCGACTTGGAGAGTCAGTCCCTTCAACCTCCTGTTTGGCCCAGTTTGCAATTTCTGCGGAAGATGAACAGGAATAGTGAGAACCAATGAGAGACTAGCTAGAGGTGTCTGGACAGGCAAATTTAACTCTCATTTCCCACCAGGAAGAGGAATTAACCAAAGGCTCAGCGTGCCGTGCCGGAACCAGATTAGGGCCTGAAGCCATCCTGCGGTGTTGCGGCCAGCTCAAAAGAAAGCGAGTTGAAGAAAGGAGCTCAGGGGCACTGTAATTCACAAACCTGCAGAGTTATAAATGACAGCTATCGTCCAAAAATATACTGAAGTAAGGCTGCCAAGAGGACTTGAAAGCGGGGCAGAATTGCAGGAAACCGATTTCAGGAGGTAGACTGGAATTGCATTGAAAGCATAGGAAAAGAGGCAGAACGTCCACAATGATGCACTTGGCCAAAAAGGGCGTATGCGTTTTTTCCTGAATATATTCAGGAAAAAACGCATACGCCCTTTTTGGCCAACCAAGCAAGCTTGCAAAGGAAATCTGCACTACAATGAAGTCTCCCTTCCCCCCGGTCAAAAGGGCCATCTGAAAAAAGTGTAAAATCCAGAAAGGCAGGACAGGCCATGGAGAACTGGGAGCCTTGTTATGCTGATGGGCGGGATGTAAATTGCCAACAGCCACTACGGAGAAGTGTATGGTGTTTCCTGAAACATCTAAAAAACAAAGCAACAGAGCCTAGGGCACTTCCACTTATGGTCCTATAGATTAGGGAAATTAAAATCAAAAAGACACAGCCACCCCAAAGTTTGGGACGCCTCTGTTTACAAGAACCTCGTTTACAGTACAAGTTCAACATCGCAGAAAGTGAAAAATGGATAAAGAAGTTGTGGTATTTACTTACAAAGCAATATCACTCAGCAATGAAATCTATGTCATCAGGCCCTTAGCAGCACAATGAGTGGATTCAGGTATGATGACTCTAACTGAAATAAGTCACACAGAAAAAGAAACATCATAAGATATCAGTAATACACGGAATGTAAACTTGGCTACACAGGAACTGAATTACAGAACAGAACAGGGTCTCAAATTTAGAAAACCAACTTATGCTTGCTTAAGGGTAAAGGTGAGTTGGGGTGCTGCATAAAACCAGAGATTGAAATGAGCACAGATAAAGTTCCTTAAGCCAAATATGGAATAGACAAGAGCTACTCCTTGCTCAACGAAATGGACTCAATACCGCATATTAAATGCCTAAGAATGTACCTGACTAGTAAGTATCTTAAAACCTATGGATTGCTATGTCTCCGAAAGAGAATCAAGCATGTGTACAGGGGCATAAACGCAGCAGTGATAGGATTGGAGAGGTTCGGTGAGCAAATGAAGACCCTTTGAAGTCATATTGCATGGTACCCATTCCACGGGTTTCAACTACCCAGTTTTAAGGTATTCTTCCTACAGGTAAAACATGCATGTGGAACCTAGAGTATGATCAACCATGTGATCGGGAGACGTGTTCAAATATGTCTCAGTTTTCGTACCCTGGTACTCGGGTGCAATATTCTAGACGCTTTACTAACACCCTCCCGACTTGGAGAGTCAGTCCCTTTAACCTCCTGTTTGGCCCAGTTTGCAATTTCTGCGGAAGATGAACAGGAATAGCGAGAACCAATGAGAGACTAGCTGGAGGTGTCTGGACGGGCAAATTTAACTCTCATTTCCCACCAGGAAGAGGAATTAACCAAAGGCTCAGCGTGCCATGCCGGAACCAGATTAGGGCCTGAAGCCATCCTGCGGTGTTGCGGCCAGCTCAAAAGAAAGCGAGTTGAAGAAAGGAGCTCAGGGGCACTGTAATTCACAAACCTGCAGAGTTATAAATGACAGCTATCGTCCAAAAATATACTGAAGTAAGGCTGCCAAGAGGACTTGAAAGCGGGGCAGAATTGCAGGAAACCGATTTCAGGAGGTAGACTGGAATTGCATTGAAAGCATAGGAAAAGAGGCAGAACGTCCACAATGATGCACTTGGCCAAAAAGGGCGTTTGCGTTTTTTCCTGAATATATTCAGGAAAAAACGCATACGCCCTTTTTGGCCAACCAAGCAAGCTTGCAAAGGAAATCTGCACTACAATGAAGTCTCCCTTCCCCCCGGTCAAAAGGGCCATCTGAAAAAAGTGTAAAATCCAGAAAGGCAGGACAGGCCATGGAGAACTGGGAGCCTTGTTATGCTGATGGGCGGGATGTAAATTGCCAACAGACACTCGGGAGAAGTGTATGGTGTTTCCTGAAACATCTAAAAAACAAAGCAACAGAGCCTAGGGCACTTCCACTTATGGTCCTATAGCTTAGGGAAATTAAAATCAAAAAGACACAGCCACCCCAAAGTTTGGGACGCCTCTGTTTACAAGAACCTCGTTTACAGTACAAGTTCAACATCGCAGAAAGTGAAAAATGGATAAAGAAGTTGTGGTATTTACTTACAAAGCAATATCACTCAGCAATGAAATCTATGTCATCAGGCCCTTAGCAGCACAATGAGTGGATTCAGGTATGATGATTCTAACTGAAATAAGTCACACAGAAAAAGAAACATCATAAGATATCAGTAATACACGTAATGTAAACTTGGCTACACAGGAACTGAATTACAGGACAGAACAGGGTCTCAAATTTAGAAAACCAACTTATGCTTGCTTAAGGGTAAAGGTGAGTTGGGGTGCTGCATAAAACCAGAGATTGAAATGAGCACAGATAAAGTTCCTTAAGCCAAATATGGAATAGACAAGAGCTACTCCTTGCTCAACGAAATGGACTCAACACCGCATATTAAATGCCTAAGAATGTACCTGACTAGTCAGTATCTTAAAACCTATGGATTGCTATGTCTCCGAAAGAGAATCAAGCATGTGTACAGGGGCATAAACGCAGCAGTGATAGGATTGGAGAGGTTCGGTGAGCAAATGAAGACCCTTTGAAGTCATATTGCATGATACCCATTCCACGGGTTTCAACTACCCAGTTTTAAGGTATTCTTCCTTCAGCTAAAACATGCATGTGGAACCTAGAGTATGATCAACCATGTGATCGGGAGACGTGTTCAAATATGTCTCAGTTTTCGTACCCTGGTACTCGGGTGCAACATTCCAGACGCTTTACTAACACCCTCCCGAGTTGGAGAGTCAGTCCCTTTAACCTCCTGTTTGGCCCAGTTTGCAATTTCTGCGGAAGATGAACAGGAATAGCGAGAACCAATGAGAGACTAGCTGGAGGTGTCTGGACGGGCAAATTTAACTCTCATTTCCCACCAGGAAGAGGAATTAACCAAAGGCTCAGCGTGCCGTGCCGGAACCAGATTAGGGCCTGAAGCCATCCTGCGGTGTTGCGGCCAGCTCAAAAGAAAGCGAGTTGAAGAAAGGAGCTCAGGGGCACTGTAATTCACAAACCTGCAGAGTTATAAATGACAGCTATCGTCCAAAAATATACTGAAGTAAGGCTGCCAAGAGGACTTGAAAGCGGGGCAGAATTGCAGGAAACCGATTTCAGGAGGTAGACTGGAATTGCATTGAAAGCATAGGAAAAGAGGCAGAACGTCCACAATGATGCACTTGGCCAAAAAGGGCGTATGCGTTTTTTCCTGAATATATTCAGGAAAAAACGCATACGCCCTTTTTGGCCAACCAAGCAAGCTTGCAAAGGAAATCTGCACTACAATGAAGTCTCACTTCCCCCCGGTCAAAAGGGCCATCTGAAAAAAGTGTAAAATCCAGAAAGGCAGGACAGGCCATGGAGAACTGGGAGCCTTGTTATGCTGATGGGCGGGATGTAAATTGCCAACAGACACTCGGGAGAAGTGTATGGTGTTTCCTGAAACATCTAAAAAACAAAGCAACAGAGCCTAGGGCACTTCCACTTATGGTCCTATAGCTTAGGGAAATTAAAATCAAAAAGACACAGCCACCCCAAAGTTTGGGACGCCTCTGTTTACAAGAACCTCGTTTACAGTACAAGTTCAACATCGCAGAAAGTGAAAAATGGATAAAGAAGTTGTGGTATTTACTTACAAAGCAATATCACTCAGCAATGAAATCTATGTCATCAGGCCCGTAGCAGCACAATGAGTGGATTCAGGTATGATGATTCTAACTGAAATAAGTCACACAGAAAAAGAAACATCATAAGATATCAGTAATACACGGAATGTAAACTTGGCTACACAGGAACTGAATTACAGAACAGAACAGGGTCTCAAATTTAGAAAACCAACTTATGCTTTCTTAAGGGTAAAGGTGAGTTGGGGTGCTGCATAAAACCAGAGATTGAAATGAGCACAGATAAAGTTCCTTAAGCCAAATATGGAATACACAAGAGCTACTCCTTGCTCAACGAAATGGACTCAACACCGCATATTAAACGCCTAAGAATGTACCTGACTAGTAAGTATCTTAAAACCTATGGATTGCTATGTCTCCAAAAGAGAATCAAGCGTGTGTACAGGGGCATAAATGCAGCAATGATAGGATTGGAGAGGTTCGGTGAGCAAATGAAGACCCTTTGAAGTCATATTGCATGGTACCCATTACACGGGTCTCAACTCTCCAGGTTTAAGGTATTCTTCCTTCAGCTAAAACATGCATGTGGAACCCAGAGTATGATCAACCGTGTGAACGGGAGACGTGTTCAAATATGTCTCAGTTTTCCTCCCCTGGTACTCGGGTGCAACATTCCAGACGCTTTACTAACACCCTCCCGACTTGGAGAGTCAGTCCCTTCAACCTCCTGTTTGGCCCAGTTTGCAATTTCTGCGGAAGATGAACAGGAATAGCGAGAACCAATGAGAGACTAGCTAGAGGTGTCTGGACAGGCAAATTTAACTCTCATTTCCCACCAGGAAGAGGAATTAACCAAAGGCTCAGCGTGCCGTGCCGGAACCAGATTAGGGCCTGAAGCCATCCTGCGGTGTTGCGGCCAGCTCAAAAGAAAGCGAGTTGAAGAAAGGAGCTCAGGGGCACTGTAATTCACAAACCTGCAGAGTTATAAATGACAGCTATCGTCCAAAAATATACTGAAGTAAGGCTGCCAAGAGGACTTGAAAGCGGGGCAGAATTGCAGGAAACCGATTTCAGGAGGTAGACTGGAATTGCATTGAAAGCATAGGAAAAGAGGCAGAACGTCCACAATGATGCACTTGGCCAAAAAGGGCGTATGCGTTTTTTCCTGAATATATTCAGGAAAAAACGCATACGCCCTTTTTGGCCAACCAAGCAAGCTTGCAAAGGAAATCTGCACTACAATGAAGTCTCACTTCCCCCCGGTCAAAAGGGCCATCTGAAAAAAGTGTAAAATCCAGAAAGGCAGGACAGGCCATGGAGAACTGGGAGCCTTGTTATGCTGATGGGCGGGATGTAAATTGCCAACAGACACTCGGGAGAAGTGTATGGTGTTTCCTGAAACATCTAAAAAACAAAGCAACAGAGCCTAGGGCACTTCCACTTATGGTCCTATAGCTTAGGGAAATTAAAATCAAAAAGACACAGCCACCCCAAAGTTTGGGACGCCTCTGTTTATAAGAACCTCGTTTACAGTACAAGTTCAACATCGCAGAAAGTGAAAAATGGATAAAGAAGTTGTGGTATTTACTTACAAAGCAATATCACTCTGCAATGAAATCTATGTCATCAGGCCCTGAGCAGCACAATGAGTGGATTCAGGTATGATGATTCTAACTGAAATAAGTCACACAGAAAAAGAAACATCATAAGATATCAGTAATACACGGAATGTAAACTTGGCTACACAGGAACTGAATTACAGAACAGAACAGGGTCTCAAATTTAGAAAACCAACTTATGCTTGCTTAAGGGTAAAGGTGAGTTTGGGTGCTGCATAAAACCAGAGATTGAAATGAGCACAGATAAAGTTCCTTAAGCCAAATATGGAATAGACAAGAGCTACTCCTTGCTCAACGAAATGGACTCAACACCGCATATTAAACGCCTAAGAATGTACCTGACTAGTAAGTATCTTAAAACCTATGGATTGCTATGTCTCCGAAAGAGAATCAAACATGTGTACAGGGGCATAAACGCAGCAGTGATAGGATTGGAGAGGTTCGGTGAGCAAATGAAGACCCTCTGAAGTCATATTGCATGGTACCCATTCCACGGGTTTCAACTACCCAGGTTTAAGGTATTCTTCCTTCAGCTAAAACATGCATGTGGAACCTAGAGTATGATCAACCATGTGATCGGGAGACGTGTTCAAATATGTCTCAGTTTTCGTACCCTGGTACTCGGGTGCAACATTCCAGACGCTTTACTAACACCCTCCCGACTTGGAGAGTCAGTCCCTTTAACCTCCTGTTTGGCCCAGTTTGCAATTTCTGCGGAAGATGAACAGGAATAGCGAGAACCAATGAGAGACTAGCTGGAGGTGTCTGGACGGGCAAATTTAACTCTCATTTCCCACCAGGAAGAGGAATTAACCAAAGGCTCAGCGTGCCGTGCCGGAACCAGATTAGGGCCTGAAGCCATCCTGCGGTGTTGCGGCCAGCTCAAAAGAAAGCGAGTTGAAGAAAGGAGCTCAGGGGCACTGTAATTCACAAACCTGCAGAGTTATAAATGACAGCTATCGTCCAAAAATATACTGAAGTAAGGCTGCCAAGAGGACTTGAAAGCGGGGCAGAATTGCAGGAAACCGATTTCAGGAGGTAGACTGGAATTGCATTGAAAGCATAGGAAAAGAGGCAGAACGTCCACAATGATGCACTTGGCCAAAAAGGGCGTATGCGTTTTTTCCTGAATATATTCAGGAAAAAACGCATACGCCCTTTTTGGCCAACCAAGCAAGCTTGCAAAGGAAATCTGCACTACAATGAAGTCTCCCTTCCCCCCGGTCAAAAGGGCCATCTGAAAAAAGTGTAAAATCCAGAAAGGCAGGACAGGCCATGGAGAACTGGGAGCCTTGTTATGCTGATGGGCGGGATGTAAATTGCCAACAGACACTCGGGAGAAGTGTATGGTGTTTCCTGAAACATCTAAAAAACAAAGCAACAGAGCCTAGGGCACTTCCACTTATGGTCCTATAGCTTAGGGAAATTAAAATCAAAAAGACACAGCCACCCCAAAGTTTGGGACGCCTCTGTTTACAAGAACCTCGTTTACAGTACAAGTTCAACATCGCAGAAAGTGAAAAATGGATAAAGAAGTTGTGGTATTTACTTACAAAGCAATATCACTCAGCAATGAAATCTATGTCATCAGGCCCTTAGCAGCACAATGAGTGGATTCAGGTATGATGATTCTAACTGAAATAAGTCACACAGAAAAAGAAACATCATAAGATATCAGTAATACACAGAATGTAAACTTGGCTACACAGGAACTGAATTACAGGACAGAACAGGGTCTCAAATTTAGAAAACCAACTTATGCTTGCTTAAGGGGAAAGGTGAGTTGGGGTGCTGCATAAAACCAGAGATTGAAATGAGCACAGATAAAGTTCCTTAAGCCAAATATGGAATACACAAGAGCTACTCCTTGCTCAACGAAATGGACTCAACACCGCATATTAAATGCCTAAGAATGTACCTGACTAGTCAGTATCTTAAAACCTATGGATTGCTATGTCTCCGAAAGAGAATCAAGCATGTGTACAGGGGCATAAACGCAGCAGTGATAGGATTGGAGAGGTTCGGTGAGCAAATGAAGACCCTTTGAAGTCATATTGCATGGTACCCATTCCACGGGTTTCAACTACCCAGTTTTAAGGTATTCTTCCTTCAGCTAAAACATGCATGTGGAACCTAGAGTATGATCAACCATGTGATCGGGAGACGTGTTCAAATATGTCTCAGTTTTCGTACCCTGGTACTCGGGTGCAACATTCCAGACGCTTTACTAACACCCTCCCGACTTGGAGAGTCAGTCCCTTTAACCTCCTGTTTGGCCCAGTTTGCAATTTCTGCGGAAGATGAACAGGAATAGCGAGAACCAATGAGAGACTAGCTGGAGGTGTCTGGACGGGCAAATTTAACTCTCATTTCCCACCAGGAAGAGGAATTAACCAAAGGCTCAGCGTGCCGTGCCGGAACAAGATTAGGGCCTGAAGCCATCCTGCGGTGTTGCGGCCAGCTCAAAAGAAAGCGAGTTGAAGAAAGGAGCTCAGGGGCACTGTAATTCACAAACCTGCAGAGTTATAAATGACAGCTATCGTCCAAAAATATACTGAAGTAAGGCTGCCAAGAGGACTTGAAAGCGGGGCAGAATTGCAGGAAACTGATTTCAGGAGGTAGACTGGAATTGCATTGAAAGCATAGGAAAAGAGGCAGAACGTCCACAATGATGCACTTGGCCAAAAAGGGCGTATGCGTTTTTTCCTGAATATATTCAGGAAAAAACGCATACGCCCTTTTTGGCCAACCAAGCAAGCTTGCAAAGGAAATCTGCACTACAATGAAGTCTCCCTTCCCCCCGGTCAAAAGGGCCATCTGAAAAAAGTGTAAAATCCAGAAAGGCAGGACAGGCCATGGAGAACTGGGAGCCTTGTTATGCTGATGGGCGGGATGTAAATTGCCAACAGACACTCGGGAGAAGTGTATGGTGTTTCCTGAAACATCTAAAAAACAAAGCAACAGAGCCTAGGGCACTTCCACTTATGGTCCTATAGCTTAGGGAAATTAAAATCAAAAAGACACAGCCACCCCAAAGTTTGGGACGCCTCTGTTTACAAGAACCTCGTTTACAGTACAAGTTCAACATCGCAGAAAGTGAAAAATGGATAAAGAAGTTGTGGTATTTACTTACAAAGCAATATCACTCAGCAATGAAATCTATGTCATCAGGCCCTTAGCAGCACAATGAGTGGATTCAGGTATGATGACTCTAACTGAAATAAGTCACACAGAAAAAGAAACATCATAAGATATCAGTAATACACGGAATGTAAACTTGGCTACACAGGAACTGAATTACAGAACAGAACAGGGTCTCAAATTTAGAAAACCAACTTATGCTTGCTTAAGGGTAAAGGTGAGTTGGGGTGCTGCATAAAACCAGAGATTGAAATGAGCACAGATAAAGTTCCTTAAGCCAAATATGGAATAGACAAGAGCTACTCCTTGCTCAACGAAATGGACTCAACACCGCATATTAAATGCCTAAGAATGTACCTGACTAGTAAGTATCTTAAAACCTATGGATTGCTATGTCTCCGAAAGAGAATCAAGCATGTGTACAGGGGCATAAACGCAGCAGTGATAGGATTGGAGAGGTTCGGTGAGCAAATGAAGACCCTTTGAAGTCATATTGCATGGTACCCATTCCACGGGTTTCAACTACCCAGTTTTAAGGTATTCTTCCTACAGGTAAAACATGCATGTGGAACCTAGAGTATGATCAACCATGTGATCGGGAGACGTGTTCAAATATGTCTCAGTTTTCGTACCCTGGTACTCGGGTGCAACATTCTAGACGCTTTACTAACACCCTCCCGACTTGGAGAGTCAGTCCCTTTAACCTCCTGTTTGGCCCAGTTTGCAATTTCTGCGGAAGATGAACAGGAATAGCGAGAACCAATGAGAGACTAGCTGGAGGTGTCTGGACGGGCAAATTTAACTCTCATTTCCCACCAGGAAGAGGAATTAACCAAAGGCTCAGCGTGCCATGCCGGAACCAGATTAGGGCCTGAAGCCATCCTGCGGTGTTGCGGCCAGCTCAAAAGAAAGCGAGTTGAAGAAAGGAGCTCAGGGGCACTGTAATTCACAAATCTGCAGAGTTATAAATGACAGCTATCGTCCAAAAATATACTGAAGTAAGGCTGCCAAGAGGACTTGAAAGCGGGGCAGAATTGCAGGAAACCGATTTCAGGAGGTAGACTGGAATTGCATTGAAAGCATAGGAAAAGAGGCAGAACGTCCACAATGATGCACTTGGCCAAAAAGGGCGTATGCGTTTTTTCCTGAATATATTCAGGAAAAAACGCATACGCCCTTTTTGGCCAACCAAGCAAGCTTGCAAAGGAAATCTGCACTACAATGAAGTCTCCCTTCCCCCAGGTCAAAAGGGCCATCTGAAAAAAGTGTAAAATCCAGAAAGGCAGGACAGGCCATGGAGAACTGGGAGCCTTGTTATGCTGATGGACGGGATGTAAATTGCCAACAGACACTCGGGAGAAGTGTATGGTGTTTCCTGAAACATCTAAAAAACAAAGCAACAGAGCCTAGGGCACTTCCACTTATGGTCCTATAGCTTAGGGAAATTAAAATCAAAAAGACACAGCCACCCCAAAGTTTGGGACGCCTCTGTTTACAAGAACCTCGTTTACAGTACAAGTTCAACATCGCAGAAAGTGAAAAATGGATAAAGAAGTTGTGGTATTTACTTACAAAGCAATATCACTCAGCAATGAAATCTATGTCATCAGGCCCTTAGCAGCACAATGAGTGGATTCAGGTATGATGATTCTAACTGAAATAAGTCACACAGAAAAAGAAACATCATAAGATATCAGTAATACACAGAATGTAAACTTGGCTACACAGGAACTGAATTACAGGACAGAACAGGGTCTCAAATTTAGAAAACCAACTTATGCTTGCTTAAGGGTAAAGGTGAGTTGGGGTGCTGCATAAAACCAGAGATTGAAATGAGCACAGATAAAGTTCCTTAAGCCAAATATGGAATACACAAGAGCTACTCCTTGCTCAACGAAATGGACTCAACACCGCATATTAAATGCCTAAGAATGTACCTGACTAGTCAGTATCTTAAAACCTATGGATTGCTATGTCTCCGAAAGAGAATCAAGCATGTGTACAGGGGCATAAACGCAGCAGTGATAGGATTGGAGAGGTTCGGTGAGCAAATGAAGACCCTTTGAAGTCATATTGCATGGTACCCATTCCACGGGTTTCAACTACCCAGTTTTAAGGTATTCTTCCTTCAGCTAAAACATGCATGTGGAACCTAGAGTATGATCAACCATGTGATCGGGAGACGTGTTCAAATATGTCTCAGTTTTCGTACCCTGGTACTCGGGTGCAACATTCCAGACGCTTTACTAACACCCTCCCGAGTTGGAGAGTCAGTCCCTTTAACCTCCTGTTTGGCCCAGTTTGCAATTTCTGCGGAAGATGAACAGGAATAGCGAGAACCAATGAGAGACTAGCTGGAGGTGTCTGGACGGGCAAATTTAACTCTCATTTCCCACCAGGAAGAGGAATTAACCAAAGGCTCAGCGTGCCATGCCGGAACCAGATTAGGGCCTGAAGCCATCCTGCGGTGTTGCGGCCAGCTCAAAAGAAAGCGAGTTGAAGAAAGGAGCTCAGGGGCACTGTAATTCACAAACCTGCAGAGTTATAAATGACAGCTATCGTCCAAAAATATACTGAAGTAAGGCTGCCAAGAGGACTTGAAAGCGGGGCAGAATTGCAGGAAACCGATTTCAGGAGGTAGACTGGAATTGCATTGAAAGCATAGGTAAAGAGGCAGAACGTCCACAATGATGCACTTGGCCAAAAAGGGCGTATGCGTTTTTTCCTGAATATATTCAGGAAAAAACGCATACGCCCTTTTTGGCCAACCAAGCAAGCTTGCAAAGGAAATCTGCATTACAATGAAGTCTCACTTCCCCCCGGTCAAAAGGGCCATCTGAAAAAAGTGTAAAATCCAGAAAGGCAGGACAGGCCATGGAGAACTGGGAGCCTTGTTATGCTGATGGGCGGGATGTAAATTGCCAACAGACACTCGGGAGAAGTGTATGGTGTTTCCTGAAACATCTAAAAAACAAAGCAACAGAGCCTAGGGCACTTCCAATTATGGTCCTATAGCTTAGGGAAATTAAAATCAAAAAGACACAGCCACCCCAAAGTTTGGGACGCCTCTGTTTACAAGAACCTCGTTTACAGTACAAGTTCAACATCGCAGAAAGTGAAAAATGGATAAAGAAGTTGTGGTATTTACTTACAAAGCAATATCACTCAGCAATGAAATCTATGTCATCAGGCCCTTAGCAGCACAATGAGTGGATTCAGGTATGATGATTCTAACTGAAATAAGTCACACAGAAAAAGAAACATCATAAGATATCAGTAATACACAGAATGTAAACTTGGCTACACAGGAACTGAATTACAGAACAGAACAGGGTCTCATATTTAGAAAACCAACTTATGCTTGCTTAAGGGTAAAGGTGAGTTGGGGTGCTGCATAAAACCAGAGATTGAAATGAGCACAGATAAAGTTCCTTAAGCCAAATATGGAATAGACAAGAGCTACTCCTTGCTCAACGAAATGGACTCAACACCGCATATTAAATGCCTAAGAATGTACCTGACTAGTCAGTATCTTAAAACCTATGGATTGCTATGTCTCCGAAAGAGAATCAAGCATGTGTACAGGGGCATAAACGCAGCAGTGATAGGATTGGAGAGGTTCGGTGAGCAAATGAAGACCCTTTGAAGTCATATTGCATGGTACCCATTCCACGGGTTTCAACTACCCAGTTTTAAGGTATTCTTCCTTCAGCTAAAACATGCATGTGGAACCTAGAGTATGATCAACCATGTGATCGGGAGACGTGTTCAAATATGTCTCAGTTTTCGTACCCTGGTACTCGGGTGCAACATTCCAGACGCTTTACTAACACCCTCCCGACTTGGAGAGTCAGTCCCTTTAACCTCCTGTTTGGCCCAGTTTGCAATTTCTGCGGAAGATGAACAGGAATAGCGAGAACCAATGAGAGACTAGCTGGAGGTGTCTGGACGGGCAAATTTAACTCTCATTTCCCACCAGGAAGAGGAATTAACCAAAGGCTCAGCGTGCCGTGCCGGAACAAGATTAGGGCCTGAAGCCATCCTGCGGTGTTGCGGCCAGCTCAAAAGAAAGCGAGTTGAAGAAAGGAGCTCAGGGGCACTGTAATTCACAAACCTGCAGAGTTATAAATGACAGCTATCGTCCAAAAATATACTGAAGTAAGGCTGCCAAGAGGACTTGAAAGCGGGGCAGAATTGCAGGAAACCGATTTCAGGAGGTAGACTGGAATTGCATTGAAAGCATAGGAAAAGAGGCAGAACGTCCACAATGATGCACTTGGCCAAAAAGGGCGTATGCGTTTTTTCCTGAATATATTCAGGAAAAAACGCATACGCCCTTTTTGGCCAACCAAGCAAGCTTGCAAAGGAAATCTGCACTACAATGAAGTCTCACTTCCCCCCGGTCAAAAGGGCCATCTGAAAAAAGTGTAAAATCCAGAAAGGCAGGACAGGCCATGGAGAACTGGGAGCCTTGTTATGCTGATGGGCGGGATGTAAATTGCCAACAGACACTCGGGAGAAGTGTATGGTGTTTCCTGAAACATCTAAAAAACAAAGCAACAGAGCCTAGGGCACTTCCAATTATGGTCCTATAGCTTAGGGAAATTAAAATCAAAAAGACACAGCCACCCCAAAGTTTGGGACGCCTCTGTTTACAAGAACCTCGTTTACAGTACAAGTTCAACATCGCAGAAAGTGAAAAATGGATAAAGAAGTTGTGGTATTTACTTACAAAGCAATATCACTCAGCAATGAAATCTATGTCATCAGGCCCTTAGCAGCACAATGAGTGGATTCAGGTATGATGATTCTAACTGAAATAAGTCACACAGAAAAAGAAACATCATAAGATATCAGTAATACACAGAATGTAAACTTGGCTACACAGGAACTGAATTACAGAACAGAACAGGGTCTCATATTTAGAAAACCAACTTATGCTTGCTTAAGGGTAAAGGTGAGTTGGGGTGCTGCATAAAACCAGAGATTGAAATGAGAACAGATAAAGTTCCTTAAGCCAAATATGGAATAGACAAGAGCTACTCCTTGCTCAACGAAATGGACTCAACACCGCATATTAAACGCCTAAGAATGTACCTGACTAGTAAGTATCTTAAAACCTATGGATTGCTATGTCTCCAAAGGAGAATCAAGCATGTGTACAGGGGCATAAACGCAGCAGTGATAGGATTGGAGAGGTTCGGTGAGCAAATGAAGACCCTTTGAAGTCATATTGCATGGTACCCATTCCACGGGTTTCAACTACCCAGGTTTAAGGTATTCTTCCTTCAGCTAAAACATGCATGTGGAACCTAGAGTATGATCAGCCATGTGATTGGGAGACGTGTTCAAATATGTCTCAGTTTTCGTACCCTGGTACTCGGGTGCAACATTCCAGACGCTTTACTAACACTCTCCCGACTTGGAGAGTCAGTCCCTTTAACCTCCTGTTTGGCCCAGTTTGCAATTTCTGCGGAAGATGAACAGGAATAGCGAGAACCAATGAGAGACTAGCTGGAGGTGTCTGGACGGGCAAATTTAACTCTCATTTCCCACCAGGAAGAGGAATTAACCAAAGGCTCAGCGTGCCGTGCCGGAACCAGATTAGGGCCTGAAGCCATCCTGCGGTGTTGCGGCCAGCTCAAAAGAAAGCGAGTTGAAGAAAGGAGCTCAGGGGCACTGTAATTCACAAACCTGCAGAGTTATAAATGACAGCTATCGTCCAAAAATATACTGAAGTAAGGCTGCCAAGAGGACTTGAAAGCGGGGCAGAATTGCAGGAAACCGATTTCAGGAGGTAGACTGGAATTGCATTGAAAGCATAGGAAAAGAGGCAGAACGTCCACAATGATGCACTTGGCCAAAAAGGGCGTATGCGTTTTTTCCTGAATATATTCAGGAAAAAACGCATACGCCCTTTTTGGCCAACCAAGCAAGCTTGCAAAGGAAATCTGCACTACAATGAAGTCTCACTTCCCCCCGGTCAAAAGGGCCATCTGAAAAAAGTGTAAAATCCAGAAAGGCAGGACAGGCCATGGAGAACTGGGAGCCTTGTTATGCTGATGGGCGGGATGTAAATTGCCAACAGACACTCGGGAGAAGTGTATGGTGTTTCCTGAAACATCTAAAAAACAAAGCAACAGAGCCTAGGGCACTTCCAATTATGGTCCTATAGCTTAGGGAAATTAAAATCAAAAAGACACAGCCACCCCAAAGTTTGGGACGCCTCTGTTTACAAGAACCTCGTTTACAGTACAAGTTCAACATCGCAGAAAGTGAAAAATGGATAAAGAAGTTGTGGTATTTACTTACAAAGCAATATCACTCAGCAATGAAATCTATGTCATCAGGCCCTTAGCAGCACAATGAGTGGATTCAGGTATGATGATTCTAACTGAAATAAGTCACACAGAAAAAGAAACATCATAAGATATCAGTAATACACAGAATGTAAACTTGGCTACACAGGAACTGAATTACAGAACAGAACAGGGTCTCATATTTAGAAAACCAACTTATGCTTGCTTAAGGGTAAAGGTGAGTTGGGGTGCTGCATAAAACCAGAGATTGAAATGAGCACAGATAAAGTTCCTTAAGCCAAATATGGAATAGACAAGAGCTACTCCTTGCTCAACGAAATGGACTCAACACCGCATATTAAACGCCTAAGAATGTACCTGACTAGTAAGTATCTTAAAACCTATGGATTGCTATGTCTCCAAAGGAGAATCAAGCATGTGTACAGGGGCATAAACGCAGCAGTGATAGGATTGGAGAGGTTCGGTGAGCAAATGAAGACCCTTTGAAGTCATATTGCATGGTACCCATTCCACGGGTTTCAACTACCCAGGTTTAAGGTATTCTTCCTTCAGCTAAAACATGCATGTGGAACCTAGAGTATGATCAGCCATGTGATTGGGAGACGTGTTCAAATATGTCTTAGTTTTCGTACCCTGGTACTCGGGTGCAACATTCCAGACGCTTTACTAACACTCTCCCGACTTGGAGAGTCAGTCCCTTTAACCTCCTGTTTGGCCCAGTTTGCAATTTCTGCGGAAGATGAACAGGAATAGCGAGAACCAATGAGAGACTAGCTGGAGGTGTCTGGACGGGCAAATTTAACTCTCATTTCCCACCAGGAAGAGGAATTAACCAAAGGCTCAGCGTGCCGTGCCGGAACCAGATTAGGGCCTGAAGCCATCCTGCGGTGTTGCGGCCAGCTCAAAAGAAAGCGAGTTGAAGAAAGGAGCTCAGGGGCACTGTAATTCACAAACCTGCAGAGTTATAAATGACAGCTATCGTCCAAAAATATACTGAAGTAAGGCTGCCAAGAGGACTTGAAAGCGGGGCAGAATTGCAGGAAACCGATTTCAGGAGGTAGACTGGAATTGCATTGAAAGCATAGGAAAAGAGGCAGAACGTCCACAATGATGCACTTGGCCAAAAAGGGCGTATGCGTTTTTTCCTGAATATATTCAGGAAAAAGCGCATACGCCCTTTTTGGCCAACCAAGCAAGCTTGCAAAGGAAATCTGCACTACAATGAAGTCTCACTTCCCCCCGGTCAAAAGGGCCATCTGAAAAAAGTGTAAAATCCAGAAAGGCAGGACAGGCCATGGAGAACTGGGAGCCTTGTTATGCTGATGGGCGGGATGTAAATTGCCAACAGACACTCGGGAGAAGTGTATGGTGTTTCCTGAAACATCTAAAAAACAAAGCAACAGAGCCTAGGGCACTTCCACTTATGGTCCTATAGCTTAGGGAAATTAAAATCAAAAAGACACAGCCACCCCAAAGTTTGGGACGCCTCTGTTTACAAGAACCTCGTTTACAGTACAAGTTCAACATCGCAGAAAGTGAAAAATGGATAAAGAAGTTGTGGTATTTACTTACAAAGCAATATCACTCAGCAATGAAATCTATGTCATCAGGCCCTTAGCAGCACAATGAGTGGATTCAGGTATGATGATTCTAACTGAAATAAGTCACACAGAAAAAGAAACATCATAAGATATCAGTAATACACGGAATGTAAACTTGGCTACATAGGAACTGTATTACAGAACAGAACAGGGTCTCAAATTTAGAAAACCAACTTATGCTTTCTTAAGGGTAAAGGTGAGTTTGGGTGCTGCATAAAACCAGAGATTGAAATGAGCACAGATAAAGTTCCTTAAGCCAAATATGGAATAGACAAGAGCTACTCCTTGCTCAACGAAATGGACTCAACACCGCATATTAAATGCCTAAGAATGTACCTGACTAGTAAGTATCTTAAAACCTATGGATTGCTATGTCTCCGAAGGAGAATCAAGCATGTGTACAGGGGCATAAACGCAGCAGTGATAGGATTGGAGAGGTTCGGTGAGCAAATGAAGACCCTTTGAAGTCATATTGCATCGTACCCATTCCACGGGTTTCAACTACCCAGTTTTAAGGTATTCTTCCTTCAGCTAAAACATGCATGTGGAACCTAGAGTATGATCAGCCATGTGATCGGGAGACGTGTTCAAATATGTCTCAGTTTTCGTACCCTGGTACTCGGGTGCAACATTCCAGACGCTTTACTAACACCCTCCCGACTTGGAGAGTCAGTCCCTTTAACCTCCTGTTTGGCCCAGTTTGCAATTTCTGCGGAAGATGAACAGGAATAGCGAGAACCAATGAGAGACTAGCTGGAGGTGTCTGGATGGGCAAATTTAACTCTCATTTCCCACCAGGAAGAGGAATTAACCAAAGGCTCAGCGTGCCGTGCCGGAACCAGATTAGGGCCTGAAGCCATCCTGCGGTGTTGCGGCCAGCTCAAAAGAAAGCGAGTTGAAGAAAGGAGCTCAGGGGCACTGTAATTCACAAACCTGCAGAGTTATAAATGACAGCTATCGTCCAAAAATATACTGAAGTAAGGCTGCCAAGAGGACTTGAAAGCGGGGCAGAATTGCAGGAAACCGATTTCAGGAGGTAGACTGGAATTGCATTGAAAGCATAGGAAAAGAGGCAGAACGTCCACAATGATGCACTTGGCCAAAAAGGGCGTATGCGTTTTTTCCTGAATATATTCAGGAAAAAACGCATACGCCCTTTTTGGCCAACCAAGCAAGCTTGCAAAGGAAATCTGCACTACAATGAAGTCTCACTTCCCCCCGGTCAAAAGGGCCATCTGAAAAAAGTGTAAAATCCAGAAAGGCAGGACAGGCCATGGAGAACTGGGAGCCTTGTTATGCTGATGGGCGGGATGTAAATTGCCAACAGACACTCGGGAGAAGTGTATGGTGTTTCCTGAAACATCTAAAAAACAAAGCAACAGAGCCTAGGGCACTTCCACTTATGGTCCTATAGCTTAGGGAAATTAAAATCAAAAAGACACAGCCACCCCAAAGTTTGGGACGCCTCTGTTTACAAGAACCTCGTTTACAGTACAAGTTCAACATCGCAGAAAGTGAAAAATGGATAAAGAAGTTGTGGTATTTACTTACAAAGCAATATCACTCAGCAATGAAATCTATGTCATCAGGCCCTTAGCAGCAGAATGAGTGGATTCAGGTATGATGATTCTAACTGAAATAAGTCACACAGAAAAAGAAACAACATAAGATATCAGTAATACACGGAATGTAAACTTGGCTACACAGGAACTGAATTACAGAACAGAACAGGGTCTCAAATTTAGAAAACCAACTTATGCTTGCATAAGGGGAAAGGTGAGTTGGGGTGCTGCATAAAACCAGAGATTGAAATGAGCACAGATAAAGTTCCTTAAGCCAAATATGGAATAGACAAGAGCTACTCCTTGCTCAACGAAATGGACTCAACAGCGCATATTAAACGCCTAAGAATGTACCTGACTAGTAAGTATCTTAAAACCTATGGATTGCTATGTCTCCGAAAGAGAATCAAGCATGTGTACAGGGGCATAAACGCAGCAGTGATAGGATTGGAGAGGTTCGGTGAGCAAATGAAGACCCTCTGAAGTCATATTGCATGGTACCCATTCCACGGGTTTCAACTACCCAGGTTTAAGGTATTCTTCCTTCAGCTAAAACATGAATGTGGAACCTAGAGTATGATCAACCATGTGATCGGGAGACCTGTTCAAATATGTCTCAGTTTTCGTACCCTGGTACTCGGGTGCAACATTCCAGACGCTTTACTAACACCCTCCTGACTTGGAGAGTCAGTCCCTTTAACCTCCTGTTTGGCCCAGTTTGCAATTTCTGCGGAAGATGAACAGGAATAGCGAGAACCAATGAGAGACTAGCTGGAGGTGTCTGGACGGGCAAATTTAACTCTCATTTCCCACCAGGAAGAGGAATTAAGCAAAGGCTCAGCGTGCCGTGCCGGAACAAGATTAGGGCCTGAAGCCATCCTGCGGTGTTGTCGCCAGGTCACAAGAAAGCGAGTTGAAGAAAGGAGCTCAAAGGCAGTGTAATTCACAAACCTGCAGAGTTATAAATGACAGCTATCGTCCAAAAATATACTGAAGTAAGGCTGCCAAGAGGACTTGAAAGCGGGGCAGAATTGCAGGAAACCGATTTCAGGAGGTAGACTGGAATTGCATTGAAAGCATAGGAAACGAGGCAGAATGTCCACAATGATGCACTTGGCCAAAAAGTGCATATGCGTTTTTTCCTGAATATATTCAGGAAAAAACGCATAAGCCCTTTTTGGCCAACCAAGCAAGCTTGCAAAGGAAATCTGCACTACAATGAAGTCTCACTTCCCCCCGGTCAAAAGGGCCATCTGAAAAAAGTGTAAAATCCAGAAAGGCAGGACAGGCCATGGAGAACTGGGAGCCTTGTTATGCTGATGGGCGGGATGTAAATTGTCAACAGACACTCGGAAGAAGTGTATGGTGTTTCCTGAAACATCTAAAAAACAAAGCAACAGAGCCTAGGGCACTTCCACTTATGGTCATATAGCTTAGGGAAATTAAAATCAAAAAGACACAGACACCCCAAAGTTTGGGACGCCTCTGTTTACAAGAACCTCATTTACCATACAAGTTCCATATCACAGAAAGTGAAAAATGGATAAAGAACTTGTGGTACTTACGTACAATGCAGTATCACTCAGCAATGAAATCTATGTCATCAGGCCCGTAGCAGCATAATGAGTGGATTCAGGTACGATGATTCTAACTGAAATAAGTCACACAGAAAAAGAAACATCATAAGATATCAGTAATACACGGAATGTAAACTTGGCTACACAGGAACTGAATTACAGAACAGAACAGGGTCTCAAATTTAGAAAACCAACTTATGCTTGCTTAAGGGTAAAGGTGAGTTGGGGTGCTGCATAAAACCAGAGATTGAAATGAGCACAGATAAAGTTCCTTAAGCCAAATATGGAATACACAAGAGCTACTCCTTGCTCAACGAAATGGACTCAACACCGCATATTAAACGCCTAAGAATGTACCTGACTAGTAAGTATCTTAAAACCTATGGATTGCTATGTCTCCAAAAGAGAATCAAGCGTGTGTACAGGGGCATAAATGCAGCAATGATAGGATTGGAGAGGTTCGGTGAGCAAATGAAGACCCTTTGAAGTCATATTGCATGGTACCCATTACACGGGTCTCAACTCTCCAGGTTTAAGGTATTCTTCCTTCAGCTAAAACATGCATGTGGAACCCAGAGTATGATCAACCGTGTGAACGGGAGACGTGTTCAAATATGTCTCAGTTTTCCTCCCCTGGTACTCGGGTGCAACATTCCAGACGCTTTACTAACACCCTCCCGACTTGGAGAGTCAGTCCCTTCAACCTCCTGTTTGGCCCAGTTTGCAATTTCTGCGGAAGATGAACAGGAATAGCGAGAACCAATGAGAGACTAGCTAGAGGTGTCTGGACAGGCAAATTTAACTCTCATTTCCCACCAGGAAGAGGAATTAACCAAAGGCTCAGCGTGCCGTGCCGGAACCAGATTAGGGCCTGAAGCCATCCTGCGGTGTTGCGGCCAGCTCAAAAGAAAGCGAGTTGAAGAAAGGAGCTCAGGGGCACTGTAATTCACAAACCTGCAGAGTTATAAATGACAGCTATCGTCCAAAAATATACTGAAGTAAGGCTGCCAAGAGGACTTGAAAGCGGGGCAGAATTGCAGGAAACCGATTTCAGGAGGTAGACTGGAATTGCATTGAAAGCATAGGAAAAGAGGCAGAACGTCCACAATGATGCACTTGGCCAAAAAGGGCGTATGCGTTTTTTCCTGAATATATTCAGGAAAAAACGCATACGCCCTTTTTGGCCAACCAAGCAAGCTTGCAAAGGAAATCTGCACTACAATGAAGTCTCACTTCCCCCCGGTCAAAAGGGCCATCTGAAAAAAGTGTAAAATCCAGAAAGGCAGGACAGGCCATGGAGAACTGGGAGCCTTGTTATGCTGATGGGCGGGATGTAAATTGCCAACAGACACTCGGGAGAAGTGTATGGTGTTTCCTGAAACATCTAAAAAACAAAGCAACAGAGCCTAGGGCACTTCCACTTATGGTCCTATAGCTTAGGGAAATTAAAATCAAAAAGACACAGCCACCCCAAAGTTTGGGACGCCTCTGTTTATAAGAACCTCGTTTACAGTACAAGTTCAACATCGCAGAAAGTGAAAAATGGATAAAGAAGTTGTGGTATTTACTTACAAAGCAATATCACTCTGCAATGAAATCTATGTCATCAGGCCCTGAGCAGCACAATGAGTGGATTCAGGTATGATGATTCTAACTGAAATAAGTCACACAGAAAAAGAAACATCATAAGATATCAGTAATACACGGAATGTAAACTTGGCTACACAGGAACTGAATTACAGAACAGAACAGGGTCTCAAATTTAGAAAACCAACTTATGCTTGCTTAAGGGGAAAGGTGAGTTTGGGTGCTGCATAAAACCAGAGATTGAAATGAGCACAGATAAAGTTCCTTAAGCCAAATATGGAATAGACAAGAGCTACTCCTTGCTCAACGAAATGGACTCAACACCGCATATTAAACGCCTAAGAATGTACCTGACTAGTAAGTATCTTAAAACCTATGGATTGCTATGTCTCCGAAAGAGAATCAAGCATGTGTACAGGGGCATAAACGCAGCAGTGATAGGATTGGAGAGGTTCGGTGAGCAAATGAAGACCCTCTGAAGTCATATTGCATGGTACCCATTCCACGGGTTTCAACTACCCAGGTTTAAGGTATTCTTCCTTCAGGTAAAACATGCATGTGGAACCCAGAGTATGATCAACCATGTGATCGGGAGACGTGTTCAAATATGTCTCAGTTTTCGTACCCTGGTACTCGGGTGCAACATTCCAGACACTTTACTAACACCCTCCCGACTTGGAGAGTCAGTCCCTTTAACCTCCTGTTTGGCCCAGTTTGCAATTTCTGCGGAAGATGAACAGGAATAGCGAGAACCAATGAGAGACTAGCTGGAGGTGTCTGGATGGGCAAATTTAACTCTCATTTCCCACGAGGAAGAGGAATTAACCAAAGGCTCAGCGTGCCGTGCCGGAACCAGATTAGGGCCTGAAGCCATCCTGCGGTGTTGCGGCCAGCTCAAAAGAAAGCGAGTTGAAGAAAGGAGCTCAGGGGCACTGTAATTCACAAACCTGCAGAGTTATAAATGACAGCTATCGTCCAAAAATATACTGAAGTAAGGCTGCCAAGAGGACTTGAAAGCGGGGCAGAATTGCAGGAAACCGATTTCAGGAGGTAGACTGGAATTGCATTGAAAGCATAGGAAAAGAGGCAGAACGTCCACAATGATGCACTTGGCCAAAAAGGGCGTATGCGTTTTTTCCTGAATATATTCAGGAAAAAACTCATACGCACTTTTTGGCCAACCAAGCAAGCTTGCAAAGGAAATCTGCACTACAATGAAGTCTCACTTCCCCCCGGTCAAAAGGGCCATCTGAAAAAAGTGTAAAATCCAGAAAGGCAGGACAGGCCATGGAGAACTGGGAGCCTTGTTATGCTGATGGGCGGGATGTAAATTGCCAACAGACACTCGGGAGAAGTGTATGGTGTTTCCTGAAACATCTAAAAAACAAAGCAACAGAGCCTAGGGCACTTCCACTTATGGTCCTATAGATTAGGGAAATTAAAATCAAAAAGACACAGCCACCCCAAAGTTTGGGACGCCTCTGTTTACAAGAACCTCGTTTACAGTACAAGTTCAACATCACAGAAAGTGAAAAATGGATAAAGAAGTTGTGGTATTTACTTACAAAGCAATATCACTCAGCAATGAAATCTATGTCATCAGGCCCTTAGCAGCACAATGAGTGGATTCAGGTATGATGATTCTAACTGAAATAAGTCACACAGAAAAAGAAACATCATAAGATATCAGTAATACACGGAATGTAAACTTGGCTACACAGGAACTGAATTACAGAACAGAACAGGGTCTCAAATTTAGAAAACCAACTTATGCTTGCTTAAGGGTAAAGGTGAGTTGGGGTGCTGCATAAAACCAGAGATTGAAATGAGCACAGATAAAGTTCCTTAAGCCAAATATGGAATACACAAGAGCTACTCCTTGCTCAACGAAATGGACTCAACACCGCATATTAAACGCCTAAGAATGTACCTGACTAGTAAGTATCTTAAAACCTATGGATTGCTATGTCTCCAAAAGAGAATCAAGCGTGTGTACAGGGGCATAAATGCAGCAATGATAGGATTGGAGAGGTTCGGTGAGCAAATGAAGACCCTTTGAAGTCATATTGCATGGTACCCATTACACGGGTCTCAACTCTCCAGGTTTAAGGTATTCTTCCTTCAGCTAAAACATGCATGTGGAACCCAGAGTATGATCAACCGTGTGAACGGGAGACGTGTTCAAATATGTCTCAGTTTTCCTCCCCTGGTACTCGGGTGCAACATTCCAGACGCTTTACTAACACCCTCCCGACTTGGAGAGTCAGTCCCTTCAACCTCCTGTTTGGCCCAGTTTGCAATTTCTGCGGAAGATGAACAGGAATAGCGAGAACCAATGAGAGACTAGCTAGAGGTGTCTGGACAGGCAAATTTAACTCTCATTTCCCACCAGGAAGAGGAATTAACCAAAGGCTCAGCGTGCCGTGCCGGAACCAGATTAGGGCCTGAAGCCATCCTGCGGTGTTGCGGCCAGCTCAAAAGAAAGCGAGTTGAAGAAAGGAGCTCAGGGGCACTGTAATTCACAAACCTGCAGAGTTATAAATGACAGCTATCGTCCAAAAATATACTGAAGTAAGGCTGCCAAGAGGACTTGAAAGCGGGGCAGAATTGCAGGAAACCGATTTCAGGAGGTAGACTGGAATTGCATTGAAAGCATAGGAAAAGAGGCAGAACGTCCACAATGATGCACTTGGCCAAAAAGGGCGTATGCGTTTTTTCCTGAATATATTCAGGAAAAAACGCATACGCCCTTTTTGGCCAACCAAGCAAGCTTGCAAAGGAAATCTGCACTACAATGAAGTCTCACTTCCCCCCGGTCAAAAGGGTCATCTGAAAAAAGTGTAAAATCCAGAAAGGCAGGACAGGCCATGGAGAACTGGGAGCCTTGTTATGCTGATGGGCGGGATGTAAATTGCCAACAGACACTCGGGAGAAGTGTATGGTGTTTCCTGAAACATCTAAAAAACAAAGCAACAGAGCCTAGGGCACTTCCACTTATGGTCCTATAGCTTAGGGAAATTAAAATCAAAAAGACACAGCCACCCCAAAGTTTGGGACGCCTCTGTTTATAAGAACCTCGTTTACAGTACAAGTTCAACATCGCAGAAAGTGAAAAATGGATAAAGAAGTTGTGGTATTTACTTACAAAGCAATATCACTCTGCAATGAAATCTATGTCATCAGGCCCTGAGCAGCACAATGAGTGGATTCAGGTATGATGATTCTAACTGAAATAAGTCACACAGAAAAAGAAACATCATAAGATATCAGTAATACACGGAATGTAAACTTGGCTACACAGGAACTGAATTACAGAACAGAACAGGGTCTCAAATTTAGAAAACCAACTTATGCTTGCTTAAGGGGAAAGGTGAGTTGGGGTGCTGCATAAAACCAGAGATTGAAATGAGCACAGATAAAGTTCCTTAAGCCAAATATGGAATAGACAAGAGCTACTCCTTGCTCAACGAAATGGACTCAACACCGCATATTAAATGCCTAAGAATGTACCTGACTAGTAAGTATCTTAAAACCTATGGATTGCTATGTCTCCGAAAGAGAATCAAGCATGTGTACAGGGGCATAAACGCAGCAGTGATAGGATTGGAGAGGTTCGGTGAGCAAATGAAGACCCTTTGAAGTCATATTGCATGGTACCCATTCCACGGGTTTCAACTACCCAGTTTTAAGGTATTCTTCCTTCAGGTAAAACATGCATGTGGAACCTAGAGTATGATCAACCATGTGATCGGGAGACGTGTTCAAATATGTCTCAGTTTTCGTACCCTGGTACTCGGGTGCAACATTCCAGACGCTTTACTAACACCCTCCCGACTTGGAGAGTCAGTCCCTTTAACCTCCTGTTTGGCCCAGTTTGCAATTTCTGCGGAAGATGAACAGGAATAGCGAGAACCAATGAGAGACTAGCTGGAGGTGTCTGGACGGGCAAATTTAACTCTCATTTCCCACCAGGAAGAGGAATTAACCAAAGGCTCAGCGTGCCGTGCCGGAACCAGATTAGGGCCTGAAGCCATCCTGCGGTGTTGCGGCCAGCTCAAAAGAAAGCGAGTTGAAGAAAGGAGCTCAGGGGCACTGTAATTCACAAACCTGCAGAGTTATAAATGACAGCTATCGTCCAAAAATATACTGAAGTAAGGCTGCCAAGAGGACTTGAAAGCGGGGCAGAATTGCAGGAAACCGATTTCAGGAGGTAGACTGGAATTGCATTGAAAGCATAGGAAAAGAGGCAGAACGTCCACAATGATGCACTTGGCCAAAAAGGGCGTATGCGTTTTTTCCTGAATATATTCAGGAAAAAACGCATACGCCCTTTTTGGCCAACCAAGCAAGCTTGCAAAGGAAATCTGCACTACAATGAAGTCTCACTTCCCCCCGGTCAAAAGGGCCATCTGAAAAAAGTGTAAAATCCAGAAAGGCAGGACAGGCCATGGAGAACTGGGAGCCTTGTTATGCTGATGGGCGGGATGTAAATTGCCAACAGACACTCGGGAGAAGTGTATGGTGTTTCCTGAAACATCTAAAAAACAAAGCAACAGAGCCTAGGGCACTTCCACTTATGGTCCTATAGCTTAGGGAAATTAAAATCAAAAAGACACAGCCACCCCAAAGTTTGGGACGCCTCTGTTTACAAGAACCTCATTTACCGTACAAGTTCAATATCACAGAAAGTGAAAAATGGATAAAGAACTTGTGGTACTTACGTACAATGCAGTATCACTCAGCAATGAAATCTATGTCATCAGGCCCGTAGCAGCATAATGAGTGGATTCAGGTACGATGATTCTAACTGAAATAAGTCACACAGAAAAAGAAACATCATAAGATATCAGTAATACACGGAATGTAAACTTGGCTACACAGGAACTGAATTACAGAACAGAACAGGGTCTCAAATTTAGAAAACCAACTTATGCTTGCTTAAGGGTAAAGGTGAGTTGGGGTGCTGCATAAAACCAGAGATTGAAATGAGCACAGATAAAGTTCCTTAAGCCAAATATGGAATACACAAGAGCTACTCCTTGCTCAACGAAATGGACTCAACACCGCATATTAAACGCCTAAGAATGTACCTGACTAGTAAGTATCTTAAAACCTATGGATTGCTATGTCTCCAAAGGAGAATCAAGCGTGTGTACAGGGGCATAAATGCAGCAATGATAGGATTGGAGAGGTTCGGTGAGCAAATGAAGACCCTTTGAAGTCATATTGCATGGTACCCATTAC
Source organism: Pseudorca crassidens (assembly GCF_039906515.1). Lineage (NCBI taxonomy): Eukaryota > Metazoa > Chordata > Mammalia > Artiodactyla > Delphinidae > Pseudorca > Pseudorca crassidens. The sequence continues at coordinate 1,101,138 of NW_027136309.1, forward strand.
ACGGGTCTCAACTCTCCAGGTTTAAGGTATTCTTCCTTCAGCTAAAACATGCATGTGGAACCCAGAGTATGATCAACCGTGTGAACGGGAGACGTGTTCAAATATGTCTCAGTTTTCCTCCCCTGGTACTCGGGTGCAACATTCCAGACGCTTTACTAACACCCTCCCGACTTGGAGAGTCAGTCCCTTCAACCTCCTGTTTGGCCCAGTTTGCAATTTCTGCGGAAGATGAACAGGAATAGCGAGAACCAATGAGAGACTAGCTAGAGGTGTCTGGACAGGCAAATTTAACTCTCATTTCCCACCAGGAAGAGGAATTAACCAAAGGCTCAGCGTGCCGTGCCGGAACCAGATTAGGGCCTGAAGCCATCCTGCGGTGTTGCGGCCAGCTCAAAAGAAAGCGAGTTGAAGAAAGGAGCTCAGGGGCACTGTAATTCACAAACCTGCAGAGTTATAAATGACAGCTATCGTCCAAAAATATACTGAAGTAAGGCTGCCAAGAGGACTTGAAAGCGGGGCAGAATTGCAGGAAACCGATTTCAGGAGGTAGACTGGAATTGCATTGAAAGCATAGGAAAAGAGGCAGAACGTCCACAATGATGCACTTGGCCAAAAAGGGCGTATGCGTTTTTTCCTGAATATATTCAGGAAAAAACGCATACGCCCTTTTTGGCCAACCAAGCAAGCTTGCAAAGGAAATCTGCACTACAATGAAGTCTCACTTCCCCCCGGTCAAAAGGGCCATCTGAAAAAAGTGTAAAATCCAGAAAGGCAGGACAGGCCATGGAGAACTGGGAGCCTTGTTATGCTGATGGGCGGGATGTAAATTGCCAACAGACACTCGGGAGAAGTGTATGGTGTTTCCTGAAACATCTAAAAAACAAAGCAACAGAGCCTAGGGCACTTCCACTTATGGTCCTATAGCTTAGGGAAATTAAAATCAAAAAGACACAGCCACCCCAAAGTTTGGGACGCCTCTGTTTATAAGAACCTCGTTTACAGTACAAGTTCAACATCGCAGAAAGTGAAAAATGGATAAAGAAGTTGTGGTATTTACTTACAAAGCAATATCACTCTGCAATGAAATCTATGTCATCAGGCCCTGAGCAGCACAATGAGTGGATTCAGGTATGATGATTCTAACTGAAATAAGTCACACAGAAAAAGAAACATCATAAGATATCAGTAATACACGGAATGTAAACTTGGCTACACAGGAACTGAATTACAGAACAGAACAGGGTCTCAAATTTAGAAAACCAACTTATGCTTGCTTAAGGGTAAAGGTGAGTTTGGGTGCTGCATAAAACCAGAGATTGAAATGAGCACAGATAAAGTTTCTTAAGCCAAATATGGAATAGACATGAGCTACTCCTTGCTCAATGAAATGGACTCAACACCGCATATTAAACGCCTAAGAATGTACCTGACTAGTAAGTATCTTAAAACCTATGGATTGCTATGTCTCCGAAAGAGAATCAAGCATGTGTACAGGGGCATAAACGCAGCAGTGATAGGATTGGAGAGGTTCGGTGAGCAAATGAAGACCCTCTGAAGTCATATTGCATGGTACCCATTCCACGGGTTTCAACTACCCAGGTTTAAGGTATTCTTCCTTCAGGTAAAACATGCATGTGGAACCTAGAGTATGATCAACCATGTGATCGGGAGACGTGTTCAAATATGTCTCAGTTTTCGTACCCTGGTACTCGGGTGCAACATTCCAGACACTTTACTAACACCCTCCCGACTTGGAGAGTCAGTCCCTTTAACCTCCTGTTTGGCCCAGTTTGCAATTTCTGCGGAAGATGAACAGGAATAGCGAGAACCAATGAGAGACTAGCTGGAGGTGTCTGGACGGGCAAATTTAACTCTCATTTCCCACGAGGAAGAGGAATTAACCAAAGGCTCAGCGTGCTGTGCCGGAACCAGATTAGGGCCTGAAGCCATCCTGCGGTGTTGCGGCCAGCTCAAAAGAAAGCGAGTTGAAGAAAGGAGCTCAGGGGCACTGTAATTCACAAACCTGCAGAGTTATAAATGACAGCTATCGTCCAAAAATATACTGAAGTAAGGCTGCCAAGAGGACTTGAAAGCGGGGCAGAATTGCAGGAAACCGATTTCAGGAGGTAGACTGGAATTGCATTGAAAGCATAGGAAAAGAGGCAGAACGTCCACAATGATGCACTTGGCCAAAAAGGGCGTATGCGTTTTTTCCTGAATATATTCAGGAAAAAACTCATACGCACTTTTTGGCCAACCAAGCAAGCTTGCAAAGGAAATCTGCACTACAATGAAGTCTCACTTCCCCCCGGTCAAAAGGGCCATCTGAAAAAAGTGTAAAATCCAGAAAGGCAGGACAGGCCATGGAGAACTGGGAGCCTTGTTATGCTGATGGGCGGGATGTAAATTGCCAACAGACACTCGGGAGAAGTGTATGGTGTTTCCTGAAACATCTAAAAAACAAAGCAACAGAGCCTAGGGCACTTCCACTTATGGTCCTATAGATTAGGGAAATTAAAATCAAAAAGACACAGCCACCCCAAAGTTTGGGACGCCTCTGTTTACAAGAACCTCGTTTACAGTACAAGTTCAACATCACAGAAAGTGAAAAATGGATAAAGAAGTTGTGGTATTTACTTACAAAGCAATATCACTCAGCAATGAAATCTATGTCATCAGGCCCTTAGCAGCACAATGAGTGGATTCAGGTATGATGATTCTAACTGAAATAAGTCACACAGAAAAAGAAACATCATAAGATATCAGTAATACACGGAATGTAAACTTGGCTACACAGGAACTGAATTACAGAACAGAACAGGGTCTCAAATTTAGAAAACCAACTTATGCTTGCTTAAGGGTAAAGGTGAGTTGGGGTGCTGCATAAAACCAGAGATTGAAATGAGCACAGATAAAGTTCCTTAAGCCAAATATGGAATACACAAGAGCTACTCCTTGCTCAACGAAATGGACTCAACACCGCATATTAAACGCCTAAGAATGTACCTGACTAGTAAGTATCTTAAAACCTATGGATTGCTATGTCTCCAAAAGAGAATCAAGCGTGTGTACAGGGGCATAAAGGCAGCAATGATAGGATTGGAGAGGTTCGGTGAGCAAATGAAGACCCTTTGAAGTCATATTGCATGGTACCCATTACACGGGTCTCAACTCTCCAGGTTTAAGGTATTCTTCCTTCAGCTAAAACATGCATGTGGAACCCAGAGTATGATCAACCGTGTGAACGGGAGACGTGTTCAAATATGTCTCAGTTTTCCTCCCCTGGTACTCGGGTGCAACATTCCAGACGCTTTACTAACACCCTCCCGACTTGGAGAGTCAGTCCCTTCAACCTCCTGTTTGGCCCAGTTTGCAATTTCTGCGGAAGATGAACAGGAATAGCGAGAACCAATGAGAGACTAGCTAGAGGTGTCTGGACAGGCAAATTTAACTCTCATTTCCCACCAGGAAGAGGAATTAACCAAAGGCTCAGCGTGCCGTGCCGGAACCAGATTAGGGCCTGAAGCCATCCTGCGGTGTTGCGGCCAGCTCAAAAGAAAGCGAGTTGAAGAAAGGAGCTCAGGGGCACTGTAATTCACAAACCTGCAGAGTTATAAATGACAGCTATCGTCCAAAAATATACTGAAGTAAGGCTGCCAAGAGGACTTGAAAGCGGGGCAGAATTGCAGGAAACCGATTTCAGGAGGTAGACTGGAATTGCATTGAAAGCATAGGAAAAGAGGCAGAACGTCCACAATGATGCACTTGGCCAAAAAGGGCGTATGCGTTTTTTCCTGAATATATTCAGGAAAAAACGCATACGCCCTTTTTGGCCAACCAAGCAAGCTTGCAAAGGAAATCTGCACTACAATGAAGTCTCACTTCCCCCCGGTCAAAAGGGTCATCTGAAAAAAGTGTAAAATCCAGAAAGGCAGGACAGGCCATGGAGAACTGGGAGCCTTGTTATGCTGATGGGCGGGATGTAAATTGCCAACAGACACTCGGGAGAAGTGTATGGTGTTTCCTGAAACATCTAAAAAACAAAGCAACAGAGCCTAGGGCACTTCCACTTATGGTCCTATAGCTTAGGGAAATTAAAATCAAAAAGACACAGCCACCCCAAAGTTTGGGACGCCTCTGTTTATAAGAACCTCGTTTACAGTACAAGTTCAACATCGCAGAAAGTGAAAAATGGATAAAGAAGTTGTGGTATTTACTTACAAAGCAATATCACTCTGCAATGAAATCTATGTCATCAGGCCCTGAGCAGCACAATGAGTGGATTCAGGTATGATGATTCTAACTGAAATAAGTCACACAGAAAAAGAAACATCATAAGATATCAGTAATACACGGAATGTAAACTTGGCTACACAGGAACTGAATTACAGAACAGAACAGGGTCTCAAATTTAGAAAACCAACTTATGCTTGCTTAAGGGGAAAGGTGAGTTGGGGTGCTGCATAAAACCAGAGATTGAAATGAGCACAGATAAAGTTCCTTAAGCCAAATATGGAATAGACAAGAGCTACTCCTTGCTCAACGAAATGGACTCAACACCGCATATTAAATGACTAAGAATGTACCTGACTAGTAAGTATCTTAAAACCTATGGATTGCTATGTCTCCAAAAGAGAATCAAGCGTGTGTACAGGGGCATAAATGCAGCAATGATAGGATTGGAGAGGTTCGGTGAGCAAATGAAGACCCTTTGAAGTCATATTGCATGGTACCCATTACACGGGTCTCAACTCTCCAGGTTTAATGTATTCTTCCTTCAGCTAAAACATGCATGTGGAACCCAGAGTATGATCAACCGTGTGAACGGGAGACGTGTTCAAATATGTCTCAGTTTTCCGCCCCTGGTACTCGGGTGCAACATTCCAGACGCTTTACTAACACCCTCCCGACTTGGAGAGTCAGTCCCTTCAACCTCCTGTTTGGCCCAGTTTGCAATTTCTGCGGAAGATGAACAGGAATAGCGAGAACCAATGAGAGACTAGCTAGAGGTGTCTGGACGGGCAAATTTAACTCTCATTTCCCACCAGGAAGAGGAATTAACCAAAGGCTCAGCGTGCCGTGCCGGAACCAGATTAGGGCCTGAAGCCATCCTGCGGTGTTGCGGCCAGCTCAAAAGAAAGCGAGTTGAAGAAAGGAGCTCAGGGGCACTGTAATTCACAAACCTGCAGAGTTATAAATGACAGCTATCGTCCAAAAATATACTGAAGTAAGGCTGCCAAGAGGACTTGAAAGCGGGGCAGAATTGCAGGAAACCGATTTCAGGAGGTAGACTGGAATTGCATTGAAAGCATAGGAAAAGAGGCAGAACGTCCACAATGATGCACTTGGCCAAAAAGGGCGTATGCGTTTTTTCCTGAATATATTCAGGAAAAAACGCATACGCCCTTTTTGGCCAACCAAGCAAGCTTGCAAAGGAAATCTGCACTACAATGAAGTCTCACTTCCCCGCGGTCAAAAGGGCCATCTGAAAAAAGTGTAAAATCCAGAAAGGCAGGACAGGCCATGGAGAACTGGGAGCCTTGTTATGCTGATGGGCGGGATGTAAATTGCCAACAGACACTCGGGAGAAGTGTATGGTGTTTCCTGAAACATCTAAAAAACAAAGCAACAGAGCCTAGGGCACTTCCACTTATGGTCCTATAGCTTAGGGAAATTAAAATCAAAAAGACACAGCCACCCCAAAGTTTGGGATGCCTCTGTTTATAAGAACCTCGTTTACAGTACAAGTTCAACATCGCAGAAAGTGAAAAATGGATAAAGAAGTTGTGGTATTTACTTACAAAGCAATATCACTCTGCAATGAAATCTATGTCATCAGGCCCTGAGCAGCACAATGAGTGGATTCAGGTATGATGATTCTAACTGAAATAAGTCACACAGAAAAAGAAACATCATAAGATATCAGTAATACACGGAATGTAAACTTGGCTACACAGGAACTGAATTACAGAACAGAACAGGGTCTCAAATTTAGAAAACCAACTTATGCTTGCTTAAGGGGAAAGGTGAGTTGGGGTGCTACATAAAACCAGAGATTGAAATGAGCACAGATAAAGTTCCTTAAGCCAAATATGGAATAAACAAGAGCTACTCCTTGCTCAAAGAAATGGACTCAACACCGCATATTAAACGCCTAAGAATGTACCTGACTAGTAAGTATCTTAAAACCTATGGATTGCTATGTCTCCGAAAGAGAATCAAGCATGTGTACAGGGGCATAAACACAGCAGTGATAGGATTGGAGAGGTTCGGTGAGCAAATGAAGACCCTTTGAAGTCATATTGCATGGTACCCATTCCACGGGTTTCAACTACCCAGGTTTAAGGTATTCTTCCTTCAGCTAAAACATGCATGTGGAACCTAGAGTCTGATCAACCATGTGATCGGGAGACGTGTTCAAATATGTCTCAGTTTTCGTACCCTGGTACTCGGGTGCAACATTCCAGACGCTTTACTAACACCCTCCCGACTTGGAGAGTCAGTCCCTTTAACCTCCTGTTTGGCCCAGTTTGCAATTTCTGCGGAAGATGAACAGGAATAGCGAGAACCAATGAGAGACTAGCTGGAGGTGTCTGGACGGGCAAATTTAACTCTCATTTCCCACCAGGAAGAGGAATTAACCAAAGGCTCAGCGTGCCGTGCCGGAACCAGATTAGGGCCTGAAGCCATCCTGCGGTGTTGCGGCCAGCTCAAAAGAAAGCGAGTTGAAGAAAGGAGCTCAGGGGCACTGTAATTCACAAACCTGCAGAGTTATAAATGACAGCTATCGTCCAAAAATATACTGAAGTAAGGCTGCCAAGAGGACTTGAAAGCGGGGCAGAATTGCAGGAAACCGATTTCAGGAGGTAGACTGGAATTGCATTGAAAGCATAGGAAAAGAGGCAGAACGTCCACAATGATGCACTTGGCCAAAAAGGGCGTATGCGTTTTTTCCTGAATATATTCAGGAAAAAACGCATACGCCCTTTTTGGCCAACCAAGCAAGCTTGCAAAGGAAATCTGCACTACAATGAAGTCTCACTTCCCCCCGGTCAAAAGGGCCATCTGAAAAAAGTGTAAAATCCAGAAAGGCAGGACAGGCCATGGAGAACTGGGAGCCTTGTTATGCTGATGGGCGGGATGTAAATTGCCAACAGACACTCGGGAGAAGTGTATGGTGTTTCCTGAAACATCTAAAAAACAAAGCAACAGAGCCTAGGGCACTTCCACTTATGGTCCTATAGCTTAGGGAAATTAAAATCAAAAAGACACAGCCACCCCAAAGTTTGGGACGCCTCTGTTTATAAGAACCTCGTTTACAGTACAAGTTCAACATCGCAGAAAGTGAAAAATGGATAAAGAAGTTGTGGTATTTACTTACAAAGCAATATCACACTGCAATGAAATCTATGTCATCAGGCCCTGAGCAGCACAATGAGTGGATTCAGGTATGATGATTCTAACTGAAATAAGTCACACAGAAAAAGAAACATCATAAGATATCAGTAATACACGGAATGTAAACTTGGCTACACAGGAACTGAATTACAGAACAGAACAGGGTCTCAAATTTAGAAAACCAACTTATGCTTGCTTAAGGGGAAAGGTGAGTTGGGGTGCTGCATAAAACCAGAGATTGAAATGAGCACAGATAAAGTTCCTTAAGCCAAATATGGAATAGACAAGAGCTACTCCTTGCTCAACGAAATGGACTCAACACCGCATATTAAACGCCTAAGAATGTACCTGACTAGTAAGTATCTTAAAACCTATGGATTGCTATGTCTCCAAAAGAGAATCAAGCGTGTGTACAGGGGCATAAATGCAGCAATGATAGGATTGGAGAGGTTCGGTGAGCAAATGAAGACCCTTTGAAGTCATATTGCATGGTACCCATTACACGGGTCTCAACTCTCCAGGTTTAAGGTATTCTTCCTTCAGCTAAAACATGCATGTGGAACCCAGAGTATGATCAACCGTGTGAACGGGAGACGTGTTCAAATATGTCTCAGTTTTCCTCCCCTGGTACTCGGGTGCAACATTCCAGACGCTTTAGTAACACACTCCCGACTTGGAGAGTCAGTCCCTTCAACCTCCTGTTTGGCCCAGTTTGCAATTTCTGCGGAAGATGAACAGGAATAGCGAGAACCAATGAGAGACTAGCTAGAGGTGTCTGGACAGGCAAATTTAACTCTCATTTCCCACCAGGAAGAGGAATTAACCAAAGGCTCAGCGTGCCGTGCCGGAACCAGATTAGGGCCTGAAGCCATCCTGCGGTGTTGCGGCCAGCTCAAAAGAAAGCGAGTTGAAGAAAGGAGCTCAGGGGCACTGTAATTCACAAACCTGCAGAGTTATAAATGACAGCTATCGTCCAAAAATATACTGAAGTAAGGCTGCCAAGAGGACTTGAAAGCGGGGCAGAATTGCAGGAAACCGATTTCAGGAGGTAGACTGGAATTGCATTGAAAGCATAGGAAAAGAGGCAGAACGTCCACAATGATGCACTTGGCCAAAAAGGGCGTATGCGTTTTTTCCTGAATATATTCAGGAAAAAACGCATACGCCCTTTTTGGCCAACCAAGCAAGCTTGCAAAGGAAATCTGCACTACAATGAAGTCTCACTTCCCCCCGGTCAAAAGGGCCATCTGAAAAAAGTGTAAAATCCAGAAAGGCAGGACAGGCCATGGAGAACTGGGAGCCTTGTTATGCTGATGGGCGGGATGTAAATTGCCAACAGACACTCGGGAGAAGTGTATGGTGTTTCCTGAAACATCTAAAAAACAAAGCAACAGAGCCTAGGGCACTTCCACTTATGGTCCTATAGATTAGGGAAATTAAAATCAAAAAGACACAGCCACCCCAAAGTTTGGGACGCCTCTGTTTACAAGAACCTCGTTTACAGTACAAGTTCAACATCGCAGAAAGTGAAAAATGGATAAAGAAGTTGTGGTATTTACTTACAAAGCAATATCACTCAGCAATGAAATCTATGTCATCAGGCCCTTAGCAGCACAATGAGTGGATTCAGGTATGATGATTCTAACTGAAATAAGTCACACAGAAAAAGAAACATCATAAGATATCAGTAATACACGGAATGTAAACTTGGCTACACAGGAACTGAATTACAGAACAGAACAGGGTCTCAAATTTAGAAAACCAACTTATGCTTGCTTAAGGGTAAAGGTGAGTTTGGGTGCTGCATAAAACCAGAGATTGAAATGAGCACAGATAAAGTTCCTTAAGCCAAATATGGAATAGACAAGAGCTACTCCTTTCTCAACGAAATGGACTCAACACCGCATATTAAACGCCTAAGAATGTACCTGACTAGTAAGTATCTTAAAACCTATGGATTGCTATGTCTCCAAAAGAGAATCAAGCGTGTGTACAGGGGCATAAATGCAGCAATGATAGGATTGGAGAGGTTCGGTGAGCAAATGAAGACCCTTTGAAGTCATATTGCATGGTACCCATTACACGGGTCTCAACTCTCCAGGTTTAAGGTATTCTTCCTTCAGCTAAAACATGCATGTGGAACCCAGAGTATGATCAACCGTGTGAACGGGAGACGTGTTCAAATATGTCTCAGTTTTCCTCCCCTGGTACTCGGGTGCAACATTCCAGACGCTTTACTAACACCCTCCCGACTTGGAGAGTCAGTCCCTTCAACCTCCTGTTTGGCCCAGTTTGCAATTTCTGCGGAAGATGAACAGGAATAGCGAGAACCAATGAGAGACTAGCTAGAGGTGTCTGGACAGGCAAATTTAACTCTCATTTCCCACCAGGAAGAGGAATTAACCAAAGGCTCAGCGTGCCGTGCCGGAACCAGATTAGGGCCTGAAGCCAACCTGCGGTGTTGCGGCCAGCTCAAAAGAAAGCGAGTTGAAGAAAGGAGCTCAGGGGCACTGTAATTCACAAACCTGCAGAGTTATAAATGACAGCTATCGTCCAAAAATATACTGAAGTAAGGCTGCCAAGAGGACTTGAAAGCGGGGCAGAATGGCAGGAAACCGATTTCAGGAGGTAGACTGGAATTGCATTGAAAGCATAGGAAAAGAGGCAGAACGTCCACAATGATGCACTTGGCCAAAAAGGGTGTATGCGTTTTTTCCTGAATATATTCAGGAAAAAACGCATACGCCCTTTTTGGCCAACCAAGCAAGCTTGCAAAGGAAATCTGCACTACAATGAAGTCTCACTTCCCCCCAGTCAAAAGGGCCATCTGAAAAAAGTGTAAAATCCAGAAAGGCAGGACAGGCCATGGAGAACTGGGAGCCTTGTTATGCTGATGGGCGGGATGTAAATTGCCAACAGACACTCGGGAGAAGTGTATGGTGTTTCCTGAAACATCTAAAAAACAAAGCAACAGAGCCTAGGGCACTTCCACTTATGGTCCTATAGCTTAGGGAAATTAAAATCAAAAAGACACAGCCACCCCAAAGTTTGGGATGCCTCTGTTTATAAGAACCTCGTTTACAGTACAAGTTCAACATCGCAGAAAGTGAAAAATGGATAAAGAAGTTGTGGTATTTACTTACAAAGCAATATCACTCTGCAATGAAATCTATGTCATCAGGCCCTGAGCAGCACAATGAGTGGATTCAGGTATGATGATTCTAACTGAAATAAGTCACACAGAAAAAGAAACATCATAAGATATCATTAATACACGGAATGTAAACATGGCTACACAGGAACTGAATTACAGAACAGAACAGGGTCTCAAATTTAGAAAACCAACTTATGCTTGCTTAAGGGGAAAGGTGAGTTGGGGTGCTGCATAAAACCAGAGATTGAAATGAGCACAGATAAAGTTCCTTAAGCCAAATATGGAATACACAAGAGCTACTCCTTGCTCAACGAAATGGACTCAACACCGCATATTAAACGCCTAAGAATGTACCTGACTAGTAAGTATCTTAAAACCTATGGATTGCTATGTCTCCAAAAGAGAATCAAGCGTGTGTACAGGGGCATAAATGCAGCAATGATAGGACTGGAGAGGTTCGGTGAGCAAATGAAGACCCTTTGAAGTCATATTGCATGGTACCCATTACACGGGTCTCAACTCTCCAGGTTTAAGGTATTCTTCCTTCAGCTAAAACATGCATGTGGAACCCAGAGTATGATCAACCGTGTGAACGGGAGACGTGTTCAAATATGTCTCAGTTTTCCTCCCCTGGTACTCGGGTGCAACATTCCAGACGCTTTACTAACACCCTCCCGACTTGGAGAGTCAGTCCCTTCAACCTCCTGTTTGGCCCAGTTTGCAATTTCTGCGGAAGATGAACAGGAATAGCGAGAACCAATGAGAGACTAGCTAGAGGTGTCTGGACAGGCAAATTTAACTCTCATTTCCCACCAGGAAGAGGAATTAACCAAAGGCTCAGCGTGCCGTGCCGGAACCAGATTAGGGCCTGAAGCCATCCTGCGGTGTTGCGGCCAGCTCAAAAGAAAGCGAGTTGAAGAAAGGAGCTCAGGGGCACTGTAATTCACAAACCTGCAGAGTTATAAATGACAGCTATCGTCCAAAAATATACTGAAGTAAGGCTGCCAAGAGGACTTGAAAGCGGGGCAGAATTGCAGGAAACCGATTTCAGGAGGTAGACTGGAATTGCATTGAAAGCATAGGAAAAGAGGCAGAACGTCCACAATGATGCACTTGGCCAAAAAGGGCGTATGCGTTTTTTCCTGAATATATTCAGGAAAAAACGCATACGCCCTTTTTGGCCAACCAAGCAAGCTTGCAAAGGAAATCTGCACTACAATGAAGTCTCACTTCCCCCCGGTCAAAAGGGCCATCTGAAAAAAGTGTAAAATCCAGAAAGGCAGGACAGGCCATGGAGAACTGGGAGCCTTGTTATGCTGATGGGCGGGATGTAAATTGCCAACAGACACTCGGGAGAAGTGTATGGTGTTTCCTGAAACATCTAAAAAACAAAGCAACAGAGCCTAGGGCACTTCCACTTATGGTCCTATAGCTTAGGGAAATTAAAATCAAAAAGACACAGCCACCCCAAAGTTTGGGACGCCTCTGTTTACAAGAACCTCGTTTACAGTACAAGTTCAACATCGCAGAAAGTGAAAAATGGATAAAGAAGTTGTGGTATTTACTTACAAAGCAATATCACTCTGCAATGAAATCTATGTCATCAGGCCCTGAGCAGCACAATGAGTGGATTCAGGTATGATGATTCTAACTGAAATAAGTCACACAGAAAAAGAAACATCATAAGATATCAGTAATACACGGAATGTAAACTTGGCTACACAGGAACTGAATTACAGAACAGAACAGGGTCTCAAATTTAGAAAACCAACTTATGCTTGCTTAAGGGGAAAGGTGAGTTGGGGTGCTGCATAAAACCAGAGATTGAAATGAGCACAGATAAAGTTCCTTAAGCCAAATATGGAATAGACAAGAGCTACTCCTTGCTCAACGAAATGGACTCAACACCGCATATTAAACGCCTAAGAATGTACCTGACTAGTAAGTATCTTAAAACCTATGGATTGCTATGTCTCCGAAAGAGAATCAAGCATGTGTACAGGGGCATAAACGCAGCAGTGATAGGATTGGAGAGGTTCGGTGAGCAAATGAAGACCCTTTGAAGTCATATTGCATGGTACCCATTACACGGGTCTCAACTCTCCAGGTTTAAGGTATTCTTCCTTCAGCTAAAACATGCATGTGGAACCCAGAGTATGATCAACCGTGTGAACGGGAGACGTGTTCAAATATGTCTCAGTTTTCCTCACCTGGTACTCGGGTGCAACATTCCAGACGCTTTACTAACACCCTCCCGACTTGGAGAGTCAGTCCCTTCAACCTCCTGTTTGGCCCAGTTTGCAATTTCTGCGGAAGATGAACAGGAATAGCGAGAACCAATGAGAGACTAGCTAGAGGTGTCTGGACAGGCAAATTTAACTCTCATTTCCCACCAGGAAGAGGAATTAACCAAAGGCTCAGCGTGCCGTGCCGGAACCAGATTAGGGCCTGAAGCCATCCTGCGGTGTTGCGGCCAGCTCAAAAGAAAGCGAGTTGAAGAAAGGAGCTCAGGGGCACTGTAATTCACAAACCTGCAGAGTTATAAATGACAGCTATCGTCCAAAAATATACTGAAGTAAGGCTGCCAAGAGGACTTGAAAGCGGGGCAGAATTGCAGGAAACCGATTTCAGGAGGTAGACTGGAATTGCATTGAAAGCATAGGAAAAGAGGCAGAACGTCCACAATGATGCACTTGGCCAAAAAGGGCGTATGCGTTTTTTCCTGAATATATTCAGGAAAAAACGCATACGCCCTTTTTGGCCAACCAAGCAAGCTTGCAAAGGAAATCTGCACTACAATGAAGTCTCACTTCCCCCCGGTCAAAAGGGCCATCTGAAAAAAGTGTAAAATCCAGAAAGGCAGGACAGGCCATGGAGAACTGGGAGCCTTGTTATGCTGATGGGCGGGATGTAAATTGCCAACAGACACTCGGGAGAAGTGTATGGTGTTTCCTGAAACATCTAAAAAACAAAGCAACAGAGCCTAGGGCACTTCCACTTATGGTCCTATAGCTTAGGGAAATTAAAATCAAAAAGACACAGCCACCCCAAAGTTTGGGACGCCTCTGTTTACAAGAACCTCGTTTACAGTACAAGTTCAACATCGCAGAAAGTGAAAAATGGATAAAGAAGTTGTGATATTTAATTACAAAGCAATATCACTCTGCAATGAAATCTATGTCATCAGGCCCTGAGCAGCACAATGAGTGGATTCAGGTATGATGATTCTAACTGAAATAAGTCACACAGAAAAAGAAACATCATAAGATATCAGTAATACACGGAATGTAAACTTGGCTACACAGGAACTGAATTACAGAACAGAACAGGGTCTCAAATTTAGAAAACCAACTTATGCTTGCTTAAGGGTAAAGGTGAGTTGGGGTGCTGCATAAAACCAGAGATTGAAATGAGCACAGATAAAGTTCCTTAAGCCAAATATGGAATAGACAAGAGCTACTCCTTGCTCAACGAAATGGACTCAACACCGCATATTAAACGCCTAAGAATGTACCTGACTAGTAAGTATCTTAAAACCTATGGATTGCTATGTCTCCGAAAGAGAATCAAGCATGTGTACAGGGGCATAAACGCAGCAGTGATAGGATTGGAGAGGTTCGGTGAGCAAATGAAGACCCTTTGAAGTCATATTGCATGGTACCCATTCCACGGGTTTCAACTACCCAGGTTTAAGGTATTCTTCCTTCAGCTAAAACATGCATGTGGAACCTAGAGTATGATCAACCATGTGATCGGGAGACGTGTTCAAATATGTCTCAGTTTTCGTACCCTGGTACTCGGGTGCAACATTCCAGACGCTTTACTAACACCCTCCCGACTTGGAGAGTCAGTCCCTTTAACCTCCTGTTTGGCCCAGTTTGCAATTTCTGCGGAAGATGAGCAGGAATAGCGAGAACCAATGAGAGACTAGCTGGAGGTGTCTGGACGGGCAAATTTAACTCTCATTTCCCACCAGGAAGAGGAATTAATCAAAGGCTCAGCGTGCCGTGCCGGAACCAGATTAGGGCCTGAAGCCATCCTGCGGTGTTGCGGCCAGCTCAAAAGAAAGCGAGTTGAAGAAAGGAGCTCAGGGGCACTGTAATTCACAAACCTGCAGAGTTATAAATGACAGCTATCGTCCAAAAATATACTGAAGTAAGGCTGCCAAGAGGACTTGAAAGCGGGGCAGAATTGCAGGAAACCGATTTCAGGAGGTAGACTGGAATTGCATTGAAAGCATAGGAAAAGAGGCAGAACGTCCACAATGATGCACTTGGCCAAAAAGGGCGTATGCGTTTTTTCCTGAATATATTCAGGAAAAAACGCATACGCCCTTTTTGGCCAACCAAGCAAGCTTGCAAAGGAAATCTGCACTACAATGAAGTCTCACTTCCCCCCGGTCAAAAGGGCCATCTGAAAAAAGTGTAAAATCCAGAAAGGCAGGACAGGCCATGGAGAACTGGGAGCCTTGTTATGCTGATGGGCGGGATGTAAATTGCCAACAGACACTCGGGAGAAGTGTATGGTGTTTCCTGAAACATCTAAAAAACAAAGCAACAGAGCGTAGGGCACTTTCACTTATGGTCCTATAGATTAGGGAAATTAAAATCAAAAAGACACAGCCACCCCAAAGTTTGGGACGCCTCTGTTTACAAGAACCTCGTTTACAGTACAAGTTCAACATCGCAGAAAGTGAAAAATGGATAAAGAAGTTGTGGTATTTACTTACAAAGCAATATCACTCAGCAATGAAATCTATGTCATCAGGCCCTTAGCAGCACAATGAGTGGATTCAGGTATGATGATTCTAACTGAAATAAGTCACACAGAAAAAGAAACATCATAAGATATCAGTAATACACGGAATGTAAACTTGGCTACACAGGAACTGAATTACAGAACAGAACAGGGTCTCAAATTTAGAAAACCAACTTATGCTTGCTTAAGGGTAAAGGTGAGTTGGGGTGCTGCATAAAACCAGAGATTGAAATGAGCACAGATAAAGTTCCTTAAGCCAAATATGGAATACACAAGAGCTACTCCTTGCTCAAAGAAATGGACTCAACACCGCATATTAAACGCCTAAGAATGTACCTGACTAGTAAGTATCTTAAAACCTATGGATTGCTATGTCTCCGAAAGAGAATCAAGCATGTGTACAGGGGCATAAACACAGCAGTGATAGGATTGGAGAGGTTCGGTGAGCAAATGAAGACCCTTTGAAGTCATATTGCATGGTACCCATTCCACGGGTTTCAACTACCCAGGTTTAAGGTATTCTTCCTTCAGCTAAAACATGCATGTGGAACCTAGAGTATGATCAACCATGTGATCGGGAGACGTGTTCAAATATGTCTCAGTTTTCGTACCCTGGTACTCGGGTGCAACATTCCAGACGCTTTACTAACACCCTCCCGACTTGGAGAGTCAGTCCCTTTAACCTCCTGTTTGGCCCAGTTTGCAATTTCTGCGGAAGATGAACAGGAATAGCGAGAACCAATGAGAGACTAGCTGGAGGTGTCTGGACGGGCAAATTTAACTCTCATTTCCCACCAGGAAGAGGAATTAACCAAAGGCTCAGCGTGCCGTGCCGGAACCAGATTAGGGCCTGAAGCCATCCTGCGGTGTTGCGGCCAGCTCAAAAGAAAGTGAGTTGAAGAAAGGAGCTCAGGGGCACTGTAATTCACAAACCTGCAGAGTTATAAATGACAGCTATCGTCCAAAAATATACTGAAGTAAGGCTGCCAAGAGGACTTGAAAGCGGGGCAGAATTGCAGGAAACCGATTTCAGGAGGTAGACTGGAATTGCATTGAAAGCATAGGAAAAGAGGCAGAACGTCCACAATGATGCACTTGGCCAAAAAGGGCGTATGCGTTTTTTCCTGAATATATTCAGGAAAAAACGCATACGCCCTTTTTGGCCAACCAAGCAAGCTTGCAAAGGAAATCTGCACTACAATGAAGTCTCACTTCCCCCCGGTCAAAAGGGCCATCTGAAAAAAGTGTAAAATCCAGAAAGGCAGGACAGGCCATGGAGAACTGGGAGCCTTGTTATGCTGATGGGCGGGATGTAAATTGCCAACAGACACTCGGGAGAAGTGTATGGTGTTTCCTGAAACATCTAAAAAACAAAGCAACAGAGCCTAGGGCACTTCCACTTATGGTCCTATAGCTTAGGGAAATTAAAATCAAAAAGACACAGCCACCCCAAAGTTTGGGACGCCTCTGTTTACAAGAACCTCGTTTACAGTACAAGTTCAACATCGCAGAAAGTGAAAAATGGATAAAGAAGTTGTGGTATTTACTTACAAAGCAATATCACTCAGCAATGAAATCTATGTCATCAGGCCCTTAGCAGCACAATGAGTGGATTCAGGTATGATGATTCTAACTAAAATAAGTCACACAGAAAAAGAAACATCATAAGATATCAGTAATACACGGAATGTAAACTTGGCTACACAGGAACTGAATTACAGAACAGAACAGGGTCTCAAATTTAGAAAACCAACTTATGCTTGCTTAAGGGTAAAGGTGAGTTGGGGTGCTGCATAAAACCAGAGATTGAAATGAGCACAGATAAAGTTCCTTAAGCCAAATATGGAATACACAAGAGCTACTCCTTGCTCAACGAAATGGACTCAACACCGCATATTAAACGCCTAAGAATGTACCTGACTAGTAAGTATCTTAAAACCTATGGATTGCTATGTCTCCGAAAGAGAATCAAGCATGTGTACAGGGGCATAAACGCAGCAGTGATAGGATTGGAGAGGTTCGGTGAGCAAATGAAGACCCTTTGAAGTCATATTGCATGGTACCCATTCCACGGGTTTCAACTACCCAGGTTTAAGGTATTCTTCCTTCAGCTAAAACATGCATGTGGAACCTAGAGTATGATCAACCATGTGATCGGGAGACGTGTTCAAATATGTCTCAGTTTTCGTACCCTGGTACTCGGGTGCAACATTCCAGACGCTTTACTAACACCCTCCCGACTTGGAGAGTCAGTCCCTTTAACCTCCTGTTTGGCCCAGTTTGCAATTTCTGCGGAAGATGAACAGGAATAGCGAGAACCAATGAGAGACTAGCTGGAGGTGTCTGGACGGGCAAATTTAACTCTCATTTCCCACCAGGAAGAGGAATTAATCAAAGGCTCAGCGTGCCGTGCCGGAACCAGATTAGGGCCTGAAGCCATCCTGCGGTGTTGCGGCCAGCTCAAAAGAAAGCGAGTTGAAGAAAGGAGCTCAGGGGCACTGTAATTCACAAACCTGCAGAGTTATAAATGACAGCTATCGTCCAAAAATATACTGAAGTAAGGCTGCCAAGAGGACTTGAAAGCGGGGCAGAATTGCAGGAAACCGATTTCAGGAGGTAGACTGGAATTGCATTGAAAGCATAGGAAAAGAGGCAGAACGTCCACAATGATGCACTTGGCCAAAAAGGGCGTATGCGTTTTTTCCTGAATATATTCAGGAAAAAACGCATACGCCCTTTTTGGCCAACCAAGCAAGCTTGCAAAGGAAATCTGCACTACAATGAAGTCTCACTTCCCCCCGGTCAAAAGGGCCATCTGAAAAAAGTGTAAAATCCAGAAAGGCAGGACAGGCCATGGAGAACTGGGAGCCTTGTTATGCTGATGGGTGGGATGTAAATTGCCAACAGACACTCGGGAGAAGTGTATGGTGTTTCCTGAAACATCTAAAAAACAAAGCAACAGAGCGTAGGGCACTTTCACTTATGGTCCTATAGATTAGGGAAATTAAAATCAAAAAGACACAGCCACCCCAAAGTTTGGGACGCCTCTGTTTACAAGAACCTCGTTTACAGTACAAGTTCAACATCGCAGAAAGTGAAAAATGGATAAAGAAGTTGTGGTATTTACTTACAAAGCAATATCACTCAGCAATGAAATCTATGTCATCAGGCCCTTAGCAGCACAATGAGTGGATTCAGGTATGATGATTCTAACTGAAATAAGTCACACAGAAAAAGAAACATCATAAGATATCAGTAATACACGGAATGTAAACTTGGCTACACAGGAACTGAATTACAGAACAGAACAGGGTCTCAAATTTAGAAAACCAACTTATGCTTGCTTAAGGGTAAAGGTGAGTTGGGGTGCTGCATAAAACCAGAGATTGAAATGAGCACAGATAAAGTTCCTTAAGCCAAATATGGAATAGACAAGAGCTACTCCTTGCTCAAAGAAATGGACTCAACACCGCATATTAAACGCCTAAGAATGTACCTGACTAGTAAGTATCTTAAAACCTATGGATTGCTATGTCTCCAAAAGAGAATCAAGCATGTGTACAGGGGCATAAACACAGCAGTGATAGGATTGGAGAGGTTCGGTGAGCAAATGAAGACCCTTTGAAGTCATATTGCATGGTACCCATTCCACGGGTTTCAACTACCCAGGTTTAAGGTATTCTTCCTTCAGGTAAAACATGCATGTGGAACCTAGAGTCTGATCAACCATGTGATCGGGAGACGTGTTCAAATATGTCTCAGTTTTCGTACCCTGGTACTCGGGTGCAACATTCCAGACGCTTTACTAACACCCTCCCGACTTGGAGAGTCAGTCCCTTTAACCTCCTGTTTGGCCCAGTTTGCAATTTCTGCGGAAGATGAACAGGAATAGCGAGAACCAATGAGAGACTAGCTGGAGGTGTCTGGACGGGCAAATTTAACTCTCATTTCCCACGAGGAAGAGGAATTAACCAAAGGCTCAGCGTGCCGTGCCGGAACCAGATTAGGGCCTGAAGCCATCCTGCGGTGTTGCGGCCAGCTCAAAAGAAAGTGAGTTGAAGAAAGGAGCTCAGGGGCACTGTAATTCACAAACCTGCAGAGTTATAAATGACAGCTATCGTCCAAAAATATACTGAAGTAAGGCTGCCAAGAGGACTTGAAAGCGGGGCAGAATTGCAGGAAACCGATTTCAGGAGGTAGACTGGAATTGCATTGAAAGCATAGGAAAAGAGGCAGAACGTCCACAATGATGCACTTGGCCAAAAAGGGCGTATGCGTTTTTTCCTGAATATATTCAGGAAAAAACGCATACGCCCTTTTTGGCCAACCAAGCAAGCTTGCAAAGGAAATCTGCACTACAATGAAGTCTCACTTCCCCCCGGTCAAAAGGGCCATCTGAAAAAAGTGTAAAATCCAGAAAGGCAGGACAGGCCATGGAGAACTGGGAGCCTTGTTATGCTGATGGGCGGGATGTAAATTGCCAACAGACACTCGGGAGAAGTGTATGGTGTTTCCTGAAACATCTAAAAAACAAAGCAACAGAGCCTAGGGCACTTCCACTTATGGTCCTATAGCTTAGGGAAATTAAAATCAAAAAGACACAGCCACCCCAAAGTTTGGGACGCCTCTGTTTACAAGAACCTCGTTTACAGTACAAGTTCAACATCGCAGAAAGTGAAAAATGGATAAAGAAGTTGTGGTATTTACTTACAAAGCAATATCACTCAGCAATGAAATCTATGTCATCAGGCCCTTAGCAGCACAATGAGTGGATTCAGGTATGATGATTCTAACTAAAATAAGTCACACAGAAAAAGAAACATCATAAGATATCAGTAATACACGGAATGTAAACTTGGCTACACAGGAACTGAATTACAGAACAGAACAGGGTCTCAAATTTAGAAAACCAACTTATGCTTGCTTAAGGGTAAAGGTGAGTTGGGGTGCTGCATAAAACCAGAGATTGAAATGAGCACAGATAAAGTTCCTTAAGCCAAATATGGAATAGACAAGAGCTACTCCTTGCTCAACGAAATGGACTCAACACCGCATATTAAACGCCTAAGAATGTACCTGACTAGTAAGTATCTTAAAACCTATGGATTGCTATGTCTCCAAAAGAGAATCAAGCATGTGTACAGGGGCATAAACGCAGCAGTGATAGGATTGGAGAGGTTCGGTGAGCAAATGAAGACCCTTTGAAGTCATATTGCATGGTACCCATTCCACGGGTTTCAACTACCCAGGTTTAAGGTATTCTTCCTTCAGCTAAAACATGCATGTGGAACCTAGAGTATGATCAACCATGTGATCGGGAGACGTGTTCAAATATGTCTCAGTTTTCGTACCCTGGTACTCGGGTGCAACATTCCAGACGCTTTACTAACACCCTCCCGACTTGGAGAGTCAGTCCCTTTAACCTCCTGTTTGGCCCAGTTTGCAATTTCTGCGGAAGATGAACAGGAATAGCGAGAACCAATGAGAGACTAGCTGGAGGTGTCTGGACGGGCAAATTTAACTCTCATTTCCCACCAGGAAGAGGAATTAACCAAAGGCTCAGCGTGCCGTGCCGGAACCAGATTAGGGCCTGAAGCCATCCTGCGGTGTTGCGGCCAGCTCAAAAGAAAGCGAGTTGAAGAAAGGAGCTCAGGGGCACTGTAATTCACAAACCTGCAGAGTTATAAATGACAGCTATCGTCCAAAAATATACTGAAGTAAGGCTGCCAAGAGGACTTGAAAGCGGGGCAGAATTGCAGGAAACCGATTTCAGGAGGTAGACTGGAATTGCATTGAAAGCATAGGAAAAGAGGCAGAACGTCCACAATGATGCAATTGGCCAAAAAGGGCGTATGCGTTTTTTCCTGAATATATTCAGGAAAAAACGCATACGCCCTTTTTGGCCAACCAAGCAAGCTTGCAAAGGAAATCTGCACTACAATGAAGTCTCACTTCCCCCCGGTCAAAAGGGCCATCTGAAAAAAGTGTAAAATCCAGAAAGGCAGGACAGGCCATGGAGAACTGGGAGCCTTGTTATGCTGATGGGCGGGATGTAAATTGCCAACAGACACTCGGGAGAAGTGTATGGTGTTTCCTGAAACATCTAAAAAACAAAGCAACAGAGCCTAGGGCACTTTAACTTATGGTCCTATAGATTAGGGAAATTAAAATCAAAAAGACACAGCCACCCCAAAGTTTGGGACGCCTCTGTTTACAAGAACCTCGTTTACAGTACAAGTTCAACATCGCAGAAAGTGAAAAATGGATAAAGAAGTTGTGGTATTTACTTACAAAGCAATATCACTCAGCAATGAAATCTATGTCATCAGGCCCTTAGCAGCACAATGAGTGGATTCAGGTATGATGATTCTAACTGAAATAAGTCACACAGAAAAAGAAACATCATAAGATATCAGTAATACACGGAATGTAAACTTGGCTACACAGGAACTGAATTACAGAACAGAACAGGGTCTCAAATTTAGAAAACCAACTTATGCTTGCTTAAGGGTAAAGGTGAGTTGGGGTGCTGCATAAAACCAGAGATTGAAATGAGCACAGATAAAGTTCCTTAAGCCAAATATGGAATACACAAGAGCTACTCCTTGCTCAACGAAATGGACTCAACACCGCATATTAAACGCCTAAGAATGTACCTGACTAGTAAGTATCTTAAAATCTATGGATTGCTATGTCTCCGAAAGAGAATCAAGCATGTGTACAGGGGCATAAACGCAGCAGTGATAGGATTGGAGAGGTTTGGTGAGCAAATGAAGACCCTTTGAAGTCATATTGCATGGTACCCATTCCACGGGTTTCAACTACCCAGGTTTAAGGTATTCTTCCTTCAGCTAAAACATGCATGTGGAACCTAGAGTATGATCAACCATGTGATCGGGAGACGTGTTCAAATATGTCTCAGTTTTCGTACCCTGGTACTCGGGTGCAACATTCCAGACGCTTTACTAACACCCTCCCGACTTGGAGAGTCAGTCCCTTTAACCTCCTGTTTGGCCCAGTTTGCAATTTCTGCGGAAGATGAACAGGAATAGCGAGAACCAATGAGAGACTAGCTGGAGGTGTCTGGACGGGCAAATTTAACTCTCATTTCCCACCAGGAAGAGGAATTAATCAAAGGCTCAGCGTGCCGTGCCGGAACCAGATTAGGGCCTGAAGCCATCCTGCGGTGTTGCGGCCAGCTCAAAAGAAAGCGAGTTGAAGAAAGGAGCTCAGGGGCACTGTAATTCACAAACCTGCAGAGTTATAAATGACAGCTATCGTCCAAAAATATACTGAAGTAAGGCTGCCAAGAGGACTTGAAAGCGGGGCAGAATTGCAGGAAACCGATTTCAGGAGGCAGACTGGAATTGCATTGAAAGCATAGGAAAAGAGGCAGAACGTCCACAATGATGCACTTGGCCAAAAAGGGCGTATGCGTTTTTTCCTGAATATATTCAGGAAAAAACGCATACGCCCTTTTTGGCCAACCAAGCAAGCTTGCAAAGGAAATCTGCACTACAATGAAGTCTCACTTCCCCCCGGTCAAAAGGGCCATCTGAAAAAAGTGTAAAATCCAGAAAGGCAGGACAGGCCATGGAGAACTGGGAGCCTTGTTATGCTGATGGGCGGGATGTAAATTGCCAACAGACACTCGGGAGAAGTGTATGGTGTTTCCTGAAACATCTAAAAAACAAAGCAACAGAGCGTAGGGCACTTTCACTTATGGTCCTATAGCTTAGGGAAATTAAAATCAAAAAGACACAGCCACCCCAAAGTTTGGGACGCCTCTGTTTACAAGAACCTCGTTTACAGTACAAGTTCAACATCGCAGAAAGTGAAAAATGGATAAAGAAGTTGTGGTATTTACTTACAAAGCAATATCACTCAGCAATGAAATCTATGTCATCAGGCCCTTAGCAGCACAATGAGTGGATTCAGGTATGATGATTCTAACTGAAATAAGTCACACAGAAAAAGAAACATCATAAGATATCAGTAATACACGGAATGTAAACTTGGCTACACAGGAACTGAATTACAGAACAGAACAGGGTCTCAAATTTAGAAAACCAACTTATGCTTGCTTAAGGGTAAAGGTGAGTTGGGGTGCTGCATAAAACCAGAGATTGAAATGAGCACAGATAAAGTTCCTTAAGCCAAATATGGAATAGACAAGAGCTACTCCTTGCTCAAAGAAATGGACTCAACACCGCATATTAAACGCCTAAGAATGTACCTGACTAGTAAGTATCTTAAAACCTATGGATTGCTATGTCTCCGAAAGAGAATCAAGCATGTGTACAGGGGCATAAACACAGCAGTGATAGGATTGGAGAGGTTCGGTGAGCAAATGAATACCCTTTGAAGTCATATTGCATGGTACCCATTCCACGGGTTTCAACTACCCAGGTTTAAGGTATTCTTCCTTCAGGTAAAACATGCATGTGGAACCTAGAGTCTGATCAACCATGTGATCGGGAGACGTGTTCAAATATGTCTCAGTTTTCGTACCCTGGTACTCGGGTGCAACATTCCAGACGCTTTACTAACACCCTCCCGACTTGGAGAGTCAGTCCCTTTAACCTCCTGTTTGGCCCAGTTTGCAATTTCTGCGGAAGATGAACAGGAATAGCGAGAACCAATGAGAGACTAGCTGGAGGTGTCTGGACGGGCAAATTTAACTCTCATTTCCCACGAGGAAGAGGAATTAACCAAAGGCTCAGCGTGCCGTGCCGGAACCAGATTAGGGCCTGAAGCCATCCTGCGGTGTTGCGGCCAGCTCAAAAGAAAGTGAGTTGAAGAAAGGAGCTCAGGGGCACTGTAATTCACAAACCTGCAGAGTTATAAATGACAGCTATCGTCCAAAAATATACTGAAGTAAGGCTGCCAAGAGGACTTGAAAGCGGGGCAGAATTGCAGGAAACCAATTTCAGGAGGTAGACTGGAATTGCATTGAAAGCATAGGAAACGAGGCAGAATGTCCACAATGATGCACTTGGCCAAAAAGTGCATATGCGTTTTTTCCTGAATATATTCAGGAAAAAACGCATACGCCCTTTTTGGCCAACCAAGCAAGCTTGCAAAGGAAATCTGCACTACAATGAAGTCTCACTTCCCCCCGGTCAAAAGGGCCATCTGAAAAAAGTGTAAAATCCAGAAAGGCAGGACAGGCCATGGAGAACTGGGAGCCTTGTTATGCTGATGGGCGTGATGTAAATTGACAACAGACACTCGGGAGAAGTGTATGGTGTTTCCTGAAACATCTAAAAAACAAAGCAACAGAGCCTAGGGCACTTCCACTTATGGTCCTATAGCTTAGGGAAATTAAAATCAAAAAGACACAGCCACCCCAAAGTTTGGGACGCCTCTGTTTACAAGAACCTCATTTACCGTACAAGTTCAATATCACAGAAAGTGAAAAATGGATAAAGAAGTTGTGGTATTTACGTACAAAGCAATATCACTCAGCAATGAAATCTATGTCATCAGGCCCTTAGCAGCACAATGAGTGGATTCAGGTATGATGACTCTAACTGAAATAAGTCACACAGAAAAAGAAACATCATAAGATATCAGTAATACACGGAATGTAAACTTTGCTACACAGGAACTGAATTACAGAACAGAACACGGTCTCAAATTTAGAAAACCAACTTATGCTTGCTTAAGGGTAAAGGTGAGTTGGGGTGCTGCATAAAACCAGAGATTGAAATGAGCACAGATAAAGTTCCTTAAGCCAAATATGGAATAGACAAGAGCTACTCCTTGCTCAACGAAATGGACTCAACACCGCATATTAAATGCCTAAGAATGTACCTGACTAGTAAGTATCTTAAAACCTATGGATTGCTATGTCTCCGAAAGAGAATCAAGCATGTGTACAGGGGCATAAACGCAGCAGTGATAGGATTGGAGAGGGTCGGTGAGCAAATGAAGACCCTTTGAAGTCATATTGCATGGTACCCATTCCATGGGTTTCAACTACCCAGGTTTAAGGTATTCTTCCTTCAGCTAAAACATGCATGTGGAACCTAGAGTATGATCAACCATGTGATCGGGAGACGTGTTCAAATATGTCTCAGTTTTCGTACCCTGGTACTCGGGTGCAACATTCCAGACGCTTTACTAACACTCTCCCGACTTGGAGAGTCAGTCCCTTTAACCTCCTGTTTGGCCCAGTTTGCAATTTCTGCGGAAGATGAACAGGAATAGCGAGAACCAATGAGAGACTAGCTGGAGGTGTCTGGACGGGCAAATTTAACTCTCATTTCCCACCAGGGAGAGGAATTAACCAAAGGCTCAGTGTGCCGTGCCGGAACCAGATTAGGGCCTGAAGCCATCCTGCGGTGTTGTGGCCAGGTCACAAGAAAGCGAGTTGAAGAAAGGAGCCTAGGGGCAGTGTAATTCACAAACCTGCAGAGTTATAAATGACAGCTATCATCCAAAAATATACTGAAGTAAGGCTGCCAAGAGGACTTGAAAGCGGGGCAGAATTGCAGGAAACCGATTTCAGGAGGTAGACTGGAATTGCACTGAAAGCATAGGAAAAGAGGCAGAACGTCCACAATGATGCACTTGGCCGAAAAGTGCGTATGCGTTTTTTCCGGAATATATTCAGGAAAAAACGCATTCGCCCTTTTTGGCCAACCAAGCAAGCTTGCAAAGGAAATCTGCACTACAATGAAGTCTCACTTCCCCCCGGTCAAAAGGGCCATCTGAAAAAAGTGTAAAATCCAGAAAGGCAGGACAGGCCATGGAGAACTGGGAGCCTTGTTATGCTGATGGGCGGGATGTAAATTGCCAACAGACACTCGGGAGAAGTGTATGGTGTTTCCTGAAACATCTAAAAAACAAAGCAACAGAGCGTAGGGCACTTTCACTTATGGTCCTATAGATTAGGGAAATTAAAATCAAAAAGACACAGCCACCCCAAAGTTTGGGACGCCTCTGTTTACAAGAACCTCGTTTACAGTACAAGTTCAACATCGCAGAAAGTGAAAAATGGATAAAGAAGTTGTGGTATTTACTTACAAAGCAATATCACTCAGCAATGAAATCTATGTCATCAGGCCCTTAGCAGCACAATGAGTGGATTCAGGTATGATGATTCTAACTGAAATAAGTCACACAGAAAAAGAAACATCATAAGATATCAGTAATACACGGAATGTAAACTTGGCTACACAGGAACTGAATTACAGAACAGAACAGGGTCTCAAATTTAGAAAACCAACTTATGCTTGCTTAAGGGTAAAGGTGAGTTGGGGTGCTGCATAAAACCAGAGATTGAAATGAGCACAGATAAAGTTCCTTAAGCCAAATATGGAATAGACAAGAGCTACTCCTTGCTCAAAGAAATGGACTCAACACCGCATATTAAACGCCTAAGAATGTACCTGACTAGTAAGTATCTTAAAACCTATGGATTGCTATGTCTCCAAAAGAGAATCAAGCGTGTGTACAGGGGCATAAATGCAGCAATGATAGGATTGGAGAGGTTCGGTAAGCAAATGAAGACCCTTTGAAGTCATATTGCATGGTACCCATTACACGGGTCTCAACTACCCAGGTTTAAGGTATTCTTCCTTCAGCTAAAACATGCATGTGGAACCCAGAGTATGATCAACCATGTGAACGGGAGACGTGTTCAAATATGTCTCAGTTTTCCTCCCCTGGTACTCGGGTGCAACATTCCAGATGCTTTACTAACACCCTCCCGACTTGGAGAGTCAGTCCCTTCAACCTCCTGTTTGGCCCAGTTTGCAATTTCTGCGGAAGATGAACAGGAATAGCGAGAACCAATGAGAGACTAGCTAGAGGTGTCTGGACGGGCAAATTTAACTCATTTCCCACCAGGAATAGGAAATAACCAAAGGCTCAGCGTGCCGTGCCGGAACCAGATTAGGGCCTGAAGCCATCCTGCGGTGTTGCGGCCAGCTCAAAAGAAAGTGAGTTGAAGAAAGGAGCTCAGGGGCACTGTAATTCACAAACCTGCAGAGTTATAAATGACAGCTATCGTCCAAAAATATACTGAAGTAAGGCTGCCAAGAGGACTTGAAAGCGGGGCAGAATTGCAGGAAACCGATTTCAGGAGGTAGACTGGAATTGCATTGAAAGCATAGGAAAAGAGGCAGAACGTCCACAATGATGCAATTGGCCAAAAAGGGCGTATGCGTTTTTTCCTGAATATATTCAGGAAAAAACACATACGCCCTTTTTGGCCAACCAAGCAAGCTTGCAAAGGAAATCTGCACTACAATGAAGTCTCACTTCCCCCCGGTCAAAAGGGCCATCTGAAAAAAGTGTAAAATCCAGAAAGGCAGGACAGGCCATGGAGAACTGGGAGCCTTGTTATGCTGATGGGCGGGATGTAAATTGCCAACAGACACTCGGGAGAAGTGTATGGTGTTTCCTGAAACATCTAAAAAACAAAGCAACAGAGCCTAGGGCACTTCCACTTATGGTCCTATAGCTTAGGGAAATTAAAATCAAAAAGACACAGCCACCCCAAAGTTTGGGACGCCTCTGTTTATAAGAACCTCGTTTACAGTACAAGTTCAACATCGCAGAAAGTGAAAAATGGATAAAGAAGTTGTGGTATTTACTTACAAAGCAATATCACTCTGCAATGAAATCTATGTCATCAGGCCCTGAGCAGCACAATGAGTGGATTCAGGTATGATGATTCTAACTGAAATAAGTCACACAGAAAAAGAAACATCATAAGATATCAGTAATACACGGAATGTAAACTTGGCTACACAGGAACTGAATTACAGAACAGAACAGGGTCTCAAATTTAGAAAACCAACTTATGCTTGCTTAAGGGTAAAGGTGAGTTGGGGTGCTGCATAAAACCAGAGATTGAAATGAGCACAGATAAAGTTCCTTAAGCCAAATATGGAATAGACAAGAGCTACTCTTTGCTCAACGAAATGGACTCAACACCGCATATTAAACGCCTAAGAATGTACCTGACTAGTAAGTATCTTAAAACCTATGGATTGCTATGTCTCCGAAAGAGAATCAAGCATGTGTACAGGGGCATAAACGCAGCAGTGATAGGATTGGAGAGGTTCGGTGAGCAAATGAAGACCCTCTGAAGTCATATTGCATGGTACCCATTCCACGGGTTTCAACTACCCAGGTTTAAGGTATTCTTCCTTCAGCTAAAACATGCATGTGGAACCTAGAGTATGATCAACCATGTGATCGGGAGACGTGTTCAAATATGTCTCAGTTTTCGTACCCTGGTACTCGGGTGCAACATTCCAGACGCTTTACTAACACCCTCCCGACTTGGAGAGTCAGTCCCTTTAACCTCCTGTTTGGCCCAGTTTGCAATTTCTGCGGAAGATGAACAGGAATAGCGAGAACCAATGAGAGACTAGCTGGAGGTGTCTGGACGGGCAAATTTAACTCTCATTTCCCACCAGGAAGAGGAATTAACCAAAGGCTCAGCGTGCCGTGCCGGAACAAGATTAGGGCCTGAAGCCATCCTGCGGTGTTGCGGCCAGCTCAAAAGAAAGCGAGTTGAAGAAAGGAGCTCAGGGGCACTGTAATTCACAAACCTGCAGAGTTATAAATGACAGCTATCGTCCAAAAATATACTGAAGTAAGGCTGCCAAGAGGACTTGAAAGCGGGGCAGAATTGCAGGAAACCGATTTCAGGAGGTAGACTGGAATTGCATTGAAAGCATAGGAAAAGAGGCAGAACGTCCACAATGATGCACTTGGCCAAAAAGGGCGTATGCGTTTTTTCCTGAATATATTCAGGAAAAAACGCATACGCCCTTTTTGGCCAACCAAGCAAGCTTGCAAAGGAAATCTGCACTACAATGAAGTCTCCCTTCCCCCCGGTCAAAAGGGCCATCTGAAAAAAGTGTAAAATCCAGAAAGGCAGGACAGGCCATGGAGAACTGGGAGCCTTGTTATGCTGATGGGCGGGATGTAAATTGCCAACAGACACTCCGGAGAAGTGTATGGTGTTTCCTGAAACATCTAAAAAACAAAGCAACAGAGCCTAGGGCACTTCCACTTATGGTCCTATAGATTAGGGAAATTAAAATCAAAAAGACACAGCCACCCCAAAGTTTGGGACGCCTCTGTTTACAAGAACCTCGTTTACAGTACAAGTTCAACATCGCAGAAAGTGAAAAATGGATAAAGAAGTTGTGGTATTTACTTACAAAGCAATATCACTCAGCAATGAAATCTATGTCATCAGGCCCTTAGCAGCACAATGAGTGGATTCAGGTATGATGATTCTAACTGAAATAAGTCACACAGAAAAAGAAACATCATAAGATATCAGTAATACACAGAATGTAAACTTGGCTACACAGGAACAGTATTACAGAACAGAACAGGGTCTCAAATTTAGAAAACCAACTTATGCTTGCTTAAGGGTAAAGGTGAGTTGGGGTGCTGCATAAAACCAGAGATTGAAATGAGCACAGATAAAGTTCCTTAAGCCAAATATGGAATAGACAAGAGCTACTCCTTGCTCAACGAAATGGACTCAACACCGCATATTAAACGCCTAAGAATGTACCTGACTAGTAAGTATCTTAAAACCTATGGATTGCTATGTCTCCGAAAGAGAATCAAGCATGTGTACAGGGGCATAAACGCAGCAGTGATAGGATTGGAGAGGTTCGGTGAGCAAATGAAGACCCTCTGAAGTCATATTGCATGGTACCCATTCCACGGGTTTCAACTACCCAGGTTTAAGGTATTCTTCCTTCAGCTAAAACATGCATGTGGAACCTAGAGTATGATCAACCATGTGATCGGGAGACGTGTTCAAATATGTCTCAGTTTTCGTACCCTGGTACTCGGGTGCAACATTCCAGACGCTTTACTAACACCCTCCCGACTTGGAGAGTCAGTCCCTTTAACCTCCTGTTTGGCCCAGTTTGCAATTTCTGCGGAAGATGAACAGGAATAGCGAGAACCAATGAGAGACTAGCTGGAGGTGTCTGGACGGGCAAATTTAACTCTCATTTCCCACCAGGAAGAGGAATTAACCAAAGGCTCAGCGTGCCGTGCCGGAACAAGATTAGGGCCTGAAGCCATCCTGCGGTGTTGCGGCCAGCTCAAAAGAAAGCGAGTTGAAGAAAGGAGCTCAGGGGCACTGTAATTCACAAACCTGCAGAGTTATAAATGACAGCTATCGTCCAAAAATATACTGAAGTAAGGCTGCCAAGAGGACTTGAAAGCGGGGCAGAATTGCAGGAAACCGATTTCAGGAGGTAGACTGGAATTGCATTGAAAGCATAGGAAAAGAGGCAGAACGTCCACAATGATGCACTTGGCCAAAAAGGGCGTATGCGTTTTTTCCTGAATATATTCAGGAAAAAACGCATACGCCCTTTTTGGCCAACCAAGCAAGCTTGCAAAGGAAATCTGCACTACAATGAAGTCTCCCTTCCCCCCGGTCAAAAGGGCCATCTGAAAAAAGTGTAAAATCCAGAAAGGCAGGACAGGCCATGGAGAACTGGGAGCCTTGTTATGCTGATGGGCGGGATGTAAATTGCCAACAGACACTCCGGAGAAGTGTATGGTGTTTCCTGAAACATCTAAAAAACAAAGCAACAGAGCCTAGGGCACTTCCACTTATGGTCCTATAGATTAGGGAAATTAAAATCAAAAAGACACAGCCACCCCAAAGTTTGGGACGCCTCTGTTTACAAGAACCTCGTTTACAGTACAAGTTCAACATCGCAGAAAGTGAAAAATGGATAAAGAAGTTGTGGTATTTACTTACAAAGCAATATCACTCAGCAATGAAATCTATGTCATCAGGCCCTTAGCAGCACAATGAGTGGATTCAGGTATGATGATTCTAACTGAAATAAGTCACACAGAAAAAGAAACATCATAAGATATCAGTAATACACAGAATGTAAACTTGGCTACACAGGAACAGTATTACAGAACAGAACAGGGTCTCAAATTTAGAAAACCAACTTATGCTTGCTTAAGGGTAAAGGTGAGTTGGGGTGCTGCATAAAACCAGAGATTGAAATGAGCACAGATAAAGTTCCTTAAGCCAAATATGGAATAGACAAGAGCTACTCCTTGCTCAACGAAATGGACTCAACACCGCATATTAAACGCCTAAGAATGTACCTGACTAGTAAGTATCTTAAAACCTATAGATTGCTATGTCTCCAAAAGAGAATCAAGCATGTGTACAGGGGTATAAATGCAGCAGTGATAGGATTGGAGAGGTTCGGTGAGCAAATGAAGACCCTTTGAAGTCATATTGCATGGTACCCATTCCACGGGTTTCAACTACCCAGGTTTAAGGTATTCTTCCTTCAGCTAAAACATGCATGTGGAACCTAGAGTATGATCAACCATGTGATCGGGAGACGTGTTCAAATATGTCTCAGTTTTCGTACCCTGGTACTCGGGTGCAACATTCCAGACGCTTTACTAACACTCTCCAGACTTGGAGAGTCAGTCCCTTTAACCTCCTGTTTGGCCCAGTTTGCAATTTCTGCGGAAGATGAACAGGAATAGGGAGAACCAATGAGAGACTAGCTGGAGGTGTCTGGACGGGCAAATTTAACTCTCATTTCCCACCAGGGAGAGGAATTAACCAAAGGCTCAGTGTGCCGTGCCAGAAATAGATTAGGGCCTGAAGCCATCCTGCGGTGTTGCGGCCAGGTCACAAGAAAGCGAGTTGAAGAAAGGAGCTCAGGGGCACTGTAATTCACAAACCTGCAGAGTTATAAATGACAGCTATCGTCCAAAAATATACTGAAGTAAGGCTGCCAAGAGGACTTGAAAGCGGGGCAGAATTGCAGGAAACCAATTTCAGGAGGTAGACTGGAATTGCATTGAAAGCATAGGAAACGAGGCAGAATGTCCACAATGATGCACTTGGCCAAAAAGTGCATATGCGTTTTTTCCTGAATATATTCAGGAAAAAACGCATACGCCCTTTTTGGCCAACCAAGCAAGCTTGCAAAGGAAATCTGCACTACAATGAAGTCTCACTTCCCCCCGGTCAAAAGGGCCATCTGAAAAAAGTGTAAAATCCAGAAAGGCAGGACAGGCCATGGAGAACTGGGAGCCTTGTTATGCTGATGGGCGGGATGTAAATTGCCAACAGACACTCGGGAGAAGTGTATGGTGTTTCCTGAAACATCTAAAAAACAAAGCAACAGAGCCTAGGGCACTTCCACTTATGGTCCTATAGCTTAGGGAAATTAAAATCAAAAAGACACAGCCACCCCAAAGTTTGGGACGCCTCTGTTTACAAGAACCTCGTTTACAGTACAAGTTCAACATCGCAGAAAGTGAAAAATGGATAAAGAAGTTGTGGTATTTACTTACAAAGCAATATCACTCTGCAATGAAATCTATGTCATCAGGCCCTTAGCAGCACAATGAGTGGATTCAGGTATGATGATTCTAACTGAAATAAGTCACACAGAAAAAGAAACATCATAAGATATCAGTAATACACGGAATGTAAACTTGGCTACACAGGAACTGAATTACAGAACAGAACAGGGTCTCAAATTTAGAAAACCAACTTATGCTTGCTTAAGGGTAAAGGTGAGTTGGGGTGCTGCATAAAACCAGAGATTGAAATGAGCACAGATAAAGTTCCTTAAGCCAAATATGGAATACACAAGAGCTACTCCTTGCTCAACGAAATGGACACAACACCGCATATTAAACGCCTAAGAATGTACCTGACTAGTAAGTATCTTAAAACCTATGGATTGCTATGTCTCCAAAAGAGAATCAAGCGTGTGTACAGGGGCATAAATGCAGCAATGATAGGATTGGAGAGGTTCGGTGAGCAAATGAAGACCCTTTGAAGTCATATTGCATGGTACCCATTACACGGGTCTCAACTCTCCAGGTTTAAGGTATTCTTCCTTCAGCTAAAACATGCATGTGGAACCCAGAGTATGATCAACCGTGTGAACGGGAGACGTGTTCATATATGTCTCAGTTTTCCTCCCCTGGTACTCGGGTGCAACATTCCAGACGC
Source organism: Pseudorca crassidens (assembly GCF_039906515.1). Taxonomy (NCBI): domain Eukaryota; kingdom Metazoa; phylum Chordata; class Mammalia; order Artiodactyla; family Delphinidae; genus Pseudorca; species Pseudorca crassidens. The sequence goes on from NW_027136309.1 coordinate 1,134,467, forward strand.
TTTACTAACACCCTCCCGACTTGGAGAGTCAGTCCCTTCAACCTCCTGTTTGGCCCAGTTTGCAATTTCTGCGGAAGATGAACAGGAATAGCGAGAACCAATGAGAGACTAGCTGGAGGTGTCTGGACGGGCAAATTTAACTCTCATTTCCCACCAGGAAGAGGAATTAACCAAAGGCTCAGCTTACCGTGCCGGAACCAGATTAGGGCCTGAAGCCATACTGCAGTGTTGCGGCCAGGTCACAAGAAAGCGAGTTGAAGAAAGGAGCTCAGGGGCACTGTAATTCACAAACCTGCAGAGTTATAAATGACAGCTATCGTCCAAAAATATACTGAAGTAAGGCTGCCAAGAGGACTTGAATGCGGGGCAGAATTGCAGGAAACCGATTTCAGGAGGTAGACTGGAATTGCATTGAAAGCATAGGAAAAGAGGCAGAACGTCCACAATGATGCAGTTGGCCAAAAAGGGCGTATGCGTTTTTTCCTGAATATATTCAGGAAAAAACGCATACGCCCTTTTTGGCCAACCAAGCAAGCTTGCAAAGGAAATCTGCACTACAATGAAGTCTCACTTCCCCCCGGTCAAAAGGGCCATCTGAAAAAAGTGTAAAATCCAGAAAGGCAGGACAGGCCATGGAGAACTGGGAGCCTTGTTATGCTGATGGGCGGGATGTAAATTGCCAACAGACACTCGGGAGAAGTGTATGGTGTTTCCTGAAACAACTAAAAAACTAAGCAACAGAGCCTAGGGCACTTCCACTTATGGTCCTATAGCTTAGGGAAATTAAAATCAAAAAGACACAGCCACCCCAAAGTTTGGGACGCCTCTGTTTACAAGAACCTCGTTTACCGTACAAGTTCAATATCACAGAAAGTGAAAAATGGATACAGAACTTGTGGTACTTACGTACAATGCAGTATCACTCAGCAATGAAATCTATGTCATCAGGCCCGTAGCAGCATAATGAGTGGATTCAGGTACGATGATTCTAACTGAAATAAGTCACACAGAAAAAGAAACATCATAAGATATCACTAATACACGGAATGTAAACTTGGCTACACAGGAACTGAATTCCAAAACAGAACAGGGTCTCAAATTTAGAAAACCAACTTATGCTTGCTTAAGGGTAAAGGTGAGTTGGGGTGCTGCATAAAACCAGAGATTGAAATGAGCACAGATAAAGTTCCTTAAGCCAAATATGGAATAGACAAGAGCTACTCCTTGCTCAACGAAATGGACTCAACACCCCATATTAAACGCCTAAGAATGTACCTGACTAGCAAGTATCTTAAAACCTATGGATTGCTATGTCTCCAAAAGAGAATCAAGCGTATGTACAGGGGCATAAACGCAGCAGTGATAGGATTGGAGAGGTTCGGTGAGCAAATGAAGACACTTTGAAGTCACATTGCATGGTACCCATTCCACGGGTCTCAACTCTCCAGGTTTAAGGGATTCTTCCTTCAGCTAAAACATGCATGTGGAACCCAGAGTATGATCACCCATGTGATCGGGAGACGTGTTCAAATATGTCTCAGTTTTCGTCCCCTGGTACTCGGGTGCAACATTCCAGATGCTTTACTAACACTCTCCCGACTTGGAGAGTCAGTATCTTTATTCTCCTCTTTGGCCCAGTTTGCAATTTTTGTGGAAGATGTACAGGAATAGCGAGAACCAATGAGAGACTAGCTGGAGGTTTCTGGACGGGCAAATTTAACTCTCATTTCCCACCAAGGACAGGAATTAACCAAAGGCTCAGCGTGCCGTGCTGGAACCAGATTAGGGCCTGAAGCAATCCTGCGGTGTTGCGGCCAGCTCACAAGAAAACGAGATGAAGAACGGAGCTCAGGGGCACAGGAATTCACAAACCTGCAGAGTTATAAATGACAGCTATCGTCCAAAAATATACTGAAGTAAGGCTGCCAAGAGGACTTGAAAGCGGGGCAGAATTGCAGGAAACCGATTTCAGGAGGTAGACTGGAATTGCATTTTAAGCATAGGAAAAGAGGCAGAACGTCCACAATGATGCACTTGGCCAAAAAGGGCGTATGCGTTTTTTCCTGAATCAGGAAAAAACGCATACGCACTTTTTGGCCAACCAAGCAAGCTTGCAAAGGAAATCTGCACTACAATGAAGTCTCACTTCCCCCCGGTCAAAAGGGCCATCTGAGAAAAGTGTAAAATCCAGAAAGGCAGGACAGGCCATGGAGAACTGGGAGCCTTGTTATGCTGAAGGGCGGGATGTAAATTGCCAACAGCCACTCGGGAGAAGTGTATGGTGTTTCCTGAAACATCTAAAAAACAAAGCAACAGAGCCTAGGGCACTTCCACTTATGGTCCTATAGCTTAGGGAAATTAAAATCAAAAAGACACAGCCACCCCACTGTTTGGGACAGCTCTGTTTACAAGAACCTCGTTTACGGTACAAGTTCAATATCGCAGAAAGTGAAAAATGGCTAAAGAAGTTGTGGTACTTATGTACAATGCAAAATCACTCAGCCATGAAATCTATGTCATCAGGCCCGTAGCAGCATAATGAGTGGATTCAGGTATGATGATTCTAACTGAAATATGTCACACAGAAAAAGAAACATCATAAGATATCACTAATACACGGAATGTGAACTTGGCTACACATGAACTGAATTACAAAACAGAACAGGGTCTCAAGTTTAGAAAACCAACTTATGCTTCCTTAAGGGGGAAAGTGAGTTGGGGTGCTGCATGAAACCAGAGTTTGAAATTAGCACAGATACCATTCAATAAGCCAAATATGTAATAGACAAGACCTACCCCTTGCTCAACAAAGTGGACTCAACAATGAGGTATCACCTCACACCTGATAGAATGGGCATCATGAGAAAATCTACAAACAAAAATGCTGGAAAGGGTGTGGAGAAAAGGAATCCTCTTCCACTATTTTTGGGAATATAAATTGATACAGTCACTACGGAGAACAATATGGAGTTTCTTAAGAAACTAACAATAGAATTACCATATGATACAGCAATCCCAGTACTGGACATATACCCAGACAAAACCATAAATCAAAACGAGACATTCACCGCAATGTTCATTGCATCACTATTTACAATATCGAGGTAATGGAAGCAACCTAAATGCCCACAGACAGACGAATGCATAAAGCTGTGGTACATATATAAAATGGAATATTACTAAGCCATGAAAAGGAATGAAATTGGGTCATTTGTAGAGACGTCGATGGATCTAGAGACTGTCATACAGAGTGAAGTAAGTCAGAAAGAGAAAAACAAATCTTGTATATTCATGCATATATGTGGAACCTAGAAAAACTGTACAGATTAACCATTTTGCAAGGCATAAATAGAGCAACAGATGTAGACAACAAATGTATGGACAACAAGGGGGGAAAGCTGTTGGGGGGGTGGTGGTGGGAGGAGTTGAGAGACTGGGATTGGCATGTATACATTTATATGTATAAAATAGATAACCAATAAGAACCTGCTGTATAAAAATATAAAATAAAATTCAAAATTAAAAAGAAATAAAATTTAAAAAATAAAACAGAAAAAACAATTATTCCCTTCACATACATGTATTTATATGAATAAATTATTTCCATGCTTATATCTGTAAATACAAAAAAGAGGAATAAAATCTACCTTGAACCAAAAACGAAAAAGAGAAAAAAAAACACAGAACCCACCAGTTCCACAGAGGAAAACCGTATCAGGGCACTTGCTCCAGTTGTAAACAATTCTGAAGTTGGCCAGTGGTGGGGAATCGTCTCCCATTCAGCCAGCAGCCCCCACGCAACAAGCGTCCTCATTGCAAAGCTGGGGCACCGTGCCGAGGCATCTGTGAGTAAACGTGAGCTGAGCCCCAGGCCAGTTGCTGCTGAACTATTCCCACCCGTCCCAGGTAAAACACCTGAATATATACAAGGACTTGAAAGCCTAGAGGAAGGGCCATAGAGCCACACGAGTGACAGCATGCCGGCCAACTTGGTGCCTGCAGGCCAGCCAGGATGGTCCTGGCCCTGGGTGCTCTTCTGGAAGATTTCCATTTCCCTGACTGAGATACCCGTCCTGTCCCTGCCCCCACTGCTTTTTTCCTTCCTCACCTCTGCCCAGGGAGAAATTCCAGCAGCAGGTATGGGTGACACATCCTCTTCTTTAGCAGGTGGCAGCCTGGCAACTGCTGCAGAAAGTCCAGCAGAGCCCCACTCACACTGGGCCACCCACAAAGCCGTGGCCTCTCACTCCCTCCCACCAGCCCAGCCCCGAGACTGCTGACAGGGCAGAGAAAATGGCGTCAGGCACGGCTGCAGGGGCTCTTGCTGCCTGGAGTGGTATTTATATTGATCTCAACCCAGGCACACCTGGGGAGAGCTGGCCCGCACGGTAAGGCTGCCCAGGTCAGCCAATCATCACCCCTCAGGGGCTCACAGTTGCAGAAAATGGAACTTGCTGAACCGGCCAGGTCCAAGGAAGAGGTGTGGGCTCCTGAGAATCAGGATAGACAAGGGGCTGCAGCTTTGGCTTGTTTTCTAATCATTTTATCTGGCCCATGAGTGGGAGACAACTTCAAGAAAACCCTCTCCTTATGAGAGGAACCCAGGAGTCAGGGAGAGGAGGGGTGGGTGGTGGTTGGAGACAGAGGCCTGGTGCCCCGGGTGCAGTGGAAATCTCTGGAAGACCAGGTGGAGGGAGGCCGCACAGAGTGATGCCCAGGGTCACAGACCTGTCGCAGCTGCTGTTTGTTAGTTCAAGTCCTGCTCTGAGGTGCTCTGTGCCAGCTCTGAGCGACAGGTGAGCTGGGGGTGCTCTGCAATGAGGGCTATGTGCACGGTTCCTGTGTGCCCAGCCCTGCCATGGTACCTGCAAGGGTAGCTCTGTATCCTGGGAAGGGCCTGACCACGAGAGCCCCGTGGGCTGGGGTGGGGGTGGGGTACCTGCCCAGGTGAGCTCCATATTCTGGGATTGGTCTGACCACGAGAGCCCCATGGGCTGCTGGGGACCTGGTAAAGGATGTCAGGACAGTCAGTGAAGCCACCGAGGATATACCTCCAGTTGCTCCTAATTCCTACACCCTGCTGGTCATTCTACCAACCACCAGGACATGGTATTCTGTATTAGTCTTCAATGATGCCTTCTTTTGTATTCCATTAGTCCCAGAGTCACAAGAAATTTTGGCTTGTGAGTGGCAGGACTCAACATACAACTAAAACAATACTTCCGGGCCGTCTTGCCCCAAGGGTGCAAAAATTCCCACACCATCTTTGGGGAAAGCTTAGCTAAAGACCTAAAAGTTCTACCTCTGGAAAAGGAAACCCTCCTTCAGTACGCAGACGACATTCTGATCGCCAGCCCTACTAAGGAGGCCTCTGAACTACCAAGCCAATAAAGGATAGAAGTTGTCCAAGAAAAAGCTCAAATATCACAGACTGCGGTGACCTGCCTGGGCTTCATTCTCACAGAAGGTCGGAGAAGCCCATCCCAGGAAAGGGAAGAAACCATTTGCAGCCTTACCCCTTTCTAAAACTAGAAGACAGCTTAGGGGTTCCTGGGGAGGCCAGGGTTTGCTGCTTCTGGATCCCTAACTACAGTCTACTAGCTGGGCCTCTATATGAAACACTGAAAGGAAAAGATGATGATCCTTTTGAATAGAATCCAGAAGTGGCCTTTCAAGAATGGAAAGAGCAGTCAATTCAGACCCTTGCCCTGGAACTCCCTAATTTAGCTAAACCCTTTGACCTTTACATTCCCGGTGAAAGGTGAATCGCCATTGGAGAATTAGTGCAAAAACTGGGACCACTTGAAATGGAACAATGCAAGAATGCCATCCAGATAGGATAAACTACGGTCACCAAGGGGCTTGGCCCACTGCCGCATCTGGCCAAGATACTGGCGGTATCTAAAAACCTGGAAATCAGCAGCCCAAAAGGCCACCTCCTTCCTAAGGGAAAAGGACCCCACGTGGTGATCCTAACCACCAACGATGCCCTGAAGTTGCAGGGTTCGCTCCGTGGGCACACCGACCTCGAGTGAGGAGGCCCTCCAACTCCAACATCCAGAGAGATAACCGGGGGCAACAGGGCACCATGACGACTCGTGTGAACATCACTTGACCTGGAGTTTCTCTCATAAAACAATAAGAGTGTGTCCCAAAAGAGTAGACTACTGCTTGCAGGACTTACTGCACCCAGAGGGGAGCTAATAATCTTGGCGGGGGAACCGTATATCACACTGTCACCATAGAAAAGCCTACAGACACCGTGATGATGGTGGCCAATAAGACCGGCTGGACTCCTGTTTACTTCAAAAGGCTGTTGACTCAGTGGTCATCATGGTCCTTGATCACCACTGACCCTGGACTGTCTGGGAGTTGAGCGGGCAGGGCTCTGACACCTGGTGCTGTTTGTACGTTAATTCAGGGGCCTAATTGAAGAAAGCGCAGACTACTGGTCAGAGCATCTAGGCTGGCAGAAACGGTCAGCCTAAGGTGGCCGAACAAATGTGGGGCGGGGTGAAACCGGCCCCCACAGCGTCTCTGCACATCTCTTTCCTGGACCCTTAAAGGTCATTAGAATCTATAACACTTCCAATGCTGGTGCTCAGGTGGACGAGCAGGGAGGCAGGGGGCCTGGGGACAATCAACGTCACCTGGAGGCTGCTGGGGAGAAGCTCTGACCCTCGCCCCCGGGTATTAGGGCTCCCAACTCAGCACTCAGCAGTTACAGAAGAAGTGTCTGCACCCTCAGCACTCCAAGAATGAGGAACGGGACAAAAGGCAGAGGAGGGGTTTGTCCCCAGCAAAGCCCATTAAAAATCCCTGGGAGATAAAAATAGAATCTGGGCAATAAAGTCAAGTCTAACCTTTTTTATCCTTTGTGCTTTGTCTAATTTCACGTGCTCCTAGGGTCCCGCATGCAGAGGTTCCACACCCGGCACTTCAGACCAGATTTCCTAGTGCAGAATGGCTGGGTCGACACCTCAGCTCCTGGGGCCCAGTGCAGACTCCGCGATATAGAGCCTGAGCTGCAGCCAACCTGGCCCTCGAGAGCTCCGCCCCCTCCCTCCCACTGACTCTGACAGGATCTCTACACAGCAGCCCAGCCCACAGCCCACGGGGTAGTGCATGCTCTCACCTCTCCATTCTCTGATCAAAATATAAAGTTTCCTTTGCTTGTGAACCAAACTCAGTCTCGATCTGTTGGCCCCAATGACACTGGGCAGGGGGACACTTGTTGGGGTCCACTCTGGAGGATCAGTAACAGAAATTGAGACTATTGTAACCTCAATGAACAGATGTGTGAGCCAAACTGTAGTTAACATAGAACAGTGTATAAGGCTCGGGTAAAATAAGATGTTTCTAACACTTCCATTTGATATTTCCATCACTTTATTATAAGCAAGTTCAGTGAAAAGGTTTGTCTTATTTGTCAGGTCAATATTAGAGAAACGAAGTGATTTCTTTCCAAGGATGTACATCTAATAATCTTGGTTAAAGCTTCAATCTTGTTTTAAATGCTTTTCCATTGAAAATGATACCTCTCTTTCAGCTCCCCCATTTCTGAGAAGTATAAAATCTTATAATTTATTATTACCAAAGGGGAAAGGTGGGAGGAGGGATAAATTAACAGTTTGGGATTAACACATACACACTGCTATGTATAAAATAGATCATCAACAAGGAACTACTGTATAGCACAGGGAACTACACTCAACATTTTGCAATAACCTATAAGGGGAAATAATCTGAAAAAGAATAGATATTTTTATTGACATCATCTATCAATGACAGTTAAAGTGTAACCTAAGGGAAGCTGGTGGTGAGTGCTTCTGACCCTGAAGACTTCAATCATCTAAAGTTTGGACTCTGCCTACTTCCCAAGGCCCTTAATGAACATATGTGTAGCCGTAGCTTAAAAAATTCCCCAGTTTGGGTTTCGGGGAGACACTGATTTTGAAAAAGCCCTGGTGTTCTCCTTACATGAATGGGACTCTTCCTACTGCTAAAACATGTCTGTCACACCCAGAGGATGGTATACCGTCTGATCGGGAAGAGTTTGGAAAAGGCATCTCATCTCCTCATCTCCTGGTGCTCGGGTTCACCCCTCCAGCGTCTTTACTAACAGTCTCCCCACTTGGAGATGTCAGCACTGTCAACATCCTGTTGCGTACAGTTTGGAATTTGTCCAGAGGATGAAGCGGAAGGATGAGGAACAATGAGAGACAAGTCCTAGGTGTTCAGACAGGCACATGTCACTCTAATTTCCAATCAGGAAGACGAATTGACCAAAGGCTAGGGTTGCCCATGGAAACAGTATAGGGCTTGAGGAAATCCCGCTGCTTTGTGGCCAGTTCCCATAAACACAAGTTGAACAATGGAACTCAGGGGCAGTAAAATTCACAAAACTGCAGAGTTGAAAATATCCATCACTGAAAAATGTCTTGAGGAAAGTCAGAGAAAAGGATTTGTAAGCAAGGGAGAATGGCAGGAAAGGGATTTGAGGAGGTAGAAAGGACTCGCCATTAAGCACAAGAAAAGGAGCTGAACATTGCCAACATTGCAGTTGGCCAAAAAGGGTGTATGCGTTTTTTTCTGTATATATTCAAGAAAAGGGCATACACTTTTTTAGCCAACCAAACAGGTGGGCACTGGAAGTCAATACTACAAAAGATATCACTTCGCATCAGTCAGAAGAGCCATCCTCATAAAGCGTAAACAACAGAAATGCAGGACAGGGCAAGGAGAAGAGGGAGCCCTGTGAGACTTATAGTGGAAATGTATATTGCCAACGGCCATTCTGGAGAAGTGTATTGTGTTTACTAAAGCATCTAAAAAATGAGCTACAGAGCATAGGGCACTTGCACTCATGGGCGTATATCTTGAGAAAAACAAAAATCGAGAGGACACAGGCACCCCAATGTTTACCCCCTCTCTGTTTAAAAGATCCTCAACTAGGATATAACTTAAATGTCTCTGGAGGGAAAAAATGGGTAGAGATGTGGTACTTAGGTAGAGTGGAATATTATTCAGCCTGGAAATCAATGAAATATGGCCAGTTGTAACAACTCCGGAGGAGTTACGTATGATCTTTCTAAGTGACAGAATTCAAAAAGAAAAAGACACATATCATAAGATATCACTTAAAGGTGGAATCCAAAATGGCTACACATGAAATAAATTACAAAACAAAAACATAGTCAAATATGTAGAAAACACGCATAAGGCTGCTAAACGGGAAAGGTGGGGAGGGGTGAGGCATCACCCAGGAGGTTGAAATTAGCAAAGATACCATTCCAAATACCAAACTGATAATCAACAAGGCCTACACGGTAGCTAAAAGAACTGCACTCAGCACACTCAAGTCACCGGAAAAGAATATATACGACTGGTAAGAATCTGAAAAAGAATTTACTGATGTCTCTCTGTACGTGAATCAAGTGGATGTACAGCAGCAAGAAACAGAGCTTTGAAAATCAGCTGTAACCAATATAGTAATAAATTGAAAAAAATAAACGACAGAGAGACAGAGAAAACCTCTTACAACTTTTCCTCAGGGCCGGTGATGCAACATGGATTGAACACATCTAGACCCACAGCAGGATGAGACATAAGGCTGGAAACTGTTTGCGCTAAGAGAAATGTGAGGTTGGGTGAGGAAATGCACACCCTTTAAAGTAATACTACCTGGTACCCATTCAATGGGTCCCAAATATGCAGGTTCAAGGGATCTTCCTACAGCTAAAACATGCATGGAAAACCCAGAGGACTGTACACCATGTGATCGGGAGATGTGTCTAAAATGCAGCTCATTTATCCTCTCCTGGTGCTCCTGTTCACCATTCCAGCCATGTTACTTAGAATCTCCCCACTTGGAGAATCAGCACATTTCAACTTCTGTTTCACACATTTTGCAAATTGTGAGGAGGATGAACGGGGAACCAATGAGAGAATAGTTGTAGGGGTTTGGACGGGCACATATCACTCTAATTTCCCATTAAGAATAAGAATTGAAAAAAGGCTCAGCCCGCCTCGCCCGAGCCAAAATAGGGCCTGAAGCAATCCTGCGGGTTTGAGGCCAGCTCACAAAAGAGCAACTTAAAAAATGGAGCTCAGGGTCACTGCAATTCACAAACCTGCAGAGTTATAAATGAAAACTAACGTCCAAAAATATGTTGAGGTAAGGCAAAGAAGAGGATCTGAATGCAAGACAGAATTGCAAGAAACAGATTTCAAGAGATAGATTGGACTCGTCTTTAAAGCACATGAAAAGCGGCAGAATTTCGACAATGATGCAGTTGGCCCAAAAGGGCGTATGCGTTTTTTCTTGATTATATCCAGGAAAAAACGCATACGCACTTTATGGGCAACGAAGCAAGCAAGCAATGCAAATGTGCACAACAAAGAAGTCTCATTTCCCACTGGTCAAAAGGGCCATCCTAAAAAATTGTAAAAACCAGAAATGCAGGACAGGCCATGGAGAACAGGGAGCCTTTATACGTTGATGGGCAGTGTGTGAACTGCCGAGAGCCACTCTGGAGAAGTGTATGGTGGTTCCTAAATCATCTAAAAAACAGAGCTACAGAGCATAGGACACTTCCAATCATGGGAGTATATCTAGGGAAATCTAAAAATTAACAAGACACAAGCACACCACAGTTTAGGGCTACTCTGTTTACAAGAACCTCAACTTCAGTATACCTTAAATATCCCAGGAAAGAGAACAATGGATAAAGAAGATGTGGTACTTATGTACAATGGAATATCTCTTCACCATGAAATCAATGTAATAAGGCTAGTAGAAGGATAAAGAGTGGATTTAGGTCCGATAATACTACTTGAAATAAGTCAAACAGAAAAAGAAACATATCATAAGATATCACTTATAGAGGGAGGGTAAATATGGCTGCACAAGAAATGAATTACAGAACAGAACAGTGTCTCACATTTAGAAAACACACTTATTTCAGCTTAAGGGGAAAGGAGAGGTGGGGTGATGCATAAAACCAGAGTTTGAAATTAGCACAGATACCGTTCAATAAACCAAATAGATATTAGCCAAGATCTACACCTTGCTCAATGAACTGGCCTCAACACACCCTATACACCGCAGAGAAATATATCTGAGTAATAAGAATCTTAAAACCCATGTATTGATATATCTCCATAAGGGAATCAAGTGTGTGCAGAGTGGCACAAACACAGCAGTGAAAATGAGCTAAACCCCATTATAGAAATAAATTTTAAAAACAAAACGCAGAAACAATGAAAGAGAGAAAAATTCTTACAAAATTCGCTCAGGGGCTGTGATGCAACCTGGATTGACCACATATAAACCCACAGCTGGATAAGACATAAGGCTGGACACTTGGGGCTGAGAGGATTGATGAGCTTTGGTGAGCAACTGCCAAAAGTTTAATGCAATACTTCATGCTACTCATTCCAAGGGTCCCAACACTCCAGGTTGAAGGGAATCTTCCTACAGCTAAACCATGCTTGGGAAACCCAGCGACTGGTATACCATATGATCGGGAAAGGTTTCTAAAACGCACCTCATTTTTCCTCTCCTGGGGCTCCGGATCGACATTCCAGCCGCTTTACCAAAAATATCCCCACATGGAGAGTCAATGCCTTTAAGTTCTGGTATCGCACAGTCTGCAGTTAGTGCGGAGGATGAATGGGAATAGGGGGAACCAGTGAGAAACTAGCTGTAGCGGTTTCAATGGGCACATGTCACTCTAAATTCACATCAGTAAGAAGAATAAACCAAAGGCACAGCAAGGTGCCCCAGAAGAAGAATAGGGCCTGAAGGAATCCTGTGGTTATGAGGCAAGATCACAAAAATAAGAGCTGAAAAATGGAGCTAAGGGCCACTGCAATTCAAAAACCTGCAGAGTTATAAAGGCCAACTATTTTCAAAAAATATATTGAGGTAAGGCTATGAAGAGGCATCGAAAGCAAGGCAGAATTGCAGGAAAACGATTTCAGGAGGTAGACTGGAATTGCATTTAAAGCATAGGAAAAGAGGCAGAACGTCCACAATGATTCACTTGGCCAAAAAGGGCGTATGCCTTTTTTCCTGAATTTATTCAGGAAAAAAGGCATACGCCCTTTTTGGCCAACCAAGCAAGCTTGCAAAGGAAATCTGCACTACAATGAAGTCTCACTTCCCACTGGTCAAAAGGGCCATCTGAAAAAAGTGTAAAATCCAGAAAGGCAGGACAGGCCATGGAGAACTCGGAGCCTTGTTATGCTGATGGGCGGGATGTGTATGGTGTTTCCTGAAACATCTAAAAAACAAAGCAACAGAGCCTAGGGCACTTCCACTTATGGTCCTATAGCTTAGGGAAATTAAAATCAAAAAGGCACAGCCACCCCAAAATTTGGGACGCCTCTGTTTACAAGAACCTCGTTAACCGTACAAGTTCAATATCACAGAAAGTGAAAAATGGATAAAGAACTTGTGGTACTTACGTACAATGCAGTATCACTCAGCAATGAAATCTATGTCATCAGGCCCGTAGCAGCATAATGAGTGGATTCAGGTACGATGATTCTAACTGAAATAAGACACACAGAAAAAGAAACATCATAAGATATCACTAATACACGGAATGTAAACTTGGCTACACAGGAACTGAATTACAGAACAGAACAGGGTCTCAAATTTAGAAAACCAACTTATGCTTGCTTAAGGGGAAAGGTGAGTTGGGGTGCTGCATAAAACCAGAGATTGAAATAAACACAGATAAAGTTCCTTAAGCCAAATATGGAATACACAAGAGCTACTCCTTGCTCAACGAAATGGACTCAACACCCCATATTAAACGCCTAAGAATGTACCTGACTAGTAAGTATCTTAAAACCTATGGATTGCTATGTCTCCAAAAGAGAATCAAGCATGTGTACAGGGGCATAAACGCAGCAGTGATAGGATTGGAGAGGTTCAGTGAGCAAATGAAGACCCTTTGAAGTCATATTGCATGGTACCAATTCCACGGGTCTCAACTCTCCAGGTTTAAGGTATTCTTCCTTCAGCTAAAACATGCATGTGGAACCCAGAGTATGATCAACCGTGTGAACGGGAAACATGTTCAAATATGTCTCAGTTTTCCTCCCCTGATACTCGGGTGCAACATTCCAGACGCTTTACTAACACTCTCCCCACTTGGAGAGTCAGCGCCTTTAACCTCCTGTTTGGCCCAGTTTGCAATTTCTGCGGAAGATGAACAGGAATAGCGAGAACCAATGAGAGACTAGCTGGAGGTGTCTGGACGGGCAAATTTAACTCTCATTTCCCACCAGGAAGAGGAAATAACCAAAGGCTCAGCATGCCGTGCCGGAACCAGATTAGGGCCTGAAGCCATCCTGCGGTGTTGCGGCCAGCTCACAAGAAAGTGAGTTGAAGAAAGGAGCTCAGGGGCACTGTAATTCACAAACCTGCAGAGTTATAAATGACAGCTATCGTCCAAAAATATACTGAAGTAAGGCTGCCAAGAGGACTTGAAAGCGGGGCAGAATTGCAGGAAACCGATTTCAGGAGGTAGACTGGAATTGCATTTTAAGCATAGGAAAAGAGGCAGAACGTCCACAATGATGCACTTGGCCAAAAAGGGCGTATGCGTTTTTTCCTGAATCAGGAAAAAACGCATACGCACTTTTTGGCCAACCAAGCAAGCTTGCAAAGGAAATCTGCACTACAATGAAGTCTCACTTCCCCCCGGTCAAAAGGGCCATCTGAGAAAAGTGTAAAATCCAGAAAGGCAGGACAGGCCATGGAGAACTGGGAGCCTTGTTATGCTGATGGGCGGGATGTAAATTGCCAACAGCCACTCGGGAGAAGTGTATGGTGTTTCCTGAAACATCTAAAAAACAAAGGAACAGAGCCTAGGGCACTTCCACTTATGGTCCTATAGCTTCGGGAAATTAAAATAAAAAAGACACAGCCACCCCACAGTTTGGGACAGCTCTGTTTACAAGAACCTCGTTTACGGTACAAGTTCAATATCGCAGAAAGTGAAAAATGGCTAAAGAAGTTGTGGTACTTATGTACAATGCAAAATCACTCAGCCATGAAATGTATGTCATCAGGCCCGTAGCAGCATAATGAGTGGATTCAGGTATGATGATTCTAACTGAAATAAGTCACACAGAAAAAGAAACATCATAAGATATCACTAATACACGGAATGTGAACTTGGCTACACATGAACTGAATTACAAAACAGAACAGGGTCTCAAGTTTAGAAAACCAACTTATGCTTCCTTAAGGGGGAAAGTGAGTTGGGGTGCTGCATAAAACCAGAGTTTGAAATTAGCACAGATACCATTCAATAAGCCAAATATGTAATAGACAAGACCTACCCCTTGCTCAACAAAATGGACTCAACAATGAGGTATCACCTCACACCTGATAGAATGGGCATCATGAGAAAATCTACAAACAAAAATGCTGGAAAGGGTGTGGAGAAAAGGAACCCTCTTCCACTATTTTTGGGAATATAAATTGATACAGTCACTACGGAGAACAGTATGGAGTTTCTTAAGAAACTAACAATAGAATTACCATATGATACAGCAATCCCAGTACTGGACATATACCCAGACAAAACCATAAATCAAAACGAGACATTCACCGCAATGTTCATTGCATCACTATTTACAATATCGAGGTAATGGAAGCAACCTAAATGCCCACAGACAGACGAATGCATAAAGCTGTGGTACATATATAAAATGGAATATTACTAAGCCATGAAAAGGAATGAAATTGGGTCATTTGTAGAGACGTCGATGGATCTAGAGACTGTCATACAGAGTGAAGTAAGTCAGAAAGAGAAAAACAAATCTTGTATATTCATGCATATATGTGGAACCTAGAAAAACTGTACAGATTAACCATTTTGCAAGGCATAAATAGAGCAACAGATGTAGACAACAAATGTATGGACAACAAGGGGGGAAAGCTGTTGGGGGGGTGGTGGTGGGAGGAGTTGAGAGACTGGGATTGGCATGTATACATTTATATGTATAAAATAGATAACCAATAAGAACCTGCTGTATAAAAATATAAAATAAAATTCAAAATTAAAAAGAAATAAAATTTAAAAAATAAAACAGAAAAAACAATTATTCCCTTCACATACATGTATTTATATGAATAAATTATTTCCATGCTTATATCTGTAAATACAAAAAAGAGGAATAAAATCTACCTTGAACCAAAAACGAAAAAGAGAAAAAAAACACAGAACCCACCAGTTCCACAGAGGAAAACCGTATCAGGGCACTTGCTCCAGTTGTAAACAATTCTGAAGTTGGCCAGTGGTGGGGAATCGTCTCCCATTCAGCCAGCAGCCCCCACGCAACAAGCGTCCTCATTGCAAAGCTGGGGCACCGTGCCGAGGCATCTGTGAGTAAACGTGAGCTGAGCCCCAGGCCAGTTGCTGCTGAACTATTCCCACCCGTCCCAGGTAAAACACCTGAATATATACAAGGACTTGAAAGCCTAGAGGAAGGGCCATAGAGCCACACGAGTGACAGCATGCCGGCCAACTTGGTGCCTGCAGGCCAGCCAGGATGGTCCTGGCCCTGGGTGCTCTTCTGGAAGATTTCCATTTCCCTGACTGAGATACCCGTCCTGTCCCTGCCCCCACTGCTTTTTTCCTTCCTCACCTCTGCCCAGGGAGAAATTCCAGCAGCAGGTATGGGTGACACATCCTCTTCTTTAGCAGGTGGCAGCCTGGCAACTGCTGCAGAAAGTCCAGCAGAGCCCCACTCACACTGGGCCACCCACAAAGCCGTGGCCTCTCACTCCCTCCCACCAGCCCAGCCCCGAGACTGCTGACAGGGCAGAGAAAATGGCGTCAGGCATGGCTGCAGGGGCTCTTGCTGCCTGGAGTGGTATTTATATTGATCTCAACCCAGGCACACCTGGGGAGGGCTGGCCCGCACGGTAAGGCTGCCCAGGTCAGCCAATCATCACCCCTCAGGGGCTCACAGTTGCAGAAAATGGAACTTGCTGAACCGGCCAGGTCCAAGGAACAGGTGTGGGCTCCTGAGAGTCAGGATAGACAAGGGACTGCAGCTTTGGCTTGTTTTCTAATCATTTTATCTGGCCCATGAGTGGGAGACAACTTCAAGAAAACCCTCTCCTTATGAGAGGAACCCAGGAGTCAGGGAGAGGAGGGGTGGGTGGTGGTTGGAGACAGAGGCCTGGTGCCCCGGGTGCAGTGGAAGTCTCTGGAAGACCAGGTGGAGGGAGGCCGCACAGAGTGATGCCCAGGGTCACAGACCTGTCGCAGCTGCTGTTTGTTAGTTCAAGTCCTGCTCTGAGGTGCTCTGTGCCAGCTCTGAGCGACAGGTGAGCTGGGGGTGCTCTGCAATGAGGGCTATGTGCACGGTTCCTGTGTGCCCAGCCCTGCCATGGTACCTGCAAGGGTAGCTCTGTATCCTGGGAAGGGCCTGACCACGAGAGCCCCGTGGGCTGGGGTGGGGGTGGGGTACCTGCCCAGGTGAGCTCCATATTCTGGGATTGGTCTGACCACGAGAGCCCCATGGGCTGCTGGGGACCTGGTAAAGGATGTCAGGACAGTCAGTGAAGCCACCGAGGATATACCTCCAGTTGCTCCTAATTCCTACACCCTGCTGGTCATTCTACCAACCACCAGGACATGGTATTCTGTATTAGTCTTCAATGATGCCTTCTTTTGTATTCCATTAGTCCCAGAGTCACAAGAAATTTTGGCTTGTGAGTGGCAGGACTCAACATACAACTAAAACAATACTTCCGGGCCGTCTTGCCCCAAGGGTGCAAAAATTCCCACACCATCTTTGGGGAAAGCTTAGCTAAAGACCTAAAAGTTCTACCTCTGGAAAAGGAAACCCTCCTTCAGTACGCAGACGACATTCTGATCGCCAGCCCTACTAAGGAGGCCTCTGAACTACCAAGCCAATAAAGGATAGAAGTTGTCCAAGAAAAAGCTCAAATATCACAGACTGCGGTGACCTGCCTGGGCTTCATTCTCACAGAAGGTCGGAGAAGCCCATCCCAGGAAAGGGAAGAAACCATTTGCAGCCTTACCCCTTTCTAAAACTAGAAGACAGCTTAGGGGTTCCTGGGGAGGCCAGGGTTTGCTGCTTCTGGATCCCTAACTACAGTCTACTAGCTGGGCCTCTATATGAAACACTGAAAGGAAAAGATGATGATCCTTTTGAATAGAATCCAGAAGTGGCCTTTCAAGAATGGAAAGAGCAGTCAATTCAGACCCTTGCCCTGGAACTCCCTAATTTAGCTAAACCCTTTGACCTTTACATTCCCGGTGAAAGGTGAATCGCCATTGGAGAATTAGTGCAAAAACTGGGACCACTTGAAATGGAACAATGCAAGAATGCCATCCAGGTAGGATAAACTACGGTCACCAAGGGGCTTGGCCCACTGCCGCATCTGGCCAAGATACTGGCGGTATCTAAAAACCTGGAAATCAGCAGCCCAAAAGGCCACCTCCTTCCTAAGGGAAAAGGACCCCACGTGGTGATCCTAACCACCAACGATGCCCTGAAGTTGCAGGGTTCGCTCCGTGGGCACACCGACCTCGAGTGAGGAGGCCCTCCAACTCCAACATCCAGAGAGATAACCGGGGGCAACAGGGCACCATGACGACTCGTGTGAACATCACTTGACCTGGAGTTTCTCTCATAAAACAATAAGAGTGTGTCCCAAAAGAGTAGACTACTGCTTGCAGGACTTACTGCACCCAGAGGGGAGCTAATAATCTTGGTGGGGGAACCGTATATCACACTGTCACCATAGAAAAGCCTACAGACACCGTGATGATGGTGGCCAATAAGACCGGCTGGACTCCTGTTTACTTCAAAAGGCTGTTGACTCAGTGGTCATCATGGTCCTTGATCACCACTGACCCTGGACTGTCTGGGAGTTGAGCAGGCAGGGCTCTGACACCTGGTGCTGTTTGTACGTTAATTCAGGGGCCTAATTGAAGAAAGCGCAGACTACTGGTCAGAGCATCTAGGCTGGCAGAAACGGTCAGCCTAAGGTGGCCGAACAAATGTGGGGCAGGGTGAAACCGGCCCCCACAGCGTCTCTGCACATCTCTTTCCTGGACCCTTAAAGGTCATTAGAATCTATAACACTTCCAATGCTGGTGCTCAGGTGGACGAGCAGGGAGGCAGGGGGCCTGGGGACAATCAACGTCACCTGGAGGCTGCTGGGGAGAAGCTCTGACCCTCGCCCCCGGGTATTAGGGCTCCCAACTCAGCACTCAGCAGTTACAGAAGAAGTGTCTGCACCCTCAGCACTCCAAGAATGAGGAACGGGACAAAAGGCAGAGGAGGGGTTTGTCCCCAGCAAAGCCCATTAAAAATCCCTGGGAGATAAAAATAGAATCTGGGCAATAAAGTCAAGTCTAACCTTTTTTATCCTTTGTGCTTTGTCTAATTTCACGTGCTCCTAGGGTCCCGCATGCAGAGGTTCCACACCCGGCACTTCAGACCAGATTTCCTAGTGCAGAATGGCTGGGTCGACACCTCAGCTCCTGGGGCCCAGTGCAGACTCCGCGATATAGAGCCTGAGCTGCAGCCAACCTGGCCCTCGAGAGCTCCGCCCCCTCCCTCCCACTGACTCTGACAGGATCTCTACACAGCAGCCCAGCCCACAGCCCACGGGGTAGTGCATGCTCTCACCTCTCCATTCTCTGATCAAAATATAAAGTTTCCTTTGCTTGTGAACCAAACTCAGTCTCGATCTGTTGGCCCCAATGACACTGGGCAGGGGGACACTTGTTGGGGTCCACTCTGGAGGATCAGTAACAGAAATTGAGACTATTGTAACCTCAATGAACAGATGTGTGAGCCAAACTGTAGTTAACATAGAACAGTGTATAAGGCTCGGGTAAAATAAGATGTTTCTAACACTTCCATTTGATATTTCCATCACTTTATTATAAGCAAGTTCAGTGAAAAGGTTTGTCTTATTTGTCAGGTCAATATTAGAGAAACGAAGTGATTTCTTTCCAAGGATGTACATCTAATAATCTTGGTTAAAGCTTCAATCTTGTTTTAAATGCTTTTCCATTGAAAATGATACCTCTCTTTCAGCTCCCCCATTTCTGAGAAGTATAAAATCTTATAATTTATTATTACCAAAGGGGAAAGGTGGGAGGAGGGATAAATTAACAGTTTGGGATTAACACATACACACTGCTATGTATAAAATAGATCATCAACAAGGAACTACTGTATAGCACAGGGAACTACACTCAACATTTTGCAATAACCTATAAGGGGAAATAATCTGAAAAAGAATAGATATTTTTATTGACATCATCTATCAATGACAGTTAAAGTGTAACCTAAGGGAAGCTGGTGGTGAGTGCTTCTGACCCTGAAGACTTCAATCATCTAAAGTTTGGACTCTGCCTACTTCCCAAGGCCCTTAATGAACATATGTGTAGCCGTAGCTTAAAAAATTCCCCAGTTTGGGTTTCGGGGAGACACTGATTTTGAAAAAGCCCTGGTGTTCTCCTTACATGAATGGGACTCTTCCTACTGCTAAAACATGTCTGTCACACCCAGAGGATGGTATACCGTCTGATCGGGAAGAGTTTGGAAAAGGCATCTCATCTCCTCATCTCCTGGTGCTCGGGTTCACCCCTCCAGCGTCTTTACTAACAGTCTCCCCACTTGGAGATGTCAGCACTGTCAACATCCTGTTGCGTACAGTTTGGAATTTGTCCAGAGGATGAAGCGGAAGGATGAGGAACAATGAGAGACAAGTCCTAGGTGTTCAGACAGGCACATGTCACTCTAATTTCCAATCAGGAAGACGAATTGACCAAAGGCTAGGGTTGCCCATGGAAACAGTATAGGGCTTGAGGAAATCCCGCTGCTTTGTGGCCAGTTCCCATAAACACAAGTTGAACAATGGAACTCAGGGGCAGTAAAATTCACAAAACTGCAGAGTTGAAAATATCCATCACTGAAAAATGTCTTGAGGAAAGTCAGAGAAAAGGACTTGTAAGCAAGGGAGAATGGCAGGAAAGGGATTTGAGGAGGTAGAAAGGACTCGCCATTAAGCACAAGAAAAGGAGCTGAACATTGCCAACATTGCAGTTGGCCAAAAAGGGTGTATGCGTTTTTTTCTGTATATATTCAAGAAAAGGGCATACACTTTTTTAGCCAACCAAACAGGTGGGCACTGGAAGTCAATACTACAAAAGATATCACTTCGCATCAGTCAGAAGAGCCATCCTCATAAAGCGTAAACAACAGAAATGCAGGACAGGGCAAGGAGAAGAGGGAGCCCTGTGAGACTTATAGTGGAAATGTATATTGCCAACGGCCATTCTGGAGAAGTGTATTGTGTTTACTAAAGCATCTAAAAAATGAGCTACAGAGCATAGGGCACTTGCACTCATGGGCGTATATCTTGAGAAAAACAAAAATCGAGAGGACACAGGCACCCCAATGTTTACCCCCTCTCTGTTTAAAAGATCCTCAACTAGGATATAACTTAAATGTCTCTGGAGGGAAAAAATGGGTAGAGATGTGGTACTTAGGTAGAGTGGAATATTATTCAGCCTGGAAATCAATGAAATATGGCCAGTTGTAACAACTCCGGAGGAGTTACGTATGATCTTTCTAAGTGACAGAATTCAAAAAGAAAAAGACACATATCATAAGATATCACTTAAAGGTGGAATCCAAAATGGCTACACATGAAATAAATTACAAAACAAAAACATAGTCAAATATGTAGAAAACACGCATAAGGCTGCTAAACGGGAAAGGTGGGGAGGGGTGAGGCATCACCCAGGAGGTTGAAATTAGCAAAGATACCATTCCAAATACCAAACTGATAATCAACAAGGCCTACACGGTAGCTAAAAGAACTGCACTCAGCACACTCAAGTCACCGGAAAAGAATATATACGACTGGTAAGAATCTGAAAAAGAATTTACTGATGTCTCTCTGTACGTGAATCAAGTGGATGTACAGCAGCAAGAAACAGAGCTTTGAAAATCAGCTGTAACCAATATAGTAATAAATTGAAAAAAATAAACGACAGAGAGACAGAGAAAACCTCTTACAACTTTTCCTCAGGGCCGGTGATGCAACATGGATTGAACACATCTAGACCCACAGCAGGATGAGACATAAGGCTGGAAACTGTTTGCGCTAAGAGAAATGTGAGGTTGGGTGAGGAAATGCACACCCTTTAAAGTAATACTACCTGGTACCCATTCAATGGGTCCCAAATATGCAGGTTCAAGGGATCTTCCTACAGCTAAAACATGCATGGAAAACCCAGAGGACTGTACACCATGTGATCGGGAGATGTGTCTAAAATGCAGCTCATTTATCCTCTCCTGGTGCTCCTGTTCACCATTCCAGCCACGTTACTTAGAATCTCCCCACTTGGAGAATCAGCACATTTCAACTTCTGTTTCACACATTTTGCAAATTGTGAGGAGGATGAACGGGGAACCAATGAGAGAATAGTTGTGGGGTTTGGACGGGCACATATCACTCTAATTTCCCATTAAGAATAAGAATTGAAAAAAGGCTCAGCCCGCCTCGCCCGAGCCAAAATAGGGCCTGAAGCAATCCTGTGGGTTTGAGGCCAGCTCACAAAAGAGCAACTTAAAAAATGGAGCTCAGGGTCACTGCAATTCACAAACCTGCAGAGTTATAAATGAAAACTAACGTCCAAAAATATGTTGAGGTAAGGCAAAGAAGAGGATCTGAATGCAAGACAGAATTGCAAGAAACAGATTTCAAGAGATAGATTGGACTCGTCTTTAAAGCACATGAAAAGCGGCAGAATTTCGACAATGATGCAGTTGGCCCAAAAGGGCGTATGCGTTTTTTCCTGATTATATCCAGGAAAAAACGCATACGCACTTTATGGGCAACGAAGCAAGCAAGCAATGCAAATGTGCACAACAAAGAAGTCTCATTTCCCACTGGTCAAAAGGGCCATCCTAAAAAATTGTAAAAACCAGAAATGCAGGACAGGCCATGGAGAACAGGGAGCCTTTATACGCTGATGGGCAGTGTGTGAACTGCCGAGAGCCACTCTGGAGAAGTGTATGGTGGTTCCTAAATCATCTAAAAAACAGAGCTACAGAGCATAGGACACTTCCAATCATGGGAGTATATCTAGGGAAATCTAAAAATTAACAAGACACAAGCACACCACAGTTTAGGGCTACTCTGTTTACAAGAACCTCAACTTCAGTATACCTTAAATATCCCAGGAAAGAGAACAATGGATAAAGAAGATGTGGTACTTATGTACAATGGAATATCTCTTCACCATGAAATCAATGTAATAAGGCTAGTAGAAGGATAAAGAGTGGATTTAGGTCCGATAATACTACTTGAAATAAGTCAAACAGAAAAAGAAACATATCATAAGATATCACTTATAGAGGGAGGGTAAATATGGCTGCACAAGAAATGAATTACAGAACAGAACAGTGTCTCACATTTAGAAAACACACTTATTTCAGCTTAAGGGGAAAGGAGAGGTGGGGTGATGCATAAAACCAGAGTTTGAAATTAGCACAGATACCGTTCAATAAACCAAATAGATATTAGCCAAGATCTACACCTTGCTCAATGAACTGGCCTCAACACACCCTATACACCGCAGAGAAATATATCTGAGTAATAAGAATCTTAAAACCCATGTATTGATATATCTCCATAAGGGAATCAAGTGTGTGCAGAGTGGCACAAACACAGCAGTGAAAATGAGCTAAACCCCATTATAGAAATAAATTTTAAAAACAAAACGCAGAAACAATGAAAGAGAGAAAAATTCTTACAAAATTCGCTCAGGGGCTGTGATGCAACCTGGATTGACCACATATAAACCCACAGCTGGATAAGACATAAGGCTGGACACTTGGGGCTGAGAGGATTGATGAGCTTTGGTGAGCAACTGCCAAAAGTTTAATGCAATACTTCATGCTACTCATTCCAAGGGTCCCAACACTCCAGGTTGAAGGGAATCTTCCTACAGCTAAACCATGCTTGGGAAACCCAGCGACTGGTATACCATATGATCGGGAAAGGTTTCTAAAACGCACCTCATTTTTCCTCTCCTGGGGCTCCGGATCGACATTCCAGCCGCTTTACCAAAAATATCCCCACATGGAGAGTCAATGCCTTTAAGTTCTGGTATCGCACAGTCTGCAGTTAGTGCGGAGGATGAATGGGAATAGGGGGAACCAGTGAGAAACTAGCTGTAGCGGTTTCAATGGGCACATGTCACTCTAAATTCACATCAGTAAGAAGAATAAACCAAAGGCACAGCAAGGTGCCCCAGAAGAAGAACAGGGCCTGAAGGAATCCTGTGGTTATGAGGCAAGATCACAAAAATAAGAGCTGAAAAATGGAGCTAAGGGCCACTGCAATTCAAAAACCTGCAGAGTTATAAAGGCCAACTATTTTCAAAAAATATATTGAGGTAAGGCTATGAAGAGGCATTGAAAGCAAGGCAGAATTGCAGGAAAACGATTTCAGGAGGTAGACTGGAATTGCATTTAAAGCATAGGAAAAGAGGCAGAACGTCCACAATGATTCACTTGGCCAAAAAGGGCGTATGCCTTTTTTCCTGAATTTATTCAGGAAAAAAGGCATACGCCCTTTTTGGCCAACCAAGCAAGCTTGCAAAGGAAATCTGCACTACAATGAAGTCTCACTTCCCCCCGGTCAAAAGGGCCATCTGAAAAAAGTGTAAAATCCAGAAAGGCAGGACAGGCCATGGAGAACTGGGAGCCTTGTTATGCTGATGGGCGGGATGTGTATGGTGTTTCCTGAAACATCTAAAAAACAAAGCAACAGAGCCTAGGGCACTTCCACTTATGGTCCTATAGCTTAGGGAAATTAAAATCAAAAAGACACAGCCACCCCAAAATTTGGGACGCCTCTGTTTACAAGAACCTCATTAACCGTACAAGTTCAATATCACAGAAAGTGAAAAATGGATAAAGAACTTGTGGTACTTACGTACAATGCAGTATCACTCAGCAATGAAATCTATGTCATCAGGCCCGTAGCAGCATAATGAGTGGATTCAGGTACGATGATTCTAACTGAAATAAGACACACAGAAAAAGAAACATCATAAGATATCACTAATACACGGAATGTAAACTTGGCTACACAGGAACTGAATTACAGAACAGAACAGGGTCTCAAATTTAGAAAACCAACTTATGCTTGCTTAATGGGAAAGGTGAGTTGGGGTGCTGCATAAAACCAGAGATTGAAATGAACACAGATAAAGTTCCTTAAGCCAAATATGGAATAGACAAGAGCTACTCCTTGCTCAACGAAATGGACTCAACACCCCATATTAAACGCCTAAGAATGTACCTGACTAGTAAGTATCTTAAAACTTATGGATTGCTATGTCTCCAAAAGAGAATCAAGCATGTGTACAGGGGCATAAACGCAGCAGTGATAGGATTGGAGAGGTTCAGTGAGCAAATGAAGACCCTTTGAAGTCATATTGCATGGTACCCATTCCACGGGTCTCAACTCTCCAGGTTTAAGGTATTCTTCCTTCAGCTAAAACATGCATGTGGAACCCAGAGTATGATCAACAGTGTGAACGGGAAACATGTTCAAATATGTCTCAGTTTTCCTCCCCTGGTACTCGGGTGCAACATTCCAGACGCTTTACTAACACTCTCCCCACTTGGAGAGTCAGCGCCTTTAACCTCCTGTTTGGCCCAGTTTGCAATTTCTGCGGAAGATGAACAGGAATAGCGAGAACCAATGAGAGACTAGCTGGAGGTGTCTGGACGGGCAAATTTAACTCTCATTTCCCACCAGGAAGAGGAATTAACCAAAGGCTCAGCGTGCCGTGCCGGAACCAGATTAGGGCCTGAAGCCATCCTGCGGTGTTGCGGCCAGCTCAAAAGAAAGCGAGTTGAAGAAAGGAGCTCAGGGGCACTGTAATTCACAAACCTGCAGAGTTATAAATGACAGCTATCGTCCAAAAATATACTGAAGTAAGGCTGCCAAGAGGACTTGAAAGCGGGGCAGAATAGCAGGAAACCGATTTCAGGAGGTAGACTGGAATTGCATTGAAAGCATAGGAAAAGAGGCAGAACGTCCACAATGATGCACTTGGCCAAAAAGGGCGTATGCGTTTTTTCCTGAATATATTCAGGAAAAAACGCATACGCCCTTTTTGGCCAACCAAGCAAGCTTGCAAAGGAAATCTGCACTACAATGAAGTCTCACTTCCCCCCGGTCAAAAGGGCCATCTGAAAAAAGTGTAAAATCCAGAAAGGCAGGACAGGCCATGGAGAACTGGGAGCCTTGTTATGCTGATGGGCGGGATGTAAATTGCCAACAGACACTCGGGAGAAGTGTATGGTGTTTCCTGAAACATCTAAAAAACAAAGCAACAGAGCCTAGGGCACTTCCACTTACGGTCCTATAGCTTAGGGAAATTAAAATCAAAAAGACACAGCCACCCCAAAGTTTGGGATGCCTCTGTTTACAAGAACCTCGTTTACCGTACAAGTTCAACATCGCAGAAAGTGAAAAATGGATAAAGAAGTTGTGGTATTTACTTACAAAGCAATATCACTCAGCAATGAAATCTATGTCATCAGGACCTTAGCAGCACAATGAGTGGATTCAGGTATGATGATTCTAACTGAAATAAGTCACACAGAAAAAGAAATATCATAAGATATCACTAATACACAGAATGTAAACTTGGCTACACAGGAACTGAATTACAAAACAGAACAGGGTCTCAAATTTAGAAAACCAACTTATGCTTGCTTAATGGGAAAGGTGAGTTGGGGTGCTGCATAAAATCAGAGATTGAAATGAGCACAGATAAAGTTCCTTAAGCCAAATATGGAATAGACAAGAGCTACTCCTTGCTCAACGAAATGGACTCAACACCCCATATTAAATGCCTAAGAATGTACCTGACTAGTAATTATCTTAAAACCTATGGATTGCTATGTCTCCGAAAGGGAATCAAGCGTGTGTACAGGGGCATAAATGCAGCAGTGATAGGATTGGAGAGGTTTGGTGAGCAAATGAAGACCCTTTGAAGTCATATTGCATGGTACTCATTCCACGGATCTCAACTCTCCAGGTTTCAGGGATTCTTCCTTCAGCTAAAACATGCATGTGGAACCCAGAGTATGATCAACCATGTGATCGGGAGACGTGTTCAAATATGTCTCAGTTTTCGTCCCCTGGTACTCGGGTGCAACATTCCAGACGCTTTACTAACACTCTCCCGACTTGGAGAGTCAGTGTCTTTAACCTCCTGTTTGGCCCTGTTTTCAATTTCAGTGGAAGATGAACAGGAATAGGGAGAACCAATGAGAGACAAGCTGGAGGTTTCTGGACGGGCAAATTTAACTCTCATTTCCCACCAAGGACAGGAATTAACTAAAGGCTCAGCATGCCGTGCTGGAACCAGATTAGGGCCTGAAGCAATCATGCGGTGTTGCGGCCAGCTCACAAGAAAGCGAGATGAAGAACGGAGCTCAGGGGCACAGGAATTCACAAACCTCCAGAGTTATAAATGACAGCAATCGTCCAAAAATATACTGAAGTAAGGCTGCCAAGAGGACTTGAAAGCGGGGCAGAATTGCAGGAAACCGATTTCAGGAGGTAGACTGGAATTGCATTGAAAGCATAGGAAAAGAGGCAGAACGTCCACAATGATGCACTTGGCCAAAAAGTGCGTATGCGTTTTTTCCTGAATCAGGAAAAAACGCATACGCACTTTTTGGCCAACCAAGCAAGCTTGCAAAGGAAATCTGCACTACAATGAAGTCTCACTTCCCCCCGGTCAGAAGGGCCATCTGAAAAAAGTGTAAAATCCAGAAAGGCAGGACAGGCCATGGAGAACTGGGAGCCTTGTTATGCTGATGGGCGGGATGTAAATTGCCAACAGCCACTCGGGAGAAGTGTATGGTGTTTCCTGAAACATCTAAAAAACAAAGCAACAGAGCCTAGGGCACTTCCACTTATGGTCCTATAGCTTAGGGAAATTAAAATCAAAAAGACACAGCCACCCCACAGTTTGGGACAGCTCTGCTTACAAGAACCTCGTTTACGGTACAAGTTCAATATCGCAGAAAGTGAAAAATGGATAAAGAAGTTGTGGTACTTATGTACAATGCAAAATCACTCAGCCATGAAATCTATGTCATCAGGCCCGTAGCAGCATAATGAGTGGATTCAGGTATGATGATTCTAACTGAAATATGTCACACAGAAAAAGAAACATCATAAGATATCACTAATACATGGAATGTGAACTTGGCTACACATGAACTGAATTACAAAACAGAACAGGGTCTCAAGTTTAGAAAACTAACTTATGCTTCCTTAAGTGGGAAAGTGAGTTGGGGTGCTGCATAAAACCAGAGTTTGAAATTAGCACAGATACCATTCAATAAGCCAAATATGTAATAGACAAGACCTACCCCTTGCTCAACAAAATGGACTCAACAATGAGGTATCACCTCACACCTGATAGAATGGGCATCATGAGAAAATCTACAAACAAAAATGCTGGAAAGTGTGTGGAGAAAAGGAACCCCCTTCCACTATTGTTGGGAATATAAATTGATACAGTCACTACGGAGAACAATATGGAGTTTCTTAAGAAACTAACAATAGAATTACCATATGATACAGCAATCCCAGTACTGGACATATACCCAGACAAAACCATAAATCAAAACGAGACATTCACCGCAATGTTCATTGCATCACTATTTACAATATCGAGGTAATGGAAGCAACCTAAATGCCCACAGACAGACGAATGCATAAAGCTGTGGTACATATATAAAATGGAATATTACTAAGCCATGAAAAGGAATGAAATTGGGTCATTTGTAGAGACGTCGATGGATCTAGAGACTGTCATACAGAGTGAAGTAAGTCAGAAAGAGAAAAACAAATCTTGTATATTCATGCATATATGTGGAACCTAGAAAAACTGTACAGATTAACCATTTTGCAAGGCATAAATAGAGCAACAGATGTAGACAACAAATGTATGGACAACAAGGGGGGAAAGCTGTTGGGGGGGTGGTGGTGGGAGGAGTTGAGAGACTGGGATTGGCATGTATACATTTATATGTATAAAATAGATAACCAATAAGAACCTGCTGTATAAAAATATAAAATAAAATTCAAAATTAAAAAGAAATAAAATTTAAAAAATAAAACAGAAAAAACAATTATTCCCTTCACATACATGTATTTATATGAATAAATTATTTCCATGCTTATATCTGTAAATACAAAAAAGAGGAATAAAATCTACCTTGAACCAAAAACGAAAAAGAGAAAAAAAACACAGAACCCACCAGTTCCACAGAGGAAAACCGTATCAGGGCACTTGCTCCAGTTGTAAACAATTCTGAAGTTGGCCAGTGGTGGGGAATCGTCTCCCATTCAGCCAGCAGCCCCCACGCAACAAGCGTCCTCATTGCAAAGCTGGGGCACCGTGCCGAGGCATCTGTGAGTAAACGTGAGCTGAGCCCCAGGCCAGTTGCTGCTGAACTATTCCCACCCGTCCCAGGTAAAACACCTGAATATATACAAGGACTTGAAAGCCTAGAGGAAGGGCCATAGAGCCACACGAGTGACAGCATGCCGGCCGACTTGGTGCCTGCAGGCCAGCCAGGATGGTCCTGGCCCTGGGTGCTCTTCTGGAAGATTTCCATTTCCCTGACTGAGATACCCGTCCTGTCCCTGCCCCCACTGCTTTTTTCCTTCCTCACCTCTGCCCAGGGAGAAATTCCAGCAGCAGGTATGGGTGACACATCCTCTTCTTTAGCAGGTGGCAGCCTGGCAACTGCTGCAGAAAGTCCAGCAGAGCCCCACTCACACTGGGCCACCCACAAAGCCGTGGCCTCTCACTCCCTCCCACCAGCCCAGCCCCGAGACTGCTGACAGGGCAGAGAAAATGGCGTCAGGCACGGCTGCAGGGGCTCTTGCTGCCTGGAGTGGTATTTATATTGATCTCAACCCAGGCACACCTGGGGAGGGCTGGCCCGCACGGTAAGGCTGCCCAGGTCAGCCAATCATCACCCCTCAGGGGCTCACAGTTGCAGAAAATGGAACTTGCTGAACCCGCCAGGTCCAAGGAACAGGTGTGGGCTCCTGAGAATCAGGATAGACAAGGGGCTGCAGCTTTGGCTTGTTTTCTAATCATTTTATCTGGCCCATGAGTGGGAGACAACTTCAAGAAAACCCTCTCCTTATGAGAGGAACCCAGGAGTCAGGGAGAGGAGGGGTGGGTGGTGGTTGGAGACAGAGGCCTGGTGCCCCGGGTGCAGTGGAAGTCTCTGGAAGACCAGGTGGAAGGAGGCCGCACAGAGTGATGCCCAGGGTCACAGACCCGTCGCAGCTGCTGTTTGTTAGTTCAAGTCCTGCTCTGAGGTGCTCTGTGCCAGCTCTGAGCGACAGGTGAGCTGGGGGTGCTCTGCAATGAGGGCTATGTGCACGGTTCCTGTGTGCCCAGCCCTGCCACGGTACCTGCAAGGGTAGCTCTGTATCCTGGGAAGGGCCTGACCATGAGAGCCCCGTGGGCTGGGGTGGGGGTTGGGTACCTGCCCAGGTGAGCTCCATATTCTGGGATTGGTCTGACCACGAGAGCCCCATGGGCTGCTGGGGACCTGGTAAAGGATGTCAGGACAGTCAGTGAAGCCACCGAGGATATACCTCCAGTTGCTCCTAATTCCTACACCCTGCTGGTCATTCTACCAACCACCAGGACATGGTATTCTGTATTAGTCTTCAATGATGCCTTCTTTTGTATTCCATTAGTCCCAGAGTCACAAGAAATTTTGGCTTGTGAGTGGCAGGACTCAACATACAACTAAAACAATACTTCCGGGCCGTCTTGCCCCAAGGGTGCAAAAATTCCCACACCATCTTTGGGGAAAGCTTAGCTAAAGACCTAAAAGTTCTACCTCTGGAAAAGGAAACCCTCCTTCAGTACGCAGACGACATTCTGATCGCCAGCCCTACTAAGGAGGCCTCTGAACTACCAAGCCAATAAAGGATAGAAGTTGTCCAAGAAAAAGCTCAAATATCACAGACTGCGGTGACCTGCCTGGGCTTCATTCTCACAGAAGGTCGGAGAAGCCCATCCCAGGAAAGGGAAGAAACCATTTGCAGCCTTACCCCTTTCTAAAACTAGAAGACAGCTTAGGGGTTCCTGGGGAGGCCAGGGTTTGCTGCTTCTGGATCCCTAACTACAGTCTACTAGCTGGGCCTCTATATGAAACACTGAAAGGAAAAGATGATGATCCTTTTGAATAGAATCCAGAAGTGGCCTTTCAAGAATGGAAAGAGCAGTCAATTCAGACCCTTGCCCTGGAACTCCCTAATTTAGCTAAACCCTTTGACCTTTACATTCCCGGTGAAAGGTGAATCGCCATTGGAGAATTAGTGCAAAAACTGGGACCACTTGAAATGGAACAATGCAAGAATGCCATCCAGGTAGGATAAACTACGGTCACCAAGGGGCTTGGCCCACTGCCGCATCTGGCCAAGATACTGGCGGTATCTAAAAACCTGGAAATCAGCAGCCCAAAAGGCCACCTCCTTCCTAAGGGAAAAGGACCCCACGTGGTGATCCTAACCACCAACGATGCCCTGAAGTTGCAGGGTTTGCTCCGTGGGCACACCGACCTCGAGTGAGGAGGCCCTCCAACTCCAACATCCAGAGAGATAACCGGGGGCAACAGGGCACCATGACGACTCGTGTGAACATCACTTGACCTGGAGTTTCTCTCATAAAACAATAAGAGTGTGTCCCAAAAGAGTAGACTACTGCTTGCAGGACTTACTGCACCCAGAGGGGAGCTAATAATCTTGGTGGGGGAACCGTATATCACACTGTCACCATAGAAAAGCCTACAGACACCGTGATGATGGTGGCCAATAAGACCGGCTGGACTCCTGTTTACTTCAAAAGGCTGTTGACTCAGTGGTCATCATGGTCCTTGATCACCACTGACCCTGGACTGTCTGGGAGTTGAGCGGGCAGGGCTCTGACACCTGGTGCTGTTTGTACGTTAATTCAGGGGCCTAATTGAAGAAAGCGCAGACTACTGGTCAGAGCATCTAGGCTGGCAGAAACGGTCAGCCTAAGGTGGCCGAACAAATGTGGGGCGGGGTGAAACCGGCCCCCACAGCGTCTCTGCACATCTCTTTCCTGGACCCTTAAAGGTCATTAGAATCTATAACACTTCCAATGCTGGTGCTCAGGTGGACGAGCAGGGAGGCAGGGGGCCTGGGGACAATCAACGTCACCTGGAGGCTGCTGGGGAGAAGCTCTGACCCTCGCCCCCGGGTATTAGGGCTCCCAACTCAGCACTCAGCAGTTACAGAAGAAGTGTCTGCACCCTCAGCACTCCAAGAATGAGGAATGGGACAAAAGGCAGAGGAGGGGTTTGTCCCCAGCAAAGCCCATTAAAAATCCCTGGGAGATAAAAATAGAATCTGGGCAATAAAGTCAAGTCTAACCTTTTTTATCCTTTGTGCTTTGTCTAATTTCACGTGCTCCTAGGGTCCCGCATGCAGAGGTTCCACACCCGGCACTTCAGACCAGATTTCCTAGTGCAGAATGGCTGGGTCGACACCTCAGCTCCTGGGGCCCAGTGCAGACTCCGCGATATAGAGCCTGAGCTGCAGCCAACCTGGCCCTCGAGAGCTCCGCCCCCTCCCTCCCACTGACTCTGACAGGATCTCTACACAGCAGCCCAGCCCACAGTACACGGGGTAGTGCATGCTCTCACCTCTCCATTCTCTGATCAAAATATAAAGTTTCCTTTGCTTGTGAACCAAACTCAGTCTCGATCTGTTGGCCCCAATGACACTGGGCAGGGGGACACTTGTTGGGGTCCACTCTGGAGGATCAGTAACAGAAATTGAGACTATTGTAACCTCAATGAACAGATGTGTGAGCCAAACTGTAGTTAACATAGAACAGTGTATAAGGCTCGGGTAAAATAAGATGTTTCTAACACTTCCATTTGATATTTCCATCACTTTATTATAAGCAAGTTCAGTGAAAAGGTTTGTCTTATTTGTCAGGTCAATATTAGAGAAACGAAGTGATTTCTTTCCAAGGATGTACATCTAATAATCTTGGTTAAAGCTTCAATCTTGTTTTAAATGCTTTTCCATTGAAAATGATACCTCTCTTTCAGCTCCCCCATTTCTGAGAAGTATAAAATCTTATAATTTATTATTACCAAAGGGGAAAGGTGGGAGGAGGGATAAATTAACAGTTTGGGATTAACACATACACACTGCTATGTATAAAATAGATCATCAACAAGGAACTACTGTATAGCACAGGGAACTACACTCAACATTTTGCAATAACCTATAAGGGGAAATAATCTGAAAAAGAATAGATATTTTTATTGACATCATCTATCAATGACAGTTAAAGTGTAACCTAAGGGAAGCTGGTGGTGAGTGCTTCTGACCCTGAAGACTTCAATCATCTAAAGTTTGGACTCTGCCTACTTCCCAAGGCCCTTAATGAACATATGTGTAGCCGTAGCTTAAAAAATTCCCCAGTTTGGGTTTCGGGGAGACACTGATTTTGAAAAAGCCCTGGTGTTCTCCTTACATGAATGGGACTCTTCCTACTGCTAAAACATGTCTGTCACACCCAGAGGATGGTATACCGTCTGATCGGGAAGAGTTTGGAAAAGGCATCTCATCTCCTCATCTCCTGGTGCTCGGGTTCACCCCTCCAGCGTCTTTACTAACAGTCTCCCCACTTGGAGATGTCAGCACTGTCAACATCCTGTTGCGTACAGTTTGGAATTTGTCCAGAGGATGAAGCGGAAGGATGAGGAACAATGAGAGACAAGTCCTAGGTGTTCAGACAGGCACATGTCACTCTAATTTCCAATCAGGAAGACGAATTGACCAAAGGCTAGGGTTGCCCATGGAAACAGTATAGGGCTTGAGGAAATCCCGCTGCTTTGTGGCCAGTTCCCATAAACACAAGTTGAACAATGGAACTCAGGGGCAGTAAAATTCACAAAACTGTAGAGTTGAAAATATCCATCACTGAAAAATGTCTTGAGGAAAGTCAGAGAAAAGGACTTGTAAGCAAGGGAGAATGGCAGGAAAGGGATTTGAGGAGGTAGAAAGGACTCGCCATTAAGCACAAGAAAAGGAGCTGAACATTGCCAACATTGCAGTTGGCCAAAAAGGGTGTATGCGTTTTTTTCTGTATATATTCAAGAAAAGGGCATACACTTTTTTAGCCAACCAAACAGGTGGGCACTGGAAGTCAATACTACAAAAGATATCACTTCGCATCAGTCAGAAGAGCCATCCTCATAAAGCGTAAACAACAGAAATGCAGGACAGGGCAAGGAGAAGAGGGAGCCCTGTGAGACTTATAGTGGAAATGTATATTGCCAACGGCCATTCTGGAGAAGTGTATTGTGTTTACTAAAGCATCTAAAAAATGAGCTACAGAGCATAGGGCACTTGCACTCATGGGCGTATATCTTGAGAAAAACAAAAATCGAGAGGACACAGGCACCCCAATGTTTACCCCCTCTCTGTTTAAAAGATCCTCAACTAGGATATAACTTAAGTGTCTCTGGAGGGAAAAAATGGGTAGAGATGTGGTACTTAGGTAGAGTGGAATATTATTCAGCCTGGAAATCAATGAAATATGGCCAGTTGTAACAACTCCGGAGGAGTTACGTATGATCTTTCTAAGTGACAGAATTCAAAAAGAAAAAGACACATATCATAAGATATCACTTAAAGGTGGAATCCAAAATGGCTACACATGAAATAAATTACAAAACAAAAACATAGTCAAATATGTAGAAAACACGCATAAGGCTGCTAAACGGGAAAGGTGGGGAGGGGTGAGGCATCACCCAGGAGGTTGAAATTAGCAAAGATACCATTCCAAATACCAAACTGATAATCAACAAAGCCTACACGGTAGCTAAAAGAACTGCACTCAGCACACTCAAGTCACCGGAAAAGAATATATACGACTGGTAAGAATCTGAAAAAGAATTTACTGATGTCTCTCTGTACGTGAATCAAGTGGATGTACAGCAGCAAGAAACAGAGCTTTGAAAATCAGCTGTAACCAATATAGTAATAAATTGAAAAAAATAAACGACAGAGAGACAGAGAAAACCTCTTACAACTTTTCCTCAGGGCCGGTGATGCAACATGGATTGAACACATCTAGACCCACAGCAGGATGAGACATAAGGCTGGAAACTGTTTGCGCTAAGAGAAATGTGAGGTTGGGTGAGGAAATGCACACCCTTTAAAGTAATACTACCTGGTACCCATTCAATGGGTCCCAAATATGCAGGTTCAAGGGATCTTCCTACAGCTAAAACATGCATGGAAAACCCAGAGGACTGTACACCATGTGATCGGGAGATGTGTCTAAAATGCAGCTCATTTATCCTCTCCTGGTGCTCCTGTTCACCATTCCAGCCACGTTACTTAGAATCTCCCCACTTGGAGAATCAGCACATTTCAACTTCTGTTTCACACATTTTGCAAATTGTGAGGAGGATGAACGGGGAACCAATGAGAGAATAGTTGTAGGGGTTTGGACGGGCACATATCACTCTAATTTCCCATTAAGAATAAGAATTGAAAAAAGGCTCAGCCCGCCTCGCCCGAGCCAAAATAGGGCCTGAAGCAATCCTGCGGGTTTGAGGCCAGCTCACAAAAGAGCAACTTAAAAAATGGAGCTCAGGGTCACTGCAATTCACAAACCTGCAGAGTTATAAATGAAAACTAACGTCCAAAAATATGTTGAGGTAAGGCAAAGAAGAGGATCTGAATGCAAGACAGAATTGCAAGAAACAGATTTCAAGAGATAGATTGGACTCGTCTTTAAAGCACATGAAAAGCGGCAGAATTTCGACAATGATGCAGTTGGCCCAAAAGGGCGTATGCGTTTTTTCCTGATTATATCCAGGAAAAAACGCATACGCACTTTATGGGCAACGAAGCAAGCAAGCAATGCAAATGTGCACAACAAAGAAGTCTCATTTCCCACTGGTCAAAAGGGCCATCCTAAAAAATTGTAAAAACCAGAAATGCAGGACAGGCCATGGAGAACAGGGAGCCTTTATACGCTGATGGGCAGTGTGTGAACTGCCGAGAGCCACTCTGGAGAAGTGTATGGTGGTTCCTAAATCATCTAAAAAACAGAGCTACAGAGCATAGGACACTTCCAATCATGGGAGTATATCTAGGGAAATCTAAAAATTAACAAGACACAAGCACACCACAGTTTAGGGCTACTCTGTTTACAAGAACCTCAACTTCAGTATACCTTAAATATCCCAGGAAAGAGAACAATGGATAAAGAAGATGTGGTACTTATGTACAATGGAATATCTCTTCACCATGAAATCAATGTAATAAGGCTAGTAGAAGGATAAAGAGTGGATTTAGGTCCGATAATACTACTTGAAATAAGTCAAACAGAAAAAGAAACATATCATAAGATATCACTTATAGAGGGAGGGTAAATATGGCTGCACAAGAAATGAATTACAGAACAGAACAGTGTCTCACATTTAGAAAACACACTTATTTCAGCTTAAGGGGAAAGGAGAGGTGGGGTGATGCATAAAACCAGAGTTTGAAATTAGCACAGATACCGTTCAATAAACCAAATAGATATTAGCCAAGATCTACACCTTGCTCAATGAACTGGCCTCAACACACCCTATACACCGCAGAGAAATATATCTGAGTAATAAGAATCTTAAAACCCATGTATTGATATATCTCCATAAGGGAATCAAGTGTGTGCAGAGTGGCACAAACACAGCAGTGAAAATGAGCTAAACCCCATTATAGAAATAAATTTTAAAAACAAAACGCAGAAACAATGAAAGAGAGAAAAATTCTTACAAAATTCGCTCAGGGGCTGTGATGCAACCTGGATTGACCACATATAAACCCACAGCTGGATAAGACATAAGGCTGGACACTTGGGGCTGAGAGGATTGATGAGCTTTGGTGAGCAACTGCCAAAAGTTTAATGCAATACTTCATGCTACTCATTCCAAGGGTCCCAACACTCCAGGTTGAAGGGAATCTTCCTACAGCTAAACCATGCTTGGGAAACCCAGCGACTGGTATACCATATGATCGGGAAAGGTTTCTAAAACGCACCTCATTTTTCCTCTCCTGGGGCTCCGGATCGACATTCCAGCCGATATACCAAAAATATCCCCACATGGAGAGTCAATGCCTTTAAGTTCTGGTATCGCACAGTCTGCAGTTAGTGCGGAGGATGAATGGGAATAGGGGGAACCAGTGAGAAACTAGCTGTAGCGGTTTCAATGGGCACATGTCACTCTAAATTCACATCAGTAAGAAGAATAAACCAAAGGCACAGCAAGGTGCCCCAGAAGAAGAATAGGGCCTGAAGGAATCCTGTGGTTATGAGGCAAGATCACAAAAATAAGAGCTGAAAAATGGAGCTAAGGGCCACTGCAATTCAAAAACTTGCAGAGTTATAAAGGCCAACTATTTTCAAAAAATATATTGAGGTAAGGCTATGAAGAGGCATTGAAAGCAAGGCAGAATTGCAGGAAAACGATTTCAGGAGGTAGACTGGAATTGCATTTAAAGCATAGGAAAAGAGGCAGAACGTCCACAATGATGCACTTGGCCAAAAAGGGCGTATGCCTTTTTTCCTGAATTTATTCAGAAAAAAAGGCATACGCCCTTTTTGGCCAACCAAGCAAGCTTGCAAAGGAAATCTGCACTACAATGAAGTCTCACTTCCCCCTGGTCAAAAGGGCCATCTGAAAAAAGTGTAAAATCCAGAAAGGCAGGACAGGCCATGGAGAACTGGGAGCCTTGTTATGCTGATGGGCGGGATGTAAATTGCCAACAGACACTCGGGAGAAGTGTATGGTGTTTCCTGAAACATCTAAAAAACAAAGCAACAGAGCCTAGGGCACTTCCACTTATGGTCCTATAGCTTAGGGAAATTAAAATCAAAAAGACACAGCCACCCCAAAGTTTGGGACGCCTCTCTTTACAAGAACCTCGTTTACAGTACAAGTTCAACATCGCAGAAAGTGAAAAATGGATAAAGAAGTTGTGGTATTTACTTACAAAGCAATATCACTCAGCAATGAAATCTATGTCATCAGGCCCTTAGCAGCACAATGAGTGGATTCAGGTATGATGATTCTAACTGAAATAAGTCACACAGAAAAAGAAACATCATAAGATATCAGTAATACACGGAATGTAAACTTGGCTACACAGGAACTGAATTACAGAACAGAACAGGGTCTCAAATTTAGAAAACCAACTTATGCTTGCTTAAGGGTAAAGGTGAGTTGGGGTGCTGCATAAAACCAGAGATTGAAATGAGCACAGATAAAGTTCCTTAAGCCAAATATGGAATAGACAAGAGCTACTCCTTGCTCAACGAAATGGACTCAACACCGCATATTAAACGCCTAAGAATGTACCTGACTAGTAAGTATCTTAAAACCTATGGATTGCTATGTCTCCGAAAGAGAATCAAGCATGTGTACAGGGGCATAAACGCAGCAGTGATAGGATTGGAGAGGTTCGGTGAGCAAATGAAGACCCTTTGAAGTCATATTGCATGGTACCCATTCCACGGGTTTCAACTACCCAGGTTTAAGGTATTCTTCCTTCAGCTAAAACATGCATGTGGAACCTAGAGTATGATCAACCATGTGATCGGGAGACGTGTTCAAATATGTCTCAGTTTTCGTACCCTGGTACTCGGGTGCAATATTCCAGACGCTTTACTAACACCCTCCCGACTTGGAGAGTCAGTCCCTTTAACCTCCTGTTTGGCCCAGTTTGCAATTTCTGCGGAAGATGAACAGGAATAGCGAGAACCAATGAGAGACTAGCTGGAGGTGTCTGGACGGGCAAATTTAACTCTCATTTCCCACCAGGAAGAGGAATTAAGCAAAGGCTCAGCGTGCCGTGCCGGAACCAGATTAGGGCCTGAAGCCATCCTGCGGTGTTGCGGCCAGCTCAAAAGAAAGCGAGTTGAAGAAAGGAGCTCAGGGGCACTGTAATTCACAAACCTGCAGAGTTATAAATGACAGCTATCGTCCAAAAATATACTGAAGTAAGGCTGCCAAGAGGACTTGAAAGCGGGGCAGAATTGCAGGAAACCGATTTCAGGAGGTAGACTGGAATTGCAGTGAAAGCATAGGAAAAGAGGCAAAACGTCCACAATGATGCACTTGGCCAAAAAGGGCGTATGCGTTTTTTCCTGAATATATTCAGGAAAAAACGCATACGCCCTTTTTGGCCAACCAAGCAAGCTTGCAAAGGAAATCTGCACTACAATGAAGTCTCACTTGCCCCCGGTCAAAAGGGCCATCTGAAAAAAGTGTAAAATCCAGAAAGGCAGGACAGGCCATGGAGAACTGGGAGCCTTGTTATGCTGATGGGCGGGATGTAAATTGCCAACAGACACTCGGGAGAAGTGTATGGTGTTTCCTGAAACATCTAAAAAACAAAGCAACAGAGCCTAGGGCACTTCCACTTATGGTCCTATAGCTTAGGGAAATTAAAATCAAAAAGACACAGCCACCCCAAACATTGGGACGCCTCTGTTTACAAGAACCTCGTTTACAGTACAAGTTCAACATCGCAGAAAGTGAAAAATGGATAAAGAAGTTGTGGTATTTACTTACAAAGCAATATCACTCAGCAATGAAATCTATGTCATCAGGCCCTTAGCAGCACAATGAGTGGATTCAGGTATGATGATTCTAACTGAAATAAGTCACACAGAAAAAGAAACATCACAAGATATCAGTAATACACGGAATGTAAACTTGGCTACACAGGAACTGAATTACAGAACAGAACAGGGTCTCAAATTTAGAAAACCAACTTATGCTTGCTTAAGGGTAAAGGTGAGTTGGGGTGCTGCATAAAACCAGAGATTGAAATGAGCACAGATAAAGTTCCTTAAGCCAAATATGGAATAGACAAGAGCTACTCCTTGCTCAACGAAATGGACTCAACACCGCATATTAAATGCCTAAGAATGTACCTGACTAGTAAGTATCTTAAAACCTATGGATTGCTATGTCTCCGAAAGAGAATCAAGCATGTGTACAGGGGCATAAACGCAGCAGTGATAGGATTGGAGAGGTTCGGTGAGCAAATGAAGACCCTTTGAAGTCATATTGCATGGTACCCATTCCACAGGTTTCAACTACCCAGGTTTAAGGTATTCTTCCTTCAGCTAAAACATGCATGTGGAACCTAGAGTATGATCAACCATGTGATCGGGAGACGTGTTCAAATATGTCTCAGTTTTCATACCCTGGTACTCGGGTGCAACATTCCAGACGCTTTACTAACACCCTCCCGACTTGGAGAGTCAGTCCCTTTAACCTCCTGTTTGGCCCAGTTTGCAATTTCTGCGGAAGATGAACAGGAATAGCGAGAACCAATGAGAGACTAGCTGGAGGTGTCTGGACGGGCAAATTTAACTCTCATTTCCCACCAGGAAGAGGAATTAACCAAAGGCTCAGCGTGCCGTGCCGGAACCAGATTAGGGCCTGAAGCCATCCTGCGGTGTTGCGGCCAGCTCAAAAGAAAGCGAGTTGAAGAAAGGAGCTCAGGGGCACTGTAATTCACAAACCTGCAGAGTTATAAATGACAGCTATCGTCCAAAAATATACTGAAGTAAGGCTGCCAAGAGGACTTGAAAGCGGGGCAGAATTGCAGGAAACCGATTTCAGGAGGCAGACTGGAATTGCATTGAAAGCATAGGAAAAGAGGCAGAACGTCCACCATGATGCACTTGGCCAAAAAGGGCATATGCGTTTTTTCCTGAATATATTCAGGAAAAAACGCATACGCCCTTTTTGGCCAACCAAGCAAGCTTGCAAAGGAAATCTGCACTACAATGAAGTCTCACTTCCCCCCGGTCAAAAGGGCCATCTGAAAAAAGTGTAAAATCCAGAACGACAGGACAGGCCATGGAGAACTGGGAGCCTTGTTATGCTGATGGGCGGGATGTAAATTGCCAACAGACACTCGGGAGAAGTGTATGGTGTTTCCTGAAACATCTAAAAAACAAAGCAACAGAGCCTAGGGCACTTCCACTTATGGTCCTATAGCTTAGGGAAATTAAAATCAAAAAGACACAGCCACCCCAAAGTTTGGGACGCCTCTGTTTACAAGAACCTCGTTTACAGTACAAGTTCAACATCGCAGAAAGTGAAAAATGGATAAAGAAGTTGTGGTATTTACTTACAAAGCAATATCACTCAGCAATGAAATCTATGTCATCAGGCCCTTAGCAGCACAATGAGTGGATTCAGGTATGATGATTCTAACTGAAATAAGTCACACAGAAGAAGAAACATCATAAGATATCAGTAATACACGGAATGTAAACTTGGCTACACAGGAACTGTATTACAGAACAGAACAGGGTCTCAAATTTAGAAAACCAACTTATGCTTGCTTAAGGGTAAAGGTGAGTTGGGGTGCTGCATAAAACCAGAGATTGAAATGAGCACAGATAAAGTTCCTTAAGCCAAATATGGAATAGACAAGAGCTACTCCTTGCTCAACGAAATGGACTCAACACCGCATATTAAAAGCCTAAGAATGTACCTGACTAGTAAGTATCTTAAAACCTATGGATTGCTATGTCTCCGAAAGAGAATCAAGCATGTGTACAGAGGCATAAACGCAGCAGTGATAGGATTGGAGAGGTTCGGTGAGCAAATGAAGACCCTTTGA
Organism: Pseudorca crassidens; assembly: GCF_039906515.1. Lineage (NCBI taxonomy): Eukaryota > Metazoa > Chordata > Mammalia > Artiodactyla > Delphinidae > Pseudorca > Pseudorca crassidens. Next base: position 1,175,331 of record NW_027136309.1, read on the forward strand.
AGTCATATTGCATGGTACCCATTCCACGGGTTTCAACTACCCAGGTTTAAGGTATTCTTCCTTCAGCTAAAACATGCATGTGGAACCTAGAGTATGATCAACCATGTGATCGGGAGACGTGTTCAAATATGTCTCAGTTTTCGTACCCTGGTACTCGGGTGCAACATTCCAGACGCTTTACTAACACCCTCCCGACTTGGAGAGTCAGTCCCTTTAACCTCCTGTTTGGCCCAGTTTGCAATTTCTGCGGAAGATGAACAGGAATAGCGAGAACCAATGAGAGACTAGCTGGAGGTGTCTGGACGGGCAAATTTAACTCTCATTTCCCACCAGGAAGAGGAATTAACCAAAGGCTCAGCGTGCCGTGCCGGAACCAGATTAGGGCCTGAAGCCATCCTGCGGTGTTGCGGCCAGCTCAAAAGAAAGCGAGTTGAAGAAAGGAGCTCAGGGGCACTGTAATTCACAAACCTGCAGAGTTATAAATGACAGCTATCGTCCAAAAATATACTGAAGTAAGGCTGCCAAGAGGACTTGAAAGCGGGGCAGAATTGCAGGAAACCGATTTCAGGAGGCAGACTGGAATTGCATTGAAAGCATAGGAAAAGAGGCAGAACGTCCACCATGATGCACTTGGCCAAAAAGGGCGTATGCGTTTTTTCCTGAATATATTCAGGAAAAAACGCATACGCACTTTTTGGCCAACCAAGCAAGCTTGCAAAGGAAATCTGCACTACAATGAAGTCTCACTTCCCCCCCGTCAAAAGGGCCATCTGAAAAAAGTGTAAAATCCAGAACGACAGGACAGGCCATGGAGAACTGGGAGCCTTGTTATGCTGATGGGCGGGATGTAAATTGCCTACAGACACTCGGGAGAAGTGTATGGTGTTTCCTGAAACATCTAAAAAACAAAGCAACAGAGCCTAGGGCACTTCCACTTATGGTCCTATAGCTTAGGGAAATTAAAATCAAAAAGACACAGCCACCCCAAAGTTTGGGACGCCTCTGTTTACAAGAACCTCGTTTACAGTACAAGTTCAACATCGCAGAAAGTGAAAAATGGATAAAGAAGTTGTGGTATTTACTTACAAAGCAATATCACTCAGCAATGAAATCTATGTCATCAGGCCCTTAGCAGCACAATGAGTGGATTCAGGTATGATGATTCTAACTGAAATAAGTCACACAGAAGAAGAAACATCATAAGATATCAGTAATACACGGAATGTAAACTTGGCTACACAGGAACTGTATTACAGAACAGAACAGGGTCTCAAATTTAGAAAACCAACTTATGCTTGCTTAAGGGTAAAGGTGAGTTGGGGTGCTGCATAAAACCAGAGATTGAAATGAGCACAGATAAAGTTCCTTAAGCCAAATATGGAATAGACAAGAGCTACTCCTTGCTCAACGAAATGGACTCAACACCGCATATTAAAAGCCTAAGAATGTACCTGACTAGTAAGTATCTTAAAACCTATGGATTGCTATGTCTCCGAAAGAGAATCAAGCATGTGTACAGAGGCATAAACGCAGCAGTGATAGGATTGGAGAGGTTCGGTGAGCAAATGAAGACCCTTTGAAGTCATATTGCATGGTACCCATTCCACGGGTTTCAACTACCCAGCTTTAAGGTATTCTTCCTTCAGCTAAAACATGCATGTGGAACCTAGAGTATGATCAACCATGTGATCGGGAGACGTGTTCAAATATGTCTCAGTTTTCGTACCCTGGTACTCGGGTGCAACATTCCAGACGCTTTACTAACACCCTCCCGACTTGGAGAGTCAGTCCCTTTAACCTCCTGTTTGGCCCAGTTTGCAATTTCTGCGGAAGATGAACAGGAATAGCGAGAACCAATGAGAGACTAGCTGGAGGTGTCTGGACGGGCAAATTTAACTCTCATTTCCCACCAGGAAGAGGAATTAACCAAAGGCTCAGCGTGCCGTGCCGGAACAAGATTAGGGCCTGAAGCCATCCTGCGGTGTTGCGGCCAGCTCAAAAGAAAGCGAGTTGAAGAAAGGAGCTCAGGGGCACTGTAATTCACAAACCTGCAGAGTTATAAATGACAGCTATCGTCCAAAAATATACTGAAGTAAGGCTGCCAAGAGGACTTGAAAGCGGGGCAGAATTGCAGGAAACCGATTTCAGGAGGCAGACTGGAATTGCATTGAAAGCATAGGAAAAGAGGCAGAACGTCCACCATGATGCACTTGGCCAAAAAGGGCGTATGCGTTTTTTCCTGAATATATTCAGGAAAAAACGCATACGCACTTTTTGGCCAACCAAGCAAGCTTGCAAAGGAAATCTGCACTACAATGAAGTCTCACTTCCCCCCCGTCAAAAGGGCCATCTGAAAAAAGTGTAAAATCCAGAACGACAGGACAGGCCATGGAGAACTGGGAGCCTTGTTATGCTGATGGGCGGGATGTAAATTGCCTACAGACACTCGGGAGAAGTGTATGGTGTTTCCTGAAACATCTAAAAAACAAAGCAACAGAGCCTAGGGCACTTCCACTTATGGTCCTATAGCTTAGGGAAATTAAAATCAAAAAGACACAGCCACTCCAAAATTTGGGACGCCTCTGTTTACAAGAACCTCGTTTACAGTACAAGTTCAACATCGCAGAAAGTGAAAAATGGATAAAGAAGTTGTGGTATTTACTTACAAAGCAATATCACTCAGCAATGAAATCTATGTCATCAGGCCCTTAGCAGCACAATGAGTGGATTCAGGTATGATGATTCTAACTGAAATAAGTCACACAGAAAAAGAAACATCACAAGATATCAGTAATACACGGAATGTAAACTTGGCTACACAGGAACTGAATTACAGAACAGAACAGGGTCTCAAATTTAGAAAACCAACTTATGCTTGCTTAAGGGTAAAGGTGAGTTGGGGTGCTGCATAAAACCAGAGATTGAAATGAGCACAGATAAAGTTCCTTAAGCCAAATATGGAATAGACAAGAGCTACTCCTTGCTCAACGAAATGGACTCAACACCGCATATTAAATGCCTAAGAATGTACCTGACTAGTAAGTATCTTAAAACCTATGGATTGCTATGTCTCCGAAAGAGAATCAAGCATGTGTACAGGGGCATAAACGCAGCAGTGATAGGATTGGAGAGGTTCGGTGAGCAAATGAAGACCCTTTGAAGTCATATTGCATGGTACCCATTCCACGGGTTTCAACTACCCAGGTTTAAGGTATTCTTCCTTCAGCTAAAACATGCATGTGGAACCTAGAGTATGATCAACCATGTGATCGGGAGACGTGTTCAAATATGTCTCAGTTTTCGTACCCTGGTACTCGGGTGCAACATTCCAGACGCTTTACTAACACCCTCCCGACTTGGAGAGTCAGTCCCTTTAACCTCCTGTTTGGCCCAGTTTGCAATTTCTGCGGAAGATGAACAGGAATAGCGAGAACCAATGAGAGACTAGCTGGAGGTGTCTGGACGGGCAAATTTAACTCTCATTTCCCACCAGGAAGAGGAATTAACCAAAGGCTCAGCGTGCCGTGCCGGAACCAGATTAGGGCCTGAAGCCATCCTGCGGTGTTGCGGCCAGCTCAAAAGAAAGCGAGTTGAAGAAAGGAGCTCAGGGGCACTGTAATTCACAAACCTGCAGAGTTATAAATGACAGCTATCGTCCAAAAATATACTGAAGTAAGGCTGCCAAGAGGACTTGAAAGCGGGGCAGAATTGCAGGAAACCGATTTCAGGAGGCAGACTGGAATTGCATTGAAAGCATAGGAAAAGAGGCAGAACGTCCACCATGATGCACTTGGCCAAAAAGGGCATATGCGTTTTTTCCTGAATATATTCAGGAAAAAACGCATACGCCCTTTTTGGCCAACCAAGCAAGCTTGCAAAGGAAATCTGCACTACAATGAAGTCTCACTTCCCCCCGGTCAAAAGGGCCATCTGAAAAAAGTGTAAAATCCAGAACGACAGGACAGGCCATGGAGAACTGGGAGCCTTGTTATGCTGATGGGCGGGATGTAAATTGCCAACAGACACTCGGGAGAAGTGTATGGTGTTTCCTGAAACATCTAAAAAACAAAGCAACAGAGCCTAGGGCACTTCCACTTATGGTCCTATAGCTTAGGGAAATTAAAATCAAAAAGACACAGCCACCCCAAAGTTTGGGACGCCTCTGTTTACAAGAACCTCGTTTACAGTACAAGTTCAACATCGCAGAAAGTGAAAAATGGATAAAGAAGTTGTGGTATTTACTTACAAAGCAATATCACTCAGCAATGAAATCTATGTCATCAGGCCCTTAGCAGCACAATGAGTGGATTCAGGTATGATGATTCTAACTGAAATAAGTCACACAGAAGAAGAAACATCATAAGATATCAGTAATACACGGAATGTAAACTTGGCTACACAGGAACTGTATTACAGAACAGAACAGGGTCTCAAATTTAGAAAACCAACTTATGCTTGCTTAAGGGTAAAGGTGAGTTGGGGTGCTGCATAAAACCAGAGATTGAAATGAGCACAGATAAAGTTCCTTAAGCCAAATATGGAATAGACAAGAGCTACTCCTTGCTCAACGAAATGGACTCAACACCGCATATTAAAAGCCTAAGAATGTACCTGACTAGTAAGTATCTTAAAACCTATGGATTGCTATGTCTCCGAAAGAGAATCAAGCATGTGTACAGAGGCATAAACGCAGCAGTGATAGGATTGGAGAGGTTCGGTGAGCAAATGAAGACCCTTTGAAGTCATATTGCATGGTACCCATTCCACGGGTTTCAACTACCCAGGTTTAAGGTATTCTTCCTTCAGCTAAAACATGCATGTGGAACCTAGAGTATGATCAACCATGTGATCGGGAGACGTGTTCAAATATGTCTCAGTTTTCGTACCCTGGTACTCGGGTGCAACATTCCAGACGCTTTACTAACACCCTCCCGACTTGGAGAGTCAGTCCCTTTAACCTCCTGTTTGGCCCAGTTTGCAATTTCTGCGGAAGATGAACAGGAATAGCGAGAACCAATGAGAGACTAGCTGGAGGTGTCTGGACGGGCAAATTTAACTCTCATTTCCCACCAGGAAGAGGAATTAACCAAAGGCTCAGCGTGCCGTGCCGGAACCAGATTAGGGCCTGAAGCCATCCTGCGGTGTTGCGGCCAGCTCAAAAGAAAGCGAGTTGAAGAAAGGAGCTCAGGGGCACTGTAATTCACAAACCTGCAGAGTTATAAATGACAGCTATCGTCCAAAAATATACTGAAGTAAGGCTGCCAAGAGGACTTGAAAGCGGGGCAGAATTGCAGGAAACCGATTTCAGGAGGCAGACTGGAATTGCATTGAAAGCATAGGAAAAGAGGCAGAACGTCCACCATGATGCACTTGGCCAAAAAGGGCGTATGCGTTTTTTCCTGAATATATTCAGGAAAAAACGCATACGCACTTTTTGGCCAACCAAGCAAGCTTGCAAAGGAAATCTGCACTACAATGAAGTCTCACTTCCCCCCCGTCAAAAGGGCCATCTGAAAAAAGTGTAAAATCCAGAATGACAGGACAGGCCATGGAGAACTGGGAGCCTTGTTATGCTGATGGGCGGGATGTAAATTGCCTACAGACACTCGGGAGAAGTGTATGGTGTTTCCTGAAACATCTAAAAAACAAAGCAACAGAGCCTAGGGCACTTCCACTTATGGTCCTATAGCTTAGGGAAATTAAAATCAAAAAGACACAGCCACCCCAAAATTTGGGACGCCTCTGTTTACAAGAACCTCGTTTACAGTACAAGTTCAACATCGCAGAAAGTGAAAAATGGATAAAGAAGTTGTGGTATTTACTTACAAAGCAATATCACTCAGCAATGAAATCTATGTCATCAGGCCCTTAGCAGCACAATGAGTGGATTCAGGTATGATGATTCTAACTGAAATAAGTCACACAGAAAAAGAAACATCACAAGATATCAGTAATACACGGAATGTAAACTTGGCTACACAGGAACTGAATTACAGAACAGAACAGGGTCTCAAATTTAGAAAACCAACTTATGCTTGCTTAAGGGTAAAGGTGAGTTGGGGTGCTGCATAAAACCAGAGATTGAAATGAGCACAGATAAAGTTCCTTAAGCCAAATATGGAATAGACAAGAGCTACTCCTTGCTCAACGAAATGGACTCAACACCGCATATTAAATGCCTAAGAATGTACCTGACTAGTAAGTATCTTAAAACCTATGGATTGCTATGTCTCCGAAAGAGAATCAAGCATGTGTACAGGGGCATAAACGCAGCAGTGATAGGATTGGAGAGGTTCGGTGAGCAAATGAAGACCCTTTGAAGTCATATTGCATGGTACCCATTCCACGGGTTTCAACTACCCAGGTTTAAGGTATTCTTCCTTCAGCTAAAACATGCATGTGGAACCTAGAGTATGATCAACCATGTGATCGGGAGACGTGTTCAAATATGTCTCAGTTTTCGTACCCTGGTACTCGGGTGCAACATTCCAGACGCTTTACTAACACCCTCCCGACTTGGAGAGTCAGTCCCTTTAACCTCCTGTTTGGCCCAGTTTGCAATTTCTGCGGAAGATGAACAGGAATAGCGAGAACCAATGAGAGACTAGCTGGAGGTGTCTGGACGGGCAAATTTAACTCTCATTTCCCACCAGGAAGAGGAATTAACCAAAGGCTCAGCGTGCCGTGCCGGAACCAGATTAGGGCCTGAAGCCATCCTGCGGTGTTGCGGCCAGCTCAAAAGAAAGCGAGTTGAAGAAAGGAGCTCAGGGGCACTGTAATTCACAAACCTGCAGAGTTATAAATGACAGCTATCGTCCAAAAATATACTGAAGTAAGGCTGCCAAGAGGACTTGAAAGCGGGGCAGAATTGCAGGAAACCGATTTCAGGAGGCAGACTGGAATTGCATTGAAAGCATAGGAAAAGAGGCAGAACGTCCACCATGATGCACTTGGCCAAAAAGGGCGTATGTGTTTTTTCCTGAATATATTCAGGAAAAAACGCATACGCCCATTTTGGCCAACCAAGCAAGCTTGCAAAGGAAATCTGCACTACAATGAAGTCTCACTTCCCCCCGGTCAAAAGGGCCATCTGAAAAAAGTGTAAAATCCAGAACGACAGGACAGGCCATGGAGAACTGGGAGCCTTGTTATGCTGATGGGCGGGATGTAAATTGCCAACAGACACTCGGGAGAAGTGTATGGTGTTTCCTGAAACATCTAAAAAACAAAGCAACAGAGCCTAGGGCACTTCCACTTATGGTCCTATAGCTTAGGGAAATTAAAATCAAAAAGACACAGCCACCCCAAAGTTTGGGACGCCTCTGTTTACAAGAACCTCGTTTACAGTACAAGTTCAACATCGCAGAAAGTGAAAAATGGATAAAGAAGTTGTGGTATTTACTTACAAAGCAATATCACTCAGCAATGAAATCTATGTCATCAGGCCCTTAGCAGCACAATGAGTGGATTCAGGTATGATGATTCTAACTGAAATAAGTCACACAGAAGAAGAAACATCATAAGATATCAGTAATACACGGAATGTAAACTTGGCTACACAGGAACTGTATTACAGAACAGAACAGGGTCTCAAATTTAGAAAACCAACTTATGCTTGCTTAAGGGTAAAGGTGAGTTGGGGTGCTGCATAAAACCAGAGATTGAAATGAGCACAGATAAAGTTCCTTAAGCCAAATATGGAATAGACAAGAGCTACTCCTTGCTCAACGAAATGGACTCAACACCGCATATTAAAAGCCTAAGAATGTACCTGACTAGTAAGTATCTTAAAACCTATGGATTGCTATGTCTCCGAAAGAGAATCAAGCATGTGTACAGAGGCATAAACGCAGCAGTGATAGGATTGGAGAGGTTCGGTGAGCAAATGAAGACCCTTTGAAGTCATATTGCATGGTACCCATTCCACGGGTTTCAACTACCCAGGTTTAAGGTATTCTTCCTTCAGCTAAAACATGCATGTGGAACCTAGAGTATGATCAACCATGTGATCGGGAGACGTGTTCAAATATGTCTCAGTTTTCGTACCCTGGTACGCGGGTGCAACATTCCAGACGCTTTACTAACACCCTCCCGACTTGGAGAGTCAGTCCCTTTAACCTCCTGTTTGGCCCAGTTTGCAATTTCTGCGGAAGATGAACAGGAATAGCGAGAACCAATGAGAGACTAGCTGGAGGTGTCTGGACGGGCAAATTTAACTCTCATTTCCCACCAGGAAGAGGAATTAACCAAAGGCTCAGCGTGCCGTGCCGGAACCAGATTAGGGCCTGAAGCCATCCTGTGGTGTTGCGGCCAGCTCAAAAGAAAGCGAGTTGAAGAAAGGAGCTCAGGGGCACTGTAATTCACAAACCTGCAGAGTTATAAATGACAGCTATCGTCCAAAAATATACTGAAGTAAGGCTGCCAAGAGGACTTGAAAGCGGGGCAGAATTGCAGGAAACCGATTTCAGGAGGCAGACTGGAATTGCATTGAAAGCATAGGAAAAGAGGCAGAACGTCCACCATGATGCACTTGGCCAAAAAGGGCGTATGCGTTTTTTCCTGAATATATTCAGGAAAAAACGCATACGCCCTTTTTGGCCAACCAAGCAAGCTTGCAAAGGAAATCTGCACTACAATGAAGTCTCACTTCCCCCCGGTCAAAAGGGCCATCTGAAAAAAGTGTAAAATCCAGAACGACAGGACAGGCCATGGAGAACTGGGAGCCTTGTTATGCTGATGGGCGGGATGTAAATTGCCTACAGACACTCGGGAGAAGTGTATGGTGTTTCCTGAAACATCTAAAAAACAAAGCAACAGAGCCTAGGGCACTTCCACTTATGGTCCTATAGCTTAGGGAAATTAAAATCAAAAAGACACAGCCACCCCAAAGTTTGGGACGCCTCTGTTTACAAGAACCTCGTTTACAGTACAAGTTCAACATCGCAGAAAGTGAAAAATGGATAAAGAAGTTGTGGTATTTACTTACAAAGCAATATCACTCAGCAATGAAATCTATGTCATCAGGCCCTTAGCAGCACAATGAGTGGATTCAGGTATGATGATTCTAACTGAAATAAGTCACACAGAAAAAGAAACATCATAAGATATCAGTAATACACGGAATGTAAACTTGGCTACACAGGAACTGAATTACAGAACAGAACAGGGTCTCAAATTTAGAAAACCAACTTATGCTTGCTTAAGGGTAAAGGTGAGTTGGGGTGCTGCATAAAACCAGAGATTGAAATGAGCACAGATAAAGTTCCTTAAGCCAAATATGGAATAGACAAGAGCTACTCCTTGCTCAACGAAATGGACTCAACACCGCATATGAAAAGCCTAAGAATGTACCTGACTAGTAAGTATCTTAAAACCTATGGATTGCTATGTCTCCGAAAGAGAATCAAGCATGTGTACAGAGGCATAAACGCAGCAGTGATAGGATTGGAGAGGTTCGGTGAGCAAATGAAGACCCTTTGAAGTCATATTGCATGGTACCCATTCCACGGGTTTCAACTACCCAGGTTTAAGGTATTCTTCCTTCAGCTAAAACATGCATGTGGAACCTAGAGTATGATCAACCATGTGATCGGGAGACGTGTTCAAATATGTCTCAGTTTTCGTACCCTGGTACTCGGGTGCAACATTCCAGACGCTTTACTAACACCCTCCCGACTTGGAGAGTCAGTCCCTTTAACCTCCTGTTTGGCCCAGTTTGCAATTTCTGCGGAAGATGAACAGGAATAGCGAGAACCAATGAGAGACTAGCTGGAGGTGTCTGGACGGGCAAATTTAACTCTCATTTCCCACCAGGAAGAGGAATTAACCAAAGGCTCAGCGTGCCGTGCCGGAACCAGATTAGGGCCTGAAGCCATCCTGCGGTGTTGCGGCCAGCTGAAAAGAAAGCGAGTTGAAGAAAGGAGCTCAGGGGCACTGTAATTCACAAACCTGCAGAGTTATAAATGACAGCTATCGTCCAAAAATATACCGAAGTAAGGCTGCCAAGAGGACTTGAAAGCGGGGCAGAATTGCAGGAAACCGATTTCAGGAGGTAGACTGGAATTGCATTGAAAGCATAGGAAAAGAGGCAGAACGTCCACCATGATGCACTTGGCCAAAAAGGGCGTATGCGTTTTTTCCTGAATATATTCAGGAAAAAACGCATACGCCCTTTTTGGCCAACCAAGCAAGCTTGCAAAGGAAATCTGCACTACAATGAAGTCTCACTTCCCCCCGGTCAAAAGGGCCATCTGAAAAAAGTGTAAAATCCAGAAAGGCAGGACAGGCCATGGAGAACTGGGAGCCTTGTTATGCTGATGGGCGGGATGTAAATTGCCAACAGACACTCGGGAGAAGTGTATGGTGTTTCCTGAAACATCTAAAAAACAAAGCAACAGAGCCTAGGGCACTTCCACTTATGGTCCTATAGCTTAGGGAAATTAAAATCAAAAAGACACAGCCACCCCAAAGTTTGGGACGCCTCTGTTTACAAGAACCTCGTTTACAGTACAAGTTCAACATCGCAGAAAGTGAAAAATGGATAAAGAAGTTGTGGTATTTACTTACAAAGCAATATCACTCAGCAATGAAATCTATGTCATCAGGCCCTTAGCAGCACAATGAGTGGATTCAGGTATGATGATTCTAACTGAAATAAGTCACACAGAAAAAGAAACATCATAAGATATCAGTAATACACGGAATGTAAACTTGGCTACACAGGAACTGAATTACAGAACAGAACAGGGTCTCAAATTTAGAAAACCAACTTATGCTTGCTTAAGGGTAAAGGTGAGTTGGGGTGCTGCATAAAACCAGAGATTGAAATGAGCACAGATAAAGTTCCTTAAGCCAAATATGGAATAGACAAGAGCTACTCCTTGCTCAACGAAATGGACTCAACACCGCATATGAAAAGCCTAAGAATGTACCTGACTAGTAAGTATCTTAAAACCTATGGATTGCTATGTCTCCGAAAGAGAATCAAGCATGTGTACAGAGGCATAAACGCAGCAGTGATAGGATTGGAGAGGTTCGGTGAGCAAATGAAGACCCTTTGAAGTCATATTGCATGGTACCCATTCCACGGGTTTCAACTACCCAGGTTTAAGGTATTCTTCCTTCAGCTAAAACATGCATGTGGAACCTAGAGTATGATCAACCATGTGATCGGGAGACGTGTTCAAATATGTCTCAGTTTTCGTACCCTGGTACTCGGGTGCAACATTCCAGACGCTTTACTAACACCCTCCCGACTTGGAGAGTCAGTCCCTTTAACCTCCTGTTTGGCCCAGTTTGCAATTTCTGCGGAAGATGAACAGGAATAGCGAGAACCAATGAGAGACTAGCTGGAGGTGTCTGGACGGACAAATTTAACTCTCATTTCCCACCAGGAAGAGGAATTAACCAAAGGCTCAGCGTGCCGTGCCGGAACCAGATTAGGGCCTGAAGCCATCCTGCGGTGTTGCGGCCAGCTCAAAAGAAAGCGAGTTGAAGAAAGGAGCTCAGGGGCACTGTAATTCACAAACCTGCAGAGTTATAAATGACAGCTATCGTCCAAAAATATACTGAAGTAAGGCTGCCAAGAGGACTTGAAAGCGGGGCAGAATTGCAGGAAACCGATTTCAGGAGGCAGACTGGAATTGCATTGAAAGCATAGGAAAAGAGGCAGAACGTCCACAATGATGCACTTGGCCAAAAAGGGCGTATGCGTTTTTTCCTGAATATATTCAGGAAAAAACGCATACGCCCTTTTTGGCCAACCAAGCAAGCTTGCAAAGGAAATCTGCACTACAATGAAGTCTCACTTCCCCCCGGTCAAAAGGGCCATCTGAAAAAAGTGTAAAATCCAGAAAGGCAGGACAGGCCATGGAGAACTGGGAGCCTTGTTATGCTGATGGGCGGGATGTAAATTGCCAACAGACACTCGGGAGAAGTGTATGGTGTTTCCTGAAACATCTAAAAAACAAAGCAACAGAGCCTAGGGCACTTCCACTTATGGTCCTATAGCTTAGGGAAATTAAAATCAAAAAGACACAGCCACCCCAAAGTTTGGGACGCCTCTCTTTACAAGAACCTCGTTTACAGTACAAGTTCAACATCGCAGAAAGTGAAAAATGGATAAAGAAGTTGTGGTATTTACTTACAAAGCAATATCACTCAGCAATGAAATCTATGTCATCAGGCCCTTAGCAGCACAATGAGTGGATTCAGGTATGATGATTCTAACTGAAATAAGTCACACAGAAAAAGAAACATCATAAGATATCAGTAATACACGGAATGTAAACTTGGCTACACAGGAACTGAATTACAGAACAGAACAGGGTCTCAAATTTAGAAAACCAACTTATGCTTGCTTAAGGGTAAAGGTGAGTTGGGGTGCTGCATAAAACCAGAGATTGAAATGAGCACAGATAAAGTTCCTTAAGCCAAATATGGAATAGACAAGAGCTACTCCTTGCTCAACGAAATGGACTCAACACCGCATATTAAACGCCTAAGAATGTACCTGACTAGTAAGTATCTTAAAACCTATGGATTGCTATGTCTCCGAAAGAGAATCAAGCATGTGTACAGGGGCATAAACGCAGCAGTGATAGGATTGGAGAGGTTCAGTGAGCAAATGAAGACCCTTTGAAGTCATATTGCATGGTACCCATTCCACGGGTTTCAACTACCCAGGTTTAAGGTATTCTTCCTTCAGCTAAAACATGCATGTGGAACCTAGAGTATGATCAACCATGTGATCGGGAGACGTGTTCAAATATGTCTCAGTTTTCGTACCCTGGTACTCGGGTGCAACATTCCAGACGCTTTACTAACACCCTCCCGACTTGGAGAGTCAGTCCCTTTAACCTCCTGTTTGGCCCAGTTTGCAATTTCTGCGGAAGATGAACAGGAATAGCGAGAACCAATGAGAGACTAGCTGGAGGTGTCTGGACGGGCAAATTTAACTCTCATTTCCCACCAGGAAGAGGAATTAACCAAAGGCTCAGCGTGCCGTGCCGGAACCAGATTAGGGCCTGAAGCCATCCTGCGGTGTTGCGGCCAGCTCAAAAGAAAGCGAGTTGAAGAAAGGAGCTCAGGGGCACTGTAATTCACAAACCTGCAGAGTTATAAATGACAGCTATCGTCCAAAAATATACTGAAGTAAGGCTGCCAAGAGGACTTGAAAGCGGGGCAGAATTGCAGGAAACCGATTTCAGGAGGCAGACTGGAATTGCATTGAAAGCATAGGAAAAGAGGCAGAACGTCCACCATGATGCACTTGGCCAAAAAGGGCGTATGCGTTTTTTCCTGAATATATTCAGGAAAAAACGCATACGCCCTTTTTGGCCAACCAAGCAAGCTTGCAAAGGAAATCTGCACTACAATGAAGTCTCACTTCCCCCCGGTCAAAAGGGCCATCTGAAAAAAGTGTAAAATCCAGAAAGGCAGGACAGGCCATGGAGAACTGGGAGCCTTGTTATGCTGATGGGCGGGATGTAAATTGCCAACAGACACTCGGGAGAAGTGTATGGTGTTTCCTGAAACATCTAAAAAACAAAGCAACAGAGCCTAGGGCACTTCCACTTATGGTCCTATAGCTTAGGGAAATTAAAATCAAAAAGACACAGCCACCCCAAAGTTTGGGACGCCTCTGTTTACAAGAACCTCGTTTACAGTACAAGTTCAACATCGCAGAAAGTGAAAAATGGATAAAGAAGTTGTGGTATTTACTTACAAAGCAATATCACTCAGCAATGAAATCTATGTCATCAGGCCCTTAGAAGCACAATGAATGGATTCAGGTATGATGATTCTAACTGAAATAAGTCACACAGAAAAAGAAACATCATAAGATATCAGTAATACACGGAATGTAAACTTGGCTACACAGGAACTGAATTACAGAACAGAACAGGGTCTCAAATTTAGAAAACCAACTTATGCTTGCTTAAGGGGAAAGGTGAGTTGGGGTGCTGCATAAAACCAGAGATTGAAATGAGCACAGATAAAGTTCCTTAAGCCAAATATGGAATAGACAAGAGCTACTCCTTGCTCAACGAAATGGACTCAACACCGCATATTAAACGCCTAAGAATGTACCTGACTAGTAAGTATCTTAAAACCTATGGATTGCTATGTCTCCGAAAGAGAATCAAGCATGTGTACAGGGGCATAAACGCAGCAGTGATAGGATTGGAGAGGTTCGGTGAGCAAATGAAGACCCTTTGAAGTCATATTGCATGGTACCCATTCCACGGGTTTCAACTACCCAGGTTTAAGGTATTCTTCCTTCAGCTAAAACATGCATGTGGAACCTAGAGTATGATCAACCATGTGATCGGGAGACGTGTTCAAATATGTCTCAGTTTTCGTACCCTGGTACTCGGGTGCAACATTCCAGACGCTTTACTAACACCCTCCCGACTTGGAGAGTCAGTCCCTTTAACCTCCTGTTTGGCCCAGTTTGCAATTTCTGCGGAAGATGAACAGGAATAGCGAGAACCAATGAGAGACTAGCTGGAGGTGTCTGGACGGGCAAATTTAACTCTCATTTCCCACCAGGAAGAGGAATTAACCAAAGGCTCAGCGTGCCGTGCCGGAACCAGATTAGGGCCTGAAGCCATCCTGCGGTGTTGCGGCCAGCTCAAAAGAAAGCGAGTTGAAGAAAGGAGCTCAGGGGCACTGTAATTCACAAACCTGCAGAGTTATAAATGACAGCTATCGTCCAAAAATATACTGAAGTAAGGCTGCCAAGAGGACTTGAAAGCGGGGCAGAATTGCAGGAAACCGATTTCAGGAGGCAGACTGGAATTGCATTGAAAGCATAGGAAAAGAGGCAGAACGTCCACCATGATGCACTTGGCCAAAAAGGGCGTATGCGTTTTTTCCTGAATATATTCAGGAAAAAACGCATACGCCCTTTTTGGCCAACCAAGCAAGCTTGCAAAGGAAATCTGCACTACAATGAAGTCTCACTTCCCCCCGGTCAAAAGGGCCATCTGAAAAAAGTGTAAAATCCAGAAAGGCAGGACAGGCCATGGAGAACTGGGAGCCTTGTTATGCTGATGGGCGGGATGTAAATTGCCAACAGACACTCGGGAGAAGTGTATGGTGTTTCCTGAAACATCTAAAAAACAAAGCAACAGAGCCTAGGGCACTTCCACTTATGGTCCTATAGCTTAGGGAAATTAAAATCAAAAAGACACAGCCACCCCAAAGTTTGGGACGCCTCTGTTTACAAGAACCTCGTTTACAGTACAAGTTCAACATCGCAGAAAGTGAAAAATGGATAAAGAAGTTGTGGTATTTACTTACAAAGCAATATCACTCAGCAATGAAATCTATGTCATCAGGCCCTTAGCAGCACAATGAGTGGATTCAGGTATGATGATTCTAACTGAAATAAGTCACACAGAAAAAGAAACATCATAAGATATCAGTAATACACGGAATGTAAACTTGGCTACACAGGAACTGAATTACAGAACAGAACAGGGTCTCAAATTTAGAAAACCAACTTATGCTTGCTTAAGGGTAAAGGTGAGTTGGGGTGCTGCATAAAACCAGAGATTGAAATGAGCACAGATAAAGTTCCTTAAGCCAAATATGGAATAGACAAGAGCTACTCCTTGCTCAACGAAATGGACTCAACACCGCATATGAAAAGCCTAAGAATGTACCTGACTAGTAAGTATCTTAAAACCTATGGATTGCTATGTCTCCGAAAGAGAATCAAGCATGTGTACAGAGGCATAAACGCAGCAGTGATAGGATTGGAGAGGTTCGGTGAGCAAATGAAGACCCTTTGAAGTCATATTGCATGGTACCCATTCCACGGGTTTCAACTACCCAGGTTTAAGGTATTCTTCCTTCAGCTAAAACATGCATGTGGAACCTAGAGTATGATCAACCATGTGATCGGGAGACGTGTTCAAATATGTCTCAGTTTTCGTACCCTGGTACTCGGGTGCAACATTCCAGACGCTTTACTAACACCCTCCCGACTTGGAGAGTCAGTCCCTTTAACCTCCTGTTTGGCCCAGTTTGCAATTTCTGCGGAAGATGAACAGGAATAGCGAGAACCAATGAGAGACTAGCTGGAGGTGTCTGGACGGGCAAATTTAACTCTCATTTCCCACCAGGAAGAGGAATTAACCAAAGGCTCAGCGTGCCGTGCCGGAACCAGATTAGGGCCTGAAGCCATCCTGTGGTGTTGCGGCCAGCTCAAAAGAAAGCGAGTTGAAGAAAGGAGCTCAGGGGCACTGTAATTCACAAACCTGCAGAGTTATAAATGACAGCTATCGTCCAAAAATATACTGAAGTAAGGCTGCCAAGAGGACTTGAAAGCGGGGCAGAATTGCAGGAAACCGATTTCAGGAGGCAGACTGGAATTGCATTGAAAGCATAGGAAAAGAGGCAGAACGTCCACCATGATGCACTTGGCCAAAAAGGGCGTATGCGTTTTTTCCTGAATATATTCAGGAAAAAACGCATACGCCCTTTTTGGCCAACCAAGCAAGCTTGCAAAGGAAATCTGCACTACAATGAAGTCTCACTTCCCCCCGGTCAAAAGGGCCATCTGAAAAAAGTGTAAAATCCAGAACGACAGGACAGGCCATGGAGAACTGGGAGCCTTGTTATGCTGATGGGCGGGATGTAAATTGCCAACAGACACTCGGGAGAAGTGTATGGTGTTTCCTGAAACATCTAAAAAACAAAGCAACAGAGCCTAGGGCACTTCCACTTATGGTCCTATAGCTTAGGGAAATTAAAATCAAAAAGACACAGCCACCCCAAAGTTTGGGACGCCTCTGTTTACAAGAACCTCGTTTACAGTACAAGTTCAACATCGCAGAAAGTGAAAAATGGATAAAGAAGTTGTGGTATTTACTTACAAAGCAATATCACTCAGCAATGAAATCTATGTCATCAGGCCCTTAGCAGCACAATGAGTGGATTCAGGTATGATGATTCTAACTGAAATAAGTCACACAGAAGAAGAAACATCATAAGATATCAGTAATACACGGAATGTAAACTTGGCTACACAGGAACTGTATTACAGAACAGAACAGGGTCTCAAATTTAGAAAACCAACTTATGCTTGCTTAAGGGTAAAGGTGAGTTGGGGTGCTGCATAAAACCAGAGATTGAAATGAGCACAGATAAAGTTCCTTAAGCCAAATATGGAATAGACAAGAGCTACTCCTTGCTCAACGAAATGGACTCAACACCGCATATGAAAAGCCTAAGAATGTACCTGACTAGTAAGTATCTTAAAACCTATGGATTGCTATGTCTCCGAAAGAGAATCAAGCATGTGTACAGAGGCATAAACGCAGCAGTGATAGGATTGGAGAGGTTCGGTGAGCAAATGAAGACCCTTTGAAGTCATATTGCATGGTACCCATTCCACGGGTTTCAACTACCCAGGTTTAAGGTATTCTTCCTTCAGCTAAAACATGCATGTGGAACCTAGAGTATGATCAACCATGTGATCGGGAGACGTGTTCAAATATGTCTCAGTTTTCGTACCCTGGTACTCGGGTGCAACATTCCAGACGCTTTACTAACACCCTCCCGACTTGGAGAGTCAGTCCCTTTAACCTCCTGTTTGGCCCAGTTTGCAATTTCTGCGGAAGATGAACAGGAATAGCGAGAACCAATGAGAGACTAGCTGGAGGTGTCTGGACGGGCAAATTTAACTCTCATTTCCCACCAGGAAGAGGAATTAACCAAAGGCTCAGCGTGCCGTGCCGGAACAAGATTAGGGCCTGAAGCCATCCTGCGGTGTTGCGGCCAGCTCAAAAGAAAGCGAGTTGAAGAAAGGAGCTCAGGGGCACTGTAATTCACAAACCTGCAGAGTTATAAATGACAGCTATCGTCCAAAAATATACTGAAGTAAGGCTGCCAAGAGGACTTGAAAGCGGGGCAGAATTGCAGGAAACCGATTTCAGGAGGTAGACTGGAATTGCATTGAAAGCATAGGAAAAGAGGCAGAACGTCCACAATGATGCACTTGGCCAAAAAGGGCGTATGCGTTTTTTCCTGAATATATTCAGGAAAAAACGCATACGCCCTTTTTGGCCAACCAAGCAAGCTTGCAAAGGAAATCTGCACTACAATGAAGTCTCACTTCCCCCCGGTCAAAAGGGCCATCTGAAAAAAGTGTAAAATCCAGAAAGGCAGGACAGGCCATGGAGAACTGGGAGCCTTGTTATGCTGATGGGCGGGATGTAAATTGCCAACAGACACTCGGGAGAAGTGTATGGTGTTTCCTGAAACATCTAAAAAACAAAGCAACAGAGCCTAGGGCACTTCCACTTATGGTCCTATAGCTTAGGGAAATTAAAATCAAAAAGACACAGCCACCCCAAAGTTTGGGACGCCTCTCTTTACAAGAACCTCGTTTACAGTACAAGTTCAACATCGCAGAAAGTGAAAAATGGATAAAGAAGTTGTGGTATTTACTTACAAAGCAATATCACTCAGCAATGAAATCTATGTCATCAGGCCCTTAGCAGCACAATGAGTGGATTCAGGTATGATGATTCTAACTGAAATAAGTCACACAGAAAAAGAAACATCATAAGATATCAGTAATACACGGAATGTAAACTTGGCTACACAGGAACTGAATTACAGAACAGAACAGGGTCTCAAATTTAGAAAACCAACTTATGCTTGCTTAAGGGTAAAGGTGAGTTGGGGTGCTGCATAAAACCAGAGATTGAAATGAGCACAGATAAAGTTCCTTAAGCCAAATATGGAATAGACAAGAGCTACTCCTTGCTCAACGAAATGGACTCAACACCGCATATTAAACGCCTAAGAATGTACCTGACTAGTAAGTATCTTAAAACCTATGGATTGCTATGTCTCCGAAAGAGAATCAAGCATGTGTACAGGGGCATAAACGCAGCAGTGATAGGATTGGAGAGGTTCAGTGAGCAAATGAAGACCCTTTGAAGTCATATTGCATGGTACCCATTCCACGGGTTTCAACTACCCAGGTTTAAGGTATTCTTCCTTCAGCTAAAACATGCATGTGGAACCTAGAGTATGATCAACCATGTGATCGGGAGACGTGTTCAAATATGTCTCAGTTTTCGTACCCTGGTACTCGGGTGCAACATTCCAGACGCTTTACTAACACCCTCCCGACTTGGAGAGTCAGTCCCTTTAACCTCCTGTTTGGCCCAGTTTGCAATTTCTGCGGAAGATGAACAGGAATAGCGAGAACCAATGAGAGACTAGCTGGAGGTGTCTGGACGGGCAAATTTAACTCTCATTTCCCACCAGGAAGAGGAATTAACCAAAGGCTCAGCGTGCCGTGCCGGAACCAGATTAGGGCCTGAAGCCATCCTGCGGTGTTGCGGCCAGCTCAAAAGAAAGCGAGTTGAAGAAAGGAGCTCAGGGGCACTGTAATTCACAAACCTGCAGAGTTATAAATGACAGCTATCGTCCAAAAATATACTGAAGTAAGGCTGCCAAGAGGACTTGAAAGCGGGGCAGAATTGCAGGAAACCGATTTCAGGAGGCAGACTGGAATTGCATTGAAAGCATAGGAAAAGAGGCAGAACGTCCACCATGATGCACTTGGCCAAAAAGGGCGTATGCGTTTTTTCCTGAATATATTCAGGAAAAAACGCATACGCCCTTTTTGGCCAACCAAGCAAGCTTGCAAAGGAAATCTGCACTACAATGAAGTCTCACTTCCCCCCGGTCAAAAGGGCCATCTGAAAAAAGTGTAAAATCCAGAAAGGCAGGACAGGCCATGGAGAACTGGGAGCCTTGTTATGCTGATGGGCGGGATGTAAATTGCCAACAGACACTCGGGAGAAGTGTATGGTGTTTCCTGAAACATCTAAAAAACAAAGCAACAGAGCCTAGGGCACTTCCACTTATGGTCCTATAGCTTAGGGAAATTAAAATCAAAAAGACACAGCCACCCCAAAGTTTGGGACGCCTCTGTTTACAAGAACCTCGTTTACAGTACAAGTTCAACATCGCAGAAAGTGAAAAATGGATAAAGAAGTTGTGGTATTTACTTACAAAGCAATATCACTCAGCAATGAAATCTATGTCATCAGGCCCTTAGAAGCACAATGAATGGATTCAGGTATGATGATTCTAACTGAAATAAGTCACACAGAAAAAGAAACATCATAAGATATCAGTAATACACGGAATGTAAACTTGGCTACACAGGAACTGAATTACAGAACAGAACAGGGTCTCAAATTTAGAAAACCAACTTATGCTTGCTTAAGGGGAAAGGTGAGTTGGGGTGCTGCATAAAACCAGAGATTGAAATGAGCACAGATAAAGTTCCTTAAGCCAAATATGGAATAGACAAGAGCTACTCCTTGCTCAACGAAATGGACTCAACACCGCATATTAAACGCCTAAGAATGTACCTGACTAGTAAGTATCTTAAAACCTATGGATTGCTATGTCTCCGAAAGAGAATCTAGCATGTGTACAGGGGCATAAACGCAGCAGTGATAGGATTGGAGAGGTTCGGTGAGCAAATGAAGACCCTTTGAAGTCATATTGCATGGTACCCATTCCACGGGTTTCAACTACCCAGGTTTAAGGTATTCTTCCTTCAGCTAAAACATGCATGTGGAACCTAGAGTATGATCAACCATGTGATTGGGAGACGTGTTCAAATATGTCTCAGTTTTCGTACCCTGGTACTCGGGTGCAACATTCCAGACGCTTTACTAACACCCTCCCGACTTGGAGAGTCAGTCCCTTTAACCTCCTGTTTGGCCCAGTTTGCAATTTCTGCGGAAGATGAACAGGAATAGCGAGAACCAATGAGAGACTAGCTGGAGGTGTCTGGACGGGCAAATTTAACTCTCATTTCCCACCAGGAAGAGGAATTAACCAAAGGCTCAGCGTGCCGTGCCGGAACCAGATTAGGGCCTGAAGCCATCCTGCGGTGTTGCGGCCAGCTCAAAAGAAAGCGAGTTGAAGAAAGGAGCTCAGGGGCACTGTAATTCACAAACCTGCAGAGTTATAAATGACAGCTATCGTCCAAAAATATACTGAAGTAAGGCTGCCAAGAGGACTTGAAAGCGGGGCAGAATTGCAGGAAACCGATTTCAGGAGGCAGACTGGAATTGCATTGAAAGCATAGGAAAAGAGGCAGAACGTCCACCATGATGCACTTGGCCAAAAAGGGCGTATGCGTTTTTTCCTGAATATATTCAGGAAAAAACGCATACGCCCTTTTTGGCCAACCAAGCAAGCTTGCAAAGGAAATCTGCACTACAATGAAGTCTCACTTCCCCCCGGTCAAAAGGGCCATCTGAAAAAAGTGTAAAATCCAGAAAGGCAGGACAGGCCATGGAGAACTGGGAGCCTTGTTATGCTGATGGGCGGGATGTAAATTGCCAACAGACACTCGGGAGAAGTGTATGGTGTTTCCTGAAACATCTAAAAAACAAAGCAACAGAGCCTAGGGCACTTCCACTTATGGTCCTATAGCTTAGGGAAATTAAAATCAAAAAGACACAGCCACCCCAAAGTTTGGGACGCCTCTGTTTACAAGAACCTCGTTTACAGTACAAGTTCAACATCGCAGAAAGTGAAAAATGGATAAAGAAGTTGTGGTATTTACTTACAAAGCAATATCACTCAGCAATGAAATCTATGTCATCAGGCCCTTAGCAGCACAATGAGTGGATTCAGGTATGATGATTCTAACTGAAATAAGTCACACAGAAAAAGAAACATCATAAGATATCAGTAATACACGGAATGTAAACTTGGCTACACAGGAACTGAATTACAGAACAGAACAGGGTCTCAAATTTAGAAAACCAACTTATGCTTGCTTAAGGGTAAAGGTGAGTTGGGGTGCTGCATAAAACCAGAGATTGAAATGAGCACAGATAAAGTTCCTTAAGCCAAATATGGAATAGACAAGAGCTACTCCTTGCTCAACGAAATGGACTCAACACCGCATATGAAAAGCCTAAGAATGTACCTGACTAGTAAGTATCTTAAAACCTATGGATTGCTATGTCTCCGAAAGAGAATCAAGCATGTGTACAGAGGCATAAACGCAGCAGTGATAGGATTGGAGAGGTTCGGTGAGCAAATGAAGACCCTTTGAAGTCATATTGCATGGTACCCATTCCACGGGTTTCAACTACCCAGGTTTAAGGTATTCTTCCTTCAGCTAAAACATGCATGTGGAACCTAGAGTATGATCAACCATGTGATCGGGAGACGTGTTCAAATATGTCTCAGTTTTCGTACCCTGGTACTCGGGTGCAACATTCCAGACGCTTTACTAACACCCTCCCGACTTGGAGAGTCAGTCCCTTTAACCTCCTGTTTGGCCCAGTTTGCAATTTCTGCGGAAGATGAACAGGAATAGCGAGAACCAATGAGAGACTAGCTGGAGGTGTCTGGACGGGCAAATTTAACTCTCATTTCCCACCAGGAAGAGGAATTAACCAAAGGCTCAGCGTGCCGTGCCGGAACCAGATTAGGGCCTGAAGCCATCCTGTGGTGTTGCGGCCAGCTCAAAAGAAAGCGAGTTGAAGAAAGGAGCTCAGGGGCACTGTAATTCACAAACCTGCAGAGTTATAAATGACAGCTATCGTCCAAAAATATACTGAAGTAAGGCTGCCAAGAGGACTTGAAAGCGGGGCAGAATTGCAGGAAACCGATTTCAGGAGGCAGACTGGAATTGCATTGAAAGCATAGGAAAAGAGGCAGAACGTCCACCATGATGCACTTGGCCAAAAAGGGCGTATGCGTTTTTTCCTGAATATATTCAGGAAAAAACGCATACGCCCTTTTTGGCCAACCAAGCAAGCTTGCAAAGGAAATCTGCACTACAATGAAGTCTCACTTCCCCCCGGTCAAAAGGGCCATCTGAAAAAAGTGTAAAATCCAGAACGACAGGACAGGCCATGGAGAACTGGGAGCCTTGTTATGCTGATGGGCGGGATGTAAATTGCCAACAGACACTCGGGAGAAGTGTATGGTGTTTCCTGAAACATCTAAAAAACAAAGCAACAGAGCCTAGGGCACTTCCACTTATGGTCCTATAGCTTAGGGAAATTAAAATCAAAAAGACACAGCCACCCCAAAGTTTGGGACGCCTCTGTTTACAAGAACCTCGTTTACAGTACAAGTTCAACATCGCAGAAAGTGAAAAATGGATAAAGAAGTTGTGGTATTTACTTACAAAGCAATATCACTCAGCAATGAAATCTATGTCATCAGGCCCTTAGCAGCACAATGAGTGGATTCAGGTATGATGATTCTAACTGAAATAAGTCACACAGAAGAAGAAACATCATAAGATATCAGTAATACACGGAATGTAAACTTGGCTACACAGGAACTGTATTACAGAACAGAACAGGGTCTCAAATTTAGAAAACCAACTTATGCTTGCTTAAGGGTAAAGGTGAGTTGGGGTGCTGCATAAAACCAGAGATTGAAATGAGCACAGATAAAGTTCCTTAAGCCAAATATGGAATAGACAAGAGCTACTCCTTGCTCAACGAAATGGACTCAACACCGCATATGAAAAGCCTAAGAATGTACCTGACTAGTAAGTATCTTAAAACCTATGGATTGCTATGTCTCCGAAAGAGAATCAAGCATGTGTACAGAGGCATAAACGCAGCAGTGATAGGATTGGAGAGGTTCGGTGAGCAAATGAAGACCCTTTGAAGTCATATTGCATGGTACCCATTCCACGGGTTTCAACTACCCAGGTTTAAGGTATTCTTCCTTCAGCTAAAACATGCATGTGGAACCTAGAGTATGATCAACCATGTGATCGGGAGACGTGTTCAAATATGTCTCAGTTTTCGTACCCTGGTACTCGGGTGCAACATTCCAGACGCTTTACTAACACCCTCCCGACTTGGAGAGTCAGTCCCTTTAACCTCCTGTTTGGCCCAGTTTGCAATTTCTGCGGAAGATGAACAGGAATAGCGAGAACCAATGAGAGACTAGCTGGAGGTGTCTGGACGGGCAAATTTAACTCTCATTTCCCACCAGGAAGAGGAATTAACCAAAGGCTCAGCGTGCCGTGCCGGAACCAGATTAGGGCCTGAAGCCATCCTGCGGTGTTGCGGCCAGCTCAAAAGAAAGCGAGTTGAAGAAAGGAGCTCAGGGGCACTGTAATTCACAAACCTGCAGAGTTATAAATGACAGCTATCGTCCAAAAATATACTGAAGTAAGGCTGCCAAGAGGACTTGAAAGCGGGGCAGAATTGCAGGAAACCGATTTCAGGAGGCAGACTGGAATTGCATTGAAAGCATAGGAAAAGAGGCAGAACGTCCACAATGATGCACTTGGCCAAAAAGGGCGTATGCGTTTTTTCCTGAATATATTCAGGAAAAAACGCATACGCCCTTTTTGGCCAACCAAGCAAGCTTGCAAAGGAAATCTGCACTACAATGAAGTCTCACTTCCCCCCGGTCAAAAGGGCCATCTGAAAAAAGTGTAAAATCCAGAAAGGCAGGACAGGCCATGGAGAACTGGGAGCCTTGTTATGCTGATGGGCGGGATGTAAATTGCCAACAGACACTCGGGAGAAGTGTATGGTGTTTCCTGAAACATCTAAAAAACAAAGCAACAGAGCCTAGGGCACTTCCACTTATGGTCCTATAGCTTAGGGAAATTAAAATCAAA